>NC_137459.1:268746208-271146208 GCF_964235325.1 Thermobia domestica | reverse complement strand
CGCAGAGTGTCATTAGCTTCACTGGCCGTTCATTAGCTATCGACTTGATTTGATCTCTAAAACGCTTGCGTCAAGCTGAATGGAAGACTGAAGGCAACATTACCCTCATGTAACTTCGTTACTGGAATCCAGCTTGCGGCATGCTTGCACGTTTTCCAATCAAGATAGATGCAAGTTTGGTCGACTTGCAATACATGTTTCCAGCAGGTGGTTTGCATGTTGATCTGCACAGAGAAAAATCCGTTATCCGGACAGCGGTATATTGTACAAATATACGTTATCCTCTTGCTTACTACAGAAATCAGTACGGAGCACACGTTATCCATATGCTACATAGGCACTGCCCTTCGATGTTACATGATGCCGTTGCAGGATGTCTGACATGTAACAGTTTTCCGTAGTTCACATGCATATACTTATGTTACATTCCTCAGCTGTATGTTATATACGTATATTTGTATGTGAGATGCTGACCGTCTATATTGTTTCATACGGAAAGTACGTATTGATGGAACACTTATACAGAAAGTATTATAAAACATGCGTTTTCAGTTATACGTCTGCTGTACGTTAAGTCCAAAAACTACAGGAATTATGCATGTAACCTATCTTTTTAAGTATGTCACCTACAATTTTTTTTCTCAGTGTGCTACTAGGGACTATTTTCAATTTTTGGCAGGAACATTATGTCACATGGCAGGAATATTTTTCGTAAGTATTTTGTTTCCAGCTTCTAATCATTGTATCAAAATATGTTAAACCTCGTCTGAAATTTCGCGAAGCATAGATAGAAGTTAGAATAAAGGTACCATATGTATCTGATTTATCAAGTACAGAAGAAAATGATTCTTTGTCTCATCTTTATGCTTCCTTCCATGATATATTCGTTGAAGAATTTACTTGACGGCATTCGGGCATCGACACACCCTAAAGTACTCACAAGTATCAGTTCAATTATTAATTACCTGACAGTTCTGCCTAGAGTCTAGAGACAGTTCTGCTTATATCTTACACCAAATTTGACTACATGCGTCTCAGAATCAGCATAAATATGTTAACTTGTAGCTCATTCGCTTGGTGCAAATAAATGCAAGTAGATTTTGCATAATGATTACGTTAAGTAGCTCCAGTTCAATGTTTGTTGAAATTCTCACTATACACTTTAACGCTTTTAGGATTTCCACTTTTTGAGTAAATTTTAGACTTTCACCCAAACAGCTACTGCTTTCATACTATTTATTATAGCATCATGGTTCATACCTCGTTTCTTTCAGGGTAGACCATACTTTTCAACGGTATCACTCGCATGTCCGTATTATACACCAGAAGTGGGAAAATCGGGGAAAAAACTTGGAGATAAAAAATGAACTTTCGCGCCCCTCTGACCTGGGCCTGGGTTCACGTAGGTATTTGATTTTAAAAAAAAGAAACAATACGCTGTTATATACAGTCACCCACATAAGTACCTGGACCCAACGTAATGGAATTATAATAGTTAGGGATCCAGGTACTTTTGTGGGTGACTGTGCACAATACGTGTGAAAATATTCAATCCTGTGTCTTGAAAACTGACGTCGGAATTTTTTTTGAAAGTCTGAAGGTAATATATATATATAACCTTCAGAAGACTTTCAAAAAAATTCCGACCTCAGTTCTCAAGACACAAAATTGAAACAACACCGAGATAATATAAAAATGAGCTTTAAAGGTCCATAGCTCCAGAACTATGAGACCTACCGTAGTCGGGTCAAGATCACTTAGGAACTAATACGTGAACTATCCTAAAATACATGTTTCAGAATCCTAAGGCACTAACGCAACGATTTCTACAGAAGGAATTTTGCTACGGGCATGTAATTTGAAGTACTCGCCAACTACCTCCATAAAAAAAGTTGCGGAAGTACCGCAGGATTTTGAAATTTGGATATTTGGATAGAGCACATAGCCGTTCCTAAGTGAAGTATTAACCCGACTACGGTAGGTCCCATACTTTTGGAGCTATGTACATTGAGAGTTCATTTTTTCATGTTTTCGTCATACTATAACTCCGAAAGGAAGCATTTGTGCATCCACGTTGGTCCATACTTTTTTTTTGTCTTATCTTGGTGTCAGGAATGACCTCTCAAATGTTGTCGGTGTTGTTTTGAAACACCCTGTATAAATATGTACTTAGCTCTCTGCCTCTACAAACCATGAACGGCTATGACTAACCAGATATAGCATGTTTAACTATATAAAGAACGGTTTGCACATCAGCTATCATGGTAGTTTCGCAACACCCTATATATATATATATATATATATATATATATATATATATATACAGGGTGATGCATTTAAAATTTGCCACCCCATGTATCTTCGAAACGACTGCGAATAGATAAAAAGGCAAATAAACTTCCATCATTATTTTAAGGGGATTGAATTTTCACGTATAAAAGATCCTACCCAGACACCCCCATGTAGGGGTACGGGGGTCAACTTGAAAATTTTAAATGGCAAAGGGAGTCAAGTGATATATCGTTGGAAAGGTCTCGATAAGGGAAATATTTTGACGAAAGTTTCAATTCCTCATGTTGACCCCATCATAAATGGCGGGGGTTCACATTTCGTGTCCATAAAGTCCGTTGCCACCCAGTGTATCTTCGAAACAACTGGGAATATGAGAAAACGCAAAAACACGTCCATCATTATTTTAAGCCTCCATGGTCACTCTGGGGCTGACAGACCCCAGATAAATTAATTTTTGATCTGATGTTTTTCTGTTGTATTTTTGAAAACTTTTCCATCCATGTAAATTCAACTGGTAACATTGCCTGTTGTTATGGCTGGTAAACTGCGTCAATCCTGAGCTGTGTGATATACAATATGGTTGTGAAGTGTGTTTGGGGTCCAACAGCCCCAGTGTGACCGGCACTTAAGCGTTTGTTTCTTTTGTTCGCTTTCTAATTCCACCTTTTTCCTTTATTTCTGACATTTCTATTCATGAAATATGGCTCAGAGTAAGTTAAAAGAAGATGAAATACTTGAACTTTTGCTTGCCAATAATGATGGTGACAGTGGTATAGAAGGTTTTAGTATTTTCTTAAAGTACCATTACCAAAGCGTTAACCTTTTCAGGACCAATGGCTCAAGTGCTGAGCCAGTAGTTTAAACCTCCATAGTTCGGCTCCTAATTAATGTAGAGAGATGATTTAGGTGTCTATCTCTTCAGGAGGGATAAAACGTTTCAATGGTGTGTATTTCATCCACATCAATGGTCTCACAACGGAAAGGTAGGGAGAAATTGGATGTTTTAGTTCCCCTCTCCCTCAGCATTTAGGGGAGAAACTCTCTCCCCAAACGAGTTACAAGCATAAAAAGTGGCATCAACAAAGATAAATGAACATACTAACTAGTGATACCCTGTGTATGGCCATTGGGCTTGAAAGGAATGAATCAGGGGGATATTGAATTTACCCTTTTTCAGTGTTTAATTTTTTACACCTGAAAATTGAGGGACGCTGCCAACACTGTTATTTGTCGCACGCACGGGGGCACAAGAGTTACTTCGTTGAAATCTGCGTTCCATGAGATTTCCAATCAGGTATGGTTTACATCTCTGTGACAATTAGGGGCGTACCTAGGGCAGCAAACGTCAGGGTAGACCAAAATGGATGATTCTCTTAGGAAACACGTTCGGAATTTTTTCTCACTTGGTATTGAATTTTCGCCCTTTATTTTTTACGTGATTGTACCAAATGTTTGGCGTACATGTGATTTTTTTCCCCTCCGTACGACAAATAACAGTCTTGCCAGCCTTTCACAAATTAAAAAAAAATAAATTCTCGTTTTTAAAAATATTCTTCTTCTTCTTCTATGGGTTTGGCACGGGTGGCACAAATGTTAGCTGATTGAAGTATGTGTTACATACGCTTTACAACGAGGTATAATTCATATCTCTGTGACAACTAGAAGGGGTACTAATGCCGACAACGTAAAGGTTTATGATTTTTTTGAAATCCCTGTCGGTCCTGAAAAGGTTAATTTTACCGTTCTTCGCAAGATAGTGTATGGGAGCTTTTTCTTTCATATTTTGTATTACACGTGTTTGTTATGTTGGTATATAATATGCATATATTTTATTACAAATGATCCCTAAAGTGTTGAGATTTTTAGCTTTTTTTTTTTTGACAAAGTTAAGAAAAACGTATTTTTCCTTCTGACTGTTAATTGCTTATGGTAAACATAACGTATCACAGAACATTAAAAACAAAAAAAAAAAAAAAAATAGCAAAAATAAATTAAAAAAATTAAATAAGATAAAAAAGGTGGTTAAGGATCTTGAATTTTCACCTATAAAAGGCCTTTCCCAGGCACCCCCATATAGGCGTACACGGTGTCAACTTGAAAATTTTCAATGGCAAAGGTATCGTTGGAAAGGTCTCGAAAAGAGAAATATTTGGCTGAAAGTTTCAACTCCCTATGCTGATCCCCTCCTAAATGGCGGGGGTTCACATTTCGTGCCCATAAAGTACGTTGCTACCCTATGTATCTGCGAAACGACTGCGAATATGAGGAAACGAAATAACTCCTTCGCCACTATTTGACGGGATTGAAATTATGTGCTATAAAATCGGGATACAATTCCTTAATTCTTCTAGTTAGTCGCACGATAGTTTCGCCCACGTTCTCCGAAAATAAAAATAAGTTAAATATATCTTCAACAGAACGTGCTCCTTTGATATGATTCATTATGAATGTCGCAAGAAACTCTTCAGCGAATCTCGAACATTTACACACAAGCTCAATCAAACTAACCTCAATAAAATGTCTTAGAACAATACAGCGTTCACTACTTCATTTCAGTACTGATTGGAAGACTGCACCCAATTATGATTCGTTTGTATGAAGAAAGGATTCGACGTGAAGACAGGCAGAACTACAACAATATTCAAATTTATGACTCACCATTGGATGTGAGAAGTGTAGAAGTTGCTAAGCAAAATAACATCTAAATGTCCAAATAGGATAGGCAATTGTACTTTTAATTGCTTGCGTGTGCTTAGTTTCTCTAGCCTGTCTCTGTCAAATGGGTGCGCGCCTTTTTGCGTGGGAGAGCCGGGTTCGATTCCCGGCGGGAACTCAAGTGTTTCGGATTCCACGTTTATCAGTAGGTCCCGTCTCATATAGCCTCGCTGCTGAAAGGGACGCTAACCTCAAAATCAACTCAACTCAATTCTGTCAAATGGATAACTTGACTGGCCGAACACTCAACCGGTGTAGTCAACTTTGCTTCGACTGGTGCGCCTAGAGGCAAATCTCAGAACGAACAAGCGATACATTAAGATGTTTATGCAATGGTTGATTCATGCCAATGTAATTAATTGGAAGGTAATTTGGGACTGTTTATCCGGGTTGTTCAATTTTCAATCAGCGAAATTACGTAGCCCTACATGTCTAAAACTTGTAGTGATTACCACTTCTCTACACTCTGGTAGTACTAATCCCTCGTTCTGGTGGTCATATTTTTGCAAGTCTTTGTTCCTACTTTTGAAATAACAATTTCTTAAAACCTTACTCTAATGACAATTCAATATAACACCAACATGTGCCTCCGTTTACAAAACCTGGGGCAAGATGCACAGAAACGAAGTCTCAACCCAACTAATTATCATTTTCTTGTTTTACAAAAGTTTTTAAGATACTTACACCCTGCCAATATATATATATATATATATATATATATATATATATATATATATATATATATATATATATATATATATATATATATATATATATATATATAAACGTAGAAACGCCACATTCACAAGCCATAGATATCTAAAAGTTATCAAAGGTCTTCAATCCGAAATTTGATTTTACCGACAGTTTAGATTTTGGCAAACTAGCAAATTCAGAACTTAGACCAAAAAGTTCATTTGTCGAGCTCGATCAAACTACTCGACCACCTTTGAAATTTGAAATCAAGTCTACTCCCGTACCCCTATTTGGGAGTTCCTAGGTGGACCATTTATAGCACATAATTTCAATCCCTTCAAATAGCGACGAATATGTATTTTATTTTTCTCATATTCACAGTTGTTTCTCAGATACATGGGGTGACAACGGAATTTTTGGACACGAAATGTGAACCCCGCCATTTTAGATGGGGCCAACATAGGTAGTTGAAACTTTCGGCAAAATTTCTCTTGTCGGGACCTTACCAACGATATGTCACTCGACCCCCTTTGCTATTTAAAATTTTCAACTTGACCCCACGTACCCCTATATGGGGGTGCCTGGGGAGGAACTTTTACAGCTCAAAATTCAAGCCCCTTAAAATAATGATGGACGTGTTATTGCATTTTCCTCTATTCGCAGTTGTTTCGAAGATACATATGTACAGAGTGTTAATGAACTATACCGACAAATTTTAAGAGGTGATTCCTCACATCAAAATAAGAGAAAAAGTTCATATGGACCTAGGGCGAAAAGTGCAAAGTTTCAGAGCTAGGGCTGTCCAAAATCACGAAAAAGCCAGATTTCAAGAGGCCCTACTTTGAATTCGAGGGACTGTGGGTGGTGGTCCTTATCAGCATAAAGGAAATCACGCATACGGAATCCAAAAATGCATATTTCATTAATGTTCAATGGGTATATGTATTATTCCCTGCAGGGTGAAATTCCCAAACATACCGTCAACCGAATTTTGAGATATGCTCTGATTTATGATTGGTCCAAAGTAAGCGAACAATAAGCCTGAATAGCAGTGAACACGGAATCCTTTGGCACGATGTCGGGGGTGTTAAGGATCGTCAGCAGCACGGTCTCTCGTATTCATGAAAACGCATAGTGTGATGTTTTCTTACAGTGTGTTAGAAACATTGTGTTATATATAACATTGACTAACTAGACGACGCTAAAAATGTATATTTCTGGAAATTGACTAAAAAATTGCCTAATGATTTCTGTAGATATAGGTGAATCTACTCTTTTCAGATGCACGAAAACGACTCGATTTTAAAGTAACGAAAAGTTCTTTAGGAACACTTTTGAGCATAATTTTAGCGACATCAAACTTACATCGTTAAGTATTTGAAACCAGAAAAAAAAAATGTTGTATATAGTTTTCAAATACTTTTCATAAACATTTTTCTTCCCCCTGCGAAGAACAGATATTCTGCTAGTTTTCTTTTTGTTTGTTTATAAACTTCCAAATTTAATATAAAAACTATCATAAATTGGTGATCTCCAAAATTCTTGCTACTAAGAATGTGCTTTCTTGGATATATGAGTCATATTATGGCGGATCTGGTTTGTGAATACATACAGTGTGTTAATAAATTATACCGACAAACTGTAAGAGGTGATTCCTCACATCACATCAAAAAAAAAAAAAGTTCATATGGACTTATGGCGAAAAGTGTATAGCTTCAGAGGTAGGGCTTTATGAAATCGCGAAAAAAAAATAAATTCGAACGCCATATTTCGAATTCGAGAAATCGCGGAGAGGTGGTCCTTATCAGCGTAAAAAAAGCCACGCATACACAATCCAAAATTGCGTATTACATCAATTTTCAATACAATTACAGGGTATTCCCTACAGGGTGTAATTCTCAAATATGCTCTTAATAGAGTTTTCAGATATACCCTGATTTCAAGGGTTCAAAGTAGGCAGAAGGTAAGCCTTGACAACAATGGACATCCAATGGTTCGGAGGGAAGTCGGAAGCGTTATGAACCGGCAGCTCCATTTTTTTTGTGTGTGTGTGTGTGTGTGTGTGTGTGTGTGTGTGTTTGGAATAATGTGTGATGCGATGTATTCCGTCACATTATTTCACTTTTCTTCACTTATAAGCGCGAAAGAAAATATTGAAGCATGCATTTTCCCGAGTACGAAAAACGGTGCTGCTGACGATCCTGAACACTACCGACATCGCGCTAAAGAATTCTGTGTTCACTGCTATCAAGGCTTATCGTTTGCCTACTTTGGACCAATCATAAAGTCGGAGCACATCTCAAAATTAGGTTGGTAGCATGTCTGGGAATTTCACCGTGTATCACATACTCTGTACACCCACTGAGAATTAATGAAATATGCATTTTTGGATTGCGTAGGCGTGACTTCCTTTACGCTGATAAGGACCACCACCCACAGTTTCTGGAATTCGAAATAGGACCTGTTGAAATTTGACTTTTTCGCGATTTTGGACAGCCGTAGCTCTGAAACTATGCACTTTTCACCACAGGTCCATATAAAGTTTTTCTCTTATTTTGATGTAAGGAAACGCCTCTTAAAGTTTGTCGGTATAGTTCATTAACACATTGTGTATATTAACAAACCAGATCCGCCATAATATGACTCATATCCAAGAAAACCCATTCTTAGTAGCAAGAATTTTCGAGAATTATCTACAGGTTCGATGTTTGTGATAATCTGCTCTTCCGATATAATGAATCACCAATTTATGATAGTTTTCATATTAAATTTGGAAGTTTACAAACAAACAAAAAGAAAACTAGCAGAATGTCTGTTCTTCGCAGGAGGAAGAATAATGTTTATGAAAAGTATTTGAAAGCTATATACAACATTTTTTTTCTGGTTTCAAATACTGAGCAATGTAAGTTTGATGTCGCTAAAATTATACACAAAAGTGTTCCTAAAGAACTTTTCGATACTTCAAAATCGAGTCGTTTTCGTGCATCTGAAAAGAGTAGATTCACCCATATCTACAGAAATTATTAGGCAATTTTTTAGTCAATTTCCAGAAATATAAATTTTTACCGTCATATTATTTGTCAATGTTACGTTGTAAAATCGAATTCTTAAAAACGAAATCAGAAGATGTTTTTTACTTCGTGGAAATTGCTAGTCAAAATTTTTATCCCTAAAACTAAATTTTCGAAAATTCAACTTTAAGTCTTTTCCAAATGTGGATAATAACCCAAATACGGCAGAGTATATAGTATGCAAATTTCACGGCTGTATGCTGAATCAAAAGAAATTTGTAATAATACCGTAGAACTTTCAACAAAGCTTTCTATGCAAGTTCCATTTTAAAAAATTTCATCTTCCTAGACCAAAAAAAAAAAATATATATTTATTCCCCTTTTCCGCCCTCTCAGATTTCAAATTTCGGAAACTTCTATGATATCTATGGTATAGAGTCTCACTAAAATATTTTAAGTGTTAGTTCTATTACCTATTCCCAACTATTTCGGACATCTAGTGAATAGCGGGAGAAGTCCAAGCCCCCTTTCGATTTAGTAAAAAAATAATAATAATAATAAAAAAATTAGGAAGATCTAGGTGCAGATGGGAGAATAATGTTAAGATGGATCTCACAGAAAAAGAAATACAAAATATAAGCTGGATTCAGTTAGCTAAGAACAAAAGTCAATGTAGAGCTTTTTGACTGCGGCATTGAACCTCCGAGTTCCTTAGGCCAGAGTTAGTTACTTACTTAATTATGGAATTTCCTATAAACATAACGAATTACGTGGTGGTGCATGAAGAACGTTTTTCTGTGGAAAATAAGCCAGAAAGCGTCAGCAACAGTATATAACTTTTACTTAACTGATTAACGAGACAACTAAACCCGAATCAACCACTCTGACACCAACACAGAGTCTTTTGTACTGTGAGTATATATGTCTGATCCGGGTTTCAATCTCACATAATTGTAGCTTCCTCGGGGCTTATAATCTCATAAGAGAATGTTTATGCAGTGTTACATAACCAGGAATAGAATTGTAGTTCTTAGATTAAATAATACATCATATAAGGATTTAATTTCATTGGAAATTTACAATCTTGCATATGTGAAGCTAAGAATTTTGATTTCGAACAAAGATTTACCGCATAAATTATATTCTACGCCCAGAAATTTAATTATATTTACTGCACCGTTTAAAATTTTAAGTGATTAACCTGAATAAAGTTTCGAGTTCCAAAACCTACTCGTGAAGCTGCTAGATATCAACATGATAAGACGTAGTTGAAATATAACATCTGAGAAGGATTTGGAGTTTGTTTAGATGGAAATAAGAATAATTTTCCGCTAGCGAAATTGTTATCTCGCATCTTTGGTGTACGAGAACTCGGACTCGATTTTCGACTGGAACTCCCTCGTGGCTAAGCGGTTAGAGTACATGCCTTTGGCGTGGAAGATCCCGGTTCGATTCTCCGCGGAAGCTCATGTGGTTCAGATCCCACGTTAAACTGTAGGTACACGTCTCATATAGCCTCACTGCTGAACGGGACGCTAAATTCACAAATCAAATCAAATCAAAACCAAATCGATTTTCGGCCGGAGAGTTTTCAATTTTAATGTATCACGCCAGTTGGAATTCCATCTTAAACGGTACGATTACGTCCCATATAGCCTCGGGGCTGAGAACAGACGCAAAACTCAAATTCAATCAATCAATCAATCAAGAACTGTTTTTTTTTAAATCTTATTCTTCTCGAAAATAGAGTAAAGAAATAAAACATTAGCAACATTGAACTGGAGTAACTGATATAAATATTGACATACCTTGATAAAAATTCAGTTGAGGTCCCTGGAACATGTGTCGACAATATATTTCCCTCATTCTGCTCATAGGTGCTTGTCATGATCTGGCTGCTATCATATGGAGCCTCATAACTGCTGACATCCGTTGGTTCCTGTTTAATAGTTGTACACAAATTTTGTTGCTCTAAACCCTGCTCGCGAATATTTGTTTCCATTGCAAATAATTGCTTTTCCCCTCTTATTGGACTTAAAATTCTAGAAAAAGAAAAAAATAAGAACATGTATTAGTCATATAACGTCTTTCGCGTTTATATTTTACGCACTTTTTTACGTTATTTTCCTTTATCCACATTACTATTAATAAAATTACTATTAACGTAAATCCACAAATTTTACATAACTCTATAGAAAAAAATGACTTTTGCAAAGTATTAGAAGTTTATCATTTTCCATGATGCCTGTCAAACACTGTATTACCTTTAGGGTCTACTTAGGGGTGTTCGATAAGGCTGAGAAACTATTGAATTTCGGGAATGAAAATTTATCGAGTTGTCATCGGTTACTCGAAACCGTTCGAGTAATTAAAATTATTGAAATTTCTGTTATTATTGAATTTCGAGTATCACCAAAGTTTCGAGTATTATCTTAAGTTCGAATATTATCGAAGTTTCGGGTATTATCAAAAATTCGAGTATTAGCGAAGTTTCGGGTATTTAAGAGTTCTAGTGTTATAAAAATTTCAGTTAATTTTGAAAATTTGATTTCGGTTATATTCGAGACTTGAAATATTAACAAAATTTCTGGTGTAGGAAGAAACTCTTGTTTCACTTCGTTTCAAGGGAGTCAACTTTTAAAAAGAACACCCTGTATATATGTAATGCATATCATGTAGGTACAACCTATGATAACCCCGATTGTATTGTTCTTTCCAAACACTCCAATAATCCCGAACTTTTCAAAATATTCAAACGACTCGATAAATTGCAATCATACTGAGATCTTTCAGTATTTACTGATTTCAAACATTTCGAAACTCACGGACAGTTCAAGTGTCTCAAACTCACAGAATGTTTCTAACATTTCGACTGTCTCGAATACTTCGAATGCCTCGAACACTTCGAGTGTCTCGAACGTTTCGAGAGTCTCGAACACCGAATGTCTCGAACATTTCAAGAGTCTCGAGCACTTCGAGTGTCTCGTACAATTCGAGATTCTCGAAAGTTCCATAATTCGATAAAATTAATTTTTGTTTATTGATGAAACGGTTTTGAAATTTATTGTTATCGAT
Organism: Thermobia domestica; assembly: GCF_964235325.1. Lineage (NCBI taxonomy): Eukaryota > Metazoa > Arthropoda > Insecta > Zygentoma > Lepismatidae > Thermobia > Thermobia domestica. Next base: position 271,134,419 of record NC_137459.1, on the reverse strand, counting down.
TGTTCGATTATCGGAACAGCCCTACCTTTACTCAGTGTGTCTTTTCTTCTCAGAATCCATAACGTGTATGCGCCTTTGGCGTGGGGAAACTGGGTTCGATTCCCGGTGGTAGCTTAAATGGCTTGGATTCCACGTTAAACTGTAGGTTCACGTTTCATATACCATCGCTGCTGGAAGGGAAACTAAAATGAAATCAAATAACCAAAATTCGTAACTTTACACTGAGAAAAATCCGTTATCCGTTATCCGTTATCCGTATTTTTTTTTTTTTTTTTTTTTTTGTGGAAGAAAAGGTTGGAATATTGCAATATGAATGCAATACTGTAACGATATATAGCAATAAGCTATAATGTTACCTGTTCTTTATTCTATATATCGTTGAACAAAAATTAAGCAATAAAATACTTGAAACAAACATGGGAACAGATACCCAAGGGGGACATAAATGTACCTCAGTATATTTTTAGACACATACGTAAGCAGATTACCTTACAATATAATTGGTATTGAGGAAATAAGTTTCCCTACAGGGCGGTTCACAATGCAAAGAACGATAGTCACCCTCGGGTGTCTGTGACATCAAAATATACAGTAAGACATATACGTGGGGTACGTTTGTACGCAGTGGTCGAAGTGAAACGGTATGCGCTGGTATAACATACCGCCTCTGGTTTTTCAGTGATGGAGACATACCGCCTCTGGTTTTTCAGCGATCAAGACATACCGTCCTTGGAAAGTGGGTGCTGCTATGCCTTTAATAAATTCATTTTTAAACACAGGAATTGACGAATAGATTTGCACGTCAAAGATTTTAAGTTGGCAAGACCGATATTTTGTTGTCTTTTTCTACCTTGTTTTTAAAATGAAGTGTCTAAAAAAGAAAAAAAGTTCACTCCTTGCTCTATGAAAGAAATGTTAGTTGTGTTGGTTGCAGATAAGGGCCACATAACAGAAATGAATGAGTTTTGGGCCCAATGAAAATAAAAGCCAGTGTATTAAAGATGCAATTTGTTTAAAATGAAATCGGAAAGTATTGTTATGAGTCCGCCGGGATTCTTTTTGTGTCCACAATGATAAAGAAATGCATAACTGCGTCCGGTATTTACGAGAAAAAAATATAGTTTATGCAATAAAAAAGTCTTTGTTTTGCTTAATTATGTTAAATTTGTTGTTTTGCTTATTGTTTTATATTTTATAGTGCCGTATTCAATTGTTTCTTTCTTATGTATGTGTGGATCTTCTTGTCTTAATGCATATAATTGCCGTATTTTAAGCATAGGTGGACTTAAAGTTGTCCGCTGTGGGGGTGGACCTTCCGGGGGTTTGGATTACTCCTAAGTCGAGTGGGGGTTCGCGAGTTCCCCCGCGGGGAATTGTTTAAAAACTGTTAATATTAAAAATCGTTTTTGATCATTTTCATGCATAATTCTCTATCATACAACATAAGGAGATATGCTTTTTTATTTTTCTCAGAACGTTGGGGGTGGAAGACAAAACATCTTCATCCCCCTACCATAACTACGGAGAAACTCATGATTTTGAGTATTTGTGTAAATAGAAATAAAATCTTTTGGGCAACATATCCTCATTGTCTTTCAACATTTAGATAGACGGTATGTTGAGACAGTATGGTAATAAATCATACGGCCTCTGTTTTTTTTTTCACTTCGAGCACTCTTTGTACCCCTTGAGTATCAGAAGGTTAAGCAGGAATATTTCTCTCCCATAGCCTCAGTGCTGAATATGTACTGTACGTTGAACCCCAATTAACTAATCACGTGCTAGATGATCACAGTTTAGTGTAAGTGCTGGCATGCTGGTAAATATACAAGCGCATATTGAGGATTTGTCCAAGGGAAAACTATGCCTTTTTTTTTGTCTATTATACAGTGCAACCGAGTAGCATAGGTACCATTTTGTTGAATGTTAATTTAAGCTAGCTACAGTACATATAGCCCTTTTTGGATCGACCTCTCCCTTTCGTTTCCTAAAAAGAATAAATTCATTCTATTGTTATATTTTCAACTTTCTTTTTAGTAAAAAAAAAAAAAAAAAAAAAATAGCAGTGTGAGAGTGGAAGGAATTTGGTTTTGGGGAAACTAATCTTCTTAAGAAGTTAAATTTTAGCTAGTTGCTCCGCGTAGCTGCAATAGAATATAGGGTTCAAGTTGTTAAAAATACATTTTTTTCGAAAACTGTATCCAACCTCTCATTAAGAAGGAGGATCACTAAATAACGAACGAACAAACGTATCTCTTTTACTTTTAAAACACAAATATAGGTGATTTGTATGCATGTTTACTTTGCCGCAAGGATTGAATAATATTTTACAATTTCAAGTTACGAAATAGTCTGCAACAATAAAGAAGCAATAATGGTCATAACAATGATAACAAATACTTTTTTTTGTAAAAAATTAGAAATGTACAGAAAAATGTTCTACAGAAAAGTAACACAGTATGAAACTTTAAATTTTAGATTCATAGTAGTAATGTGAAATACAAATATACCTTTTTCTCTATGTTTTGCAATTTGATTGCTATAGAATTAATAATTTTGTTTCGATTTCCTCGCGGCACACCGGTTGGGAAATTCTGGAATAGAGGGTTAATGGGGAAGATGGACCAATTATTTGGAAGCTGAATCGATTGCAAATATCTACATCTCGATATCTCGGACTGTTTTTGCTTTACGGAATTCAGTATTGAAGGCGGGAATAATAGCTAATATAAACAATTTCTCATTTTGATAAAATGTTGTGGATAGTTATGATATGTTGTCTTAAGATAATAAATTGTTTGCAATAAATCGCTTCTTGATATTTATTACCGTTTTCGTTCTATAGCGATAAAAGTTTAAACCAGAAAAGGATAATTTGAAGCACTTTCGGCTTGAGTGGAGGAGATGGAAACTATTTTCTGGAGCTCTGAATCGACTGCAAGAAACGGAGTCTCAGTATTTGTTGGTATTTTTGCTGTGACATCTGCCGACAGACGGACAGACAAAGCCGTTCTATAGGACTTTCGACACTTACGTACATATAAGCTGGAAGTGTAATAAGGATGAAAATTAAATATATTCTTGGGACACTGAATTGATTGTAGAAAACCGCGTCTCGCTATATATTACTGTTTGTGTTCTGTGGTGATCAACAATGTAACAAAGTTATAGATCTCTACCACTTCCAGATTAAATAAAAGTCAAATGGATTAGATGAATATATTCGTGTTGCAAAACAGCGCTTCTCGCTATTTCTTACCGCTCTTGCTCTGATGCCTGTCGACAGACGAACCATAGCCATTCTATAAGACTTCCTATACTTATGCATAGTATACTGTAGTTTGGAGGTCCTAAAAAATTAAATGAATTCAGTTTGTTTTGTTTCACGAAAATCATCTGTTTTTCGAAAGATCTTTTTGTTTTCCGTTTCTCGAGAAATTTTTCGTTTCCTATTTTTCGATTTCCATTTTTTTATCGAACAATTTTTCACTTCTCGTTTTCTCGAAATAAATCGTTTTCCGTTTTTTTTTCGAAAAAAAATCGCTTTTCGAAAAAAAATTCGTTTTTCAGTTTTTGTTTTCGTAAAATGAATTTTTCGATTTTTTTTCGAAATCTCTACTTTTTATTAACTGGTTTAAATACTGGATTTCATTTTTCTAACTTGACGGGTTTGTGAAATTAATGCGTTTTGGACTAATATTTTGAACGCACTTTATCCCTTAGTATGCGTCCTCGAATCAAAGTAATACAGGGAAACTCTAGGTCAAGATAGGTAAAAGCTATGTTTTAAAATTCATTTTAAACTGTCAACTGTTTTCACGTGATGCGATCACAAACATCATATGTACTGTATTATTAACATCACTAATAACATACATACTAAATGAATCGCCAAAGTTTCAATCGGACACTTCAAAATCTGATCACTTAAATGTAGTACACCACGAGAATTGACTGACATCTATAGGCGACGAGCGACCTGTAGACGTTACAACGAAAAGCCTGTGACCCTTGCATGGATGGATCACACGTACCCGCCCACCTGATGAATTTATTATTATTATTATTATTATTATTATTATTATTATTATTATTATTATTATTATTATTATTATTATTATTATTATTATTATTATTATTTCTTATATGTGACTCGGGGACGCAGTGGCTCAGTGAAAACAATAATTGACGAAAATTGCATAACTTTATTAACTATAGTAAATATAATTAATAGTTTGATGGGTGAGCTAAGCAAATCTAATATAGTTTGACATGAATTTCGGAGAATGGAACCCTATTCTAGTATCCAGGGGGAACCCCTCTTGTGCGCCCACGCACGTGGTTTATATTACTTAAGTAATTTACCAACGTTCTATTTTGGAAATAAATATACATAATTACAGGGGTGTAGCCACGGGTGGCGAATGGGAGCCTGGCTTCCGAAGCAACTTCCTGACTCCCAACTCAGGTTCGCCAATTAAAACTTACAGGAACTGAATAATACTTGTCTTTATTGGCGACTAAGCAGGTGCGCACTCAGAAATGTTTGTTGAAAGGGTTGCAATACTACAATTCACTACGTGTACGTAATATCGAACGAGCATTATTCTGCACCCGATATTTCACTTATATTTTCAGGAAGAAAATGGTAAAAGTAGATTGCTTTTATAAGATAAGGAGTAGAGATAAAATGTAAGATCATTTTTTTTTATCCCACATCAATTATTTCCCTGTTAAGTAAGTCCAGATGAATTTAGAAAGTCTATAAATATATTTTGATTTAGGAAATTTTTGGAGGGTTCGGACCTGATAGACCCTCGTGGCTGCGCCCTTCTGGCTAAGTCATCCTAGAGCACACTACCGATTTTGATTATTTTTGGTACATGAGGCACCAGGGCCTGACTTATGTTTGCATTGCATTATTTTTTCCCGAACGGGTATCCTAATAGAAAGAAATGCCCCTGAAAACGACCTGCCAATGCTAACATACGGGGTAATATTTAATAATAATTGATTCATTTTGCTTATTTGAATTGCATAGAAATCCGTTTTCTTTTTCTTTTAGAATACATTTAAATTTTATTTCTAGGATTTTAATGCCATTAATTAAAATCGACTGCAATATGATTCTCCTTTAAATACACAACTACTGGATTGTTAACGAAGAAAGTAATAACGATTGGAAGGTTCTGCAGGCGGATTCGAATGGCGGAAAGCGTTTGTAAGAAAAACAAAACATATGGATCATTATCACTGGACTTGCATTGACATACATATCCCATAAGAAGAAGATACAAATAAATTCCAGAAACCTATTTTCCCCGTGCGAAAAAACGGGTCTCAAAGTTGTTATACATGCATATATGTAGGGTGTTTCAAAACAACACCGACAATGTTTGGAAGATGATTCCTAACACCAAGATAAAACAAAAAGTACAGACAATCTTAGGTGCACAAATGCTCCTTTTCGAAGTGATAGGCTGCCATATATATATAATATAGATATATACATAGATAGATAGATAAAACTTTAAAGGTCCATAGCTCCACACCTATGGGACCTACCGTAGTTGGATCCAGACTACTTTTTGGAACTAGTATGTGCCCTATCCAAATATCCAAGTATCAGAATCCTTCGGGAGTTCCACAACAATTTTTATAGAGATAGCTGAAGAGTAATTTAAATTATATACCCATACTCAAACTCCCTCTATACAAATTGCTTCGTGAGTACCTTAGGATTCTGAAACATGCATTTTTCGATAGGGGACATACTATTTCCTAAGTGAAGTGTTGACCCGACTATGGTAGGCCACATAGTTTTGGAGCTATGGACCTTTAAAGTTCATTTTTTCATGTTTTCAGCAACATATAACTCCGAAAGGAAGCATTTGTGCAGCCAGGTTGGGCTATACTTTTTGTCTTGTCTTGTGTCAGGAATAATCTCCCGAACATTGTCGGTGTTGTTTTAAAACACCCTGTACATATATATAAACTACATCAACATCTTAAAAATAATTGAAATAATCATCCACTCTCTTACTCTCATGTGCCTAACTAGTTCCACGGAATTGAAAACATATTATTGTACAGGGTGACCAGATAAAACCTCTAAGATTTTAAATGCTAATAAGACAAAAGGTTTTGCAGATAGGAACGTGTCTATTTGAAAATATATAATGAAATGAAATGAAATCTTTAAGTTTTACGTCCCACGGTTATGCCGGTTAGGCTAAAGGAGACGGCGATGGTGAGAGATGAGTGAAATGGTGGAATGAAGAAAGTGGGAGGAAACGGGAGAACCCCGAGAAAACCCACGAGTACGGTGTTTGAAAATATAAAATGATATTGATAACAATTTGAAATCACTTTTCTGTGATTTGAAGTAGGGTACTCTGTTATGTTGTGTGTTAAAATGACACGTGAATTGACAACTATTGTCCATAATAACCAATAAACACCGCACTTATTTATCTGATGTTGTGCTATTTCAGGTAAGGCTAACTTGCAGTGGATCCATAATTTCCGAACAACGAGCTCAGCGTTATAATAATAATAATAATAATAATAATAATAATAATAATAATAATAATAATAATAATAATAATAATAATAATAATACTGTTACTACCACAACAACAACAACAACAACAACAACAACAACAACTACTACTACTACTAATAATAATAATAATAATAATAATAATAATAATAATAATAATAATAATTATTATTATTATTATTATAAGCCGACTTATAAGTGCTCGTATGTATGAGAATATTGACTAATTACGAACTGTAGCCTTTAGAAATCGTTTTCAAATTGTATTCCCAATTTTACAATTTCAAATCATAACAAAGCGATTATAAACTATTTTCAATATTTTTTTTTTAAAAAAATTCTGAATAAACGCAGTTCTACATGCAATAACGTTTTTTTTTTTTTGGTTTTGGTTTTATTAGCTTTTAAAATATGTTAAGTCATATTGGGTCACAATGTACTATTACATAACAGAGTCTGAGTTTGATATCTTATTTTATTCTACGAGTTTTTCCTTTACCATTTGTATCCATACAAATACAAAGTGAAGGGAGGCAAACGTACTTCTGAGAGACACGACCGCTCAGTGGTAGAGCGCTAAATTCTGGTGCTAGGGATCCCTGGTTCAATCTTCGGTCAAATGAGTTTGTGAAGGACAGCATCATGTCCGTGTTTCTTTTCGGACTTCTCACATTCTCATTCCACAAATTATTTCATAATCAGGGGGCGCGGTGGCTGAGTGGTAAGCCGGTAGGTGTAGCCGAGCGGTCTGAGGCGTTAGGCTGATGATCATGAGGTGAAGCCCATTGGGGGTTCGAGTCCCTCTGAAGAGCAAGGGTGTGATTTTAACTGTCCTCGATGTTTCTGTGTTCGTGTCCCTGTCGAGTCTAGTAGTCCTGAAAAGTGGTTAAAGTAGATAGTCAGGAAGTTTAAAAAAAAAGTGGTAGAGCGTTCATCTCCGGTGCGTGGGGTCCCTGGTTCGATCCCAGCTCACGCCGTGTGGACTTTGTGGTGGACAAACACCGTGCTCGTTGGTTTTCTCGGGGTTCTTGCGTTTCCTCCCACTTTCTTCATTCCACCATTTCATTCATTTCTCATAATCACCGTCTCCTTTAGCCTAACCGGCATAATCGTGGGACGTTAAACTCAAAGATTTTTATTTCATAATCATTCACCTTCATATATACCCGTCTCTTTTTACTTAAAATACGTAAGCGAGAGACGTAAAAATGTAAATTTATTTCCAATTGATTTCTGAAACAATTTATGCAAGTAAATTCCCCACAACCAATGATTCTAATTGCGTACTGTTATGAACTATGCTCTAATCAGGTAACACTAAAATGTAATAATACTAATACTAATACTAATACTAATCCTAATCCTAATAATAATAATATAATTATTATATATGTATGCATATGTGATGAGTAAGTAATGGTTTTATATTCAGAACTAAAGTACTTTTGGTTACTATTTAATATATAGAGAGCTCAGCCTCCCAAAAATGTTATGCCGCCCTAGAACAACTCGCTGGCTACACTCCTGACAAAATACAAGTGTGATTGTCAAATATTTTTTTTTCAATCAAGAATAAGATGTAATAGAAAATATATGTCTACTTACTACGAAAAACGTTCTCTTAAAAGCAGCCAAAAGCACCACACATCTGCACGGAATAACTCAAATCACTGTCAGTGTCCGACCTGTAGGACTGTCTCTTGTAGAATGAACAAATAATACGCACTCTTACACAAATCAGCAAGTTCAAATCATATGACACAACCCCAAGTAGTCAACGAAGTTTCTAGAAATTAAAAAAAAAAAATACATATATCGAAGCTGGTGAACAGTTTCGTATTTCACGAAGGCGGCTTGGCTGATTGTTGTTCTTACAAAAAAAAAAAAAAAAAGTACCAAACTTTTTTTTTTTTTTTTTGCATTTATATGGACATATGCTTTGTAGGGCAGTGATGTCTTGTTTTCCACCGGAAGGTAGGTTACATCAGTTGTATTATGTTCATAAAGATTTCCGACGCGGTTTATATCTATTGCGTCATTTATATCATTTTGTGTAGGCTTTGGAAATACGTTTGCTACGTGATGTTAGTTTATTGTTGGACTTTGTTCTTGTAGTTCAACCTTAACAGCAAATCAACTCGGGCATGTCTTACATAGGAAGAACAGTGAAGAAGTAATTCAGCTATATACTGTATATGAAGAAAAAAATCCTGAAATATTTTAAAGAATGGAAGAGTTCGTACAGGGTGTTTCAAACAAAAACCGACAACGTTTGAGCCCTGATTACTGATACCAAGATAAGACAGACAGTATAAAACAACCTCTGTGTAGAAATGCCTTCTTTCGACGCTGTGGCCAACCGAAAATTTGTAGAAAAAAGAACAACCATAACTCGAGAACAAAATGTCGAATCGAAGTCGGATAAAAGGGAACGTCCTTTATTTTTAGTCGTATATTCCATTAATACACAATTGGGGTGGTACAGGGGTTGTGCAAGAGTGACTCTCAACGACACTGGTGAATTCTTGAAACATTTTATCTAAAGTAGAATAACGAAAATAAACAACAAACAAATTCAATATTTCAACGAAAAAAAAAAAAACATAGTACAAGGAGTAAAAATCAAGTTAGAAGGAGACCGGAGAGAGCATTCAATTCTGTTCGCGCAACGTAAATTTATCGAATTGTAATTGTGTGTTACGAGAACAGAATACCCGCTAGTGTACAAATAACGTACAATATATAAAGGGTTGTCTCAAAACAACACCGACAACGTTTGCGAGATGATTCCTGACACCAAGATAAGACAAAAAGTATAGACCAATTTGGGTGCACAAATGCTTCCTTTCGGGGTTATAGGCTGCCGAAAACAAGAATATATATATATATATATATATATATATATATATATATATATATATATATATATATATATATATATATATATATATATATATATATATATATATATATATATATATATATATATATATATATATATATATATATATCTTTAAAGGTCCATAGCTCCAAAACTATGAGATCTATCGTAGTCGGGCCAAAACTTCACTTAGGAACTAACATATGTGCTATCCAAAACCACATGTTTCAGAATCCTAAGGTATTCACGCAACAATTTTTATGGAGGGAGTCTGACTACGGGCATATCATTTGAAGTACTCACCAACTACCTCTATAAAATATGTTGAGGAAGTACCAAAGGGTGCTGAAACATGGATATCTGGATAGGGCACATAAACTACTAGTTCCTAAGTGAAATTTTTACCCGACTACGTTAGGTCCCAGAGTATTAGAACTATGGACCTTTCAATTTCATTTTTTCATGTTTTCGGCAGCCTATAACTCCGAAAGGAAGCATTTGTGCACCCAGGTTGGTCTATACTTTTTGTCTTATCTTGGTGTCAGTAATCATTTCCCGAACGTTGTCAGTGTTGTTTGGAAACACCCTATATATATATATATATATATATATATATATATATATATAGATAGATAGATAGATAGATAGATAGATAGATAGATAGATATAGATAGATAGATAGATAGATAGATAGATAGATATCTTCTAGAACCTTGTTTCTATTCTATTATTTCTATATTCATGTAACCTACTTCACGTGAAAACGCACGAAACTGGGATATCGAACAGTTAACAAACCGTTACAGCTGACATTTTTATTTTATATTAATTTTACCATATTTTACAAACAGTTACGTAGGACTGCTTTTAGGAGGCAGTAAGGGGGCATTAACGTTTTCAGAAGTCCTTCGTGTTTAATGGGTTTTCCTAAATAAAGTAAAAAGATATTAATTATACATTGCGCGAGGGTGGTTCAATTGATACACCATTGACTTTGCATTAGAGTTTTCAGATAAAATGACGAAGTTTTATTATATGCGTAGGATGATCTACATCAGCTGTTCTAAAATTCACACTCGTGCTCAACGGAACATGATGCTAGAGGTAAAGAAGACGGAATTATCAAATGACATTTAACCTCCGGGACTTTGTTTCGGCGGTAGGTCCCAGCAAAACTTTGACTATGTGGTAACATCTATGTTAAAACCAGATTTCTGGGCATTTTTTTGTTCGAACTCTGACAGTGTCTTTTCATGTAAGTACAATTTCAAATATCGTGGTGTGGATACTGTTTGCCACTTGCAACCACTATGTTCTAATTTACTTATTTCGGAATTGAAACCAGGGCTCATATGCTTCCTAACTGCCTTTAACTCAAGGATGGTGCATATCATGCATATGGGCGATTCTCAGGACATTTGTACACTCGGAACACTCGATTACGTTCGGGACATTTGTACACAAAAACTGCTTTTCTAAACAAAAATGTATTTTTAAATAAAATAAAAGGTATGTCAAAATTAGGGGAAAATTATTAGTGCATAGTTAAATAAAATGAAACACTGAAAACAATAGCAAATTTGAGTTATAAGTCAAAATTAAGCGTTACGCAGGGGACTCAGAGAAAAGTTTCATTTTACAACCTCAATTTCATTGGATATCCTCTGTGATTTATGGCAGCATTTTCATTTTAATGCCATCACTTATATGTTCTACATTTATTCTCCTTACTGTGCATCATATTTTTAAATTGGAAATTGGAATTTAATTAGCGTCATATTATGTTATATTTTTTGACTCACCATTATGCACGGAAGAGAAAAGTAATCATACAATTGTTTGGTTGTTCTAAGACTTTTATTATACAATATCCTTATTAAAGTTATTGACATTTTAACATTAACATTTGACCATTAACAATCATAAAAATCTGCATCCATAAATTAATGTAAATGAATTAAATTACATTTCAAAGTATTAAAATCGACTTGCTTTGCTAGGCAACTAGCTTAGCGTTATTATAATGCCTTTGGGCTACTTGTCTGAACGCTGATTGGTGGCGTTCAAACCACACAATGTTTATAACTGTTGAGCTGCTCGATCCTCTGTGCTACCTGTCAAACGTTGAGTCGTTTGAACAGTCATTGTCACGTGAAATGCGGGAAAGTGAATTGGAGGGAAACAGTTGTTTTTTGGTTTGGCATGATTGTTTGTTACTACACAGTGAAGATTTGCTTCAGTGTATTTCTTAAATAAGTAATATGGTTCACGGGCAAGTAACCGTGTTCCTAGTAATATTGTCAATGATGAACTGAATCGATCAACAATAGCAGTGACTTAAACTGCAAGAGTGGGGATTATGTCAAAACCTCAATAAAATTATATATCACCTTGTGTGAAAATTGAATAATATTTACGAAAGTTATCTCAGAACATATATTAAAAAAAGATGAGAGGAGGAAGTTTCACTCTCTCGTTCTGACTGATTTCAAATCCAAGTAGTAGGAATAATTGTGAAGCCCCAAAAGTTTATATTTTTCACCTAACTAGGGGATGGAGTAATCCATGACACATTATGGGGATAAATTCATAGTTGATTCTTGACTGATTTTAATCCCTAGCACAGAGGATGACGAAAACGAATGAAAGAAAATATACATAATATTGTTTCAAAACCGGATGAGTTTTATGTACACTTATGTCTAAAGTTGTTGTTGCATGTCTATAAATATGTCGTTGTAGGAACATAATTTGATGACGAATTCGCCCGGTATTTCTTACAATGTTAGCATGTGTATAATCGGCAAATACATGTATGTGGCAAATTTCGTGTCAAAAGAGCAGTAAATGAGAACAATAAAACGAAAATAAAACCTTTTTGTCCATTTAGCAGTTTTAATCATTCTAATTTTCTTGTTTATAATTCTTTTCCTATGAAATCTACCACAAATATACATTTCCCGATTATACACCTAGTAACAACACTAAAAGTACCCTGCAAAATTATTATCAAATTTTATTCTTACAAGAAGACAGTTATAGATATGTTACATTTTGGGCATAAGTGTACGTCACCTTGGAACTTTCAGAGAAATCGAGGTAGGGGGTAATACCACTACTTTATTGTTTATTGATACTAGCTCCATCCAACATGAATGATTGTGAAAAAATTAAAGAAAATGTACGACACATTGCATGTAAATTGAACAGTTGTAAAGGGAATGATCGTGGAACATTTTTCTTTCTAAAAGCTAGTCCATACGACATGAGGGGGTTAAATTCATTGCTGATTCATGACTGATTTTAATCCCAAACATTTGAGATTAAGGAAAGGAATCAAATAAAATATAATGGTATTTTATCAAAATCGAACTAATTTTAGAAAATTGATCTTGGAACTCTAAAAGAAATCGAGGAGAGGAGTAGAATTGTATATCCAGTACTTAATAATTTATTGTTTTTTTCCTCTAAATATGGGATAATTGAAAAGCTTCAAAAAATGTACGACGTATTACGAAGGGATCGAAGATCTTTAAACAAAAATTATCGTGGAACATATTTTTGAAATTGAGAGAGAGAGGGGAAATGCATGCCTTTATTCTCAGTCGATTTTAACCCTAATCTGCGGGGATATTTCCAATGCCATAGAGAAAACATACACTAAGTTTTCTCATAAATTAATTTATATTAAAAAATAAAATTAAAAAAAAACAAAACAAAAAAGCATCTTGAGTGTACATGTGCAAACTTGCAACATGAAGTGGATTTTAGCCACTTTTATTCCTCTTGTACTCAATAGATTGCAACTCTAAACAATATAGTTATATCTGCAAATAGAAGGGAGGCATATACCAATTTTCATCAAAATCGGATAAGTTTTACGACAGTTATCGTGGAACTGACAGACGGGCAGATTTGGCAGACGAACAGACGTACAGACGAACAAACACGCAAACGTCAATTGAGTTGAATAGTGGAAGCTTCGTTAAAACTTGGTTCAATAATTGTTCCTTCCATTTGCTTCTACGTATAACGTTTCAACGTTCAAACCTAACTGACTTAAATTGTTTCATTTATGTTAACAAATGGCAGTTAAGACGGCCTTGTCAGTGTAGAGGAAGTACAAAATTTAGTAGTTACTTGACACGAAATTGAATGAAATAGTTCAGTTTAACATCCCACAATTATGCCCTTTAGGCTAAGAAAGACCATGATTAAGACAAGCGAATGATTGAGGAATAATTGGTGGAATGAGAAAATAGGAGGAAACGGGACTACCCCGAAAAAAGCACGGACATGATGTTGTCCACCACAAACTTACGTGGCCAGAGATCGAACCAGAGACTCCACACACCAGAGTTAAGCACTCTACCACTGAGCCATCGTGCCCTCCTGTAGCTACATACAGTATATGTGTATATGTGTGTGTGTGTACAGCCGGTAGCTACAAGATCGTAGTGTTGCGTTGATTTGCATGACGTTCATAGTATTTATGAAAAGCATTCTTAGTATTTAATATTAAATCGAACTATTGTAGAACGAACAAGCGTTTGTGTTTATACAGTCCATCATGTGGTCCTCGAGCGCAATGATATAATACGTAATTGTGTGTGTTTTGTGTGACCTACGTGCTAAGACCCATGTGTGTTTACAAAAAGGAAAAAGAAAACTGTGTGGGCGACAATGGAAGCTTAGAGCAGGGTCCCCGAAAGCGTGGATAAGGTCACTTGCACTGAAAATTGCATAAACAATCTCACAGAACAAAAAGACATTAGCGTAGTTCAGGTATACAAAAACAAAGTGAGTGAACTATCACCTGAAACGAACGATCTTTTGTTGCTAACCAGTAACTTTTGCATTACACAGGAAGAAATATTGAGAAAGCAATTTACTTAGTGCAAGAAGAGGAATTTGCTGCTAGTGGAAAAGGAATGGCTTCTGATGACATCGTTTTTGGTAGTTCACAGTCGTTAGAAAATATAATTCCTATTGTCGGTTGGTACTTTCAGTATTCTAAATAAGCAAACAGATAACATCAATGAGAGTAACCATATATATTTATACATAATAAACAGTACATATTCATAACAAATGCCCCATTTCGTTTGTGTATTTGTGTTGTTCTTAATTTATGTTGCTCTTCTGGGCACCCAACTTGTCAATAAACCTTTTGAAGTATAGTTTTACCATTTTTCCTCTATTGAAACTATAGGGGGGCGCGGTGGCTCAGTGGTAGAGCGTTCACCTCCGGTGTTTGGAGTCTTTGGTTCGATCCCTCTTGCGCCGTGTGGACTTTGTAGTGGACAAACACCGTGTTCGTGGGTTTCTCGGGGTTATCCCGTTTTCCTCCACTTTCTTCATTCTACCATTTCACTGATATCTCATCATCACCGTCTCCTTTAGCCTAACCGGCATATCCGTGGAACGTAAAACTTAAAGATTTCATTTCATTTTCTATTGATACTATAGCTAATGCACTGATACGACACTGAGTTATGATATTTTTTAAATGCTTTTATATAATTTAATATGGTAAAGCAATTTTCAGTTTTTTAAATTGAACGTCGTAATATTTACTATGATTTTTATGAGTTGTGTTGTGTGCTGAAAAATTCATGAAACCCAATGTCTTTCTACGGGTTCACCACCAATTTCACGACATATTTGAAAGTCTGTTGTCACTATACATGAATTGTCAAATATGGTGTTTTTTAACAGTATATACAGTATATACACTTAAAAACAGTATATGGTGTTTTTTAGCTGTTAACAGTATATACACGCATGTAGTAAAGTATTATGACAGTTGCAGTATTGCCTTTAATTACGAATGTTTTGCCAATGTGTTATTACATTATTGTCACAAGGTACTTCATTATTATTTTGTATTTATGTTCTATATCAGAGGTTAGGCTATACAGGACGAGATTTACAGTTTAGAAATGAAACTATTGTAGTGTGTTCGATGCTCTCCTGCCGAAAATTGAACCCGGGACTTGTGAACCAAAGACATGCACTAGTCATTAGACAAGTGAGAAGGGCAAGACATTTCATGAAGTCAACCAAGCCATGAAAAATGCTAGTTACCTATGTCTTTGGAATCGTAAGGGACACTTTCAGTTCAACTGCTAATTCCCTTCAAATCACGAAATAAATCAAAACAATGATATTTCAGTTCATAATCTGTCGGCCATTTATTGCTTTAAATCATATTTGAAATTTCTACACATTTTAGTTCTCATTTCCTGATGATAGTTAACTTTGGTCGAATATGTCCTAACTTCTTTTCAATCTTTCACAACACGTCAATATAGCCTACTAAATGATAGAGTAGTTTACCATCGCTCAAGAGAATTCTGGTTTGGGTACAAAACCTCGCGGACCAAAACCTCGCCTGGCCAAAACCTCGCCTCCCAAAACCTCGCGGGCCAAAATCTCGCCGGGCCGAAACCTCGCCTGGCCAAAACCTCGTCTTCCAAAACCTCGCGCCCCAAAATATCGCCATACCCAAAATCTCGCCTGACCAAAACCTCGTTGTAATGATCTCGCGACACAGAATCTCGCCTAGTCTAAATTAAGCGAGACGTAGTGTCGCCTGGGAAGAAATGTCGTCAGGATAAAACCTCTTCACGACGATTTCTTCAATGTAGAATGTTCTATATATTACAATATGTATATATTTAGTAATAACACATAATTATATTAAAATAATGACAAGAAAAATTCTAATGCATGCTTTGGAAATCTATATATATAAATATTAAATGACTATGTTTGTTACATTATACCTCTTGAGCCATCTTACCGATCTCAATCAAATTTTCAACTTAGATGAGGTTTGAGCCCAGGATGTATTTTATAATTTCACTTTGTCGGCATAACAAAAGGGAGGAGGAGTGGGATATATATACAGAGCCGTAGCTAGAAATTTCGGCGCCCGGGGCGAAGTAGAATTCGGCACCCCTACTCTCACCACACCAAGCTCTTCCATCTTTTTTTTTACTTATAAGAAAAGCAGCAGATATTGTTACACTACACTGAATTTTTATTAAGCTGCTTGGGCAGACCATTCCAACAGGCAAAAGCGATTATTATGTATTCTTTTACAAATAAGAGCCGTTTTCAAGAGATGTATCCCGCAAGGTTTTGGCCAAGCGAAATTTTGGTTCGCGAGGTTTTGGGCGGCGAGATTTTGTCCCGCGAGGTTTTGGCCCGGCGAGATTTTGTCCCGCGAGGTTTTGGGCGGCGAGGTTTTGGCCACGCGATGTTTTGGGCGACGAGGTTTTGGCCACGCGAGGCTTTGGCTCGGCGAGATTTTGTCCCGCGAGGTTTTGGCCGGCGAGATTTTGGGCGACAACGTTTCGGCCGCGAGATTTTGTCCGTATCCCGAGAATTCTATATGCAATAGGAAAATGATAAGACTTTTGCTTAAAAAAAAAAGAAAAAACTTTCGAAAATTTCATCGGTGTCAAACAGGCCCTAAACTCATAAGTATTGAGATAATATTTTAGGGAAACCTAACACTAGGAATCTATCAAGTAGAGTTGCCCACGAGACAAGATGAGACGAGAAATAAGATTTTCTCGTCTCATCTCATTTTTTTTAAAAATATAAATGTTGTCTCGTCTCGATTTCTGACAATCTTCTGTTCATCTCGTTACGAAAATTCCTCATCTTGTCTCGAAAATATATAAACAGTAGACTCAGAATTATCCTACCTAAAGTGGTGGAAGGTCACGAAAGATAACAAAAGAGCAAGATATTCCGGAATTATGTAATTACTCACTTCTTCCTCCACTCAACTCCTAACATTAAAAACACAATTTTTATATCAAATCCTGCTCTTATTAATATTTTCTGAGCTCCTAGCACAGACCACAGTACTTTATAAATATTCGTTATGCGTTTTACTATAACTTGGCACCCGGGAGTTTTTAATCCCTGGTTATAACTAGAAAAAAATCTCTAACTTTTTCGTCCTACGGTTACGCCGGATAGGGAGACGATCACGAGAAATTAATGAAATGTTGGAATGAAGAAAGTGGGAGGAAATGGGACAACCCCGAGAAACACCACTCACACGGTGTTTGTCCACCACTGGATCAATATGTATTAAGAAAAAACATTGAAATATGTGACCAACTATGGAACAAACTGCTAAAATATGCACTAAAACGTGCAGTATGTAGGGAATTATGCACTAGAGAAGTAAATATCCAATATATACCTACGTATTCTATTATAATGTAAAATAATAAATAGAACATTGCTTTATTTGTGTTAAAATTGCGATTGAATTCAGAACTCACGTTCAAAGTTACTGATCTTTTGAATGACAATAAATCACTGTATTTATCAATATTTAGTACACTGAGAAAAATCCGTTCTCCGGACAGCAGCATATTGTACAAATATACGGAATCTATATGCTTACTACGGAAATCTCTACGGAGCGTATGTTATACATTTGTTACATACGTACTACCCTTTCCACACTTAGATATTACATTATGCCGCTGCAGTATATCTGACATCTAACAGTCTTCCGTATATTACATGCATATGCGTTTGTTACATATGTCAGCTGTATGTTATATACGTTCATCTGTATGTGAAGTCCTATACAGTTATTTATTTCGTACGGAAAGTACGTATAGATGGAACACTTATACGGGAAACAAATAAAACACAGTTCTGACCAGAGCAGAATGAAATATATTAAAAACTATACTTACAATGTGTTACAGTTTCAAGGACCTAACGTCCTCTTCATCAGACACAAACATGTGTTAGTGTCTGATGAAGAGGACGTTAGGTCCTTGAAACTGTAACACATTGTAAGTATAGTTTTTAATATATTTCATTCTGCTCTGGTCAGAACTGTGTTTTATTTGTTACTCTACTTATCCAGAGCCATGGAGTTTGTTCATTATACGGGAAGCATTATAAATCATACGTTTTCAGTTATACGTTTGCTACAGGATGTTATATACAATCTTGCATTAAGTCCAAAAACTACAGGATTTACGTAAGTAACCTACGTTTTTACGTACGCCACATACGTTTTTTTGTCTATTTTTTCTCGACTGTCACTTACGATACTTTTATACGTTGCTTATGATTTTCTATGGCATAATTGTTAAAGGGAATTATTTCGGTGATGAAATCTCATTTGATAAGAATCAGAATTTCTTGATTCACTGCTTTTTGCATAACTGACTGTCTTTTGCAAAAGTCTTTCTTCAACTACATCTGGAGAAATTTGAGTTCCAGTTCGTTGGAGAGTTTTAAGCCACATTGTTCTAATTGTATTATTCGATTCGAAAGTTGATTGAAGCGAACATTGATAAACGGAAGCTCACTTTTGACACATTGCAGACCTCTACTGCTTTGTGAATTTACCTTAGCTTGTCTGGAATCTAAACAACTCAAATAGAAATACTAAAAGCTGAACGAGAAGGGATATCCTTGGGCTTGTAATTTAAATGACACAATTTTGAAAATTAGTTCTCCCCGCTGGTCTAGTGGTAAGCACGCATACATTTCACGTACTGGGTTCCGGGTTTGATTCCTGGTATGAGAGACTTGAAGTTTGAACGCATTACGAAACTTGGGATTCCATCTTAAACCTTAGGTCCACGTCTTATGTAACATCTGTCGCGAAATGACTTTAACCAGCTAATGATTTGGAGTTGCAGTACATAATAGTTCATACTTCAAGTAAGACAGTAAGACAGTATTCTTGAGAAAATTCTCTTAGGTGAGAAGTGATTGCAAGTTTTGAGCAGACAGAAGAGGTAGTGACATTAAAATCTTATAAGTAATTCTTTTAAGAAGCGGCTGTAAAAGTTTTGGCCACGCATGCAGACAAGAAACAAACATAAACCAAATAAAATTATTTATTACAAAAATTGGCAAAAGTTCGTTGTGGTACAGGAATCGGACGCGCTGCCGGTACCTTAACTGCCATATGAAAGCGTGTAGCTTGCTGGGTCAACAACCTACCGGCGGAGGTGAGGCTTCGACTATCCTCTGAAATGGGCGACTAACTAGTGCCATTGGATCAGGGAGAGTATGTGTGACCCCTTCACGTCCTCAGTGGAGTAAGTGGTCATTGGCTGCCGTCCCTAGCGGCGGGGGTGAGCCCTCGGGGATCTCCCGAAATAGGCAACTAAATCCTTCCCTTGGGTCTGGGAGATAAGGCTCCGTGGTACCCCAACACGCTAAAGGAGTTGGTAGCTGGTGTGTCCAAGAGTGTGAGCGGATCCAGTGCCTTGATGATGTAGGTATTGCCCTTAAAGAGAGTGTAATGCGATCTCTTGGGCAGAGCCCTGCACGGGCCGGGCGCGCCCGGTTCGGCCCGACCCGGCCCGACCCGTTTCAAGTAATATCAAACTGGACCGGGCCCTAACCGGGCCGGTCACATTTCGGGTCGAATCGGGCCGAACCGGGCCGGGCACATTTCGATACTCTGAAAGACGGTTCGGAAACTAATGTTGTCAGCCTATTTGTTTTTTTAATGTCCTCCACTACCTCTATTTTTGCCGTGTTTGTACGGTCTTATTGTCAGCCTATGTTAATCGTAATGTGTTTGGGAAACTGACTCTTTATTCAAGACTGTGATATACTGGTAATACTATTACTATTACTACTTCTACTACTACTATTACTACTTCTACTATTACTACTACGACCACTGCTAATACTATTACAAGTGCTACGACTTCGCGACAGAGTTGACATGTCTGGTGGTGCTGAATTTACCTTCTAAGTACAGAATAAAATTGAAAAATGCTAGTTATTATGGCCGGTCTGGGTAGAATGTGAACCGATGCTTGATCTACGAGGCTCAATAGAAAAAAACACTCACATCTGGTGCCAGAGGTCGTCGGATCAATCCCTGCTCATGCTATGTGAGCTTTGTTGTGGACAAACATCGTGTGCATGGGAGTTTCTGGGATGGTCCCGCTTCCTCCCACTGTTTTCTTTCCACCAATTCATCCCATCATCATCCATTCAGCCTGAGCCGTAGTTACCTAAAGAACGTATGGTAAAGTCAAGTACTTGACCTAGTAAGTAGAATTTGGTACGCTACCATTGGACCACGGAGGGCAAAACCATAAACTGCCGTGCTCATAAGATCAGTGCAATTTGTAGTAATGTTCAATTAGCAAGGCAAATATCGAATGGTGTTACATGTTCATGTATTGTTTATAGTATGATGCTACAAATATAACAAAATATAATGATCAAATAAATCACCAAATCGCCAGGGTCGATTAGGTGTTCCTGGAACGGTGGCTCAGTGGTTGAGCGTTCACCTCTGGTGTATGGGGTCCCTGGTTTGATCCGAGCTCTCGCCAAGTGAACTTTATGGTGGACAAACACCGTGTGGGGGGTTCGCGGCGTTCTCCTGTTTCCTTCCACTTTATTTACTCCACTATGTCATTTATTTCTCACCATCGTCTCCTTTAGGCTAGTTGGCATAACTTGGAACCACCTACCAAGAAGAATAAACTAATGGATTGGGAAGATAGACATTCAGTCTCTGGTGAATTTGATGATGAAGTAAACATCTACCTCAACATGTCATCATGTGTAAGAGAACTAGATATACTGCAGTGGTGGAAGCAACAAGAACAAACATTACCAAAATTGTGTAAATTAACGCGTCAGTATCTCGTCATCCCTGCTTCTAGTGCGTCTACTGAAAGAGATTTTAGTACTCAGGAACGGAGAAATGCTCTAAAGCCTGAAACTGTTGAATCTGTTTCCGTGCTATTCGATGCGTACAAGGACATACAGTAAAGCGATGTTCATTTTGCACTATTGGTTTCTTAGGAAACCTTATATTTTCATTTTCTTAATATCAACTATCCCTTCTATTATATGTGATGTTAAGAGGCATTTTTGATAGCTGATATCTATACATTTTTCATTCAGGGGACTTTTGAGGTATTTTTTGATCAACAATATGTGTGGATTTTGTTTTGATTTACTGCCTCGCATTCCGTCATATAGCTCTGTTATTTATTTGTTACGCACCGTTCCAGGAACACTTCATCGATCCTGGGGTCTGGGTAATTTATTTGATCATTGTTTTTTGTTATTATTATTGTAGCATCGAATTATAAAGAATACAGGAACATGTAATATGATTTGGAATCTGCCGTGCTAACTGAACATTACTACAAATTGCGCTAATCTTATGAACACGCCAGTTCATGGTTTCGGTCTCCGTGGTCTAATGGTAGCGGAACAAATTCTAATTAGTAGGTCAAGGACTTGACTTTCTCATATGTTCTTTAGGCAATTACGGCTCAAGACGTATGGATGATGATGGATGAATTGGTGGAATGAAGACAGTGGACGAAAACGGGCTAATCCAAAAACTCCCACGCTCACGATGTTTGTCCACCACAAAGCTCACATAACACGAGGAGGGATCGATCCGACGACCTCTAGCACCAGATGTGAATGCATTATACTGGCCAGACTACGCAGACTGGCCATAATAACTAGTATTTCTTCGATTTTTTCTGTACTTAGATTGTAAAGTATGTACCACCAGACATGTCAACTCTGACGCTCGTAGCAGTTGTAGTAGTAGAAGTAATAATAATAATAATAATAATAATAATAATAATAATAATAATAATAATAATAATAATAATAATAATAATAATAATAGTAATAAGAGTAGTAGAAGTACAGTACTTTACAGTCTTGAATAAAGAGTTAATTTCCCAAACACCAGTGGCGGCGGTTGGACGTTAAAAGTGAGGGGGCAAGACATGATCTGAATATTTGTATATAAATGTTAGTTTTCCTGGTTGTTTCTAACATTTTGTTTGACGAAAGGTTGTATAACTAATAGGATACTATATTTTCAGTTAAAATACCGTATATCGTATATAATAGTTTATTAAGTAAATTGAGAAGAACAACGCAAGTAGATACTAGCCCTTTGTACTCTTAAACAACGAAAGTGTAAGAAGAGATTTGATTCCTTGCTCATGAACATCTTAAAATTCTGTCTGGAAAATTGTGTGATCAGATTATTTAATAAATTTGCAAAACAAATAAATAGAAAGGATAATATTAATCATAGTAATGAATAGTGATGCTTGTTTTGCAAAAGTTATATTGAAACTGAGGATTAATGAAAAACTTAATATTTAATTCCACACATGCTATTAAATGTATGTTATTACTCTTAGAAAATGAAAGACAGTAAATACTACAAGCATATGCTACGACATTTAAATAAATATTTGTTTTTGCAACTTCTTGAAATATGTTCGTTGCCATTAGGTGCAGATTTCACTTTCTTGGAACATATCAAAACACAACAATACTTACAATCCACACTTCAGTTATACAAAATAAACTTAAAACCTAGAATTATGTTCAATTTACTAAATTTTATTGTATATACACTCGTACATCCTTAACACAACACTTCACTCGTATATTACACTACAAAACAATGGAAAAGGTAGAAGTTGTTTCTTATCACGCTCTTTTTAATCGATATTCCTTACTTTAGAAAGAAGAAAAGATATTTTAGGAACTGTCAATTTTTGTGCAATTAAAGAATAACTTGTGAAATAGGCCCTACTTTTTTGCATAATGTTCTTTCGATTAGCTTCAAAGCGGCTCACTAACATATCGAGCCCTTGTAAGAAGAAATGAAAGTATGCTGAAATTGTGCTCCAATAGGTTATTTTTTGGGGTTATTTTCTGTGGCGATTAAAACGCAATTACTGTAGCTTTCTTTACTCCACGGGAAGACAACCAATACGTATTCACGCAACAGCAAATATTATATGGCAGCATTTTTTCCTATTAATCAGTAACACATACAAAATCGTTACATTTCCAAATGAAACTATATACATTAATTGGTTACTTAAAAAAAGTGCGGGGGCAACTGCCCCCCTTTGCCCCCCCCCCTAATCGCCGCCCATGCCAAACACATTACGATTAACACAGGCTGCCAACATTAGATTCCGATCTGTCTTTCACAGTGTTCGGGCCGAGTCGGGCCGGCCCGGCTCGGCCCGATTTGTGCCCGGCCCGTTTCGGCCCGGCTCGGCCCGAAATGTGCCCGGCCCGGTTAGAGCCCGGCTCGAGATTCGGGCTGGGCCGGGTCGAGCCGGGCACAGAATTCAAATCCATTCGGGTCAGGCCGGGCCGTCTTCGGGCCTGGGTTTGCAGGGCTCTGCTCTTGGGTCCGGGATGGGATATTTAGTATCCTAACGCATACTCGTACCTCAGGAGAGCTGAGGAAGTGGGGTACTCCTTATTCCTAGTTTTTGTATCTTGGCTGGGTGCAGGAGCCACGACCCTACCAGGGGAGCCACCGCTCCCAAATGGCCATTGTCTTTAAAGGTGGAAGCCTAGATCAGCCATTGGGTCTGGTAATGTACGGTGTACCTCTACCGTAATTAGAGAAAGCGAATTTTTTCATGACACTACCAGAGGAGCCACCGCTAATAAATAGCCATTGTCTTTAAAGGGATACATTTTGCATCAGCCATTGGGTCTGGTAATGTACGGAGTACCTCTACCGTAATTAGAGGAAGTCCCGTATTGCTTGGACGAGCCTATCGGGGGAAGAGGGGAATGTCGGATTCTTGCCTGCTGGGAGGCCAAATGGAGGTGGAGGAGGAGCCAATCCCAGGAATCTGGGTAACGGTTCTGATCCCGCTAAAGGGAGGCAACTCTGTAGGATATGGGCCGGCACCAAACTCAAATTGTGACTTAACACGTACCATTGGGTCCGGGATGAAATACGGGAGTATTTCGACGTGTGCGTGGTACCTCTACACGACAAGGCGGTTGCCAGTTGAACGATAGAGGTAGGCAGGGCCGGGATTGAACAAGCCCCCTCGAGGATTGCCTGGGGCCCCGAAATTGGGTTGGACTCTGCCGGGCTGTGGTCATACCGTGGGATTCGGTAGATTGTGGCATCCAATCCCAGGAATCTGGGTAACGGTGAACACGGGCGGGAGGTGAACTTGTCTTATAGCATTCGGGTGCCATGCCTGCAGAGCATGGTAGGACTGGCTCGCTAGCAGTCTGCCTCAACCAGTAGGTCAACTGATATTCACTCAGGACTTCGGTCTGGCCGCGCAGTAGGCGTATCCCACTCCCTCAGAGAATAGGGGTTACATCGCTTAGGCGAGTCAGAATTAGGGAACAAATTCTGACGGTGCACCACGTGCACGAGGATACAATCCAGTATAGAGGAACTACAAGTGGGGTGCCTTGTTTTTCAGAACCCGTCCATTAAATAGACCGAACGGTCGCGGGCATTTTCTATATGCATGCAACGAAGCGTAACAGTAGTAGACCACTAGCAAACTATGTGGTACAATATTCTATTCATGTTTCCCGTCACATTTCTGTTGGCTCAAATAACAAGGGTGTTTCAGGCACCATATCTTTAACGATTTCATAAGAGAAGATCATTTTACAAAGACCTTTTCCACTGTAATAATCTGCTTATTTACAATCTGGAAACTGTGATCATATCATTTAAGTGATTCTGTGAAGGTCCTGACCAACATACGTTATTTGTATTATCTTTCAACAAAATGCCTATGAACTCGCAGTTCTTCCTTCCAGGAAATGGGTTTAGTGAACGAAGTTTTAAAAATGGGTAAATGATAATTCTATGAATTATGTATTTATACGTAAACTGTAAAAAAAATCGTTGTGCTATTTCAACGACATGCCTATGTTTTAACACGATTGTGTTAAAATATAACACAAACAGGTGGTTAGAACAACTCACTCTCTATTTGGAGTTGTGTGTTAAATGCCGGTAGTTGAATTGACACCCAGCCTGTGTGTTAAATTAACACGAGTGTAGAATTTTCGCTGTTGTTTTCTGCGAGATTATCAAATACGTTGGGCATCTAATTATAAAGGCTTATTAATTGAAGTTACAGACAAACACATTAGAAAGAAATATTTAAACAAATCAAGGTATACGTAAAATTTTAACACGTAAACCGCACGATGTGTTTTCAATTGTTTTACATGTTTCTGAATAAATATGTCAACAGCGAGAAACAACATTGTATTACTTCGTCACTTCTACACTGCACTAGAGCTCACGTGTCAACACCCGGGACTGTACTTCAAAAATTCCGGGAAACAAGTAGAATCACGATTAAGAGGCAAACATATTATAAGGATATAGGTAAGAGTTTCCTATCATTGTGTTTCGCACCATCAAGAAATACTTCACAATAAATGTTGGGGAGGACGACAAAACTTTTTATGAAGATTTTCTATATGAAGTATTCTGTAGTTTACTATTCTTATTTTAAAATTAGAATCTTCGGTAAGCATGCACACCACATGGTTTCCCAACACAGAAAAATGTTACATCAAACTACACACGGAGTTATTCCAACACCGAAATAGGTGTCGTAGTAACACAGAAGTGGAGTGGAATTAACACCAAAAATGGTGTTAATCTAGTGGTCTGACATTGAATTTTAACTTAGGGAATGTTGAATTAACACCAAAATGGTGTTACTTACACGGCTTTGACCTTGAATTATGACACAAATTGTGTGTTGAAATAATAAGAAAATGATGTTGAAGTAACACAGAGACTTTGTTATATTGACACTTGACGTGATGTAATATTAACACAAAACAATTAACACACTACACACTGGGTTACTTTCTTCGTGTTGGTGCAACACCGCCACAAGTAACACTCAACACTTTTCTCCACACTACCGACCCTGACGTGGTGTCGAATCAACACCGAGTATACTAACACAGATCCGAATTTAACACCGCTCAACACCGGTTGTGTGTTAAAGACGTTACACATCCTCTGTGTTAAACGCAAACACCGCGGGGTCTGTGTTGAACTAACCCCGCATAGTGGTAGTCACGCTGGAACCACTGCCCTGTGTTAAAATTGAGTTGAATTAACACAACCATTTTTTACTGTGTAGTGACGGTAGCCATCTCCACTAATCTTCCAAATATGCATTATATACAATATAGAACTCGGTTGTTTCAATTTCTGATTACCTGGAGCGACTATCTGTTTCAGTAGCATATCGATATCACGTTACGGAAAAAAAATCAAATATATAAAATCCAAAGTTTAGTTACAACTTTTAATATTCCATCCCAAACACTAGAGACATTTTGTTAATGCACAAGCGACGAAGTATCATTCTACTCCTACTAAAACATATGTAATCGTAATACAGATGCAATGTAACACATATAACGACTACAGTCGTATTGCATAACTAAAGAAACGGATATTTATATCAGGCAGTAAATTGCAGATCAAATTGTGTATTCAGTCAAATTACGAAGGAGAAAGAAGCTCAGTATACGTACACAACAAGCAACACAATTACCTATTTTCCTAATGTTTCGAATTCGATAAGCTTGGAAATACAAAGTAACATTTTCGTTTTATTTCTAGTCTACGGAGTAAGTTTAGATTAAAATAAATAACTTCTTTTTTTCGAGAATCAAGACGAGACGATATTTTTTGACTCTCCTCGTCTCGTCTCGAATTTGAAAATGCTTTTCTCGTCTCGTAAACAAGATACTATCAAGTATGTATTGACGGATATGCAGGAGTATACGGCGTGTACCCACCTAATATCTCTATAGTTCAGCATACGTTTACTTTAATTCAGGGATGCAATGGAGGTATAAGAGTGGATACAATTTTTTTTTTTTCAAATAATCGAACGTTTATCTATCAAAAATTCAAGTAATACATAACGGAAAAATGTGGAAGATAAAAAATAAATACTAGCAAACACGTTTATAAATCATCCACTACACCACCACATACACGTTTTCACTTTTGTCTCTTTGAAATATATTGAGGGAGTCATTTCTCAGCGCATCAAGTAGGGTCAATTCATCTGAAGTGCTCCAAAGATGGCCAAAATGGTTGCTAGACCATCTCCGAAAATTATAAAAATTTGAGTGTGATGAACCCTGCGTATGAGAAGGTCAATAACATCATTCACGTTGTCATATTTACAAGTGTTCCTGAATGGCAGCCATCTTTGTTGTCGGTGGAGTGCCAATTTTTGCATTTGCAAACATTTACAAAAAACTACAGTTTCTCAGGACGTACGAATCAAACGAACACCAAACAAAAACGGACGCTCAGAGGAAATTCTGAGGTACAAGGAGAATATACAATCTTGCCTCTAAATAAATATGCAGGGTTGCAAACCAATATCTGAAATCACCAGAAAAACTACAGAAAATTACACTTTCAAAGGGGCTGTATTTTGAAATGGCATAAAGTATGGGGTTCATAAGTTTTGTGCTGAATACTACTGCATGTAAAGAGTCTTCCAAAATATTCACAGCTATGATACTACTGGTACCATAGATTTATGGGAGGTCCGAAAGTTGAAGTTTGTGATTTTGATGGCATGTGTAGAGCCTAATATCTCAGGAGGGCCAAGTGCTAAAATTTAATGCTTAAGCCACAAAGTAATTATGTATGTAAATAAACTATTACAAAATAAAATCATTAGTAATGTTATATGGAGAAAAAGTGCAGACATGGTAAAAGCACGAAGAAAGCACGCTTGTGACGATGGTCGTAGCCCGGAAAGATTTAAATGCTTTGATATGTTTCATCCCAGATCTTAAAAACTATGCGTGGTACAGCAATTAGGTCCGCTTTTGTTTGTGTTCAGTTGTGCCAAAGCTCGCGAGTGGCGTTTTTCATCTTTCTACCTCCATTATTATTGCCACGTCTATGTGGTAAGGGGGTTAGCTCCTCCTTGCACCCATGACACCCATCGTCGAACTGGACTGCGGTAGATCAATTAAGGCACTTAATGTACCAGCAAAGTATCATTGGAATCCAATCCTAATTACGGTAGTTAATGTGCTCTCAAGGTTGCGTTATACCTATTTATCCTGTTTTGCTGAAAATTGTGTATTTGTAGAAAATGTTTAAAATGATTGTTGTTTCCCTTCTCTTATATAGCATTACAGCAATAGATTTTAGTGGCTGTAATTACAAGTTCTCGCAATTACACGTCTTAAACAGAGTTGCAAACTTCAGCAATGCTTATTATATCTCCGGAACGGTTTGTGATATTGAAGTGCTGTAAACGGCAAAGTAATTTACACAACCAATACAAGCCGTACAAGTAAATACATATGATATCTCAACTTTTTTTTTTTTTTTTGGAAATAAAGGCTTTCAAAAAATAGATGTTTCAAGCCCTAGTAACTCCGTTCCTATTCATCCGAAACATCTCATACCATGACCATAATATCCAACACTAAAGTACTTCCGACGTGCATTATCCTGTTCATCTCCATGTATTTGCGTTAGAGGCTTGCGAACTTTGGATGTTTGTTTTACTATAATATTCTTAGTTCCCAACACTGAATAATAAAAGTGATAATTTATGTTTACGTTTGACACGTTGATTTCAAATATGTAATATTCTGGCGTAGTGCCTTTGAAAAAAATATAACTTTATATTGGGTTAGCAACACTGTTTCTTGGGTCTTTCTGTTTAATACATACATAGATGTTCCCCTCCTTATACTTGCTTCGTGTAAAGTTTCGCGTTTCTCTATCCTTTTGTTTGTCTGTTATAGCGGATGATCAAGATATATTGTCCACTCTATAGACGTGGCAGTGATCATTGAGCTAGAAAGATGGAACAAACACCATCCGCAAGCTTTTGTACAATTGAACACAAACAAAAGCTGGCCTAATATCTGAACCATGCGTAGTTTTTGAGATCTAGCACGAAACATATCAAAACACTTAAATTTTACCGGGCTACGACCATAGTCACGCGTGATTTCTTCGCGTTTTTACCATGTCCTCATTTTTTACTCCATGTAATATCAGTCACGAGTTTTTGACAATAGTTTATACACATACATAATTACTTTGTGGCCTAAGCATTAAATTTTAGCACTTGGCCCTAATAAGATATTATGACCCAAAAATGGTATCAAAATCACAAACTTTGGGCCCCTGTAAATCTACAATGCCAGTAGTATCATAAGTGTAGATATTTCTGCAGATTCTGTACATGCAATAGCATTCAGCACAAAACTTATGAACCTCTCACTTTATACCATTCCAAAATACAGCCCCTTTAAAAGTGTAATTGTCTGTACTTTTGTAGTGATTTCTTGTATTGGTTTGCATCTGTGCATATTCATTTAGTAGCAAGAGTATATACTTTCCGTGTACCTCAGTCTCTCGTCTAAACATTCGCTTTTGTTTGGTGTTCGTCTGATACGTACGTCCTGAGCAACTATAGTTTTCGTAAACACTTGCAAATACTTAAAAATTGGCACTCTACCGACAACAAAGGTGGCCGCTATTCAGGAACACTAGTACATACTAGAACGTGAATGATGTTATTGACCTTCTCATACACAAGGTTTGTCACACTCATTAAAAAAAAATAATAATAATAATAATAATAATAATAATAATAATAATAATTTTCGTAGATGGTCGAGTAACCACTTCTGAACTGCTACATATAGGTTAACCCAGTACGATCTCCGAACTGAACTAACAATGAAATGAATAGAGATGCAAAAAAGCCGGCTTTTTTGAATCGATGTTTTTTTTTTCACATAAAAAGCCGGCTTTTCTGGAAAAAAACGAGAATTTTGGAAATTTTGGCTTTTTTCATTTTCATGATTTTTCTATCCAAATAGCTTTCTTATAGTATATTATATAGTTAGATAAGAATTCCATGACCTGAATGCCATATTTAGCTCTGTAATTCACCATCAAGATGGCTGGAGCACATATTTTACTAATTAAAGCTAACATGAAGAATGTAGTATTTGAGGGCAATTTTACAGGCTATTTAACTTTATTTTAACTTTTGAGTTATCGACATTTTTTTCTTCTCTAGATCATTTTAGTTTGTCATCCGTGTTTCATTTCTAAGAGCTTAGTACTCTAGCTTCTAGCACAAAAGTTAAACTTACGTTTTTCAATATGTGCGTCAAACCGTACTTCTACATTTCTGTTATAATGCAGCTGTGTAATGATTTAGCAATAATTTTCCAGATACAACCTTGAATACCAATTTATACAAATAATCAGTAGCGGATTTAGAAAAGTACTTTGGGAGGGGTTTCTCTGATTGTTTCGTTTTCTAAAAAGTCCTAATTTTATTTGGGAGGTGCTTGAAGTTTATGAGTACAGGCATAACTAATATTTCGTTTCGTTTATATGTTTAGCAATAATCTTCCGGATACAACCTTGAAGATCATTTTATACTGAGAATCAGTGGCGAATTTCAAAAAGTGCTTTGGGAGGGGTTTTCTTACTACTAATGTTTAGTTCTACTAATGGATATTTCGTTCGTTTTAGACATTCCGCAACTTTGGGGAACAGACTTCAGTCCGAAAGACCGATCCTCTAACCTTCGCAAAACCGTCACTGCTGGTAATTAGTAATAATAACGATTTAAAAGCAATAAGAAAGGAAGTAGGCCAACTCCTACACTCCTACTCGGCTAGTACACGCACTATTTCTACATTCACAGATGGAATGAAGGAAGGCTTTGTCAGAATGGTCGAATGTTGGGTTGAATCCCGGACTTTCCGATAGAAGCGCAAAAGCCAACCACTCAGTCATGTTTGTTGTGAAGTTGTATTTAGCTTAACTTAAATATATTCCGTAGTCCTTTTTTTTTGGGGGGGGGGAGTTCCGAAATGATATGTTGAATCCCTCTTGTTAAAAATTCAGAAAACTTGAGGACTGGGTAAACCGTGATGGTGGTCAAGGGCGTCCATGTTGTGGTTTCCAAGGAGGGGCAAGTATAAGCGACGCTTCAAAATAGTTTCAAATTTTTCTGTAACTAATGTAAAAATTCTATTGGATTTTCAATATTCTGAAGTACATTTTCCTCTATGGGGGGCGAGCGCCCCCTTGATCCCCCTGATGGGCGCCCTTGATGGTGGTTATAAAAAACTTGACTGTAGAATTTCAAGAATATAAAGAACCAAAAGTTCCAGATGTGCAGCCTTTAATTGTATCATATAAATCTAAGTATTTCTCTTATGTTTTATTTTGTTTCAAAAAGAGGGTATGGGATATTTTGAAGTAAAAATACTACATACAATTTTGCTAGTAATTTGTATATTTTTTAAAAAGAAGTTTTTACTGATAGGGTTGGCTCGTTTACACCAGCTGTTTTTTTTAATAACTGGTTTAAACTAAAAAAATAAAAAGAACAAAAATGCGAATCGTGTGAACTTCATGGTGACATTTCCACATGTCAAACCATCTGCATTAGTCTTATTTCCTTTTCCCCTTTTAATCAAGGTGTCCCATTTTCAATTCTCGGTCGAACCACAACCCTTCTTTCATGTAAACCAAGTACTCTTTCGGATGTCAATTAAGCGAAAGTCTTCTCCTTGATAACCTCGGTATTACGTAAAGATGTTAAGCCCAAACATACGAAACGAAACCAAATTATATATTTCTGCTTGCCTGAATAGCTGTTTTATAAAGAAGTCAAGGTTGCTTAAATATATTGATTGAAATTGGTAAAATTTATCGATTGCCTACGTAGTTTCCAACATTAGCTTGGATTGGACTTTCAATGATATCTACATACTAAATTTGTAATTTAATACCTCGGTTTTAGCGTTTTGATTATAATACGTTGACCTTTAAATTTCACATGCAAATTAAATTTTACAGGATTTTCCTGTTATTGTTTTACATTTAAAAGAATGACGGGATTTTCCCGATGGCTAGGGCGGGAGTTTCTCAATTTAAGAAATTTACTGACCGGACTTCTTTAAGCTTATGGGACCTCTTCCAGCATAACCCCGTTGTTGCATAATAACACCAAGGCGAAACAAACTTATTTCTGTGAATATGTAATATAAATACATAAAGCATAATATCTAAATTAAAAAAAAACTGGTTTAAAACCCAAAAAAGCCTGGTTTAAATTGCCCCCCCAAAACGGGTTTTTGGCATTTTCAGAAACAACCCTGGTTCTTGCCAACTCTGCTTACTTTTGTATATAGGAGGATATATATTTTTTATTATATGCATTGGTTAATCCTTTGGAATTCATAATGTAAAAATATTGAAGTAAAATTGTTTAAAATATCTTTTCGAAATTCATGGCTTATTTTCGAGGTTTTATATTATTATCTTCATCAACCACTAATTAAATGACTTTTTGTGTTATAGAGAAGCGAAACAAAGTCTGCTTTATCAATTTAAAGCAGAATTTTGAAAAAAGCCCAAAATTTCCCAAGCAAAAAAGCGAAGCAGAAAAAAACCGAGTTTTTTTTTTCAAAAAAGCCGTTTTTTTTCGAGCCCTTGCATCTCTAGAAATGAATGAGTATGTCATCCGGATATCCGAATCAAACCTAGTCCATTCGATAAATATGCCAAAGATGTGTTCATGCACAAAAAATTATATGCCATGGACAACGGAGTAAGTCGCTGGGGCCCATTAACCCTGTTAGTATAAAGAAAATCGTAAACTTGCAGTGAAATAGCTGTTGCATCAACACTGTTCATTAGAAAGTCATGGTTTATAATTCATTCTCTTCAGCATGAAACAAGCTTTCCACAGGTGCTATGTATTGGGACACACAATGTACTTGAACAGGGATAATTGGAAGAATGTCGGGAAAATTCCCTCCAGAAATCCCTACCATCAACTTTGGACCCCTCTGGAGTAGCCCCAGGTAAGATCACACAATCCAAATGTATCTCGAAAAATACTATGGGGATTAGAAAATGACTGTGCCAAGTTTTGTGTTGATAGACGGAACAAATATGAGGGAAAAGCTTGTATAGCAACACACATTTTTCTCTCATGTCTGTTCCATTTATCAATTCACAACTTGGTACAGTCATTTACTAATCCCCATAGTATTTTCAGAGACACATTTGGATTGTGTGCTTTTACCCGGGGCCACTCCAGAGGGGTCCAAAGTTGATGGTAGGGATTTCTGGAGGGAATTTTCCCGACATTCTTCCAATTATCCCTGTTCAAGTACCTTATGTGACCCAATATATAACACCTGTGGAAAGATTGTTTCATGCTAAAGAGAATTAACTATAAACTATGACTTTCTAATGAACAGTGTTGATGCAATAGCTAATTCACTGCAAGTCTACGATTTTCTTTATACTAACAGGGTTAATGGGCCCCAGCGACTTACTCCGTTGTCCATGGCATATAATTTTTTGTGCATGAACACATCTTTGGCATATTTATCGAATGGACTAGGTTTAATTCGGTTGTCCGGATGATATGTCCATGTCCGTTCCTTGTAAGTTTACACACACACACACACACACACACACACATATATATATATATATATATATATATATATATATACAAAATAAGAAAAAGGAAGTTGCGTTGTTTCAAAAATGTTATAGCTACTGCACTGCAAGTAATAATACTCGTCTAATATATGCGTTTCGCATGTGTTAAAGGAGAACGTTAAAATAATAATAATAATAATAATAATAATAATAATAATAATAATAATAATAATAATAATAATAATAATAATAATAAAACAGGTCCAAAATTTCCTTCAGGTTTTCGCAATACAGAAAGTAAGATTTTATCATTGTAGCTCTGTTACAAAGTATTCTTCGTTTTCATAAGCTATCCGCTTTTCTTACAAATATTCATTTTGTTTGGGTAACGAAACCACACTCAATGGGACAATCGGAGATAAAAGAAAATGACTAGAAAATAAATTGAAATACGATTTTGTTCAGCGTTAACTTAAGAATCTCTAGGGAAAGAGTTCTAACCCTTCCATCCTCTTCCGTACGACCTGGAAAGTCCGCAATTTAATTTTGTTTCATTAGTTCATTTTTGTTATGAAAATTTGAAACAAAAAGAAATGTAGATAAACTGATTGAGAGAATGTTATATCCTACTATATTCTTCTATTTTCAATTGCAAAAGTTTATTCTTTGACTCTGTTTTAAATGTCACATTACTGGAAATTAGTCAACAATAACTGTCAACACTACACATTCAAATCTTTTAAACGTCGGAAGGCCGAAGTCCCTCCGCTCAGTTGTCCCCGCTCCCTTTCTGTGCTATGCTCAGAGTAAATTTGATTTGATTTGTTTTTGAGTTTAGCGTCCCTTTCAGCAGCGAGGTAGTCTTACAAGGGAATGGCCCCAACCTGCCGAGTTCAAGCTGGACGAAATTTCGTATAGACACTAACTGGAGGCCGGTAAAAATGTAGGAATAGTCATTCGATTCACTTTTGCGTCCTTTACCCGAGATATACAGGGTGATGCAATACAGAATACAACATAAGGCAACTATGCAATCCGAATCCGTGCTGGACCAAATTTCGTATAGCTACTAATTGGAGGTCGGTGAGTAACATGAATAGTCATTCAATTCGATTTTACGCACTTTACAAGATACACAGGGTGATGCAAAACATAATGCAATATAAGACAGATATGTAATCCGAGTCCCAGTTCAACAAAATTATGTACATATACTACTTAAAGGTAGATGAATTTAATAGGAGATGATAGGAGAACAATAGAAAGAAATGCAGAGATCTTATTAAACGCTTGCAGGGACATGGGTTTAGAAGTAAATGCAGAGGAAACTAAATACATGGAAGTGCGTCGGGACCGGAATACAGCAAATTATGGATGCGTTAAAATACTAAATAATACTTTTGATAAAGTGGATAGTTTCAAATATCTAGGATCAATATTAACCGAGGAAAATCATATTCACGGAGAAATTAAATGTCGATTAAAAGCAGGGAATTCGTGTTACTATTCGGTTCAAAATCTCTTGTCGTCGCGAATTCTGTCGAGGAATTTGAAACTTAAAATATACAAAACGATAATCATGCCTGTAGTTCTGTATGGCTGCAAAACATGGTCACTTACTCTGAGGGAAGAACATAGACTGAAAGTATTTGAGAACAAGATCCTGAGACGAATATTCGGACCCAAGAGGAACGGGAATGGAGAATGGCGGAAACTTCATAACGAGGAACTACATAATTTATATGGTTTACCCAACATTGTTAGGGTCGTCAAGTCTAGGAGGTTTGGATGGGCGGGTCATGTAGCTAGAATGGAAGAAAGTAGAGACGCGTTCAAAGTCTTGACTGGAAGACCAATCGGAAAACGACCATTAGGAAAACCTAGGCGCAGATGGGAGGACAATATTAAGATGGATCTCGCAGAGATTGGAATACAGAGTAGAAACTGGATGCAGTTAGCTAAGGATAGAAGTCAGTGGAGAGCTTTTGTGAACGCGGCATTGAACCTCCGGGTTCCATAGGCCATAGAGTTAGTTAGTTAGATGAATAATGTGGGAGTAGACATTTGATTCTTTTGCTTAGTTTGTGAGATATACAAGGTGACGCCAAACAGAATGCACGTAAGACAGCTATCCCACACAGCACTTTACGTATATTATACGTAAATATTAGGTATATAGAGCTACTTTATATATATGTAGATTTGTTACCTATAATATTTATATATTTTAAATCGTTGCGAGCTGTTTTCCAAGGCGTAGAGAGTAATATAAAAATATACGAATATTATCCTTAGCAAATATACATTCACTAGATAGTATGCATGGCAACTAGTTTGCGCATGCATCAAGGTTCAGGAGTCATTGCTTATTATGGCCTGTTGTTTGCAGTGGCGGCTAATGTTAGTGCTGCAGCGTTGCGCAACGACCAAAATTTTTCAAGAAAAAATGTTAGCAGTAGTAGTAAAGAAGTGAAGAATTTGACTTTCTGTTACTTCTTTACTATCTTAAATAACTTTTTTTTTTTACTTCTATAACTGTAAAATCCATTAATCCGTTTTAAAAAGCAGAAAACAATCTGTCAGAGAATCTCTAATTTATGTTGCGTTGCAGCGAGCATACAACGACCAGATTTCTACAACACGGAGATTGGAGCGAATGCTAAGTCGCTTTTCCCCTATCCCAGGAGTAAAAAAACCTTGTTGTTGCAGTGCTCGTGCAACGCGGGACGGTTTTCAGTGAACGAGAATACCTCTCGCGCTAAATAAAGTTTCTGAATATTATTTCACTACTAATTAACAAGTGTCATTGATTTATATGGATTCATAATTATATTTAAATTATAGATTTCTGTTCAAGCAAACCAATACAATATACAAATTATTATTAATTAAAAAAAAGTGATCGCAGAATTACAAAATAAGAAAGAAAATATGTATTAGTGCAGAAAACAAATGAAAGTAAACACACATTTACAATTTAATTATTAATTTGTATAGATAATGAAGACTTCTTCTAAAGTAATTTGTGAAACAAATAATAATAATAAGTCAATATATAGTATCATATTTCAGGAATTATTAAAATGATTCCTTCACTTCTGAAGACAGCGAAATTCGTTGAACAACAACCTGGGTGCTTTCGCTTCTGACAAGAACTGCAGAAATTCTAGTAATTCTTAGAACCTGAGTTGATGTAATGAAAATCACATTGCTGCTTTCCAAAACATTATCCAAACACACATTTATGCTAAAAATCGTAAAGCATCTCCCCTCTGTAGATAGTATTTTGGAATATATGTATATCTTCTATAAAATACATGTATCATATACTTTTGATAGCTTTCCATATGAGAGCATGGTGGCTCAGTGGTAGTGGTTACCTTCGGCGCGGGAATCCCTAGTTCGGTGCCCGGTCAAGGAAGTTTGTAGTGGACAACATCGTGTCCGTGAGTTTTCTCAGGATATTCCCGTTTCCTGCCACATTCTCATTCCATCAATTATTCCATCATCATTCACATGTCTTAATCATCCCTCTCCCTTAACGTAACGGGCATAAACGTATGACGCTGTACTGAAAGATTTAACTTTCCGTATAAAACTGTGTAATGCATTGGCCACAATGCATTTGGGACTAGTTAGCAATTATGTTTGTTTTGAGGTTCTTTGAATTTTGGCTCCTATTACATGCTAATCCTACATTTGGCGGGTTCCAGAGTTTGCTTTCCAGAACGTATGACATCAATAAGCATTGTTTAGCCTCATGTGGATAGACTGCAGTTTTTCTTTCGCACACTCGTATATATATATATACATACATACATATATATATATATATATATATATATATATATATATATATATATATATATATATATATATATATATATATATATATATATAGAGTGTGCTTTGAATCAGGGGTTTTGGTTTTTAGTTATTATAGCCCAGTAAATAAAGGACCAAAAAGGGTGTCGAGCTGAAATAATTTAGAAAAAGCTGAAAATTTCAGGATTTGTTTTTCATGTGATCTTAAATGAAATATCAAAAGTCCCCTAAAATCCCGTGTGCGCTTCATCCTCAAAATGGCGGCCAAAGATGGCGGCCGTCCGGAATGCGCATGTCTCCCGATTTTAGCTTGTAACTCTGAGACTATTTAAGATATTCCAATTCTGTAAAAGCACTTTTGTTCTAGAAGCTCTAATCTATAACTTTTCTTAATACTTCTTTCTCGTAAAGTTTGACACAAAGCCACCATTTTCCATTAAAGTATAAAGTGATACATTTTGGAAGTCCTGCTCTTGGATTGGTTGTAGGAAATCTCCAAAACCGTTAGGAATTCGCAAACAATGCTCGGAATAGTTTCGATTGAACATTTAATTAGCTTTGTTTTAAAAAAAGAATAATCTAAATCGGAATACAATTACTCGAGAAATTCGATGTTTTTAATTAAAAGTAGTTGGATAAAAATCGCTATTATTCCAGCACCTAAAGTTTCGAAACTCATAGTTGTGCTGGATTTATGGCATTCATGCCTTGGATTCCAAACTGAAATTTCAAAACTGTCATAGAACCTATGTGAATTTCATACCAATTTGGCGCCCTAAGAGGACACTTGTCCGACATGTCCCCGCCCCCCCCCAAAAAAAAAGAAACTAACAGCTAGAAAAGGGATTATTATATTTTAATTCTGTAAAAAGCACTTTTATTATGAAAAATAAAAGCCCTATTCTGTAAATTTTGTTAAGAGTAATATAATTTTAAGTACATTGAAAACAGTAGTGGCTCGTTATGCAACCGGTGGTACACACGGAATAACTAAGTTTGGTTGTATATTCATAAGGATACCAAATGGTCAATTTGCATTGAGTCTATTTGTAGATACACAACCCAACTTACAGTTATGTAGTGTGCCTCACTGATTACACACCAACGAGCCACCATTGTTGAAAATTAAGTATCCATGTTTACATCTCATTTGAACTCCTTGTACAGTAGATTCTTCATTGTAGATAGTCAAAAAGGGAGTGAAAAGTTTTAAAAATATGTATTACATCTACCTTCTTTAATACATGAAAATTTCATGGTCTTCAGAGTCGTCAGGAATTAACATATTTGAACAAATATTTCCCCGGCAATTGAAAGGAAGTTTGGAACCAGCCAGCCCTGCCTTTCTATATTCACATTTGCTGTCACAGTCTTTCTGCGTTCTGATCTTACATGGGCAAGATAAACGTTCAGCTGATTGTCAGAAGCAGCTTTTAAGTTTATTGCACTGGAAGCAATTTACCTTCTATTAATTGCCACTGGAAACAATTTACCTTCTATTAATTGCCACCCCCATTTTGTTGGGTTCAAATCATTCCCCAATCATTGGTGTACTTGAAGGTAAACACATACACTGTGTTGAGAGGCAGCAGCACTTGTAAGAGGGAAATTTGCCAAATTGAATTTTGAGGATTGTTTTCTAGTCATTATCCTGTTGTAGGCTTATATCGAAGTTCGTCTAAAGAAATTTGATTGTGTTCTCCATACAACCGCGTAACCAATCTTTCTCCTATTTTAATGACTGTTTGGGGATCTAAATTGGATGGTGGAAGACTGTGACCGCTTTAGATAGTTCTTGCTGCTTCTGAAGAATTTTGATGGCGGCCTTTGTTGAAAAAAGATGATGATGTGTTACACCCTGTGATAGCATGAAGACACCCTGTGAAAGATGTCCTTCAGTGACTCTAGTTTCCTTTGGATGTTGCCAATGTGGAAGCATTTCTATTCAATTTTGTTTGTTTTCGGCCTCACAAAGAACACTGTAGTGTCTGGAGTTGTTCGAGCAATTAAGATGGCCAATAAGTCAGAGTCAGTTCCTACTACTACAGCAACAAAAGTGTTTTATTTACTTAGTGTGCTGACAATCAGAGCATCTGCATCTCCTTCAGCTTCGTACACTGTAATGCTTGAAGAGTTAAAGTGGGTTTTGAAGAAATCAATCAAACGTCTTTTATTTTCAGAGTTCAGTGCTTGCTCAGTGGTTACTTTCGTATTTTCATCAAATGCGATTGTAGAGACATCTTTGACATTGCTCTTCTCTGTCGTTCAATATTTTTGGTGTTATTGCCTGTTGCATAGCCATCAAAAACTGCAGCTCTGCACGGAGAAATGTGTTTCTGTATATATCGTACATATTTTTCAGAAGTATTTGCATATGTTAATATCGGACAAGCAACCGCATGAAGTAAGAAACCACCGTCTACAACGTAAATCAATTCTGATAGAATTTTCATACAGGGTTCTATAGGTCCTACA
This sequence comes from Thermobia domestica, assembly GCF_964235325.1. NCBI lineage: Eukaryota > Metazoa > Arthropoda > Insecta > Zygentoma > Lepismatidae > Thermobia > Thermobia domestica. Next base: position 271,094,333 of record NC_137459.1, on the reverse strand, counting down.
ATGTTCACAGGTACAGATTTTCTAGTTTTTCTAATTGAAATTTCATCAAATAAAGAGGGAGGATAAGGTGCTAGTTTATATTTTAAAACATAATGCATCAATTCATATGATTGCAATACCGCAGCAATTCGGCTGAACAACTAAAGTGAGCTGATGGTAACAGCTTCCTTCCTAATATTAATTGTATTGCTTGTCGCAGACACACAACCTTCTCTTTTCTTTTTAGAACTACGCTACCAAAGGTTTTACCTATCATTTGAGATAGTGATTTTGATCCTATCTCTTTCGCCCTATCACAGTTGACTTTCTTACCAGTTACTAAGCCAGTTGCAATGTTGACTAGAAGGTCTTTTTGATAGGACTGTTCAAACGGGTTGTGAAGACTAAGCCAATCAGAAAGTTTTCTGAAGTCTTGATCATCTGTCTCCTGACCGAAAGGTCTAGTTTCTACATGCTGTTCAGACACTGACGACCATTTTTCACAGAAACTTTCTAAGGCTTCACTCACTTCCATTGTAATTGGAAAAGATAAGACCGAGCCAGCCAATATCCCGCTCATAGCTCAAGCCTCCGGAAGCTTTCAATGCCCTTATCAAACTCTGTTCAATTACCATATCTGTTGCACTTCCACTCCAAAAGCAATCCTTCCTTCGCACATCAAAGTATCTAGTATCTTTTAAGTTCTGCTGGTTTCAGTTAATTTCCCAATTCTTCCATCTGTTGCAGATAAAACTGTGTAGATTTTGCATAGTTCAAATGTCCTGCTGCGTAAAAGTTTGTAATCATGCATTTCGCCGTATATATATATATGTCTCCAGGACGCTCCGCTCGAATATAAAGTATTATTAATCTTACTTGTTCCAAACTTTGAAGCCACAGTTCAGCTTTGACTCGGCTAGATAGGTCATAAGTATTTTAATGTCTGGATTATCCTTTAAGTCGTTTACGGTTTTTATACCTATGATCAACTCATCGATACTTAAACATATATTACTCTCTTCAAGGTCCCTAACTAAACTGCAAATCTGTTGATGGTGCTACATAAGTCAAAAAGTGCTTAGTGCTCTCAGTGCTCTTGCATATGTAGTTCCATTTAATATGTGTACCACAGTATTTTGCGCATACAACAAGCCCCAAAGCTCTTCCATTAAAGTACCAGATAATATGTCCAACGACACTTAAGTATGACATTAGAAGGTGAAATCCCCACAGTTTGACAACTACTTTAGCTAAATCACTATCTTGTTGAGCAGATGTTTTATTTCCACTGACTTCCAATGCAGAAGCTATTCAAAAGTAACGATACAAGAATCCTATCCCGCCTTCTTGCTTTCGTCACAAGTAAATACAAAGGAAGTGTAAATTGTACAGAAATTTGATGATTTCCAGTTGAGAAAAAGAACTGCTGTTATGCTGCTCATTTCAAACTGCCGGTGGTCATAGTGATAGTGTGCATGAAACCATTCCACCCTGGCTTAGGTGAATCTTTTATGAGATGCATGAGAAGTCAAACTTCATCTGTGAAAATTAGCATATCGGAGATTTTGTACTATCATATTTTCTGCCGGTATCAAACTCTTTATTTCAATATTTAAAAGTTAATTGTTTGTTGGTTTGTTATAAAATTTAATATATCTTCTAGCAAGAGCGGATACATAACTGCTGAAGGCAGTGCAGCACGTTCTATACGTAAATCTTGTCTATTTATTTTAGGTGTGCATATTTTAATCCCACCCATAGTGTGGAAAGTACCGTGACCATCTAATGTTCTCGCTGCATTATCAAAAACAAACTGAATCAAATTTTGAGAATGATCGGTTTGGATTGGAATAATAGAACACATTCTAGAATATGCATATCTTCTTACTTCAGGGTAGCTGGCTGATATTCCAAAACTATGCAAATATATCTATCTATACATTGACGAAATCCATAGTATCGCAAACAGTAAACACCAATTGCTAGATGGATTGGTGATATAAACGTACGAGGCCGACACATTGAAATAATTGAATGGCAGATCATGATATGCATTCGAGATAACATATTTGAATCACCTTTCTTACTTCTAGTTACATTTTCAACAAAAAATTTTAATGATTGTGGATCCTCGGGAGCAAATTTTTTCCAATGAAGGAATTGCTTCTTTCTAGGTAGACGCGATACGAATGCATTGTTGATGCTTCTATTTTTAGACATGATCTGCTTTTCTTTTCTTGTTTGCTTCATTCTTTGAGATAAGAAGGCAGGGGTTTGCTGTTTATTTTCATACCAATATGAACCACATTAGCTTAAAATTTATGTATGTTTAGAATATAATAATATATAGACTACCAGCTGTTACGCCAATGATGCTAAGGGTGAGTCTACTGAATATATATAGACTTAATTTCTGCTACTAAAAAAAAAAAAAAAAAAAAAAAGGAGATTTAAAGGAACACAGTATGGACAACTGGGTAACAAGAAAGCAGCGTCGCGTAACCACGTATATTTTTAAAAAACGTCGAATTTCTCGAGTAATTGTATTCCGATTTAGATGATTCTTTTTTTAAAACAAAGCTAATTAAATATTCAATCGAAACTATTCCGAGCATTGTTTGCGAATTCCTAACGGTTTTGGAGATTTTCTACAACCAATCCAAGAGCAGGACTTTCAAAATGTATCACTTTATACTTTAATGGAAAATGGTGGCTTTGTGTCAAACTTTACGAAAAAGAAGTATTAAGAAAAGTTATAGATTAGAGCTTCTAGAACAAAAGTGCTTTTACAGAATTGGAATATCTTAAATAGTCTCAGAGTTACAAGCTAAAATTGGGAGACATGCGCATTCTGAACGGCCGCCATCTTTGACCGCCATTTTGAGGATGAAGCGCACACGGGATTTTAGGGGACTTTTGATATTTCATTTAAGATCACATGAAAAACAAATCCTGAAATTTTCAGCTTTTTCTAAATTATTTCAGCTCGCGGTCCTTTATTTACTGGGCTATTATATTTACTTGCGTTGTATGTGTTCTAATTCCGTAACTTACAAATTCTGAATGAATTCTACGTCATGAATTCTGTAAATAAGTCATTTTCCCAGCTTTCCGCTGAGTAAAAACTTCCAATTAAGGAATTTGGAAGGCCATTGCCAGACGTTGTGCAGGGCGTCAAAACAGGCAAACGCTAATTCAAGAGGGTGTTCAGAATATATATATTCTACAATAATAATGAATGATTGTGTGGGTGCGAAGTAAAGAATACAATTTTGTTTTCTGTGTCTATTGTTTGGTGGTGAAGAATTGTAGAATTGTAGACAAAATTAGGCATAACAAATTTACGCCATTTATGCTCAAACATAAAGAACATAAGAAATACAAATCTTCGGCTTCACATTTGAGAAGTGTTTTGACACTTTTTTCGAAAAGTAAATATCGCTTCGCATTTGGACAGTTCTTATAAGAGAAAACTTGAAGAGCACATAGCAAAGTCATACAGAACAGATGCGTACTGAATATGTTCATAAACTATGTTCATTTTCGAGGCATTTTAAACTAGCTTACAGGGGACACGACTAAATTACTCGACCTCCAACCCTGGAGTATTTAGAATATTAATAATTTTTAACTCAGAATGAGACGTTGCTTTGAGAAAACGCTTAGAAAACTTACAGAGATTAAAGGGACATCCAAAACCATCTGGAATGAACTCCTACAGGTAATGCCTGAGGTTTAACTGTATCTATGACGTCAGGAGGAGAAAGGTGTTTTTGCAAAAGACCAGATTATGGGAATACCAGACTTTAACGAGTTTGTAATAGACAATTTGCTGCACTCAAGAGGAAAATAATATATTTTCTATTAATGTAAGATGATTAATTAGATAAAATGTTCTAATGTTTATGTTTTTGCCATAAGTATATTTATTTTCACATATCACATAGTATGTGCATCTAAATTTGTGTTGATTAATTAATGAATTCAGTTTCTATCTTTTGTCTCCGATCGTTCGTACTGTAACACCCGAGACCAGCATTCACCGACCGCCACTGGTTGTTTGTTGTATTATTGCACTAAGTTGTTATCGCCAGAGTTGGCGTGGGTGAATAAAAAACTTGACCCACGACCCACTGACCCACCACCCACTGTGACCCACGACCCACTGACTCACCACCCACCATGACCCACTCTGACACACTACCCACCATGACCCACCACCCAATGTGACACACCGTAACCCACCACTCACGGTGACCCACTCTGACCCACCACCCACCGTGACCTACTCTAACCCACCGTGACCCACCACCCACGGTGACCCACTCTGACCCACCACCCACCGTGACCTACTCTGAACACGATCCACGGCCTCTTCTGAACTGACTAAAGAGTTTACACTTGTAATAAAACAAGACTGAAATTGTCACTAATCGGAGTTTCAATTTCTAGTCAATCGCTCAAGCACCACTCTGTTACAATAACGGTGGATCTGACCTTTACGATATAAAATAGTAAAGTGTTTGTCAGTGAGGAAATTGAAACAGTTCGAGGTGGGGGGAAATGTGCCTAAAATATACTTGTACTAAGAGAGTATTTTTGCAAGTGTTAATTTCTGAACGCATTCCACAAGAAACTTCTATTCGCAGGAAAATACCCCTGCACAATATGGAAAAGGTTATGGTTTCTCAGTTCATAGTATTTTTTTTTCACAAAAGACCTGAAAAATCAGTTGTTCATAGTGTATAAAGGTGCTCGGGTACCCTATGTGAGAGCATTTCCATAAAGTATGCTCATAATTGTAATTTGCGTAATCACTAAAATACCACGTTAAATTTAAGTTACAAATAAACATAATTGCAATTATTATGAACATTTATTCAAAGTAGTTTACCTAAAGCAAAGAAAAGACTTACTAAAAATTAGGTATAAAGTTGAATAACACAAATAAGCCATTAGTAATACAGGTATACATTTTCTGCAACTCGTAATTTTCCACCTTAAAACAAATCTGAAATCGGATTTATTTCCTGTTGGTAACTTTTTCGTGGCAAATCATCCGCAGTGGAATGATGTCCATCTTTCAGCCAAGAAATAACTAGCTCGTCTACTTTGAGCATGTCTAGCGGTGGGCCATTAACATTGATGAGCAACAAGTTAGACAATGTTTGAGCACTTAGTCTATTTCTAATATCAGTCATCTGTAAATTCATAAGGGGAAATCCCCGTTCGCACTCTGTCGTGGAAATTGATAATACTTCTACCCGATTTCTGCAACTTCTCATCGACAATCTACTTGTTAGACTTAAGTCTGATAACGATTTTTCTTGGTCAGGTTTGAAATACTCAGCAAGAAGTATCATTTCTCTATCACCATACAACATCTTTCCCATATCGACTATGTCAGTTGGCAATGTCGACCCATGTAGAACAGAAACTTTATCTACCACACCTTTGATAGGGAATCTTGTGAATAAATTATCAATTAAAGCCTGATAAACTGATGATTTCTTATTTGTTTATAAATTTAATTTTTGTAATTACACATGAATAGAGACCGGATGTTTAGGCACTAAAAACCTGGAAAATAGGCAGGCAAATAGGCACTAAAAATTTATAAAAATAGGCAGTAAAATAGCACTAAAATGTAATTCGAATTAATGAAGATAAATACTCAACATCATTAAAAAAATAGATTCAAGTCATAGATAATGTTCAAAGAATATAGAAACATACTTGTTTGTTAATATCTTCTTTTATTGTATATATAAAAACGAAGCTTGTTATGCATTCCATACATACTGGGTGAATCTGAAAGATGTGCACATACTTCGGGAGCTGATTCATGACATGAAAAGAAGACAAAAAGTAATGTTGCATGTTGTCAAATTTCGCTTCGTGTACGAGTGACAGGGGACCAACTTGGAATCCAAAATCGAATCCTGACAATTGGAACGAGACATAAAGGTGTTCACATACTTCTGGAGGTGATTCGTGACATTAAAGAGGACATTTTGTCTTCTTTTCCTGTCACGATTCACCTCTCAAAGTATGTGCACATCTTTCGGTTCCGTTCCAATTGTCAGGATTCAATTTTCGATTCCAAATGTGCACATCTTTGAAGTTCACAATATCGTAACGTACGACGTGCTTGTGTTTACAAACACTTAATATGTGTGTATTATTTATGTTATATAAATTATATATTTTCCCAATGAAGGCTTATTTTGAAGAAAATGCACAGAATAGGCAATATTAGGTACTAAACCTATTATTTAGGCAGTAAAGGTCGAAATAGGCAAAATAGGCAAAATAAAATTGGCTTAAATCGAAAATATAAACCCCCATATAAACTTTAAAACGTTACTTTTGATCATATCTTTAATAAGAAAGAATAGGCATTTTGCCTAACATCCGGTCTCTACACATGAAGGTTTGATACCATTACCAAGTTCCCTCCCCCGTCTAGAAAGCGAAAGAGAACGAGGTTCCTGGAAAGTGTTCGGAGGTGAATGGGAATTTCCCTCCTTCTTCAACTTCAATTACCACACTGCTGTTTGCCATGTGCCAAATTACGATGAATTTCAATTAAATTATCATAGTATAATTATTTCCTTGTTGAATTATCAATACTTTTCAGTGGAAAAAAGGATGAAATTTCAATGTTCCAAATCAAAGTAAGTAGACCAACGTAAAGGGGAAAAAGTGTAAAATTTTCCATACAATTATGCGTACAATCCTAACTTCAAATTTCCGTGTAATTAAGCTTAAAGTACAAATTTTATGCCTATTTTTCTCACAACGTTATGGGTTGATTGTCCTGTGTTGTAAGCGCTCCATATAATAAACATAAGCTTCAGCAATTATTATAGCAGAAAACAATGGATATATATGAGGCCAAGCACTGTATTTTTTCTTTCGATTTTTTTTTCTTAAATATCATCGATCCTTTTCGATCATTTTTACAACCCAACTCACTACCAATTTTCCATATATAGAAAGTCCCCCCCCCACATGCATAAAGGAGATTTAAAAAATGCTAGGACACATTGTTTATTTTCAATAAAGAGTTAATACACTGAATTTCAGCTCCGTAAGTTTTTACGGCTTGCGAGATACTATTTTTTTTTTTCGCAAAAATTCGGATCCTCACTACCTCCTTTATTATTATGCATTATAATAAAAGCAATATAATATCTCAATTTGGATTAAGGCCTAACTATATACCAAAAGTAATTTCATTTGACTTTTTTTAATTTGACCGTGATGATTCGGCACACATAGTTACATTCAATCTTTTATATAATAATTTATATATTACAGTGATTCAGAAATGCATTTTTTTCCAGTAGTTATCTCTAAAAACTCTCAGGTCTCGAAAGCCAAGTTGTAGTGTAAGTCCTATTGCTATTAGTACTATTAAAAATATCAATATCCAAGAGTGTCTGAAGTTCTTTTTTCACTTGGTTAGATATACTCACCTCAGATAAGTAGACTTCTGTGGAAAAGGAAGGGACAAGGGGAAAAGGAAGGGAAATGGAGGTCTTGAAAGTAAAACGGAGACAAATTTACTAGTCTTCAGAATTTACTAGTCTTCAGAAGATAATGCAGTGAGCAGAGAGGGTAGGTAGATCATACTGAATCAGTGGGTCGCAGTGGGTGGTGGGTCGCAGTGGGTCACGGTGGGTGGTGGGTCGCAGTGGGTCATGGTGGGTGGTGGGTCACAGTGAGTCACAGTGGGTCATGGTGGGTGGTGGGTCACAGTGGGTCACATGCTGTTGACCCACGACCCACTGACCCACTCAGAAAACTTTACCCACTTGACCCACTGACCCACCGATCCACTCCATCTCTGGTTATCACATAAGAACAATAAATTGCAGCACTGCTACGCATGTAAATTTTGTTAGACAATTCGTAGGTTTACAAAACTATATTCATGACCGATTACAGACAACAGAGCACGTTATTCGTTACTTAACACGAATGTCAAATGTACTGCGTAAAGCTTTGGTCACAGCATACAATAAAAAAGAGAAACAAGCAAATTTTCTCTGTCAGTTACGAGTTGTTTCTGATATGTTCGGAAGGTTGTGTTATTGTCCTTGAAATAACATATAAAACTGATCTGCTATAGTGGTAATCTTCTTGTATGGTTTAAACTCTTTTTGTTGTTGTTGTTGTTGTTGTTGTTGTTGTTGTTGTTGTTGTTGTTGTTGTTGTTGTTGTTGTTGTTGTTGTTGTGTACTACGTTATGATGGGAATTTCGCCATGCAAACGTTCATTCTTTACACTGAACTTGTACTATATTAAAAATGGAACAGCAGCCGCGTAACTAACTTTAGATCTGAACCTGTCACCTCCAAAACGCAGCTATAACACGAAATTTCGAGCATATAAATTGTGTTAAAATTACAGACTATATATACCTACTGTATACTATAATATACATCACTAAGGCGGACATCTAAGCTACTGATATACGTATAATCTACGTAACCTATACCAAACCTAAACAGATAATATACGTATATAACGGCTAGATGTTACGTACATTACAAATGTGATATACGTATGCATGCTGTGTGGGATGTAATCGGAGTCCGAGCTCGACGAAGTTTCGTATAGATACTAATTGGAGGATGGTAAATAACGTAGAAATAGTCATTCGATTCGACTTTGCGAACTCTACGAAATATACAGGGTGATCCAAAAGTAAGATAACATAGAAGCATTCTGTAATATACCAGTATAGAAGGATGAAAGCCCAGAAGCATATACCAAAATGAATATGCATAATCTCTGGCGATAATGAGGAATACAGTGGCATCGCAGAAAAGTTTCCCTTGAGGAAGGGTGGTTCCACATGAAAATGAAAAGGAAACAGTGGTCGATGTCGATAACTTGGAAAGAAGCACAAGTCGTTGAGGACAAATGTCCGTGAAATCGCAACATTTACTAGTTGCAGTAGCACAATGGAAGATCAACATTAGAACGGATACCGGGTTCCAGCAACTATGAAGTAAACAGTAATGGACAAAGTTTAGAAAAACAAACAGCCCAACTCACATGTTTGTATGAGTCAGGCGTGGCCTGCTTGTAAATGTTGGTTATTGTGCATGTCAGGCTGTAATTCGGCATTCGCGATCGTCCAGCTCCAAATCGGATTACGTAGTTGTCTTAAGTTGCATTCTGTTTTACATTACTCTATATATCTCGTACAGCACACAAAAGCGAATCGAATGACTATTCCCACGTTATTCACTGACTTCCAATTAGTATCTATACGATATTTTGTCCAACTCGAACTCGGATTACATAATTGTCTTACGTTGCATTCTGTTTTGCGTCAACCTGCATATCTCGTAAAGTACGCAATCCCACCTTATTCACTGGCCTCCAATTAATACCTTTATGAAATTTCGTCCAACTGGGACTCAGATTACCTAGTTGTCTTATGTTGAATTCTGTTTTACATCACACGAAATTTCGTCCAACGTGGACTCGCATTACATAGTTGTCTTACGTTGTACTAGCTGAATATACCCATTCCTTGCATGGGGACTGTATTTGGAAGCCAATTCCTGTGGGAGTACCACCATTCATTTCAGGGACAGCGAAAATTATAGATTTGACAGTAATATAGGTTATTTTGGGCTATTTTTTCATGTCTCGGTATCGTCCCACCCCCGATGACCCCTGGCACGCATACAATGGTAGCTGAATTTGCAAGCCATCGTTACTGGAAGTGTCACCATTGATCTCAGCGACCGCGAAAACTACGAATTCGACACTAATATTGGTCATTTTCTACTACTTTTACATGTCCCGGTAAACGCTCCTCTGAGACCACACTGGTTCGAAATTAAAAAAAAGAAAAAAACGCTTCATATTGATCTGGGGGTTGCACCAAGGTACCTCTGACCAAAATTTGGGAACTCTCGGTCCACTTGTCTAGTCCCCAGGCCACACACAGACAGACAGACAAACACACAAACAAACTCTTTATTTTATTTATGTTAGATTATGTTTTGCATCACCCTGTACTTCTCGTAAAAGACGAAAAAGCGAATTGAATTACTATTCCTACGTTATTCATCGACCTCTAATTAGTATCTATACGAAATTTCGTCGAACTTGGACTTGTCAGGTTGGAACCATTCCCTTGTTAGAGATACTGATGTAGACTTACAGCTTAACGTGGGATCCGAATCACATGAGCTCCCGCCGGGAATCGAACCCGGGTATCCCATGCGAAAATTGTGTACGCTAGCTCCTTAGCCACGAGGAAGCTATATACACAGAGTAGCCAATCACGTTCACAGCTCTATTGTAAAAGTGATGTGATGATGAAATGCATATAAGCAAGGATGAAAGCAAGCCGAGAGTATATTACAAATTTAAATAAAACTTCTTGTGAGCGTAATGCTAAACAACAGAGAAGAAAAGAAAGCAACGATAATACTATAAATATTATTAAATATCTTCAGGAACAAGAAACAGCGCACAATGTGGTGATTCCCATGCTCTTGTAAACGATATAGAGCGACCCCATTGTTATAAAGCTCAGTGTGAAGTTACCGGAGGTGCAAGGCAAGATGCTACACTGTTCTTCAAGTGATGTGAACTAAAACACAACATAAATTCGACTTCGAAGATTGCAGTTGCTATGTTTCAGCTGAAACTTAAATGATTGTTTTTCGTTTTGTGATTTTTTTTTTATTCTGTAGTGCATAGCAATGAGAAACTGACGGCCGCACAAAAACTTCAGTACTTATAAAGTAGTTTTCAAGATGAAACAGCAACTTATTCAATCCACGAAAATAACTGATAATAACTATGAGGAAGCTTGGGAGTTGTAAAATTTAATGTATCAAAATAGACGAGAATGTATCTTGCTGCGCTTTGCAACGGCGCTTTACGTCGATTGTTCAACATCATAAGTTTCTGGTATGTGCGATCGTTATGAGTGTTGAACGCAAAAGTAAATGAATGCGTTGTTACTCAAATCACTATGTTTGTGACTCTAAATCTCCTGAACTGCCCAACCGATCTCGATCAAATTTGTAGCATGGATGAGGTTTAGGGCTGGGCTGGTTTTAGGCTATTTGATGGTAGAACTGAGGGTTGGGGGAGAGGTAACAAAATGAATAAAACTTCATAACTGCTGAAGCACTCGACCGATCTAGATCAAATTTTCAACATAGATGAGGTTCAGGCTTGGGATCGCTTTTTTGACGGAGCCACTTAGGGGGAAGAAGGAGGGGGAGATATATAAAAATCAATTTATACAATACTGAAACTGACTATTTTGTAACTTAATAACTCTTGAACTATCCCACGAATTTCAATCAAATTTTTAAGATACACGAGGCTCGGATCTAGAAACACTTTCGTAATTTCACTTTAATTGTAGATTCTAAGGGAGGGGGAGGAGCGGGGACGTATAAATAAAATCTAATACAACTTAATGACTTTTGAACCACCCAATCAATCTCGATCAAATTTTCAACAGATATCAGGGTTGGGCCTTTTGTGTGTGTGTGTGTGTGTGTGTGTGTGTTTATCGTTTCACTTTGACGAGCCAACCTATGGGACGAGGAGAGGAGAGAAATTTAAAAATAATAAAAAAATCACGGATATTAGTGTTGAATCCATAGTTTTCGGGGCCGATGAGGGAAACAGTAACACTTTTGATGCTGTTTCAATCCAAGTTCAGCCCTGATAGTTGGGAGGGGAAGGATGCAGCGTAGGGAAGGGGAAAACATTTAAAAATGATCAAAAATGACTAATATTAGTGTTGAATCCATAGCTTTAGGAGTAGCTGAGATTAACAGTGACAATTCTGATGCCGTGTGCCGCAGCACGGAGGAGGGGAGCTATATACCTAGGTATAATAATAATCGAAAATGACCAATATTAGTGTCTGATCCATAGTTTTCGGGATCATTCAGATGAACAGTGACATTTCCGATCCGGTTTAGATCCAAAATCAGCCCCACCACTTGAGGGAGGAGGAGAAAGAGATAAATAAAATGATTGAAAATGGACATTATCAGTGTCGAATTTATAGTTTTCTGTATCGCTTAGATGAACAGTGATACTTTCCATCCCCTTTAAATTCAAATTCAACCCCGCAACTTGGAGGTGAGGGAGGAAGATACATTTAAAAATGATCGAAAATGCCCAATTTTACTGCTGAATCCACATTTTTCGAGTCACTGAGATGAACGATGACGTTCCGATGCCATGGCCCTCAACATGGGGAGGCGAAATATATATATAAATGATCGAAAACGACCAATATTTGTTTCGAATCAATGGTTTTCGGGGTCGCCGAGATGACCAATGATCTTTCCGATGTTGATTAAATCGATGCCATTATAAACGCAAACAGCATATTTCACGGGTTCTAAACACATTGGATACGGAGTTGTGCATTTAAATTTTCATTTCAACCCAGCGCAGCGGGTAACATGTGCTAGTATTTCATATAACAAAGAAACTAGACAGTGAAACAAAAAGACAGTGAAGACTTTCGTTGTTAGGCAATAAACTACCAACATTCGACCAATTGATGAAATACATAGATTACAGGGGTAGTGTGTTGGGAGCTATCACTTCCAATGAAAATTCAACCAAACAATGTGCTCTAATCGTTTAAATATCCACAAAGTCAATCATGAAATGAACGCTAAACTCAAAATCAACTCAACTCAAAGTCAGTCATTTTCAAATATGCAATGTCAATGATGTAATACTGATTCTGTGGATTTATATAACGGACAAGACAACGAACAAAACAAATGCACACTTTCATTTTTATATAAATTATTCTTAATAGAAATAAAAGTACATTTCCAATTTTCACGCCATGAAAGTATGACTTTCTTGAAATATGCGGGAAGATGAACTTACATGATTCGTCCAGTAGGAGTCTCCGTGAGCGAATTGTTAGTGTTGTGTCTTCATGACACATAGGTTCTGGGTCTACGAAAGCTGTGATTTTCTGACAATTCTTCTTTCTTCAAATGTAAATACCTAGGCATATTTATGTCCCTGTGCGATCATCTGATGCTCCAAAAATAGTTTTCCAACTTCATTCGACAACTGCGGGTGTGATGCTTGCAGGTTCGACTGAGAAACTTTGATTCTTCTGATTCACAAAATCATAATTTTCCTTAGAAAATAAATATTGTTCGATCATTTTTTTCTTCAATTCTAGCTTTGCATGAATGTATTCCTTTGTGTCCCCATTTTAAAAATACATTATCTTCTCTCTGTGTGTGCGTGGTGTGTGTTTCTGTCTATCTATATCGTCCGCCACAAACTTTGATTAAACACGTAGTAATTGTAGGTAGTAACTTACGTTTCTTTTTAAGTTTAAACTACAGTTTCTTTTTTAAAGAACAAACCTGCTTTGTTTTGAAACTGCTTCTCAAACGTGACAAAATCATTTTACATTTTAGTCAACGTGTTAATTTGATGAACGCATTGTAACGCTCGATTCGAAAATCTCTCCAAGTGAATTTATATCTAAACGGAAAGAAAATTATTACATGACAGCAGCAATGAGTTGACTAAGACTGCTTAGATGAGGCAAATGAAGCGGGAAAAATTGAAATCCAGACGTAACTAATCACTCGATGATGTAAGTTGGGTTGCCTATGCACCTGCAAAACAATGCGTTGTAGCGATTTCAGTGGCGAAATCATATATTAATGTATCTTGTATCATATTTAGCAGTTAAAAGTTTCCAGCAATTAGAAGAAAAACAATTTCCTATGGCAGCGGCTACAGTAATGCACTACTTCTTTGTTGATGACTTAATCAGCGGCGCTAACTCAGTTAGTGAAGCAATTTAGTTACAAGAAGAAATCAGTGCGTTATTGCGAAAAGGAGGTTTTGAACTGATAAATTGACATCTAACAATCCATGGGTTTTGGGCTCAGTCCATTACATTTTACACAAGTGGCAAATAGCTTAGAATTTGACAGTAGTAATTCAGTGAAAACTTTAAAAATTCAGTGGTATCCATCAAATGATGAATTTTTGTTATGATATATAATAAATCGTGAGAAACTGTTTCAGCAGTTATGAAGCTTTGCACACACATTTTTATTAAAACCTAAGGGTAAAAACATTCCCTCGATGACCTCCATCAACACGAAAAGTTAAGTGAATACTGCTTTAAAAATCGTGGAAAATACATTTTCCCCAATATGAACGTATCATAGCACAAAGGACTCTGCTCACTCAGTTCAATAGTGTCATTATCTCGAAAACAAGAGCTAATTAATTATATTTAAGTATTATTTTTGTGTTTAGCAACTCAAAACAAATAAAAAAAAGTTTCTCTACAATATCCAACCCGAAGAAAAAATGTTGAACATGACTATATGATAAAAGATAAATTATATATGTATACATCTATATAACTACACTATATGTATATATTCCACATATTAATTCACTTTTTTTTAACCTATTAGGCATATGCTATGTTATTTTAACAATAAAAGCTTTCAATTAACAGCTGGAGTGATTGATATATACTACAACTTAATGGATATAGTAATATACAAACGGGGCAAGATGATTTTATGATGATTTCTAACCTATGGCGAGAAAGGTCCCTGGTTCAATTCCAGGCCATGTAAGTTTTTGGTAGTCAACATCGTGTCAACGGGTTTCCTCAGGGCTCTTCCGTTTAATCTCACATTAGCATTCAACCAGCTATTTCATATTAATTCACTGTCATTAGTTATCCGTCTCTTTAAGCTTTACAGAACATAACTTGAGATATATAAATAGAAAATTCTCTTAATTTCAACAAAATGCAGTAAGAATAAAACAAAATAATGCAAATCTTGGGGATATTCAACTACCACCATCTCACTTTCTCAACTTTTGAATTAGCTTCACTTTATCCGTCCCTCGTGGGATATAGTGAAGTAAAATTGTTAAGTTAAATACATTGAGGGTACAAGTAAATACTACACTACTAGCATTGTTTTCTGTTCTAATAAAGTGAGGTGAACAAAATGTGAAAAGATCCTGCCGGAGAAGGAGTGGTTTATCCCACTCCTAAATGAGCAGATTAGACGAGTAATTGATTCCGATAGTGCAAGTAGTATTTCGACCCTAGTCTGAGGTAGGTAGAGCTGGGATTGTAGCCTCTCCCTTGTAAGAGCGTTCACAAACGATTGGTTGAATTCTGTCAGGTTGTGATCATATCGTGTGGGATTAGATACCTTGGGATGTCAAAATGTCTCCTGGCACGAAAAGAGGGACGCACACTTGTCATAAAACCATCCTTCGGTCAAAATTGAGATGCTGGCAGATTTCCATTCGCTAAGGGGGCTCTATTATCAGTAAATATAGCTGTACTTCTGCCCATCACTGTTGATCCCACGAAAAAAAAAAATATCTACCTGGGGGACGATAAGTACTTATATTTGAGGAAGTATTGTAGGTGATGCAATATCACGTGGTCCAAATTAGTTAGAGATCAATTCAGGCATAAAACACATACAGAATCTCAAGAAACATTAATATTTTTACTAAATATAAAACTTTTGTCAAAATATTAAATAAAACATGATAATTAAAAACACAATGTTTTGATTCAACAAATCACGAAACATTAATATCCTAGTTCCCATGCCCTATCCTAGTTCATATTTTCCATCTATATAGGTAATGAGACTGATTAATTTTCTGTATTAAGAATTCTTTTAATTCAAACACATTACGTGATTATTGTTTTGACTACTAGAATGTGCGCTAGTCGTCAATAGGAGTTTCAGAAGGAATAAAACAGCGGTTTCCGACTGGCATCTATGAAGAGAGTACGAGCCAGATGTGTCAAACTTTACATCATGGAACAAGAAGCGATGATAAAATGTCATTGTGAAATAGGCAAAACTTTCACAGAGACGTATCAAGACATGCATAACGTAAACGGTGATGAGTATTTTAGCTGTGTACAATGTTCCGTTGGGAGTCAATATTTAAAGGGAAAATTTAATTTCTGAAGGACAAACCATGTTCTGAACATCATATTTTTGTTCGGACATGAGAAAATATGAATAAAGCTAGGGAAATTATTGGCCTGGACAAATGAATAAGCCACCAGCCTTTTTCCTATTAAGTTTGGTGCTGGTAAGAAAAAAAAATAATCTTAGAAAAAAATGCACAAGTGTTCCGGTTCAGACAGCAGTCTTTGACAGAAGTAAGCTACAGATAGAGCTTCGAACTGCATGTTGTCAACATAGTATAGACATACGTAGTTGATGAATATTGTAATGTGTTGTGAAGAATTTTCACTTATGACGAAAATTGGTGTATCAAGTCTAATCTAGAAACAACATATTAAAGCATGGAATGACTTGGAACATAATCTCGAAAAAAAAGTCAAGATGCAAAAATTACACATGAATCAAATCATTGTTAACTGTCTCTCTTGATATTACTTTAGTGATCCACCCCAATTTTGTTCCTGAGGTTCCACAATAAATGGTTTGTACTATCATGATGCAATCTTTGTCTTCAGATGAAATTCGTCAGGGAATAACCATTCTAGAAGAAAGATGCCTCACCAGAATTTTCGCTTACTTTGTACAACCTGCAAAGCAGTTTTTAGCTTTAACATCGATCTCTTCAACAAATGTTCAATATATTCTCCTGATTTGACTGTCGTAAAATTTTATCTAAGATTAAGTATGTCCGGAAAGGAAATGACAGTTAGATTAAGGACATTTAACGTAGTGTGATGGAGAGACTCAATGAGATGTCTGTTGAATACTTCCGCGGTACTTCCGAATACCTCTATGATAGATGTAAATTTGTGCAGAATTGAAAATATATAATTTTGCGTCTGTGTAATTTAATTTTTTTTTTGTTTTGATATAATGATTCCTGTCTACTTCTCGGACTCAATATGTGTGTTATTTATTTCAGATATACAGGCGCGGATCCAAGTGGGGATATAGAGGATATAGCCCCCCTTGACGCTCAGGTATGCACTGGATAAAATTGGCTTCAATCCTGCTTTACACTGGATAAAACGACAAAATATGGTTTAGCCCCTCCCTTGATCATATCCTGGATCCGCCCCTGCAATATATATATATATATATATATATATATATACACACACACACACACACACACATATATATATATATATATATATATATATATATATATATATATATATGTGTGTGTGTGTGTGTGTGTGTGTGTGTGTGTGCTGAAATGTGATATTTAATTATCCATAACCATATAAGGAATATCATTGCTCCAATTTGATAATACAGTTTAGAGTACTATTAAAATAATTTATTAATTTCTCAGAGACATTCAGAGCAATATATGAGAAGAAATGAAGTTAAATCTTTCAGTTTAACGTCCTACAATTATGACCTTTAGGCTAAGGGAGACATGATAAAAGCAAGTGAAAAGTAATGGAATAATTGGTGAAATGAGAAAGTTTGAAGAAACGGTAATACCCCGAGAAAACCTATTTGTTTTTCACCACAAACTTACTTTGTCGGGGATCGAACCAGGGTCCCACGCACCAGAGATAAGCGCTTTACCACTGAGCCACTTCAATCACTTACGCCCAACTGTCTTGGAGATCTGATAAACAGCGATAACAGTTCAAACCCAGTTTTCTCCCTTAGGTTCACTTCTCGTAGAACTCCATCCTATCCTCAGCCTAGGATTCAATGAGCACAAGTGTACATAATTTCAAGTTCTAATCCCAAGAATTCAAAAAAATCTGGTAGAAGTTGAAGGAAATGTTTCAGGCCCTTCCTGTAGGAGGTCATTTAGTAATACTCTACATAACTCTTGGTCTAAGATTCAAGATGAATATTTAAACAAACTTTGAAGTTCTAGTGCCCAAGAGTTACTGAGGTCTGCTAAAAGCTGACGAACATTTTCAAGGACCCTATTGACCTGTAAACCTTTTTTACATTCTCAGTCTGAAGTACATGGGAAACACTTATGTACAAATTTTCTAGGTTCTACACCTGACAGATTCTGAGATCTGGATAGCAGAAAAAAAATATATATTCAAGAATCGCACTTCCCTATATTGGCTGCGTTAAAAAAATAATAAAAAAAGAAGGGAAAGTATTATTTACAACCTAGAGTGTAAGGAGAACACGCATACGAAAGTATCAATATACTACACATGATAATTTCGGATATCTGTTGAACGGAAAAACAAAACAAAACAAAAAAAGAAAGAAAGAAAGAAAGAAAACAAAAATCAATCAAACCTTCTTACTTCCCCCCCCCCACACACACACACTTAGGAGTCGTATATTGCAAAATATTGTCTTATCTGCAGTCTAAAGTGTAAGATAAATATCAATTCAAAATGACAAGGTTGTACATTTAACAGTTTCAGAGATATGGCGAACAGCATATACATATAGATAAATAGATAGATAGATAGACAAATCGCGTTTTATCTACAACTTAAAGTACAAGAACATTTGTACGAAATTTGAAGGATTAACGCCGAATAATTTTGAAGATTTGGCGAAAAGTTGCTCAAGCCCCGTTGTCCCCTCTTAGGTCCTCATTTCGAAAAATTCTTTCTTACCTAAGGCCCAAGTTCCAAAGGGAACTTTTTGTACAAAATTTCGAGGTTCTGAACCTAATAGTTTTGGAGATAAAGTTAGGGAGTGAATAACTAAGTCGAACAGTGGATTTACTCTCTTATAAATGTGTAAATTATCAATAGAGTTCAACTGCTTACTTGAACCATTATAAATCTTATACAATGGGGTATATATGAAAATTGTTTACACTCAGTACGATCAGATGTAAGCAATTGAGCAAACTACATAAGAGCAGTAAAATGTATAATGCCCATTTTGCCTTTTGGGTAGTAATTTACGAACAATTCTTTTGCGTTGTCCTGGTTGCACTCAGGGTTTGAAAGAAAACTATATGTTATATTAATGTAGAAGCAATTATATTGTTCCAAAGTCTCGCATAGATAATTTTTTTTATTTTATTTTATGGGTGAGGGGGAGCTTTGGGAAGATCCAATTCTACAAACCACTACGCCTATGTAGTATTGAACGGGTATTATTCTGTACCTGATAAGTAAGTGTAAAATACTTCCACCTAGATTTTCAAGAAAAGTAGAACTATAACCAGATTGTTTTTGTAAGAGAAAAAGCACATATGAAAGGTAAAATGAAATGTTTATGCTACATCAATGTTTTTTCCGTTAAACAACTATAGTTGATTAAGAAAGTGTACAAATGTATACTGAGTTAGGAAGTTTTTTTGCGGGAGGGGCTTCGGCCCCGGTAGACCCTCCCGTGGGTGCGCTCGTGCTCTCCCATTTTTCTTGTTTATGTTTGTTTATTGAAGTTTAGCATGGAGGATATACCAGACGACACTTACAGTTCACAGTGGAATCCAAACCACCGCAATGCGTTTAAATTTCATTTTTCTCCCACCGAGAATCGAATCCGTGACCACGTGAACAAAAACGGGGCGCACGCGCTAGCCACTAGACCAATATTAACAAATTTTTCCCTGTGCGAAAAAGGTAAAATATTACAGCTTCAATATATTGAGAAACAAAGGCAAATTCAACTACGCATACACAGGCGTAGTCTGAGATTTCTTTTGAAAAGGTTCATTCATTTTGGACAATATTTTCGATCATTATTTCTCCACTGCAACTAAACAGCATGTAATAACTTGGTTATTTCAATTTCAATCTCAATTTCCAGTTGCGGATCTACGGTTTAACATGCCTTTTCACCTGTATAGTCAGCGATGAAAATTCTTTCCGTTTGATGAAATTGATTTCTTACGTAACTTAAGAATGGAAAGACAATTTTAGTAAAGTTTTCAGTAATTTTCTGTAAACTCCAGCCATACCACCGCTATTATTAATTTTACCAAACAAAAAGAACTTTTGTCGCTATGTGCACATCCATTAGAACAGAATGTGTGTCTGGAGTGAGAATGCTAGACCGTTTAGTAACGAGGGAAGCTCATGACAAATGTTTCGAACCAATTCCGGTTAAATTTAGCATAGGATGCCATGCTTAGAAAACATCTTTTTATCTCTCTCTCTCTTTTTTATGTTTGTTTCTGGCGTCGAATATATATTTCAAAGGAAGTAGGTAAGGCACTTACTTTAAAAATTGGATTATGCATTTATAAATTAGAATAATTGAAAGCAATATATAAATTACTAACATTGAAAACAATATGGCCACTTTTAAGTTACATAGAACAGATTTAAATGATTCGCTTAAACAAAAAGAAGGGAAAAAACATAACAGAAATACAACGATAGTAATACTGATTTTTTATTCAGAAGGTGATGTAACATAAACCGTACAACGTAATAACAATAAAAACCAAAACATACACTGATACATAAATAAAACTATGTGTGCAAACTTTCTAGAAACACGGAAAGGAAAGCAAAATAGAAAAAAACAAAAACAAAGATAAAGGAAGTGAAGCATTACTAATTTTATATAGTATGAAGTTAAAACTTCGTAAATACCCTGCACATAATCTTTATAAATAGTATCGAGGTAAACCCATTAACCAGGCATCTCACACTGTTTAATCCATCAGCGCAAAAACATCCTTTCACCAGAAGCTTTAAGTGCATGACCGTATTGTTCAACATCTATCGACAGAGTATTTATGCGAACTCACGGCTTCTAGAAGCCGCACATCCGTATCCTGTAATCTTGAAAATAATAAGCCTCTATGCTGTGAATATGAATGTTTGATTAGCTCTATCGATCCGGAATCTGAATTGCTACACGGTACCCCTTTTGTCTCAGGATAATTATAAGAAACCTTAAGTAATGCATGGGTAGCAGTTAATGCCTTCATTATATATATATATATATATATATGTGTGTGTGTGTGTGTGTGTGTCGCTATTTGAATTTAATAAAAGCTTCTAATTAATTTCCTTTCAATCGCTTTTGTTTTACTTTCCCCTGTTCGTGTGTTCACGCCGCGGAAAAGCACACATTAATATAAGAATATACATTTCAGAAACCTTTTGAGATTAATTTTTGATCCTCAAAATTATGCTAAACTATTCCATAATCATATAATGGGTGTTAATTACATTCTTTAGTATTTTATTAAATATGACATTGGAAAGTTAAATAACTGCAAAACTTGAGCCATATTATATACTAACGGAACATATTTACTGTTTATCAAGCATCTTTCTAGAAAGTTGTTGCTTTTAATTGTACTGAACGGCTCACTTGTGCATTATCTACATCAATGCGTAGTCTAAAATAGAGACATAAAAAACATCTAAACATATTAACTTGATAGAGACAATGCTGAATAAATGGTACGGGCCACTGCACTAAACTTTCTTGCTATAATTCCTTAAATTAAATCATCATGTATTGCAGTTAAGGTTGAAACTATTCTTTCAAAAAAAAAAGCATTATAAGTTGTTTTAGGACAATTCGGCACAAAGAAAACTCACTCCCAAAACTAAACTACCCGTTGTAAATCTTTCTATAAGAAAATGACAGTTTAATGTTAGTTATTAATGAAATGTTTGCATATAAAATAACAAAATTGCGGAAATCAGATTTCAGAAACCTGAAAAATAACCTCACGTAAGGAATAAACTACCCGGATATTCTCATGGTACATATTTATCCAATATTATAGAAATATTGATGAAGTATTGATTTATAGAATATGAACAAAATTGGCAGAGTTTCCTTTGATAAAATCATCCGGAACAATATAATCACCCTAAGAGTAAACTACCCGTCGTAGATTTTTATTAGAACTAATGAGTTAGGTAATATTGTCAGGTTATTAATGAAATATTTGAAGGGTCAGGGGGAAGAACGCTTTCAGTCCATTTAATGAAAATTTTCAGGAAAGGAAAATAACAAGTTATTCATTAAATAACCATTGTAATTACATTGTTAGAAAAATAGTTTTAAGTTTATATCATGGTAAATTTTGTATATATGTAAAGAAAAACTTATTTTTACAGCAAAATTAGAAAATTGGTGTTGGAGATATTGATTTTTTTGGACTGAAAGCATTCTTCCCCCTGGACTTTCATTTATTTAAGAAAAACGAACAAAATTACCTGAGTCAGTTTTGAAAAAATGTCCGAAAAAGAACACACTCCCAAGAATAAGTTTTCTTCGTACAATTTCTCAGGACATATTGTCATATTGTCAGATCATTAATAAAAAAAAAATGAAATATGAAAAAAAAGTCTGAGTTGGTTTTGAGAAAATCGTCCGAGAAAAAAAAAAGACTCATCCCTTACAGTGAACTACCTTTTCTTGAATTTTCCCAGAGAAACTACTTATACCACCGTATGAGGTTGTTATTGAAAAATTGATTTATGAAATATAAATAAAATCGTTAGAGCCATTTTTGATTAAAAATATGTCAAATTTTGATTTTTGCCCCTTTTAAAACTATTATTAATTTAAGTGCAAAAATAAAATTAAAAAAAAGAAAAAATGGAGAATCACATAAAATCCTTAAGTTTAAAATTTGGTCTCGACACGTTGAACGGTGCGGCCTGTAAGCGAATATACGTCAAGACGTACTGATGAATATCCGGAGAGATGTCGAAAAATCACTTTTTCGGTGTGTATGGGCCATGAGATTTATAAATTTCGAAATTGACTTTTTCCAAATTAACACAATTTCTTCTGTTGTTTCATCGCTCGAAAATAAAAATATTACTTAAAAGAATAAGAAAAATGTTGTTTATGATATGAAAAAAAAAGTTACGTTACGACACCAAGTTTTCAAATATATTTAATTTCTCGGAAAACAAGAACAAAACCAGATCTTTGTTTGGGTTCTAGTGGTGTCAAGATGGATAGCCGTTGAAAGATAAGTACCTGCTAATCAATAGGGAAAGGGATTTTTAGTCCAAGCGATGCAGTTATTATACGAAACAATCTGCAAAATTTAGTTATTCTTATAGATGAATATACAGTGTGTTTAGAAACAACACCGACAACGTTTGGGAGGTGATTCCTGACACCAAAATAAGATATAAATCATAGACAAACCTGGATGCACAAAAGCTTCCTGCCGGAGTTACAGACTGCCGAGGGGAAAAAAAAATAAAGGTTCATATCTAAAACACTATGGGACCTACCGTAGTCGCATCAAGACTTCACTTAGAAACTAGTCCCATCAGGAAGTTGCGGTGGGAAAGAGGGATTGCCGCCGTCGATGCTGGCAGGCCGCCGGAGGCAGCCGGCACCCGTCCGCGGCGGCACGACAATCTATTTGTTGAAAGTTGCCGACCTTTTACCGAGGCGGAAAGCGGTCGGAAATCGTAAAACAAAATGCCCTATGCCGACTCTTTGCCGACTGTTGGCGACCGTCAGAGTCGGCAAAACAGTCGGAATGGCCTCTTTCCTTCCATCTGCCGACTCCTTACGCCGGCCTTTTCTCGACGGCGGCGCCGAATCATTTAATGCTCATTTCCGGCTCTTTGCCGATTACTCTGCAAGGTAACTATTCGTCGCGGTCGAAAATCGCGCGATAGGACGCCGGTGTCCGGCGCCAGCAATCTGACCGCGGCATCTGGTCAGCATTTAGAAATTTTCCGACTGTAGGCGACAGAATCCTGATGGGGAGTATGTGTCCTATCCAAATACCAACGTTTCAGAATCCTGCGGTACTTCCGCAACAATTTTTATAGAAATAGTAGGTAAGTACTTCAAATTATATGCCCGTAGTCAAAATATCACTATAAAAAATATTGCCTGATTACCTTAGAATCCTGAAGCATGTATATTTGGATAGCGCATATAGTTTCTAAGTGAAATCTAGACTCGACTACGATATGTCCCACAGTTTTGGAGCTATGAGCCTTTCAAGTTCATTTTTTCATGTTTTCGGCAGCCTATAACACCGAAAGGAAGCATTTGTGCACCCAGGTTGGTCTATAAGTTTTGTCTTATCTTGGTGTCAGGAATCACCTCCCAAACGTTGTGGGTGTTGTTTTGAAACACTCCGTATAAAAAAGTACAACATACCAACGTTACGACTATACAAGATAAAATATCAACGAACTGCGTATAAACATGTATTTGCATGCAAACATGTGGGTGATTGAGTGAATGAAAATAGGTTTGTTATATAAATACGTATGCTGATTTTACTTTGGAGCGACGAAAGGAGAAAATAAAATTTGGTGATCGTGGGGAAAAAATTGAATTTGAGATTTCAACGGATTTACACGTTTCAAGACCCATAGACACAGAAAAGAAAAGGTAATTTTTCGAAGTCTATCCATTCTTTTGTTCTGATGTACACTCACCTGAACGTTCAGTGGCTATACTGTTCAAGGTATCCCTACCAAATTACAAACTTAAGTTTTTTAAGTGATTCTCTAGTTGTTTTTTTTTTTAAAAAAAAAACAGTTTTCCTACCTGTAATAGTAAGTGTAGTATGCTGAAAAGTGAAAGTAAAAAAAAAAGAAAAAAAAGAAAAATTTTCTTAAAAACGATTCACATAATTTGTTTCCTTTTTCACAAATAAATAACCTGATAATATTCTATTCTTATATGCTCCGAAAAAAATGCATGAGGGATAGTTTATTCTTGGGGTGAGTCTTTCGGGCAATTTTCTCAGAAACGATTCAGATATTTTTTTTTTTGTTTTTCGTATTTCGTAAATGATTTTTTTCATCAATAACCTGATAATATATCGTAACTCATTTGTTCTGAAAATGTGCGCAGGATAGCTTATTATTGGGGTGAGTTTTATTTCGGACGATTTAATAAAACCGAGCCAGGTGATTTTGTTCAGATTTCATAAGGAGAAACTTCATTAAGAACCTGATGATACAATATAGCCTAATTTCCCTTCATATATATATATATATATATATATATATATATATATATATATATATACATATATATGAGGGACAATTTATTCTTTGGGGTGATTTTTTTTTTTTTTTTTACTATTTTCTGATAAACGACTGAGATGATTTTGTTCATGTTTCCTAAATAAGTATTTCATTATTAAGATGACAATGGTATAACTCATTTGTCCTTAAAAATATAGAAGTCATTTGTTTTTGGGGACTTTTCTGAGAGTTTTCTCAAACACAGCTCAGACGATTTTGTTAAGATTTCATAAATAAATATTTCATTAATAACTGTATAATGTTGAGTTAATTACTCCTTACGAATAAATTCACTAGGAGAAGTTTATTATTTGGAGAGTTTCTTTTCAGATTACTTCCTCAAAAGCTAAGGTGATTTTGTTAATTTCATTAATATTATATGATGTATAAGTATGTTCCATGAGCATACTACAAAGGTTAGTTTAAAGAGACGGTTAGATAGTTTTGTGAAATACGATATCTGCGTTTTTGTTGTTTTATATACAAATATTTTGTTAATAACCCGAATATATAGCGTAATTTATTTTCTTGTGGAAAAGAGAAAATGCATTAGCCTGTTGGACAACTTTCAACTTGGAGTAATACAACTGCGAGAAATTGAAGTGGCTATAAAGGAACTCAAACCAAAAGTGTCATGTGGACCGGATGGTATTCCTCCGTATGTTGTTAAAGGCTGTATTGATATATTCAAGCATCCGCTACATACTATATCCAATATGTCCATAAGAACAGGCACTTTTTCGGATTTATGGAAAGTAAGTTTAGTGTGTCCAGTGCCAAAGTCTGGAAATAAAAAAGAAAAACAAAACTTCAGACCTATAGCATTATTATCTGATTTTGCCAAAATTCTTGAGAGTATTTTATATACACGAATCCTGAAACATGTAAAGCGAATTATATCTATACATCAACATGGTTTCTTACACAATAGATCTACTGCAACGAACCTAGCAGGTTTTACAAATTTTATAGCAACGGAGTTTGACAAAGGTTGCCAGGTGGGCGTTATTTATACCGATTTCAGTAAGGCATTCGATGTCATGGATCACGATGTTCTATGGCGAAATTAGCAAGCATAAACTTTTCAAAGTCGGCAATAGAATATATTGTATCGTATTTATGTAATTGGAAACAATCTATTCTATACAAGGGCATGTCACCAAAAAGTTTGATACTCTGTCTGGGGTTCCTCAAGGATCTCAACTGCATCCTCTGCTATTTCTCCTACTTATTAATGATATTCCACTATTTATTGAAAACTCTGAGATACTCCTATTCGCTGATGATCTCAAATTATATTCTAGAATTAATTCAACTGAAGACTACACATAACTACAACAAGACCTACAGCGAGTTCAAACATGGCGCGATGACAAATTAATAATAAATGTATCCAAGTGTAAATCCCTGCCTTTTATGAGAAAGAGTAATCCTATCAGCTTTGACTACACACCGAAAGAAACTAAAGTGTCTAAACCAAGTACTGTCAAAGATTTGGGCGTTATTTTTGATCCTGAACTAAATTTCAATCAACACATAGATATTATAACAAACAGCGCATATAAAAACTTAGGTTTAATTTACAGAATAGGGCAAGATTTCTTCAATGAGACAACGTTTACAACACTTTATTTTATGTATGTTAGATCAAAATTAGAATATTGTTCTACTATATGGACCCCCAATAATAATAAAAAAATATGCTCAAGAAATAGAAAACATACAAACGAAATTCTTGAAAATGCTTACATACATAAAAACTAATTATTGCCCCAAATATTTTTCCTACAATGATCTAGTAAACAACTTTAATTTTCAAACTTTAGAAAAAAGAAGATGGATGTTGGACTTGTTATTCTTATACAAGTTATTAAATAATAAGATTGATTGTATGGAGTTGGTCTCGAAAATATCATTGCGGATTCCCACTTGCAAAACCAGAGTAGAGAATACAGGGACATTTTATTGTGCAAAAGCCAGGAGCAATATATTATATAAATCCCCTATGTGGAAGGCTGTGCGAATTATAAAATGATATTGTAAATAAGCTTGATAAAGTGGATGTATTTAGTCTTTCAGAAAACAGGTTCAGATCATACGTGAAACAAGAAATTTTCTGTAGAAATAATTAATAAATTTATATATGTAACATTTGCTGTATGTACACAACACTGTAATTGGGTATTAAGCCTGTTGTGTTGTATATTAAATAAATAAATAAATAAATTTACAAGTGATAGCTTACTTTTATAGGTGAGTTTTCTTTGGGCAAAATTTTCAGAAGACATGTTGCAATTTTGTTCGTATTTCACAAGAAAATATTTCACTAATAACCTCAGCAAAACATGACTTAGTTTAAGGAACTGGAGCGAGGAAATTTAGTGTGGTGTCCCATACGTTTTATTTTCTCTTATAGTCCAATAAGCTTTTCCTTTTTAGCACAATAGGCTAAAGTGAATCATATATATAAACAGAAAATGCATCAGTCAACTGGTAAATTTCCATGTTGTGGGAAAAGATCGTCCTTCGCTGATCTTCCTATGTTAGGAAATTCTTATTATAAACAGGCTTTCCATTTAGAACATATTTAGTCAACCGTATCATGCTAACCATCAACCGAGATCGAGACCGTGTTACGTTTTAGATTAGCACTGTAATATTAAATTACCACAAATATTCCGACTTCTTTACACAACTGTCCGCAGTGGCAACACAATATAATAACCACGTGTGTCCTCAGTGACTCGTTCAGGACTGGAACAATCACTTGTTGATGCATGTCCTTCCGAAAATGTTCTTGGAAAATTGACCGCTATTGTTTTCGATAAGCATGCGTTGCCAGACACATATTTCATCCGACGAAACAACCATTCAGCACTGAAAAATTGTATGATATCCTGATCTGTTTTGGACAGGTTGTAGTTGCGGGATGGCATCTTTAAATAGTTATTCCTGCAAAGAAAAAAAAACATAGTGACATTATTTCTACTGGACAAGAAGAAGGACGTATTAACGTAATATGTAATTACAATTACACATTCCTTTCGTTAATTCCACCATATTTTAGTTATTACAAAGGGGTGGCAATAGGTTATTGCAATGGGGTTTAGTTTATCAAGACTCATTTATTATTCTTGGTATTTTATCTTTAACTTTGCAACATGATTGACGTGAAAACGATCAAGTGTTGTTTTACTCTGTTCTCATGAAACACAGAATAATCAATATTCGAAATTTACACCTTTCCATTTTGTTCCCAGTGTCACATCTATGTGATTAGCATTTATCTAGTACGACCTCGCATCACTATTCTACACATCAAAAGAAAGTGAAAATGCTATGTAATAGTATTCCCTCAAAGGTCTCTTCATTCGCTTTTGAATTTAAAAGAAAATACTATGTAGCAACATTGTAGCTTATCTTTGAACCAATAGCATTGCTCTACGAATCTACCAAGCAGTTACATCGATTGTCGCCAGATGAGAGTTAAATGTAGTAGACACAGTGTAAAATGAAATATCTGGGTATCCTTTAAAATTTTGAATTTTACCTTTTTAATGTACTGAAAGTATTAGGAAATGTAAAACCGCTAATAACAGTTCCCCAACTCAGTTTAAAGACCTGCAGTTGCAACCTCCTTCTCCTCAACCAACCCCCGTCGTAAGTTTTAGTGGAGCTTGGAGGCGAGCCCATGAAAAGAGGACAATAAGGGTTTGTTTTAAAACTGAGTACTGGGGTGAAGAAGGGTAATTTGGTGTTTGTCTTGAGGCAGTCGAGATCGAGACCTGGGAGTTAAAGTCTTGGAAGTTCGCGCCTTGTATTATTAAACAGTCAGCATGTACTTTCTGTTTGTGGGAAGTAGAGTGACAAATTAAGTACTTTTCGTCGATGTAAAATTTTAGTTAGTGTTATTAGCCGGAGGGCTAACATTTTAACACTCTCAAAGTACATAGAGATTTCATGTGAAATAAGCCGTTTATTCTATTACAAAGTGAAATTTTCAAAGCAATGAAATGGACACAGAACATTCTGAGTAGGTGGTCAACACCAATAACACATACGACGGTGATTCAGTTTCGTTTACAGTAAACAGTGTCATCTTATTTTCTGTTATAAAGGGGACGAAAACAGCTAGTTGAGATATAGCCGATGTACACTCATGTACAAAATGATTGTCGCATATCTGTAACTGTCATATTATAAGAATATAATTTGATAATGAATTTGTAGTGTACTTTTAATACTGATACAGTGTGTATAATCGGGAAATGTATATTTGTGGTAAATTTCGTAAGAAAATAAGTATAAATACGAAAATTAGAATGAGTAAAACAAAATGTTGATAAATGGACAAGAAAGTTTTATTGTCGTTTTATTGTTTTTATTTACGGCTCTTTTGACATGAAATTTGCCACATATATGGCATTGCCGATTATACACATACAAACGTTATAAGAAATATCGGACGAATTCGTTATCAAATTATATTCCACAACAACATATTTATAGACATACGGATATAATTTTGGACATGAGTGTACACCCGGCTGGATCGCGGTAGATAGGAAATTTCGCGAGATTCTGAAGTGCGTCCAGTAAAAAGACATGAATAGCAGATTGAAATTGGGATCGTAATCACATTCCCAACCCAAAGGGCTATAGGAGGACTTGTTATTTGCAGTAATATGACCAGTTTGCAGTAGTGTCTCCGAGAACTTCAGGGTCTACAAGAAATTTCATCAACCCGGAGGTTGCCTCATTATTGGGAAAAAATGGGACCGATGAGGGAGCACCATAGTTATTTGCATCAAGTGCAGTGAAGATGGTAAAAGACAGCGAGGGATCAAAAGAACGCATCATTCAAGTTTAAAGTAACGTGCACGAACATTTGAATGGTCATAGAAAGTTCTTAATATCGAAACAAGTGAAATTTATTTTTTTTCCTGTATATACGAATGTATAGAATTTTCGTTTGTGCTAAATTAAAATCTTCTGTTCCCATGGAAGTTGTTGTGGTACATTTTTCACCAGGAGTCTCTCTCAGGTATTTGGCAAAGATTTATGTAATATATTTTCTTTCCAGCTGCTTGGAGATACGGAGAGCCATCAGGGCATGAATGCAACTAATATAGTGCTAGTTGAGTGAGTGATATTATTGGTATACCAAAACCTGAAGTAAAACCACAGAATTCTTGAAATCAAGAGCGTCATAACATTATTTGTTTAAAGTAAATATCATTTTGTTCAAGTTAATCAGTTTATAATTGCTCTACCGCATTCATTTAAGTTCTTTATTTTTAATTTCATACTAATTAATTGTAATTTATTTAATTGCATACGATTTTATTTATGCAAATTGTGTCGGCTTTCAACCGTCCTCTCTCTCCCCGTTACAACAGAAAAATGCCTACAAAGGTAACCAAGAAAGTTCTATCGCTTTCTTACCCACTACCGTCGAACATCGATATGTCACCTGGGGCTAAGACGTACCTGGAAGATCAAAAATATTCCCCATCAGCATCGACGACCCTCTGTCAATGTTCTGGAGACCATGGATTCCAGCTCGGTAGAAATTCGTGGGCGTGAATAGAAGATGGTATCAAGTGCATTTTGTACCTCTACTAGGGAATTGAACTGGCGTCCTCAAAGGTGATTGTCCAAGGAATGGAACAGGTGATAGTAGGTCGGTGAAATATCCAGGGAGTATGGCGTATGCAATAGTGTTTCCCATCCAAGGCGTAGAATGGTGTCCCTGGTCATGACGGATAATGACGGCTCCGCACCGTGGTCGGAATCTGGGAAAAAACGGTCAAAAATCGATTTTCTCTACTTCACCACCTATAAAAAAATTGGTATTGATATTTGATTGTAAGCATCTCTCCTGCTACCAAATCCAGTTTCATTAAATAGGAATATTTCCACTGTTCATAAAATGCATGTGAACATGTATAAATAAATGGGCCGAGAAATGACTGAAAAAAATGAAGCAAACAATATGATATATTTTAAGCCTTTAATTCGTTTCTGGTTCGATGAAACCGGTTGGATGGTACATTGTACTCAAATACTGTGCGTTTAGTGAAGAGTTTTATTTGTTATCCATTGCGATATCATTTATATGATAGATTAGTTAGTGTTACCGAAAAGTTACATATACATTGACATTATTGGCTCTGGAGTCTAAGCTTATCCTTTTTTATCTGCAAAATAGGTTTATTGAATTGACCATAAATAGTACAAAGTTTGAACATTGGAAGTAGCTGCAGCCAAGTGCACCTGAAGGACTCTGCCCCATCTAACTGGAAATGCGTGATGAATAATGTAATCGCAATCGAGATCCGCTATCTGAGCCTTACAAAAGGAAAAGCCATAATGTATTGTACGTAATTTAGATTGCCCTTCGTCCCTGAATTAAAGTTGTAGTAAAAGCCTCATACATAGTACAGTATCAGTCATCTGGAGCTACTGTATATTACACGTCAGTGCAGTAGTATATAGGAAGATTTTATACTGAATCTTTTAATCTTACTGAAACAACATAATTCTGAACTAAATTACATTCCAGTATGTATTAGTGTTTCATCGAAAATGGTACTAGTGCAAAACCGCGAACTGCAATTTTGTATCCCTAGACCCAACACACATTTGTTTTATACCGTCTTTTTATTAGCTGCACATACAATTAGAGGGAGAGCACATTGAACCTGTAACCGCTTCTTGAATGCATATTAACACCATTCATAACTTCGTACTGGCTAGCGATGTCCAATTCACATAAGGTGTCAACATATTATATTTTCAATTTATAAACTGTATGTATGACTGCTTCACTATGGGTGGGATCGGTATCGTCAAATAGTATGTTTTCATACTATTTTACCGTAAATTATTAATTATATGTAAACTTTAAAGTTGGTCATTTGGGGAGACAATAAATCATTTGAGGGGGCCTGGCCCCGATAGGCCCCCTATGGCTACACCTCTACCACTTTTTAAACTTAACTTATTCATTGAACGTGCCTAACTAACCTGCTTAACTATTTATTACTAGGTTTTAACTTGTTCTACTCGTTTTTCTAACCTAGAAAGATAGGGACACGAACGAACAAACATCGAGGACAGTTAAAAGTCCAAAGACTCTCTAACCGGGAATCCCCAACCCCCTACACCAGAGGCGCACGTTTAACCCACTAGACCAGTGGGGAGGGCAGACACTCAACCACCGACCATAAGATGTTTTAGTTTACTTTTCGCTTCTTATACACACAACTATTCTTCGTATGATTTCCCAAACAGACCAGACACTTGTCTGCTCTGTTGACAAAATGAGTACTAACTACTGAAAATGCGAAAAAACGATTCAGAAAACGACATACTGTAGCTATATGCTATAGGGGCAGATCGACCCACATAGATTATATAAACTACTGGGAACATATTCACTTCAGGGGCATTTTTACTGAAGCCAAGAAAACCAAGCGAAAGATGTAATGATTTTTTCCCCTTCCTTCTTACATTCTAAAAAAAATATCAAGTAGTATCGGTACTCGGAAAGAGTCTTGGTGTTGGTCTTGGTCTTGAAGCTGTGATTTTGATTTTGGTCTTGGTCTTGCAATTCTTGGTATTGGTCTTGCTTCGAGATTCCTGGTCTTGGTCTTGGTCTTGCATGCAAGACTCTTGCACACACTGCAAGACCAAGACTATTGCGCTTATCACTATTAACTCGTATGCGGCCACCATTGTGAAGCAGGTTGAAGCAGGACTAGTCCGAAGCTACTACTCGTATCACTGTGTTGGTACACTGGTTGCAGCCTGAGGAGGTTCTGATTCAGCCTTTATCAAAGCCGACGTAGAAGTATGCATGCTGCAAATCCAGCGTTCAGCCAAAGGCATCGAACCGTCAATATAATAAAGTGACTGTACTCCAAAGTCGAGATATCTTTGTGGACATCGCTGTGCGGGCCGTAGCAGCCATACGGACAAGAAGTTTCTAATTATTCAATAGTTATATCTCTCAATCTACTGCCCGGCTGTAATTGCGTACGCTTCTCTCCTGTTGATTACTTCCACACACTTTAATCCCAACAGAGGCATACCACATATGCGCACTGGGTTTTCAGTACGAGAAACCGCTTTCTCGTATTCATATCAATCTGCCCCATTTAATCGTAGCTGTTCGGGGTGGTTTTGGGATTTTAATTTTGGGTAGGCCCACTCTATCACTTATGGATACACATACACATTTGATTAATTAATGGCAGTAGGAAATTACTTGTACAGTAGTTCTTATTTCTATTTGTTAAATAATTATCTACCATTTATATAAATAGCGGAAAATATATTTACTCTTTATTGTATCTGTCCGCGTTTATATATTTTTCGAAATTCTGGGTAGGACCGTGCCTACCCGGACTACACGCTAAAGCCTCCACTGGTAGCTGTAAGCTAATATTGCACTCTTTAATTTCTATCAAGTACAGCGACATTTGTTTACGTGTTTCTTATCACTTGTCTACGTTGCACTGACTGAAAAATGCTTAATAAAAACAGTGGTCTTGCAGTACTACTCCATGAATGAAACAGGATGCTACTTAGTCCAGACATGTCCCATCCTCCTGAAATAATAATAATTCATACATCACAATCTCCCTTATAATTTTGGTAAGTTCTGACGCATTTCTGTCCGTCAATCGATAACGTTGCACTTTAAAAAAAAAAAAAAGTATATATACGAATATTTATTTTTCTTAAATTTCTACAAACTAACGTACTAAAGTAAAAAAAAAAAAGAAAAAAAAGTAAAATTCGTGACTAGGCATTGTGCTTATTTCAAACTAATGCTTCAGTTTTAGACATTCATTTTCTTCACTCTGTCATGTGCAATTTGGACATCTTTGCGTGTCTTGAAACTAATTATTAAACACATTTCTAAGAGGTTTTCGTAAACATTGTACTGTTTTGGCATGAAACATCAGTCTTGTGGTTTTGGTTTGCCGGCTCCGAATAACAAACTTCCGAGAACGGTAACTCTATGGAATTCTTCCAAGATGTGAATATCATAGTAATATGTGCCTGAAACAGAAATAGGAAGTTTGGGAACTAAATTTACTTGAAGTTGTTAAAACTTCCATACTAGTGTTGTGTAAATATAAAGCAAGAGCGAGCGAGGAGAGAGAGAGAAGAGAAGAGAAAGAGAAAATTTTCACAAAATTGTTTTGATTAACCATTTGAAAAAAAAAACATATTTACAGATTTATTTTTATAGAACGAAAATAAATTGCAAGAAAATATAATACAACCACAAATTAGATGTTTTTAGGACTTTTGCAATGGAATTTCAATTAAACATCTCTTTTTTGTTCATAAATTTGCTGCAAATACAAAATAATAATAATAATAATAATAATAATAATAATAATAATAATAATAATAATAATAATAATAATAATAATAATAATAATAATAAAGTTGTAAGGAAGGTAAGAAAACATGGAAATATTATTCAAAATTTCCTTGAAACCTCAATCAATCCTTTTGTTCTTTCTTCTGGATAGCTAACTGGTAGTACCATTAACACAACACTACAGCAAAAAGAAATAATTTGCACCTTTGAGACATCTAGTTGTAGATAAATGTATAATATCTCTGTCATTTGCTGAGAAAATTTTACCATAAAAGTAGTTTGAGATACCCCTAAATGTAGTTTGAGTCGAATTTTGACCAGAAAACGCTGGAATGTTAGCCATGATATTTAAGCCCCTAAAGTAAAGCTGAAACAAGGATTGCAACTTCGCTTATAAAATCGTAACGTACTAAGAATGTTTTTGTCCTATCTACCTAGGTAATGATTTTGTATTTGTACACGTATCCTTAATCTGCACCGGTGAGGCATTTAGTTATAAATAAATGTACGGTATAACGTTTAACTGCCGTTTTCTGAGAAACTATTACCATAGAAATGAGACAATTTTCCTCTAAATGCAAATTGAGTTGCACTTTGACCAGAAAACGATGGAATTTTAGCCATGATATATTAAACCTCTAAAGTAGAGATAAGTTTTACACAAAGGATTGCAACTACGCTTATAAAACACAATTTTTTAGCGTACTTAGTCTGTTTTGTCCAAAAGATAAAATTTATGTAATGATTTTGTATTAGTATACACATTAGAAAGACCTAGGTGCAGGTGGGAGGACAATATTAAAATGGATCTCGCAGAGATTGGAATACAAAGTAGAAACTGGATGCAGTTAGCTAAGGATGGAAGTCAGTGGAGAGCTTTTGTGAACGCGGCATTGAACCTCCGGGTTCCATAGGCCATAGAGTTAGTTATTTAGTTAGTTATACACATTCTTAATGCGTATCGTAAATACATCTAGTTTGAGAGATACGCATAACGTTTTATGAGTTGAAAAATCACTTTTGACCAAAGAATATAACTAATTCATATTTTAAAGCAGGCAGTATTGAATAAAATGGAAATAAAAACTCTCATTTCTCTTTGTTGTAAATCATGTATAAAATGTGATCGTATGTAAACACTTTTCTATCCGTAACTCATGTGGTAACATCGCATGTGTCGAAATGTGCTTTGCCATCTAGTGAGAAAGTTTTACCTAAAGGTGACTAGCGATCCAGCTTAAGAAAAGAAAAAAAAAGTACTAGTTTTAATAAATTCGTTGATGTGTTACCAACTTCCATGACAGAATAAGATTATACTAATCCTCCCATTTTTATTATTTATGTATTTATTTTTATGGAGTTCAAACATAGGGAAAGGTTACATAGTTGTTTTTCTTTAGTAGACTTCATAAACTGGCAGATATTTTTTCTAAACAAACAAAACACTAATAATAGATATGTTGTCGCTACACTATAACTGGATTATGGGGCCGCGGTGGCTTAGTGGTAGAGCGTTCAGCTCTGGTGCTTGGGGTTCCGGGTTTGATCCCATACCCCGCCATGTGAACTTTGTGGTGGACAAACATCGTGTGCGTGGGTTTTCTCGGGGTTCTCCCGTTTCCTCCCACTTTCTTCATTCCACCATTTCATTCATTACTCATCATCACCGTCTCCTTTAGCCTAACCGGCATAAGTGTGGGACGTAAAACTCAAAGATTTCATTTCATTTTTCTAACTGGATTATCAGAATGCTGTTTTATTCATTAGTGTTTGTATCAAGGATGTTATAAAATAGAGGATCTGCCCATACGTATGTTCGTCCTATTAAATCAATGAAGCCAAAAAACAACATCGGCACGTCTGATTGGATACTCTCGTTTCCCCTATCATCTGATTGTCTATTTTCGTTTTCGCAATGATTGTTGGCTCAAAACCTTGCTACTTTATTGGACTGAGCGGGCAATTAGGAGTGGTGTAACTGTGACGTATTGCTGCAGAATTTTATTTTATAGGCAGATCCTCATTTTATAGCGTATTTGGTCTAGCCTACTACTCAGAGTTGAAATATATTTTTTTCTTCATTTTTAACATATTGAGATATTTGTAATTACGCGAAAGTATTACGGGATTATCCAAAGAGAACATGCTAGCGGAATGATTTCTAACAAGTCACTCATTTGAGACACAGTTGTCCATTGTTACGAGCATATTTATGGATTTTTGGTCAGATCTAGCTCGGAATAAGTATAAGAAACTAAGTCAAAATTAACGTTCAATGAAATAGCAATTTAATTTCATGATTTATAATAGAATTCAATTAGTACATTAGTAGATAGCTTATCTTTTGGAACAAACAAAAATTACTCCAACTTTTGAATGTGTGCCATTTTCTTCAAGAATTTATCGATATCTTTTGGGGCTACATATTAAGTTAATGTGTTTCCTATTCTTCCGTCCAATCGTATGTTCTGGCGTTGTCTACGATTCTCTTCAGTGTTCAAAGTTCTTCTTTCATATAGGTAGTTGTTCTACACAGCCCCACTTTTTAGATACTTCACCAAACAGTACACATTAGGAGCTGCTTACTTATTTGTGATTTGAGTCTATATTTCAACCCTTTAATAAGATTATTAGTTCTGTGCTGTTTCTTTTTCGGGCAGTTTCTCATGGAGATGTCAATTTTAACCACTGTTCTATAAAATATTCTAAAAACCTCTCAAGTCTTTCGTGATGTGGTGTATTTTCCATAATGGAAAGCCACCCAACATTGGCATCATCTACAGAGAGAAATACTAGAGCGGAACACATTCTGAGAAGAGTCTCACCTTTGGAACTGATTTATAGTTATTTGTGAACCCAATTCCTGAACCTTCCTTCAGAAGCACTGATTAATGGAAATTACAGCCACTAATGTGCGTTCCGTGAACAGTGTTCCTAGAGATCTTATTGCGGCTTGCTCGAAATCCAATTTGATTAATTGTGGGTTTCAATCATGAATATTATCCCTCATCAATCTGAAAAGCTATGTCTTACTGTCTCTTGTTGGTAAGAGGCCGAAGATCAAAGGGCGATTTTTTGTTTCTTCCAAGTTAATTCCGATGTCTTCGTATATTGTACGTATATAATTGGACAAACTGCTGATTACAACACTTAAATGTTTCGCCCATGGAAAACGTAATGTGTTCAGTTGCGCACTGTCTTCCTTTCGCATCAAAATATTAACATTATTTCCTCTTCTGTGGTGTCATCTATCTTCTGAATGTGCACACTTCCATAGTGTGTACCACAAATGGATCACTATGTAAAAGGAAAGTTTTTAACAATACCGCAAATGTTCTGATACCCTGGGAAAAACCATGTATGACAATCGAATACGGTCAACCAATATTCGGTCATAAACAACGTCCTCCATAAGCTACTTCTCAACCCACATAATGTGTTGTTGCTGATATGATGGTCTATGGTGGGGTTGATCCGTCATATCTTTCTCATACGAGAAGCTGAAAGTGTCAATGAGGATCGCTACAATAATGAACTACAAGAAGTGTTCCGCAATCTTGTCTACAAGCATCCCGTAATAGTCAACATATTTGTGTACTCATATTGGAAGACACTGCTCAATCACACGTCGCGCTAAAGACGATGCAGACTCTAGATGAGTTGCAGGCATGAAACTCTTCCTCACCCACCATATTTCCCCGATATTTCTCCACTGACTACAATCTCTTCCCGAATCTCGATCAATTCTCGGGTAGAAGACCTATTCCGATGGTTCGGGATAAGACACTGATATTGGTCATTTTCGATCATATATATCCTCCTTCCCCTCCCCCAAGTTACGGGGCTGAATTTGGTTTTAAACGGTTCATGAGTATCACTGTTCACCTCAGCAACCCCGAAAACTTTGGAACCAGCATCAATATGTAATTTTTGGGGCATAGCATCGAAAGGGTCACTGTTCATCTGAGCGACCTCGAAAACTATGGATTCGGCAGTGATATTGAACATTTTCGATCACTTTTTATATATGTATCCTACCTCTAAGCAAAGCGAAATCATCTTAACGTTACTAATTTTCAAGAATCACTTTAATACTTAAAAAAAAGAACATATTTAATATTTGCGTTTCAGAAGTATAACTAAGAAAATTTACTCCTTCCAGTTGTTGTTCGATTTTGGTGAATAGGTTAAAATTAATTCATACACGTCTATAATGATTAAAAATTCTTGTAGATTTTAACATCCACTTCCAACCGATAAAGTTCCACAAACAGCAGTCGTATTGGGGTCATTCCATGTCAAATCACTTAATTCTAAAACATGACCGTGCTTCAATGTCACAGATTTTCTTCAAAAATTTTTCATAGATCAATACCAATGAAATTATGCTAAATTTTTTCCCCCGATTTTTTGGGTGAGAAATGGGTCGGGGAGAAATTTTTTGGAAAATGTGAATCTTGCTTCAATTTCACTTTCCGGCACTGAGCATCATGAAACTAAAATTAACATAACTTCCTCATTTTTGAAGTTATTGGACTTACCCTGGTGTCAAATGAAAGCTTAGTTTTTTGCTTTTTCAAGAGATCCTAAGTATCTTTGCAAAAAGTTACACTGCCAAACATTAATGAGTTTACAAAGCAAATTTTAGGGTTTTTCACAAATTATGCCGTTTCTAAAAAGTTACAAGTAATAAACTTTTGAAACTTTTTTATACATACACTCATCTTAACACGTACATGGTATGGTTATTAAATAAAGAGGGTGTTTTTTTGCATTTTTGTAATTATTA
Organism: Thermobia domestica; assembly: GCF_964235325.1. NCBI lineage: Eukaryota > Metazoa > Arthropoda > Insecta > Zygentoma > Lepismatidae > Thermobia > Thermobia domestica. The sequence goes on along the minus strand of NC_137459.1, from coordinate 271,055,204 downwards.
TTTTTTATGAACGGAAATATACAGTTTTAAGTTTTGTTACAAATTGTGTCATTGCTCGTAAGTTACAACTATGGAACTTTTAAAACTTTTTTAAATAAAATCATCTTAGCACATATATGATGTGGTTAAAATATAAAAAGGGTGCTTTTTTATTTTTGTAATTATTATTTTTTTTGATATTTTACATGTATGGAAACATACAGCTTCAAGGTTTGCTACTGTGTGTGTCATTGCTGCTAAGTTACAACTATGAAACTTTTGAAACTTTTTCAATAAAATCACCTTAGCATATACATGATATGGTTAAAAATAAAATGGATGCTTTTGATATTTTTGTAATTATTATTTTTTGGTATTTTACATATATGAAAATATACAGTTTTAAGTTTTGTTACAAATTGTGTCATTGGTCGCAATTTACATCTATAAAACTTTTGAAACCTTTTAAATAGAATTATCTTAGTACATAAATGATATGGTTAGAAAATAAAAGGGTGCTTTTGGTATTTTTGCAATTATTATAATAATAATAATAATAATAATAATAATAATAATAATAATAATAATAATAATAATAATAATAATAATAATAATAATAATAATTATTATTATTATTATTATTATTATTATTATTATTAGTGTTTTAAATGTATAGAAATATACAAATTTATTGTTGTTAACAGATTATGCTTTTCCTCTGAAGTAGTAATGGCCAATTCCGGATCTTTTACTTTCCGGATTGCGGAAAGTAAAATCTGAAAAAAAATCGGAACTGGGAAAAATTCCGATTTCGGAAAAATTCCGGAAAGTGAAATTTCCGATTTCGGAATATTCTGGCCATCCCTACTCTGAAGTGACAACTGTCACACTTTGAAACTTTTTTTTTAAATAATCATCTTAGTAAATATTAGGTATGCTTAAAAATAGAACTGGTGTAATGTGTAGTTTTGGTATTACCATATTATATTTTTGTACTTTAATTATGACTGTCAGCTTTTCTCCTAACTGTAGCATCGCTTAAAACTATCAAACTCTTGTAACTTCTTATAGGATTATTTTAAATTTACTAGGTATGATTAAATAAAAAATGATACTTTTTTTTGTAATAATCTTGCGGTTTTGTGAGTGGAAAATATAGGCTAGCAATGTAAGTGGTTGAGTGATTATTACAAACTCTATCAACAGAAATAAGAAATAATAAACTAATGTACATAGATGAAAACAATAAACTTACATACCAGTAACACTTCTTAGAATTACATTGATTTACATACAAAATGTTGTGTTCTATATTTCACAGCTCATTCTTTCCATTGATTGTTGTATTCTTTTAATTTTGCTTTCAGTTGTGTAAGTCTGGGCTGGTTGGTGCTTGTAACAGATGGAACAGGAACTTCCTAGATTATATTTTCAAAAGGTATCCAACACAATTCTTCATTTTCTGGCTAGTAGAATATAGAAGGCCCAGAGCGATTCATGAATTGCAGTCTGATGTACAAAAATTACAAAAATACAAAAAAAAAAGAAAACTTTTTTATTTCTTAACCATATCATGTACTAAAATGATCCTAATGATCCTACAAGAGTTTCACAGTTGTAATTTACAAGCAATGACACCATTTGTAACAAAACTTAAAACTGTATATTTCCGTACATGTAAAATATTAAAAAAATAATAATTACAAAAATACAAAAAAAAATCCTTTTATTTTAACAATACAATGTAGGCCTACGTATTAAGATGAATGTACAAAGAAAGTTTCAAAAGTTTCATAGTTGTAACATTTTAGCAACAGCACAAATTGTAAAAAACCCTAAAATTTGCTTTGTATGCCCATTAATGTTTGACGGTGTAACTTTTTGCAAGGTTACTTAATGTCTACTAAAAGAGCAAAAATTAAGGTTTTTCCAGTCTGCATTGAAGTTTTCTCACCATTCTGTTCTTCAGTTGAATGGCTAATTTCTCAATGATATACTTGACACTTGAAACATGAGTAATCCACTAAACCAACACTCTCATATCGTTCAAATTCCAATTTACCCGCTGTACATATTTTGCGATGCTTTTCTTGAAGTACGATTTACTCTCCTAGAATAGGACTCATATTCATAATTCAATAACCACTTGGATATTTCTTCTGTTCAGAACTTTGAGGAGTACGGCAACATTAAAAGTATCTGTGAAATCCCTGTCATAACTGCAAAGGAAAGTCCAAATTTTCATGTTAAACAATACATGTCTATACATGTCATACATTAAAGATAAACTAAAGAAAGTTGCTATAAATATCACCTCCATGCAAATTTATTCGGAATCACACACGCGTTTGGCACTTGACTAGGAATTGCCGTTGTTAACTTTCAGATATGCATTTTCTTTACTAAAGTGGAATTGAACGAATAGGGAATACTATAGTCTTGTGATTAGAGCGCTGGACTCATGCCCGCGTGGTCTTGGGTTCGGTTCGCAGTCGGTGCTTCCTAATTTTCGGCTTTCACCCAACGTCGTGAGGCAAACTGGGGAGTCCTGTAAAACAAGTCGTGACGGCCACTAGGTCTAGGAAGTTCCTGATGAGGCAGTTAGGGACAGAGCGTAACAGCTCACTGACCACGTGTTCGCCGATTGCTGGCGGATGGCGCTGGAGCAGGCTTAGGCTTACAAATGGGCTGTTACGCCAAGTGGTTTGGTTTTGATTTAGAATTGAATGAATACTGCCATTGATTATACTGTATTTGTACTTAAACATCTTGAAACTCACAGTATTTGCACACTTACATTAACCAGGGAAGGGTCCGAATGAGGTACTCGAGTTGCCCAACGACATGTATCAGATATGAAAGAGGGTATGAGACTGTGTACATATGCAAATTTATAGCGGCTGAGGGCACCATGGAGAAGCATGAAAGACGAAAGAAATATGGCCGACCATAGGGTTCAACAACACAAAGCTAAAGAATTACTGAATGGCCACAGAAATGAACGTCGAATGTTTAGTAGTAGATGCATGATAAGATCTGCTATATGGTGGGGAATATGACCATCATAGCTGCCATATTGAAAACGGCCATCTTGAATTTGGATTCATAATGTAAAAGAGAAAGTGGATTATGTGGCATATCAAATAGCACTGAAATTATACCAGTAGTTCATTGGTGTTAACCATTCTGTAGTAACTCTATTGTGAGTTGAGAAGTGACATGCAAAACGCACACATAGAAACTCTGTGAGTCTCACTAGTATGACGCAAAAACTAGACCTTGGAGAACTCTGGTTTGTTTACAGATCAAAGGAATAGTGCATTTACATACAGAATATTTGAGAGTAAGGGAAATATCGTTAAAGATCGTCAATTTCGTGTAAAGATGCCTGACACCAATAGTCGAATATCAAGATACTTGCTAGAAAATCAGCAAATAAATGCAAGGATGTTTTGAAGTTTTTTTTCTTTCTTCAGGAAGTATTTGGCCACATGCGCACTAGAATTGCATCTTACTGCTGGCTGATTCGTTGTCTTGTAACGAAGATGATAAACTTATACACTCCACTGTTCCGGATAAAATTGAGTTTCACAAGAAATTGATGGCAGCAATGAAATTGCGCACACTTTTCCGGTTTATCAGTTTTATCTGATAAGCCGTTGATAAGCTGTCATAATGTACAGAATTGCGCACAAAAAATAAACAATGTTGTCAGATGGAAAATATTTTATCTTTTGTCATGTTTGTATATCTGTGTGACCTTATTGACAACTCTAATTTAGAAAATGCAGAGAAATTAACATATAGCCTAAGGATATGAAGAAGTGTAGAGAAGCTATGTACTGTATTCTTAAAAAAAAAAAAAAAAAAAACTCATACCAGTTCGTTGTAGAAGTATTACAGATGTTACTGAGGAAACGGTTGAAAGAGAAGATGATTTCAATCATGATGGGGAAAAGTTTCTATTTGCAAATCAAGAAGCTAAGAATATCGTCCTTGGCTAGTAGTAATGGGAAGCATGCCTATCATATTAGTATTCTTAATAATAATAACATTGAGAATGTTATCATATTTGTTTGCTTAGTTTTATTCAAGAATCTAGAATATGGGTTTAAGAGCCAGAGCCGTAGCTAGAGGGGAGAGGGGGCGAGCGGGGTGGTCATACCGGGGGCAGATAGTAAGGGGGCGCTGAACAGGCAAGAAGAAAGAAAAGGTGTCAGAAAAGAGCAAACGACGCGGCGCCCCATAAAAGAATTGGGGCCGTATTAAATCAATGTTATTGTCAGTTTGCAAAGAAATACATTTGTAAAAAAATTTCTTGCTCACTCCGCTCGTAACCCAAAAGTTTCAATAAGAGTCACAAGTTTTTCCTTATTACTCTAAGAATGTTATTGGATACGATTTGTTAATGACGATGTGATATACAAGGTATCGAGCAATGACTTACAGTGTACGCAGGAGCTTTTACAAAATCGGAAATGGTCAAAATCTGAAATACGTGTTCAGCTTTTGATGGTGAGGAGTTTGCTTAGTTAATCACGCTTTTCTACCCAATCGAACTAATCACGACGGTGACAATGAAGGTATGCAATGAGAGGAGTAAAGAGACACATGTAAGCTGCTGTTTGCGCGAGAATATTAAAAAAAAAACAGGTAAACAAGCGGAATAATAACATATTCAAAATCATAGAGTAAGGCCAAAAGCGCCAGAACTTAACCCAACGAATTTCGTCTTTTTCAAACACTAATCAATATCTGAGTTTTTTATTCCATTTGAATATGAAATGCTTCCAATTTGAAGGAATTTATTGGGATCATTTCTCAATCATCTAGTTGTATCACCAAGATATGTTTTATGTGCACACGTATCAGTTGTGCTCGGTTTTTCTATCTACATACAGACAAAACATAAACCTTCTGAATTTCCGTTATATTTCACAAAATGGTTTTTATCGTAAAATAACAAACTCTATGGCCTATAGAACCCAGAGGTTCAATGCCGCGTTTATCAAACCTCTCCAATGACTTCTGTCCTTGCAAAACTGAATACAGTTCCTACTTTGTATTCCTATTTCTGCGATATTCATCTTAATATTGTCCTTCCACTTGCGTGTAGGTCATCCTAATGGAGGCTTTCCGATTGGATTTCCAGTCAAAACTTTGAAAACATTCCTACTTTCTTTCATTCTCGCTACATCACCTGCCTACCTGAACCATCTAGATGTGATGACTAACAATATTTGGTAAAGGGTGTAAATTATGCGGTTTCTTCTTATAAAGTTTCCGCCATTTCCGATTGCCGTTCCTCCTGTTTCCGAATATTTGTCCCTGGATTTTATTCTCAACTACCTTCAAATTGCGTTCTTCCCTTAAAGTAAGCGACTATGTTTCGTAACAATACAGAACAACAGGCATGATTATTTTTCTATATATTTTGAGCTTCAAATTCCTCGACAGAATTCGCGACTACAAAAGATTTTGAACTGAATAATAATACGAATTCCAGCTTTCAGTCAACATTTAATTTCTTCGTGAGCATGATTTTGGTCTGTTAATATTGATCGTAGATACTTGAAAATATAAACTTTATCGAAAATATTATTTGATACTTTGACGCATCCATAATTTGCAGTGTTACGATCCCAGTGAATTTCCATGTATTTAGTTTTTTTTTCTGCATGTACTTCTGAACCTGCAAGCACTTAATAATGTCTCTGCATTTCTTTATATTGTTCTCCTATCATCTCCTATTAGATTTACATCATCAGCATACGCCATAACCTTGTGAATACCATTCAGCTGTAGACCCTAGTTGCTTCAGGCCATTCTCGACGAGGAAGCTTGGACAGGAACTTTCCTACTCGGACTTTACTTTGATATTCTTTTAAGCAGTGGCGGATAAAGAAGACAAAAACTGGGGGGGGGGGGCAGTCAGTACCCAGACTATAATAGGTATGCATAAACTTTCAAAAATATATAAATAATAGCTTAAATTATTTTGTTATTGAAAAAAACTGGGGGCCTAGGCCCTCTCGGCCCTGGCCTAGATCCGCCACTAGATTCTTAAACCCTTATAAAATCAATAAATAATTGATGTACTGGGGTATTGTATTCCTATTTCGTTTCGAGTATTTGTCGAATGGTAAATATCTAGTCCATAGTTGATTGATTTCGTCTAAATCTACACTGATAATCTCCAATAATTTCATCCGCGTATGGGATCTATCTTTCTAATAAAATGTTTGACAGGATTTTATAGGATGTTGACACAAGTGCCTCAATTATTATTACAATCCGCTTTGTCAGCCTTCCTCTGAATCGGAACAATAATTGATTCTTTCCACTGTTGTGGTAATTCCTCCTTGTTCCAGATAAAGAGAATGAGTTTGTGTACTTTCTTTCACAATAGACTGAAATAGTGTGACGTCACATCCTTCTCGTTGTCATGGTGATCACCATTTTATTTTCTAAACAAGTAGCCTAAATACCTAAAGAACCTATGTGCAAAACGAAAACAGTGATGAAATATTTCGGAACTGCAAACATTAGAGTGGAACAAATACTCATGTTTCTTTTTAAATATTTCTAATGATTGAAACTGAAAAAGAGGGCAGAAGAGGTAATTAGAAAAGAAATATGTTAAATACTGTTACGTGCATGACAAGCATTGAAATTGAAATCAGCGAGTTCACATGTCTTGTGAAATTTTCCCTCTGATATCGTATATTTTGAGAATTTCTATTTTTCAGGTTAAATTAAACCTTAAAGTGTACTCACCCTGTTCATAACCAGATATTGACTTTAAATAATTCCGGAAAATTTTGATTCAATAATATGAGTATGATATGCTATTGCAAATTTGAACAGGATTATTGTTTAACAGTTGTTTAAAATATATACTGAACCATTCATAATTGGATGTGTAATTATTGTACGTTTTCTAAGTGCTTAAAAAAAAAAAAAAAAGTTGATTGAGAATATAATAAAAAAGTTACCTATATCCACTGATGATTTGGATTGAATATTTCTAAAGGCCAGCCTTTTTTTCTTTTGTACTGTATACTTAGCAGTAATATTGTGCACTCCCATTGTAAACAGTAGACATTAGAAGTGTAAATGCCCCAATAGAATTAACATTATTCTAAAAGACTTTTCTTTTCTAAAAAAAAAAAAAAACATATTTTTACAGCTTTCTCTGTGCCGACAGTTAGTCATTCTACACGTCAGGGAGTTTATATTGCGTACAATTGCTTCTTATGGTGAATTAGATGGTAATTGTGCTTACATTAACTTTTCGATTTCTACCTTATTACTTAGGGATGTGGAACTTTTAGAAATAAGCTCTTTAACTTCACGCGTTTGTATAGAAAAAAACATGGCGATCACCATGGTAATGGGAAGGAAATGACGACATCACTATTCTAGTCTATTGTACTTTCTTTCTAGAAATAACTCAGTCGAAATTTCGTCTACTTCTGTTCGGCTAGGCACTGAAATTTATGGTTCTGCTGTGCATTTCACTTTTCCCGCGAACATTAGTTTAAGAAAATCGTAAATGACTTATTTCCATCTATTCATGATGCTATGTGTATCAGTAAGAATTGTTTTGTCGTCTCTCTTTAATATACAGGGTGTTAATGAGCTATACCGACAAACTGTAAAATCTGATTCCTCACATGAAAATAAGACAAAAAATTCATATGGACGTATGGCGAAAAGCGCATAGTTTCAGAGCTATTGCTGTTCAAAATTGCGAAAAGGCCAAATTTCGAGAGGCCCTATTTCGAATTCCATAAACTGTGGATGGCTGTCATTATCAGCCTAAAGAAAACCACACATACACAACCCAAAAGTGCATATTTCGTCAATTTTCAATAGGTGTACAGGGCATTCCCTACAGGGTGTAATTCCCATATTTGCTCTCATTATAGTACTCAGATATATTCTGATTTAAGGAGGATCCAAAGTGGCAGGAGGTAAGCCTTGACAACAATGGACATCCAGTGTTTCGGAAGGGTCGAAAGTGTTAGGAACCGGCACCTCCATGTTTGTGTGTGTGTGTGTTCGGAATAACGTGTGATGCGATGTATTTCGTCACGATATATTTCAAGTTTTTTTTTTCATTTATAAGCCTGAAAGAAAACATTGCAGCATGCGTTTTCGCGAGTACAAGATACCGTGCTGCTGACAATTCTTAACACTTCCGACATTGCACCAAAGGATTCCGTGTTCACTGTTATCAAGGCTTATCGTCTGCCTACTTTGGCCGATCATCAAGCCAGAGCATATCTCGAAATTAGGTTGATGGCATGTCTGGGAATTTTACCCTCTATGGAATACCCTGTACACCCTTTGAACATTAGTGAAATATGCATTTTTTGAATGTGCAAGTGACTTCCTTTACGTTGATGAGGACCACCATCCACAGTTTCTCGAATTCGAAATAGTACCTCTTGAAATTTGGTTTTTCGCGATTTGGACAGCCCTAGCTCTGAAGCTATACACTTTTCGCCGTAGGTTCATATACACTTTTTCTCTTATTTTGATGTAAGGAATACAGTTTACAGTTTGTCGGTATAGTTCATTAACATCCTGTATACGCACGAGGTTGATACTCTTTCTTAAATTAATTGATGCCCTCGAACATGTCTCGATTTTTTCTTTTACTATTATCTTCAATTTCATTAATTTAAGCGTTTCTCTCTTCTAAACATTTTGGAACTTTCCAGTCTAATGTCAAGAAAATTTAGTGTAGTTATATCGTTCGGATTTTGTAGCCAACGCAGTTTTAACTATTTTCCTTTCTTCCTTAGTTTGATGCATTCCTGGTCGAACCATGATTTGTTTATATGTATTTCCGCGTGCACCAATTATTCTCTTGCTGAAATTTTAATGCTATCCCTAATTTGAATCCAAGTATCCTCAACACTTAAAACCTTCTAAAAACGAGAATATATTACATTTCAATCTGATACTCCCCTCTCGTGTTGTTCTCATCTTATTTCTTCAAACTAAATCTCTCCCTTTTCAGATGTTGAATATTCTCTTTATTCAACGATAATCTCTCTTTTGTTATAACTGCTAACAGATAGTGATTAGTGTCACAGTCGGGTCCTCTGAACGAGCGAACATCAATTATGCAAGATTGTCTTCTTCTGTCTACTAAAACGTGGTCAATTTGATTCGTGTGTTCTTCCATCTTGCGAGGTCCATGTACATTTATGAACGTCGCGATGTGGGATTTTGTAATCTTCATGATAAGATTTTTGGATGTTCCAAAGTTCAAGAAACTAACGCGGTGTTCATTACTTTCCTTATGCAGACCTTCTTTCCCTATAACCAGTTTGAAAATATCCTGTCGGCCTACCTTCGGATTGAAATCCTCTAATAGAATTTTCATATGGTATTCCTGGACTTTGTCGAATACCGGTGATACTTCTCCTTAAAAAGTGTCTTTTATATCGTCATTCTTATCTGCTGTTGAGTCATGCACACTCATGTCCAAAATTATTATCGCATGTCTATAAATATATTGCTGAAGGAATATAATTTGATAACGAATTCGCCCGGAATTTCTTATAATGTTAGTGTGTGTATAATCGGCAAAGACATGCATGTGGCAAATTTCATTTGAAAAGAGCAGTAAATAAGAACAATAAAACGAAAATAAAACTTTCTTGTCCATTTAGCAACATTTAGTTTTACTCGTTCCAATTTCCGCATTTATAATTCTTTTCCTATGGAATTTACCACAAATATACATTTCCTGATTATATACATAGTAACATTATTAAAAGTACCCTACAAAATCATTATCAAATTATATTCTTACAAGAAGACAGTTATAGGTATGTGACAATCATTTTGGACATGAGTTTACATTTAAAACAATATCATACCACCGTCCCTTAAGAGTAATAAAAGTAAGTCTATCATTAACAAATTCAATCGCTGATATTTAAAGAATTGAAATTAAAACGCTATTTAATAAGAATGTCATAAAGTGTGGTCTCATAAGAATGAAATACAAAAGTTTACAATTATTACTGTAAATTAATGCTGTCACCCATTTCGAATAGTTTCTAATTTATTGAAATTTAATTTCTTACTGATAGTATGAAACGTTACAAATAGTTGTACTTTAAATTTACTAACTGATCTCCAAGTGGATCTGCAAACCAACCAAAGGTAGTGTTGTCAAGATGAACAGAAAGTCCAAAATACGTCTCTTGTAAACAGCCTTTATTTGTAAAAGAAGTCAGAATGATCGCTTCTAGCTATTACAATTGTCTGTCCAAGCAGCATGATAAAAAAAATCAACGTAGCATAACAAAAAATGTCGCTCCTCTTATATGCGAGAAAAGAAGTAAGGAAAGGGTTGGTGGGGTGAGTAAAGGGGAGCGCCGAATTCTACTTTACCCAGGGCGCCGAAATCTCTAGCTACTGCACTGCTAAGAACCATCAGTAGCTCCTAGAACGACGAATGGGGCGGAAACATTTCATAAACTTTACAATGAACAATTCTATTCACCGGGTCCAGATATTTATTGTGATTTCATCTTTGCTGTAAATACAATCAGGAACAAAATTTCAATTAAGATCAATTGCGAAAGGAGATTCCAATACACAACGACAAAAAAAATATATTTGAGGAGACATAAGTTCATACTGAAGTAGTACCAAATGCTTAAAGGTGATACATATTCAGAGTATGATACAAGAAAGTTTAAATTTCTAACAATTATAGGCTTAAAAGTACAACCAGAGAAATTTAGCATGTAAATTGTAAATATGAAAATTTGATTTTGGAGACACCTTGACTTGTATTAACTGATCAAATTATATTTATTTAGGCCTCAATATAATTTGCATTTTATTTCTAATTTCTGTTTCTATCATAGTCTGGAGGAAAACTTTGTTTGCACACAGATTCTAAAGCTATTAATTTAGCAACTTTGGACAAAAATTTGTGGTCAAAAAGGCGAACAGAGATTTGTGCGCAATTTGGGATCTAGAGTGTGCACAATCCAGTTGCACCCGAAATTGATACTCCCCAGGCCCGTATCCACGGGAGGCACAGGGGGCCGGGCCCTACCTATTTTTTTTACTGACTCCTCTAAAAGTTTTATCGAAGGCTTGCAAATGAACTATAATATGGTTGGATCGCCACCCCCGTACACTTTTGGGCTGACTACAGGCTTGATCCCTAAATGCATTGGACGTATTCATCCTCTCGACGTTGGATTATTTAGCACATATAAACAGTACGTGAGGTTTATCACGGATGCTGCATTACATACTGACGGGTTTCGTGTATGTCATCTTGACAACTTCATCCATCTCCAAGCGTTTACATACTTCCAGTTTAGTGCTCCCCGGTCACCTGTTTCAAACATGCCTTCTACATGGCTGAATATCTTGAAGAACACCCAGAAAAAATCCAGACTTCAATGTCGTTTTGGTTTGGTAATGAAACATCATCGAATTGTCAGTAGCATCAGGCAATAGTCTCTGTTTTTTCAAGCGTGAACAATGTGAACAGCTCTTGTGCTTTCATTGCAATTTTACAAATACTCGTCACATCAACTGTTCTTCATAGATTGGTATGCGCCTTTATCAGTATATTCGCTTATGTGATGATATATAAAGAACCGTTGTCACATCGTAATTGTACTTGTAATTCCCAGCCTTCATTTGTTTCGGGAGTTTTAACGTGACGATGACAATCCATCTTTAACACTGCACTATTACCAACTCTTTGCATGTGCAAATACTCTTTGTACCTTTTCTTTAGATATGGGAGACCCGGGTTCGATTCCCGGCGGGAGCTCATGTGGTTCGGATTCCACGTTAATCAGTAGCTCCACGTCTCATATAACCTCGCTGCTGAAAGGAACGCTCAACTAAAATCAACCCAACTCAACTCTTTTATTAGATGCACATCCCGTGCCAACATGTTGGGTTTAGAGCACATACTATTTTCCACACGCTCATTAGAACATACTCGTACTTGCCGCTTTTTGCACATAGATATTGCTGGTCATTTGTCTTGTTTCTTGCCAGTGCACCAAACGAAAAAAAAAAAGGTTATTTCGACGTTTGTGAAAGTATCCCCTCACGACTTTCTTTCATTTTACTTCTCAACTTACAATAGAGTTATTACAGAATAGTTAACACATATGAACTCCTGGTAAAATTTCGGTGATATTTGATAAGTCACATAATCTACTTTTTATTTTACATTATTAATCCAAATTTAAGATGACCACTTTCAATATGGCGGCCATGATGTTCATGTTCCCCAACATATAGCAGATCTTATCATGCATCTACTACTAAACATTTGACCTTCATTTCTGCTGCCATTCACGCTCGGAACAAGTGATTCCTTAGCTTTCTGTGTTGTTGAGGCCTATGGTCGGCCATATTTCTTCCGGCTCTCATGCTTCTCCATGTTGCCCTCAGCCGCTATAAATGTGCATATGTACTGAGTGTCACACCCTCTTTCATATATGATACATGTAATTCGGCAACACGAGTACCCGATTCGGACCGTTCCCTGGTAAGACAAGTGGGACGGATTTCACCAATGTATGCATCCATGCGTCACATATATACATGAGTAATTTTTGCTTGTTTGTAAACTTATTTCAAAAATGTTTAAAAGGGGAGTTTTTTCTTTTTCTATTTTTAAGGAACTGCAGACCTAAAAAAAATCACTGTCCTTTCCAGCTCTTTCGAAGTCAAGCTCCTGCCAAAACATGTCTTTTTCGCGTAAACATTTCAAGGAAAAAAGCCGTGTAATTCTAACGACTATCTGAAGTTGAAAAGCGAGATACTTCAGAAACTATTTTAACTCAAATAAAAATTGCTACTCAAAATAAAAGTTGTTTCATGTTTCTGTTTTCATGACTATTCATATATATATATATGAAGGGATGCAGAGCGGGAGAAATTACCCATGCCAAGCATGAACATTTTCTTCTGGAGAGTAATATTTTTGTCAAGGCGAAATCCCTGGCATTCCTCGCAACCTGCACTAGCCTTTTTTTAAAAAACCATCATACTATGCTATGAGTGTATTTTAAATGTATATTTGTCGTTTGATTTGTGTTTTTCGATACACACACACACACACACACACACACACGGACAACATTTGGGAGGTGATTCCTGACACCAAGATAAGACAGAAGTATAGACCAACCTGGGTCCACAAATGCTTCCTTTTGGAGTTATAGGCTGCCGAAAACATGAAAAAATGAACTTTAAAGGTCCATAGCTCCAAAACTATGGGTCCTACCGTAGTCGGTTCAAAACTTCACTTAGGAACTATATGGGCCCTGTCCAAACATCCGTATTTGAGAATCCTGCGGTACTCACGCAACAATTTTTATAGGGGTAGTTGGTGAGTTCTTTAAATTATATGCGCGTAGCCAAACTCCCTTTATTTAAAAAAATGTTTTGTGAGTACCTTAGGATTCTGAAACGTTCTTTTAGATAGCGCACATATTAGTTCCTATGCGAAGTCTTGACCCAACTACGGTCGGTACCATAGTTTTGGAGCTATGGACGTTTAAAGTTCATTTGTTCATGTTTTCGGCAGCCTATAACTCCGAAAGGAAGCATTTGTGCACCCAAGTTGGTCTATATTTTTTTTTGTCTTATCTTGGTGTCAGGAATCACTTCCTTAACGTTGTCGGTATTGTTTTAAACACCCTATATATATATATATATTACTTAAAATCAATACGGTTTATGTGTAGAAAATTTAAAAAAAAGTTTGAAAATATTATTTTTATGTGTGTAATTACCTTTTCTAATTCACTGTTGTTATAGTTTAAAAATTGGGTATGGATGCGCAGGAATCGAGATATATTTCGAATCTTGTCTCGAAAACGAGACCAAATTCGAGCAAATACATGTTTTGTGGAATTCGAGACGAGTACGAGACAAATGTCTTTTTAGATTCCAAATTTTGAGTCGAGACGGCTTGTGAAAAGTATAATCTCGTAACAAATGTCTCGAATTCTTGATATATATTTTTCTTAAAATTATTTCTTAAGAAGCATTTACTCAGAAATGACCATATGCCTTGGAACCATTAACCCCCCCATTTATTACTTTAAAAGTGTAGAGAATACCTAAACTTAATAGTTAAGTTTTTAATCTGATTTGAGTTGATTTTGGGTTTAGTGTCCCTTCAGCAGCAATGCTATATGAGACGTGAACCTACAGCTTAAAGGTGGAATACTAACCACATGAGCTTCCGCCTGGAACTGATCATTGGTGTCCCACGACAGAAGCACGTATGCTAACCGTTTAGCCACGACGGACCGCAGTTAGCTTTCCGAAGACAAGCTTTAATCTTCATTATGTTTCTGTTAATTAAAGCTAAAAATTGTGCTGTGATACTGGATAGTTGTCCTAATTGCTTGAAATATGATTGAGCTTCTAACAAGTTTTCTGGTTTGTTTAAAAATAGTGATAAAATGAATTCATAGGTTATCTGAGTGAGCAATTGACAGTCCGTAATAATTTAAATTTATTATTTATTTATTTATTTATTTATTTTTGTTCCCATGGATAGAATAGGTGTAAATAGCAACTTCTACGCTATATCTACAGCAGTTTTGAGACTTTGATGAGCTGAAGCAAGTTACGACAAGATTCATTTAGTATAATGTAACAAATGTTGTATATAACATAAAATGGACATAAACACATTTCTTTTATTGTATACTTCAATAAGATAGTACGCTCTCCTCGTTATACTCTAGTATCATAATTTGTTGATGGACCTGGTGATGCTACATCTTCTCAAATGAAAGTTGAACGATTAGTTGGTAAATGCTGACAACGTAGACGTATTTACGTCATCGGGATTGCTCATCAATTACTTTCACCATACAGTCAGTATAATTTTTCACCCCTTCTCCGCTTCCTTATTTCAAGTAAGCCCGCATTTAAAGGATTTGTTATATACACATTTACAGCTTCCGAATGTATGTAGCGTTTGCATTTATGTCGATTTGTGTCCTTACTGACTTGACAACGATTCTGCCAAAACCACCATTTCATTTATTGTGCTAGTCTAAATGCTCTGGTATTTCATTTTATCTTATAAAAGTTCCAGATGATTTTGAGTTTCGCTGGCATGCATGCTTTATATTCATATAATGGAATTAAGTAATTATTTTGTAATCAATTTTAAACTTTCAGAGGCTGTTAAAATCACATTAAACTGTGCTAATGGTTCAATGTATTTCAAATGTTTTTGTTTCGGAGTAGTTCATTAAGGAAAATAATCTTCCATAACACTATGAAACCAGCCTATGTTGACAACCATCAATTCTATTGAAAAGTGGCCATCTATGATAAGTGGTTAACTCACAGAAAAGAAGTGTGATTGGTGTGTGTTAGGCCAGTAAAGAAATGATGTTTTGCTTGATAGTAAAGATGCTTACACTGAAAAAATAATTGGGTTGAAATTGATCCTATAGGTGTATATTTTAGCCCAACTAGATGGCTAAATCTGCTCCAACCTAAATAGGGTTAAAGCGTTTAGTTAAATTGGCTTGAAATAAGTTCAACCCAATGTGTAGTTAAATGTAACAGTCCAACCCAATTACCCAATTGGTGTGAAATCGCATAAGCGGTTAATACGTTTAACCCAACTTTGTGTGTAATATGACCCAACAAAGTGTAAATTCCATTAACCCGGTTATGCGCTTGACCAAATGTGTAGTTGAAAGGGAACAAGCGTGGGTAAGAAATGACCACATTGTGGCGTCGCTTGGAGAAGGGAGGGAGTACACATAACCCAACAATGCGGTAAAATTGACTAAGGTGGAGTTAAAACATAGCGAAATAATGGGTTAGTAAAGTCAAGGTTAGGTTAGGGGATTTAACACAACATATAGTTAATGTTAAACCGTCAGTTGGTTACAAAGGTATCCCAACACTACACAACACAAAATGACTACCACTTTAGCGTGTTGTTTTGGTTTTAATTTAACATCAAGGATATCACATTCCGATCATATCAGAAGTAACTAATTACTGGTTGTGAGTATTTGCACCGCTCATAGCCAGTAAGTAGTTGTTTCAAATCTTTTCGCAGTATATTTGGCATTTGTGAAAGTAACAAATAACGTTCTATGTTTTCTGCACTTGGTCACAATACTAGTTTTTTGAACTTGTGAATAGTCTCACAACAGTTACATGAGTAATAGTTGTGCTATCTGTTTTTTTAATGTGCTATGACATAAGAATAAGAGATAAGGAAGAAAGATGACATCACTGCTATTTATTCATTGTAGCTTTGATGCAATTTCTTTGTCTTTTTGGCGCTATTTTCTTCGTTTGTAGCCTTCCGTTTGGGCTGGAGCTAAAGTTGGTATAGTAATCGTGCTCTGTTAAGATATAATTCTGTGTAATTTCGACTAAATAGACAGTAAATAAGTAACACGTGTTGTAATTTTTGTAGTACTGAATTGTCCATGTAAATCAGCTTCCTTTAGACTATATGTTTCACGCATTATGACACTTACTGTTAACCAGGTATGACCCAAGTGTTGGTTTAAAATATTCTACAGTGACATATAGTCATTTTGTTGACCCAACGGTTAATGCCTTTGGGTTGCAAGTGACCACACATCGTTCCCAAATAACCCAATGTGGTTTAAAACTTTTTAACCACACCGCATAGTCACGTTTCAACCCAATCATTTCTCTCAGTGTACCTTCAATTTCTCACTTCTTCGTCCATTTAACATTTCTTTATATCTTCATCATTTTTCACATTCGAAGCTGAATTTTACCTGAATGTGATTCGAAGCTAATAGTTTCCTAGTCCTCACATTCTTGTATCCAGTTTTGTAGCTAATATAACTTTAAGTCGTTCTAACAGCTTTTATGGTGACTCTTTTCTAATTTTATTACTAGTTTCTAATATTTCTTTCTTTTCTTTCTTCTTTTATTATCTTAATAAATTTAACTATCTTTCTGTTGCTCATTTCGTTAAATTCCGTCAAACTT
Source organism: Thermobia domestica (assembly GCF_964235325.1). Classification (NCBI taxonomy): domain Eukaryota; kingdom Metazoa; phylum Arthropoda; class Insecta; order Zygentoma; family Lepismatidae; genus Thermobia; species Thermobia domestica. Next base: position 271,038,185 of record NC_137459.1, on the reverse strand, counting down.
ATTACTTGCTATCACAAATCCTTTGCCATTTTATTTTTGTTACTTCATTTTCCTTTCTAAAAGTCTAAAAATACACAGCTCATTCTTGCTGTCACAACTTTTCAACCTATCCTTTTCATCTGCCTCAAAGTGTATTCCGATCATTAAAGACGTTTTTGTTCTTAGTTTCTATATTCTCGTTGTTTTTCTTTCTTGCTCCGTTTCCATTTCATTTGAATTTATCTCAAAATAATAAGTTATTGAAATTTTCCTATACTTTTAAATTTCTCGTGTCATTTCACTTACATTTACTGAGCACTCGCTGACATTGTTGACTTTCCTTCTTAGTTTGTTTGCCATATATTTTTTTCCCTTCTGCAGTGCAGTTTTGTTTTCATTTTCTTCTATCTCTAAGTTTACAGTGTTTCTTCTAGAGCTCAAGCTTCTTACTTCTGCTCTTTGAATAATATTTTTCCATTACCTGACACTTCTTTGGTTTGAAAGGCTTCCTCCAGAAGTAAGTTCCTGTGTCTATTTCTTCCCAAGTTTCTTTTATCTTAAATACTGAACGAGCGGTTTTACATTCGCGCCTTGAAGTCTACTGTATGGGGTTCCGGATTAAATTGCCAGTGGTTTATTCTTGAACTTTAAATTTTAACAGTTCTATTCTCATTTTTTAAAATTGGTTTAGAATTTAAGTAATATAAAATATAGTTTATTTGTATAGTTTTCTTGAGAACGCAAAGTACACTTAGTAAATTAAACCATGATTTTCAGGTAGTGCTATTTCTTGCTTAGTTCATCGTGAAGCCAATAGAATCATAATTGAACATTTACTTTTTCTCAGAACGAAGAACGAATTGGTAACACAAACTATTCCACGGCTACAATGGTTCAATGAAGAGCGTTTACCTCTGGTGGTGGGGTACCAGGTTTGATTTCAGTTCATGCCAAATAGGCTTTGTGATGAACATCCACCTCAGTGTGGGTTTTCTAGGCGTTTTCACCTTTCCTAACTTTCTTGATTCCACCATTTCGTTCATAATCATCACTACCACCTGCCGAAGCTTCGGAATATACTCGTGGAACGTTAAAAAAAACAAAGTAAAAGAAAAATGTATTCTACTAAGTGATGTTTTCTAGGTAACACATAATTACGCAGATAAATTTTAGGAATATTTTTTAATTTTATGATATTTTAATAAATGTGAAAAAATGGGGGCGACTGAGAAACACCAAAACATGAACATTTCAAAACCATACCTTTTTTTTTGTTGACTACAAAGTTGTGCAGCTAAAAACAAGTCAGAAAAGTAGTCCCTCGTCAACTATCCGTTCGTAGTTCTTGTGTTATCCGATTGTCAATTCTTCTGTCGTAATTTGTGAGAGTTGATGTGTATTGATCAGAAGGTTGCAAATTTCCCACACTATTTTTTTAGTTTGTTTGTTACCTCGTATTATTTTGTCTCGACTCGAAAACGAGACGTCTAATCTTGGAATTGATGACAGGTGGTGATATAACTCATGGAGACGAAACACGAGACCTATATTTTGAGATGAGACACGAGTCGAGAAAGCGTATTTAGAGATGAAGCGAGATAGCCTTAAATTTTGAGATTGCCATCTTGTCTAATGTGCATTCCTAGAATTCGGTGTTAATTATATCCATTAATCTTTGGTTGGTTGTCTTGAGAATGCAAGACAAACACCAACCTGCAGATCTACATTTATATTCTTGATATATACCTTATAAAAGTAAATTCCAAGTGAACGAAATTAAATCTTTGAGTTTTATATCCCACTGTTATGCCGGCTAGGCTAGAGGAGACGGTGATACAATGAATATGATGATATAATGAATGGAATGGTGAAATGAAGATAGTGGAAGGAAACGGGAAAACCCCGAGGAAACCCGCTCACACGGTGTTGTCCATCACAAAGTTCACTTGGCGCAAGCTGGGATCGAACCTGGGACCCCAAGCACCAGAGGTGTGCGCTCTACCACTGGGCCACCGTGCCCCTTCCCCCAAAAATCGACATTGTCTCATCATTAGGAGAAAACGGGTGAACCATTTGAAATGAATTTTCCATCATAGCACTTGGATTCTATTATGCCAATATCATGAAAATGCATATCATTGGGTGTGGGAGGATCAACATTAAATGTACCACTGATTCCTATTTGTGCTTTGTAGCCGCTTTGGTTTGACAAAGTTTACGCATTGACAGGTGAGCGGCGCGACTATACAAGCGGCCTAACTTTATTCCTGGTGGGAGCCCGTGTGGTTCCGATTACACGTTGTTCTGTATATCCACGCCTCATATAACCTCAGTGCCAAACGAAACGCTAAACTTCAAATCAACCAAACAACTAAATCTATTCCGCGGCATATCGACTTGTCGATAACATATTCCTGTTTTAATAGTGATTTGGACTTTTCTCGAAGCTTATTTCGAGCCTCTTTACTTCATTGTCTCTTGGGGAATCATCACATTCATTGCGCATTCATGGCTTATGTTCATGTTCTATGGATTTAAATTAAACAAGATTAATTTCTGTGGCAAACTCTTGGATCATCAGCGTACGTGGTCTGCTTATCGAAGAAATTTCATTCTAAAGTTGTTTTAATCCCGTTTATGATAACCTCTCGATTGGGTATTATGCGACTTATAACATAAGTTTCCATAAACATTTTCTTTTTATATTTTGGTATATAGTAAAGGTCACCTTAAAAGCTGTGTGTGAAAGTAAAGGTGCCATATTTCCATGACTTCGACGTTCATGGAGATGATGTAGTTATTACCACATTTCCGCCGCTTTACTTGTCCAAATTCCCCAGATAGCTACTTTAAATAAGCTGGATGGACCTCAGAGTCGCATTATAACGAAGATACAACGAGAAAAATGTCCTACTTCCACTGTCTACTCCCATGTAGACAGACAGACAGTTATAGATAGGTATATGTTATACCAAAATTAAATCCTCACATTACTGTAATTTGTGCATATTTACATTTTGTATATAAATCATTTAAGGCAGGCTTGAGTACAAAACACCAACTGTCTGCATTGAATGGATTAAATCAGAACTATTTCCAAAATCTCACTCGGATTGTTGAGACAAGTCTAAGGCTTATTTTATTTTACTCAGACAGCCACGTGAAACTTCTAGGCAAGGAAATGTAAAAGACAAACGGATTGCATTCCAACGCTTCATATAAAAGGAACCCTCTGGATTCTGTCAACCAGCAACACTCCAAGTCCTCACTTCAGTTCAAGTGACTTGCTATTGGATTCGTTTATCCTTCAGCAGGTCAAGGAAAGTCGGAATTTTCGAGTTTCACCAGAAGCTGACAGATAAACACAATGCAAGTGATTTTTTTGTTTTGTTTTCGTATTATCTTTTCTGACTGTTTTAGATTCTTTGTCTCATATTTCAAAGACAGTTTTTCATACTCATTATGATGAAAGCAGTTAACTCTAGGAACACCAAGGGATTTTTGGGTTACAGCATAAAGGCCCACAGCATAAAGATCATTATTTCTAACGAAAAATAATTTATCTTGTCTGATATGAACTTTGAATGTCTTAGACATCATGTGATTTTATTCTCTATTACTGTGCTTTTAGGTACAGTATTGCCAACTATGTGTGTGCAATTGTTTAACTTACCATTTTTTTTGTCTATGTCAGTAACTATGATCTATTTATTTTATTTGTTTGTGTAGAAAAAAAAACTATTAAACAGATCAATAGCAACTTAGTACAGTGTAGTATGCATGCAAATGTGGCTTCTAAAAGCATTTCGGTGGTGGTGCAGTAAAGTGGGGCAGAATGGGGAAGAGTGGGGGTATACTTCAGTATTCCAATGAATTCAGGATTAATCTTTTATAATTCCATCCCGATTATTCTTGGAATGGTGAAATTCTTTCAAATTTTGTTTCCGCGAAAAGATAGACGTTCATTTGACAATATAGGGGATGCCTCCAGAGAAGCAGTGCTACCAACATAACATAAGTTACATTTTTTTCTAATAGCACAATGTCAGGTTTTTGCACCTATGGAATGAACATGTAAAACGTAAGCAAATAAGCTACGACTCGTCTATCTGTTTTCTAAACTAATACCACTAAAACATTATGAATATTACAAGGGATTCATTGCAAGAAACATGCCACTGCTTCCATTTGTTCCATTTGCATTATCAAATAAAATGTTTAAATCACTGCCTTTTGCATCAAAATCTGACAGGTTTATTTCCACTTCGATATCTTGGGGCTCACTAGCTTCTATGTCAGATTCATTTAAAAGTTCTGTAAGTTCGTTTTCAATTGAACTATGGCGAAGAGCACGATTTGTCATTGTTCCAATTCTGCTGCTGATTCCCACATACAGTCACAGACACAAAATAACGAAATGACAATTTGCTATGAAATATGCATGTGTTTTTGTATGTGTGTGTGTGTGTGTGATTATAATAAAGTGACATATTTAGGTGTTAGCAGGTTTGATGGAATAAACTAATAGAGATTAAAATATTTAGGCGCCAAAAATGATTAGAAAAAATCTTATATGGGACATTCCATGTCAAATCAACAATTCATCGGACTTGACCATCTCAGATTTTTGTAAATATTGGTGCGCAGCTTTATTGTAGTGGGAGATGAAAAATCCCAAATAATACCTCTCTCCTCCGGAAAGTGTCCCCATACAGGGTGTTCAAAAATGTCGAAAAAGGGTATTTTTTTCAGTTACAGTGATTATTAAAAATTGTCACAAAATGGTTAATATGTGCACAAGAGACATTAAACAAACACCATTCGAAAACGTAAAGATTGCTCTACAAGTTGTATTATATATAAAAAAAATCTTAAATAAGAAATAACACTTCAAAAATTCAAATTCAAATTTGAATTTTGAATTTCGCATAGAAATGTCCCTGTGAATTGGTTCAGAATTGTTCAGATTGTAGTCTCGTATGCGTACTGAAACACCACAACGTTTCACTTTGGACACTCAATGGGATCCCATTAAAAATTCAACATAAACCAAGCATTGCACTATATTGACCATGTGAATATCTGGGTTCAGAATGATAACCATTTGCCTGTAGCTATTTACCTGCAGCATCAAAGGAATTTATATTCAACTTCATTTGTTTCTTGATGCATTCATTTTAATTTAAACAATTATCCATCTTTCGAGTTATTTAGAGAGGTGTTACGTTTCCGGAAAGTACTCAATACATGTCATTATTCTTGTTAGTCAGTATGGATGTTTCTAAATTTATATTGTCTACATTGATACAAATTATTTTCATTCCTTTGTTTCAGGATTGCTGTACAGACATGTGGAAGTGCATGATTGAAATAGGAAATGAAATTCATTGACTAATTGTTTGTGCTGAAAGTGTATGAAGTGATTATGAACAGTGTCACTGTGTTTCATAACACATTTGATACAAATATTGTGAAAGGGATGGAAATATATCCCTCGCTTTCATAATAAGTTCTGTACCAGCAATCCTGAAACAAAGGAATGAAAATAACATGTATCAATGTAGCCAATATAAATTTAGAAACATCCATACTGACTAACACGAATAATGACCTGTATTGAGTATTGTTCGGAAACGTAATACCTGTCTAAGGTGGATAATTGCGTAAATTCAAATGAATACATCAAGAAACAAATGAAGTTGAATATAAAATCCTTTGATGCTGCAGGTAAATAGCTACAGACAAATGGTTATCAATCTGAACCCAGATATTTACATGGTCAATATATTGCAATGCTTGGTTTATATTGAATTTTTAATGGGATTCCATTGAGTGTCCAAAATGAAACTTTGTGGTGTTTTAATACACATACGAGACTACAATCTGAACAATTCTGAACCAATTTCTCTGGGACATTTCTATGCGAAATTCAAAATTCAAATTTTAATTTGAATTTTTGAAGTATTATTTTCTATTTTAGATTATTTTCAACGTAATACAACTTGTAGAACGATCTTAAGCTTTCGAATGGTGTTTATTTCATGTCTCTAGCGCACATATTAACCATTTTATGATAAGTTTTAATAATCACTGTAACTGAAAAAAGTGTCCTTTTTGAAATTTTTGAACACCCTGTATGGGGACACTTTCATGAGGATAGATGCAATATATTTTTTTTCATATCCTACTGTAATAAAGCTGAGTACCAATTTTTACAAAAAATGTAAGATCGTCAGGTCAGATTTTGTCATTTCATTGTTTGATTTCACATGGAATGTCCCATATAATATTTTTTATAATGTGAAGTTGGCAACACTGCATCCGGATATTATCTCAGAGTGTCCCTGCATGTTATAATACCAAAATTGTTTCAAAGGAAAATAAAAAAATAGCCAAACACTGAAATATAAAAAAAATAGCTTATGCGATGAATAACCCCTTAATACTACCAAGGGGGGGTATGAGGCCCACAGCATTTTCTTTATTTATAAATAAAAAAGAGCACTAAAAACTAAGCAAGTATGTTTTATGATGAATGGGGTCAAACTTGACAATATCATTTTTTAAAAGATTTTTTATGCAATTAGAAATGTAACAAAAATAATTTGTGGGCCTCCGAGCCTTCCCTGGTGTTCTTAGGGTTAATAGAATTAAAACGTATTTATCACTCAATTATTAGTTCTATATTCTCTTCATTTCACTTTCTCACTATTCATCGCAATATTATATGGGAAATCAGCCAAAGATTTAGGTGGATCGAGAGCTTACAATCTGGAGTTTGATCCTCAGTTGGCACTATTTTTATATATATAGTCGAAACCGTTTATAACAACATCGCTTTTAACGACGAAATCTTACGGTCCCATCTAAACACTATATAAAAACTGTATTTAAGAAATCGCTTAGTACGGCATTGCTTATAACGACATATTGTATAAAACGAATTATTTTTATCACATTATCGGAAAAATGTATCTGCTATAACGTTCAATGTTAATTTTTGTTTGTTAAGTGTTTGGAGATTGCTGGCAACAATGTAAGGTTAATTTTCAAACTCTTGTTTTGCTTATACTATACAACACATACAGAAAGTAGAACATGTTCAACATTTTATCTCATTCATTAGCTAAGATCGTGTATGACATTACTGAACAATTTACACTGTTGTTACGTTTTCTTCACTTATTATAAGTCTTTAGATTTTAATGCCATACAGTGTTTTTGCTGTACATATTGTATAAAAATTAGAAGAAACATCCTCTTCGGTCCCATTCCACAAATATTGTATTGTATGAACTGTATCTGTATTTAGTTTTTAAGTTTAAGCACTATTCTTTACATTAACCATGTAAGTGTACAGCCTAAAACTTAGTTACGAAATTTTGAGCAAGAAAAGGAAAACCCAGTTTGTGCGAGTATCGGCTATAACGACCGTAAATTTACGGTCCCTTCGTAGTCGTTATAACTGATTTCGACTGTATATATATATATATATATATATATATATATATATATATATATATATATATATATATATATATGCGTGTGTATGTTGTGCTCAGATGTATTTTTTGAATAACTTTTTAATGAATTTTTCAATAAGAATACAGTTTCACAGCGTTGAAATAAACTCCATATTCTTTTGTTCTACCGAGGGATAAACATTGTGAGGGGATTTATTAAAAAAAGTATCATACCTTTCCAAGTAACTGCTAAATGCTATTTTTGTCTCTTTGTTTATGAACACTAAATGAGCTTTAGAAGTTTCAGCTTTCTGACTTGCTACCTACGACTTGTTTTCGCCTGTCAAGTTATTTTCAGGTTGGAGGGAACAACGATGAAAATATACGCCGGCGGATAAGACAGTATGCTTAATACAGCCATGTTTGTCTAGATTCTCTAAGGGATAAGAAAGTGAATTGAATCGTAAATGTAAATATTGAACCTGATTATAGAATAAGAAATCTCCAAAGAGCGATATCGAGAAGTTGCAGAAACTACAAATAAACAAACACCAATTAATATACAATCTCAAAGTACGCTTTTAGAAAAAAAAGTAATATTTTATTAATTTACTTAAAAAATATATAAAATTGTTTGATAATTCTACTTGGCCCTTTATTTTGAAACATTTGTTGTTGATCACTTTGAGATTAGGGTTAGTATTTTTAGGTATCCAACATTTTCTTTTAGAGAGAGAGAAAAAAAAAGACTGTAAGATGGGTTCCAGTGTGTCAAATGTTACCTCTCACTTTTTGGTGACATTTATTGCTTTGCCCCCTTAATATGTCCCTAATGAATGTTTTTCCCCGTTTTTCTCTTCTTCACTGTTACTTGCTAAAAATTATTCCAGTACATTTACAATACAAAATCGTCCCAGTCTGTGAGTAACGCTAATTACTAATAGTTAACAATCGCTTATCTACGTTTAATGCGTTCCTGTCTGCTTTTATTTCAACATAAATAGCGTCGATGCTTGACATGAACATGTTTTGTTGTTTATTATTAAGACAAGAACCGTATTATTAAAAAAAAAAAAAGATTGTAGTTCCTTTTATAAAATCTCTCAGTATGTAACCCATCTCAAGCAAAATATAATTTATAGCTAAGAAACATGAACACAATATTTAAACTATAGTCTTTTTCAAAATATAAACACCTCTCTGCATACCTTGCATAATTTCTTCTGAAGAAAATCATATTCCCGTTGGGAATATAAGTGTCAGTTATCAGTAGGTCTTCAACTAGGTAGGAGGGTATTTGAAGCGTTCACAAAGCGTCTTTATTGCTCATGCGTACACTTGGAATGCGCTGACCATGTATTTATATGTAGATGGCTAATCGCAGTGCCTTGCAAAAGCGAAATCAATTAAAACGCGGAGAAAACGTCAGCTTGAGCGTATTTGGTGCGTTTCGGAATAATAGACCGCCTGCTGTTTAAAAGATGTCTAAAGGAAGGAAAAAAGGAAAGGCGTGTTGCCAGGTAAGGAAATTTTAGCAAGAAACACTTGGTTGGAAGATGCTTTGTGCAGAGTATAGTGCAGAGTATTGGAACTCTGCTATTATAGACCTTGATCTGGCAAAAAGAGCTGGAAACCATGAGTGGCTTACAGTATGATTTATAACTCTGGCGAAAATAAAATTACCGAGTAGCCACCTAGGTCGTATTTATTGCGGAGAAACGCATTCTTGAATAGCCATACATAAAGAGTAGCTCTTTGAATGTAACCCTTTTAATCCCACTGTTCCCAAATGGAAACATTTTTTTAAATCAATTTTTGTCTGTGGATTATTTGTTGTGGAGTTATTTCGTTTTTTTTACAATAAGGACCTACTACCAGTCCATATGCTACTACTAAAATCCTCTTGAGCTCCTTTGTGGCAACACGGTTAGCGTACGGGCCTTTGGCGTGGGAGACCCGGGTTCCATTCCTCGCGAAAGCTCATGTGGTTCGGATTCCACGTTAATCGGTAGGACCACGTCTCATATAGCCTTGCTGCTGAAAGGGACGATAACCTAAAATCAAAAAAATCAACAATACTAAAATCCTCAAAATATATTAAATGAGGTCAGAATCAATAAGTTTAGAAAGAATTAATAAATTCTGAAACCAAAATAATTTGGGATTAAATGGGTTAAATACTTTATTCAATGATAAGGAAATGAAGGCAGGCGAGTTTTATGAATGTCTCTTGGTATTGAGGACGTCCTGTTTTAAAATGAACTATGCACACAATTGTTACTGTTTTTATATAGGTTAGTGCAATATTTAGCATTGTTTAAGCCGCCATTCCATATGAAGCACAGCACGATTAACAGGCCGTAACTATATTTAGATTTCAGCATTAATATTTGTGTAACCACGAATTAGTTTTGCGTAATATTTGTGTAACCACGAAAAACAAAGTTAAATGTAAATAATTGAATCATTTAGTTAATTACTATTTTAACCTATAGCATACAGCAAACCGGGGGCTTTGGGTGAAAAGACTATTTTAAACAAAAAAACATACTTTAATTTAATTATTTTATCTTATTATCCTAGCTAACAACAGAACAATAGAAGTAGAAAACCACCTTATACACGACACCATTATTTTCGTTTTCAATTTGTTTATATTACCTATTATAGTTCTTGGTTTAAAGCTGTTGTACTAAGTTCAAATGTAGTTTGCATCCATATACTGATAATGTTCGTAAAATTGCAGCTTCCCAATTTAGCCACACCAAAGATGAATTAATCCCGTTATTTCGTCATCGTACTGTCGTTTAAGGAGAAATTCATCGATACTGATTAAACTGTAATGCAATGACTCAGATGCAAAAATTAATTTACAGAAGTACAAACATACATTTTCTGTTCACAACATCAAAAGAACAAGTCCAAGGAAAAAATTGAAAAATAATTATTATGAAATTTATTTGAAGTGATGATCTTATTGGAGTTAGAGTGCCTTCAATACCAAGACTATACGACACATATAACTATAATTTAAGATACAATTTGAATGACCGTAATGAGTTCAATGTGAAGGCTCTTCAATCGGGAATCGAACACAGAACCCCAAGCATCAAAGGCGCGTGCACTAGTTATTAATGGAGCGGGGAGAGCGAGCATAGCGTTCCTTTGAAGATTCAAAATTTACAAAAAATTTAATAATGATTAGTGTGTATTTTCCACAAAGACAGGAATTCATCTCAATAAAGTAAATAATATTGCATCTCAATAAGCCTTCATTTTTTGGGGATAAATTCACAAAATCGTCAAGGATTGAGATGTGGGAAACATGTTAAATGAAACCACACACAGAATTGGACACAAAAAAAAGAAGAAGAATTTTTCGTTGTTCCAACTCTGCGGGAGGAAGTGAACAAAACGTACTTTAAGTGTGCGGTTTCTTATAAGATCAAACACTTTATGTCGTTTCTCTGGATCCAAACGACGCAGATGCAATTTATAAGGTGTGCCAACCTCTCCATCCACCATATGATTTGCAGATAAAACTGTTTTGTATCCACAACCACAAATATGTGATGGCTGCCATTATAAGTTTGGAACATCAAGTCAGAAAAAAAGATAAACAAAATAAAAACAGAGAAATGTTTTCTTCCGTGAGGGAGAAGTTAAATGGCTCTGCATAAAAGCAGAAAATATCAAACAAATAAAAATGGAGAAATAAAAATAAAGAAAAATCTTAAAGCTTCAGAAGAATTTGGATGCTTTCAAATTTGAGAAATTTAGGGTCTCATTCCGTAACGGTCTTTGCAAATTTTGTGGATCTCTTAGGAAAAAAAAATGCAACAAGCAATTATAACTTTTATGTCAGTAAAAAAGATTTTGCACTGTGTTGATGCAAACTACTAAAGAATGAGGTTTCTGGAGTTGCCATTCCTACTTGATATGAAGTTTTCCCTGTTGATCTGTGTGGATGTAAGGAGATACATTCAGCATCTGCAAAGACTTTTTAACTCCAAATATAAAAGGACTTACATTTTAAAAATAAGAGTTACTTAACATTGTCAAGTACAACGAGTTTATGCTTTTTCTTTTATTTAGAGACAACTAATATATGTGTGTAACCTAATCAATGTATTGATGATACAGAATATATAGATCTATTTATACTATATAGATGTACGTAGTTCTTATTAAGTTATTTTAAATTAAATAAAATAGTAAAAGAAACGATGAAGGGGAATAGCTCTTCTGTCCCCTATTTTCGCCTTACTTTAGGAACTTTCCCCTTTTTTTTCTATGAATTACAATCCATAAAAGTCGGAGTATTGCTTATATTAAAAAAAAGGAAGGATTAAGAGCTTGTTGGTGTCAAAAGTGCTATATTTGTAGCCGCAGTATACTAGCATTGATATTCACCACATTTTTAATATATATACCGACAAAGTTTAACGTCTGCAATTGAGTTTGAGAGTTGTATAGGCGCCATTCATACAAATTTTCAGAACACTGGGAGCCAAATTTTCAAAATAAAGTAAAAAAATGAAATCTTTAAGTTTTACGTCCCACGGTTATGCCGGTTAGGCTAAAGGAGACGGTGATAATGAGAGATGAGTGACATGAATAAAGTGGGAGGAAACGGGAGAACCCCGAGAAAACCCACGAGCACGGTGTTTGTCCACCACAAAGTTCACTTGGCGGGGGCTGGGATCGAACCCGGGACCCCAAGCACCAGAGGTGAACGCTCTACCACTGAGCCACCGCGCCCCCCTCAAAATAAAGTAAAGCTAAATTTTTAGCTATAATATGTTGGTGTATTCTGAATATGTGCGCGATTTATTTTACATTTGAATTGATATAGTAGTTAGACTCCTAATATTTCTTGTCTAATAATATAGGAGAAGGCGGGGCGAAATGGGCCAGTAGGGTGAAATATGTACCGCAACTATTTGCCCGTTATGGCGCTGCAGCCTTGAGGAAGCAGTACGAAACTAAATGTTGATTCCCTACCGGTGCGTGGAGTAAGCAACATCGGTGTTGGGAAAGGCGTGTGGCACGTGCGAATCGTTTTAATGTTGTCGCTCTGGTTTTCGACTCCTGTTTCAAGATCAGCAGAAACAAAGCTAAAGGAAGTCAAATAAGAATGTACAGGATGCTGAAATTGTAATTATAGTTTCACAGTATCATAGTTGTTGTATGTTTAAGTAACTATAGTATGTAATCTTTCCCGCACAGTTACCGCTGGCACCATATGAAGCACCAACATGTGTATCGGGAAGGGGGAAAGGACGGAATGGCCTACTAATATCACATTGCAACAAGACAAGAAATCCAGACCAGCAAGAAAAGCCTACAAACTGTTCTAGGAAGTTGTTCCCTTGCAGCACAGAATCCAGGACCTTCGACGTCATTCACAGAACCACTTCTCCTATATGTAACCACGGTTTCAGGAAATATATCTCTTGACCAACCGATTCCAGGACCAGAGGCCCCAACTTCAGGAACATACATTCCGGTCTTGAATACATTTTTATGCATGCCACCAAAGGATATTTTTACCTTTTTCCCAGAGTTAAGACTGGTGGCACAAGACTGGAAAGCAGCATTGGAAACAAGAGTCAAGGAAAAAAAAAAGCAAAACGTGCAAGAACAAAGAGAAAGCAGGAGGACAAATAGAAGCTGGAGAAGAGGTCAGATCACACATTTGAGCATGCAGGAGAGGTGACAGCAACAACAACAAAGAAATTGAGCGCTAGTTCATTAGATGACGCTACATGCCTTTATTGTGTTGAGTGGTATTTCTAATCCAACGAGGGATGGATTCGTGTATACTGTGATAAGTGAGATCACGCAATTCGTGTACAGGTGTAGATAGTGACGACGACGAAGACACAATTTTAAGTACTGCCAGCCGGAATTCAGTGTACCTCATTGTGCCCCTATGTTAACGTGCACGCGAAAAACATTACTTTCGATAATCACGTGCGCGCCCTTAAGCTTGGACACACATTAACCAACTACAGATGCTTTTTGTACCTAAAACTTCAAATAATATATTAACTTCATTTTTAGTATTCCCTTGTCATTTTTACTATCTTTACATATATATTTATATTAAGTACCCCGTTCCGCCCCGCCTTCCCCTAACAAAATGATCCTGCTGCTATACCTAAAATATTTGTAATGGTAGAACATTACATATCATTTTATTGTGTTTTAAACTAGGAAAATGGGTCTTAGTAAAATGCTATTTTTCACACAGTAAGTATTTTACTTACGAGGAAACCGATTCAAGTGTGACACGAAATTGTGGACGAGTTTATGCGCAAACGAAGAGTTTTTATGTACAATTAAACCCATTAGAGGGAAAACCCCTCGATCTCAACCGTTCCGGAGATATAGATGAATAAGGGAAGCCTGCTGCTCCGATATTTTGCTAAGTTTTGAATATGTAGCAATAGTACAAGTAAAATAGACTTTTCAAAAAGAAGAATTCCTTCATCAACGAAACTTCACTAATACGTTGCATTAGACATGAGGGTTACAAATCCGAAGAGTCCATGTAAATTCTCGGGGAAGAATGTTTTGAAGGGAGAACGGAGTTCAATTGTTGTCTGAAATAGGCGTGTAAGGTGTCTATGTATAGCTTTCTTGGTACGCTGAATCGAATAAAAACATAACTGGGTCAAAGAGGATGAAAATATAAAAGATGGTGGACCTTTGCAACAATATGTGTTTATGTTTCATATTATTTGATTTGTTCTTCTATAGCGCTTTTGGACAGAGTATGGCATTGTATTGTTGTTCACATAATAACGTATCTGTTCCCTTGGCAATATAGTTAATACATTTTCATATAACTTTTTCTCATTCTCTGCGTACTAAAGACATGATATCTTAGCAAGTAATATCATACAATTTTGTGTTTTGTGTCAATGGCGATATTCCTCATAGGTTCTTATTTTTCCGGCCCCGGGTAAAAGCTACGCCACTCACCTCAACATTCAACACAATTTTCATTCGCTCTGGAACATCTTTCTTAACGTTTAAATGCAATTTTCAAACATATTCTCTCGCAACATAACCGAAAATCTACAAAATGTCAGAGCACCAGCTTTCAACTTACTCTTCTATATCTTCAGAACGGTTGAGATCCAGGGTTTTTCCCTCTAATGAAATTCATTGTTCACAAAAGCACTTCGATTGCGCATAAACTCATACAGAATTTCGTGTCACACTTGAATCGGTTTCCTCGTTAGTATCGTTCCTTCATATCTCTCTTTCCCTTTTACTGTTTTACTAAATGTATTTGTAGTTTCCAGTAAGAAACTGCAATATGAAATAATTCCCTGAAACATTCAATAGGGCTTAAAGAGGAACATTGAGATATGAGGTCACGCCAAAACGCTTGTTTCTGTTGCCGTTAGGTATGCAGCAAATTTTTTCATTGTTGGAAGTGTTTGAAGTGTTCCGTAACGATTTTTTTTTTAAATTCTTGGTATGTGGTATATTGAAGACTAGTCCTAAACGACAGTGTCATTAGATTACAACTTTCGTCCAGTTGGGGAATGTCCATTGTTTGACCGTTAGAACACTCACTATAGGTAAAATAAGAATACAGTACAGCTTCTTCTAGTTACATCGTTAGTGTACGCGCCTTCAGTATGAGAGACTCATGTTCGATTTCTAATGACAGCTCAAGTTGTTTGGATTCCATATTAAGGTTCGTGTAAAGGGGCAAGTTTTGTCGATAGATGTCACTACAGTCTTCATATCTCTCTCATGTATTTTTACCTTTCACGAAAATTCATGATTTATCTTACAAATTTCAACCAAGACTTCAAATTTTTAGAGAAGGAACTTCATAACGTATTGAAGGCAACAATCGGTGCCGATTTCTAATTTAGAATTTTCTTCATTGTTGAAACAGTTATATTGTTAAAGATTTCGGTAATCATTTCAACAATCAAGCCATTTCAACAATGAAGAAGATTCTAAATAAAAAATGGCACGGATTGTTGCCTTCGATAGGTTAAGAAGTTTTTTTCTGTAAAAATTTGAAGTCTCTAGGTTGGAATTTGTAAGAGAAATCATGAATTTTCGTGAAAGGTAAAAAATACATAAGAGAGATACGAAGACTGTAGTGACATCTATCGGCAAAACTTGTCCCTTTAAACCAACCTTAAGCTGTAGGTTCACATCTAATATAGTCACGATTTTCAAAGGAACTCTAAACCAACCCACCAACAAGCTAGATCAATCAACCACCAAAAATACAATACGTTTCTACAGTCCAATACTCTTCACAACAATTTCTTCTTATTTTCAACTAAACAATTAACAAGACAAATAAATGTGTTTAATTTAAGTGAGAATACAACACAGTAACGAAACATATTATTTGCTACAAACATGATTGACATTTATCGATTAGTGTTACTCAACATAAGCAGAAACTTAGTAGTGCAACTCTAGGAGATATAATGCACCTGTGATGGAATGGAATTCTTTGTTGTTAATCATTATTAGAATGCAACAAAGACCTAGTTCCATGTCATTTTTTTCCTTAAAGATGAGAAGACTGATAAATTTGCATCCTTTAGAGGATATTAATGTGAAAACTTTGTAATAGTTAAGTGCAAGATATATAATTTGCATGCATAAGCACTTAACTTTCTAGAAACAGGATATGTAGGGCTTCATGTCGTTTCCTGCTAAACCACTATATACCATCCAACTTTATTATATGAAAATTGAGTTCTTACACCAACAAACATAGAGAGTTATTCCACAGTGCATCTTCTGTGACACACCATCCAGTCTTATAGCGACTTTAAACTTAATATTGTTTCAGTACCCTCTTTTAATGCGAAGGACAAGAATGAATTGCTCCGACTCTGCAACGAAGTATATGAAACTCAAGATTGGCCAAATACGTCTTGAAGACGACCATGATATCAGTGGCTAAGAAATCGAATCCAGAGAGATGTGAGGATTATAGAACTATTAGTCTTATATCACATGCATCAAAAATCTTGCTTTGAATACTGAACAGAAGATGGTGTGGAAGAACAAATGAAAACGTTGAGGAGAAACAGTTCAGGCTCAGGAGAGGTAAGTGCACAAGAGATGCAATTGGATTGTTAAGGCGGAACGGTGAAAAGTTTATATATATAAAAAAGAAGAGGTGCATGTGTTATTTATTGATCTAGAAAAGGCTTTTGACTACGTGAATTAGGAATTGTTGTTGGAAGTTCTAAAGGAGGTTGGGTTCTAAAGAAGGAATGAAAGATCGCAAGAAACTTATATATGAACCAACAAGCAATTGTTAGGATATGGCATGGAATGACAGAAAACAGTAAAATTGGAAGAGGAGTTCGAGAAGGGTGATGTCTCCCGCTAACATAATTTAATATACGTACACCAGGTATATCTAGGAGATATAGTGAAAAATATTCTACATAATGAAGACGATACTTCAGTAGGAGATACAATGATTAGGTTTTTACAGTTTGCAGATGGCGCGTGTTGCGAAATCTGAAGAGAAAATCAATAAGATGTTAGAAAACTTGAGGGAGAGCTGTGAAGAATATGAAATTAATATAAACGTGATAAAGACAAAAGCCATGGTGATTGGAACGAAGCGGTCAGATTCAAATATAGAAGTAGTAGGGAAGAAAATAGAACAAGTGACTAGTTTTCGATAACTGGTTAGTGCAAAGGTAATAAACGAATGTTTGTCGTATTTTTACCCACCACCTTCGATCATCGATATGTCACCTAAGACATACCAGGAAGGTCAAAAATACTCCGCATCAGAATCAAAGACCTTCTGCCAACGTTCTGGAAGGCCATAAATTTCCTCGCGGTAGAATTTGATGGGACATGAAGCGAAGAAGGAATCAAGAGTATTTTACACCTCTACTAGGGATTTAAACTGGTGTCCTCTAAGGTGATAGTCCAAGGAATGGAACAGGCGATAACCGAACTGCGCAAAATCTCTGGAGTATGGCGGGTGCAATATTGTTTCCCATACAAGGCGTACAATGGCTTCCTGGGTCATACTAGCCACGTGGGGCTTAGGGTTGTTCTGTAACAAGAGATCACCTTTGCGATTCAGAATTGCTGGCTCTAGAGCCTTGAGTTTTTTTTTTTGAATACGTTTCAACTGTTGGCAGTACACATTTTCATTGATGCTCTGACAAGCACATCCCGACGCATGATGCCGCGGCAGAGTTGCATTGATGCTCTGACAAGGAAAGCTATCCAACTCCTCAATGAGTATCGCATTGAAACTTGCACAAATGGAAGAATATATTGAAAGATGGAAATATGCTTACTCTTACGATTCGCAACGTTGTTGAACCGGAAGTAGAATGATTGCTCTCCCATATCCCCTGGAAGTTATGTACTCTGGTCATACAGGCCAGAATGTGATACACTGGAACCTGTTTTCTCACGAAAATAAATATTGCAAACTCAAGATGATAACAGTCGGTGGTGATTGGGATCCCCAGTACCTCATTGATGCCAACCGATGTAAAATGGAGCAAGATACGATACACTGATCGTAAATTCCAAACGAACACGTTTACCCACTGAAGAAAAGGGACAGGCTGAAAACACAACACAAAATGGCTTTCTATGATGATGATGATGATGATTATTATTATTATTATTATTATTATTATTATTATTATTATTATTATTATTATTATTATTATTAGTAGTAGTAGTAGTAGTAGTAGTAGTAGTAGTAGTAGTAGTAGTAGTATGATTAGTATTAGTAATATGAGCAGTATGATGAGTAAAGATAATAATAATGAGAAGGAGAAGAAGACAAACGTATTGTTTGGATCATTCATTAACGAAAGACTTCGGCCCCTTTTGAGTGTCCTCTAGCATTGCTATAAAGGTTTTAAAATTCACAAAAAAATATAACCCAGCCCTAATTCGAAGTCGGGACCCTTGAACGCTGGCTTGACTCCTCAACCAAGACGAACATGAGGTCGGCAATAATAATAATAAGACGACAAATAAATAAATAAATAAATAAATAAATAAATAAATAAATAAATAAATAATAATAATAATAATAATAATAATAATAATAATAATAATCCTTTACCAGTGTTCTTAACTTAATTCCGATCACGACCCCCATATTATCACATCCTCTTGCCGGCGACCACCTTATAATTTCTGGTTTGCAATACGCTTGTGTCGAATTTTTAATATACCTATTGCAGAGATCTCATGATATGCATCTATTTCTATAATAGTAGAATCTATTTCTTGTATACGGTGGATAAAGTAATTTCCCTAAAAGATAATGGATTAAAACCAAATTTGGTCCCGTTCATTCATATTACAAAAATCGAATCCGATCTTCATACTATTTCAAAATGGAGGCCGTTTAAAAATTTAAAAACTTCATAACTCCCTCAATTTTGGGTCATATGATAAAAAAAAAAATTTTAAAAAAATAAAATGCGATTACATTCTTTTGGTATTTCAATATGCTGTTCTCATTAGTTTCATATCGTACCTCTTTCATTTAAATTGATTTTTAACCAACTCTGCATCTGTTGAAAATGTTTAGTAGACCAATTTTTGTTGTTCTTGACAGTATGTATACAAATAAAAATTGTCTATCAGAAAAAAATTCAAAATAATAATTATTTAAAAATATCTTCCGGTATTAGATTCTAATTATATAATTTATTAAGTCTCCTTCGCTTATCTTCGCGACCCCCAGGTTGAAAAACTCTGTCCTATGATGTTTGTTCTTCTTGGAGACCTCGTGTTCGTGAGGATTGAGGCATCAAGCCAGCGACTCAAGGGTCCTGACTTCGAATCTAGGCTGGGGCATGATTGTCTCTGGATTCTGAAACTTTTATAGCAGTGCTAGAGGACACTCAAAACGGGCCGAAGTCCTTCGTTACTGAACGGGCCAAACAATACATTTGTTGTCTTTTTCTTCTCATTATTATTATCTTTACTTATCATACTGCTCATATTACTAATACTAATCATACTACTGCTACTACCAATAATAATAATAATAATAATAATAATAATAATAATAATAATAATAATAATAATAATAATAATAATAATAATAATAATAATAATAATAAGATTCTTCATCATCATCACAGAAAGACATTTTTGCGTTGTGGTTTCAGCCTGTCCCTTTTCTCCAGTGGGTAAACGTGTTCGTTTGGAATTTACGATCGGTGTATCGTATCGTGCTCCATTTGACATCGGTTCGCATCAACGAGGTACTAGAGACCCGAATCATCACCGACTATTAGCATCTTGAGTTTGCAATATTTGTCTTCGTGAGAAAACAGGTTTCAGTGTATCACATTCTGGTATGTATGACTAGAGTACATAACTTTCAGGGGCTATGGGAGAACAATCATTCTACTTCCGGTTCAACAACGTTGCGAATCGTAAGAGTAAGCATATTTCCATCTTTCAATATGTTCTTCCACTTGTGCAAGTTTCAATGCGGTACTCGTCGAGGAGTTGGATAGATTTCCTTGTGAGCAGCTTGTAGCAGTTCCCGATGCACGATGCCGAGAGCAGTCTACCAAACACACAGGAGGACCTTCTTCTGGTGCAGTGATGATTTGGTTGTTTTGGAAATGGTTCATGGGATGTTAACCAATGATGACGGCATGGTGGAGCTTCGTGCAGGACCCACTTCTCATCACACGTCAACGCCCTGTGCAGAAACGGCTTCTTCCTCAGACGAGACAGGAAAGAAACACAGATGTATGCTCGCGTTGTCTTCTGGCCTTGAGTAAAATCATGTGGAACCCATCGACCCAACTTATAGTGCTTCCCAAATTGATGGAGGTATTGCCGAATGGTTACTCCACACCTTCACTGAATTGTTATTCACACACCTGGCCACTGTTCGCCTCAATTGCTGCCTCAAGATCTTCATTTTATACATGTGTTTGTCTTCCGCACATAGTGCATCTTCGAACGTATCGTCACTGCCTTTAAACTTGTTGAACCACCGCTGGATCGTCCGCGTACTCGACACGCTCACCAAAAAGCCTGACATATCTTCCGCCCCGCTGGAGCGGCATTTGACCCCAACTTGAACTCGTGCAGCATACACGCTCTAATGACGCTCTGTGGAGGTCTCGTGTTCACTCTGTACTTACGCAACTTCACGGTGTAACTGAACTGCCACAACCAGGTAGTATGTTGGACACACCCGCACCAAAAAATGACCTTCGCTTTATCTCAATTTGCATTCAACTTACGGTGTAAGGGCGAACTGAACACAGGCCTTAATAAAAAGCGATAGAACATTCTTGGTTACCTTTATACATATAAATTTATATATCAAGATCCCTAATGCGATCTTCCCTATAAGAAAAATCGAATTTATATAATGTGCGTTATTAAAAAAAAAATGCACAGAATTATGATCTGAAAATATAGGCTGATTTGCGGTTAGTATTCAGAAAATTGGTAAGATGTAGGAAGTCATTATGAAGTATGTTTCATGGACTAGTTACATCTAACGACCGTCTCTCTCTCTCTCTCACACACACACACACACACACACACACACACACACACACACACATATATATATATATATATATATATATATATATATATATATATATATATATATATATATATATATATGCAGAAAAAATCTATTTTAGTTCTTTCGAGAAGTAGATTTCGAAATCTGTGTGCAGTTAATGATCCTTGAGGAATAAATATAGTAGCGCTTTCTGTGAATAACACACTTCCTATGTTGCAAAATCACATTTACACGTTATCCCCATAACCTGCAACTGCATCTTTTGCTCCATGATTTTTAGTCACATACATAAAAAAAGGGAAAAAAATGGACACGCAGAAACAAAATTAGGAAGAAATTTGTAAGTCTATTAAAGCTTCATATGAATCCTGCGCTTCTACGCGTTCAACTATTCCCATGATACACGACCGAATACTAATACATGGAAATTCATGACTGCCTTGGGGTTGCTAGGAGGGAATGTAGTTTAGAGACAAAAAGAGAGAGGAGAGTTAAAGAGGTTTTCTTGCTATGTGCACTAAACGAGCAGCAGACGAATGTACACGTAGATATGTATATATATATAACAAGCTTCAAAATTCTCTTTTTACCATTTTTAAAACTGTGGACTTCATTCCAGCTAAAGTAATGACTACAGGAATAATAACAGAGAGTTAAAATCTTTCCCAGTTGGTCACGGAAAATCCCTCTTTATCTCCTGTCTGTGATGTCCAAATACTATTGGGAATCGGAATACCGCCTTTAAACCCACAAAAACAATCATCGAAGCCTATTTACCTATTAACTATCTAGTATTTAAATTGTTTACGGTCATTTGAATATAATTAAAATAGCGTAGACAATTAAGTAACTGCTTAGAAAGAGGCGGGATAACAGTGTTAAGTTTAGTTGACTAAAATCTTGTGATACAAATCTCATAGAATACATCCAACGCTCTCTGTGGAGTTTCACAGCATTTTTGGAGGGGAATTTAGCATAACATACCAACATCAGTTTTTCATGGAGGTATTATGCACACTAATAACTGCTGCGACACAGTGAATCTTAGAGATGAAAATAAATATTCTTATCAATGAAATCAAATCACCTGAAAAATGAAACTTACCAGATTAATATGGTGTCCAGACAGCTTTTTGTCCCCAGATGGAGCCATTGATGTCATGAATGATAGCAAGTTAAATTTTACAACACTCGGTGTTTAGTGCATCTCTCGGTCCCGTGTGAGAAGTTGGGTGGGAAATCTGAGTTGATTTCGTGTCTCCAAAACGGACTAGACATATATTCAATTATGTTAGGCCCCACTGTTAAGCAGGCCAGACAAGATGTTAAAAGTTTAGTGCTCAAACCCCATGTTTTCCAAACCAAACCCCAACAGCTCGATGTGATTGGGTACATTATTATCCTGGAATATGGCCTCATGTACGAAAACATTCGGACCATATGATGCATATGATCCTCGGAAATGACAAGACGTGCACGTGCAATGATGCAACCGGTAAGCGTCAACACCGGAACCATCGAAAACCATGATACTCCGGCCTACAATCCGCACAAAGCTGCCGCCGTGTTTCACAATTGGATGGAGACACCGTTTATCATACTCTTCTTTGGGCGTGCACTAAGCCTACACATAAGCAATATCCGTGGTTTGGAATAACCTGAGCGATGACTGTTCCGACCATATCATGTGCTTTCAGTCATTAACGGTTCATGTTATCATTCGCACCGGAACAAAGCGTTAATCATTCATTATCAGCTGTTTCGCCTGTGCTGCCCAACCCCATATGCCTATGACATGTAACTCACGACGACCTGCGATTGTCAACACAGGACACAGAGGTGTTGATTACGTTTCTTCGCCACTTGCTCCGCAGTCACAGTATAGTTCTGAGTGAAAATCCGCTTTAATACTCAGTGGGCCCTGAAATTGAGTGGGAGTTTTCTTCCGATAACTGTATAGCGAACCACAAAAGTATCTCCCCCTAAGTGCTCTAATTCCATTACTTGGGGTCCAGGTCATTTGTAATTATGAGAACGCCTTGACAGATGCAACCCAACATAAACGTAACTTTTCTCAGCACTGACAGCAGTTGGTAGCCTAGATCCGAACGCTAACACGAATTCACACTTCCAACACAGCCAAATATCTAGGACTTCGCTTGGACAAACATCTCACCTGGAGACCTCATTTAAAATTTATTTTATGCAAAGCCTATAATCGAATTAACTTACTCCGTAGCTTGACTGGCACCAACTGGAGTCTCAAAACCTCTACAATTCTCACCACACATAAGGTCTTTCTCCTACCAGTTCTGACATACGAATTCACAGCCTGGATCCCTGCAGCATCCTTCATATATATATATATATATATATATATATATATATATATATATATATATATATATGTATATATACATAAACTAAAAATCTTAAAACGTCATGCCCTTAGGATCGCTAACCGTATGTCTTTACCTAGCCCTACTGCCGATCTCTATAGTCGTATTAGTTTTCTCACACTTCTTTCACATATAGAACATCTTCGCTTCAAATATATCACTCACCGTCTGACAAAGAATCATTCCCTACTCATGGCCATACTACATACTGCAGCCGACTTCGTCACCCTCCCACCATTTCCGCCCACTCCACTCTCTCTGCTCTTTATATCACTGCACCGTACCACCGGATCAACTTACATTCCTATTCTCGATGCATTTCATTTCGATATTCATTCACATTTTATATTTTCATGACAACACCCACAGTAATCCGGATAGGTGCTGATTGCCACGGGTGCTGACTGCCACAACCAATTATTGGTGCTGATTGCCACGACTGGCGCTGATTGCAAATAAGAAGGTGCTGACTGCCACGAGCCTGGGAGAAACTGTATTTGGAAAGAGAGGAATTAATCCATCATACTAAATTTATGATTATTAATTAATTTAGTAGGGGTTAATTTAGTAATCATCACAGCAAATCTATGTGGTATCCTATAAGTTACAAAGTTGCTCACTAAGTGGAACGACATATACTTGGATGTTTATAAAAGAATTGTCTTTTCTGTTATATGTACAATTTGCACATTTCATTGTTTATATTAAGTATTTTATTGTATTATTTAATGGATATGATGGTCTGAAGCCAGCTGACAAGGGAAGTTCGGGAGAAAGCACTCGCCTGCAGAGCAATAAGCATGTCATTTGAAGGACCAATTCATGCAAATTACAACAGGTAATAAAACTCCTGTACGTTGAGAACTGTTCGAGATATTCAGCTTGGAAGTTTATATGAGAAAATGAGTAGATGAACGCTTCAACGCGTTAAGTATCCTCCCCCATGTCGAAGCCTGATGGTTTGAACTTGCTATTGCTTGATCACTGGGGTCCATTCAAAGACAAATTGTCCATTACAAGTTGCATGACGGATGGCAAAGACGTAATGATTGAGAAGATACCAAAGAATTGCACACGATTTGTGCAACCATTTGATGGGTTTTGATTCCGATCAATCAAAGATTATGGCAGGAGATTTGTACATAGTATGAAACTTCTTCATCCGGACGTTATAAAGTACCAACGAAAGACTCAAATAAAGTTCGTATTCATACGAATCTCTTCCGATCACCGCGATACATTGGATTGTTTCAGTTTGCGTTCTACAAGGCAGGTTACGAACAACTTATAAACCTATAACTTTTGAATCACTTGTCGAATTTGCTTTTTGCTTTGGTTCTGCGAACTGTTCCCTTGACGGATGCAATGCAATTGCACACATAAAATGTTCATGGTGCAAGGAAGTATTTTGCCTGCGTCATTTCTTCATAAAACAGAAGGACAACAGTGATCAATTTTCATCTCTAACCTATGATTATTGTGTACAATGTAATGACTAATTGTATCTAACAAATTCGTTAGTTATTGCGAAACACTTTTTATCTGTTAGTTCCGATAGCTTTCAATTCGTATGTCAATATTCGTTACAAATTATGTTGTACTTAATTCGTATAAATCCGCGTATCCTCATTTTCTCATATAAACTTCCAAGTTGAATATCTCGAACCGTTCCCAACCGTACAGGAATTTTATTAGCTTGATGTAATCAGCATGAATTGAGGCTTCAAATGGCATGCTTGGTTTCTCTGCAGGCGAGTGCTTTCTCCTGAACTTCCCTTGTGAGGGACAGCCAGCAGTGCTTTTTTGATGGAACTTTCAAGAGCTGCTCGAAACAATTTGCGCAGCTGTACACAGTTCATGCTGACATAGGGAGTTCAAGTGAGAACACATAAATCGTACCAATTTTGTACTCACCGTTCCCTGACAAAACTGAAAGTACACTCATGTCTAAAATTATTGTCGCATATCTATAACTCTTCTTGTAAGAATATAATTTGATAATGATTTTGCAGAGTACTTTTAATACAGACACTATGCGTATAATCAGGAAATGTATATTTGTGGTAAATTTCATAGGAAAAGAATTATAAATATGAAAATCATAACGAGTAAAATAAAACGTAACTAAATGGATAAAAATTTTTTATTGTCCTTTCATTGTTCTTATTTACTGCTCTTTTGACATGAAATTTACCACATACTTGTCTTTGCCGAATATACACATACTAACATTGTGTGAAGTACCGGACGAACTCTGTTCTTATTTACTGCTCTTTTGACATGAAATTTACCACATACTTGTCTTTGCCGATTATACACATACTAACATTGTGTGAAGTACCGGACGAACTCGTTATCAAATTATATTACTGGAACAACATATTTATAGTCATGCGACAATAATTTTGGACATGAGTGTACATACAGAGGCCTGTTTACCTTTGTTAGGAGTTGGTCTGAACAACATGATCCTAAGGTTCATCACGTTTCTTTCATGCTTCTTGGCGTCCGGTAATGTTACGTCTAGCATCTTTCTCTCAGGCTCGTGGCAGTCAGCACGCCATCGTGGTAATCAGCACCTTCATATTGACAATCAGCGCCAGTCGTGGCAATCAGCACCAATAATTGGCTGTGGCAGTCAGCACCCGTGGCAGTCAGCACCCCACCCAGTAATCCAACTGTACTAGCAGGGCACCAGCTGTCATGCATCTATGCTCCGTGTTGCCCCGGGGCGAGAAGATAATTTCACTTGTTATTCTAACATTACCTATGTGTGGTGATGTGTATTGCACTTACACATTTCTTCATACCTCATATTCATTCCATCATTACCTTATGCTTATGTTTATGATCACAAACAGTGGTTTATACAGCATTTTGAACTTAGGGGGTGTTCAAAAATCTGAGGGATGAAATCTTGCATTAAGTTTCTTTTCTTTTTTTCTTTCCTTTTCTCTTTTCTTTCTTTTTTTTTACAAATTTTAAAGTTTGTTGATGAAACGAACAATTGCATTGGATTTGCTTCCTCAACCAGAGACAATTAGCGTCGACTTTCTCACCCTTGGTGTGACATTGAGATTAAATTGTTGGCAATCGATTGATAGAACGTTGTTGTGACGATCACAGCCGTGTAAAGATTGATTTCCATTAAATTTTGCGTTGCGTGCCTTGCTTGAAAATTTATCTTGTCAAAAGTAAGTTGTTTTGTTCTATTGGCAGTTATAAACAAAAATTCAAAATCATTTTTTTTAAGCAAGATTTTCAATAGTCTGCCTGAACGCCGTTCAGCACTTTGTAGAAAATAATTTAAATGACTTATCTTTAGACAGAACAGGAATTCCCGTTCTGCCTAATCTTTCGAGACGAGGAAATCTGTCCAGGGAGGGATTTATTCAAGAGAATTTTTCTTTAGTAATTGTAACTATTTCTTAGTTTTCTACTTGTTCTACTTGTTCTTCTCGGAAAAATAACTAGATACAGTTCTGTTATTAACAGTGATATTTACATCTATTTCAGTAAACATTGTGAGGTGCTAGGTGGCCAGAGCCGAAGCTACTGTTTACCTAACGACACCAACACAATATAAAAAAAATGATAAAGGAGAGTGGCTGGGAATATTTAATTAACTGAAATATTTACATAAAATGCAAATATTAAAAAAAAATGTAAGAAGTTACTTATTCCCTCTTGGAGATCAGGTTCTCTCCTGTAAGGGCCGCCACTCTCTTATAAAGTCGGTAGAGCAAAAATTATTTATTTCTGTAGAACAGCAGATCTCAGGGCCATCTGTATAACAACCATGCTCAAGGATGCTATAATAGTGAGTCAGTTATAAGATTCAAATAGGTTAAAAGAAAAAAAAAAACAAATCTATACTTTAAATTTTACAGGTAGCAGCCTGTAAATGATCTCACTATTTCATGGCTGTTATTTTGTTCTTTTGGGCAGAATTCTCTCTGAGCCCCATACAGAGAGATGGTCAACATACACAATCAAGGGGAAAATGTCTCCTTGAATCACACTCCTGAAACATAGATATCATTAGTGCAGGTACTCACCCTACAGTAATTGAATAAACAGTTGTTCTGGTATGAGTTGACAGATTTATTTCCCACATAGGAAACAGGCATCTCACACATGGTAGATGAGATGATATCACACTTTATTCACTAAATACTTATCACCTTTGTAGTGCACTATCACATAAACACGTTACTTATAGATTTATATTTGATATTTTATCACACTAAAAAAAAAAATAAATTGAATGAGAAATAATGTAGAATGAACTGAAAACCTGAAAAGGTCTGTCTGACCTTTAATAAAATAAACAAAAATATATGTAGATATATTTACAACATAATTTATCTCCTCATCATTTTGAGTTTCTTGTCTCTAACAGTTTTAGAGGAGAGATGTATTTCACTGTCGAAGAAAACATATTTCACTATATTTGTGGGCTACAACACAGATTGAAGATAAACATAAACAAGATTTTTATATGGTGATGCACTGTTCAAAATTCACTTGACGTACACAAATTTCCAATTTGATGACACAGTGTCCTCCTAGATGCTCATTCCACTACACGAAAATGTTCTGGTAGGAGATATGGCATGCTGAATTTCAAGCATTCTATGAAAGAATGTTTAGTAGCTCTAAATTAATAAGCAAATTAATTGCTGTAAGCCTTGTACTAAAATGTCCAAGGACAGGCCCAGTTTAATAGCGTTACTGGCCTCGGTGTTATATCTCTATTTGAGATATGTTAGGATATATATTTCTCCCATAGTTGGCAAAATGCGAGTGTCCCATATTAACACTGGGAGTTACGAATAAGCTTCAAATTATCTGGTCTCTACTGAGTGTTCTTAGCACTCAGAGAATGGACGAAATATTAAGTAATGACTTAAAATTTAAACTTCCATTGTCACTGAATATAATACGCACAACTGACGTATCACTTCAAATATGTGTAAGTAACACACTGTTTGTCACTGGACTATATCATGCTCTTGAAGAAATTTAGTTTAACTCACTCGCGATACAGTTGTTCACAGGACAAATCCCGGGGAACCGAAACAATTGTTCTCACCGTGTCCTGGGTATCGAACTCTGTACGGGAAGTCAGGTGACTTCCTATTACACCGCAAACTACCTCTTGTTACTTCACGAGTCTAGCTTCAACTACCCCGTTCTCCAAGGAAAACGAGTATATGTTTCTGGCAAAACACAGGAAACGAAGAAACTCGCTTCTCCCAGCACCCTTTGACAAAGGTTCTTGCCTTGAGGCGAATATTGCGGGTGGTCTCCTGTGTCAATGCCCTTCTTCAGCCACCATTCGTAGCCAACTTCACCTTTCTTGGCTGACACGTGCTGCCCCTCCTCCAGGCAGTGGCCAGCACCGGAAGTTTTTGCTTACAGCAGAAACTATGAAAGATTTCCGCCTACTTTTGTTTTCCTTCGTTATTTACATACAAATAAAATATAGAAACATATGATATTATACATTAAAATAAAGTTAAACCTACAAAGAATACATATTTATACATTTTATTAACTGTCATCTCTCTCAGAAGCAGCGGTACACCCAATTTCTGTGGCTGTCGTACAAAGTGTCTGCTTCTAATGCAGCCATGCTTTCTTGGAGAGAGATTGAAGGAAACATATTTGTTAATTATTTATTTTTCACAAATACAAGATCTAAGTGTCTTGTTCGATAGGGGAAACACGTTGTTAAAAATAAACAGAATTTTATGCGGTATTTCCAAGAACGAGTATAGCTTAGTACGTAAATATTAATATTAAACACAGAAAATAAGTCAAATTAGAGTACACATTTTCAAATTGGTGTTGCATGTTGGGAACCAAGCAAGAGGCTCGCTAGCCAGGTTACTGGTTTTTGGTGAACAGGGGGGGAGGAAGAGACGCTGACGCTAGGTACATTGGAAATCACACCTATAGAAACCAAAATTTTCGCATGTAGAAGCGAAAAAGTTTATGGCATTTTAAACAATACAAACTCCGTGTTTCAACCCACTGTATCAAACCCAGTGTAAATTCACCAAAGGAAGTCTATAGGCTACTTCCTGGGTATACGATACTTATTTAGTTTCTATTCTGGGTATTTCTTTCCGTGGTGAGTTGAGAGAGACCTCCCATACTGTAGTATAGGCGACAGTCAGTCGGGAAAGAAAAAAAAACTTTTCTCAGCTCTAGCTCTCTTCCAAGCGTTCAGAAAAATCAAGTATGATTCTTATAGCATCTTCTCATTTTCTATTTAATTAATTCTTTCATCTCTGCTTTTTATTCATTATCTTCCATCATCCCCTGTAAGTTATGCATTATGCAACAACGAAGTAATTATATACAACCCATTAATACTCTATATAATGCCAATAAATGGAATAAACACACTGAAATAAATACAATATAATACAATATTGTATTAATATTTACGTACTATGCTAGGTGTTTCACACTTCATTACTAATAATATCAAATAAATATGCACTGCATATGCTAATGTTAAGCAAATAATTATTCCACAAAATTATCATATTTACATATCAATATGCTAATGTGCCCGTCATCTGCATTTCGATATGCAGATGATGGAGAAGGACATCGGCCTTCTACATAAATTTCCCCCCTATGATTCTAGGTGCTGTACTTTCTAGTACAGGACGTAGATCATACGGAGGGCACATTCTCGTTCCTGAAATATTAGAGTTACACAATACATCCAAGGTTAAAAAAAATCAATGTTAAACACACAATAAACATAATAAATGCAAATCAATAATCAAAAGCTAAATAAGAGAATTCAGTGTTCCCTGAATTACATGAACATAACATACATAAGTTCCCAATACATACACTTACACTAATACACTGAAATATACACTACACTAACACTATATACACTAGTTGTCACTTCCGGGATTTGATGCTTATATGTGTGATCTGTGTCTTCTCTATTGACCAGTACCACTTTGATCCTTCTCTTCTCTAGAGATGTATGGTTTCAATAGAAACGCATTCCTTGTCATCTTTACTTCTTTAGTCGCTGGATCCCCTAGTGTGTACATGTTACGACCAGTGGCGGCGACAATCTGCCATGGTCCCGAGTACAAGAGCAAGAGCTTCTTCGACACACCTGCTAGAGCATCCGACTTGGGGAAAACTCTAGTTAGCACAAGATCACCCACTTTGTACTCTACAGTACGGTGTGACTTGTCGAAGTTGCGTTTCCGTGCAGCAGCATTCCTTTTATGGTTCTTTCTAGCAATTTCTACATAGTACTGCACGTCATGGCGTTGATCCACTTCTGGGATTTCAAACAGCCTGGCTATGTCTCTTGACATAGACTGCCCAAAGTGACACTCAAAGGCTGACACGCCAGTGGTCAGGTGTTTGGCCGAGTTTAAGCACTTCTCTATCTTTTCCAAGTATTTGGGCCACAATCTTTGGTTATCATGGCACAATTTACGTAGCAAACGTACTGTAGCCTTGACAGCTACTTCTGCCATTTCCCCTTGCGGATAATATGGCGTCGAAGTGATGTGCCTGATACCAAGATCTGCTAATTCTGTTTTCCAGCGGTTAGACTGGAAAGGTGACCCTCTGTCTGTTAAGACTAGTTCCACACTAGGGTTAACTTTCAGATACTCCTTCAGTTTCCTTATGGCAGTGGTAGTGTTTGCCTTTCTGCATGCGTACAATCCTATTAGTTTGGAGAAAGCATCATAAAATACTAATACGTAATGGACTCCCCCAATTCCCTTGGTTAGAGGCCCTAACCAGTCAGCACAGACCAAATAGCCTGGCTTCTCCACTACGACGGGATTCAGTGGTCCCGGACGATAACATTGGGGGGGGTTGCTTTTCTGGCATAGTTCGCAGGAAGCACAATAACGCCTCACACTTGCCCTCATCTTTGGCCATACGAAAAACTCTGATAGAAGCGGTAGTAGTTTACTGGCCGACATGTGCCCTCGATCTGTATGGTAATAATCGAGCAGTGGAACTACTAACACTTCTGGGATGCAAATCCGGACTCCTTCCCGGTCACGCTTGCATAAGCGCCCGTTCAAAACTTCAAACCGGTGACAAGCACCATTCACCTTTGGTGAGTCCGTCTTCTCTTCGACATCTTTCTTGATCTTGCCGTAGACAGGATCTGAAGACTGCATCTCCGGTAGTATGGCTATCATCTTCCTCAACTCACATGGGATTTCCGTCAGGATGGACATCAGCGACTCCTGGAGGATAGGCTTCCGTGCAACACTGAGGTCTTCTTCTGTGTGAGGAGGGTACCTAGAGTGATAATCACTCAGATTCTCATTGGACTTGACAAACTGGAATTCGAAATTGAAATTTGAGAGTAACATCGCCCACCGGGTGATGCGCTGGTTTGTAAGTCTACAATAGAGAATAAACTTAAGAGCAAGGTGGTCACTGCGTACTATAAATTTAGTACCAACTAAGTACTGTTTAAACTTAACAACGCCATCTATGAGTCCATAAAATTCCTTCTCCGTTATTGAATAGTTGCGTTGTGCGGCATTGAACACACGTGATGTAAAAGCAATGACACGGATGTCATCATTGTCATCACGCTGGTACAACAGAGAAGAACACGCAATATCACACGCATCACATTCGAGAATCAATTGCTTGTCAGGCAGGACGGTTTTCAGAACTACTTCCTCCTGGAAGATCTGCTTAATCCTGTCCATCGCTGCCTGGTGAACTGGTTCCCATTTGAACTTAACATTCTTCTTTAGCAGTTGGAACAACGGATGGAGAACTTCCGAGTACTTCCTACTAAAGCAACGATAGTACTGGCAGTAGCCAATGAAGGAACGCAGTTCCTTGACGTTCCGTGGTGTCCTAAAATCTAACACCGCCTTCACTTTCGCCGGATCTTTGCCGATACCGGATTGCGAAAGATGGAAACCAAGTATGTTCAGTGATTTTCTCGCAAAATTGCACTTTTTCAGCCTGAGAGTTAGGCCGCCCGCAGTGAGTAAACCCAACACTCTGTCGAGGTGTACCAAATGGTCTTCGAAGCTCCTGTCGGCTAGAATTAAATCATCAACATAAGCGCCGCAGTACTCTCTAGCCTCTGATCCAATTAGCATATCTAATGCTCTTACGCAAGAAGCAAGGCTCTGTTTTGTCCCAAACGGAAGTTTTTGAAAAACATATGAAATGCCTTCATGTAGGAACCCAAGATATTTCTGGTCACTTTCTTTCACTTTAATCTGTAAAAACATCTCAGTTGCATCTACGCAACTGAACCAAGAGTTGTCGCAAATATCTTGGAGAACAGATAGGGGTGGCATAGGTCTGTCGGAGAGATCCCCTGAAATTTTGGCCAAAGCTCTTCCATCTATACAAACTCGAATGCGTCCGTCGCTCTTCGGCGTCACTACCAGAGGGTTTATAAAAGCGGTAGGCATCTTCTTGATCACACCCCAGGCCTCCCAACGCGAAATTTCATTCGATACTAAATTCCTGAATTTCTTTGGGTAAGGATACAATTTAGTTTTTATGGGACGTTCGTCCGTTACTCCAACCTCGTGCTCGTAGTTAGTTATGCAACCTGGCTTGATATCAAAAAGCGCCTGGTGCTTTAAAAGAACAGCTTTCAAACTCTCTCTTTGTGAGGCTGAGAGATCTGAGTAGTTCGCTACAAAATCTTCTATATCTGAATGGGAGGCACGTGTGTTCACTTTAAGCCACTCTTCCGGTGGGAATACATGAACTGCCATTTCTTGGGCACTTGGGAATCTACCATCATCCAAGTTCGGGGCACGAGCAGCCTTTTCTCTGCAGGTCTTATGCTCATTCTGTGCACTAACCCGTATGGCCTTCCGTCCTTCATCTGACGGGGAAAAATTACACTCAAAATTATCTAACTCCTCAATGAAACTATATGGTTTCTCGCACTCACCATTCAATTCTAAACAACGAACTACAAGATCCTCAGTCTCGCAATCTACAGATCTAAATTTGACTTCTACATCATGAGGATGTTTGAGATGTAGAAGGCCAGTATCATAATCTAACACGGCACGAGATTCTGTAAAGAAGTTGGAACCTAAAATCAAAGATCTGTTCAGACCTGAAATAATGATGCCTAATGTATGAAATTCCTTCCCATGTATCTGAATGACTAACAGCGTCTGGCCTATGATCGTCGCTGGTTTACTTCCGAAAGCGGACGTAACCCGTATATTCTTAGCACTCAAAAATGCGGGTGTGGGGTGGCTATTTGAGACGGAGTCCCAAATTTCTTTAGAAATAGCTGAGCAAGTAGCTCCTGTATCTAATAAAGAATTAACTTCCTTTCCAAACAAAAGTACATTAATCTCTGGTAGTGAGATGACGTTATTACTGGGTAGTTCTTCATTACTTGAATCAAATAAATTCTTAAAAATGCCATTGGCCTCTTCATATACAGCCCTATCTAAATCGATGTGTTCTCCTGTCCTACTTAACAAGGTTAACTTATTTTTGAACATGCCTTCATTGAAATGCTTCTTTGCTATTATTTCTGAACAAATATTACAGTTTTCTTCTTCTTTTTCTACTACATTTTCAAAAATCTCTTTAACTGCGGTTTCACACGTATCTTCATATAAATGAATATTTTCTACATTTTCTTCTAAATTACGCACATACTTGGAATTTTTATTTGTCAACTCAGATGTACTCGTGTTCTCCATAGCCATCCTAACGTTGTCCCAAGCACATGCGGACAATCCTCATTCTCTGGGAGCAGAAGAAGAGGATTGATTACTCCTGGTCATGTTTTGGTTCTGACTGGTAGGAGGAGGCGCCCGGTCATAGTGTTCCAGCAGTTGGATTTCCTCGTCCGCATGACGGAAGGAATTTCCCTGTGGTCTATCTGTGTTGCGCGTTCCTCCCCTCCTACCGCGGGCTCCACGAATGTTGTTGTTGTTGTGAGAGGAGTGGGAGTTCCCCCCACGTGACCAGCCAGACGACCCACTTCCGCTGCTCGGATGGCGAGGCGGGGATCGCTGGTGGTTGTTATTATTCGTGTTTTGATGTCTCTGTCTCTGGTAAGGACGCTGATTTTCTCTCGTTCTATTTTTCTTACGAGCAGCGTGCTTCCCACTGTGGCCAGAGGGGTTATTGTCCTCGTTTTCCACACTCACTTGGAGCATGTTGACCCCTTTCCTCTGGTTACCCTGGAAGAACTGGTCGCGATTCGTCATCGACGACTGCAGTTCCTGTACAAGATTTAAAAGCTCTGCTATTGTTTTCGGGCGAGAAGAGACTATTGCCCTAAATAGCCAGTTCGGGAAATGACGCGGAAGTACCTTCAGTAACGTAGCGTCAGACATTCTTGGCTCTAGTATACTGTTCTTATGTAACAAATCTAGCAGATATTCTGCGGGGGATTTGTGTATACGGTTGTCGAAGTGGGAGGTGAGAATCGTTGCCCTGAGGTTTGCCAGCCGCTCTTCGCTAAGATAACACTGTTTGAAGTTATGCACAAAATCTTCGTAGGTGTTGATCTTGTTTCGGTTAACTTGAAACCATTGGTAGCAAGTATTCCGAATCGCTCGCGGTATGAAGCTGAGCCTCATCTCGTACGGTACTCCAGTGACCTCAAAGTACCGGTCGAGATCTTGGAGAAAGTTATATGTTTCGGTCTCAGATTCATTCCCAGAATACACAGGTAAGGTAACATCCCTGTGTATTAGTCCAAAGGCTGTTGCGAGATGTTGTCTCGTCTCATGATTGCATGAGCGAGACGTCGACGGGACAGGTTCTGTCTCGTGGGAAGTAGCGAGGTTCCCAGGTTGAGAACCAGGCAGATCGCGACTCGAGACATTGTTCAGAGATGGTGGTCTTTCTTGTGTGCTGGAGACAGAGATGTTAGCGAGTCTCCCCTCTATCACCTCACTGGTCTCCTTCTGAATGGAGCTCTTCCACTCCTCCATTTTCTTCTCGAGCTGTGAACACACGTCATGAACAGTCTCTTGCATCTGTTGGATGCTGCCGTTACATTCCGACCTGATCTCATCGAGTGGCGTTTCCTGCTCTAGTTCCCCCCGGATCCTTGCTAGTTGGGAAGTGAAATTCACTTCCACTCGCCTGACCTGATTATTCAGAGTAATAGTGGTCTGTTCTACACGAGACGAGACCTGTCTAACACTGTCGGCAAGTTCGGTGTAATTCTCCTCAAATCTCCTGGTCATGCTAGAAGCATTCTCCTGAATTTCGTCTATTCTATTAGAAGTTTCTGTCACACGAGTAGACAGTTCTTCTCTGGTATGATGTATTTCCCCCCTAAGCTCTGCAGTCGTGAGCTCCAGACGCTCTGTCAGCTGACGCTCACTTTGCTCCAGTCTTGAACTCACAGACTCCATCTGGAGTTCAAGACGAGCATTATTAGACTCAATCGCCTGTTCTAATCTAAGGTAACTTGATTCTAATGTGCTATTGCTTTCCTCTATTTTCCTTTCTAATTTTTCTAATCCCTTGGAACTTTCTCCTAATTTCCAATTTAAATCTTCCTTCAAGCTTCTACAATTCTCTTCAAGTTTTTCTTCTAATTTTTTCTCTAATTTTACCAGCCCTTTTGAATTTTCCTCTAGTTCTAACTTTAGTTCCTCTTTTAGTTTCTTTTGTCCTTGCAAGATCTCATTCAGAATTGCTTCAAAATTTAAATAACTTCTCTGTTCCATTACGCTACCCTCATTGACTGCGGTGCTAACACTATGATCTGGCATTCTCGTGGTTTCTGTGATTACCTCCCTGTCCTCCCGCAATGGTACTTCCGGTTCCCTACTGGGGACTGGCGGAACCGTATCCACCGCATCAGCGTCTCCCACAACGCTGACGGGACGCTCGCTAGCGCTCTGCGCGTCATTTACACTATTCTCTTCTGAGAGCTCCCCAGCTCTCTGAGCGAACTCTTCAAAAGCAAACTCGGTATCCATATTTCTTTCTCTTCGAGCCTGCGCTCGCGTTACCACCATTTACGAGTAAAACGGAATTACAAGGTTTCTTCCCCCCAAAGTTCTAAATAAACTGAATTCTCTATACACAGTAATGTTAAAACAAAATTCAAGTCACAAATAAATTTCAAACACAAGACACCTACGTTCTTGGAAATTTTCGGGAGGAGAAAAACAAAACATATACCGAAATTTTACACAAGCCGTATGTTGACCATATGAGTATATAGAATTATACTCTCATGCCCTTAACGCTGATGGCGCCACAAATTATTGTGAGGTGCTAGGTGGCCAGAGCCGAAGCTACTGTTTACCTAACGACACCAACACAATATAAAAAAAATGATAAAGGAGAGTGGCTGGGAATATTTAATTAACTGAAATATTTACATAAAATGCAAATATTAAAAAAAAATGTAAGAAGTTACTTATTCCCTCTTGGAGATCAGGTTCTCTCCTGTAAGGGCCGCCACTCTCTTATAAAGTCGGTAGAGCAAAAATTATTTATTTCTGTAGAACAGCAGATCTCAGGGCCATCTGTATAACAACCATGCTCAAGGATGCTATAATAGTGAGTCAGTTATAAGATTCAAATAGGTTAAAAGAAAAAAAAAACAAATCTATACTTTAAATTTTACAGGTAGCAGCCTGTAAATGATCTCACTATTTCATGGCTGTTATTTTGTTCTTTTGGGCAGAATTCTCTCTGAGCCCCATACAGAGAGATGGTCAACATACACAATCAAGGGGAAAATGTCTCCTTGAATCACACTCCTGAAACATAGATATCATTAGTGCAGGTACTCACCCTACAGCAATTGAATAAACAGTTGTTCTGGTATGAGTTGACAGATTTATTTCCCACATAGGAAACAGGCATCTCACACATGGTAGATGAGATGATATCACACTTTATTCACTAAATACTTATCACCTTTGTAGTGCACTATCACATAAACACGTTACTTATAGATTTATATTTGATATTTTATCACACTAAAAAAAAAATAAATTGAATGAGAAATAATGTAGAATGAACTGAAAACCTGAAAAGGTCTGTCTGACCTTTAATAAAATAAACAAAAATATATGTAGATATATTTACAACATAATTTATCTCCTCATCATTTTGAGTTTCTTGTCTCTAACAGTTTTAGAGGAGAGATGTATTTCACTGTCGAAGAAAACATATTTCACTATATTTGTGGGCTACAACAC
This sequence comes from Thermobia domestica, assembly GCF_964235325.1. NCBI lineage: Eukaryota > Metazoa > Arthropoda > Insecta > Zygentoma > Lepismatidae > Thermobia > Thermobia domestica. The sequence continues at coordinate 271,000,549 of NC_137459.1, read as the reverse complement.
AGATTGAAGATAAACATAAACAAGATTTTTATATGGTGATGCACTGTTCAAAATTCACTTGACGTACACAAATTTCCAATTTGATGACACAGTGTCCTCCTAGATGCTCATTCCACTACACGAAAATGTTCTGGTAGGAGATATGGCATGCTGAATTTCAAGCATTCTATGAAAGAATGTTTAGTAGCTCTAAATTAATAAGCAAATTAATTGCTGTAAGCCTTGTACTAAAATGTCCAAGGACAGGCCCAGTTTAATAGCGTTACTGGCCTCGGTGTTATATCTCTATTTGAGATATGTTAGGATATATATTTCTCCCATAGTTGGCAAAATGCGAGTGTCCCATATTAACACTGGGAGTTACGAATAAGCTTCAAATTATCTGGTCTCTACTGAGTGTTCTTAGCACTCAGAGAATGGACGAAATATTAAGTAATGACTTAAAATTTAAACTTCCATTGTCACTGAATATAATACGCACAACTGACGTATCACTTCAAATATGTGTAAGTAACACACTGTTTGTCACTGGACTATATCATGCTCTTGAAGAAATTTAGTTTAACTCACTCGCGATACAGTTGTTCACAGGACAAATCCCGGGGAACCGAAACAATTGTTCTCACCGTGTCCTGGGTATCGAACTCTGTACGGGAAGTCAGGTGACTTCCTATTACACCGCAAACTACCTCTTGTTACTTCACGAGTCTAGCTTCAACTACCCCGTTCTCCAAGGAAAACGAGTATATGTTTCTGGCAAAACACAGGAAACGAAGAAACTCGCTTCTCCCAGCACCCTTTGACAAAGGTTCTTGCCTTGAGGCGAATATTGCGGGTGGTCTCCTGTGTCAATGCCCTTCTTCAGCCACCATTCGTAGCCAACTTCACCTTTCTTGGCTGACACGTGCTGCCCCTCCTCCAGGCAGTGGCCAGCACCGGAAGTTTTTGCTTACAGCAGAAACTATGAAAGATTTCCGCCTACTTTTGTTTTCCTTCGTTATTTACATACAAATAAAATATAGAAACATATGATATTATACATTAAAATAAAGTTAAACCTACAAAGAATACATATTTATACATTTTATTAACTGTCATCTCTCTCAGAAGCAGCGGTACACCCAATTTCTGTGGCTGTCGTACAAAGTGTCTGCTTCTAATGCAGCCATGCTTTCTTGGAGAGAGATTGAAGGAAACATATTTGTTAATTATTTATTTTTCACAAATACAAGATCTAAGTGTCTTGTTCGATAGGGGAAACACGTTGTTAAAAATAAACAGAATTTTATGCGGTATTTCCAAGAACGAGTATAGCTTAGTACGTAAATATTAATATTAAACACAGAAAATAAGTCAAATTAGAGTACACATTTTCAAATTGGTGTTGCATGTTGGGAACCAAGCAAGAGGCTCGCTAGCCAGGTTACTGGTTTTTGGTGAACAGGGGGGGAGGAAGAGACGCTGACGCTAGGTACATTGGAAATCACACCTATAGAAACCAAAATTTTCGCATGTAGAAGCGAAAAAGTTTATGGCATTTTAAACAATACAAACTCCGTGTTTCAACCCACTGTATCAAACCCAGTGTAAATTCACCAAAGGAAGTCTATAGGCTACTTCCTGGGTATACGATACTTATTTAGTTTCTATTCTGGGTATTTCTTTCCGTGGTGAGTTGAGAGAGACCTCCCATACTGTAGTATAGGCGACAGTCAGTCGGGAAAGAAAAAAAAAACTTTTCTCAGCTCTAGCTCTCTTCCAAGCGTTCAGAAAAATCAAGTATGATTCTTATAGCATCTTCTCATTTTCTATTTAATTAATTCTTTCATCTCTGCTTTTTATTCATTATCTTCCATCATCCCCTGTAAGTTATGCATTATGCAACAACGAAGTAATTATATACAACCCATTAATACTCTATATAATGCCAATAAATGGAATAAACACACTGAAATAAATACAATATAATACAATATTGTATTAATATTTACGTACTATGCTAGGTGTTTCACACTTCATTACTAATAATATCAAATAAATATGCACTGCATATGCTAATGTTAAGCAAATAATTATTCCACAAAATTATCATATTTACATATCAATATGCTAATGTGCCCGTCATCTGCATTTCGATATGCAGATGATGGAGAAGGACATCGGCCTTCTACAACATGAATGTGATTTTTTTTAAAAAAAGCTACCTACCAGGGGCGTAAATAAGGACCCGCAGACCCCCATATGCCAAACCATCAGGGGCCCCCAAAATCGTAATGTGGGACGTAGAGAAGGGGCCCCACTTCACGCTGCCTGTGGGGTGGCCCCGGAGCCTTTAGTTACGCCACTGCTACCTGCATAGAAATGGAAAATTGATTTTCTCAGTTGCAAGAAAGCCTTTGACATTATAGGAATTTTAGAAATGATCAAAAAATGGATCAAAAGATTGCGATCTTGGCCAATAATTAGATGTTGGGTCAGGAACCACAAAATTTTTGAACGGCCTCTAGATAAATCAAGTTTCCGTATATTTTACGGAATAAGCACATCAAACTAAGGCAAGTGGTAGTTTTGGTTTGGATATACTATATGCAGTTCTCCAGGTATAAGACATACAAGAAAACGTTTGGTTGAATGAAATTTATTAGATCTTTTGTTTTTTTTATCAGGTGCCACAAAAATTTTAAATGGCGCCTAAATCGAGATTTTGTATTTTTTTACGGAATAAGGACATCATACTGTTAAGTGGTAGTTTTGATTTGGCTGCACTATATGTAGTTCTTGAGACATAAAAAACATGGTTGAATGAAATATATTGGATTTCTTGGTTTAGGGGTCACAAAATTTTTGAATGAACCCTAAATCGAGATTTCATATTCTTTACGGAATAAGCACTTCATACTAAGTGGTAGTTTTGGTTTGGCTACAGTATATGTAGTTCTCCAGATCTAAGGCCTACAAGAAAATTTATAATTGAATGAAAAACATTGGATTTTTTGGTTCAGTGCCCACAAAAATTTTGATTGGATCCCAAATCAAGATTTCATATTATTTACGGAATAAGCACGTCATACTAAGCGGTAGTTTTGGTTTGGCTACAGTATAGGTAGTTCTCCAGACATAAGGCGTACAAGAAAAAACATTTCATTGAATGAAATATATTGGATCTTTTGGATCAGGGGCTACACATTTTTTGAATGGCCCATAAATCAAGATTTCGCTTTTTTTTTAACAGAATAAGGACATCATACTGAGTTAAATGGTAGTTTTGGTTTGTATGCACTATATGTTGTTTTCGAGATATAAGGCGTACAAGAAAATATTTAATTGAATGAAAAACATTGGATTTTTTGGTTCAGTGCCCACAAAAATTTTGATTGGATCCCAAATCAAGATTTCATATTATTTACGGAATAAGCACGTCATACTAAGCGGTAGTTTTGGTTTGGCTACAGTATAGGTAGTTCTCCAGACATAAGGCGTACAAGAAAAAACATTTCATTGAATGAAATATATTGGATCTTTTGGATCAGGGGCTACACATTTTTTGAATGGCCCATAAATCAAGATTTCGCTTTTTTTTTTAACAGAATAAGGACATCATACTGAGTTAAATGGTAGTTTTGGTTTGTATGCACTATATGTTGTTTTCGAGATATAAGGCGTACAAGAAAATATTTAATTGAATGAAATATATTGGATTTTTTGGATGAGGGACCACAAAAAATTTGAATATACCCTAAATCGAGATTTCATATTTTTTTACGGTATAAACACATCATACTGAGTTAAGTGGTACTTTTGGTTTCGCTACAGTATATGTAGTTCTCCAGATATAAGACCTACAAGAGAATTTATAATTTAATGAAAAACATTGAATTTTTTTGGATCACGGCACACACAAATTTTTAATGGCACCCAAATCCAGTTTTCGTATTTTTTACGGAGTAAGCACATCATACTGAGTTAAGTGGTAGCTTTCGTTTGGCTACACTATATGTAGTTCTCCAGATATAAGGCCTACAAGAAAATTTCTGTTTGAAATATATTGGATCTTTTGATCCAAAAATAGCAAGATTTTTATTGGTCCTCCCGTTCTACCTGAAGGCCCTCCAGCACTTTGTAGAAAATATTTCAAATGATTTTATCTTTAGACAGAACGGGAATTCCCGTTCTGCCTAATCTTTCGAGACGAGGAATTCTATCCAGGGAGGGATTTCTTCAAGAGAATTTTCCTTTAGTATTTGTAACAGATTCTGTAAGAAGAATAACTATTTCTTAAAGTTTTATCATAAATTTTAGATGTTATTCTACTTGTTTTTCTCGGAAAAAGAACTAGATACAGTTCTGTTATTAACAGCGATATTTACATCTATTTCAGTAAATATGAATATTATTATTTAAAAAAAAAGAAAAAAGCTACCTGCCAGGGGCGTAAATAAGGACCCGCAGACCCCCATATACCAAGCCATCAGAGGGCCCCAAATCGTGATGTGGGACATAGAGAAGGGGCCCCACTTTACGCTGCCTTTGGGGTGGCCCCGGAGCCTTTAGTTAGGCCACTGCTGCCTGCATATAAATGGAAAATTGATGGACTCAGTTGCAAGAAAGCCATTTGACATTATAGCTGAAACGAAGATAAACTTACTTTGGTCTAATATCGAGTCATTTCACAACAAAATTTTATTCAGTTTTCCAATAGTTCACCTCCAACATGCGAAGGCTCGTAGTCAGAGGTAGTTTTAGAATTTTAATTTTGGGTATAATGCCTATGGATACATATGCACATTTGATTGATTAATGACAATAGCAAATTACTTTTACAGTAGTGGTTGATGCTGTTTATTAAATAAATATTTACCATTAATACAAAAAGTGGAAAATATATTTACTCTTTATTGTATATTTTAGTGCTTATATATTTTTCAAAATTTTTGGGTAGGCCCGTGCGTACCCGGTTTACCCGCTAAAGCCGCCACTGCTCACAGTACGTAAAAGGTGCCACAGTTCACATCCTGAAGACATGTTTGGCCATATATTATCTTCGATTATCTGACCTTTTGATTTGATTGAAACTACAAAAAACATACAAGTATTTCAATATTGATATTTTGTATTGCTGATATTAACATTGACAATATAAATATGAAAATATAAGTATATATGACACTATTGCATATAGTATGGAATCATGTATATAAAACAAATCAGCTGATAAGGTGATGCCGAAAAAAGAGTTGTGATGTAGAACACTATCATTTTTTCTTAAGAGTCGCCTTATGCATCCTCTTGCACTGTTTACTTAATATATGGCCAAACATGTCTTGAGGATGTGAACTGTGGCACCTTTTACGTACTGGGACTCTAAACATGTTAGAGATGAACTACTGAAAAAGTGCATAAATCTGGATGTGAAATAATTTGATATTATACTGAATTAAGTTTATTTTATGTTTGTTTCAGTTACAATGTCAAACGGCTTACTTCCAACTGAGTCAATCAATTTTCCATTTGCCCGAAGTTATTTTCTTTTAAAAAATATACATTCATCATTACCAAAGCAGATGTGAATAACACTGCTGATAAAGAACTGTATCCTCGTCATTTTTCAGAGAAGAACAAGAAGAATAACATAAAATTTCTGATGAAACTTGAAAAAATAGTTATTCTTCTTACAGCCTCTGTTAGAATTACCAAAATGATTATTACGAATGCAGGACAAAATTCAAGAGGACAAACCCAAAGAAAAATTCAGACAAAACGGACTAAATTCAAGTGACAGAATCATAGACGCAGACTAATAAAAGAATGATTACTTTTTCTTCAACTGTTATGCATCTAAAATGTTATCTGAAATTCTTCACTTCACGGAAATAACATTTTAAAAAATGCTGAAAACTCAATGAAAGACGTAAGATTGTTATAGTAAGTATATATTTCACATTTTGATCTTTGGTAAAAAAAAAAAAAAAAAAAAAAAATCTTGATCAGTATTTGAGAATTAAAATAAATATTTATACATTACTCAAAATAAAAGTAGCATCACAGTTACTTTTCGTACTTAAAATGAATGGTCTTACTGTATTATGCTAAACGTATTTCAAATATATTAAAGCTATAATAAAGAGGAATACCCAGAACTTTTGATATTGGAATGTATGAAAATAATTAAATCTAATCTTCCCTTTAACATTTTTACGCATTTTACGAGTTATCAGCATTTAAAAGAAAGAAAAAGTTATTTCAGTTGAAAAAGTAAAGATAACATTTTAGAATATATGACAATTGAAGGGAAAAAATAATCATATAGGGTGTGCAGTGATACATCCAATATACATTCCTGTGATTTTGTCCTTTGGATTTTGCCCTCGTCAGAATTTTCCTTGCATTTTGACCGCTTGGATTTGTTCCCGCGCTCGTTACTACAGCCATTTTATACATGAGTCCCGATCTGCATACAAACACGCTAGGAATCAAGCTTTTCGGTGCTGCATTTCCCTAAAAAAAAAAAAAAAAAAAAAAAAAAAAAAAAAAAAAAAAAAAAAAAAAAATCTTCGCATAGAGTTCCCTGTCTCCAAAGATTAGACAGAACGGAAATTCCCGTTCTACCCAGGGGCGGATAGGCATCAATAGGTGGAGGCGGTGGCTTTTTCCCACAAGGGCCACACAGTAGCATCTCACTTTCACAAATCAAGTTGCACAGTTTTCTTTCTACAGTAAGTCAATAGTATTAACAATTAAAACCTTATATTTTTTCATCCGTATATTATTCCGAATTTTTCAAAGTATTATATGAAGTTCAAGAAAGTACGTTTACTATATTACAAAATTAGCAGATGTTTTAGTATACTACTTTTTGATGTTGCAAGGTCTATCACCTTTTCATACGAAACGTTCCTTAACAAATATTTTTTCAATAGACATCAACATAAATGTTTCCAAATGTTCCTGAGACGTGGTAGACCTACCGCTTAATCTATTTTTAAGGTATTTCAGTTTTGAAAAACTTATTTCACATGTTACCTGAGTTACGGGAAAGTCAACAGAAATTTGTATGCTAGTAACAAACCTGGATAATTATTACTGTACAAATAAGTGTACAATATAAGAAGCAGCACTTTGGACAATTTTTGCAGCACGTTTTGCACTCGCTTTGCTTCTGAAGAAATGTATTTTCTTGTAATTCTGAATCACTTGTACAGTACCATCAGCACAATCGGTCGTTTCTTCTTGGTTGTACTCGTCGTCAAGACTGAGTTTCTAGAATTTCCACTTCCTTGAAAGTCCAAGAGAAGACTTTTGTAGAATCCTTGGAAACTTCTTTACTGAACTTTTTCAGAAGGCAAGTAAGATTATCGAAAGTCGAGTCTGGAAGTTCTCTTACATCGTTGAAGTGCCTAGTGTCCAAACAATCCTTTCTTCTTGAATCTTGAAGAAACACTCGAAATTACCGTATTAACTATTTTATTGAATGCTTCGATGCAGTACCTGATCATTGGATCAGAAACAGCTTCATCCTTACATTCATAGAGAAACATTCTTTTCCACCTCCGAAGGCAAGTTGTCGACAGGTCAGTAGAAGCAAAGAAATCACGTTCTAATTCTTCAAATTTGTTATTGGCCCATTCTGCAAATCTTAACGCCGCTAAAAGATTCAAAATGTGTTCTTTGCTGTTTCAATTGGGACAGAGTAGTCTGCACCATTCGACGACTACAATACACCAGCACCCTGTGTTTGGAGATAGTTTGACAGAGGAGTCGTCATTTGAAATATTCTCACGAATACTTGTGCTATCAGAACTCTTTTGAACTTGAAGATCTTTTATATATCCTTTCGCTTTACACCTAGCTTGTGGTTTGATATTTTCTATAGGAGCAATTTGCTTCATTGTTATGGTCAACTCTATGTACACAGCATTTTCTGGGTTCGAAAAATGGCCAAACTTTTTCTCCAAAGTAGAGTGTTTTCCATCATCTTGTTTGCGCAATAACTGTAAGACTTTGTTGACATTTAATCTTAAAATGTCCATTCGCAGATAATATTCACGAATAAATATTGCACAGTCATTCAGCAGAACAAACAATGACACAGAATCAATACAACTCTTTGTCAGATCAAATATAACAAGATTGAATATATGAGCGTAACACGACACATGTAACTAACTGATCATAGGTGTTTTGAAAAATCCTAACATTGTCCTTGCATGTTACTTGCGCCATCGGTTGAATTTCCAATACAATTCTTAATATCAAGGTTCAACTTCTGCAGAATTTCCAGCAGTAAACAGCAAAGATACTGGCCCACAGTTTACAATGTCAACAATTCTTTCTTTAACAACATAACCGTAAAACAATAGAGCAGTGTCCTATTGAGTAGTATCCAATAGAACAGAAAACATTCCAGCTTAGAGACTTCTTTCGAAATATCTTTACCAATGAATTTCAGCACTTCGACAACTCGATGCATTACCGGTCTGTTCTTCTGAACCTGATACTGCCGCTGTTTTATCTATCCATGAGAAAGTAGTTTCTTAACATTATGTTCTCTTTTGTTAGATATGTAAGCATCCACGCTGGTCTGATGTATTTTGAAAAACTCATATTATCTTACTCCTCGCTGACGTACAAAATCTTTAAGAAACGTGTATGTTCAATTTGCAGAATAAGCTGTGCACACGCTGCAAAAAAAACACATTTTCAGTAGGGAGGGCTACGACAACGTGAGAGCCAAGCCCTGTTGGTGTAATCTGCTCGTTTATAAGTAAACTCAGGATTAAAGGTTAATGTTCTATTTTGGTTGATGGATATGGAACTCAAAAACTTTAAGATATCATTCATTTGTAGATGTATGAAAGAGTTCGTTGCTGTGTTCGTCGCTGCATTACGCTTTTCAATGTTTTCAGTGACTTCGGAATCGGCATCACTAGAACTGAAGCTTTTCTGTTCATTTTCTTCTTTGATAGCAACAATCGTAGCTGATGTTGGAAGCGCACTAAATTCATGACTCATGGAAGTGGAATCTTCTCGCTCATTTTCCACTCTGACAGTGACATTCTTAGCTGGTGTGATGAGACCACTAATTTCAGCATTCATGAAACTAGAGTTTTTCTGTTCATTTTCTACTCTGGCAGATGAGGTAGAATCGCTAACTTCAATACCATATTCAGACTGCAGGCAGTCAGTAGTTGATAGTCTTGCAAGTTTTTGAAGCACTAAATAGCTATATAATCATTTTGCAGGCATCTGCATCTAATAATTTTGCCTTCTTCCCACGACGCCGCATCGATTTTCACGATTTGAAGCTTGGTCCATTCAGTCCGAAATATTCTTTCATATGTTGCATCTTGGAGGCGATTCCTTCTGGGGGCGCACCGGGCGCCGCCCGGGAGCCCGGTGGCCCTATGCGCCCCTGGTTCTGCCTACAGGTAAGATCGTATAAAACATTTTCTACAAAGTCCTGGAGGGCTTTAAGCAGAGCGAGAATGAATCTTTTTAATATTGCGCCTCCCTACTTCCTAAAAGTTTGGGGCGTGTCCGAAAATTTTAGGGGGGAGCTCGGGGTGTTAGGGTGGTGTAGATAAATCACTGACATAAAATCCAGTGAATACTTATATGCTCATAATAAATAAATGAACAAATAATGAATAAATTATCACTTGATCCAACAACAGTACCGGATATTCCATCTTGCTGATCACCTCTTCCCAAGTCGAGGGCGTAACCCTTGGGTGGGGCTAGTTTCGGCTAGCAAAAAGCACAATCATACATCTGAGCTTCACATAAAAACCACTGAAATCTCCAGGTATCAACCACACTTACCCCCAAGCTACTTACCTCTTATACACCGCTCCTTCGATTTTTTTTTTCGAGAGTTTCAGCGCACGGGAAACTTAGAAGCTCTTCGATACCATCGAAAACTCCAGCGCACAGTCCGAAACTATGTTAAGGCGTATAAACTCCGTAACTGGGTAAAGACTTGCAACACCTTAGCAGAAACTTCCCACCCAACTAAGTACTGGAAGCGCTTTAATCTACTGACGGGCAAGCTTACCCGGATGCCTTATAAATTGCTAAATGACTGACCGCTCCATACAGAGGAAGAGAAAAACCAACGCATTTGCCGACCACTTGCAAACTACATCCACCTATTTCCGCCAGACTTGCCTCGGAAGCATCCTACTGACATCTTAAACTTATCAGCACCTTATCCACAACCGAGTGAAACGCACTTTCTTCCCGGCAATAAGCCTCTCACCGCTCCTATCTCTACTGCTGACATATCATCCGTAAATCGCAATAATAATACAGCTCTTGGTTTGGATCGGATAACTTACCGCCACATCAAAGAAGCACCTTACTCTCTTCTTTTCCTTTCTTCTTATATATATATATATATATATTCATTGTTCGCACTGCCTACTTCCCCCGACTGGAAGACATCCCCTACTCTAATGTTTCTAAAACGTAACAATCTGCCAGATTTTGTTTCATCTTATCGACCAATACAACAAACTTCCGTATTTAGTAAAATCCTAGAGCGCATCATTGTCACCAGACTTCATCTTAATCTATCTACCCATAATTTGCTTCCTGTGCATCAGGCTGGTTTTCGACCTAATTTTAGTATGAACGACCAACTGCTAAAACTCATAAATCTCATTACGAATCATTATAATACTGCTCGTCCGTCTTGGGTCGTTCTTTTCGATCTCGAAAAAAGCTTTTGGTAGAGTTTGGCACTTAGCTCTCATCTTTAAACTTCACCGCTTCCGACTTCATCTGCCTTATTTTCGCTTCATCTTTCATTTTCTTTCTAACCGCCTCTCTTATGTAACGAACAATAGCTCCTTCTCTCATCCGATTTTTATTCACTCTGGTGTACCCGAAGGCTCCGCTCTCTCACCCCTTTTATATATTATATTTGTAGCTGACATGCGGACACTTCCTCTCAATGTGCACACTTTTCAATATGCCGATGACACTTCTTTTTGTCTGCACAGCCCAGGCCATTCAACATATAAATTCCTCTCTCAGCATAGCGATTGACTCCTTCCTTCGATGGCATAGTAAGTGGCGACTCCATATCAACACCACTGAGACTCATGCAATAGTTTTTATTCCACCTCGCAAGCGCTCTCTAGTCCAGTAAAAAAACGTTTCTTCTTAATACTAGTATTAACGGCACAAGCATTCACCACATCAAAGAGGTCACTTATCTACGTCTCGCTATCGACCATTATCTCACTTGAGGCCACATCTGAAAGAAATCATTCGCAAGGCTAGCATCGTATAAATTTACTTATGCGTCTTATTTGTACAGCGGTGGACACTTCTAAATGGTACAGCCATATGGAGATTTACGGCTAAGGTGTACCATTTAGAAGTGTCCACCGCTGTACCACATGAGGATTATATCCTTCTACAGTCCTTAATACCTGTAGGGTGTTTTTTGCGCCCCATCTTGACGTATGGAAACCTTGCCTGGGTTAATACTTTACCTTTCTTCTGTGCCAAACCGAAAGTGCTCGAACGTCATGCTTTCCGCTTAGCATACCGAATCAAGCTTCCGAGTGAAACGCAGGAGTTGTATGACCACATAACTTTTCCTACCATCCTCCATCACAGAAAAGTTATGGCTCGGATTCATTACTACCCGATTTCAGTAACGGTATCCTCTTCTTCTGGACGCAATGGACATCGATCGCAACTACAATCTGGGATATAACTTCGTCACTTGCCCTCTATATCTGCTCTTCTTCCTTTATCTCATCTGACAACCCCTACCATTTTGTCGCTTCTGCCTATTCTTCCGACCATCTTTCCTCTCACGTATCGCCCACATATACTACACTGTAAATCCATTATACTAACATGGTTTCACTCGTTTTCATCACTGTCCAGAGTAGCCCCTGGACAAGAAGATAACCAGCATTAGCGTTGTTTACACCTTGTTTGTGTTTGTCCTGTGAAGTGCACCTCACCATCAACTTTTCCTGCCGTAATGATTATGATTTCGAAATCATAATGTCCAAAAGGATATCATAACAGAATGAAATATAGTTGAAATATAATACAGTGTTATCTATATAAATGATGTTCCAGGTTTCCTACACATGCCATAGACCAGCTGCAATCTCCCTTCTGCCCCAATACTTTCACCTCTCACCCTGGATAAAGGGCGCAACCCTCGCAAGGCAGCTAGCCTTTGGCTAGCAAACAATAATGTACAAAGGCACTTTCTCAGAGCTTTGCTTTTCTTTGCTCTGCTCTGAAGCGCCACCAGACTACAAGGTTACGAGTTTTGAAGCTTATGCTTATTCCTTCCTGTTCCTCATCCTAGTTATTCATGTTACTCTTTTCTGAGCTGTGCTGGTTAGACTGATCTAGTGAAAGGCTAACAAAGTTACGAATTTGGTAACGGAAGACGCCCCACCTTGGGTTGTATCCGAACGGTTACCCTCACCATATCACCTCTCATTTTTCATTGCGTGTCTTCCTAACACTGGACCGCTGGCTTCGCAGTTACACCATGGCTTCTCAGCCACAATCACCACACCAGCATTGCGGATTGCCGCAACTCATCCCAGGTCCAACTGACGCTACTGCTCTAGACAGATAACGGGGGAAAAGCCATAAACATGTTTAAGGTTCTAGACGATCTCCATCTCGATCACGATCATGTTCACCAGCTGTTTCACGATCAACACTGTCTCAGGCATGGAAGAAAGCTCACACGATTAGTGATTCTGAATCTGAACTTCAGATAGATCTAGGAGACTGCCGGCAATTTCCCCCTTTAGAAACACCACAACATCCACCAGTATTCAGTTGCTTTCTTCAACACTTTGGTCCTAAGTTTACCAATCACAAAATTTTGCTCCAGCAATTATGTAAGTACGTACCCCGTACATCAATCTATGAGCTCATCCCTACCCGCAATGTCATCACCGTCAAATCACAAGACGAGAAATTGCAAAACAAAATTCTCTGCTGCTGTAGGTATGAAGTCTTCGGGAAAACAGCTACTTTGACATGGTTAACTGACAACCGAACCAAACAGTCACCACCTGCACGGATATTGCCTACTTTGTCTGTTGTCATACGTGGTGTGGACCCGTTGATTACAGATCACGAGTTTACAGAAGAGCTCAAACAGGAAGGCCATGTCATTACTAAATGCATACTTATTAAAAACAACATGGGACCGACTGACATGATACGTGTTCTTACCCCGCCTCAAGAAACCATTGATGAACTTCTAACTTCGGGAGCATTCATCTTCAAACGTCGACACTGGGTTGAGGCATCTTGCACTCTCCAATCACTTCCGTTTCGATACGAAAAATGTCAGGAATATAATTTGCATCCGACATCTAAGTGCCCAAGTCAGACGACGTGTGGAATTTATTCCGGGCCTTACTATACTAAGGTCTGTCCAAATACAAAACAACCACCTACATGCACTAAAGATCCTGAGCAACACCTTACGTTCAGTTACAAATGCAAAGCCAGACCATTAACGGATGAGACCAAGCCTAAACTTGTTTTGTCTATCAGACCACCAGAAACTAAATCTTCTGAATCCCCGTCTATCACCTCAGTATATCAACCGATCACAATCGAGCAACTTCTTACATTTTTCACAGTAGGAATGCAGAATATACATCCATTTCAATCAATTCTACACAGGTCATCCATGGTGTCTGGTTATGTTCGATCTTGAAATGACGCACGATAAAGTTTGGCATCAGGGTCTTATATACAAGTTATACTCTTTACAACTTCCTCTCCCTTACATACGAACTATACATTCCTTTCTGACAGCTCGACTTCCCTACATATCGATCAATGATACTCTGTCGCTTCCCATTTTCCTGAATTCTGGCGTTCCTCAGAGATCTTCTCTCTGTCCCTTGCTATATTTGCTATATGTGTCCAACCTACCACCATTCTTCGCGCACAACTTTTTCAATTCGCTGATGATACTGCATTTCTCGTTGTCAGGAGGACAGTTAATGGTATCCAACATCTCCTTCAACTGGCAATTGACACTTTTGTTGACTGGTGCAACATTTGGCGTTTGGCAATAAATGCTACTAAAACACAAGCTATCGTCTTTTCACCAGCTGAACGTCGATCTCGAGTACACCGAAATTCCATTTATCACGGCTTCATGTTGATAAGTCAACAGTCACTATCCATAGTACGCTTAACTATCTGGGCATTGTGTTTGATTCCAAGTTTACTTGGACACCACACCTTCACGTTGTCATCGAGAAAGCTAAAAACATACTTATGCTACTCAAAAGACTAGTTGGCACAACGTGTGGTCTACATTTTCATCTCCTCCTAAACACTTACAAAGTTTTCATGCGCCCGATCCTAACTTATGGCCACACAGCTTGGTTGCCGGGTATTTCGAAGTTCTACCAGAAGTTAGCAATACTCGAACGCCACATCTTGAGGCTCTCCGCTCAATCTACATTAAGAAACGCATTGAAACCGCTCATCCAGTATTTCTGAACATTCTCCGCAATGACAGAGACTTTGATAGTCCTGTTGTATGTTATCCGACACCTTTATAACATCTGATGACGGTGTATCATATGAACATAGTTCGGCAGAAGTTTTTGATATTTATCATGCTGGCACAGTTTAATCAGACATCTATCCATCTCATGTACAATAAATCAACTACATGGTGTCCACTATACAATACAACCCGGAGTTTAGGATAGTAGAACTTTTGAACCTAAAGCGATACACAAATAATGGAAATACCAAAATGAAACCTTGTTCATGCATACATTTTTAAACTAGGAAGCAATAATTGAAGTACACTAGGAATCACACAGTGTTGCCAGATGTAACCAAAGGTGTAAATATATATTTTTTGCAAGCAACGGAAGACGACTCAACTCATACGTATGGATGTTCTATTGTTAATTTTCAGGTTGTTTTGTTGGGGTAGCTTGGAAACTGTAGAGGCTATTGAACTGAAAGATTTTTTTTTTCATTTCCAGCGATAACTAATCGGATGAAACTTCTGTAAGGGGGAACTAGAGAAAACGTAGTTTTCATAAATTAACATTCTGAATTGGCAACACTGCTGAAGTTTCAGTGTATCAAAATATGTATTAAGGACCTGTCTATATTATGCAATTCCTGAGAACAACGAAAAAGGAACTTTGAAATTATCATAAAATACTTTTACTAACATGCACCCGGCAACACTGCTATTCATTTATCTGGGGCTACTTAAAGCAAGAGGTATGCAAGAACAATCATAGAACTATACAAGACCTGGAAACGAACATTCGCAGTGCCATTGAGAACACTTACGCTTTTACTCTTCGTAAAGTTGCTGCCAACATGGTGAAACGTGTAAACCACTGTTTGAATCAAAACAGAGGGTACTACCAGCATCTTCTCTAGAGCTGATAACTAATTTCGTGATAATAGCAGTGTTGCAGGGTGCATTTGAGTAAAAGTTTTTTCATGATAAGTTCAAAGTTTATTTTTCGTTGTTTTCAGGAATTGCATAACGTATGCAAATCCTTAACACACTTTTGATGCACTGAAATATCAGCAGTGTTGCCAATTCAGAGAGTTAATTTATGGAAACTACGGTTTCCTTAGTTCCCTCTTACGATTAGTTATCGGAGTAAATGAAACACTTTATTTTTGTGCTCCATAGTTTACAAGCTACGCCAACTATACAAATTGAAAATTACGACAGAACATCCATGCGTATGAGTTATGAGTCAATTTACGTGTTTTGCAAAAAAAAAAAAAAAAAAAATCATTTCCACCTTCGGGTAGGAATCAATGTGATTCCTATTGTACTTCAATCGTTGCTTCCTATTTTAAAAATATATACATGAAGAAAGCTTCATTTTGGTATAATCATTATTTATGTATCGTTTCAGGTTCAAAAGTTCTACTGTCCCAAACTCCGGGTTGGGTGTATATTGGACACCCTGCACTAACAGGATTGCCTTTGTCTTCATAGTTTCTGCGTCGCCACAGGAACAGAAGCTATCAGCATTCGTCTTACAAATATTATGTATGTGTTATGGCGTCGTAGCATGACATATTCATTCTCCCAGTATTGACTGCCTTCTATTCACGTGATTGAATCCTATGTTTTATAGCTCTTGACGCAACTGAATCATCGCAATACGTTTTGGCATTCTCTCTTTATTTCAGGCACCGCAGTTCCAGCACGAGTACGACTTGTCTGTCAGCCAGACAACCTTAACCAGCATCCATCGCAAATGAAGATTTCCCTCACTTAATTGATGCCCATCCCCCTGAGTAAACTGAATAAATATTTAAATAAAGATGACTAAACAACACCTAGACCCCCTCGTGATACAATTGATTCTCCTATACCATTCGATGTCTTACCGAAGAAATGGCACAATCCTTTAAACGAGTAAACGTTAGGTACAAATGAGTGATAACGGTTCGGACTTGTTACCTATTTTTCATACTGCATTTTTTTTTTTATGTATACTCACATCGTCAAAGTTGTGTTTGAAGGAACAATACCAATTATTTTAACTGAGTGATTATGTTATAATAACCAAAATACTTGTTTACTACAGTTGACGCAACCTGTTTCATTAGCCGAGCAGTATATTGTTCCAACATGCTAACCACGCTACCGGTTATAGCTTATGATCGGTAGTGATAACTACGTGATTGGTTAGCTTATCACTGTGAGTTATGACAGTGTAACCTAGCAATATTAACCTGTAACGCAAAGATGCAATCACCTTTTCTCGTTAACCTTTTTGGCTTGGTAGAAGGGACACACGACTTTGTTAGCCCTATATTGACAATCTAACTTGGCTACTGTTCACATTTTTCTTGTTTACTAATAACCCTTCTTCTTCTTGTGTGTACTTTACAGAAACATATAGTCTTGCACCATTATAACTTATGTTAGTGTTAGTAAAACAAACAAACAAACAACCAAGAACGTGTGTCATGATGCCGTGGACATTCACTAAAGTGTGTCGTCAGCCAAAAGAGGTTGAGGACCACTGTATTACTTACTGTATTAGAGACACTGTACTTTACGATTGAATCAAATTATGGTTTAAATCTGACACGTGTTGTTTATAAGAATACATATGTAATACAATTTTGTCATTCATTGGATATAAAATCTTTCTTCCTTGTCCCTTGTGCTAGGGGTCTCCGTAGCTCAGTGGTAGAGTGCTTACCCCTGGAACGCGGATTCCTTGGTTCGATACCCCGCCAAGTAAGTTTGTGGTGGAGAACATCGTGTCCGTGGACTTTCTCGGTGTACTCACGTTCCCTCCCACTTTCTCATTCCACAATCCTTTCATCACCAGTCGCTTGCTTTTATTATTGTCTCCCTTAGCTTAAAGGGCATAGTCCCGAAACATGAAACAGAATATTTCATCCCTTGTGCTGCCATTTACATGACTACCGAAATCATTAGTCTGTACACAACACGACCTACAATTTGTTATTCTTTCTTTGTTATTACTACATTGATTTGATAATGGCATTATAAAGTATAATAATAATAATAATAATAATAATAATAATAATAATAATAATAATAATAATAATAATAATAATAATAAAACAATAATAATAAAATAATATTGCCCCGCATAGCACAGTCGCTAACGATCTCATCTTTGGAGCGAGTGGTCCCGGGTTGGATTCCCGGTGGGGGAACTCAGTCGAAAAAGTGTAAAACGCTTTTTAGGCCAGCCACCCTGAATAAGGTTTTCCAGGGTTTTCCTCATTCACACCAGCAAATGTCGGGATGATACCTAACTTATAGGTCCCAGGCCGCTTCCTTCCTTCTCATTTCCCGGATACTGTGATCGCCGAGGGATAAATGGCAATAAATGACGAAAGCCCAGAAATCTAATTCGAAAATCCCTTATTATTATTATTATTATTATTATTATTATTATTATTATTATTATTATTATTATTATTATTATTATTATTATTATTATTATTATTAGCGTCTTCCTAGATATAAGAACATCTGAAGGTATATGGAATATGATTTTTCCATAATGTATATTAGTGACTTTAAAAAAGAAAAAAAAAATCTTTGAAAATTGCAACTACATTTTAAGAAAACATTTCGTAAATATAAGGCAGTGTATATAAATATACTACAATATATTAACGCAGCATTTGCTTATGCTATTCTTGCTCTTTTTTAAAGTTTGGTGGAAGCCATTAATATATCGTATCTAGAACCTGAAAAGAACAAAATATTGTTGAATGCTTTGCTACGGAATGTAGTGGAGTAATCAGGTCAGAAAGAGGAGGAAAGAACGCAAAGATAAGCCTTATTATTGAGCCCACTGAAATAGTCTGTGGTTTCGAGAGCGAACAATGTAGATGTGGCCTGCGGGTGTCGGAAGTACAACATGATCAGTGGGTGTCTGTGGAACTTTTACCTTGGTCGGAAACTCGGCGGCAGAGGGGAGGGAAGAAGGCTGTTATCACGGAAGTTGAATCTCCTGCGGCTGTTATTGTGTGCCATTCCAAGGGGGCTTCCGGGTGACATTGCGCGCACTGATTTACGCCCCAGCCAGGGCGGGGAATTTATTTCCATTTCGGAAATACGTGCTTTCGCTACGAGCTCGCCGTATCCTTGGCATTTTGGCTCGTTATGAGCAGTCGAGCTGACAAACACAAAATGAGGATTTTTGCTGATAACATCGTTATAAATGATTCTAACTCGCAAGCAGGGGGAGTGCTGTTTGTTAGCTTGTTTTCTTGCACCTGAACTACAGAAACTTTGCAGATTACCCCTTCTTCTCATTTGTTTTTTGTTATAATATATGTTTGACATACTTTATGCTAAAGCGTGGGACGACAGCTTACCCAGGATGCAACAGAATTTAGCATGTCATATCTTGTTGGAATGAATACATTAATTCCGGTGGTCTTGCAGAAAACACACATACACACAAAGCATACACATATACTTTTTAGCATAATATAACACAAACAAACATTTGATTTCCTTGTGAGCGATGTAACGTTTGAGTTTTTGACGATAGTATCTATGGGAATACACACATATAAAATGTAGGCCTAATGAACTACTAGATGTTGAATTAATTTGTGTTTAATTTTCAAAGGAGAACGTCACCAATTGCATTTATGAACAAGGTCGAGATGTTATTCCTAGTTCACTGTACACTGGGATACTTTAAGAAAGCCTTCAAGTTCGGCAAATTTTCAAGTGTTCTTATGCACGTACCATAGTCTTCTATACTTACGTCGAAAGTTATATATATATATATATATATATATATATATATATATATATATATAGTGGTAAAAGTGCGGGGAAGGCCGTCCCCTCCCCTCCAAAGAAATATGTACAGTGTCTTCCCAGTTCCTAAAAAATACAATGGGCAAATAAAGGCAGGAGGACGGTGTGACGTGATGCCGCTACCTACTGTCCCCCTATCTTTTTTTATTCACTTTTACTCCTGAATATATATATATATATATATATATATATATATATATATATATATGTGTGTGTGTGTGTGTGTGTATGTGTGTTTGTGTCTGGGTGTCTTTGCGTCTCTCCTTAGATTTTCTCATAAAATGGGACCGAGCATGTCTAATTGCAAACTAAATATTTTTTTTCCACTTGGAAAGATTGAAGGGGGGAGAAATAATTGCATAGAAGGAGGAAATAACTGCCCGGAACGACGGATATTAGTGGGAATGGATTAGAGTTTAGCGCCCCTATGAGCAACAAGGCTGTATGAAATTTGGACCCATAGCTTAATGCGGAATTCGAACCACATAAACTACACCTGGAAATCGAACCTGGGCCTCCCGCGCCTACGCTAAATATACTGCCGCGAGGGAGCTAACGACGGATATTAGTGTTAAATCCATGATTTTCGGGGCCAGTGAAGAATAGTGATACTTCCGATCCAGTTCAATTTCAAGTTTAGACCCCGTGTTCATGGAGGGAGAAATATGTCCAAAATGACCATATTAGAGTCAAATCTATAGTTTTCATGGTCGCTAAGCTGTTTGGGATCAGACCCGATGACATTTAATGCGAAGCAAGACCAGACATGTTAGCTGGAATAGCAGAGGCAATGCCGGTCGTGTTGCCCTTCGTTACTTATTTGTTTCGCTCATATTGGCACGGCAACGCCAAGGGCTCTTCCTTATTAATTTATTTCACTTATTCCTTTACCTGATTGTTTCGACTTTCGGCTTCGGGGGGATTGGAGGGGCTTACAATATAAGCATAAAAAGAAGAAAATAAATACCTGGGGTGACAGGTTTTAGTAGTGACATTCTTGACATCGTTTAAATCAAATTTAAGGTATTGTCGTCATCGAAAATAGGGGATAGCACTTCCAAAATTACTTATCTTAGTGTCAATTTGATAGTTTTCCGTGCCATTGAGATGAATAGTAACACTTCCGATGCAGTTCAAGTCAAATTTCGGCCTTCATCATCATTGTATGGGAAGAGGTTAAATAGATTGTCCAAAACCACCGAAATCATTTTCAAATTAATAGTTTTCGAAATCGTCCAGCTGATTGGCGATAATCCTGATTACATTTAAGCCAAAGTTTAGTCAACTATTCTGATTTTCACGAAGCTTTGCACCCCTTGTAAACAATGCACACTGCACTGCAGAAATGTTGGCAACTAATTAAACAAAAAAAAGAAAAAAATTATATATAATTTTGTGCTAAGAAATAAATAAATAAACTGAAGGGGGGAAAACAGTTAGATTAAAAATGAAATGCCATGGGCTTGTGATAGGAGAATCAGAAACCATTTTCTCTCGTTTACAGTGGCGTACGAACTGCTCTCCTGAATCTTCGAACTACTATGTAAACGCAGACACGCACCAGGAGGAAGAAGGACAGAACGTTAAATTTCTTCTACCATTATAAATTACAATTAAAACTTACTATCCCCACTCCTAACGTTTTCTCTAGCTGAAAATATATCTAAAATGTTAGGATTCAGAGCCACAATTACATGGTGTCTTAGTAGTTCTACTAGCAGATCTATAGATTAAAGTTTATCATCCCCTTCAACAACAAGGCTCTATGAGATGTGGACCTACAGCCTAACGAGCGATACGAACTACATGAACTCCCTCCGGAAATCAAACGCGGGTCTCCCGCCCGATGACGCGTACGCGAATCATATAGCCACAAAGGAGTTAATTATAGGAACTAGAAACGTGTGCAGTTGTACTCACCACTTCTATTCAAAATTGAGCTCTTGGAGGGCCGTGGTGGCTCAGTGGTAGAGCGTTCACCTCTGGCGCATGGGGTTCTTGGTTCGATCCAGCTCGCGCCAAGTGAACTTTGTGGTGGACAAACAGCGTGTGCGTGGGTTTCCTCCGGGTTCTTCAGTTTCCTTCCACTTTTTCATTCCACCATTTCATTCATTTTTTCATCATCACCGTCTCCTTTAGCCTAGCCGACACAATCGTGGGACGTAAAACTCAAAAGATTTTATTTCAAAATTGAGCTCCTTGCATGTTTCCATTACAGGCGAACGAGTGTTTGAAACAAGCAACTGTTCATTCTTCAAGAACTTGAAATCTGCTGAGTTTACTTATTTATTGAATCGAGCATTTATTATTTTCTTTCCTTTGTTTTATGTAATAAAATACTGTACCTATAAAACATATTTTGAATCCTCATGTCTTATCCTTTCGTTTGATATCTAACAGAAAAGTTACGCCATAAACAAATTTCAGTCATAAGATTATGCAGACTATCGACACCTTATTCATCAATTTCCAAGATTTTTTAAAGATTCTATATAGGAATAAAGACACATTATTTAACATGCATATAGTACCTTCTCTTAATTTCGCTGCGGCCAGAATAAAAAATAGGACTCAAAAGTTATGAACATTCCTACCCAATATTATAAAATTCTTAAATGTTGAAGATTTCTTTGTATATTTCGTCAATTATGGCCCAAATATTCAATTTTTGCATCTCTTAAATGGTCATTTAATCGGATCGCATTTTAAAAAGTCGATATACGAATAATAACAAAAATTATCCTCATATTACTTCGTTATGAATCAGTAAAACATTTTTTTATCCTCTTTAACTCTCATCTATTATGAAAGTCAAACTATGATCTGAAATACTATAAGGAACTTAATATCTTCAATAAGAACAGCTAGTGCACTTGATTTCCTTTTCTTTTTCTTAGCCCATTTTCATGAAATTACACAACTGTTTGACAACGATTCTTTGTGAGAAACTGAAAAATAACTATAAGTTAGCAACATTGAAAATTAGACTAATAACAGTTGATTCTTCCATAAGCAAATAGTACACAACAAATGCAATATATTATGGTAATTATTGTATTGTTAAGGTATAGTAAGAACATTTAGGATCCAATTCAAAGTATGTATCTATATGGGATCGAAATCTTGAACCAAAATCGAATTTGTAAAATAAAACTGTTATAACAAATGGCAAAACACGCGAAGTGCGCGCGACAATTTAAAGATGTCGCCCAAGGAAGTCAGCGGGTTACCTGCTGCTCCGAGTTATTCTGTTAAACATAAACAAGGCAAACCCGAATGTGCAGAAGAAAAGCAAATAATTTATCAAACGATATCAACGTTGTTCAATTCACTTGAAGAAAATTAAGACTTTAAATACTAATTTTTATGTTCTCATAGAATAGTATATATACATTATTTATTTACTTACTTTGTAGTACTGAAATTACTATTTGTATGTTCGCATGCTATACAATGTAAGAAAGCACATCAACAAATTGAACTTAAGAGGGAAAGTATCATCTGTTTCATGGATATGCGGCGTAATGATTTAGGTAATAGATGAAAAAGAAATAATCTCCCATAATGATAAATATCCTTGCTGTTACATATCAGAGCCATCTCTTTATTGTTCAGTTGATAATTTGACATAATTCATTGTAGTTTTATCTGAAATCACAATTTGGACAAAAATAACGATGTTCAGTTGCTCTTAAAGGAGGGGGGATTATATAGTATTGGGTATTTTGTCCCATATCGCTGCAATGGTGTGAGAGTAAGACGAGTAATGCGCATCGCAGTGGCAGAAATACATGCACGTACTGCAGCAGAAATATTGCGGAAAACAGACGAAACAATTTCCTCTTCACCAATCAGCAAATACTCTTGCGCGCAGTGATACAACATCGAGTTACGCGGTTTGTTTTTGAAAGGTGCAAACGACTGTGAAAAACACTTTAGGTACATGCGAGCTAGCCATGAAATTGACAGGGGTATCACTGAAAGAGTGTTTGATCTTTATTTATTTAATTCATATTGACATGGACAATAACGAAGAAGTTATTTTATTTATTTAACTCATATCAACAGGGAGAATGACGAAGGGGTTATTCTACCTTCTTTATTTATTTATTTAACACATATTGACAGGGGGAATGACGAAGGAGTTGCTATTCCTTTTTATTTATTTAACTCCTATTGACAGAGAGAATGGCCAAGGAGTTGCTCTTATTTATTTATTTATTTATTTATTTATTTATTTATTTATTTAACTCATATTGCAAGGTAGAATGACGAAGGAGTTGCTCTTCTTTTTATTTATTTAACCCCTGTTGACAGAGAGAATGTCGAAGGAGTTGCTCTTATTTATTTATTTATTTAACTCATATTGATAGGTAGAATGACGAAGTGGTTACTCTTCTTTTATATTTATTTAACTCAAATTGACAGGGAGAATTACGAAGGGGTTCTTTTTCTTTCTTTCTTTATTTATTTATTTAACTCATATTGACAAGGAAAATGACGAAGAGGCTGTTTGTATTAATTAATTAATTTATTTAACTCATATTGGTAGGGAGAATGACGAAGGAGTTACTCTTCTTTTTTATTTATTTAACTCATATTGTCAGGTAGAATGACGAAGGAGTTGCTCTTCCTTTTATTTATTTAACCCCTATTGACAGAGAGAATGTCGAAGGAGTTGCTCTTATTTATTTAACTCATATTGAAAGAGACAATAATGAAAGAGTTGCCCTTCTTCTCTTATTTATTTAACTCATATATTTTTTTTTACTTTAAAATATGATATATTGCACAAACTTAATTCTTCCCACGTGAAGAATGTTTATTTCAACTGATCTTAAATAAATAGATGCACAAATGAAAGGCCACGTGTAAACCACATGAAAATGTTTGGTTTGTATTTCGTGATATTTTCTCAATTGATATTGGACTGGAAGTGGTAACAAAATTCTACAGTATTTTTTTCGACATTTAATTGATAGCAGAAAACCACTTCTATCTATTTCTGTTTTTTTTTTTTTTTTTTAATTCTGTAGCGATCAAAGTTAAGACAGGAAGTGATTGGTTTTCTGACACTTCTAGTTTTTTTTTTTTTTTTTGATATGTTAGAATTTTAATATAATATAAATGGTCTTTATAAAATAATTGTGAAATTCTAAACGCTTGTTATTTGTCTTGTGTTGATTTTTTTAAAAATAATTTATTATGTTTCAAGTTGTTAAAGAACTCAATGAGATTTGGAACATGGGATATTAGGAGTCTTTATAGGGCAGGCGCGTTAAGATCCGTAACGATAGAGTTAGAGAAATACAGGATGGACGTAGTAGGAGTTCAGGAAGTTAGGTGGGAAGGAAATGGATCTGTGAATTCCGGAAATTTTACGTTCTTTTACGAGGAAGGAAATAAAAAAAACACCAGTTAGGAACAAGGTTTTTCGTTCATAAACGTATATTACCAGCAATTAAACGGGTTGAATTTGTTACTGACAGACTTTCTTTTAGTACTCTCAAGGGAAAGTGGTTTGATATTATTGTTTTAAATGTACATGCCCCAACTGAAGATAAGGATGACGATATAAAATACAATTTTTACGAAGAAGTGGAACAGATATTTGACCAACTCCCGCGATACCATATGAAAATTCTATTAGGGGATTTCAATGCGAAGGTAGGACGAGAGGATATTTTCAAACCGATTATAGGGAAAGAAAGTCTGCATAAGGAAAGTAATGACAACGGTGTTAGACTCGTGAACTTTGCAACATCCAAAAACCTAATCGTGAAGAGTACAAAATTCCCACATCGCGACGTTCATAAATACACTTGGACATCACCAGACGGAAAAACACACAATCAAATTGATCACGTTTTAGTAGATAGAAGAAGGCAATCTAGCATAATTGATGTCCGGTCGTTTAGAGGGGCTGATTGTGACACTGACCACTACCTGGTAGCAGCGATAATACGAGAGAGATTATCGTTGAATAAAGGTAATATTCATTGTCCGAAAACGGAGAGATTCAATTTAAAGAAATTAGAAGAGAGCCAGGTAAGAGAGAAATACCAGATTGAAGTTTCGAATAGATTCTCGGCTTTAGAAGATTCGGAGTGCACTAGTGTTGAGGATACCTGGATTGTAATTAGAGATAGCATTAAAATTTCAGCAAAAGAAAAATTGGGACACGCGGAAATACGTAGGAACAAACCATGGTTCGACCAGGAATGCATAAAACTAGCAGAGAAGTGAAAACAGGCAAAATTACGCTGGCTACAAAATCCGAATGAAATGACTACACACAATTTCACATATATCAGGCGGGAAACTTCCAAAACTTTTAGAACAAAGAAATGCGATTTTCTGAAAGCTAAAATTAAGGAACTTGAAGATAATAGTAAAAATAAAAACATACGGAACATGTATAAGGAAATCAACTAATTTAAGAAAGGCTATCAACCTCGTGCTTATATATTAAATAAATCTGACGGTACAGTTCTCACTGACACGGATAGCATCTTAAATAGATGGAAAGATTTCTTTGACGATTTGCCAAAACTAGTGTGCGTGGAGAAAAGGAGATACACACCGCAGAACCGTATATTCCAGAACCCAACCGAATAGAAGTAGAAACCGCTATAAAGAAATTAAAGAAACACAAATCTCCGGGTGTAGATGAAATTACGGCTGAGTTAATTTTAGCTGGAGACGAAAAATTGTGGAACAAGATACACAAACTCATTCTCCTTATCTGGAACAAGGAAGAATTGCCACAAGAGTGGAAAGAATCAATCATTGTTCCAATTCACAAGAAAGGCGACAAAACTGACTAATAATTATCGAGGCATTTCTCTTCTGTCAACATCCTATAAAATCCTTTCAAATATTATATTAGCAAGATTGACCCCATACTCGAAGAAAAGTGGGAATACAATACCCCGGTACATCAACTATTTATTGATTTTAGAAAGGCGTACGACTCGATTAGGAGAGAGACATTATACAACGTTTTTACAGAACTTGGAATACCCAGAAAGCTAATTAGATTAACTAAGATATGTTTAAATGAATCCCAAAGTAAAGTTTGGGTAGAAAAATTTTTGTCCACGAGCTTTCACGTCGAAAATGGCCTGAAACAAGGGGATGCGTTGTCGCCATTATTATTTAACTTCGTTCTGGAATACGCTATAAGGAAAATCAAAGATAGCAACCAGGGCCTACAGTTGAACGGTATTCACCAGGTTATGACATTTGCAGATGATGTAAATTTAATAGGAGATGATAGAAGAACAATAGAAAGAAACGCAGAGATCTTATTAAACGCTTGCACGGAAATGGGTTTAGAAGTAAATGCAGAGAAAACTAAATACATGGAAGTACGTCGGGACCGGAATACAGCAAATTATGGATGCGTTAAAATATTAAATAATACTTTTGATAAAGTGGATAGTTTCAAATATTTAGGATCGATATTAACAGAGGAAAATCATATTCACGAAAAAAATAAATGTCGACTAAAAGCAGGGAATTCGTGTTACTATTCAGTTCAAAATCTCTTGTCGTCGCGAATTCTGTCGAGGAATTTGAAGCTTAAAATATACAAAACGATAATCATGCCTGTTGTCCTGTATGGCTGCGAAACAAATGTCACTTACTCTGAGGGAAGAACATAGACTGAAAGTATTTGAGAACAAGATCCTGAGACGAATATTCGCACCTAAGAGGAACGGGAATGGGGAATGGCGAAAACTTCATAACGAGGAACTACATAATTTATATGGTTTACCCAATATTGTTAGGGTCGTCAAGTCTAGGAGGCTTAGGTGAGCGGGTCATGTAGGTAGAATGGAAGAAAGTAGAAACGCTTTCAAAGTCTTGACTGGAAGGCCAATCTGAAAACGACCATTAGGAAGACCTAGGCGCAGATGGTAGGACAATATTAAGATGGATCTCGCAGAGATTGGAATACAAAGTAGAAACTGGATGCAGTTAGCTAAGGATAGAAGTCAGTGGAGAGCTTTTGTGAACGCGGCATTGAACCTCCGGGTTACATAGGCCATATATTTAGTTAGTTAGTTAGTTAGTTAAAGAACTCATGAAATTTGTTCTCTGGAAAGGTCAGGTTGTTACGTCACCCCTCCACTTGACTTTAACTAAAACTTATGGTGTCAAGGTGTCGGCCGGTCAGTGCGGTACCGAATCCACTCAATAAAGCACAGTACTATATGTTGCACAATTAAATATACATTTGTTTATGAGTTTGGCATTCCTGCCTCGACTGGTGTGAAGAATAAGATAATTAAATCAGTTAAATTTGCAGTTTTGTGGGAAGAGGAAACTAAAAAAAAAAAAAAATGATATATTTAATTTTAGGTCCCACGGTTATGCCGGTTAGGCTAAAGGAGACGGCGATTATGAGAAATGAATGAAAGAGTGGAATGAAGAAGTGGGAGGAAACGGGAGAACCCCGAGAAAACCTACGAGCACGGTATTTGTCCACCACAAAGTTCACACGGCGAAAGCTAGGATCGAACCATGGACCTCCAAGCACCGGAGGTGAACGCTCTACCACTGAGCCACCCAATAGCTTCGCGTATTTATGCCTTTGCATTAAGAGTGAACTTCGTGCAATTTTGTGAATTTGGGTAGCTCCGCCTACGGCTTAGCACCTCTTAGATCCACAATTCTAACGAGTTTCAAATTTATTTTCCTATTTGAACTATCTAAAAATATATTTTGTATCCGAGAAAACCACCATTTAAATAACATGGGAATTTATTCATCCCTCTTTAGAGTCCTTAAAAGCTTTAAAAAATATTTACTTTCGGCTAATTTTTGTGGGTTAGTTCCGGAAGGCTACAATCATGACAAATTTCATCATTCTAACCCTGCCGGAAGTGCCTAAACATTTTAGGGTTTAAAAAGTCACACTTAAATAACATGGGAAGATTTTCCCGTGCCCCATAGAAGCACTCTAAAGTTGAATTATATATATTGTTGATTCACTTAGCTAACGCTAACGAAAATGTACAAGCCTTACAAATTTCAAGTTTGAATTCAAATTTCAAGTACTTAAAATATGAGATTATAGGTTTAAATAACACGGATAAGTTCTTCATCCCTCCTTTAGATTCCTTAAAACTTAAAAATATTCACTTTTAACGATTTCTATGTGGGTTAATCCCGAAAAAGCAACAACCATACCAAATTTAATCATTGTAGCCATACAGGGAGATTTCAATAATTTTGAGGATAAAACATGCCCCCAGTGATGTAAATTTTTCGGAAAATTTTGAAACGGAAAATTCCGATTCATGAAAACATGCTCCACTTATTCTTGCATTGTTGTTTAGCCATAACATTTATTTGATAAATAATATAACGATTCTTAATTTCAGCAAAAAGGCTTCCAAAACCAATGTATTATTCTATCAAAATTCACCTTTGATATAACAAAATCATATTTCGTTGATTCAATACACGTAAGACAATGTTTCCCCATAGCTTTAACACAATAAAATAAAAATCTTCCTTCTTAATTTCTGGTTTGAATATAATATTCATAAGGATCTGGAATTTGTATGTTTTATATAATTATTTCGTTGCATAGGCAGGCGTACATGTGAAAAAAGAATTTTAGGAATGACCCCAAAAAAAATGGATCAAAAGATTGCAATCTTGGGCAATAATTAGATGTTTGGTCAGGAGCCACAGAATTTTTGAACGGCCTCTAGATAAATCGAGTTTCCGTATATTTTACGGAATAAGCACATCATACTGAATTAAGTGGTAGTTTTGGTTTGGATACGCTATATGTAGTTCTCCAGATATAAGACATACAAGAAAACGTTTGATTGAATGAAATATATTGGATTTTTTTTTATCAGGGGCCACAGTAATTTTGAATTGACCCTAAATCAAGACTTCGTATTCTTTTGCGGAATAAGGACGTCAAGTTGTGGTAGTTTTGCTTTGGCTACAGTATATGTAGCAGAGGTGGCCATTTTCCACTGGGCTCGCTCGGGCTCGCGCTCACCTCTCTCAACTGGACTCGCGCTCACTTATCTCAACTGAACTCGCACTCACTTGGGCTCGCACTCATCTCTTTCGACTGGGCTCGCACTCACTCGGGCTCGCGCTCACCTGTCTCAACTGGACTCGCGCTCACTTCTCTCAACTGAGCTCGCACTCACTTGGGCTCGCGCTCATCTCTCTGGACTGGGCTCGCACTCACTCGGGCTCGCGCTCGCCAGTCTCAACTGGACTCGCGCTCACTAGCTCTCGCGATCACTTCTCCCAACTGGTCTCGCGCTCACTCGCGCTCGCACTTACTAATCTTATCTGGGCTCGCACTCACTCGGGCTCGCGGTCACTTCTGTCCACTGGGCTTGCACTCACCTGGGCTCGCGCTCATTTGTCTAAGTGGACTCGCGATCACTAGTGCTTGCGATCACTTATCCCAACTGGGCTCGCGCTCACCCGAGCTCACACTCACTGACCTTATCTGATCTCGCACTCACTCGGGCTCGCGCTCACTTCTCTCCACTAGGCTTGCACTCACCCGGGCTCGCGCTTACTCCTCTCAACTGAGCTCGCACTCACTCGGACTCTCGCTCACTTGGGCTCACGCTCTCTTCTCTCGACTGCGCTCGCGCTCGGGCTCATTTCTCTCAATTGGGCTCGCGCTCATTCGTGCTCGGGCTCAGTTCCTTCAATTGGGCTCGCGCTCACGTATTGCATTGGGGCTCGAGCTCACTTGCACTCAGGCTCACTTCTCTGAGTTGGGCTCGCACTGACTTATTTCTTTGAAGCTCGGGATCAATTATTGAGCCCTAACCCAGTTGAGCGCAAGAGCCATGCTCGCGAGCTTGTACACCTTAATGAGCTGATTAATGGCGTATGCCCCCTCCAATTTCAACCCCTGATGGAGTTGTTACAATTAATCGGAGTTTTCTAACTTTTCCTATTTTTGCGGCAGCCCAAACTATTATCTAAATCGTTTTTTGTTACAATAATGTGAGTCATTTTTAGATAGATTTTCATTGTCTCTGTTTGCAGAATCTACGTGGATAAAGCTATCATTTAGTTACAAAATATTGTTTTTTTCTTACCTCATAGAAATACCTGACACGTTAATACTAAACTTCGTTAAAACAGCTGCTTTAACAAAATGAACTAGTCCTACAAGTCATAGATTGTTTAGAAAAGCTAATAATGCCAAAATTTCAACTTTTTAGGTCACCCGGAAGTACTCGTTATTTTATGTCTGTGAGTAAGTTCGTTTTTCATCGATTTATATAAAGTTCCTGGATGGCTAAATATCTTGGTTAGAATGATTTTTTATGAAAAAAAATGAAAGATACAAAAGTTACAGGATATCAACAGAACTATCGAAAACTCCTGCCCGTCAAAATGTGTGTCGCTCTGTGAGAGGCCCACGGGGCCCACCTATGATTTCTTTTAAATGAAAGCCCCCATTGTTATCCCTAATTTGGATTCTACGGAACAAACTAAATCAGACTGTGTACTGATCAAAGTTGTAGGATGTGAGCAACAAGCCCTACAGAGCCGGAAAGACTATTAGGGGAAGTAGTGTGAAAAGTTCCGGAACGGCTGAATATCTTGGTTAGAATCTATTTTTCTGAAAATTTGAAAGATACAAAAGTTGCAGGATGTTAATAGAGTATCGGAAGTCCGTGCCTTTCAAAATTTGTGCAGCCCTGTGTGGGACCCACGGGCCCATGTGTGATTTTTCAAATGAGAGCCAGTATTTTTTCTTTATTCCAAATTCGATATATACTTAACAAAATAAATCTGAATATGTACTGCTTAAATCTAGTCCCAGGCCCTACAGCCTGCAGTTTTCACTGGAAATCGTTCTGCATGAAAATATGTGAACATACTGTCGTAATCAGTTCTGTTGGGTTTTGGACGATGGGTCTCAAAGTGCTCAAATGTGGGTTAATGATGAAAAGTTCCAGGATTTTGAATTTGCGAAATGGAATCCCGCGAAACGTACTGACAAGTAAATTCGTAGGTCTTGTAACTAGATACTACATGGTTGGTACAGGACACCACTCTTAAAAAATCTTCTAAAAGTTGTCTGTAAAATGCAAAGCAAACATAACTTTCTGGGTATTCCCAGTAAGTTCTCTAATAAAATACAGCCATCATTTAGTTTTCAGGAATACTGAGAGAAAGAGAAAAGCATACGTCAACCTTGAATAAGTTTTGAACTGGAGTTGATAAATTACAAGTAAAGGCTCCTATTGATGTCATTACATTTCCAAACAGAGAATTTCAGATCCAAACAGTATTGAAGGTCGGAAGTGCGTCGTCTGAACCCCGAGAACATAAATTGCATTAAGCACACGACTTAAGTCACATTTTAATCACATTTGCAAATGCTATCTAGAGATTGAATTTGTCATTCACTGAAAATGTTTCCAAATTCTGTAAAAATAATGAGTAATCACGATGACGGCAGCAAATACTAGTTCAGAATTGTATTGACGGCTACGATAAGAAACAGTCTGTACACTTATAAAACTGGCAATTGGATCCATACGACAACTCTCTGCGATGTTCTTCATGTGAATGAAAACATGCAATACTAACATTTGTGCGGAATTTTATCGACTTGAGAGTTCATAGGAACTTGTACATTAACAGTGTATAGGAGCCCTACAAATCCCAAGTTTGCTTTATTAAATGCTGGCCCCTAGAAATCATAGTAGATTCCGATGCTAGAAAAGTATTATAGTACAGTGTGTACCTATATGTAGGGCTCCACACGTACAAAGTGAATAAGGGACTTTGGCCACTAGGGTTGTCAGAAATGAATTCGACGTCGCAAAATGCTGTTATGTGTAACAACTGGAGAATGAGTTGCTATGCAAGCCTAAGTGGGAGGAAATTCTGAGGGGATCAACAACATTGTTCCAGTAAAATGCATCCTATATCATTTTGGCTGTGTCTACGTGCAGTGTGTTATGTACTGTACAAGATGTCACTACAAAGACACGGACCCCAAGGTTCGTCACTCCGTTAGTATTTTTCGACTCCAAACCCTCTCTATTGGAAATGTGGTGTTTGCATTTGAGAAAATGTGTTTGTATTTAATTAAGTGTTCGAATTGATGTACTTCTGCGACCTGACAATGACCCAGACGTGAGTGAAACTCATCCATAACTGCAGCTAACATATTTGGTGTAATTTAGCTCGAAACATTTGCTATTCTATCCTTCAGTTTGTTCAATATAATCAGATTTCAGTTCATACGCTTTGCTTTTTAGATATCCCCAGCACAAAACGTCAAGCGGATATAGATCAGGAGACCTAGGTGTCCATTCTATAGTCTTACTCTATCACCACTCTATGATATGGTGATATCCATCCCACACCCCACAAGCTCTTATCATCAGAATAGTAACTCTTTATCTTTCGACTAAATTCATTCTGCCTAACAGAAGGCAATTGAAGAAAGCAATTCAGAGGTGAAAACACAAATAATTACGTAAATACAGAATTGAATCTTCTAAACCTTTATTCTTAATCTGTGTCTGTCTGCACTCTATTCTCTTTATCAATCATACACCACAATTACACTAATATTGTTTTAATACATCAATTTTGCAGAACATATTTATGACCTATAACACACATCCACCTTGTTGGTACAGGGACACCTACTTGCAAAATAACACTTCGGTTCCCTGCTGCCCATAGGGTCTAAACAGTTTCATTTTCCTACCAGTCCAACAATTGTAATCGTGAGAGATCCGAGGTGTGTTGTACACAAAGACCCTGAAGGTTGTGTAGTTTGAAATGTAAATATATGTAAATAAAATGAAATTTAAATATGCTAATGAAGTTAATTTTAATGAAATTTAAATAATCTTAATGATATGCAAATTTACTAGCAAAGTCGGTAGAGCTATTTAAATGTCGGTATAGCAAAAGTTAATTAAAACGGATGAAGATATTATGCTGAACAAAATGAACTCAAATTACTTTAGAATTTCCAGCAAATATGAGAATCTAATTTTCAGGGTCATACAACGCAGTTTTACTCCAGGTGTAAGGAGTCAATACTATCTCCCACTGACGCAACAACATAAAGATGTTGGTCAACCATGTCGTACTGGACTCGGACAATTCCAGGACAGCTGAAAAGAATACATAATATTGGCACAATTTCTACATACCTTAATGTACTTCCTGTGTAGAATGATGCACTCTGATTTCATTCGGATGAATAAACTTTAAAATGCCGTAAGCACACGATATATCACACTTTACACTTGGTTTACAGATGGGAAAAATATACTTTTAATTTTGAATTTCGAGATTGTTTCGCCGAAAAGTTATTTATACTGAATTAGGCCTATCTTTTTATATAATCAGAGTTCGTGTTCGTTACGTCACACATCTTGGTCCTAGTTCCTGGTGGTTCCTGTGGATTCCATGTCATCTTCTTGCGTTGGCCTCACTATCTTCCGTTTCTAGTGAGACGTCGGTCCAACGATGGCCTTGCTCCTCTTCCCATCGGAACAAGACATTTCTGCCACACTCCTGTTTCGCCTACGCCTTGTCTTTTAGGAAACAATTGACGTTTCCCATTCTCTGGTGCACGTAGTGTAGTTAGTTTATCTGGAAGCTGCTCGTTTCGCCTAACTAGCGCGATCCAGCCCGTCAAGTGGCTATGGTGCGACTATCTAATTTTCATCACCCTAATACAAAAGGGAAGATGACACTGGCTTTAAAAGTAACTTGCAAAACGATTGTTCGAAGTTTCCGCTCATCACAAAATGTATAAAAAATACTGTTCTATACCTAAGTACAAAGTTGGCTTCGATGAACGTTTATATTGTTAAATGACGAATAGTCTAGAGCATGACTAATATTTCATTGCTCTTACAATGTCTATATCTTTGCGGATAGCACACATTACTATTCCGAACAATAAAGCACCGAAAGTCAAAGTTCTTCACGAAAGTCAAAGAAGCATACTCAATATGCTATAGGCGCGCAAAGAGTATTGTTTCTTCACTGAAGACTAAGCACGAATTCAAGAGAAGAGCGCGAAGAGTGATACTTTTCCTTCGAAGTGCAGACACGAATTACCTTGATTCTTTAGCGCTATTCTCTTTTAACAAACCCTTCTTGTTGCCAAAAGTTTGGGCTCGCTTTCTGCCTACTGCGAATCTTATGGCGGGGGTGATTGCGGTAAGACGGGTTTTCCACCACAGGTCATTGCACTATCTGACCTCATTACCACTCTTTGCCTTGTTCTCACTTTAATTACATGGAACTGGTAAACACTGTTTAAATTCTGACACTTGCACTGTCAACTAGAATCATCAGGCTTTGATCTGATATGCAGCACTTCCTGAGGGTTTCACAAATAAATACACAAATTAGTTTTAAACACAATGTGTATGCATTGCACTTGAGTTATCCTCTTCCTCACACTTGCTTTAACCGGTTCTGCCTTCTGTCGGGATTACTCGTAGGCATTTCACCTGCATGAGGGGTTGTCGCAACTGAGATTTTCAACTATTTTTCATTGTTTTTGGGTGATTGCACTATTTGTCAACACACAGCATATTAAAATAAGTATATACACACAAAAATACACATAATATGACATGCTGTCATATCGTAACAACTTAGTACATCATGGTTTTATTCGACGTGGGTGCTGTTTTTCTCCAGGACGTCTGCTTCTCTGACAATAGTCTTTGTCGCTCTTACATCTATTACGCATCCCCCTCAGGTTTAGACTGCTGGACTTTCCGTCCTGCACCGATATAAGCCTTTCTTTATTTAATTTCATAACCATACTATTAAGCGACTAACTTATCCTACATCCTACAATATCGAAAACTTCAAGAAAATTTGTACAACACTTAAAGAATTACGTGTGGAAGTATAATTATTTACAGGGGTGAAGGCTTCTACAGGGAATGCTCTTTTCCTTGATTTTTCTCCTCGAAGTGGGGGGAACTTCAAATTGCTAGGCCGGCGCTGAGCTGGCAAAATGTTCGTTGGATATGATTCTTCCGAGAAAATAGGTGTTAGATCTAGTCAGGTTCTCATTTGTTCACACCTCTTTGTATTATATATTTTTGCATGTGCCTCTTAACTCCAGCAAACGTTTTTGACAATGGCTGTTCTCGACTCGGTGTCTCCGGCTGTCAACGTATCCGACCGAAGTAAAATTGTCGCCTATGTCTTTTGTATGCCCTTAGATACTTAAAGTGTGCCTGTACTATGAACAATAGAGTTAGCAACGATGTACCAGTTGCTTCAAACTCAAGTGTGTTCTCCTCTTGCAGACAAAGAATCTTGTCCTTAAACTTTTCTCTCTTTTTTTTTTTTTTTTTTTGTGCTGGGTTTCATGAGAGCTGAGTTCCCAACTTCCTATGTTTTCCATATAGAATTTAACCAGAGCTTTGCCTTGCAATTAAATATCACTTGCAGTCAATATTAATAAAATTCTATCTTATTTCGATCCTTTACATTTATGAAATGATATAAAACACGAATAATAATAATACACATAAAAATGAAATTAACTCTACACTATTAATTCCACAATTAATCCTTTAATAACTACCTAAATCTAAATAAAAATAATTATACGTAAATAACATATTTCATACGCAAATTAGGCAACATAATTATATGCATAAATAAGATCATAATAATTTACATAGGGTATTGCATGTATATTACACAATCCTGTTGATTTTCCTGCAACTTTTGTATCTTTGAAGTTTTCAGAAAAAACGCATACTAACCGAGATATTTAGCCGTTCCGGAACTTTTCATACTACTCACCCTAATAGTCTTTCCGCCCATGTAGGGCCTGGTACTCACATCCTAGAGCTTTGACCAGTACTTATTTTGATTTAGTTTGTTCTTTAGCTACCAAATTTGGAATGAAAAATGGGAGCTCTCCTTAGAAAAATCATAGTTTTGCCCCGTGGAGCCCAAATAGGGCCGCACATATTTTGACAGGCACGGCCTTCCGATAGTCTTGTTCATGTCCTGCAACTTTTGTATATTTCAAATTTTTAGAGAAACGCATTCTAATCAAGATATTTAGCCGTTTCGGAACTTTTAACAAGCACGAGAGAGAGAGAGAGAGAGAGAGAGAGAGAGAGAGAGAAAGGTGGTAATATGACACCCTTGTTTTTTTATAGCTTGAATTTTTAGAGTAACACAGCCTTTTGCAGCCAAATTTTTGAGGGATGCAAAGAGTAATATTGTAATCAATATCACATTGTTTCGTATTTTTTTTAACAAACCCCAAAACAGACTCTCGACAAATTGAGATGGTAATATGCACCCTCAAAATATTGATAGTATTATAATAGATAAACAGTACTGAAATTATCAACAAAAGCAATACGTTAGAGAAACTTGTTTACTGAACGCAATATTGTGTACAGTTATCAAGTACAGATGCATGGTTTCATTTTTAATTTTATTTTTATTTTGTTGCTTCACTTAACTACGAAAGTCACATAGATGTTTGTCTTACATCCAGCGATCTCATCCTGACTCCAAATACTACAAACTATACTCGCCGCGACATTATCCTGATAGCCGAGATACGCAACTTCAATTCGGGCGACTCCGCGCATGTTACATAGTTCTTCACGTTACACACGTAAAACATTACTTAGGAGATCAATTCAAAGAGCTAATTGAGTTCAATTACATAAAAATGTTAATACAGAAACAATATTTAAAATAAAAAGTACTAGATTTATTAGTAACGGGTTATGAAAATGACGTCACGACTCAGAATCGGAAAAAGAGAAGGAAAGGAGAGCGTGAAAAGCCAGTAGCTAAGATGCGAGTCTCTTGCAAGTGTTGCAAGATTATAAACTTGAAAAATCTTATATCAAAAACAGAAGACCAGTAAAATTAGTTAATTGATCAATGTTAGAAATCGTCCACAATGGATAGGAAATGGCTTAATATTTTTATATGATAAATAAATTAAATAGTGTTGCTACCCCGTAAGAAACTTCTATGCCTGCTGATAAATGAAACAAAAGAAAGAACGGGACTCACATGTAACTTCTGCAATTTTTGTGCAGAGAGTAACACTGCTCTGACAAATATCGTCTTCGCGTGTGTGTTAGTGTGGGTACGTGGGTGTAGTGAAACTGAAACCATGGAGCGAAATTGAAATCATGAATGAATCCGAATTATCTTTTCAGTATTATCGTAAACACGAGGAAGGGAAACCTCTTTAGTCAAGCAAAGTAAATTGTCAACAATGTGTACTCTCGACTAAGAGAAAAATATGCAGACAAAACTGTTGAATAAATTATTGATATGATTGTTGCCGGTTCGCAGTTGGTTTACTCATTGCTAACGTAGAGTTGCTGTGCTTTGAGGAAAAAAAATCGTATTTTTAATTTATTATGTGGGAGGGTGGCTGCTTGTGTGTTTCTGTTTATGATTGACCTTTTCCAGGTAGATATATGAGAGTAACTTCATTTCTTATCCTTTCTTACCTTAATCAATTGAAATGAATAATCAAAATAGTTTTCATGCTCTCGTTTTAATTGTGAGGATTGCAAATACATCACGTGCGAATTTCCAATACATTTATTACTATTGTCGTGTCTTCATGAATTATTAAAAACAAACCAAGAAACATTTTTCGTAGCGGCAGGAAAAAAACGAGAAATCACCGCTCCGCGCATATCAGCTGAGACCCAGAGCAGCGCCAGTTGAAATCCTGACGAATGAGAACCCAACCAAAACACACACACACACATACAAAGCCTTCCCTGCGAAAAGGTTCGCGCGCCAACATGTACTAATGAGCTTGTGATTCGGCTCTCAAGTTAACATTGCGTTTAGTATACACAGTGAACGAAATGTTCACCTGCGGGTTTCATTTTACAGACATTGCCAAAATTAAAGCATTTCATATTTTCTCATACCCAACATGCTTCATTACTTGTGCCAAACAATAACAGATAAACGTACTTCAAAGTTTTTACAGTTCATGTATTACACTCTGCAAGTATAGAAAGATCTGATAACTTACGAGAATCACGCAGAATGCATACCTCACAAACATTTGAAAACCAATGGTTTGCAAAATACGCTGTCACGGCCGTATCTAGTCTCCGACTACGTTCAGAACGAAACCAACACCGCCGATATGACGTAACGTACTGTTCCAAATGAAGCAACTGTTTGTAAACAGAAATTGATATACTAGGGGTTCCAAAATAACAGCAAAGATCCATAATACCACATATTTTTTCTCTTTATTTCTTTTCTTTCTAATATATATTAAAATTCCAAATTATGCTATGCATAAGAATCGGATCGGAAGTCTTATGGAACGGCTTTGTTCGTCTGTCTATCGCCAGGTGTCAGATCAAAAATTGTAAGATATGTTAAGTAGCGTTTTTTACGCAATCGATTCAGCATTCCAGAAATAGGTTCCATTTCCTCTGTTAATTCTCTATTCAATGCGAAAGCGGTTCAAATTAGAAATTTCCGGTTTCTCCGTTTATGTCCATAGAACGAAAACGGTAGCAAGTAGTGAAAAGTGTTTTCCATACGGTTCGACGTCTCGAGACAACATAGCATGACTATCCACAACACTATACCAGCCCAGACATGGTTCAAATTTGCTATTAATTCTGATTACAACACTGACTTCCGTAGAGTAGAAGCAGTAACATATATTGTGGAGCAGTTTTCTACCATCGATTTAACCCCCCGAAATAGGTTCTTTCTCCTCCATTTACCCTGTATTCAAACGGGAAATGGTCCAAATTAATAATTTCAGGTTTCAACATTTATCAACATAGGATAAAAATGGAGGTGACACGATGTATCAGTGGCATACGTTCGTGAGACTTCGTGTCAGTAACATCGTCTCTCTCTCGCTGATCGTTTGTGTTGTAACAAATGAAAAGTCACGATATTATTTTCTAAACTGTGCTATTACTTAAGCGTGATATCGCTGTTCTTAGTGATCTAGATCTACATACTTTTTCTTCTTCCGAGTTATGTTTATGGTCGTTGTACGACGAAAATTGAACACGAGTTGCTTGCGTGAGAATATCTTATGTATCAATTCTGGTCAAGTAAGTCAAAAGCCTTCTTGAATTTTTGTACATGAATGGATACGAAACAAGTTCAAATCAACCATTGATTGAATCCATAGTAGAGAAATGGAATTCATACGGAAACAACTGTAGATTAAGTTAGTCAACAAGATGTTGTGTGAACTAATTCTCTCTTCAAGTAGTGGTGAAGTCAAATACACCGATAGTGACAAGGAACTTTTACTTCCTATTGATCTCGCTGACAACAATATTATAATCGTTAAAGCTTCTTTGTGCCCTATGGAACTTAGTAATCAAAAGTTAACATTATGAGTTTTTTTCTCATTATGGTGAAATACTGTCAATCCTAGGCGAACAGTATACTGGGGACCATGTCACCCAGTACTGGACGTAAATTAATTAAAATGTAAGTTAAACAAAATACCCCTTCATTTATTACAGTGTATGGTTTGCGCCTATTTTGTAATTATTCAGGTCAAATCCAAACATGTGCGTTGTGCAATTCACATGAGTATTTTGTTCAAGAATGCCCAATTGAAAAAGGTCCGTAATTCAAAGTTCATCCGCAAGTTCAAAGTTCTCACCCGCCACCGTTTCGTACACATCATAGTCCTTCACCTGAAAAAGAATATCTGTATACTGGTAACTACACGGAGTTTCCTCTGCTTACTTCTGCTCAACCTGGTATTTCTTCAAGTCATGACGTTCCAGCACTTGAAACATCTCAAGACTCCGTCATTTGCCCAGACCCACCTATGGAATGATATATTTCTACTGACCCGGAAGTTCTTGCCACTCTGGAAACAACAGCAGTACAACCATTTACTCATGATCACAAGGCTGAGAAAACTCTCCGGGAAGGACAACTAGCTCAGGTAGGTGACCAACAGCCAGTTAAGGATTTAAAAGTTGATCCTAGTGCTCCTATAGAGCACGATAATCAGTCTGACGTGCACCTGGTAGCAGACCCTTAGTACCACATCACCCTTGACAGGAATGTGCAATCACTTACCAATGACTGTAAGTGCCCCTGTATACGAAAAACGTAAACTTTCCAACTTAAAGGCAACTGTTACTGGAGTTCCAAAAACTACTAAAGGAGGCCGTACTGCAGATGTTACACAAGTTTCAGATGCGCAAACCCGGGCCACCTTGAACAAGTTGAAAGCTGGTACCCCCGTTGGGGAAGACTAATAATTATCTTCTTTTTAATATTGAGGTCTTATTTTCAGCCATTTATGCAGTGTTTACCATTTTGCTTAACTCCTTCCTTGGGAATAATTTAGTTTACGGATGTCTGGGCTCAGTAAACCGGAAGAAGTTAAAATCGGTATCAAGCGATTTGTTTTGTCCAGCTGAATCCATTGATATATAGTTTATATATGTTTCGTTGAAGATTATAACCCACGCGCGAATACTAAATAAGGCTCAGTAAACCGGAAGTAGTTATAATCGGTATCTGTCGATTTGTTTTGTGAAGCTGAATCGATTGATATATAGTTTATGTATATTTCGTTGCTGATTATACCCCATCTCCGGGAACTAAATTGGACTCAGTAAACCGGAAGTGGTTAACCGGAAGTATTTGAAATCGTCATCAATCAATTTGTTTTGTCAAGCTGAATCAATTGATATATAGTTTATATATGTTTCGTTGCTAATTATACCCCACCGGGAACTAAATTAGGGTAGGTAAACCAGAAGTGGTTAACTGAAAGTACTTAAAATCTTTATCAATCCATTTGTTTTGTCAAACTGAATCGATTCGTGTATAGTTTATATGTGTCTCGTTGCTGATTATTAGGGTTAGGATTTTACTGCACTATAAATGCGGGGAAAATGCAAAATAAAAAAATGCAATTATGCACCAAAAATCTAAAATAATGCTCTATAATTTACCAAATTAGGCTTAGAAAACCGGAAGTAGTCAAAGTCGGTATTAATCGATTTGTTTTGTGAAGCTGAATCGATTGGCATATAGCTTATTTGTTTCTTTGCTGATTATAAGCCACGCCTTGTAACTAAATTAGGCTCAGTAAACCAGATGTTGTTAACAGGAAGTAGTTAAAATCGGTATCAATAGATTTGTTTTTCAAGTTAAATCTATTAATATATAATTTATTTATTTATATTTAGTTGCTGATTATGCCCCATCCCCGGAAACTAAATCATTCCCCATTTTTATGTTTATATTTATATATAGTTTTCGTTTTGCCTCCATCAACAAATGGGATTTGTTTCTCCTAATGAACAAGAAGCGTTAAGAGACTTTATTTACAAAGCTTATATTGATGTGTTGTTCGCTCAGGAAGTGGCCCTTTCAGAGTATGGTTATGTTTCAACATATGCTACTCTCGTTTTACGGAGAACAGGCTAGGAAAAGCTATCATTTATCGTTGTGATCTAGGTTTTAAGGCAGTTAATGACTACCCGAATGAACGAATCTCCTTTGGGATGCTTCAACACATGAAATTTTGTAATATTTATGTCCCGTCTGATTCTCATAAAAAGAGAGAGAGACAAGATTTCTACAACACTGATCTTGCACAGGCTCTATTTAATGGTACCAACCCTTGTATATTAGGTGGAAATTATAATTCAATTTTACAGCCTATTGACGAGACTCCGAACTTTAAGATTTCTCCTGAATTCTGGCGAGCAGTAGACACATATAATCAAATTGATATGTGGCGTCTCTTTCGACACGCTGTCCCCGGTCATTCATTTCACACGTCCCAGTCCTCTAGTCGCTTGGATCGTTTTTACATAAGTCGCTTACTTGTTGCACAAGTACGAGATGTTAAGCTCGAACCTGTCTGTTTTAGCGATCACTATGCACTTATTCTGAGAATAACCGTGCCAGTGTCAATTTTTTTTAGAAGTAGACCCTCTTGGTACTTTAACACTTCTACAGGGTGCCCCAAAAATAATGGTAAGAAATGAAATCACAGATAACATGTAGTCCGGAAACGAACAGGGGCGGAGCTAGACAGCTTCGAATAGGGGGAAAGGAACTTCACACCTGGCTACCGGGATAATGATCAGAGCTAGGAAAGCCAGTCAGAAATACATAAACATCGTATCGGCTTGTCCTATTAAACGCATGTTCAAATGTATGACATAAGTGTGCAAGGGATTCCCCAACATCGTCTGGGGATTAATGGAATGGCTTTCCGGCATCTGTAATGCAACGGAACAATTAAGATAGACAAAATACAGTACGAGGTTGTGATCCATGGATGTTAGCAAAATGAATGTCAAAGCAAAGCGTGGCTAGCATGGTTGTATTAACAGGAGGGACAATATGGAAATATCAGGATGTTTTACAGGGGGAATGAAGTGTACATCCGAGAAAATTAGCATTTGAAAATTAAAAATTTATGGATAATAACCAGTTCTACAGAGGCAGGATTTCCCTCTCATACCCCTGGTAGTTCTTACACTGTCCATTGTCAATGGAATGTGGTATACTCATAGAGATAATAGGAGTGACTATAGTTGCTTACAATGCAGACATTCGGTGAATTCCTACATGAAGTATGTAGACTCTCTGTTGCAGTTATGTAACATACGGTTAACAGGCCATGCCGATATGATTTTTTTAAATGTAATTCTGAACCCAATTCCTAGCTTATATCATTATTCCGGTGGCCATGTGTGAAATTCCTTTTCCCCATTCGGAACACTCTAGCGCAGCCCCTGTCCATTTCCGGACTATATGCTATATGAACTTATTTTGCTTGTTTTGGTGACAGAAATCTGCTCTTTCATTTTTACCAATAATTTTCGGACACCCTGTATATTTCTGGACCTTGAGTGTCAGCATTTAATTCGAGACGAATGCCGGAATTTGTTTCCAAACAGGGAAAACTTATATGTGCGTTTTTTGGGGGGCAAGCGAGTTGAAAGAAGATTTCGATCCATAAGTAAGCAAAAGTAAACAATATTGTATTCAACGGAATCAGGAATGAATACTCAATACAAATATTACTCGAACCTACTCAAAGAATACATGCAAAAGCAATTGCGAGGATGTATGTTCAGGCCTCAAATACAAGAAATCAAAGCCCATTTATTGTAATTGCATAAACAACGAAAGCGCGGTTTTGT
This sequence comes from Thermobia domestica, assembly GCF_964235325.1. Taxonomy (NCBI): domain Eukaryota; kingdom Metazoa; phylum Arthropoda; class Insecta; order Zygentoma; family Lepismatidae; genus Thermobia; species Thermobia domestica. Next base: position 270,956,971 of record NC_137459.1, on the reverse strand, counting down.
CCGATGCAAGCTTGTCCCGGCCGATGACACGGAACAGGTTTGCATTGTGCACATTCAAAATGAACAACTCAGAGGCAAACAGAAGCTGATTTCTTCCACTAAGTTCGAGGATGGGCAAATTTATGAAGGTTAGTAGGTACTTCTCCAACTTGTTCAGTATTATGAAAAAAAAACTGCATTCAGCACCTAAGGTAACGAAGGTGGGTGAATCTCTTAGACTTATCCCCCTAATCTCAGATGTAAATGCTCAAGAGTGTCTAAGCAGTCCCTTAACAATCGTCCCTTAGGTTGAAACCTCAATTAGATTAGGAAAACTTGACAAATTTACTGGAATTGACTCTCTTCCGTTAGAATTTTATCTTAGTTTCATTGATATTCTTGCACCCTTTCTTACAGATCTCTTCAATAAATATCCATAAACTTTTACTTTAGCAGAATCTCTCTCCATGGTATTACTGTCTTAATCCCTAAAAAGCTTAACTTTGCATCTATTGTTAATTATCACCCGATCACTCTTTTATGTGCAGACTTAAAAAAAAATCAACCCGATGTCTAGGATTTTATAGCCTATCACGAGAGTGCCTTCCCAACTCCCGTGGCCATTTTATCCGAGGATTTATCCAAAGCTTTCAACAGGATATCGCACGATTATCTCTTTACAGTTCTCCACAAATTTGGATTTAATGGCCCCGTTATGTCCATGTTTCAAGGAGTGTATTACAACAGGACAACTAAGTTGAACATCAATAGTGGTTTAAGCTCTGTTACCCCTTTTTGTACTGGAATTCTTCAAGGTCACGCCATGTCTAGTATATTATTTAGTCTCTCAATCACACCTATAATATACGCGACGCAGACCAGACACATTGGCATCAAAATTTACCATGCTTCCATTTCGGTCGCGAGCTACTCAGATGTTTACTTCTATGCGAACAGTATTTCCACTGTAGAAAATGTTCAGAGGCTTTTAGACAAGTATCAAAACATTTCAGGCGCAATATTAAATACATACACACACACAAAAAAAAAAACAAAGGTTATCGGTCTTCATCCCAAATTCTAGGATTTATACAGCGAGTACTACACGGTTGTTGATTCAGTGAAAATCTTGGGAATTGAATGATTCAATAACGTAAAAAAAAACAACGCTAGCACACAAAATTCGTGGTCTTCTAATACTACATAAACCTCGCAATATGAACACAATCAATAAAAATTTCTTTCTTAAACAAAAAGCCTTTTGTCTTATATGTTTTTTGTTTTGTTAAATTCTTCTGCCCTACAAATATATAAACTTCTTAATAGTCACGCGTTTTTTTTTCTGTGGTATCATAAACTGTTACGAGTTTCACGTGATCAACTTGTGCTATTACCGGCACAAGGTGAAATGAACTTTCAAGATAATAAGATCAAGCTAAAGCTTTGCTATTGAAAAGAATCATCGACGTGTTTACGAACGATAAGATCAGAGCATCTAGTAATGTCATCTCTGCTTGTTTAGCTTGCGTAGACCTTGAAACACCTATTAATATTTTTCCTTGGGGATTTAAATTCCCACACTTGTGTGAACACGTTCTTGATACTATTTCCTATCGGTTGATTGAGCGAAGCAATTTAGACACCATGCCTGTTAGAGCACTCTATCGCCGTTACATCCAGACATAGCACCACACATTCACTGGCCTTATATTTGGCAAAATAGTAATGCTTTTTTTAACTACTCAACAGAGATAGCTTTGGTATTTTGTAGTAAACAACAAATACGATAGGCTTGCCCGACTGTTTCAACTAAATATATGTGTGCTCACTGTAATAACATAGATAGTCTTCAGCATCGTTAACAGTTTTGTACAGAGATTCAAAATATCTGGCAAGATTTCAGCCAACTTATAAGTGAGATTCGTCGCCCGTCCCCATTCTCTTTACTACTTTCAATGTTCTTATATATATATATATATATATATATATATATATATATATATATATATATATATATATATATATATATATAAAATAACAGACAAATTCTGACCAAAGCATATATTAACTAATAAATAATAGCGTTACAGTTTCGGCAAATTAACTTTGCCTTCATCAGACACATTATCTGATGAAGGCAAAGTTAATTTGCCGAAACTGTAACGCTATTATTTATTAGTTAATATATGCTTTGGTCAGAATTTGTCTGTTATTTTATAAAAGAAGTTCCAAAGCTAGAATGAGTGGCATTCATATATATATATATATATATATATATATATATATATATATATATATATATATATATATATATATATATATATATATATATATATATATAGAATGGTCCACTGAACAATGCTGTTATCAACAAAAGAGAAAAGCTGTTTGGAAAAGTTACAATAATTAGGAAAATTTCACTAGTGCAGTATGGTTTAAAACCTATAATGCAACGCGGTAGAGTATGATGAACAGTACTGTGGTTATGTGAGATTGATAAGTCACGTACTGACTGTGATATTCGGCATCTTGTGAAAGCTGAGAAGTATGGTTTGTAAAAGATGGCGCCCACAACGTTTGCATTTAACACGTTTAACAATATTTCTCGAAAAGTTTGCAACACTGATCAGCGTTTAGCATCTCTTTTGTCTTTATATTCCTGGTTGCTTCCATTGATGATACCCAATTTAGATCATTTGATTTACAACAACATAGCTTTCTCTTGGGTTGGCAACACTGTTCGTCCGATGATGTTCTTTAATGCACGGGCAGATGTCGTCTTTTCTCTAGTTGTTTTGTGCAAAGTTTTGTTTCTCTATCTCTTTTGGTTTCTCCGTTATCATACTTGGATATTCTAAATTATTTTATAATGTGAAAACGTCATTTCATGATTTGTCGTCAAGTCGGCACGGGTAAACTTTCATGTAGGGCGCTGCTATTTCACTAATGCGTGTTTATGGTCACATAGAATACATTTAGACGTTGTGTGTGTCGCAAAACGAAATTACCTTATTTAAGTGACACTCTAATATCTATCTATCTATCTATCTATCTATCTATATATATATATATATATATATATATATATATATATATATATATATATATATATATATATATATATATATATATCTGCGTGCATGTGTTTATGTATCTATATATAGCACTCTCGACTCTGCAGCCAGATATCCGAATTCATGTCTTGGTAGAACCTAACAATGTTTTTTTTATTTATTTTGTTAATCTTTTCATGGAATGACATATTGTACTTCCACCATGCAAAACTTCATTCTATACGAAGACTATAACATAGGCGATATCATATACACACAAACTCTTTACTTTTAAATTTTATTTTCTTCTTTAACCACATTGCTTCTGTATTCCTTTTGTAAGTGCACAACGTATCTGTAATTAACCTGTCAATAAAGTCTTTTAAAAAAGAGGTAGAGCCTTCACCTCTGGTGTGTGTGTGTAGTCTGTGCTTCGACCCCTGTCCAAGTAAGTTTGTGGTGGACAACATCGGAATCACATTTTTTTTCGGGGTACTCCCGTTTCCTGTAACATTCTCATTCTACCAATTGTTTCATCATCATCATTCACTTACTTTAATGATCGTCTATATTAGCATAAAGGACATAATTGTGAGATTAAACTAAAAGATTTAATTTCATTTCAGAACAAAATTGGTATTATGTAGCGACAAACACATTTCTTCAATAGGTTAGGATGTCAAGAGAACATACCAACAAAACCTGCGACCCTCTACGAAAACCAGGAATGGCTGAAATTTATTACTATTCGTGTTTTAATACTAATTTCCATAGATCAAAAACGGTAACATCTATCGCGACGCGGTTTTTGGAATCGACTCAACTTATCAAGAATATTTTCCCTTTTCTTCATTAACATCTTATTCAAATCGTAAATGGTTCAAACTAGCCATTTCCTCTTTGAACCTTTATTACTATAGAACTAAAATTGCGATAGATAGCTACAAGTGGTTTTCTGCAATCAATTCAGAGTTTCAAGGACACATATCACTAAAACCTGCAATACTCTACCGAAACCAAACTGGTTGAAATTTAGTAGTATTTCTGGTTTCAATACTGATTTTCGGATACTCAATACATATAAACATAACGTGCACGTTTTAGAGTATGGGACCTCGTGTAGTGTAGTCGCTAACGCTGTTGACTTTCATTCGAACGGTCCCGGATTCGATTCCGGTGAGGACACTCAATTAGAAGAGAGTAAACAGCACTTTTAGAACATATATGCTGAGTGAAGTTTTCTTGAATTTTGCTCTTTAGCACTGTTCGAATCCCTGTATGGTGCCTAACAGAAAGTTACAAGCCTCTTCCGCATTATTTTCTTCCTTCCTTAATTCCCCCGAGTAGTGTAGTCAAGGGCGTTACCCCTCATACATGATGGGTTTAAAAGACCAATCGATGCAGAATACCCAGAAATATAATTCCTAATCCTAATCCTAGATTTAGATTATGATATTTAAAGATATGCACACCAAATTGTTTGCTTAATAAATTAATATTCGTGCAGTGCAATTGTAGTAGTAAGTCCATAGAGATAAACTTCGTTGAATGAGACTTGTCAAGATGGGGAAAGCACAAGCTACCTAGATGCATCACTGAATGGTGATATTGATTGTTTTACGCTGTTCAGACTTTGCTCTTATCTTTAGTTCTTGTTGCGTCGAAGATAAAGGGAGAACGGAAAATTAGATAAGGTTAAGAAATGTGGACAATAGGAATTGATCGCGGAAGGCAAAAGACAAGGTAAGACAAGACAAAGAAAACGAACGTTAAACTCCCCAATACATTTATTCACCGTCTTCTTCTCTCACTGCAAAATTCTCTTTAAATTACATGTTCTATCGTTTATAAGGACAAAGAGCGAATCATTGGTACAATATAACAAGCAATAAGTATGTTTTAGGCCAATGATGGTCAAATGAAGACCCGCGAGATTGTTTCGTCAGGTATGCAAATAAAGATGGAAAACTATTACTTTTGTTTTCTTTTTAACTCTATGCCCAATTTGAATTGCGTGGCTGGCCTCCCTTCAGTATGCACCTAAATCGAGACTTGGCTTTTCTTTAATATTTTGTTTAATTGGCATATTCTGAAGAAAATGCCAATTAGAGCACATGTAGAGTGTGATATTGTATGCAAGTGAGGCATGGACATTAAAGGAAGTGGAAACACAGATAATAGAAGCCTTCAAAATGTGATGTGAAAGAGGTACGTTGAAAAATAGATGGGTAAATAAGGTGACAAATGAAAGAGTATTGGAAATAGTAGAGAAGAGAGGAGAATAATGAAGAATATCTCGGAAGAAGATATATGATGATTGGACATATTATAAAACATGGATGAGTCACATTATTGTTATTCTAAATATCAGTTATATCTATCGACATAACACAGGTACGTACTAGTAGATCCAATCCATATTATTAAACTCAGTTACTTAATCAATATATTTATCCATGTACACATATTAACAATCACAATGCAATCCCTGTTTTTCAATCGCAATATCCTCTTCTTCACACTTATATACATTATGATTTGTTCTGAATACTTATCACGCAAAACTTCCTCTCCCTTTTCTAAGTCAGGAACACATCCATCTGTCTTGGGATCTTCTGTCTATGGTTCAATGACGCAGAACATTGGATTAGATTCACTTTTGAACTTTGGTGTTCTACATTTGGGGTTTCCATTCGCCATCGCTGCTCTACTTCAATAGTCATGGTTGGTTTACAAACTCTATTTACCATCACCTGTACGCAGGCTCGGACTGGCCAGGGCAGGAGGGCAGGGATTCCTGCCGGGTCCCCATCTCCCTCACATATAGGGTGACCCAAAGTAAGTATACGCTGCCGTCCCGTGTTTTATATCATTTCTTATTGTTATCTAACAGGTAATTTCCTTATTATTTGTTCGTAACGTATTTTTACTTATAACTTAAGCCCGGAAAAGTCGAAGCAAATAAATCCATAAACTAGAATGCTATACTTGATCAATGCAGGTGTGTGTACCTACTTTTGGGCCACCCTGTATAGTAATGAACATTGAATAACATGGAAAGTAAGATAAGACATGTCTGCTGTATTGGAGCATAATTAATCGTTGTAGTTTGTTCCGTTTCCAGAGTTCGGTGACCCGTGCATTGAATGTAGTATTGGGGTCCCATTATTGGGATGAAACTAATAGTATTGTACCGGATAGTATTGTACTTCCAGACCTCCTTTTTTAAGGGCACTACCCCCCGGAGCTCTGAGAGTGCCCCGCGGAGCAGACCAAAATAATACGTCTATAATATGTATAATAATAATTAGAATAGTATCAGTATTGCCTCACCGGAATACTAAGGTTGCCCGCACCGGACCATTGTTTCTGAAAGAAACACTGCCTGCGAGTATGTACCTAAATTAAACAAGTTATCAGTAATAGAAATACATAATTCTACACAGAAACTTTTTACTCTATGCTAAGGAAATCATTTAATAACATATGGGCATTGACAGATGCCGTGAATGCTAAAACTAAACTCCAAGAATGCGTACAATCCCCAGAGATAATAGCTTCGCTCCCTGAGCAGCATAGCCCGTAAGCCTGTCTAGCGAGCTGGTGAGGCTCAGACGGCAGGGTCTCCAAGTGTTTCTACAGCTTCAACGTGGAATAGCTTTACCTCTTTCGAATTTGACAGCTTCGGGTATATGCAGCACGTTTCATGTTATGATCTCTGGGCTTGGAGAGGAAGTGTTTTTTATCCTTTTCGCTGGGGTCTCTTCTTCATGGCTGCTGTCGTCCAGTATCTCTTTGTCTTCAGAGCAACGGATTAGCTTTCTGCCCAAGTATAATTTGACATCCAACAACTGAACATTCTTTGCTTGAAGGTTTAACGCATCTGCCGTTTCCTTATATTGGACCCAAACATTAGAGCATATTCATTCCACCACGTGAAGCATTGTTCTGATCGTCCATTTTTTAGTACGAGCCTTGGAAGGGAAAAAGCTGATCATTCTGTCACCTACAACAACTCCTCCCATTTTAATATTGTATTTACTAATAAATTTGGCATTGGCACCTCTACGTGCTTTTTCTCTGATCTTGACCAACGTTCACAGGTTTGAACAGGGTCGGGTACAAATGCCGATGAAACTAGAAGTACGCTTCTGTTATTACACCACTTGGTTATGCACGTATTGCTACCAGGATCAACTGCAGTTCCAAATAAACCTTTCCCTTTAGATTTCAATGTTTTGTCGGAGGGTAAGACAATTTTTGCCTCCGGAGGAACACGTGAAACCATTATTGCGCCTGTTCTCACAAATCCTGTGTCTGTAAGATGTTTTATCAATGGTATACTAGAAAAATATCTGTCAAAATATAATCTATGACCTGAGTTTAATGGTTTTATTAAAGCCATGACAGCAGTCCCACCTAATCCAAAACTCTTCTGAATATCGCTGTCAAATGTATTCTTCCCCTGGTAACACACAAAATTAACTAACTTTCCATAAGAGCAAGCTAAAATAAACAGTTTTATACCCAAAAGGTTAGGTTTTCCGTGAACATACTGACGAAATCCTACTCTTCCATTAAAGTCCCAAAGTAATGCAGACAATACAAACATGCATACGATACAAGTGCGAGAAGTCCCAAAGTAATGCAGGCAACACATACATGCAGGCAGTACAAGTGTGCGAAGTCCTAATGTATTGCAGGTAGTACATTGTAATTTGGCAAACAATAACTAAAATCTGAAAGCAACAATAGCAGAATAAATTCACTAATAATAAACTACATACTTTTAGAAGTTTATACACATAAAATGAAAGGATTTGAAAAAAAATGTGAAATAATAATTTGTAATTTACCTGATGAAGTTGTTGCTTCGTTGCTATCCATCGCGAGTCACATTTCATACAAGCTGAAAAAGCAGGAAGTTCGTAATTTACACAAACAACAGTTGCCAGATACAAAGCGGCATCTCGTGGCATGCTACAACAAAATTACCAAATTCTACGAAACAAATGAGTTGTGGTATCGATTTATATAAAATTATATTTTTGTATTGCATGCAGTACACTGGATTCCAGGAGGATAAACACAAAATAACTGTTGGATAAGAAATGTGGTCTCATTAACAGTAAAGTTCGTAAAAAAATGAATTATGATGCTATGCAGAAGTTTTGATGAAAATAAATATAAATTGGTGATATTATTATTATTGCTATTGAACATATGATATACTTCAATGCTGTAACTAAAATTGCAAAATGGGTCAGACCGACAAGCGCAAAGAAAGGCACGTGAAGTATGCAGTATTTACGAAAGGGACGCCAGGGTTAAGATTCAAAACCACTGCTCTAAAGGTTACAGAGAGCTATCTTCTGTTCTGCTAGAGAACAAACTGTTACTCAGATCGCTAACGAGTTGAGATGTGGCAAAAACAGTCTAGAACTGAATTCAACAGTATGAAGAAGGTGATAAATGGTTCACGTATGGACCATGAAGTGGGAGCCCTAAAGTGACAATTGCCGATCAAGATAAAGCTGTTCAAGAAATAAGGAATATGCGTTTACGCCGCTATTATATGTTTTAAACAAAGCCATTCAATATGGTTGTTAACATGAAATAATAAGGAAACGATTATTGGCGGATGTTCCACATTGTTCACGACCCACTATTAAAACTTTCTTCTAATAAAATGGACGCATCAGAACATAATTCAATCTCAATCATATTAGACGTCTCGGTTAGCTGGATTTTCATGTCTAATCAAGAGTGACTGTACATACCATGTCGAACAAAATATTATCAGAATTTCATTCAGGACGAATAGTAGCAAAAGTCTGGGGAAATGTGACAGCGCTGGTCTTGGAGATTTGGGCCCAGAACCTGGAAAAATGAACAGTAGTGTTTACATTAATATCCTAGAAAGCACGTTGTTGTCTTCCTTAGAAAGAAAATTCCCTGGAGAGGAAAAGTGTATGCACTAGGTGCTCAAAAGTATCCGGACACCTGGCTGAAAATGACTTACAAATTCGTGGCGCCCTCCATCGGTACTGCTGGAATTCAATATGGTGTTGGCCCACCCTTAGCCTTGACAGGTTCCACTCTCGCAGGCATACTTTCAATCAGGTGCTGGAAGGTTTCCTGGGGAATGACAGCCCATTTTTCACGCAGTGCTGAACTCAGGAGAGGTATCGATGTAGGTCGGTGAGGCCTGGCACGAAGTCGGAGTTCCAAAACATCCCAAAGGTGTTCTATAGGATTCAAGTAAGGATTCTGTGCAGGCCAGTCAATTACAGCAGAGTTGGCGTGGGTCAATGAAAACTTGATCCACGACCCACTGACCCACCACCCACCGTGACCCACGACCCACTGACCCACCACCCACCATGACCCACTCTGACCCACTCTGACCCACTCTGACCCACGACCTACACCCACCGTGACGCACCATGACCCACCACCCACGGTGACCCACTCTGACCCACCACCCACCACGAACCACTCTCATCCATTTTGATCTACTCTGACTCACCAAAATCCATCGTCATCAACTCTGAACACGATCCACGGCCTCTTCTGAACTGACTAAAGAGTTTACAGATGTAATAAAACAAGACTGTGAAATTGTCACTAATCGGAGTTTGAATTTCTAGTCAATCGCTCAAGCATCACTCTGTTACAATAACAGTGGATCTGACCTTTACGATATAAAATGGTAAAGTGTTTGTCAGTGAGGAAATTGAAACAGTTCGAGGTGGGGGGAAATTAGTGTGTGCCTAAAATATACTTGTACTAAGAGAGTATTCTTACAAGTGTTAATTTCTGAACGCGTTCCACAAGAAACTTCTATTCGCAGGAAAATACCCCTGTACAATATGGAAAAGGTTATGGTTTCTCAGTTCACAGTTCTCACAAAAGACTTGAAAAATCAGTTGTTCATAGGGTATAAAGATGCTCGGGTACCATCTGTGAGAGCATCTCCATAAAGTATGCTCATAATTGTAATTTGTGTAATCACTAAAACACCACATTAAATTTAAGTTACAGATATGCATAATTGCAATTATTATGAATATTTATTCAAAGTAGTTTACCTAAAGCAAAGAAGAGACTTACTAAAAATTAGGTACAAAGTTGAATAACACAAATAAGCCATTAATAATACAAGTATACATTTTCTGTAACTCGTAATTTTCCACCCTAAAACAAATCTGAATACGGATTTATTTCCTGTTGGTAACTTTTTGGCGGTAAATCATCCGCAGTGGATTGATGTCCATCCTTCAGCCAAGAAATAATTAGCTCGTCTACTTTGAGCTTGTCTAGCGGTGGGCCATTGGCGTCTCTGGCATGTAAAATTTTGGGGGGAGGACATCAAAGGAAATGGTCTAACTGCTAGTGAGCATCTAAATAAATTAAATTAAAATATAATATTGAATATTTCGTATTTCAAAATATTGGGGGGACAAGTCCCCCCGTCCCCCCGCCAGAGACGCCCATGCGGTGGGCCATTAACATTGATGAGCAACAAGTTAGACAATGTTTGAGCAGTTAGTGTATTTCTAATATTAGTCATCTGTAAATTCATAAGGGGAAATCCCCGTTCGCACTCTGTCGTGGAAATTGATAATATTTCTACCCGATTTCTGCAACTTCTCATCGACAATCTACTTGTTAGACTTAAGTCTGATAACGATTTTTCTTGGTCAGGTTTGAAATACTCAGCAAGAAGTATCATCTCTCTATCACCATACAACATCTTATCCATATCGACCATGTCAGTTGGCAATGTCGACCCATGTAGAACTGAAACTTCATCTACCACGCCTTTGATAGGGAATCTTATGAACAAATTATCAATTAAAGCCTGATAAACTGATGATTTCTTATTTGTTTATAAATTTAATTTTTGTAATTACACATGAAGGTTTGATACCATTACCATGTTCCCTCCCCCGTCTAGAAAGCGAAAGGGAACAAGGTTTCTGGAAAGTGTTCAGAGTTGAATGGGAATTTCCCTCCTTCTTCAACTTCAATTACCACACTGCTGTTTGCCATGTGCCAAATTACGATGAATTTCAATTAAATTATCATAGTATAATTATTTGCTTGTTGAAGTATCAATACTTTTCAGTGCAAAAGAGGATGAAATTTCAAAGTTCCAATTCAAAGTAAGTAGACCAACGTAAAGGGAGAAAAGATGTAAAATTTTCCATACAATTATGCGTACAATCCAAACTTCAAATTTCCGTGTAATTAAGCTTACAGTACAAATTTTATGCCTATTTTTCTCACAACTTTATGGGTTGATTGCCCTGTGCTGTAAGCGCTCCATATAATAAACATTAGCTTCAGCAATTATTATAGCAGAAAGCAATGGATATATGAAGCCAAGCACTGTATTTTTTTTTTGTTTCTATTTTTTTCTTAAATAACATCGATCGTTTTCGATCATTTTTACAAACCAACTCACTACCAATTTCCATATATAGAAAGTGCCCCCCCCCCAGAAAGGAGAATTTAGAAAAAATGCTAGGACACACACTGTTTATTTTCAATAAAGAGTTAATACACTGAATTTCATCTCCGTAAGTTTAACGGCTTGCGAGATACTATTTTTTTTTCCAAAAATTCGGATCCTCACTACCTCCTTAGGATATTATGCATTATAATAAAAGCAATATAACATCCCAATTTGGATTAAGGCCTAACTATATACCAAAAGTAATTTCATTTCACTTTGCAATTTGACCGTGATGATCAGGCACACATAGTTGCATTCATTTTTTTTATATATATAATACTTTATATATTACAGTGATTCAAAAATGTATTTTATTCCAGTAGTTAGCTCTAAAAACTCACAGGTCTCGAAAGCCAAGTAGTAGTGTAAGTTCTATTGCTATTATTACTATTAAAAATATCAATATTCAAAAGTGCCTGAAGTTCTTTTTTCACTTGGTTAGATATACTCACCTCAGGTAAGTAGACAGAAACAAGTGGAAAAGAAAGGGAAATGAAGGTCTTGAAAGTAAAACGGAGACAAATTTACCAGTCCTCAGAAGATACTGTCTACAATGCAGTGAGCAGAGAGGGTCGGTAGATCATACTGAGTTGGTGGGTCGCAGTGGGTCATGGTGGGTGGTGGGTCGCAGTGGGTCACGGTGGGTGGTGGGTCGCAGTGGGTCACGGTGGATGGTGGGTCACAATGGGTCACGGTGGGTGGTGGGTCACAGTGGGTCATGGTGGGTGGTGGGTCGCAGTGGGTCACATGCTGTTGACCCACGACCCACTGACCCACCCAGGAAACTTGACCCACTTGACCTACTGACCCACCGACCCACTGACCCACTCCGTCTCTGCATTACAGGGATGTTATGGTCGTGTAATCACTCCGCCACAGGCCGTGCAGTTTGAACAGGCGCTCGATCGTGTTAAAAAATGCAATCGCCATCCCCGAATTGCTCTTCAAAAGTGGGAAGCAAGAACGTGCTTAAAATATCAATGTAGGCCTGCGCTGTGAGAGTCCCACGCAAAACATCAAGGGGTGCAAGCCCCCTCCAACAGAAACACGACTACACCATAACACCATAACAAAAACATAAAAAGTAGTTTTGTGCTTCAAACTAGTTTTTGTTTACGGTGAGATGCAGTTGAGTTTACGGCGAATAATCGAGACTTATAGCTCTTGCAATGTGTAAACATACTATTCGCACAAGTCTAATTTAATTTTACGTCATAATAGTTTATGGGAAACATGGTAAATTCATGAAAGGATTGGTGTTTGGAATGATGATAAATGTTTTCATAGTTAGTAGATTGGATATGCTCAACTGCTTAACGTGGGGATTTACTTGATTGAAACATGGTACGAAACACATATCATCAAAATTAGTGTAGTGCTCTGGGAGGCGTTGGCTGCCAGACTTTGTTGGGTTATTTCTTTTATTTATAAAGATTATCTTTCCATTTAAGCTTGAACTTTTGTTGAGAACATGCTTAAATTCATCGTTGATTACAGGAGACTGCACAAAAGTACTTGTAGTAAATCACATTCCAAGTATTGTTGTGTAAAGCACAAACAATATTTTCTTGCAATAAAGAAGTGTATGTAAAATATTTTCTTAATTGAAAAAATATATAATTAGTGATTAAACGTAACAACCTGCTTTTGTCATTTTTTGTTACGCAAGAGACGTTCGTTTCAGAAAAGAAGATTTAAAATAATTGAATCAATTAACTACAATTTCAATGGTTAAGTTTCAGCTTGAATAACGCTAATCTAATTTGAATTACGTTATCTCTCATTTTCCACGATTGGATAAATATTAAGATGAAAATGAACTATTTTCCTCTTAGAAAGTTAGAAATAGTGTGATTTTCACAGATAACGACACTAAAGTCACGTTTTCTACATTAGAAAACAAACAAACAACAACAAAAAAGCTATCTCTTCTGCTCCAGTCTTATATACATCTAGGAAACAATTTCCCCTCATACTCATACAAGTTTTGAGTTACACAATTATTTTGTTGGCATTTATCCAAGTTTCGTGTCCTTTTTCAGCAGCATAAATATATAAAACGCGGACCTACAATTTTAGGTGAAATTTGAACAGTTGTATTGTGTTTAAAAATTTTCAAGGCTTTCCCATCGGTAATTGAACCTCGAACCTCGTGCTCACTATTTTTTAAATACTTATCATTAGTGTTTGTTGAAGTTCAGCGGCTATTTTCAGGCTATTAGACGTGAACCCACCAGTTTTGATTTTTGTTTAATTTGAGTGTGTTTGATGTGGTCAGGTGTGTGTGTTTCATGCAAAGATAACCAGTTCCGGGGAAAGCTGAGCAAAGTTAGAGAGCACACCTCGGTTCCTTATAGTGCTGTTGAATTTTTGTGACATTTGCGGTTTTCGGTTTTTAAGAAAACCGGTTTTCTGAAAACCGAAAACCGAAAATGCGGTTTTCAAAACCGAAACCGCAAAAGCGGTTTTCAAAACCGAAACTGCAAATGCGGTTTTCAAAATCGAAACCGCAAATGCGGTTTTCAAAACCGAAACCGCAAAAGCGGTTTTCAAAACCGAAACCGCAAGAGCGGTTTTCAAAACCGAAACCGCAAAAGCGGTTTTGGAAACGGAAACCGCAAATGCGGTTTTCAAAACCGAAACCGCAAGTGCGGTTTTCAAAACCGAAATCGCAAAAGCTATTTTCGGGAGCGAAATCGCAAAAGCTATTTTCGGAAGCGAAAGCCGCCCGAAACCGTGTTTGTGGTTTTATAAACGAAACTCTGTTTGTCCTTATCAAAGCAGAAACAATGTTTGATGTTTTTAATTACACCTTTTAACAATTGTGAAAGCATCTATCGATCGAGACAATTGTATTGATTTATGTCTGTGTTTCAACTTTTTTTATTTGCTCCAAGACTATTATGGTAATATATGCAGCACTGTGCGAAAGGGATAGTTCGATGGTTGTAAAAGTCACAGCTAAATTAGGGTTGCAATATTTTAAAATCAGAAAAGTGGGGAGTTCTAAACCGTAAGCACTGCTGTGAACTTGTGTGTTACAAATACTGACCTGGGATCCTTCGCACTTTTTTTTTAGTTACTTCTTTGATGACACTTCCAATGTACTTTTCGGCTGCAGGGAAGAAAACTGGACCCCACCTGATTTTTATATATTTCGTAAAGTAGAGCACGAGGAACACGATTCTGAAGGAATTTTGACATTCCGACATCCCGAACTCGAGATACTAGAACTTATACAGTAGTTTTACATAGTATGTATAAAATGAACGAAGAAAGTTCTGTCGCTTTTTGACCTATCACCTTAGAGCATCGATATGTCACCTAAGACCAGGTGTGTAGCCAGCAGGTTTCTGTAGGAGGGGCCCGTCGTTTTTCAAAGGGGGGCAGCTACAATCTTAAAAAAAAATGTGTTGCAGCTAGTGTTTTTGAAGCCTGAAAAAAACTGGAAAATTTTGGTTTCCTTTCGGAAAACTAAAAACGCTGTTTTTAGCTTCTTCTTTTTCTTCTTCTTCTTCTTCTTCTTCTTCTTCTTATTATTATTATTATTATTATTATTATTAATAATAATAATAATAATAATAATAATAATAATAATAATAATAATAATAATAATAATAATTTCATAAATTATATTACAGATAGTTTGTATTATGTTAAACCAAGATCTACTGCACCGACCAAACATTATACCTTTGTGCATAACTATTTCAATACACAGAACCGATCTATAAAGGTAAACAAGAAAGTTCTATTGCTTTCTTACCCACCACCTCCGAACATTCATGTCACCTAACACGTATCTGGAAGATCAAGAATAGATCGACAACCTTCTGCAAACGTTCTGGAAGGCCATTTATTCCACCGCGGTAGAGGTTGGTGTTCCGTGAAGCGAAGAAGGTATCAAGTGCATTTTGCACCTCTACTTGGGATTTGAGCTTGCATCCTTTAAGGTGATTGTCCAAGAAAGGGAACAGATTATAATCGGACGGTGCAATGTCCAGGGAGTATGGCGGATGCAATAGTGTTTCCTATCCAAGGCGTAAAATGGTGTGCCGGGCCATCCTAGCCACGAGGGGCTTAGCGTTGTCCTGTAACATAAGGACCCCTTTGGGATTCCAGAGTTTTGAGTTTCTCTTGAACACGGCTCAACTGCTGACAGTACACAGCTGGATTGATGCGATGACCAGTTGGTAGCAGTTCCCGATGCACGATGCCGCGAGCAGTTCATCAACACACAGGAGGACTTTCTTCTGGTGTAGTGCTGGTTTCGGCTGTCTTGGAACCGTTCATGGGATGCTAACCAATTATGACGGCACCGTGGAACTTCGTATAGGATTCATTTCTCATCACATGTCAACATCCTGTCCAGAAATGGCTTCTTCCTCAGACGAGACAGCAAAGAAACACATATGTCTGCTCGCGTAGCTTTCTGGCCCGGAGTTAATTCATGTGGGACCAATAGACTCAAATTGTAGTGCTTCCCAAGTTGATGGAGGTGCTGCCGGATGGTTTCTCCACTCACATTGAATGTTAGCCCCAGTTCCTCACAGGTCTCTCCACTGTTTGCCTCAGTCGCTACATGAAGATCTTCATTTTGTACATGTGTTGGTCTTCCGGCACGTGGTGCGTCTTTCGTGTGTGTTTTTTCACCGTCCTCAAACTTTCTAAACCACCCTTGCCCTGTCTGCGTAATCACGACACTCTCACGAAAAGCCTGAGATATCTTCCGCCCCACTGAAGTGGCGTTTGATCTAATTTTGAACTCGTACAGTGTAACGGTGTTCGAGACCTAGTTTGGGGGCGGAATGTGTAATGCTGGGGGAATCAAATTTATGACAAGATAAATTTGATTTCCAGTTTTAGTTGTGAAATTTTATTTGAATAATTTTGTAAAAATTATGTTTGGGTTCGCCAAATATTATTTATGAATATGCAAATTGTTTTTGCATATTTACTTGCCGCCCTGGCAAGTTATAACATGCTTAATAAGCAGAAAGCTGAATGTACGTGCGTTGATTTATGAAAGCCTGATTTACACTGCACGAGGCTTGATTTTTATAATCCTATTTTCCCCATACGGTATTCCAGAGTGTTAGGAAAATAGGTGCGTAGTTAATTAGAACATATTTACAAAGAATATTTACTTGCTGCATGGCTGAAATAAAATCACTATTGTAGTTTTATTGGGAAACAGCTGTACTGGCCGTCACTTCGCTAAGCAATAAAATTGTTGCATAAATTAATTTAATCATCAGACTAAAAGAATTTATGCAAATGTAGAATGGAAAAATTTACTATAAATACTAATAACTGTATCTGTGAGGGTCAGCTCAGCTAGGTTCCCAATTGTTTCGAAATAATATATGAAAATTCTTTAATTGGCCTAGAATAGGTTGGAAAATCTGAACTGTTTTTGAAATGACACTTTAATAAAATTTAAGTAACAGTGATAAATTTTTAATTATCCAAACTTGCAATAAAATTTAAATTGAACAACAATAAAAAAATGAAATGACATGATCATTTTAAGTTGAAATAAATTGAGACAAATGTCACTAAAATAAAATAAAGATGAAATATGGAATACGTTGACTGAAGAATCTGAAGGATTCTTATTTTTTTTATGTTGTTTAAAAATAGGTCTTAGGCAATACTTTTAAATTACAAAGATTTGAATTTAGTGAGCGGTTTACCTTTTTTTTGTAACTGCTTATTATATAAATTACAAACAATATTTTTTATTTTCCACTTTTTAAAGATGAATATTTTAGATATTCCAAAAAAAAAAAAATTAAATGTACATGGCATCATTGTTTCATCTTTTTGATATAACCTTTTGTGTGTGATTTATTTAGTTTAGAAGACAATATTTTATTCATTAAGCACAGAAGGAGAAAGTAAAAAAAAGTATGCTTGAGAAATAGATAATTGACGAAGGTGGGAAAATTAGATGATTTTGAATGCTAGCAAGATGATTATTATTTAGATTAATTAAAGATGAAAAGATAGTGAAAGCCTTGATTTGAGTAGTGCACTGATTTGACTTTAATTGTTTACTTTAAATTGAAAATTCTCTACACATGGATATAGATTTAAGATAATAATATTTAATAATAATAATAAAATACCTCGTAACATAGAAACAAACAATTATATATACTTGGACACATATACTAAATAGTCACACGTTATATACACAATGATTACAAGAACACATATATAGATATTAGATTTTATATTTAACTTGGCCAATATTTTTTTTAAATGTCGGTACCTTATATTTGTTTATTTTACTTTGCGCAATATTTTACTTTATAATTATGAAGATCTGTCTGTGCGGCGTTTGCGCAGACAGATGTCTTTTTTATGTTTAGTTGCTTATTTAAGAGTTAATTTTGTCCTAATGATATTTTTTTTATTTACATTTTTAGGGCAAGAATTATACTTTATGCCTTTTAATTTAGGTACACCCTGTTAATACCAATAAAAATACCTATATTTAGCAAACAGATTACATTTGTCTTTTAATTGACAAATACGAGCTCTCTGGGTATGTATTTGGTAAATAAAAAAAAAATTTGTTAGAAATACATAAAAACGTAAAGATTATTTATTTAATTAATACTTGAATAGTAATGCTTTTTTGACACATTAATTTTGTTGTGTAATAACCTAACTTTTTATGTTACAATTTTTTTATATATAATATTTTTAAATGAGCAAACAACGCTAACATTTAGAATATAAGGAGATATTTTTTAGAATTTAACACTAATTAGCTGTGTGAATATAAATGGTTAAAATGACAAAAGTTAATCACAAATAAATTTTAAAATATCGATTTCAGTTATAGTTTCTTTAAAAAATAATAATAATAAAAGATAACTGTTCAGTCCGTCAAGGCCGGATTACCACGATTCAATTCTCGTTTCAATCCATTAGTGAATTTGGCCAAGGTAAGAGGATGCGCTCGCCCACGGTAATGTGGCAACAAATTTCAAATTGAAAATTTAATATAAAGGTTTTGTCCTACCTTCCCGTCGATTCCCATGTTGAAGCTACCACTTTTATTCACCTCTGGTCGACCACTTACAACACTCAAGTTCCTGTGTTCATGTGACTGCAGCATCCCGTTCGACTCCCGAGATGTGTATGGTCACCCGCCGATCTCTGACGCTCTCCTCCTTAGGCCTTTGGCTCTCTCTGGATGTTTAGGACGTCATCATCGGACTGAAGCATCCAAATTCCTACTCATATCTAGGCGTTTCGGCGTTTTTTCATAGGTTGTCTCGGTCAAAGTGATTATAGAAGTCCAATATTGGTGAATTTAACTGATATACTGATTAACAAATTATGTATTCGTAAACTGATTAACAAATAATGTATCCGTATATATGTTAATCACGATTATCACAATTGGTCACAGTCACAAATCAAACTTTAGTTGCACTCTGTTATAAGTCGATATAAATGCAAAATAGATTATAGTTGTAAGAACGTTTGGAATTTGATTTAATTGTATCAGTGTTTATATGAGTGAACTCGTTGCGGCACTACTGTGTGTTTAGCACTTCATTGTCTATAGTTGCTTAACACGATAAAAATAATTAATAAAGTATGTGTGTGTGTGTGTGTGAGCTCTGTATACGTGTTGTTGGTGTTACTTTTCAAACTTAACTGCCCTTTTTTTTGTATTTTGCAACCGTCTTTTTATTTAAAAAAAATAACGTATGTTCTCCCAATTCCAGTTTTAAAATTTTAAAATTGCCAAAATAGGTTGTTGTTTGTACGTTCCCTTTTCTTTTTTCCTAAAATGTTAAAATGTGCTAATGGACTTTTAGCTTGCAATATCGTGCCGGTGTGGTTCCTTTGGTTTTATCATGCGCTTGCGAATATACCTCTTTTCTACGATAGCTATTGTGAAGATTTTCTTTCTAGACAAACTGTCTAGCTTTACAATGGAACCTGAGTGTGTCTCCTGGCTGTGGGTGGTCGTGGTGAATAAAGACTTTTAAAGAGTTCTGTTGATCAGGTGTTTCATTTACCGCTGAAAGGGTGGATACCGTTGGAAAGCAAATAAAAAAATACGCGTTTGAAGGAAAACAGAAATACAGATTCTTCATTTTAAAAGAAAAATGATGTTTTAAAATATGTACTAAAGAATATACTAATAAATGATTTACTAATTAATTGGGTTGCAATAGCAACTGTCACAATTACCCCCCTCCTAAGATGGAGCAGATGATGCAACGTAGTTGAAGCAGATCTCCATCCTAAGAGAAAGTATGTAAGTGACGTTGCGCATTGTGTTACAAACTTTAAGTACAAAAATAACATTATATAAAAATTTTAGCCCTAAAATATTTAAAGTTTACATGAAAATGAAATTACATGAAAATCTTATCCCTAATGAGTTTTGGTAAAAATTTTTACTTTTCTTAAAAAAAAATAATATACGTAGTCTCAGGTGTCGAGTTTTTGGTCAGTTTTAAGTTGCCAAACACAAGCTTATGAGTTATGCTTAAAGAACATTTGATGATATTATTTTTAATTTTTTTTGTGGATTTTTTTTTATTTTATTTGGGCGCTTATACTACTGCTTCTGCAAGAATGTTGGCTGCTTTAGGTGGCAAAACAATATATTTTTTTATATACATTCTTTAGCGTCTTGGACTACAGGAAAGAATGGCATTAGTATTTAGAGAATTTTTTGGTGGCAGATTTCCTCCTCAGGCGAGGGCAAAGCCATTGCTCGCACTTGAGTTTTTGTTATTTGGCTGCACTATAAAACTTTTATAAAAGATTTTAATATTAGGAGCACTATCTCTTGAGGACAATGTTTTATATTGTATGCATTAATATATTAAAACTTGCTAAATTTTTGGTGGCTGCTCGCAGCTCAGAGCTCATTAACCTTTAGCTCGGCGCGTTTATTATAGCTATTGTTACCAAGGGGAAAGGGTGCGTTGAGCCTCTTGCTCCAAACGCAAAATTCCACTTTAGAGCTTGAATCGGGATTTTTTTTTGATGGCTTTTTATTAATACATATATGTATCTCTAGGCACATTCAGGTGCATATTAAATATTGTGTTTCCTATGCCGGTTTTAATAATAAGTATTGCACTTTTGGCGGATATTTTTTTCCATTTCTCCTTTGTATCCATATTGATTTTACTTTTTAACGTTTGACATTTTCTTTAAGAATACGCTGGTTAATATTTTTTTTAACCATCATGGTGTTTTTCCTTCATTTTTTACTAGGGTGAGTTATTTAAGTGAGGTATGCTATACCATAAATTTTTTGTTTGCATTTTTTACAGTAGTTATTTAGGCAATTGTTAGGTTTTTTTTATCATCACTTTAAATGCTGTATATTTTTCTTTATGCACAATTTTCATGGCAATTAGTTTGAGTTGCTTTCATGCCGCCATCATTGACATTAAGCTGCTTCCTAGCATGCTTTTCTTGACCATAATCTTGAACCCTGGACCACTAGTCCGGTTCTAATAGGCCAATATTATAGTTGATTTAATGGTAGCACTGATGGTATTATTCAAGTTATTTTTGGTACTTTTATGTCTTTTAGGTAAGCTGTACCATAGGAAACTGGTTTCTTTTTGCCAGTTGTCATTGGGCATTTTTTTACTTTGAAGTATTTTGACTTGAACGATTTACATAATATGAGGGTCATTTTGACCTTTCCGATTCCTATGGTTTTTTGTACTGTTACCTTTACCATGCGGAGTAAACCATAGTGGAGTCAGGTTGTTTTGCCAATTTTTATTATTTCCTTCCTGGCTCGATACTGCCTTTACTTGACGGCTGTGGTAATTATTTGTGTTACCTGGATCACAGTGATAACTTTGATCCTGGAATAATTTTTTATTTATGTATTGGAATCTTCCTTTAGTAACGGAATTGCGAGTGTCTTCTTTTTCGTATGAAGACATTTTTTTGTGAGGCCTGTGTTGCTCATTTTTTTCCATGTGGAGAATTACGATTTTGTTTTCTTTGACTTTCGTAAGAGTTTTGCACCTTGAAGTACTTCTTGAGTTTTGGTTTGACTTTTATTTTTCCTGGAACTGTCTTTTCGCGCAGCTTATGCTTTACCTTGAGCGTTTTGCAGGTGCTTGGAACACCTGTACATATGTCCACAGCTGGGTAAGTTTGCTTGGTCTCCTGTCCTAAATTTTTTACTATCTGATTTGGAGGAGATTTTTCTAGCATAATCGCTTTTAATTCCTTTCTTTCCACAAGTTGATTGGGCTGCTTTGTCAGGGAGTTTGACTGCTGGTTTTTTTTTTGTTTTTGGATAACTTTAAGATTTTGCAGGTCTCCCTCCTGAAGTAGTGCCTTTTGTATTTTATTGGGCTCCTTTCGCTCCTTTATGAGCTTTTTCCGTTCTTTTTGTTGTTTTTTAAGCTTTTTATTTTGTTTTTTTTAATTTCCTGTTAAATGTTTGAAGTATCTTTAGTTGCTCTTCGTAAAATTTCCTTTTTTTCTCTCGTTTTTCTTGTTTTTTTCTGTTGTTCTTCGTGAAATTTCCTTTTTTCTTTTAGTTCTTTTTCTTCCTTTTTTCTGCTCCTCACGTTTTTTATTTTGCTGTTCTTGTTCTTTTTGTAATTTTCTTTTGAACTCCATGAACATTGGAAACCATGATGGCATTTTTATGGGCATTGGGCCATACTCGGTAAGTACGTGTCTTGGAGGTATTTTAGTTTCCATTTCTTCGTATTGTGGGGACTGCAACTAAAATAATGAACTACTATGACAAATTATTATTTAAGAAAAAGAAAAACACGAGCAGACTTGAAGACAGTTATGATGACCATGCAGGTCCTTATGCTAATATGCATAGAATTACTTTGATCCATAAGACAACTTTGAAACTCAACTTACACACACTTATTTGTTTATTTATTATTTCATTAAAAGTATAGTGCCCAGCTCGGAGTTACTCAATCAAACACTAATCCAATTCAATCTTGTTCCTTATGCTCACCATATTAATGCTAATAATAATAATTATTTACATGTATAAATATATGTATAACGCACTTATTTACATTAATTTGCTTAATACCAATTCACATAAATCACTGAATATAATTACGAATTAAAATATTAACTTCCTATTAACTAAGATTGAATATCATTATGCTAAAACAAAGAAAAAGAATACAATATACATATATGCGTGTACAAGAAAAATATATACTTACATTATCTAATTTACCTTTTGGCTTTCCTGTTTTTACCTGTGATTTAATCTCCATCTATTTTTTCTCACTTTCATTTTACACAATAAACAAATGAACCATTGACATTTTCGTCTTCTTCTTTTTCTTTTTTTTTAAAGAAAACGTACCAAATTTTATTTCTCCTGGTAATGAATTGACAGAAACGTCAAAAGATTTTTTTTAACAATTATCATTTCTTACGAAAGTTTCTGAATAGTGAAGCGCTTTAACTTGAACTGTTTCGCTTTTTAAGATTTTTTTCTTTTTTTAGGTGACATTCATCGTCGCCGAATATGTTTGTCAATTATTTTGTCATATCCTCTCGGAATATTTACTTTATTCTACGCTTTGTAACATCCTTTCCTGCTACACTACTATAGATGTAATCATTCTGTCGTACACCCTGAAAAAGAAAGTAAATTGGAGAGGGGGAATAGAACGTGTTTCGTTCTGTATTGGATCCTATCTTTTTTTTTGAAGAATACCGATTACCAAAAATAATAACGAATATTGAAACGTGATTTCTATTAATTTATTAGTTGATTGTTCGGAACTAATTAACTACGTTTCGGGTTCCTGTTCGGGCGCCATTTGTTTGTAACGGTGTTCGAGCCCTAGTTTGGGGGCGGAATGTGTAATGCTGGAGGAATCAAATTTATGACAAGATAAATTTGATTTCCAGTTTTAGTTGTGAAATTTTATTTGAATAATTTCGTAAAAATTATGTTCGGGTTCGCCAAATATTATTTATGAATATGCAAATTGTTTTTGCATATTTACTCGCCGCCCTGGCAAGTTATAACATGCTTAATAAGCAGAAAGCTGAATGTACGTGCGTTGATTCATGAAAGCCTGATTTACACTGCACGAGGCTCGATTTTTATAATCCTATTTTCCCCATACGGTACTCCAGAGTGCTAGGAAAATAGGTGCGTAGTTAATTAGAACATATTTACAAAGAATATTCACTTGCTGCATGGCTGAAATAAAATCACTATTGTAGTTTTATTGGGAAACAGCTGTACTGGCCGTCACTTCGCTAAGCAATAAAATTGTTGCATAAATTAATTTAATCATCAGACTAAAAGAATTTATGCAAATGTAGAATGGAAAAATTTACTATAAATACTAATAACTGTATCTGTGAGGGTCAGCTCAGCTAGGTTCCCAATTGTTTCGAAATAATATACGAAAATTCTTTAATTGGCCTAGAATAGGTTGGGAAATCTGAATTGTTTTTGAAATGACACTTTAACAAAATTTAAGTAACAGTGATAAATTTTTAATTATCTAAACTTGCAATAAAATTTAAATTGAACAACAATAAAAAATGAAATGACATGATCATTTTAAGTTGAAATAAATTGAGACAAATGTCACTAAAATAAAATAAAGATGAAATATGGAATACGTTGACTGAAGAATCTGAAGGATTCTTATTTTTTTTATGTTGTATAAAAATAGGTCTTAGGCAATACTTTTAAATTACAAAGATTTGAATTTAGTGAGCGGTTTACCTTTTTTTTGTAACTGCTTATTATATAAATTACAAACAATATTTTTTATTTTCCACTTTTTAAAGATGAATATTTTAGATATTCCAAAAAAAAAATAAATGTACATGGCATCATTGTTTCATCTTTTTGATATAACCTTTTGTGTGTGATTTATTTAGTTTAGAAGACAATATATTATATTCATCAAGCACAGAACGAGAAAGTAAAAAAAAAGTATGCTTGAGAAATAGATAATTGATGAAGGTGGGAAAATTAGATGATTTTGAATGCTAGCAAGATGATTATTATTTAGATTAATTAAAGATGAAAAGATAGTGAAAGCCTTGATTTGAGTAGTGCACTGATTTGACTTTAATTGTTTACTTTAAATTGAAAATTCTCTACACATGGATATAGATTTAAGATAATAATATTTAATAATAATAATAAAATACCTCGTAACATAGAAACAAACAATTATATATACTTGGACACATATACTAAATAGTCACACGTTATATACACAATGATTACAAGAACACATATATAGATATTAGACTTTATATTTAACTTGGCCAATATTTTTTTTTTAAATGTCGGTACCTTATATTTGTTTATTTTACTTTGCGCAATATTTTACTTTATAATTATGAAGATCTGTCTGTGCGGCGTTTGCGCAGACAGATGTCTTTTTTTATGTTTAGTTGCTTATTTACGAGTTAATTTTGTCCTAATGATATATTTTTTTATTTACATGTTCAGGGCAAGAATTATACTTTATGCCTTTTAATTTAGGTACACCCTGTTATTACAAATAAAAATACCTATATATAGCAAACAGATTACATTCGTCTTTTAACTGACAATTACGAGCTCTCTGGGTATGTATTTGGTAAATAAAAAAAAATTTTTGTTAGAAATACATAAAAACGTAAAGATTATTTATTTAATTAATACTTGAATAGTAATGCTTTTTTGACACATTAATTTTGTTGTGTAATAACCTAACTTTTTATGTTACAAAATTCTTTACATATAATATTTTTAAATGAGCAAACAACGCTAACATTTAGAATATAAGGAGATAATTTTTAGAATTTATCACTAATTAGCTGTGTGAATATAAATGGTTAAAATGACAAAAGTTAATCACAAATAAATTTTAAAATATCGATTTCAGTTATAGTTTCTTTAAAAAATAATAATAATAAAAGATAACTGTTCAGTCCGTCAAGGCCGGATTACCACGATTCAATTCTCGTTTCAATCCATTAGTGAATTTGGCCAAGGTAAGAGGATGCGCTCGCCCACGGTAATGTGGCAACAAATTTCAAATTGAAAATTTAATATAAAGGTTTTGTCCTACCTTCCCGTCGATTCCCATGTTGAAGCTACCACTTTTATTCACCTCTGGTCGACCACTTACAATACTCAAGTTCCTGTGTTCATGTGACTGCAGCATCCCGTTCGACTCCCGAGATGTGTATGGTCACCCGCCGATCTCTGACGCTCTCCTCCTTAGGCCTTTGGCTCTCTCTGGATGTTTAGGACGTCATCATCGGACTGAAGCATCCAAATTCCTACTCATATCTAGGCGTTTCGGCGTTTTTTCATAGGTTGTCTCGGTCAAAGTGATTATAGAAGTCCAATATTGGTGAATTTAACTGATATACTGATTAACAAATTATGTATTCGTAAACTGATTAACAAATAATGTATCCGTATATATGTTAATCACGATTATCACAATTGGTCACAGTCACAAATCAAACTTTAGTTGCACTCTGTTATAAGTCGATATAAATGCAAAATAGATTATAGTTGTAAGAACGTTTGGAATTTGATTTAATTGTATCAGTGTTTATATGAGTGAACTCGTTGCGGCACTACTGTGTGTTTAGCACTTCATTGTCTATAGTTGCTTAACACGATAAAAATAATTAATAAAGTATGTGTGTGTGTGTATGTGAGCTCTGTATACGTGTTGTTGGTGTTACTTTTCAAACTTAACTGCCCTTTCTTTTAGTATTTTGCAACCGTCTTTTTATTTAAAAAAAATAACGTATGTTCTCCCAATTCCAGTTTTAAAATTTTAAAATTGCCAAAATAGGTTGTTGTTTGTACGTTGCCTTTTCTTTTTTTCTAAAATGTTAAAATGTGCTAATGGACTTTTAGCTTGCAATATCGTGCCGGTGTGGTTCCTTTGGTTTTATCATGCGCTTGCGAATATACCTCTTTTCTACGATAGCTATTGTGAAGATTTTCTTTCTAGACAAACTGTCTAGCTTTACAATGGAACTTGAGCGTGTCTCCTGGCTGTGGGTGGTCGTGGTGAATAAAGACTTTTAAAGAGTTCTGTTGATCAGGTGTTTCATTTACCGTTGATAGGGTGGATACCGTTGGAAAGCAAATAAAAAAGTACGCGTTTGAAGGAAAACAGAAATACAGATTCTTCATTTTAAAAGAAAAATGATGTTTTAAAATATGCACTAAAGAATATACTAATAAATTATTTACTAATTAATTGGGTTGCAATAGCAACTGTCACAACAGCATACACGCCCTTATGACGCTTTGTGGAGGTTCCATATTCACTATGTCCTTACAATTTCACGTTGTAACTTAACTGCCACCAGCAGGTAGAATGTTGGATATACCCACACCTATATCTGACCTTCGCCTTTTCTCCATTCGCATTCAACTCACGATGTGAGGATCAATTGAACACAGACCTCCAGAAAAAGCGACAGAACTTTCTTGGTTACCTTTATATATCTCAAGGGACATAATATATTTCGTATAGAGAATATATCTATATTAAACTTAGTTTTAATATCTCGAGTCGGAATGTCAAAACTCGTTCAGATTCGTGTTCCTCGAGATCTAGTTTACAAAATATATAAAAATCAGGTTGGGTCCACTTTGCTTTCCTGCAGCCTACTTTTCAAACAAAACTGAGTTTTCCAGAGTGTACATTTTGCTTCAAACTGAGTTCTTCCCTGGCTAACATACGTAAATTCGCTTTTATAAGAGTCGTTAAAGTTACACTTGAAATTGTCGTTCGACATTCTTGTAGCTTATGAAGGCATGAATAATTCAAGTATGTTTGTCACAACATCTACAAACGAATATTCATTCGTATAGAACATCCAATACATTACATTAAAAACACATGAACTACACAAAGAAAACTATTGTGCATTAGAGCAGATCTCTTATTAGCAAATGTGCCTACACCCGCGCACTGCTCAGATAGCTCACAGCCTGAGCCTGAGCGCGAGTCCAAATTTAAATCAATCGCGATTAAGATTGTCAGAGGTGTAGCGGTTTGCGTTGAATATACCAACACTTTATCCCGTAAGTCGTCTTATATTTTTCTCCAATCCCAAAAAGTGGGTGGTTTTTCGTGATTAAGATAGCGAGGGACGAATATACAGCCTGACAATCGGGTGGTACCCGCAAAAATCGGGTAATATGACAACACTAAGCTAAATAGAAAATAAGGTATATCCCTATTTAAGATCACTACGCCTGCAACTCATGAAATCCAATTTGAAATTTCATCCACTTAGACTGATATCTTTTATATTATCATTACTCTTTCACATTGTTTCTAAATAGTACTGACACTCTTTCTTTTGTTAACAAAAAACACCACCTCCCTTTCTTAAAAAAAGAAAAAAAATAGATCGCAATACACAATTTTGTTGATTTGTTGCCACTTCGATAAATGTGAATGTTGTGGTTTTGCATGTGTTGACTGGTTTCTTATCGCAAGTCCCAGACACCTGCAATAGTTCATACGTGAAGAGAACACCGATCATATTTTATTCTATATCTTTTTACTTCCCAATAACGATAGCCGTGCCTCTTTGTGAGAAACTGCAACTTATTTTTTTTATTCTGCCAATTGTAAAATAATACTAAACAAGAATTTCCCTACACATTAAGACATTTTAAGAAAAAAAAATATCTTCTTTCACCTCTGCAAATTTTGAGCATTTCTTCCCTACTCCGGGGGAAATTTCCCTCCATCTGACAACTGTGAGCCGAAGATGGGAAAGATTCCTTGCTGTTTTCTCGTCGTTACTTGATATTAGTGCTGTCGAATGTTTGGGACTTCAGCAGTTTTCGGTTTTTGAGAAAACCGGTTTTCAAAACCGAAACCGCAGATGCGGTTTCCAAAACCGAAACCGCAAAAGCTGTTTTCAAAACCTAAACCGCAAAAGCGGTTTTCAAAACCGAAACCGCAAATGTTGTTTTCAAAACCGAAACCGCAAATGCGGTTTTTAAAACCGAAACCGCAAAAGCGGTTTTCAAAAGCGAAACCGCAAAAGCGGTTTTGAAAACCGAAACCGCATATGCGGTTTTCAAAACCGACATTTCGGTTTTATGAAATTTCACTTTTTTCAAAAACCGGTTTTCGTTTTTTTCAAAAACCGGTTTTCTTTTTTTTTTCAAAAAACGATTTCGACAGCACTAGTTCCTTATAGTTGCCGTCCGTGCGCGGACCAGAATTTAATGCGTTATGCAAACCACTGTAATTATTACTGTATTTCCTCATTGGAAATCAGGCCCGGGATTTCGTGTACCAAAGTTGTGAGAGCCACTACATCAACTAAGGCTTATGCCGATCATTAGTGATTTGCTTGTGCCTATTTATGCTCGCTATTCCTCAATTTGTACTTCAAAGATAAAACAGACTAAGAAAGTTAAGAACACGTATTCCCATTTGGGATAAGAAATTGAAGCCCCCATGCAACAGAGGAGGACTTCAGCACGAACAGTCTTATTCAGAAAGACTGGCCAGCCAGCTTTCTTCCAAACATTCTCTGTTTTCTTCGATAGCTATACGGCATTAAATAAAATAAATGGTAATATTTAACCAATCGGAATCTTTATCTGAAACAATAGGATTGCTATTTTAAATAAAGACAAGTGATTAGTTTTCTTCTAGTCAAGTCTGCACACTATATGAGACCTTCATTACGAATCGCCTTTACCTCTTAAGCTTCCCCAGCTATTCATTTTAAATTGGTTACTTAAACGCATGAACAGGATTGTAGCGCAGGCGCAATGAAAAATCATTCATTGTTATGATCGGGCATCTTATAAATTACACCACATTCATATAATGATGTTCAGTATATTGTTTAATTGCATGGTGGCTCCTGAAAATCGTTTATATTGCACCTCTTTCTACGATATTATACATATGTTTTTATAATTTTAAAATGCTTTTGTAAATCAGTGGAAATTAGTTTTATTCAATCAAAAATGTAAGTTTTATTTTTGTAAGGAATTCCAGTCGATTTCATGCATTTCAAGATCTTTTTTTGCTGATTTTTCGTAAGTCCTTTATTTTTTAATTTTTAATCTTAAGTGTCAATTTTGTATTTTACTGCCAATCACTTATCTAATATATGTTTCATGTTTAGCTTTTTGTTAACAACAGGACTGCAAACTGTTACCAGTAGTACATACTTTGTAACCTATCTTCCACAGATTTAGATACAAAAGGAAGAAAAAAACTAAAGACACTGGTTTTCACGGATAAAAAAAAATATTGCCAACTAACATGCTTAGAAAACTATAAGAAAAATATAGAACGTACCGAGACAGAGATCGAGACAAACACATGCAATTCCAGACAAGAGTGAGACAACAAAGCTTAGTCTCGAAGGTCTTGGTCTCGTCTTGAATTTTAACATAAAATACTTTAATTTTATCTAATCAAAAATTCGTATTGCTGTTAAGTAGCATGAAAGGTAGTGGAACAATTGTTGTTGGATGCCCACATTTATAGGTGCATATATGAGAAAAGGAGAGGGTGAGCAAATGCAGCAGTTCGCATAAGTAATGGTACCGACTACCAGTTTAAATTAAGGTAAAATCTTCTGATTAGAACAGAGTAAGAACATTTAATCCGGAATAGGATAGACTAAGATCATGGACATCATATTAAACTAGAGAATTCGTTAGAACTATCAAGACCTACTACTTTACATTTAAAAAAAGTAATTAAGAAACTGTATATTAAAATTTACTTAAAAATACTAACCAATATAAGTCCTAAAACGATCTAAAAATAAATAGATGTTTTATTTATTTATTTATTTATTTATTTATCGACACAACAGGCATTACTGCCCAATTACAGTGTCTGCATATAATACACAATTTTAAAATTGATAAAATTAAAATTGATTAATACATAATTACATAATTCAATACAAAATCTTGAATTAAAATAACAGTTCACTTGATTTTTTTTTTTTTTTTTTTTACAAAATACTGAGAATTACTCTTTTGAACAACTTTTCAGAACTATTAAATATGTCTACATATTTATAATCCTTACTTATTTTACTGTATGCAGCACAAAATTTCCATGTAGGTGACATAACCAGTGCATTTGTGCTCTCCTTCCTGCAATAAAACAGGCGACTATTTCCCTTGCGTGTTTTGAGAGTTGGAACCTGTATCATTATCTTTGTAATTATGTCTATACAGCCTATTTTGTTGTGCAAAAGTATGTGCAAGAAAATGAAGTCGTTCAACGTCCGTCTTTGTTCAAGTGTCTGACGTGTAAAGTTTCTAAGCAAATTATCATATGGTTCATACTTCGGATAAAATCCTGTCCTTTCGTATGTGAGAAAACGTATGAATTTGCTTTGTATCTGCTCAATTTTTTGAATACCTGTTTTTACGGAAGTGTTCCAAATAAGTGTGTGATATTCAAGGTTGGATCTTACGTAAGAAAGGTAAAGCGTTTTCAAAGATTTAACATTCGTAAATTCTTTGATTTTTCTCATAAGAAACCCAAGGTTTCTATATGCATCCTCAGTGATATTTGCCACATGATGTGAAAACGTTATTTTTTGTCAAATATCACACCTAAATATTTAATTGTATCTAATTCTTCTAAACTTATTCCATTGATCGTGTATTACTTGGTTGTTAATTTAGAAAACAAAGTATTAATGATGTTAAGTATGCAACATATCTAATGTCCAACTTTTGTTCAGCAGTTAGAGTGCAGTTCATTACATATATAGGATGAAGAACTTAATTTATGAATTCAATATTTGTAATTCAAAATAGATACACAATGAAGAACGTTGATTCTATTAAATTAGAAGGTGTGGATACGGTCTCCACTCGTGGCAGGCCGAATGCCCACGGACGGCCTCGTACTGGTCAGCACCACACTTTGGTAGCCTTTGCCGTCATGTTTTCCCAGCCATCCACATGACAGAGATTATTTGAACCCTAGAGCCACATTTAAACAAGGGTAAAATTGGTTCAACTCAGGGGTCCCATCAGGGATCGAACCCGGCTTTCCAATCAAATTACTTTGGCTATGATCTTATCAAGGAGTTGCGTCTTTCAATTTTGCGAAAAATGAATATTTTAATGGATTATACAGATGAGTTACATATTATACGCTATAGACTCTATAATCAATACACTATGGTTAACATGTGTTTTTTTTTTGACAACAATTAAAATTACATATTAGTGTATATTTAATCCAATACTTAAAATAACTTATTTTGATACAAGAAATAAGGGAAACTGTTTAAACTATTGTGTTTTTTTTCGAGTCTATTGCTTTTAGTACATTTCGCGGAATATTAGCCTTAGCTACTGATTTTTTTTAAATATAAGTTTTAATCTTAACAAAATGTGACACCTGCGAATTTGTATATAAATAATATGCATTGTTTATAATAATAATACACTTGCTGTTTAAATTCCAATTAGGTGACAAATTGTTCTCCACCTCAAAGTAGAATTTTAGTATCAGCTCCCTCCTCGAGCGACAGATTAGTGTACGCCACTTTGATTTCTGATGGAAACTCATGCGTTCAGATCAAACATCTATGATTCTCTCTCTGTGTCCACGTCTCATATTGTTTGTGTGTTCAAAAAGAATGTTAAAAATCTCAAATGAACTAAACAACATATTATAATGTGCAACTAATTATTATACCAGTAACCTTAGCAATATTTTGAGAATCTAAAGCTTACTTTAGAAACTAATCAATACCTCATGTGACTCATTTGCTATGTTGATCCAATTCAGTATTTCAAAACATCCCGTGCAACGCATTTTAAAATGGATTGAAATATAGAGTGATGGTTTTAAATATGCGTTTTCTACCGCTTTTTTTACATATAAAGCATACTTTTTTTTTTACATATATGTAAACAATTTCACATATAAAGCAATACTAAGCTATTAATGCCGAACGAAAAGCATAACTAACAATTAACACTTAATCACAGTAAACGGTGAATTCTTTGCTATATTTTTTTTTCTTTTTGTTTTCTTTCTTTTTTTGTATTCTGTGTAATATATGTTTTGTCTATGATTATATAAGAAAAGGAACAAGAAAATTTGCTTTGTCGCGTACACTGAAGAATAAGAAAATTTGAAAGTATTGATATCGTTAGGCGGAAGAAGAAAATCAGGATATATTGCATACACCGTATAAACTAATAGCTATAATAAACGGAATACCGTGTATCTAAAATTAAATACTAATTACGCAAGATATTGAAGTGTGAATCTAACATATTTAGAGATGTAAAAAGGAATCATGGAAAACAAATTTGAGTGTTGTAGTTACAAGATTACAAAGGGTTAAGTTGATCATAAAGTTACAGGAAGCCTGTGTTATAGAGCGGCAAGTAAGCACAGAAACCTAAAACTTGTTATTTATTAACTTATTTCTTTGTTGCTAAAACAATACTATAATATGATATCCTGAAATCAAACAAATTGTACAATTGTGTTAGTAATCTATTATTCTAATAGTACTATTTGATAAGATAGTGCACATGGTTTTCTATTAGTTTCCAGAGCGATAAAGGAAGAGCTTAAATGATATTCAATTATAATTCATAACATTTGCATTACAATTCCATTAAATACAGTTATGATGTTATTTGCTCTGTTTTGTACCATGTGGTATAGCTGATTTGATAGGTAAAAATTAAACTACAATATTGGAGTTCATTAATTGCAGTTTATTGTTTATTTCCACTAAAACTATATGAGACAAGATTTATTGCCTAAAGGAGGATCTGAATCGCTATTTGGGATTTGTGAGTATTCAAAGCTTGATAAAATGCGATATAACTTGTTAAGAAAAAGAAACCCAATGTGGATTGAACTCGTGAATACAAGTACAGATCATAAGACACTTAACTACAAATGAACACGTGACCAATGATAATTTTAATCAAGAAGAAGTGAAGAAATAAAGATGACACTATAAGTAATAAGGTTAACTATTTATAAAATTTCAATAGATGTTACTGTATATTTATATTTGTTTTTTTTTTAATAATAATTTCATATATCTTATTCCGAGATTATCGAGACGAGATCGAGATTGAGATCGCTGTTTGTCAATCGAGACGAGACAGAAATTTTATGCAGTCTCCTATCGTCTTCTCTGGATTTAATTCTGGTACAAAATGTAGTTGCGTGATAGTACTATTACAATTGCACAGTTTTTTTTATATACACATTACTGCGCGTATGATAACGTTGTCTTAAAAGAACATCAAACGGACGGTGTTGTAGTCATCGGCAAGTGTAAAGTACTACTTAAAGAACGTTGTCAGTAGAAAATATTAAGCACTGGTGCGTGGGATTCCTGACTTGATGCCAGTTTGCTCCAAGTGGTCCTTCTGGAAGACAAACATCATGTATGTGTGTGTGTGTGTGTGGATCTTATCGTGGTTCTGCCGTTTCCTCCCATTTTCTCAGTCCATAATATTATTCATTATGTCAGTATACTCTGCATAACCGTGGGACCTAAAATAAAAAAAAACATGTTTTTATTATTTTTTTTTAAATTTTTGTAAGAATACTAATGATACTAATCAAGGACTTTCATAACCCTGTTCCCAAACTTTAAACTTATGTAATATCGCGTTCTTAATTAATTTATGAAGAATTGAGAACTTAGACAGTTATTATTTTAAAATCTGGGGGCACGGTGGCCCAGTGGTAGAGCGCTTACCTCTGATGTGTGCGGTCCCTGGTTCGATCCCAGCTAAGTAAGTTTCTGGTGAACAACATTGTGTCCGTGGGTTTTCTCGTGGTACTCTCATTTCCTCCCACTTTCAATCCCACCAATTCTTTCATAATCATTCACTTGCTTTAATCATCGTCTCCTTTAGCCTAAAAGATATAATTGAGGAACCTTAAACTGAAAGATTTCATTTCATTTCATTTTGATTTTTTTTTACATCCAACCACGTCTTGCAAATAATGAACCGTATAAACAAACAAACAAACACACAAATCATTAAATAATATTTTTGAATATATATGATACCATTAACATGATTTTAACTTTATGTTGTAAAGGCCATCTTCTATTTAATAAAAATAACTTTCTCACGGAACACACTAGTTTATAGAAACAAAAAAGAAGCTATAAGAGAAAAGAAGAAAATCAAATATGATATGCGTTTGACCGTTCAAGGTATCTTACAACTCGAAATCATATTGAATTGTACAGTTTGATTTTTGTACACCAGACATACTCTAAATTTGCCATCCATTTTATAGAACTTGCTACACTTCCGTTTAAATAT
Source organism: Thermobia domestica (assembly GCF_964235325.1). Lineage (NCBI taxonomy): Eukaryota > Metazoa > Arthropoda > Insecta > Zygentoma > Lepismatidae > Thermobia > Thermobia domestica. Next base: position 270,922,059 of record NC_137459.1, on the reverse strand, counting down.
AGCTTTTTTCTCTTCAGTAGTAGACCGAGTATTTTCAATACATTCAATTTCGGGTTCAATGCCAAACAAATGTTTAAAGCTTTGGTAATATCTGATTAAAGGTTAGAAATAAGCAATAACATGTGTCAAAAACGCGTTCCAATATGCAATCACTTAGGATTATTTGTTTTGAGGCGTCAAAGTTGAAAGGAAGGGAAGCATATGACAATCACGCAACCATCATAGAAGTTTAAAAGAACCATAAGTAAAAGGGAACGGAAAGTAGAAATATGAAAAAAAAAATCGTGAATAAAGCTTTTCTAAAGAGGAAGATGTCTTGAAGGATTTTGCATTTTGGAACTAGAGGCAATGAACTCGTCTGTCGGAAGTGATTACTCGACTAGAGCAATATTTCACGACGTGCTCACTAATTGACATAATCCCCTACTAGACAAGCGAGAAAAGTGACGGAAAATCGGAAACTTCCAGAACGTCAGGACAGAAAAGAAGTAAAAGAAAATCCCTACGTTTTGTCACTGCGTTGGAATGCGTAATTGCAAGATGAAACATTTTAATAATGGCACACACACACCCGTATATATATATATAGTTCAGTTCATATGGACTTGTGGGAAAAGTACATGGTTTCAGAACTAGAGCCATTCAAAATCGTGGAAAAGCTACATTTCAATACGCGTTACTTTGAATCCGAGAAAACGTGAAGTTAAGGAAGAAATATATACTAAATCTTAAAAAAAGATGCATATTTCAGCAATGTGGAATGGGTGCTCAATGGTTTTCATGCTCTGATCTCAAAGTGGCTCCAAAGTAGCCAAACCTTGACAACGGTGAACACGGAATGTTTCTGAGAGATGTCAGAAGTACTAGGGACCTCCATATCTAATTGTATCTCTTGTTCGGAATAAAGTGTGTTGGGATGAATTTTCTCAAGGTATATTTATTTATTTATTTATTTATTTATTTATTTATTTATTTATTTATTACGTACAAGAGTGAGACAAAATATCGCTGCATAGATTATTCCAAACACTAGGAATGGTAATGTTGAAAGTTTCGAACTGTCATGACTTTCCGACAAAGTATTCCCTGTTCACTTACCTTTTGTCTACTTGGAACTATCTTGATGTCTGATCATATATAGTGATCTAAAGGGGGAGGTGCAAGGGAAGAAAAATCATATATATGCCAGTATTTCTTTTAGATTTTCCTTCTTGTGTAGCGATTTGCGATTCCAATTTAAATTTGCGTCTCAATTTTTATTTTTGTATCACATATTCGGAAGCAAACGAAGTTATTATCCACATTTTTTTGTTTTATATGGACGTAAAATAGTAAATTAACCAACTTATGTATGTAAAAAACGTGTATATAACCATTTTACAAACTGCCTAAGATGGTAGCTGGTTTCAAATATGATTTTGTTGTTGTTGTTGTTGTTGTTGTTATTGTTCAATTCCTAATGTTGTCAAGAAACGGAAACTTGGTACTACATAGCCCACTAAGTGAATATTTAAATGGCAAAAACGCAATAACTTAATCTGCAGAGTGCTAATTTCCTAACTCATATTGTAGACAAATCCTACCCAGATCAAGTTCATTCTTTCATTTATTTTTAAAGTTACAAATCGAATACTACTTTCCTTCAGGAATTTCAATGAAAATAAAAAATGAAGTAACAAAATAGAATTTATGGGTCAAAACTATGAAATCATTATATTGATTTGTTATTTATGAATTACTTTCCAGAGCTTCAAACAACATAGGACAGAAAAGGAGGATACTGTTAAAGTTATGTAATTTCCAAAATGTAAGCTGAGGACTCGCATTTCAAAAAAAAAAAAAAAAAAAAAAAAAAAGAAAAGAAAAGAAAAAAAAACATTGAAGCCCTTTGTTTTCATTAATATCATAAAATTTCGAAGTGTACATTGCTTCTTTGTCATAATTTCTACGGCCAGTATCTTTAATTCGTAGCTTCTTGGTATGAACAAGTGAGAACCAAAGAGAAATCTAAAGGAAAACGTATTTTCGAGGGGAAAATTACTACAACTATATATGAGTAGTTTTATATGAATAACCTTGCATTGTATTAAGTGAAATGGAAGTGAAAGTTTGACAGTCAGATGGTAGAAACTGAGAAACTGTTAACACTATATGAAGTATGCACCACAAACACATACTATCCTACATGCATTCTTACATCGCAAACTTCGGAAGAAATGAACCAATTCAAATCTGAGTGTCAACATAATAATGAACAATTTTATGCGATACACAACTTCTACACTTCCTGAGTAGACACAATGCTCCACTTTTTACTTGAGTGACGCGACCGAATCTGTCGCCAATTGAACATATCTGTTGTCTTATTGCACAATGTCTTTTACTCAGGAGACCTTTCCAGATACAGTTATGGTGTTTCCACAACGTCTCACAAGTTCATGGCTTCCCATGCTTCAGAAGCACGTCAACAATATCACGGTATATTTTGTATGTCTGTACACTAGTCCTTTTCAACTGATGCTCTGCGAGGTCACAGTTTCTACTCGGCTTCTTGGTAAGTATGTGCCAAATTTAGCGTTAATAGAACACAGTAATGGTAGACAAACAAAACGTAGTCAATGGTTATGGAGACACAGTATTTGTGGATTCACGGCTATTCAAACGTTGCTAACCTTATTTCATATCGCCTAACTCGTCACGTCTCCTATTTTGCTGAACCTGTTCTCTTTTTTTTCTAGTTGTGATCGCAAAAGACGCTCTTTTGTACATCGGCGAGTTGGAAATTACTGATTTGCACACAATGGCGCTAACGACGTCTGGATTTCTTTGGTGGGTCCTCGGGGTGCTGTCATACGTCGTGCAATTATTTCACACTTGTACATTAAGTTATATGTCTGCCATATTTGGGGCTACTACTTATTCACGTTCTTGTTGTTACATTTTTTCTTAAATATACAACTGTGTATATAAATTGTGTCCACCCTCCAAACTATTGTAATATAAAAAATACATGAATGAGTATGCATTTATGTACCACTCTTTAACACAATATATAGGGAGTTTAGAACATGAGCTATTCAAGTCCAAATGTAGTCATTTAGTACATATTTAAGACCTCTACCTGAAGCTTCTTTGAGTACTTAAAATATTCATGTCCAGATGCTATATGGCAGTGTCCACTTTTCCATGTATTTGAACAGAGCCGCTACAGATGGAATCCAATCTTTGTGTTTATTTATGAATTTAGTTTAATAAATGTCAAACATTGCCAAGAGTTTAGAAATGAAATTACGGTATTGTAAAATCGAAAGTTACGATCGATAAAAAAAATCACCGTAAAGCGTATAAAAACATATTGAGGCAGGATACTAACAATATATTATGTGTCGAAAGCAGTGGCTTAGTCATGTAATCTAGTTCCTTCTGGAAATAAGATAGTGACTTAGTACTCATAAAATAATTCCTATGACATATATTAACCCCTTGTAGACATTGTGTTGTACAAATGTCTCTGATGCATGTGCAAAATGTATGTCATCACTTTGTTTTCGAACTGTTTGCTGAGAAGAAATGTTTTAAATATGCTATACTAACTACTATTTTCGGAGAATGAAAGCTTTTGGACTCGCGAAGAACACTTTACAAACACACACTTGATATATTTTCCCCTCAACATAATGTGTACTAAAAGTGTTTTGAAGTGCTTGTTTAATTTTTTTCCTGTGTACTGGAAAATGCAAGCATGAATCGTTGTGATTTTGTTAATAAACACACTAAGCGTAACCAGTTTTACACAAAAAAATGTAGAATTTGATCTAGAAAATTCTAACGGATAATGAAATATATCAGGATGTTTTTAAAAAAGTATAAAAAGTAATAATACAATAAAATAAAATAAAATAAAATATGGATTGAGCTGATTTTGCTAAACTGAAGTGCTTTAGATATTATAGTTTATTAAGCTTAATGGATAAATTCTCATTTTACACAGCGTAATGGTGTTTCTACGAAAACTGTAATGACGATTACCAAAGAGAGAGAGAAATACTGGCTAGTTTTGCGAAACATTAAAACAATCCAAATAAAACAATCCAATTGCAAACACTTGCTTGTTAACGAAGATCGTATATTTAATTACAATTTTACTCTTCTGTCTAAAGAATACTGTAAAGTACCCAAAATCGTTACGTTAATACTATTCTTGTCTCTATTTTAAAAATAAAATAATAAAAATCCTTCCCTTCGTTTACCATAATCATTTATCAATACAGTCATATTTGCATTCGAATTGTTTATGTTAGAAAAGCCTGCGCATACAGAGCATTTCTTTCCACATACTAGTTGAGCTTCTGAAATAGCATATGATAAAACAGTGGGAACAGAAGAAGTCTATATATATTGACTCTTGATTTCCTCTTACTTTATAAACCAAGTTCAGATGAGGTTTCAAACATTTTCAAGAAGAGAAAACTATCGTTGTGAGAATTGGTTTTATCTGAAATATCACTCTCCGGCGAGGAACCGTGTCAAGTAAATGTTATGTAAATAAAAAATCAATGATGCCTTTGAATGGAAACCCCATTGCCTAGACTTGAGATTGAGGATTTACTTCTTTCAGAAGGAGAGAAAAATTTTCCGATCAAAATCTTGTTTCCATTTTTTTTTTAAGTAAAGGGTGTGATGTTCTGAAAGCTAGAGAAAAAAAATAGTTTTGGTAAAAGGAAACTGTTTTATTTCTAGTAAAGAACGTTTTACTTGCAATCTTTGAGTCACATTTTTAGAGAAAAAAAGTATGTAGAAAAGTTTCTACGTTTATGCTTATATCATATAAATACATTTTATACTTCTTCTCTCGTAGTTTGAGCACGGTAACTTAGTAGTACATCCCTAATTTAAGTGTGAAATATCCCTGATTCGATTCTACCTTGGTAGATTCTGTGTCCTTGCGAGAAGTACTTCGTGCCCACGGATATTGTCTGGATTTTTTCCTTTTGCTTTCAATATTTTGATTCAAATAATTTCTTCATCATAATCCATTTTCATTAATTATTTTTGCTCTTTTCGACCAAATATTTACCATTCGCCAAATATTCGAAAAACAGTGAAAATACAATACCCCGGTGCATCAACTATTTATTGATTTTAGAAAGGCGTGCGACTCGGTTAGGAGAGAAACATTATACAACGTTCTTACAGAACTTGGAATACCAAGAAAGCTAATTAGATTAATTAAGATATGTTTAAATGAATCCCAAAGTAAAGTCCGGGTGAAAAATTTTTGCCCATGAGCTTTCACGTCGAAAATGGCCTGAAGCAAGGAGATGCGTTGTCGCCATTATTATTTAACTTCGTTCTGGAATACGCTATAAGGAAAATCAAAGATAGCAACCAGGGCCTAGAGTTGAACGGTATTCACCAGGTTATGGCATATGCTGATGATGTAAATTTAATAGGGGATGATAGGAGAACAATAGAAAGAAATGCAGATATCTTATTAAACGCTTGTAGGGAAATAGGATTAGAAGTAAATGCAGAGAAAACTAAATACATGGAAGTGAGTCGGGACCGGAATACAGCAAATTATGGACGCGTTAAAATATTAAATAATACTTTTGATAAAGTGGATAGTTTCAAATATTTAGATGACTAAAAGCACTAAATGTCGACTTAATGTCGACTAAAAGCAGGGAATTCGTGTTACTATTCGGTTCAAAATCTCTTGTTGTCGCGAATTCTGTCGAGGAATTTGAAGCTTAAAATATATAAAACGATAATCATGCCTGTTGTTCTGTATGGCTGCGAAACATGGTCACTTCCTCTGAGGGAAGAACATAGACTGAAAGTACTTGAGAACAAGATCCTGAGACGAATATTCGGACCCAAGAGGAACGGGAATGGGGAATGGCGGAAACTTCAGAACGAGGAACTACATAATTTATATGATTCACCCAACATTGTTAGGGTCGTCACGTCTAGGTGGCTTAGGTGGGCGGGTCATGTAGCTAGAATGGAAGAAAGTAGAAACGCTTTCAAAGTCTTGACTGGAAGACCAATCGGAAAACGACCATTAGGAAGACCTAGGCGCAGATGGGAGGACAATATTAAGATGGATCTCGCAGAGATTGGAATACAAAGTAGAAACTGGATGCAGTTAGCTAAGGATAAAAGTCAGTGGAGAGCTTTTGTGAACACGGCATTGAACCTCCGGGTTCCATAGGTCATAGAGTTAGTTAGTTAGTTAGTTTATTTAGTTAGCTTTTTAATATACAAGAAGTAAATGAAAACTTCGCATTAAATATTTCATTCTTGTCGTTCATTTCATTCTGAGTGTTTGTATGCATGCAAATGTATGTGAGTACATGTGAGGGATGTTGAGCACTTATTGTTCCTGATATGGAAAGAGTTAAACAAAAGTATTATGCTTATAATATGTTGTACTCTGAAACTTTAGAAGTATATCTGCCAAATTACAGGGTTATGTCATTGATACTTTTTTTTTCAGGGTGACAAACGTTTCGGATTGCGAAAATGAGAAAAACTGAAGTGCGTGTCGTGTTCAAATACTTCCAGATGTAATGCTACTACCAACAAAGACACTTGTTGATATGGTTAGTGTGTTGGGTGATATTGTCTTCTTTTATCAAATGATAAAGAAAAAAAATGATCACGTGAATTCCGTTGTGTCAGAAAAACAAAGCTATTAGAAAGCTGTATAGCAATGACTTCGTGACCAATCCCCATTTTTTGTAAGTATAATAGCTCTAAAAATTTAAGTCTAGGGTCCGACAACACTTGTGTTTGCAAGTAGTTTTACGGTGGAAACAGTCTTGGGAAGTAACGTAACGCAAGTAACGTTTCCTAGTAACGCGTTACATTTCTTCCAAAGCAACTGTAACGGTAACGCGTTACAAATTTTTAAGTAACGTACCTAGTTTGCGTTACTTTTTCGCGTTACATTTCGGATGAGTAACTACAATATATGTATATTTTTTTTCGGAAACAAATGTTTCTTTCCTGTAAGTTAATTTCTCAGAATGGAACAATGGACCATGAATGATGTCAGTGACCGACAATTCCTGCACTGTTCGCCTTTTCCCCTTTCGCCTTATGACCTCTGGCAATGAAATTAGCATGTAAAACCTGTTATCACTTTTCATCTTAATGCAAGGCGGAACGGGAAATCTCGATGTGCATTTTCCCGTTTCGCCTTACGAACTTTACGTTGGTAGGCTTGCAAATACATTCATAGATACAATTTGATTTATTTACATAACAAAATATAATGCCACTTGCTGCTTTTGGAAGATGAGGACAGCCTCAGGGAAATCACGTGTACTGATTGCAAGCACCTGGAAGATTTTGTCTTAGATTTTGACAGCTCCAAATCAACACATTCAGTGAGTGAACTACGAGTGCAATGGTACTGGTAGTCTATTTTACTTTGAATGGTGTTGTTTTTATAAAGATGGAGAACGAAAATATTTTATAGTTCGAACATTTGAAAGAATACTTTTTCTTAAAAGCTGAAGATGATTGTGAACAGCAGTGGCGTATTTAGGGGTGGGGCTTCCGGGCTTAAGCCCCTCCTCCCCCGAAATCTTACTTACTTTAGTAAAGTATATAAATATCTTGCAGAATTTTCACATTTTCAGGCAAAGCCCCACCGAAACAAAATCGTAAGTACACCACTACTGAACAGAATTTAAAAGTAAAGTGGTGCCCCGGCGGGAAATATTTATCAACAATTAGGGTGCCATAATGAACGACATTTAGTAAGGGATTAATATGAATAAACAGTGTTCTGATGATCAGGCCTACTTTATTGATGTAATGTTGATGGTATGTAATATTAGGATTCTTTTAGATCAGTTTGCATATCCTAAAGTCCCGTTGATTATAGAGTTTCGAACAACTAGCTTTAAAAAGCATGTATCGATTTTAGAGTTATTGGCAATTTTGATTCACCTCCAGTTCATGTATTCTCATTTCGTCAGTTGTAGTGTATTAATAATTTTTCTCTATATTCTGTATTTTTAATTTTACATAGCAACATTGTTATCATTATATAATTAGTTTAGCAGAATAATAAGAAGCAACCATTTTTTCTAACGCATAGGGATGGGCACGGGTCAAGCTAAAACTCGACTCGAATCCAAGTCGAGCTTCGAGTCGAGTCAAAAGAAATATTCTCGAGTCGAGTTCCGAACCGATTCACTGGTTTTGGCGTCGAGTTTCGAGTCGAGTCGAGTTTGATAAGAGCCTCGCTCGTTTTAATTCGTTTTGAAATCATGGGCTGATTACACTGGAAAGCGGAAGCCATGAGAAATGTAAGTTAAGCAGTAATATGGAATACTTTTAGTGTTGCTCACGAGAGGGAACACTGCTCGCATCTCGTCTCGTCTCGATAGAGAGACTATAAGAGATTTTTTATAACAAGCTTAGCTCGGCTCGGCTTAACTAAGCCGATGGCTCGAGCCGGCTCGCTTGGGGTGAACCATCGGCTCGAGCTGGCTTGGTTAGAATAAGCCATTTGCTCGGTTCGACTCAACTGAGCAAAGGGCTCTAGCCGACTCAGTTGGGTGAGTTGTTGGCTTAGCTCACTTCTCGGTTTGAGTCGATAGTGAATGAGCTGTGAGCTGATCTGCTCGAGTCGTTGACGATTCTAAACCCGAGCTGAGCAGTTTTGATGATATTTGGCCAGTGCTCTATAACTTTTAACAACGTTTGGCTCGAGACCGAATACTCAACCTAGACCCTCAATCCAAATTCAGAAGCTCGTGAACAATGTCCTTTACTCCTAGACTTCACGACTACCGAGGTTGGCAATCAACTACTTTTTTAGTATTCGTATATAAACCGCCTATCTTTCATGTTTATACACAGTGTTGTTATAATAATAATAATAATAATAATAATAATAATAATAATAATAATAATAATAATAATAATAATAATAATAATAATAATAATAATAATAGAAAAAGAAGAAGAAGTAAAAGTAGTAGTAGTAGTAGTAGTACAATTGATAATAATTATATTGTCTATGTAAGATACTTGAAGAGAGTACTCGAAACTATACACCAGATTTGACTCGACTCGACTCGAAACTTGATCCGAATTCGAGTCGAGTTGGAGGAAATTTTTCAAGCCGAGTTCTCGGGTCGAGCTCAAAGATGTCTGTTTCTAGTCGAATCGAGTTTCAAAGAAAACTTGCTCGAATTCACTCGTGCCCATCCCTACGAGTAACGCAGTATGGCATTTTAGTCGATGTTGCATTACATTAAAATGTTCATATAGTTGTCAAGTAAAAATCGATTCAGAAAGTGCAATAATAATAATAATAATAATAATAATAATAATAATAATAATAATAATAATAATAATAATAATAATAATAATAATAATAATAGCAGTACGGAAAACTGAAGTTATAAGATTTTTTCCACCTAAAAGTAACGCGTTACTTTCGAAGTAAAGTAACAGTTACTTTTTTGAGGCAAGTAACGCGTTACTAACGCGTTATATTTTAGGAGAAAGTAAAGTAACTTGTAACGCGTTACATTTTTACAAGTAACTTACCCAACACTGGGTGGAAATGATTACTGGAATATATTCTTGCATATGTTAAAAAAAAACCTTCGGTTGTTTTATTTTACCCCATACTTATTTGTAATGACGGCAGAGCAAAATCAACCACACAATTTAATCTTATAGGTTACGAATGCATCAAGATAAACACATGTTTTCGCCAGATTATTGAAATATACACTAACTTATATTTGAAGACAAATAAAATATATACTTCCTCCACGCGTGTAAAGGCTTCACAACTGACAGAAAAAAAAAAACTATTTCTCGTCAACATAATATTTATATTCAGCTACAAATAAAATGAAAACTAACAGAGACATGAAGAAAGACCCAGAAATAAATGTAAAACCTGGTATAAGAACCTTCAAACGATGTGAAAGTCATTGCTCTATCTTAAAGACTGATGGACTACTTGGTTTGGTGCAAAATGTATCGCTCTTGGCTTTATGGTAAAATGTATCGCCCTATCTATGGTAAAATTCTACATCGCGACAATGAGCCAAGTTTTAAACTGCAAGTGACACGTCTGCCTATACTTCTACAGCACATTTTAACCGAAGGAACTATTAACACAATATTTTTATGATGTGCGCTCTGATTTTTACTGACAAAGACAAATTTAGTTAAATTAATATATATATATATATATATATATATATATATATATATATATATATATATATATTTCAATTCGCTTCATCCTTTGCAATAATTTTGTATTTACAGAAAAAAGTAACAAACACTAATTGTACACTTTAGACAATTACATGGTTCAGTTAAATTCCATGAAAATAAATATTAAAGTATTTCATAGGCATAATATCTCCATTGGTCACTTCAAATTCAATTTTGGGGTTCAAATGTTCCCAGGATTTACTGAAACAATGCATTCGTATTTGGGTATGGTAGAATGTTATATTCATATGGTCAAACGCGCTAACGCACGTAGGAAGGAGATATTCAAACAGCGTCGTCCTCCAATGCTTATATAGCCATAGTTTCAGATCGTCAAATGTCATAGAACTCGTGAATGTTGAAGAAACTGAACAAGATATACCTCAGCAAACTTTACAACTTCTACAGATGGTTTTGAAGTATTTCAAATACGCGCTAGGATTGCAATGCGAAGCTACTTGTTTTCTTTCAAATTTATTCAGCATCAGGCAAAGCGTGAACATCAGATAGAACAGAACAATGTTTCTGTCCTAACAAGCTTACCATATGATAATTAGGAACAATTCTTTTCTAGTTTCCAACATAAGCACAAAACTATATTTCCTTTATACCAATCTTTTAGAATTTCCCGGAATGAAATAAACAACATCATTAGGTCGGTGACAAGTACTATTTTCTGAAACCCATTTGCCCTATGCTGTATGCGAATCGACGTTCTTCATCTTCTTCTATAGAGAGGTGGTTCAGTTCCGGAAGTTATATAGGCACATCAATATGAATGAAGTTACAGTTGAAAATCGATTCTTCTTCTGATCTTATGAAAGCACTACAGACAAGTATTTGTGAAATTGGATCAAAATCAGTTGATTTTGGAAAACTCTCAGGTATATTGAGACATCGTCAACTTGTTTCTTTATGAGGACCACGATGTTTTGGTTTGAAGAGGTAACAGTATATTAGCATTTATTTTTGTTAGCTCTATGTCTATGATATAATCTATTTGTTAGCCTAGTCGTTCTGAATCTTTTGGAGAAAATGTATGGTAACTGTCAAATACGTGACCGATCCAGAAGATATCACAAGCAATGGTAATTTCCTCTATCTCTCTTCTATAAAGAGTGAGTAACAATTGACAATCTCAATGTACAAGACCTGCGATTCTTTCTTTTCTGGCAGCCGTTCTTATTAAAAATACATCAGCTGATAATTATTCACTGAATGTCAGATGATCAATTAATATTCTTAACGGTTGTGTACAGGGTAAAGGAGATGGATTATTAATGGAAGTAAACGCTAGTTAAATTAAAATTTTAGTGATCTCCTAACGGGAATCGAACTCTAGAATACACGGAAGCGCTAGCAAGTAGATCAGCAGGAAGGATTAGAGTTGTATTAACAAGGTCATAGAAATTATCCGTGTGTTTGACGATCTCTCGTCGTCCCCAGGTCTATTCGGGTCATTCCGGGACACAAGTCTGACTGCTTCCACGTCACGCAATTCATAACCAGTTTTATCATTGCTTCCTAATACCAGGTATAATATATGGTTTGTTCCAACCCCAACGGGAAAGAACTGACAGTGGTCATGCATTTTTTTCCTAAAAGTTGAGTTCAATTCCCAGCGGTAGCTCATGTGGTTCGGATCCCATGTTAAACTGTAGGTCTATGCCTCATACAACCTCACTGCTGAACGGGGCGCTAAACTCAAACGAAATACTAAAATTAATAACTGATATTCTAGAAAGAGCTCTGTAAACCATTTCTTCATAATAAATATTTTTTCCTTTAAAACAGAACAAACATTACGTATAATAGCAAACATTCTGTATTATCCTCAGAAGTGTTTAGAAACCTTAGGAAAACGATTTTCTGTACGGAATTCCATTAAAAATAGGTTCCTATCAAGCAAGGTATCCTATTTTTTGACATTATTAAATTTGATCAAGTGCTACATTTGATAATGAAATGTTGACGTTACTTGTTCTTCCTGAAATATATGCAAAGAAAATTAGGCCTATCTCTTGTCTTAAATCCGGCATGTAGTATTCTTGTAATTAGTCACCTTGATTTATAAACAAATCGGGAAATAGGAGTTGCTTCGGTGAGCCACTTTCTGGATTTATGGCTAGTTTAGTCAGTTTGCAACAACAATATTCTAACCATGGAACGTCAAATTTGTGTTGGCTCATTCAAGATTTAAAGCTCTAAACATATTTCAGATTCCATCGAGAATCAAATTCAAGTCGTATATTTCAAGGATCATTCAAGAAACTTATGTTTCAGCATGTAAGGTAAACATTTTTCCTAACTTCAAATACCTTGCACTTCATTACCCTTTATTGGATCAAAGGATTCTATATATTTCAGGAAAAAAATATTCTTCTAGGCCTTATATGAGAACTACATATAGTGTAGTTTTCGAGATATAAGGCCTAGAAGATTTTTTTTTTGTAGCCAAACCCAAAATATCACTTAACTCAATATGGTGTTTATTCCGTAAAAAATATGAAAACTTGATTTATAGGTCGTTCAAAAATGTTGTGGTTCCTGATCCAGAAAATTCAATGATTCATCCACTTTGGCAAGTCTGTATTTCTGAAACTAATAAACATATACAAATAGTTTTGTTTTGCATGACAGTGAAACTCAAAAAAGTTTTTATTGCACCTGTTCATAGGTGTTCAATGTGCCCCTCGTGAGATGCGCGGCATAAGTCCATGCGGTATTCAAATTCGTCCCAAACTGCAGGTAGCATGTCTTCAGTTACAGCTTCAACAGTCGCAGTTCATTCAATGTGCTTGGTAACGGAGGCACATAAACGGAGTCTTTTATAACCACCCACAAGAAATAATCGCATACAGTAAGGTCAGGTGACCTTGGAGACCAGTAATGTAACGCTGCATCATTTGGTCCTGTGCAACCGATCCATCGTCGTGGAATCGTTCAATTTAAAAATCTCCGCACTTTCCCGTGCCAGTGTGGCGGTGCCCCATCCTGTTTATAGATGAAATCATTCGAATCAGTCTCCAACTGTGGGAAAAGATAGTACTCAAACATATCAAGGTAGGTTATCCCCGTTACAGTGTTCTCGACAAAGAAAAATGGACCGTACACCTTTTTTCGGAAAACTGCACAAAACACATTAACTTTTGGCGAGTCCCTCTCATGTTGTACAACTTCATGTGGGTGTTCCGTTCCCTATATTTGCACATTATGGCGGTTCACATTTCCATTCAAATGGCATGTTGCCTCGTCACTAAACACTAAGCGTTGAACAAAACTCTCGTCCTCTGTAATCTTGCCAAGAATGAAATTACAAAACTCCGTACATCGTTCTTTGTCACCTTCACAAAGAGCTTGCAGTAGCTGAATTCTGTATGGTTTCATGTGTAAACGACGACGCAGCACACGCCAGACGGACATCGAGAGCATTTTGAGCTGTCGAGCTGCACGACGAACGTATTTCTGCGGACTGCGTGTAAAACATTGACGGACGCGCTCCACGTCTGCGTCGGGCGCTCGAGGACGTCCCGGTGATTTTCTCTTACACAAACAACATGTTGTTCGGAATTGTTCATGCCATAGTCTAATGCTCTGTGCAGTAGGAGGATCCACACCATACTTAGTACGAAAGTCACGCTGAACAGTTATCACTCACTTGCACTCCGCAAAACGTAGAACACAAAACGCTTTCTGTTGTCCAGATGCCATTTTAACCAGAACCGTAGTGGACGTTCTCATTGCTGCTACCTAGTGGAAACCATGTACAACTAGAGATGTTCCTCTTTCCAACAGTTCGTTGTTCACTCACATCTCTGAAAAGACAGAATATATATTATTGTTTAAAACCGGATGATTCTTTTTGATACACGCTGTATCTCACTCAAACAAACATTTTATTGTACACCCCATATTTTGAGAACTACATACAGTGTAATCAAACCAAAACCAACATTTTACTAAGTATGTTGTGCTTATTCGGTAAATATATATATATATATATATATATATATATATATATATATATATATATATATATATATATATATATATATATATATGAAAATTCGGTTCAGGGGCCGCTCAAAAATTTTGTGAATTCAATATAGCCCTATTTCATTTAATCAAACAATTTATTTTACGCCCCATACATTCATAACTACATATAGTGTAGCCAAACGAAAACTAACCCTTTACTCAGTATGATGTGTTTATTCCCAAAAAAGCAAATATGAAAACTATTTAGAGACAGTTCAAAAATTTTGTAGACCCTGATACAATATATATATATATATATATATATATATATATATATCATTCAAACATTTTCTTGTACGCCGCATATTTCGAGAACTGCATATATTGTAGTCAAACCAAAACCAACAATTTAATCAATATGATGTGCTTATTCCGTAAAAAAAAAAAAAAAAAAAAAAATCTTGTTTTACGGGCCCTTGATCCACAACATTCAATATATTTAATTCAATCAAACATTTTCTTGTACGCCCCATATTTTGAGAGCTACATATAGTGCAGCCAAACCAAAACTAACAATTTACTCAGTATGATGTGTTTATTCCGTAAAAATACGAAACTCGATTCAGGTACAGTTCAAAAATTTTGTGGCCCCCTGATCCATGAAATTCAGTTTATTTCATTCAATTAAACATTTCCTTGTACGCTCCATGTCTCGAGAACTACATATAGTGTAGCAAAGCCAAAACTATCACTTAACTCAGTATGATGTCCTTTTTCCGCAAACAAATACGGAAACTCGATTTAGGGACAGTTCCAAACTTCTGACCCAAAAACTAACTATTGGCCAATATCGTAATCTTTTGATGCATTTTTTTAAGATCATTCCTAATATTCTTGGTTAAAATCGCAATCTTTTGATCCATTTTTTGGATCATTCCTAAAATTCTTGTTTTTATGGTAAATCATTGTTTAATTTATTACAGAATTGTTCATAATATTTGTCACACTATCTTACACATTTTCAAGTAAATATGTATTCAGTTTTTCTTTACTTATATAACGAATTGCAATGCCATAGAGACAGTTTGAACTGTATCCTCTGTTTTCTTAAGAACTATAAAGGAAACCAAGAAAATTCTGCCACTTTTTGTGGAGGTTTGTGTTCAATTGGTCATCACATCATGAGTTGAATGCTAATGAAGATAATGCAAAAGTCAGTTGTTGTTGTGAGTATATCCATCATATTACCTGGTTGTGGCAGTTCAGTTACACCATGAACCTGCGTATGGACAGGGTGAATATGGGACTTCCACAGAGCATCATATGGGCGTGTATGCTGTACGAGTCCAAACTGGGGTCAAACACCGCTGTAACGCAGTGGAAGACATGCCAGGTCATTGGTGAGGGTGTCGTGAATACGTGGACAGTGCATCGCTGGTTTAACAAGTTTAAGGACAGTGATGAACCACTCGAAGACGCACCATGTGCCGGAAGAACAGCACATGTACAAAATGAAGACATTCAGGCAGCAATTGAAGTGAATAGTGGTCAGATATGTGAGGAACTGGGACTACAATCAATATGAGTGGACAAACCATTCGGCAGCATCTCCATGAACTTGGGAAGCACTACAAGTTGGGCCAATGGGTCCCACATGATTTGACTACGGGCCAGAAGGCAACGCGAGCAGACACCTGTGTTTCTTTGCTGTCTTGTCTGAGGAAGGACCATTTCTGAACAGGATGTTGACATATGATGTGAAGTGGGTCCAGTACGAAGTTCCACGGTACCGTCATCATTGGTAAACATCCCATGTACCGGCACCAAAACAGCCAAAACTAGCATGACACGAGAAGATGGTCCTCCTGTGTGTTTGGTGGACTGCTCATGGCATCGTGCATCGGGAACTGCTGCAAGCTGCTCAGAGCACCAATGCAACTGAGTACCGTCAGCAGTTGAGCCGTGCTCAAGAAAAAAAAAACTAAAAACTCTGGAGCCATCACTTCTGAATCGCAAAGGGTTCTCCTTTTACAGGATGACACTAAGCCCCACGTGTCTAGGATGATCCGGGATCCACCATTCTACTCATTGGATGGGAAACACTATTGCATCCGTCGTACTCCTCGGGCATTGCACCGTCCTATTATCACCTGTTCCATTGCTTGGGCAATCACCTTAAAGGATACCAGTTCAAATCGCTAGTAGAGCTTCAAAATGCCTTGATACCTTTTTCGTTTCAAGGTCCACCAAGTTTTACCGCAATGGAATTTCCTTCCAGAACTTTACAGAAAGGCATCGATGCTGATGGGGACTATTTTTGATCTCCCAGGTACATCTTAGGTGACATATCGATGTTCGAATCTGGTAGGAGAAAAAGCGGTAGAACTTGTTGGTTATCTGTATAAATGCGAGTATTTTACATCTAAAGAAAACGTGAAAGAAATCTTTCAGTTTTATGTCTCACGCTTATGCCAGCTAGGCTAAAAGAGACGGTGATGATGATAAGTGAATGAAGTAGTGGACAAAATAAAGTGAATGGACCCCGAGGAAACCCACAAACACGATGTTTGTCTACCTCAAAGTCTACTTGGCACGAGCTGGGATCAAACCAGGGCCCCACACACCGCAGGTGAAAGCTCTATCACTAAGACACCGTGCCATTCTAAAGAAAACATAATTTTAGTTGTACTTGGTTCCTGAAATATAGATGATGGAAGCCAATGTGCTGACCACACACATCACAACTGAAAAGCACGTCGTTGATCATTGCTGATTGTGGACTAGAATTGTATAGTATTCAATTTATTTTTCTTCTGTAACCAATTCATAGTTTTTATTAATAGTAAAATCTTGAACGGATTTAACGCTTACAAAATTATATTTCATCTTCTTTGCTTGACAATAAATTAATAAATAAATACATAAATAAATAGAATAATACAGAATGTCGAATCACATCTTCAACTGTATTAATGCGTTTCCTTTTGCTGTTGTTTCTCCTAATCAATGAAAAACTAAAATCAAAGCTTGGGTTGCGGGAACAGAAGTCCTGTACGGGTCCAATGAGTTACGGAATAAGATAACGCAAGTCATCTACTCTGTAAATATATGGATGATAGCCGTAAGTTTCAAGCTGTAAAAGGATGCAGTTTTTTCTCTCTTTTTTAATTAAGTTTTACGATATTCCTACAGTGTATTGTGTTAACTACAAAGAGAAAGATAATACATTCATTGATTTTGTTGGGGATTGGACTTTTAAAACTGTTCAAATATTTAGTTAAATTGCGATGTGGTAGAAAGGTACGATACCGATTTCGTTCTCATAGTAAGGGACGGAAGATATCATGCTGCGAAAAACAAGAATTTACTTGGCACAAAATATGTCAACTCAGTTACTTTCGTCTATTGTTAACACTTTCACGATCAACTTTATCGGACGCAATTTGTTCAACTTGGCAAGTCCATATCTCTATGTAGTTTTGTTCCTCAACTACACGTCGTATATGAGGATTAATTTCATTATGACAAACTCCTAGTATATTATGTACGAGTTTCATCATAATACGATGAAACCCTACATGAAACATCCATGTGGATTTGGACACATGACGTGCAGACTAGCGGATTAGCGAGATAACATTTTAACTGGACAACACGCTTTCAGTTGAATGAATTTTGTAGAATAGTTAGTAACATTTCATGTGACGTGTAAACAGTTAGTAATATTACATGAACCTATCTCTTTCTGTATGACTAATTTGAGCGAGATGTTGTTTATCAGATAACACTATCTTCCCTATCTCAGCCTATATGCGGCTTCCCAGTGTCGAAGACAAACAACGAAACGAAAGAATTAGGGATGCGCTCGAGTCGAGTCGAGACAGAATTTTCCAGACAAATTTCGAGTCGAGACACAGCTCTTCCAATAGAGAAATATACATTTTTCGAGTCGAAACATCACTTTAACAGCACATTTTCGAGACGAGACAGTTTCAAATCTAGTCTCGTGCGCATCCCTAGAAAGAATGGAACACGTATCGTGGAACAATCTATATACCCTTAATTATCATTAAAATAGTAATATGTTTCGTTAGTCAGTCACTTTTTACTATTACTAAAGCCCTCCTCGATATTGGTCATTTTTGGTGATGATTTTCATATATTCTCTCTCCTCCCCATTTTGTGGTCCACGGCATCGGAAGTGTCATTGTTCATCTCAGCGACCCCGAAAATATTAATTCGACACTGATATTAGTCATTTTGATATATATATATATATATATATATATATATATATATATATATATATATATATATATATCTTTCCACAATTTTTGTGGGGCTCAATTTTTTATTTAAATGGTATCAGAAGTGTCACTTTTCATCTCAGCAACCTCAAAAACTATAGATTCGACACTACTATCGGTCATTTTCGATCATTTGTAAACGTATTTTCCCTCCTTTGTTGCATCGTCAAACTGATGTGACAAAAACCATCTCATGTTCGAACTTAATCTAGATTGAAGATTTGATTGACATCGGTCCGGTGGTTCAAGAGTTATTAAGTTTTATTTACTTTTATGTATCTCCCGCTCCCCCCCCCCTAAGTTCTATCGTTAAAGTAAATTGATAAATTCCATCCCAGGTCCGAACCTCATCTATGTTGATCGAGATCGGTCAGGTGGTTCAAGAATGAAGTCCCATAGACAGTCACTTTCATTTTTTGTTCATACATCAACGCCTCCGCCTCCCAATCCAATACGTTGCACCGTCAAAGTTAAATAACAAAAATTATCCCAATCCCGAACGTCATCTATGTTGCAAATTTGATCCAGATCGGTTGGGTATTATACATTTGTCCCCTCCCCCCTCCTAAGGTCTACCGTCAAAGTAATATGATGAAAACCACCCCAGGCCCGAATTTCATCCATATTGAAAATTTGATTAAGATCGGTCCTGTGGTTAAAGCGTGATGAAGTCACAAAGATGGTTTTATTTTTATTATTTTTTACATATATATCTACCCCTCCCCCTCCCTTAGGTTGCACCGACAAAGTGAAACAGCGAAAACATCCCAGGCCCGAACTTTATCTATCTTGAAACTTTGATCATGTTAGGTCTGGTGGCTCAAGAGTTATTAAGTTTTATTTGTTTTTATATATTTCCTTTCTACTCTTCTCCTGCTCTCAGTTCTACAGTTAAAGTGATATGACAAAATAAAAAAAAAATAAAAACAAACTCATATCTGAACCGCATCTATGTTGAAAATTTGGTTAAGATTGGTCGGGTGGTTTAAACGTGATGAAGGTATAGGTTTTAGCCAGGCGAGGTTTTGTACCCAAACCATATAGTATATATATATATATATATATATATATATATATATATATATATATATATATATATATATATATATATATATATATATATATATATATATGTGTGTGTGTGTGTGTGTATGTGTGTGTGTGTGTGTGTGTTACAGTTTCGGCTATGTAACATAACCTTCCTCTGACAAATTATCTGGACATTTATTTAGTTGTAACACATGCCAAAGTCAATTATTGAATCGATTACGATAAGTCCTTTAGTTTTTGAGATATTTAAAGTTTATGTTCACGCGCTTTCGACAGACGCACATTTTTGTCCCATGTTTACTAAAATTTTCGTTTTGCATCTTTTGAAGTATCCTCTCAGTTGCCGCCATTTTCTCAGTACCTGAAAAGTATATAAATTTTGCTCTTTAGATCACTTGAAATAGTCTTGTCTTGCAAGTAAAATTGAGAGCTTATCATGTCTCCAAAATAATGTATAAAATATATGTGGTTTCTTATTTCTAGACGTGATTCAATCTATGCTAGATCCTCAATTTCAAATAAATCTGCAACCGCGTTGTTCAGGTGATCTAAAGACACGAGAAGGAGTGGCTGATAACCATACATTTCCCTACACTTGCCATCATATAACGTTCCATAACACCGTGCACAACAGCGATAAATTGTTCAACTATGTAAATTTGACGCCCTTAGACGAGTGATTATTATTTTTTGTTCATTAAGCAAAATAAACGCGAAACTACATATATGTTAGACAGACAAGTACCGAGAATAACTCCGAGCTCTGATGTTTGATTTAGAAAGTGTTAATTGGATAGGGTCAGGAAGTCGCATTATCTAAACTTGCATTATACCAGACGAAAGCAAAATTACTTCATCTTTTAAGTCTCTTATTTCAGCTTCTAACTAGCACTATGAAGAAGTACAAAGGCATTTCATCTCACTCTTAAAAAAAGAAAGAAAAGAAGTGAGAGTAAAGCTTTGACAAGTGATATTTCCTTGGAACGTCTGCAAACACCGAGACAAAGTGGATGGTTAGATGATAAATAAAAGAAAAAGAAGTGCTCTACAAAAGTGTATCATGTTCAAGATTTCAGCTATGTTAGTACGTAGCTGTTATCATTAGCGATATAACTTGTTTTATTCTACGGTATTCTCCTGTATTCTACTGTATTCTAAAGAAAATGTAGAATATTTATAAATAAATAAAAAAAATGTGTTCTAGTTTATTGCCAAGCGTTATGCCCTGTGGGCTAAAGGATATGCATGATTAATGCAAATAACTATTTTTTAGAAGACGTAATGAACTGGGCCGGCTGTATCGGTGGCTGCAACTTTCGCCTATTCAAGATTTGCCTAATAATCTTAGGAAATGGAATTTGCAGATGTAAGAGAAAATGTAGGCAAATTTTGAATTCAAGATTTGCATTTCAAGATTTCCTTAATGCGAAATTATGTTGGTAGTACTGACAGAAAATGACAAAAATTCTACTAGAGTTTGCATAAATTATAAAATTAAACAAAGCACCAAGAATCAGTATAAACACGATTAAGGTATATGAATAGATAGTATATGCTTGGTATCGAGCATTGACATTAAAAATGTTCATTTTTAAAATTAAGCGTAAGCTTTTTAGCCAGTATAGGGGTCTGAACACGGAAAAAAATAGTAGCTTCATGAAACTTGCAGGACAGCTTTCCATCAAGTATAGGCATATTCTAAAAGTGCTCAGATATCCGCCATAAACTTAACACGATATGGATGCCATATCTAATTTGGACGCAGCTGTCTACAGAGCAATCATGTTTACCTTGATTTCTAACTTTGGATTCAATTATAGGGTCTTTAAACTTTTAACAAACTATTTTGTAAATCAAATTTCGTTTTGTTTGATATATAATGCGTCTCTGTGCGTTAGTTAGATATGAAGTTACAATTGATAGAGTAGGTTTGTGTCGCTTAATCTTGTATCTGTTTCTCTCAAGTGTGTTTTTCTGATTTTTTAAAACACTTTCATAGAGAAGACATATTTCATCAATCAGACAAAATTTTTAAATAGATGAAAATACCAGATGGGCATTGATGATGCTATACTGTTTTTACATGGATTTTCAGGAAGTGATACGACTTGATCTATGTTCTAGAAAGGAAAAAAAACTGTTAGAAACGATTCAAGAGATAGACGCTTAATTGCAACAGGTTGTGAGTATATTCAACAAACCCGCTACGAATACTGAAACTGAAAAATTAGTAAAAGTAGAATAACATTTCTAATTACATTTTTATGCATCGCATGAGTATGACGCACTGGCTTTCTGTCAATATTTCACATACAGAAGACTTATTTCATCCCAGTTACTCATCCCTCAGTTTTACCCATAAGAACAAGTACAAGCAGAAGACACGTTTTGAAGGTGTGTTATCAAGAGCAAACTTGGCTGGAGCAAGATATTTAAGCAGAGATGGACTCATTTTTTTGTCTTTTATGTGTTATAAATTATTTATATCCTTTATAGAAAACTAAGTTTTGCTTAATAACATTTTCTCTACGGATTATTTTGCTAAATACGTTTACATCTACTTCCGTATAATGGCCCATTATTCTCAAATGTACCATATTTTGTACATATCAATTGTAATTATGATATGTTGACATATTTTCTTTATTTTTCCCAATATAAATATTATATCTATAATATTAAATGCATAATCAGAAAAAATACGCATGAAAGAATCACAGGTTAAGCGACACAAGCGTACTTTATTATTTGCATACATAAATGAGTTATGTACAAGCAGATAAATTATTTCCTTATATCAAACGATGGAAATTTTATTTTCAAAATATTGCGATAATTTCCAAGACTGTAGAATTGAACCTAAGGTAATAAACCAAAGAAAACATTATTGTTCTATAGACGGTGGCAGCCAAGTTGGATGAAGCTCGAGAGGGATGTTCGGGGACTTTAAGGATATTACTATACTTGGTGAAAGGTAACTATCCTGAAAATTTCATTGAGCTACTAATTTGTGATAGGTTTGCCAACATTTTCCCGTACATTCTGGATTATTCCGTAAGAGCACAAAAATAGTTTCAAGAGGAGGTGTTAACTATTAATGAAGTGCAGGACTACCAACGTATGCAAGCTAGACCAAGTTTTTTCTTTTTTTTAAGTTCAGCTTTCGCCTAATAAGAAAATTAACCCTGTGTCATTGCTTTGATTGACGTTTGCATAGCTAGGAGGTATTAGGCGAAACTTGAATAGGCGAAAGTTGAAGCCCCGGCTCTATCATATGTGCAACACGTGCAAAATTGCACAAGGCGGCAAGTTTCGAGGGATGGCAACATCTGTCATAACTATATTATTTACAATAAATATATCTTGTGAGAAACAGATTTCATGATGATGAAAGTTAAATTTACTAAACTGACCGTGTATTTGAATACTGTATCTATAAATTATGTTTAGGTTGAATTAGTTTAAGGTTAAACGAACAGTGCTAAATTATATTATTATTATTATTATTATTATTATTATTATTATTATTATTATTATTATTATTATTATTATTATTATTATTATTATTATTTCCTATCGTCGCTCTAAACTAAACATGACATAGAGGCCAAAAGGAAGTAATAGTGGTACACGAAGTTTAATCGACCTTTTGAATGTATAGGAGGTGTTTCAAAACAACGCCAACAACGTTTGAAAGGCTATTTCTTACACCAAGATAAGACGAATAGTATACACCAACTTGGGTGCATAAATATGTAAAGCCGAAAATTTGTCGGAGAAATGTAAAAGCAGTCATAACTCGAGAACAAAATGTCGGATCGAAGTATGGTAAAAGAGAATGTCTATTATTTTTTGTCGTAGATTTTATTTATGCACAATTATATGTGGTGAAGGGACGGCGCAAACTGAAGGATTCATGGGGCATTTTATGAAAAGTTGGCCAAATGAAATTGACTACAGTGAAGAACATTACTTCAATAAACAACAACCATAACAATATTGTTCAAGTTACTAAGGCACTGCTAAAATTCGAAGTCGATAGTTGTGATGTTGCTTCTTAGGGTTGCCTCTCCTCTCCCAGACCTCCGACACTATGGGATCCAGGAAATTGAACACTGTATCCTCCCGACTGGCTAGTGCAACGGACGAAATATTTCGGCTGTGTGCACTACGCGATGATTTGTTTCCCTGATGCACACCATAACTCTCCAGGGTACAGCAATTATACGGAACATTCTCCTGGGACATGTTTTGCACCATTTGCCCGCATTCAGCCAAGAACCCAAAACGGCGGTATAATTAGATCTGTATTCTGGACTTGCCGTGTGCTATCCAATGACGTATAAATCTTGCCAATCCTCGAGTGTCACGTTTCGACCCTCTCCACGTTATTGTGTTATTTCCGTTCGAGAATGCATTCCCCCCCAATTTCCGACCTAGGTTTGAATGATTTCACAGCCTGGTTCGTCTGTATACCTATCTTAAGCTCAGTGTTCCTCAGTAACAACAGGCGAATAATGGGATTGACGCAAGGTTCCAGCCCTGTCATTACATGCCCTTTTCTTCCCTATGCTTCGTGTAAAAGTGAAATTCATGAGACATTAATGTCGTGAAACGTATAACTTCAAATGAAATACCGAAATGAATAAGCATACAGATCTTTGCAATATGTCTTTACAAAAATATTAAGTATGTTCAATATGTCATTATTATCATTTGATTTGTAATTAAAAAGTAATTATAATCATTGACGATTTCAGAAGATTCTCCCCGGTAATGGTCAAGATATGAATGAGAAAAAACTGATAAAACATTATTAGTCTACTTTGAGCATGATCGAAAATAACTTATGGCCACGAAGGGGAAATTTATGTCGACAGGGTCTCAAATTCTCCGACGGGTCATGACCTGAAATTATCATTGTTTGAAAGGTTTCCTTAACAAATAGAATATTATATTTATTTCTCCTTCTACGTTTTGAAATGGAAAAATCATAATTTTAAATAGAATTATAATACGATAAGCATAAAGATTTATACAACTAATGAAGTAAATATCCTTGTGTAAGTTATCGATTTCTATTCGGATTAAAACTCGAATATTCGTTTGCATCACACTTTAAAGTAAATCCTCTCTATATATAGTTCCTACTGGAAAGCATGTTTAACTCCAATTACTTAATCAATATTTTTAATAATATATTTTTATTGTAATACTCTTACTATTCAATGTTGTATGCACTTAATTTCCCAAAGCAAAACCTCACAAATGTATAATTGACTAGTAAATATTATCAAATAAATTATCATTTAGTTTACGTAAACATTGCATCGCCTGATTTGAAACTTCGTATTTTAAATAATAATAATAATAATAATAATAATAATAATAATAATAATAATAATAATAATAATAGTAGTAGTAGTAGTAGTAGTAATAAAATCATAGCCATATCTTTATCAGAATTTCAGGCTTAGTCAATAAATGAATTCAACATAGTCTCTATTCGAAGCTCTATTTAATCGAATCAGATAGAAATACGAAGAGGAACTTCGAGAACAGATAAAAGGAAAATGTTACTTTGGTGGGTTTGGATGTAACTTTTAAGAGTTAGTTTTTTTTTTTTTTTTTTTTTTTTTTTTTTGCAAATTACAGACAAATGCCTTGGACACTTTTTTCTTTTCTTTAAGTTAACTGATTCACCGAACGTATCTGACATATGAGTAACTTGTCTCTATATTCTACTCGGTTATACACGTTTTACAATCTTTTCCATTAACCTTGAACGACAAGAACACGAACACAAAAACATCCACGTAGGTATGACAGTTAAAATTCCTAACCTCCCCCACGGGTAATCGAACCCGGAACCACATACACCTGAGGCACACGTGCTAGCCACTAGACCAGCGGGAAGAGTAAATAAAATGTATTTTGTAGTGTCTGAAGTTTATAGCTATTTCACCCTGTTGTAGTATGTTTATTGATTTTTTAATGTTTACCGTATTCGTTACTTTGAGGAATGATATATATTATTGATATAGGTTTTATTACATATTCGGCCATAAATATTATATAAATTATCAGAATTATTCATGATCTTCCATGGAAATTCACTGGTGCATGCGCAGTAGACAGACAGTGTAATTGGAAGATGAGTTCAACAGAGATTATAGGGCTATATTCCGCCGATTATATTTTATTTAATAACTATTTAGAAGAGATAACGAAAACGAGTCTACATAATGAAGATGGAATTTCCGTAGAAGATAGAATGGTGAGGTGTATACGGTTTGGGGTTGATATGGTTGTTGTTGTAGAATCTAAAAAGAAAATTAATAAGATGTAGAAAACTTGAGAAAGGCTTGTGAAGAATATGGGATGAAAATAAATGTTAGAAAGACAAAATCCATGGTGATTGAAACGAAGCGATCGGTGTGAAATATAGAAGTAGGAGCGGGAAAAAACAACAAGTGATTAGTTTTCGATATCTGAGTACTATTACTAGTGATGATTTGACATGCGAACGTGAAATAAAAGCAAGGATAGAAATGGCGAAAAGAGCCTTTAGGATGGAGGAAATAGTATTTTGAGGGGTATGGTGGCAGGGAAGAGAGGGAGAGGACGAATTAGACTATATAGAAACAGAATTAGGCTATTGGCGATATCAAAACAGAAAAATCGTATGTGAAGATGGAGAGGTTAACAGAAGATCGTGGAGCATGGCAGCTTCTCAGCTGCGGTAAGTGACCCGCTGGTAATGGCGGAATACTTCTGATATAATGATACTGATGATGCACAGTAGGAACAGAAATATCCACTTTACTGTCATTGCTAATACGAATCACAATGCAAATTTCTACAGGTTGTCAAAATACCTCGCTCTAAAAGCTGTAGAAAACTATCTGTTACTATGCGAGGGAAAATCATAGGTCGAGCAACAATTAGACAAATTGCCATTCAGATAGCTAGGGGTATGAGCTGTGACGAGAAAACAGTGAAGAAATTGATTTAGCGGTATGAAGAAGGTAATGAATATTTCACATCTTGGCCAAGAAGTAGGAGACCAATAATAATAATAATAATAATAATAATAATAATAATAATAATAATAATAATAATAATAATAATAATAATAATAATAATAATAATAATAATCATCCCAGGAATTTATAATTATTTCCAGCAAAACTTTTGCATACCCTCCTAGTGCAATATGATGTTTTTGTAAAACGGCAATTATAAAATTGTCAAGCTGAATTTGAAAGTCATAATAAGTAGTGCTTTATTTACTTATTGCACAATTCTTTTATGCCAGTAGCTTTCGCCACCTTACTCGCTCTTCATGCTTACTCAGGAGGAAGCTGCAGGTCCCTAGGTTGGGAACTACTGCTTTCCACCAAGGAATTCAGACAGCCTGTTAGAAATTTGCGTTCTGACCAACATCAGAAAATTGTATTCTTCTGTTTCTACTGCGCATGCACCAGTGAATTTCCATGGAAGATCATGAATAATTCTGATAATTTATATAATATTTATGGCCGAATATGTAATAAAACCTATATCAATAATATATATCATTCCTCAAAGTAACGAATACGGTAAACATTAAAAAATCATTAGACATACTACAACAGGGTGAAATAGCTATAAACTTCAGACACTACAAAATACATTTTATTTGTTCTTCCCGCTGGTCTAGTGGCTAGCACGTGTGCCTCAGGTGTATGTGGTTCCGGGTTCGATTCCCCGTGGGGAAAGTTAGGAATTTTAACTGTCATACCTACGTGGATGTTTTTGTGTTCGTGTTCTTGTCGTTCAAGGTTAATGGAAAAGATTGTAAAACGTGTATAACCGAGTAGAAAATAGAGACAAGTTACTCATATGTCAGATTCGTTCGGTGAATCAGTTAACTTAAAGAAAAGAAAAAAGTGTCCAAGGCATTTGTCTGTAATTGTAAAAAAAAAAAAAAAACTCTCTTAAAAGTTACTTTCAAACCCACCAAAGTAACATTTTTCTTTTACCTGTTCTCGAAGTTCCTCTTCGTATTTCTATCTGATTCGATTAAATAGAGCTTCGAATAGAGACTATGTTGAATTCATTTATTGACTAAGCCTGAAATTCTGATAAAGATATGGCTATGATTTTACTACTACTACTACTACTACTACTACTATTATTATTATTATTATTATTATTATTATTATTATTATTATTATTATTATTATTATTATTATTATTATTATTATTATTTAAAATACGAAGTTTCAAATCAGGCGATGCAATGTCTACGTAAACTAAATGATAATTTATTTGATAATATTTACTAGTCAATTATACATTTGTGAGGTTTTGCTTTGGGAAATTAAGTGCATACAACATTGAATAGTAAGAGTATTACAATAAAAATATATTATTAAAAATATTGATTAAGTAATTGGAGTTAAACATGCTTTCCAGTAGGAACTATATATAGAGAGGATTTACTTTAAAGTGTGATGCAAACGAATATTCGAGTTTTAATCCGAATAGAAATCGATAACTTACACAAGGATATTTACTTCATTAGTTGTATAAATCTTTATGCTTATCGTATTATAATTCTATTTAAAATTATGATTTTTCCATTTCAAAACGTAGAAGGAGAAATAAATATAATATTCTATTTGTTAAGGATACCTTTCAAACAGTGAAGATTTCAGGTCATGACCTGTCGGAGAATTTGACATCCTGTCGACATAAATTTCCCCTTCGTGGCCATAAGTTACCTTCGATCATGCTCAAATGGACTAATAATGTTTTATCAGTTTTTTCTCATTCATATCTTGACCATTACCGGGGGAGAATCTTCTGAAATTGTCAATGCTTATAATTAGTTTTTCACTACAAATCAAAGGATAATAATGACATATTGAACATACTTAATATTTTGTTCTCAGCTGTGGATGTTAGATTTGCAATTCATATAATGTTCGCTTCTAATCGAATTTGAGAGAAAAGTAGTTTCCAAAGATTTATTCAAAGAAATGTTCTCAGTCCTCTGATGAAAATAGGAACACACTTTTAAGAAAAAAAAAAACGAAACGAATATTTTCTACAGGGTTTGAACACGTAAACTTCTGATTGACAGACTAGTCACCCAAACCGCTCGACCAGTTCGTATTTCTTCAATAACCTCTTTTGACTTTTGTGTAAAGTGGTTTCCTGCTCCACACTTTTTTTTATTTTGTTTGTTTGTTTATGTCGATACAACTATAAGTTTGTGGTGAATATTTGGACGTTACAGGTCTTGCAATGCATAAAAGGGTTTTTCGTATAAATTACATTCAATTTTATGTCCTAATAACTTATATACAACAGGTTGAATCTGTGAAATGATTGGGGTTGGAGTGATCGTAAATATTTTCATAGTTAGGAGCCTGGATATGCAAACCCGCTTAGCGTGGGGATTTACTTATGTGAAATTTGGTACCATACGGGTGTTTCATTGTACATTGCGTTATAACTCTCCTATTTGAGCTTTTGCGTACGTTTTTTTTTTTTGTTCGTTTGTTTTTCAAGTCCAGAGGCATTGTAGAAGACCTTACTTATGGTTTCACACCTTCCTACGTCGAGACATAGGAGGTGATGACGTGATAATTCTAAAATATATATTTTCTTTTATATGTTTTCTTTTTCGCCTATGTTCATTATTTTTAGGTGGGCTTATTTTTGCACGTAGAAGATTGAAGTTTCGCACAAACATTCAGTCCACCGAGTAGTATTTACCAGATTTTTTTTTCGGATTTCTGCGTTAAAACAGGGGGGGGGATCCAGAGGGGCAAAAAGTTGAAAAAAAGGACATTTTTCCAAAAACTCCCTTTCTTTGGGATTTTCCCACCTTAGATACACGATGGAGACATGTGAATGGTACCGCCTGAAAGGCAGTTATATTCTGAAGAGAATAATGGGCGAAACATGACCCTAGGTTAATTAGGGAAGTGTCAGGGAATTTTTATCTAAATATACTTCTGTATAGGGGAATTTTGGACATTTTCAGTATTTTTTGCGGGCTTATTTTTGCACCTAGAAGATTGAAACTGTGCACAAACATTCAGCCCACCAAGTAGTATTTAACATATTTTTCTGCATATTTTTGTGTTAAAACAGGGAGGTAAAGAGGGGCTAAAAGTTGAAAAAAGGGATATTTTTACCAAATAATCCCTTTCACGGGATTTTCCCGCCTTAGATACATGATGGAGACATGTGAATGGTACCGCCTGAAAGCCAGTTTTTTTTTCTGAAGAGAATGATTGGCGGATTATAGTCCTAGGGTAAATAGAGATGTCTCAGGATTTTTTTTTTACCTGAGATCATGGTGTTTTGCGGTAATTTGGGGCATTGTGGGGATTCTTGATAAAATATCTCCCGCCCTTAGTATTCAAGATAGAAACTTGGAATTTGGCACACACATTCAGTATACCAAGTAATATTTTTCAGATCTTTTTCAGATCTCTGCGTTAAAACAGGGGGGTCCAGGGGGGCTAAAAGTTGAAAAAGGGATATTTAGACCCAAAAATTCCTTTTTTCGGGATTTTTTCGCCTTAGATACACGATGGAGACACGTGAATGGTACCACCTGAAAGGCAGTTCTATTCTGAAGAGAATGATTGGCGGATTATAGTCCTAGGGTAAATAGAGATGTCTCAGGATTTTTTTTTTACCTGAGATCATGGTGTTTTGCGGTAATTTGGGGCATTGTGGGGATTCTTGATAAAGTATCTCCCGTCCTTAGTATTCAAGATAGAAACTTGACTGTTATTTCTGGGGTCGACTCAAGGAGCTTGTTTACACAAATAGACCAACTACACCAGAAGATATGAGGCAATGAATAAAGACCGCATTTCGAAGCATAGGAGAGGCAGAGCTTGAAGCTGTGGGCTATAATTATTATCACCGTCTTGACCATTGTCTTTGCTGTACATGGACGACAATTTCGGTAAAACGTGATGCAAAATGTGCTGTGTGAAGTGCATATCTGTTACATAGCGCACATCAGCCGTCTCCAAGGTAAATATGATATATCCTTTGTACGTTATGAGATGGTAAATTAATTCTTAGAACAACGTTAGACGTTTCAATATAATATACTTACCTGTCCTCCATAACACTTGCATTTCCATACTGTGTATGTTACCAGTGTTGACTACGAGACGATACAAGACAACTCTTTTTAGTAGAGGACTGAACAATCTCTGTAGTATTGTACCCGGAAAACGTATGTTACCAAGGAAATATAGCTGTTCAAAATGTTCAGGGTCTTCCCTCCAGTACAATCAAACAACTGCTAATTTGGAGGTGGACCCTGTCTGGATATCTAGAACTGGTTACCGTGATATGTTGTACTTTTGAAATCATGAGGCATTTGTTTTGCAGTTTTTACGTCTGGCTGCCCGTTTCAGTTTTATAGGGGTGGCCATACTGTTTTCAATGCAACTTTTGATGACATTTTGACCCGCCGGTATGTTGCATAGGGTGATCGTAGAGAATCGGGACTTGTTGTAGCTTCTTTCTTTTTTACAAGTGCTTTCAAGCGATATACCACTTGACCCCTCTTTTCATTTGACAATTTTGAGTTGGACCCCGTCTGGGACCCTGGGACGAAACCTTTTACTTCGCTCTGTTGTCCTTTGCAACTAATGGGATACGTGTTTTTCAGTTTGTACATATCTCGGACCGTTTTCGATTTAAAGGCCTGGTACGGACTAACGGAATCACCCGATATATATATATATATATATATATATATATATATATATATATATATATATATATTGATTCATAATTAGGCATGAAACCAAAGAAAGAAAGGAAATGCGGGATTGGGTTGGATACAAACCCGAGTACTGGTTCAGATTTTACTGTAAACACTATCTAGATCTAACTTAGCTTAGCCTTAGTGTTAAATAATACACTTTAAGCTCGAATGAACTGAAAGCGGTACAGTGACATACAAGCAAAGTTTTCAAAGTGTCAAACTCCGATTTGCTTGAAACTCTTAAAGTGAATAAAGGAATCAAAAGTAGGGAAAGTGTTTTCTTATATGCATCGTCCAACATGGGGCATGAAGGGGGTAAACTTCCCCCTAAACATAGGACAATGCAAGGCTATAACTAGCAACGCACAATGAAATTCCGGTTATAAAAGCAATCCTTTCCATTAATGGACGTCAATTTTAGAACATAGTTTGAACAAAGGGTGATTCAAGTCTCAAAACTTAAAAGCTTCGAAGTATTGGAGGAAAATCCTCAACTGCACAAGTTGAATACGACATTGTAGATTATGATTTTTTTCTACGATTTTCCTTTGAGGCTAAGGTGATAATGAACACAATGGTAGAATGCAGAAAGTAAGAAGAAACGAAATAATTTCTAGAAAACTCATATGCGTTGTTTGTTCAACACAAAGCTCACTTTGTCTATGCTGGGATCCAATCAACAACCCCAACCAGAGGTGTGTGCTTCCAATTAAGTCACCACAGTCTCTAATCCTGAGTGAGCTCATGCTAACAGTGAAATTATGGTATCTCTTAACACTTAGAACTGCTCCTGAGACCATCATATAGGAGTTACCGATGTAAGATTTCCATTCTATAAATTAGCCATAACTTGCTTAATTTTCTAAAATATAGAGTTAATTATAATTGGTTACTGTTTAATCAAAAACGCAGTATTTGCATTTCTGTGCATTTAATTAAAATATAATTTGTTCTCAGTAATCATAAATTTTTAGGTTGGAACATTTGACAATTTATTTTATCCAGAAGAATCCGTACGGAATAAAAATAGTAGCAATGCTCTTTTCGTCACCTAGCCAGTACAGCTTAATTGCATTAAACAGTACGAACTTACAATTTTGCTAGATTTTATTCAACAATACAATTGCTTTTTATTATGTTGAAGGCCAAACGATAATAATGTATCCAACAATCTTGTCAATAATTAACATTTCATAGAATGCAATTTTGAAGAGTAAGAAAATCTTATCTGAACATACTGTTTTAAAAATGTTAATTACCTTTTGTGGACCATTGCGATTTTGTAAGATCATAATGAAGACATAGAATAAATATCATTACTTGAAAACTTTGGGAAATAAGAAAGGTAAGGCGGAAATATAATATATATCTTTGGCTTCCCAAGTTCTAGATCTGTAGTGCAACGCTCGAGATGATTGATGCCCGCAGAACCACCTTGGTAGACGAACGTGCTTTCATATAATACATTCACTTTATCATTTTGTGCAGAAAATACCATCAAAAGTGTTTCTTCACTCCAGCTCCTGTCTCTAGGCAAATTTCACTTTCCTTCTGAAGATCAATATTTTAACGCGCAAAACACACTTACTTTTTTCTTTTGAAGGTAGAAGTTATCTTCAAGTTATGTATCCTAGTTTCAGAGTTACCGTTACGAAACACACTAATCACAGGCTAATATTATGATTACATTGTTAATCTTAGTAAACGCTTGTAGATCGTATTTTATGTTGTAAAAATAAACCAAGTTATTATTGGAACAACTTTCCGTAAAATACGTTTGTACGGGTACAATTGTATGCGTACAACAAAAATATAATTAGATGTTTTTTAAAATAAAGGACGTTTGTGCTGTATGTATTTATTTTGCCAACATGTCAGATGTCATTTGGTTATGCCCCAGTAGTTAAGTGAACACTTGAGATAGAAATTTGAAAATTTTTCACATGAAAGAGTTCGAGAATTAAGTAAGCGTATGGAAAGTCTATTTCCAAGTGAGTGAGAAGTGGAAGGCCTGCAATAACAGTGATCTATACTTAAGAAAACAAAATAATATCCCATAAGACATAAGGAGCTAGACAGTGTACTGAACAATTGATAACGGCATTGAACGAGACATTACCTGAGAATTTAAGAATAAATTCAACTACTACTACTACTACTACTACTACTACTACTACTACTACTACTACTAATAATAATAATAATAATAATAATAATAATAATAATTATCATCATCATCATCATCATCATCATCTTGTCTGTTATGTGCCGTGCTAATTGATAAAGACGAAACTTAATCAAAAATAGATCGGTGCAAATTCATGATGGACATATTTAATGAATGATAAATCAAAATTGCTTTGTAAAACAATCGCAGGCTATGAAACGTGGACTTCGTAATTAAGGCTCTTACGGTTTTAAGCAAGAATCAATTAATATGATGTGTCCATGGGGAATATCCCGGGACCCAAAATATTCGACGTTCACCAAGAGTGAGCATTTATTTATTCATTTTCGTCAAGATTATGTCTGATGAGAGCAGTTCCTGTTGAAGCGCAAAACACGGTGATTGAAGGTTTGATTTTCTCAACTGTTCGGTGAATTTAGTAAACTGTAGTAAAAGCAAAGATTTGTTGAATCATTCTTCACTACAACAATACCAGGTCGCACACTGCTATTGGCTTCTTGGCTGTTAACCATGTATAATTATTGTCATATTGGAGGATTGGAAATTAGATTTCTGGGCTTTCGGCATCTAAGACCATTTAGCCCGTCACGCACATGAAGGATGACCTCCCTCGGCGATCACACTATTAGATGAAAGGGAAGGAAGAAAGGATTGGGGAAGGAAGGGAGCGGCCTGGAACCATTATGTTAAATACCATCTAGGTATTTGCCTGATGTGAATGAGTGAAACCCAGAAAAAAACTCACTCAAGATGGCTGACCTGGAAACGCCCACAGAGTGGTCCATCGGGGATCGAACCCGGGACCGCTCGCACCAAAGGCTAGAACGTTACCGACTACGCCACGCGGGTCCTGTATTGTCACATACTTTTCGCTAAATTTACATAATTCGATTTTATTTTTTCTATCTCCGAGACTCAAGCTAGGACCAAGTAGATCAAGTTTGACAATAAATAACAAGTTACCAGCAACAACTATATTTATGTCTGCAGAGGTCTGAAAACACCACTTTGGAAGCTGGAAGGTGAAAAACGGTGGACTATAAGAGGGACTACTTTGAAAGCCTGTAAAGTTCCGTAAGATTTTGGTTATTGGCTATTCTTAAAACTTTTCGTGTATGATATGAGAACTTAGGAATTTGAAAATTGATTCAAGGAAATTAACATTTGCATCATCTATAAAACGGACAAAACAAAACTGATTTGATACATAAGTTTAAGTATTGCAAATTACAGATCGATTTTTCAATCTATATGAGGATAAGTTTTACAACTAAGTACCTGCGATAAGGTAAAGGATCAGAAATCAAATGGCTTATATAGTAAAAATGCTTAAGTGATACAACGTGTTCCGTACTTCACTCCAGACTAAGTTGATTAAGTGAAGGTTTTTTTCTCTTCAGTATGTTCGATTGTTAGGAGCAGGAGTTTTTTGCAAGTTGCGAAATCACGAAAGTTTTCCAACAAAGCCGAGAGTTGATTTTTCAGCGAAATACGTCAGATTGGGTAAGGAAATAGGTATTTTGAAGTCGCGACAAACTGCAATAGCAGACATTTTGAGCGAAAAATGCCGGAAAATGCTAAAAATTGAGAATTTTTAAAACGTCAAATTCAGTTGTTAAAATACAAAAATAAAAAAATGCAATTTTCCAAGCAACGTTTTCCTTTTGCAACTGGCAACGCTGGTTACTAATAACTTCCTTTCAAGTTCATACCTGGTAGTTGTTGAATGTGGAACATTCAGCGTCGTGTTGAAGCAGCAGAAATCCTTACTTCGGTATTTTTGTGGAATACGTACGCTAATAGAGTTTATAAGTTTAAAACTATTAGATAAAAAGGGGACGGTACAAGATCGCGCAAGTTACTTTGCCAGCGAACGCTTGTACGTAAGTGATATCCGAACGTTAATGTGTAAATTTCGTATTTCATGCATTGAATGGAAAAAAAGAAAAATACAATACAAAAACAAATTCGGCAGGACATAAAAGTAATAGAGACAGAGTTGAACGTGGACCAAGCAGTGCGAAGCGACAAATTACATTGGAAGGTTTTACAAATGCACAGAAGAGGCAAAGGTAAAAAAAAAAAAGTTCATAAATGACACTACCGAGATGTTGCTGAAGTGCAATATACCCACATAAAAAGTTTACCATCTAAGAAGAAAATAGTGATATTGTTTAGAAGATGCTGTGCAAAATCCCTCTTAAAGTTACCTACCTTGAGGAAAGAAAAGCAGATTTGAATGAAATGTACGAAAGCCTTGGAAAATTACTTGATTCCTCATATATTGGGTGCCTCTCAAATCCTGATATAGTCTTTGTGCAACCTTTTTGTTCACATACCAGGATTCTCAAAGGAAACTGATTAACCTTTTTATGCTGATTTCCATAAGAGTTTGAAGAAAATTGTGATGCAGAGTTAAGATGCCAATGTGAGTGTGATGGATATTTTACTTGCAAAGAGAACCAACGGGGAGGAAAATTTAAATTTCAGTTACTTGTGCCTGTTTGCAATATGGCTTCCAATAACGAAAACTGATTATGAAAGTTTCTTTTCTTTCTTTTTTTTAGATACAGTTTGATAATCAACGATAGAAGGCTACAAATGAAAGAAGAAAATGTGGAATCGTGCAACATGCTGCACATTTCATCAGAATAATTATTTGCAGACGAGATATACAAAAAGACACTGCACCAATGTATTGTATATATGTTTCTCCCTTTTCTGAATGTGTGTATGTTTTTGGTTTGTAGCTAATACAATGTATGGTGTTTTGTGATGGCAATAGTGAAGATACTGTGCTAGTATATTTTAAGTTTTTTGGACTTGTAAAAGAAGAAAGAAGTAATTTGTTGTTAGTAACTGCATAAAGAATAACGTCATTGTCCTAAGTAGTATTCTTTTTTATTACTTATATTGGGCCTATATTAATATTTGTATGTTAGAGCTTGTAAAATAATTTACATAACGACAAAATACGAAATTTTATATCCCAAAATGCGACAAAATCCGAACATTTTAATTTCAAATGCGAAATGTTTAATTTCAAATTGCAAAAAAATTAGTGCCCCTATAGATTGTATTCATTTATCCTTACATCAACTGATAGTTTATTGGCTAGTATAGATTTTTATATCCGCGTTGATAGACTGGTATATATGAGGTCTTCCAGCAACAGATTCGAAGCTCAGTACGAGCCCATTTTCATTCTTCTTATTATTATTATTTCAAAAATCTTGTTAACCTTTGTAAAATAAATAAAAAAAAAAGTTTCATTTCACATCGAGAAACTATAGCAGAGTTCTAAACTATGGACATACAATATTGAAACCTGAAGTAGCATCTTCAAC
This sequence comes from Thermobia domestica, assembly GCF_964235325.1. Classification (NCBI taxonomy): domain Eukaryota; kingdom Metazoa; phylum Arthropoda; class Insecta; order Zygentoma; family Lepismatidae; genus Thermobia; species Thermobia domestica. Next base: position 270,885,126 of record NC_137459.1, on the reverse strand, counting down.
TTCCGCTTGCAATGGAGGGATATGATTAGAAACGAAAACTGTTGTTCGAAAGCTGAATACATATCGAAAAGTTTCTCGCCTCATCTTCCGTATATGAACGTACACTTCTTCAAAACATAATTGCATGCCCGAATTTTTCTAAGTCTCTTAAAATTCGAAGTTTGACAACGCATTCTGAGTGAGAGGAGGGGAAGGAATGAAAGAAGAAAAACGATCTATGAACACAGCTCACAGTTTGCTGTTTGAAATTCTCAGTTCTTTTTTTGTTATTTCTAATAACGATACTTCTAGTACAAAACAGTACCTTAGCATTAATGCAGCTAACTTTTTTCTTTTTTTTTAAAAAAAAAAAGAAAACACACACAGTTCTCAACGAAAAACAAAAATCGTCATAAAAACAAGGGTAGTTAAGGAGTTCGTTCTCTGTCAACGCAATTGAAGGAACGTTCTCTAGTTGTTCCGATAGCCATGCATATTAAGTTGTCTATTTTTTCGTTGATGCAATACATTTTAATCTGGTTCGAATCCCACTCGATGCATTTATTTTTTTTTTATTTTGTAATTTTCAGTCATTCTTGCCGTACATTTTTATAGAATATGTATTACACGGAGGTGATGGACAACTTTCTAATTTATCCAAAAATAAGTGTACAAGTGTAGAACCTTTCCTACATATCCCAGTGTTAGTCCCCCTTAGTGCAAATAACTTCTTGCATCGATCCATAACATTTTCGAAAAAAAAAAAAATGTAAATAACTCCGGAGATCTAGTGTTCAGGAAATCAGTATCAGATCTCATAACTCCATCACTATCAGAACGTAATTCTTCTTCTTCATCATCTTCTTCTTCTTCTTTTTCTTCTTCTTCTTCTTCTTCTTCTTCTTATTATTATTATTATTATTATTATTATTATTATTATTATTATTATTATTATTATTATTATTATTATTATTATTATTATTATTATTATACATGTGTTTGGCGTGGGAGACCCGGGTTCGATTCCCGGCTTGAGTTCATGTGGTTCGGGGTCTATGTTAAGCTGTACTTTCACTTATCATATAGTCTCGTTGCTGAAAGGGACGCTAACTCAAAATCAAATATATTATTATTATTATTATTATTATTATTATTATTATTATTATTATTATTATTATTATTATTATTATTATTATTATTATTATTATTATTATTATAAGTAGGAAATAGAAAAAAAATATTTTAGGATACTAAATTTGGTGAGGCATTTTGTTTCTTCCCAGTATGGACTTGGTGTTGCCTTGGTGTATCAGAACCATTTTAGATAGGTTTTCATGACGATCTCACATTTTGTTTTTTCACGTAAATGTCTTAATAGCTCTCAATAGTATCACCTCTTACTAGAATCAATTGCATCCCACCAGAATGCACTCAGTTACGTAATACCTTGGCACTCACCTTACACCTAACATTCTGACTTAGTATTTTACAAGAGGGGATGAGGTGTGTTCTCTACTGTTTTCAAATCTTTTTTGTCTCAGGTTCAAAGTAGTGGATGTAAGCCATACATTGAATTATGATATTTTTTAAAAAACCTGGTTGTATCGTCTTTTTAAGAATAAATGATGCGCTCAAAAGTGAGATATCTTTCACATTTTCCTATAGAAAAGCTTGTCTGAAGATAAATCAAAGTGAGTTGAGGCCATAGTGGGACACTATTTAGTATATCTTAGATCCTGCGCAGGACGATGTTTCAACTTCGAGGGGAAACGTACACCTAGAAAACACACTGAAATCGCTGCCAACTGTGTTCAGCATTCAGATTTGGGAACCTGCCTCGTCAACAATTTCATCATGCTCTGCCACATTTGTATCTTCAAGACTTCATGAGAGGACGTTGTAACTTCTGATACAAAATGCCTATAGTTTCTATAGCACACCAAAGGTTTTGATTTTGCAATACTGTCATGGGTAACATCAATGTTTTCTGAGTCAATATTATTGAAGGTGCACTACAGCGAAGTTAATTAAAAAACACATTTGACCTTTTAGAAATCTGCAACGCAAATTCTCACGCAAGTAGCATTAGAAGTTGCACGGTTCCTCAACAATTGAGACATATCTAGTTGGATTTTTGGGCTGATATCCTTCTAGTAGAAGTGCGTAATAAAAGCTTGTAATGCGCACCACAGAGCCGGTTAGGTTGCGATGAGCTATCCGCTCTGTTCGACTCGGCTCATATGAACCATCATCTTCTCGATTCGGCTCGGTTGAGGTCCGGAACATCTCGATAGACGTGATATATGAGCGGTCTTTCTGAGCTCGGCTCTGTGGTGAACAAGACGCTAGCCGACCAATTTAAACCAATTGCACAAGTAGAGTCGGCACGTTTCATTCAACGCATTCAAATGGACCGAGTTTCGTCTCTAGTTTTAGATCGATTGGAGCTTTTATGGAAGTGACTGTATGTCCGGCTTAGTGAGTCTTCCTGTACGTGATCTCTCCTTAAAGAAATCCGTGGTTCGGCTGTGAAGAGGATTGTTACAAAACAGAGCTACAGAGGGTACAGGTGTAAATTTCCTAGCGATAAATTTCTTGTATAGCTATCTTGAAGATTTAATGGATTTATGCAGTGTTCAGTAGCTATCATCAATTCAGGTGACTAGGGCCATGGTTTTTATTGGACATTTGAAAAAATAAACTAAAAATAACTATGTTTTTTATTATTGAAAGTAAAACTTCATAGATTTTATTTAAAACACCATGTTTTGCATTCATACAGCACCGCAGGATTTTCATTGGAGAATATATATTCAAGTGACAATTAGCTCACATTTTCTTTACTGTTTATGAACTCTACTGTTTTGTTGGAGATATCATTAAAATTGTTCAATAGGGTGTATCGAAAAAAGTTTTTTTCGAAATCCGGTTACGGCTAATGCGGATTTTTGGCCAAGTGGCATCACTAAAACGTATAAAAAATCTCAACTCGATCAGACAACTCCTTCTGCTGCCGAGTAGAGCCCAAATATTAGAAAAATCAACAAAAGATTCACTTTTCAACTGATTTTCCAAAAAAAATATATATTTTTTTTTAATATTTCCTATATTTTTCGGTATTTTAAATTATTGAAATAGTATTGGAAAGGAGAAATAAATATATAAAAAAAATATTACGGTTATTTCTGTACACCACAAGCATAAAAACCTAGTTAATTATTTGTAAAAATGCACTGATTTTCTGGCGTATCGTACAATTAAATTTTAATATAAAATTATTGAAGTCTCTTGAATAACGAAGAAAACACTTTAGTGCTAAATTCTAAGAGCAGTAATAGTAAAAATAATTTACTTCCAATGCCGTATGCATTTGCTTATCACACTAGATCACCTGCCGCCCACCTCTCCCCGAACGTCTTTTATCTTGTACTTGCCCAGCTGAGAGGATCGGTCTTATCAGCCGCCAGTAGTCAACCATCTGTGTCGAACGTGATTGTCGCTGCTTGGGTTATTTATTAGTGCTGTAGGAAATTTTAACTAAATAATTTGTTTTCGTGTGAAGTGCAGGATGTAGAAGTAAGAACAGTGTTTCAGTTGTGTTAAGTACTCTTTATTAGGAAGAGAGTGACAAATACTCTTACGTTATGGCATCGACAAGTTTGTTACGGTCTGACGTTAGGAATAGCATTATTGGGACACCCAAAGAATTGGGTAGAACACAGCTACCAACCGTTGAAATGTATTGAGACAATACCTATGGGAGCGAGAAGAAAAAAATGAGAATTTCGGGATCCCGGAAAGAGCTTCCAACAAAGGATTTATCTTCTATCGTCGCCAGGAAGATTGTAGAAAATTGAGATTACGCCTCAATCTTGTGGTTCTTTGATCTAGAAGAAAAGGCGCCTCTAGCACTGGCACTTTTCTTCCTTTTTCGCAGCTGCAGGCAAGAGGATCGGAACACTTACAAAAGGCTATATCAAATGAATCATTTTTGGCAGACTGTTGAAAATCAGCAATTTGTTCCGCAGAAGTTTGCAAACCGGACTTTGCTGAGTTTTGCAAGTCACGGGCAATATTATGGTACTTCAATATTATTGCAACAATCCTTCTGACACTGAAAATTGCTTCGCCGCTGATTGAGGCGTAATCTCAATTTTCTATAATTTTCCTGGCGACGATAGAAGATAAATCTTTTGTTGAAGGCTCTTTCCGGTATCCCGAAATTCTCGTTTTTTTCTTCTCGCTCCCATAGGTATTGTCTCAATACATTGTAACGGTTGGTAGCTGTGTTCTATCCAATTCTTTGGGTGTCCCAATAATGCTATTCCTAACGTCAGACCGTAACAAACTTGTCTATGCCATAACGTCAGCGTATCTGTAACTTTCTTCCTAATAAAGAGTACTTAACACAACTGAAACACTGTTCTCACTTCTACATCCTGCACTTCACACGAAAACAAATTATTTAGTTAAAATTTCCTACAGCACTAATAAATAACCCAAGCAGCGACAATCACGTTCGACACAGATGGTTGACTACTGGCGGCTGATAAGACCGATCCTCTCAGCTGGGCAAGTACAAGAGAAAAGACGTTCGGGGAGAGGTGGGCGGCAGGTGATCTTGTGTGATAAGCAGATGCATACGGCATTGGGAGTAAATTATTTTTACTATTACTGCTCTTAGAATTTAGCACTAAAGTGTTTTCTTCGTTATTCAAGAGACTTCAATAATTTTATATTAAAATTTAATTGTACGATACGCCAGAAAATCAGTGCATTTTTACAAATAATTAACTAGGTTTTTATGCTTATGGTATACAGAAATAACGGTAATAAATTTGTTTTATGTATTTATTTCTCCTTTCCAATACTATTTCAATAATTTAAAAGACCGAAAAATATAGAAATATTTAAAAAAATAATTTTTGGAAAATCAGTTGAAAAGTGAATCTTTTGTTGATTTTTCTAATATTTGGGCTCTATTCGGCAGCAGAAGGAGTTGTCTGATCGAGTTGGGATTTTTTATACGTTTTAGTGATACCATTTGGCCAAAAATCCGCACTAGCCACAACCGGATTTCGAAAAAAAGTTTTTTTCGATACACCCTAGTGTTCAATGAGTATCAATTTGGGCAACAACGACACGCTGATTTTCTCTCATGCTTCACAGCGTAAGCGTAAAGACTCATAAATTATCCGAAATAAATTTTCTAAAAGGTAGTCCAAACTTTTGAGTTTATATAGGATATTTTAAATAGGCCTAATTTAGGCACATTAAAAACAAAATGATGATATAGAAATATAATTTGACATAAACGTGAAATATCTTGTCTAGAGTTCAATCTGTTAGTTAAGTTGGTTAAGCGAAGCTACAATAGCTAGCTACAAATTTTGTAGCTCTATATATAGCGGCGCTACAAGTCTAAACCTGTAGCTTGTATCTGTAGCTGAGCTACATATTGCTATAGTATGTAGCGAATCTTGCACTAAAGCTACAAATAAAACTTTTCCGGGACGCAAAAAATATTTTGTAACTCCATTTCCTCACAATTTTTAGTAAATTTTTATATGATGATAGGAAGAAAATATGATTGTTTTCTGATTTATGTCTCCAATTATTTTGCAACAATATTACAAGAAAATTTTCTGAAATAAATTGTATACTGACGATCGCTCAAAAGGATAACAATGACTCTTAAAATAGACCTACATGTCATTCTAGGAGCGAAATCATATACTTTTTTTGGGAAAATGAAATGAAATCTTTGAGTTTTACGTCCCACGCTTATGCCGGTTAGGCTAAAGGAGACGGTGATGATGAGTAATGAATGAAATGGTGGAATGAAGAAAGTGGGAGGAAAGGGGAGAACCCCGAGAAAACCCACGCACACGGTGTTTGTCCTCCACAAAGTTAACTTGGCAGGTATGGATCGAACCCGGGACCCCAAGCACCGGAGGTGAACGCTCTACCACTGAGCCACCGCGGCCCGTACAGATTTTTGGGGAATGGGTAATATATATATGTGTAATATATATACACATACTTTAAAAAGAGGAGACAAAATGCATACTTTAGTGTGAAATGCAAACTGACAGACAAAACTTTTATGTAATATTTTAACCTAACTCTTAAGTTCAGTTACGCTTGTAGATGTCATGACATATATTATAATGCATGATGTCAAGTAAACTGAATTTATGACAAGAGCTTAAGTAGCGAATACTTTTCTGGAAAACTAGCTAATAGTTGTAGCGAGCTACAATTTTTATCATGTAGCTGTAGAGCAGCTACTTTTGAAAAGTAACTTTCCGATCACTGCTCAAGCTCATACTAAAATAATGTTGGCAAATGGTGAATATATTGTATACTTGCCTTCTACGTGTGCCTCTCGAGTCTACTCTAGGCGACCTTGCTTTCCTCGATTTCAACAAGCAATAGAAGGAAATTTATCACCTTTCTCATTTGATTTTCTGTATGCTCAGAAAACTGTTAAAGTTAAGGATATGATTTAGAATACTCGGGTCATAACCAAAGAAGGGGCATGAAAACAATGGCCCTACTCACCTGAACTGATGAAAACTACTAAGCACTGCTTAAATCGATTAATTCTTTACGATAGCTATGCAAAAACTTTATCGAGTTGGAAATAGTGGTGTCAACCGGCTCGGCTCGAGCCCTGAGCCACCGGCAAAGCTTGAACTCCGGCTCGGTTCAACTGAGCCAACAGCTCGAGTCGGGATGATTGGAATGAGCCATTGGCTTGGTTCGGCTGGGCTCAGGTGAGCCATTGGCTAAAACCGGGACGGTTGAGATGAGCTACGGATTCAGTTCGGCTCGGCTCTGCTAGGCTCAGGTGAGCCATCCACTCGAGCCTGCTCGGTTGGGGTGAGCCATCAGCTCGGTTCGGCTCAGCTCATTTAAACCATTGGCTCGAGCCGGCTGAGTTGGAAAGAACTATCGGCTCGAGCTGGCACGTTTGGATGAGCTGTGGGATCGTCTCACTTTTCAGTTTGGCTCGGTGGTGACTGAGCCGGGAGCCGAGCTGCTCTAGTCGTTGACAACACTACTACTTGGAACCTGAAAAACACCGATTTGAAAGCAGTAGACAACACACCACATCTCCACTTGCAAAATACTCATGACATACTGTTTGGGGTAAGATGATGACCAATGTTGCATGAAACTGAGGGCATTCTTGTGACATAGACTCTAACAAACGGTTATACTATTGAGAGCTATTAAGACGTTTAAGTAAAAAAAAAAAAAATGTGAGATCTGCGTGAAAACCTATCTAAATTGGCTCTGATACACCAAGATAACAACATACAGTCCATAGGTGTAACCCGTAACTTAGACTTTTCTGGGGAGGGGGGGAAAGCATTAAGACGCGTATTAGGGTCCCATAGAAAACTTGCTTTTCTAATTATTGGGCCACCTCCTTTCATCTTTCTCTTACTCTTTATGGACCCCCGGAGCCTGTGGGTCCTCTCGCACAGCAAGGTCTGCGATTCCATTAGTTGCGCCCCTGAGCCCGTTTCACACATGACAAATAATTAAGGGGACAATATTGACAAATATCAAGGCCATATTAATACATATTATTTCTTGGGCACCTAATAGTAGACATTTTTTTACTGAATGGGCCCCAGACTCATTTTTGTTTTATTTACCCTTTGTGTGCTGTTTTATTTATATAATGTAGTGAATCTGTTTGATGCTTCATTTATAATTTCATCTTCGCATCGTATATGGAGTAAAAAAAAAAAGTCCTAATATGGGCCCCCATCGAACGGCGGGAGCTTCTCTGGAAGGGGCAGTTGCCCGATGCCCACCAGAAGTTACGACCCTGGGTGTAACAACAAACTGGTAGGGAATAAAATGTCTCACCAAATTTAGTACCCTAAAACTTTTTTTTTCTATTTCCTACTTACAATAATAATAATAATAATAATAATAATAATAATAATAATAATAATAATAATAATAATAATAATAATAATAATAATATGAACTGCGTTTTGGTAGTGATGAAGGATGTATTAAGGCTGATAGTGATCTTCTGGACACCAGAGCTCCGGATTTATTTTGAGGTTTACGAAAATCTTACGGATCGATGCAAGAAGCAATTTGCACTAAGAAGGAATCGCAGGAATGGCAATGGGATATATAAAAAAGGTTTTACACCTGTACACCTTCTTGCTTTTGGATAAATTAGAAAATTGTCAATCATCTCCTTATAATACATATACTATAAAAGTGTACGGAAAAATAAATGAGAAATTACAAAATGAAAAAAAAAGTAAGAGCGTCGAGTGGGACTCGAACCAGGCTCAAAAGTACTAAACCCGCACAAAAAGCAAGAACTTAGCTCGCATGGCTATCGAAACAACTATGAAGTTTCATTCCTGTTTCATGAGTAGAGAACGAATTTCTTAACAGCTCTCCCTCCCCCTTTTTTAACGAATATTGTGGTGGAAAAGCGTATGTGTTTTACTTAGAACAAAGTTTTCTGCATTTACCAAGTACTATGATGTTCTAAATGTATCATTACATTAAGTTATAGAAATACAACTGAGTATTTCAAACAGCAAACTGTAAGGTGTGTTGAGAAGTCTCGTTATCTATTTATTTTTACTTCCCCTACCATTAAGTCGACTGCGATGTTGCCAAACCTACAATTCTAAAGGATTTAGAAATTTTGGGCATGGAATTATATTTTGGAGAAGTGTACAATATTCAAAATTGAAAACAAAGGTTTACTAGTTTCTAATATTTCTCGTTTCAGTAGAAAAATAGAAACAGAAATGAAATCTACTCTTGACGTTCTGAACATGTATAAGGCCCGTTTTTCATTTCCCATTAAAACTTCCGCTCTATGGAATTAATATTGGACTATATCTTTACTACGGCAATCAGTGTTGAAACCAGAAGCATTACATTACCACTGCTTGTGGTTTGAACAAGACGATAAGTAGTCTTGAGGCACTAAATTTATATGAAAATATATTTCTTGTTATCTACTATCGTGTTTGTTCTATAGAGATCAATATTGAAACCGTAAATGTAGTATACTTCCTCCACTTCTGGTTTTAGTAGAGGTACAAAGGTGGAGATACAATAAATAATTGTAACACTGAACTCATAGTAACATGTCTTACCGTTTTCAATCTATGGATCATCATAATAGGTATTCTGCTATTATTGGCATGTCACTTGCCGCAACTGAGAAGCTTCCATGCTCCACGGTCTTCCGTTAACCACTTCGTCTTCACTTACGATTTTTCTGTTTTGATATCGTCCATTAATTGTAGTTTCCTTCAACCCTCCCTCTCATTCCTGCCACCGCACTCTCTATAATGTATGTCCTTCATGATAATGTCCCTTTTTATTCAATGTCCCAACCCGTTTATTTTCCTCTTCTCAATATCCAAAACTGCCTTTTTTTCCCTTAACATTTCTGACACCATTTTATTCGTTTTCCGCTCGGTCCAGGTAACTCTCCATTCTTCTCCGCACACAAATTTCGAAATCTTCCAGTCGATTTTCATCATTTGTTGGTTAATGTCCGTTTTTTCTGACCCACACAGTGCAGTAATTCACACGAAGGATTTCATGAGTATTTTTTCTCAATTCTTTATTGAAGGACCCACAAAATAGACCTTTCTTCCTTCTAAAGACTTATTTCGCCATTTCTATTCTTGTTTTTATTTCACGTCAATATTTAAATCAGAGGTAGTAGTACTTCTCAGCACCTTTGGTTCCAGTTGAGAAATAAAGCTAAGTAATACTGAATATAGATAAAAAGCTGCTTTTATATGCTTGTGAGCGTTATTTTTATTTATTTTATTATTTTACTATGATGATCAGTGTTGAAACCAAACTTCGTAGGTTCTTACCATTTCCGGTTTGAATAAAGAGGTAAAGGTAATGATGACAATTTACGTTGGAATGCTGAACCCAAATAATAATAATAATAATAATAATAATAATAATAATAATAATAATAATAATAATAATAATAATAATAATAATAATAAATCATTTATCACGATATCTTTGAAGCTCTTGCTTTATTGAGTTAAATACTAAAACCGGAACTAGTAGTAGATGTTCACAACTTCTGGTTTTAATATAGATAAAGGTGAAGATAGAATCAATGCTTTGGACACTCAAGGTTGATTCAAAAATTCATTTCTGTTATAAATGACCGTTTTCGCTCTATGGTAACAAACGTTCAAACCAAGAATGGTTAAATTCTACCACTTTCTATTTGAATAGACGAAATAAGACATGGAGTAAAAGCTATTGTTGGAAGCTGGATCGCTGTATCATATGGTTTTGCTCTGATCCCTGTCGATATACGACAGACGGACGGACATCTCTGTTCTATAAAGCTTATTCTACTTTTAACATAGCATAGTTGGGAAGTTTAAAAATAAGAAGATTATTTAGCTAATGAATCAACGTCAATGTACGTACGAGTGTAATAATAACAATAACAAGTGAGTTTTCTTCCACAGTGTGAAACAATGGTAGACTTCTAAACTATGCAAATTCAATACTCAAACTTCAAGTAGTACATCTGCAACTACTGGTTACAATAGATTAATGAAATAAAATATAGAACGCGTGCCTTGGACACAAATTATATATACAAACATTACTAACCACATCTTACTCTTTTGTTATGTAGTGATAAAAAAAAAGTTGCAACCGGAAATCGTTAATTTGAATCATTTTCGGCTTGAATGGATATGTAGAAACGATTTAGAATCTACCCTTGGCAAGTTGAATAAATTAAAGAAAAAAACGCTTATCGGCATCTCTCATTTTTATTTTATTATTTTATTTATTTATTTATTTATTTTTTACGAAAATCAGTAGTGAAGCCGGAAGTAATAGTAGATTTCAAGCACTTTCCTTTCGGTAGAATGTTGAGGATTGTGACGATATGTCACCTTCAGACCTGAACCGATTGCAGGAAACCGCTTGTTGCTGTTTAATACGTGATGAAACTGGAAATGACAATTTAAGCCAGTTATGGCTTGAATAGAGGGTTAATGGCGGAGATAGGACCTACTCTTATGACACTGAATCGATTACACATAAATATCGCATTTCGATATCTATTACCGTTTTTAGTACTGAAATAAGAAAAAAAGTAGTAAATTAAAAAAAAAAAATCTGGTTTTGATAGTGTGTCCCGAATCGTCATAGAAGGTTGACTTGAGACGTTGATTTTTTTGCAAAATCTCCTCGCTATCTGTTAAGGTTTCCGGTAGTATTAGTAAATTTGAACCACTTCCAGTTTTGGTGAAGTGTTGCACCTTGTAATTATATGCTCCCTTGAGACCCTGAATATAAATAAATAAATAAATAAAAAACACATCTCGATAGCTCTTACCACTTTTGCTCTGTAGAAATCAGTATTGAAACTGGATGCAATAGTAAATTTGAGCCAGTTCTGGTTACACCAGAGTGTTGCGGATAGTCCCGGTAAGTTGTCCTGAGACAGTGAATCGTTTACGAACTACCGCTTTTCGCTATCTGCTTCCGTTTTTGTTCTACAACGATAAACGTTGAAGCCGAAAATGAAGCCGCTAATTCGAATTAATTCAGATTTAACTAGAGAGTTAACGGAGGAGATGGAACCTATTCTCAGGGCTGAATCGATTGAAAAATAAATCTATCTATATTTCTTATCATTTTTACTCTGATATCTGCCAATAGACGGACAGACAGAAGGGCAAAGCCGTTCTATAAAATTTCCAATGCTTCTGCATGGCATAGTTTGGAAGTCTGAAAAAACGAACACTCATATTTCTCTTGAAGCAAGAATGAAATGAAATTTGGGTTTAGTGTCTTATGGGTATCACTATACGTGTAAAGACAACGGATGATAATGAAAGTTTTATTGCATGTGTATAGCTAGTACAATATTTTCATATCAGGACTTGCAAGAAATGCGTTAAAAACTTACCTAATAGAAATGCTTATCAGAAACTTTACCTTTTGCCCTCTTTTCAAAATATAATAAAATAGCGAAACGTTTATCACTTCTATTAGACTTCCAAAATATATTATGAATAAGCGTTTGAAATTTTATAGAACGGGTATGTCCCTCCACGGACAAGTATCAGAGTAAAAATGGTAAATAGTATCGAAAAGATCTCTCGTGTTATTTTTTTCTAATTGATTTAGCGTCTCAATGATAGGTTCCACCTTTCCCGCTAACATTTCAATCACAGCGCCAGTAGTTGAAATTAACCATTTCCAGTTTAATGGTTTATTGCTATAGAACAAAAGTTATAATAGATAATGGCAAACTTTATATATGTATATGCAATTGATTCAATGTTTGAAGGAAGTGTATTGTCAACACCCGTTATACTTTACATAAACCAGAATTGGTTGACATTTACTAGTACTTCCGGTTATAATACTTAATACTTTATGGAGCGAAGACAGTAGGATATATCAAAATGCGACTTTCCAGTAAATTGAGCGTCCCAAGAATGAGTTTTGTCTTGATTTTTCGAGCTTTGTCTTGATCTGTTCAAAGTGGAAGTGATGAAAATCTACGTTTTTTTTTTTCGGTTACAACAGTGCTTTCAGAATGGATAAAATGCAAAGAGTGGTAGGTACCTTCATTTTCTCATTTCCAGGTTCACGTTGAGTCAGGGAAGATCACTTACCTCTGGTCTGTGGGTTCCCTGGTTCGAACAACGGCCAAGAAAGTTTGTGGCGGATAGCAGATTGTGTATGTGGGTTTTCCCGGTGTACTCCTGTTTCTTCCCAAATTCTAATTGCGCCAATTTTTTCATCATCATTCACTTGCAATAATCATCATCTCCCTTAGTCCGAACGTCATAATCATTTGACATTAAACTAAAAGATTTCATCTTTCTATCAGTCTGCAAGAATATATTTTACCTCTGATTTTGTTCCTTTACTGCAACAGGAAATTATAGACAAGGATCAGCATTTTCTGTTTCAATTTTAAACTCATTGAAGAAAAGTCGTAAGAGATAGCGAGTAACGTTTTTTTTTTCTGACATGGATTCAAAGTCCAAGGAACAGAATTTAGTTTTGGTTTTACTCCTATATTGCAACCAATAGTTATAGATGTACTACTTCAAGTTCAGGGATTGAATTCGGATAGTTTGGAAGTCTACCGTAGTTATTTACTGTGAAACGGAACGCATTTGCTTCACCTGATTTTCAGCAAGGCACTAAGAAGGGCAACATCATCCCGTGTATGCTTGCAAATCCTTATATTTCTTCACCCTGAATACCTGGTTATAATTTGATGTTTTAGATGTCGATCCGATTCTTTATACATTCAATAATGACAGTATTCTAGTCATATTGCTAAATTTCAAACATTAAACAGCATTACAACGCTTTTATTTTGCGGTATCAAATGAAATGGCTTGCGGCAGAGGATTAAAATAAAACTTATATTTTATAGTTCTGTTGTGTACAATATAAATAAATAAACATCTATTGTTTGATATACGCATATGCTTGAGGAAATGTCATATATATATTCCGGAAATGTCATATATATATTCCGGAATTGAACTTTGCAAACAGTTATTCGCCTTTATTTACACATTTTCTTCTTTTTTCTTTTTTCTTTTACATTCAAGGAGCATCAAATCATATGGGTATTTTGAATAATAGAAAACAGGGGCGACTTCTTGTTATAAAATTTAGATTTAGAAATGTAACTCACTTAAATTTACCAGGTTGTAAATCTAACATTTTTATTCTATGTTTGTCTTTTTTAACCAATAAATCGTATCAATTGGCTATCAAAAGTAGATTTAAAAGCATTTTACTTGGATAAAGCATGGTAATAATTTATCCATGCATTTAAAGTATTACGAAATAGTAATCAAAGCATGTAAAATGACTAAAAAAATAAATTGTGAACATGCTCTCAATTTTGCATACTTAAATATAACCCTAACACTATGCATAATATATATAATATTTTAGATTTTTTTTTAAAAAAAAACATCACTTAAAAACACCCGAACATATTTACCAATTCTAGAATTTTCTAATAACTGTACCATTATCAATTGCAATTGCGTTATATTATTTCATTTAACAACACTACTTCAGAATTGTTATTTTTTCCATTATTCATATATATATACAACTATGTTCCAATTTTACGATCATGCTAAACTAAAGTGTGATGATTGTAGTGTCTACGACACAACCGTTCAATTTCCATTGGGATTTAGAGAAACTAGAATCTGGTACGAAATAGTAATTATCCTGTCTAGAGTAATGGAGCAATTTCCATTATTAGTTGGAGAGAAGGACCTGTTACACAATAGAGAATGCTTGGTCATTCGATATGAACATTTGATATTGCCTCATGTACTATGCATGAAAATAGAGGTAGTTTCTCGTGACATGTATCCATCTATTCGCGCTAATTGCATTATGATTTCGTATCAGAAAATAAACATGGAATCGTGTCAGCGTTATGTATAGTATGCGAATTCTTTCTTATAGTAAGACAATTAGCATTTTAACGTAATTCATAAAAAAAGTGTATACTTTCTCAAAATGTACAACATTTACTGAAATGTTCAAATTTAATTTGTGTAGCTATCGTCACTTTATTAAGTTCTTTAGAATACTACTATTCATTACTACTTTTAAAAATACAACAATTGACAGACTTTACTTCTATTTTTTTCACTGTACTAAGTATATACTTTAAAACACGCACCCAAAATAGAAGTACCTCATTAACTACTTACATTCATCATTTGTATCTTAGAAGAGATTGTGGTAAGCCCTAATAGTCCTTTTTATATGAGGCTGAACATTTGTTTGCTTGTCACTTATAGAAATAAATATCGTTGACTTAGCACACTTCTAGGAAACTAAATAAAATATAATTTTATACTAGGTTAGTTATAAAATGTAAATGTGCGTCCTTAGAAGCGGGAATGTGGAATATATGAATTATCTTAGAAACCATCAAGTTAGGCAAAACAAATTGTTCTATTGTGTTCTTTGTTGTATACCGTTCAGTTCATGCAGATGAGCGCATGTCTGTTAGCAAATGATAATAGTAAAATAACTAGAGGCAACACCGGGAAGAAAAACGATGAAAAAGGAAGTACCTCATTAAATCACTATATTATATTTGCCTACGTCAAAGACTGTATATCATTAAAGTCATATTTGTAACTGTATCCTTTTTAGGTAAACATTACTACTTAATCATTTCAATAATATTATGCCTCACTTAGTAGCATATAAAAATACTGAAGCGCTCTTTCTTCTTATACCAGACAATCCTTAGCGCGAGATAAAAAAAAAAAATCCATTTGCAAGACGTACTGAAACAAAACCTTTAATTTAAAGCTCCACGATTATGCACTTCACATTAGAGGAATCGGTTAGTTAATGGAAGTGAATGATTATGAAGGGATCAGTAGAATCACAATGTAGGAGAAAATGGGAGAAACTCAAGAGAAACCACAAACACCTTGTTGTTTCTCACAAATTTGCATTTTCTGGGATGGACTAAGGAGCCCCTTCTACAAGAGGTGAGCTTTCTACCATTGAATCATTGAATCTCTTCAACCATTGAATGTATTTGCAAAATCGTCTCTCAATCTATTGTCTCAGGTGATGACCTTCTGCATGAAGTCAACATTCAGTTAAAACCCCATTGACTCAAAACTTAATGACGCATTAATAAATTCATGTAAGTGAAGAAGTGCGTTGACTGTTATATGCACATCTAACTGTATATAGTAAATTTTGTAATTCGCATCAATCAATTGAAGTGAATCATACGATAATGCGTAATAATAATAATAATAATAATAATAATAATAATAATAATAATAATAATAATAATAATAATAATAATAATACGTTTCCACCACACTTCCTGGATGAAAGCAACAAAATGCGTTTTCTTTGTTTTAATATAAAATTACTTACGCTTTGTTTCGCGATTGTATGAGCAAGACTGATGATGTCATAATAGAGAAAATAGTTTTATTTCAACTTCCCCTTGGCGCATAATTTCATAAATATACGAAAGTGAATTATTATTATTATTATTATTATTAGTAGTAGTAGTAGTAGTAGTAGTAGTAGTAAATAAATATATAGTAATGTCGTGCCTTAATGCCTAACCTTTCACAATAAAACCTCTCCCTAACTATGATGACCACATTTATTGTGCCGACAAGGGATGGATATCTTTAGAGTACGATTATGAAAAAAAAAATCAATATATGAATCTTATGTGTTTATGTCTGACTGTTCAGAAGAACATCACAACAATAGTTAAATGTTCTATTTTTTCCTGTTGGAATTTTCTAAATCCGTGTGCTTACCGGTATTACATCATTAATATATAGTTAAATTAATCTGTTGTTAACTTATTAGGAACACGTGCATTACAGTACATAATGTTGTTTTGCTTACATTTAGTTTCCGGATATTACACTGAAAAGTTATCCACTCTTCTGTGTAACCAATAGTGGTCAACTTGCGCAATACATGTTCACTGTAAAATGAAATGAAATCTTTAAGTTTTACGTCCCAATGTTCACTGTAGATGGTGTATACAGGAACCACTTTCATCTGAATGATGGAAGCATGGTAGTCGAGCGGATTAATATAGACAGTGGTTGTGTATCAAACCACGTGTATTTGCGTGGTTGTGTATCAGAAACAAACAATGAAGTTAGCAAAGAGTTTTAAAGTAATTAACCGCAGAAAATGTACGTTACTACTACGTACGAACATTCTTATAGTCATGTCTAGTATCAAGGAAGTTAAAACTAAAAATCCATAAAAGGATAATGTTGCCTGATGGATCAGTAACACGACGAGATGAACACAAATTAATGATGTTCCAAAAGAAAGTAATGTGTTCCATTTATTGTAGTCAAAATTAAAAAAAAAAGTCATAAGCGAACGGAGGAAGTTGTATAACGCGTGATTCTACAATAGAGGCACGTCACTGGATCGTATATGACAGTCATTCCCAACTGAATGTTATGTTACGCTACATATTGCTTTTCGCCTTCACGGTGAAAGGGAAAGGAGCTGACAGAGATCCTTAGATTATGAAACTGCGCTCCTACGTCATAGATCTGCCAGTATGAAATGATTGATATACAAGTTACTAGAGCAAGACACCTAAGATAGCTCCTATTAGAAACTCAGGCGGAGTTTATAGAGTTCTCATTGGGAAGTCCCTGTGTAAGAGACCTTTGAGTAGTCAGAAAAGAATATAAGCATAAAACTAGATCTTTAGGAAGTAAGGTATGAAAGAGGTTTATGTCCAGCACATCGCTTCCTATCTATCTATCTATCTATCTATCTATCTATCTATCTATCTATCTATCTATCTATCTATCTATCTATCTATCTATCTATCTATCTATCTATCTATCTATCTATCTATCTATCTATCTATCTATCTATCTATCTATCTATCTATCTATCTATCTATCCGCATGGTGATTCTTTACAGGGTTTACAACTTCAATTAGTTATAATTCTTAACTGGAACCACATAAGACTTAGTTTGTATATCATTGTACTGCAAAACACTTCAAGTTTGACTCACGCAGTGAATAGTTGCGCAGTTGACCACAAGTAACGCCACCGGTCAGTCGTTGAAATTAAGACTTTCACTGGTGCGAAAAGAGCTAAGTGCGTGTTTTGGTTCGAAGAAATGAAGTCAACAACGAGTGTACAGCGTAAGTTTTGCACACAATATGGCAAGAAACCACCCAGCAGGCCAACAGTATACAAATGGCACCATACATTTGCTGAAACAGGTTATTCTGCGCAACACACAAAGGCTCCAGGGCGCTCACTCGTGACTGACGATGTGGTGGAAACAGTTAGGAAGAGTTTTGTCCGTAGTCTTCGAAAATCTACACGACGTGCATCATAAGAAACTGGTGTCCTTCAGACAATTGTTTGGTGTGTATTGCATAGACGTTTGTCCATTAAGCCATACAAACTGTCCTTGGTTCAAGCATTGAGTGAAGCGGATAAACATACCCGACATGAAGTATGTGTTACCATGCTGGATTGCGTTAGTGGTGATGAGTCTTGAACAATGTGGTATTCAGTGACTAATCAACTTTTCACCTTTCCGGCCGAGCCAACACAAAATTGTCGTATTTGAGGCACGGAAATCCACATGCGCACGTGGAGCTGGTTTGTGATAGCCCCAAAGTGAACGTGTTTTACGCTGTTTCCAGAGCAATGGCGTACGGACTATTCTTGTTTGCTTAGGGTACCATCACCGGCATCGAATATCTTGATATACTGCAGAACTTGTTTGTTCCACAGTTAGATGAAGATGACCATGATGGACCCTTATGGTGGCAACAAGATGTCGCCCCGCCGCACTACCTGATAGACGTGAAGGAATTTCTTGATCAGCGTTTCCCAGATAAGTGAATAGGTCGTGGTGGACCAATGGACTGGCCGCCATTGTATCCAGATTAACCGACACTTCACTTCTTTCTGTGGGGTTTGTGAAAGATAAGGCGTATACCCCTCCCTTACCTGGTAATGTTAATGAACTGAAATATCGCATCACAACAGCTATTGCGGACGTTACCCTTGAAATGCTGGCTACTGTTTGGCAGGAAATCGACTTTCGTTGGGATGTGTCCAGGATGACCGCAGGTGCGCACATTAAGACATAATGGGTTTACCACAAAAACTTAAAGTGCTTTGCAGTATAATAACATATAAACTAAGTTTGTACGTGGTTCCAATAAAGAATTATAACTGATTGAATTTGTAAATCCTATATCTATACCTATATCTATCTATCTATCTATCTATCTATCTATCTATCTATCTATCTATCTATCTATCTATCTATCTATCTATCTATCTATCTATCTATCTATCTATCTATATCTATATCTATCTATCTATCTATCTATCTATCTATCTATATATATATATATAGATATATATATATACCGGGTGCACCATTTATAATGTCCCACCTTTATAACAGAGGAACCAAGAGAGAGGGAGAAACGAAACTTTACACAAACCAACTATACGAAGGGGGACATTTACCCATGAATTTAGTAATATCTCAAGATGAACAGTATTTACAACCCAATATAAAGTTATGTTTTTTTAATGGAATGACCTAAATTCAATTTCATAATTCGAATCAGCAATGAAAACAAAGACGAAAGAGATGACACTCGCAGATCAGTGTTGCATACTTTTTGAGAAATAACATTAAACATATGTCAAATTTAAGCGCCTTTAACACACACAAGGAATGAAGTAGTAACTATTTGTGCACATTAAATTAAATACAGGTAAGAACTCCTTAAGATGACTTGAAGTTTAGAAGGATCAGTTAAACAGTATTTCCAGAAGAGAAGAGAGAAAAGTTGAGTTTGGAAATAGTGCAATAACTTGGAAAAGGTCCCTAGTACAGTATGGTTTAAAATACATAGAACAAATCAGTTATCATAAGGATCATAGTCACGTTTATTTCAGATTGATAAGTCAAGTACGTAACGAGATATTCGGTACTTTGTAAAAGCTGAGAATTTCATGCTGTACAAGATGGTAACGCTGTTTCAAAATTCCCTGTTTTCCCTCAGCGTTGCAGAAATCGTGAAGAAATGATTAAAATGAAATAAAGCATTAATGAATGGACATATATTGAAATGAAATCCATTTGAGTTCTGAAAGGAACTAATTTAACGTAATGTTGTGGATATAAATGGCTCTTGGGTTAGTGATACAAATTCACATTTCAACAAGATGATACAAATACGTTTACGAGAGTTACCTAATAGTAAGTTTCGTGCGGTGAATATACTTATTCTCGTGCAACTTTTGGGGAGTAATATCGAAACAATTCGATATTATCTGTACATATTGCCGACTTGTTATAATTTCTTTTTTAAACACGAATGAATGAAAGAAGTAACAGTTTATTGAAATTGAAGCAATAGAGACGATAGTTTGCAAGCACAATTTCTTTGGCTGCGTGGAAGCTGGTGGGTGAAACCAAGAAAATTACTATCTTATTTCGCATTCTAACACACGTCAAAGATGATCATTCGAAAGCAATGTTCAAAAAATTCTACATACAAGAAATGCATGAAGTCATTATAACTGCCATGCGGATTATCGCAAACAAAATGGTAAATATTGCTTTGCGTTGACGCAGTCCACATCGGAGTGGTCCCCCAAGTCTCTCGCATTAGCCATTAGGTCACGAAACCAATTTATCTGTGTGGTATACCTAGTACAGGAAAACTGTCACTTAGTAACTTACAATTTTAAAGACATTGTCCCTAACTGAGCATTTTTTTATTCATTATTATTTTGCTACCATATTATTAATCTCTATAAAGGATAGCTGTATGAGTTGTAGCGTATATGCACCAATGAAATAGACATTATTCTGGAAATACATAATTATATTTACTATAAAATTCGTGGTTTTTTTTGTTTTTTTTTTTTTTTTTCATTTCTACTTTACCTTCAGCTTGTCAAACTGCATGTTATCTTATGTATTTGTCAGCTCATTTATTAAATGTGTAGTTACAATTCATCGAACTAATTTGAAACGCGATACTGCCTTTCGTGTAAAGCTCGACATAATGTTTTAAGCACATCCACTCGAAATAATTGTCCAAAAATTACAATTCTTTCACAAATTTTATTCTTGTTGTTTGTTAAATGACTTGCACTTGGCGACATTAAAGTATTGCAAATGACATAGTTAAATTTCAAGGGGACTATCATAATGAATTGTTGAAAAATTACAATTCTTCTAGGACTTGCGTGTAAATACGGCGTCCGGGTCTATGCATAACAAATGAGGTGCAAAACACGAAACAACCTGTGCTAGGAGGCCACTAGAAAGGACGAGTGCTCTGTAACCGAGCCACGGAAGGGCTAAGCTGGAGGGCCCGATTTTGGCAATGATATTAGTTTCAATAGTACTTGTCACGGTTTCATACTAGTAGCGTTCCGCTTGTAAACATAAAAAAATACAACTTCTGTACACTGTGCACAAATATAGCACCGGTGGAAAATAGTTTCTAATACAACCATCTTCCATATGTGGCGTTTCGAGAAAAACAGGAAAAACTGATAACTCAGAAAGTATGTGAGATAAAATTTTCTTTTTAGAAATATTTTACTGCTTTCTGGACATTCATTATAACAACCAAATGACAAAAATCTCTCTCATCCCATTTCTCGGTTATTGCAGAAAGCAGTTTGGAGATGGCGGATTTTGTAAACAACTTTTGGAGATGGAGGACTTTGAAACAAACGTACTTAAGTTTTTGGGGGTTTATTTGCTTCCAGATCATTACTATTATAATTTCTGATAACTATTTCAGAATATAATAGTAGATGGAGATAAACTGAATCTAAACAACGATTTTAACTTGTTGGGTGATATTATAATGTGCATAAACAAGGGGAAAAATAAAGCTCTAATCATAGTACTTTAGCTACATTTACGGGTCATGTTCTGAAGTTCCCATCCCGTTTAAAAATATCGTCTCCTAACATAACATAAGCTAACATAACCTCACATAACTAACCTAATCAAACCTATTGGGACCTAACCTAACATAGCCTGACATAACAGGATGGGAACTTCTGAATAAATGCCACCTTTACGAACAAGGAAATGATTGAAAGTGATTTTTACACTGCTTTCAGATATAGTTCTCATCAGAATCATGTTCGGAACACTGGCATTCAGCCAAATCCTCATCTACACTTTCTTCTGTTGAAGCAGTCAGTCTCTTTTCAGCATCAACATAAATGGCTAAGTCTGAATTAGCACGCCAATTCTCCCCGAAGTGTTTCGTTAGGAATTGAACAACATCTTGCAACTTTGTTTCATTAACGTCGGTCTTCAATTCATAAAATAGAATAGAATAGAATCGAGCTGGCGGGTTTAGAAACACACTGCTGAGTGGAGATGGCGGGGCTTTTGAAAAATACTCTGAACATTAAAGCAGTAATTGAGGGTGGAGGTGGCGTCATTTCAAACAACTCTTTTCATCATCGTGTAGGGCATGGAAATGAATACCAGAAAATCTACTTACCTAATTTTTTTTTTTTTTTTTTTTTGAAAATTGGAGATGGCGGATTTAGAAACTATACGCCTCATAGGCCTATGTATTAACTTATTTTATCCGTAGTAAATTACATGTGAGGATTTTACACTAGTAACCCTACACTTGTAAACATAAAATACATGTATATTAATTTGTATTTAATGCTATCGCTGCAGAAATTTTTAAAAATAAATATGTCTTTTCAGCCGAAGTACTGAATTTTACCTGTAAGTATTCCAAAATCTGGTGCGCCAAAAGAAAACCAGCACGATAATTCTTATAAATTCAAAGGTATATAAATTGACCAAAATGCAAGTAGTAAGACGGACGTAATGTACTATACACAGGTTGACGCACAACAAAGTGTTATACGTTTAACTTATTTAATATGGTGTTGATGGGACTCGCTAAAATTTTCATTAGGTGTTTTTTTCTTTCTTTGTTGTTGTTCTTGAACATAAAATATGAGTTAGGATAGGTAGGTTGGTTTTGGTTAGCTTAGCAAAGTATAAGGTTCTTTTTCAATGACAAAATAAAAGTTTAAGCTATTATTTACATATTTTTGAAAGTTTATATATAACAATGATAGTCTGTGTACTGGCTGCCCCCCAGTTTTCGCCATCTAGATCCGCCACTGTATACGCAGCAGCTACGTCGTAATTAATGAATGTCTTAAAATGTTTTATACGGCTTCACTCTGCAATAATTGCATTTTTGTATGCAATACTTGGTATGCAATTATAATTGTTTATTTAATTATTTGCATTAGTTTTGATCCGCAAATTTTGCGAACATGATTAAGAAATTATTCATATACTGTTACTTAGCGTGGCACATTGACTGTTATTTGTTGTGGTGCCATTAGTTTCTAACGTTTGCATTTAGTGTTTACATATACCCTTACGTGCAGTGTTATGTCCTAGCAACTGTTGGGAATAATTTTTGAAATATATTGTACGACAGGCACTTGAAAAGTTCTACATACTGAAATATATTACGGAAATAAATAATTTATTGTACAAAATACCTTTACAGGCCTTCAATATAATCTCCATACTTGTTTATGACAGCTTCCAAACGTTTTGGTGAATTCTTTATTATGGATAGGGCATCTTCGTTGCTGAGGCGTCTAATCGCTCGGGTCACCTCACTGAAAGCTTCGTCAATTAAATCAAAACGTGTTCCAGAGAGTGGTTCTTTCAATTTGGGAAACAAATCAAAGTTTGGTGGGCTCAAATCAGGACTATATTGGGTAAGGAAGTATTTCCCATCCATAATTGTCGAGTTCTCCCTTACTTGTAGAGCAGTATGCGGTCTTGCATTATCGTTCAAAATGAGGACATCAGCTCCAAGCATGTCAGGCCTCGTTTCACGAATTTTTGAGCGCAAAACATTTTGCAGAAACAGCTTAGTATATACCTGGTACAGACGTCCTCCTTGGCACTCTGTTGTAGTCATATCTTCATTCAGATCATACGCGAAGACCATCGTGAGTTTAACCCTTGATTGTTGGCGGCGGAATTTCTTCGGACGTGGAGAGTCTGAACTGTTTCATTGTGACGACTGAGACTTCAGTTCTGGTTCAGAATCTCGTATCCAGGTTACATCAATTACAGCAGTCCTTCGTAGAAACTGATCTCTTTGTTTAGTAACGTTGAAGTAATTCTTTTGTGATATGCTTTCTGCTCTTCAGTCAGATCATGCGGAATTCATGTCATCTTCATCTTGATCTTTTCAGTAATGATCCTGTAAGTTGAAGTGACAGACATTCTGTCCTCATATACAATTTTCTTACATGTTTTTGTTAATCCTCTCTCAAAATGCCATTCACAATAATTTCATTCACAATAATTCACAATAATAACTACACCGGACCGCTGGTAGTGGTGTGTTAGGTCGGTCTCCATACTACGTCCAATAGACGATACCAATCATAAATATACCTCCGCTTCTCTTCCAGTCGTGGACTTATATGTCTTATATTTATGCCAGCACTAGAAACACCATTTCAGGAACGTATCCTAGGGGGGAGGTATGGACCCCCCTTCGAAACCAAAAAATGGAAAAATTAAAAATAGATTAAACCAAAAAAAATGATAAAAAGAAGAATCAGCGTTAAAAATAAAAAGCTACAGCAAGCGTTTGGTTACTCTTTCCTATGAGCAGCTTTGTGTGGAGGAAACGGAGGGTGTAAGTTAAAATGGATATTGTTTTAACGGGGTTATTTCATGTCACGGACCCCTTCTCCTCTATTACGAAATCCTGGCCACTTTAAATGTTGTTTTTGGATGAAATTCACAAGCATTGCACAAAACAACGAAAAGGTCCATCACCGCTTAAATGCTGATACGTTCAATATTTCAAATAACAGGTATGGAGCATAATTGAAGGCTTTGAGCGAACTCTAAATATTTTTTTACTGCGATGAAATTTTTAATTCAGCATATTTAGACCACATGGATCAAAATTAGCAACTATGCGTTTAGATCAGAGATATTTTATTCTTTACCATTCTTTGCTGCACAACTCATATATATAAATTTTATGATCATTAGTGAGGAAAATGTAAGACATATTTTCGTTTTGTGTGTTATCACTAATAGACAAAACAATTTTATTTGAAATTCAAAATTAATATATATTTTCCACTCACTTGAATCTAATAAATTGTATATGTATATATAATATGCATATATAACCTTTTAGATTGATGTGAGTGGAAGATTTGCTCGAAGTGCGTCAGCAATACCTAGTAATAAAAATAGTCGCTGTCTGCAACCACACACTTTTAGCATTGCTTAGCTTATAATTGAAATCTGTAGCGAAACAGTCTAGAGTATGATTTGCGAAGAAGCGTTGCACTACCAGATGTTCAAGGAAGGTATTCCCTCCCTAGAAGTGCTCGAGATGTTGGAAGACGAGATGTCAGAAGAATAGAATGAATAAGGAAGGATTAATTATTGCAGCTCATAGAGAGAATGTATCGTCCTTTGAGCTTGAAAGTAAAAATTAGATAAAAGAGTGATTATACTATTTACTTATAGAACTACCCTAACAGCACAAGGTGTGCTGGCATGTGCTATTTAGATATCCCAGCTACTTTTTAGATACCCGACACTTGGCACATATGATATTCATGGGCTAAATATGTTGTTCAGCTACCTACAGTTTTAGGTACTTGTTACACCTAATTGATATTTGCAAACTATGTACCACAAATATAGCATTTATATACCTGGCTCAGTTTCGCACTCTAACAGTCATTTGCATTTATGTCGTCACTTGGGACATATATCTGTAATGTTCTAGGTACGTCCTTTAGGTACATATTGTTTCAGATACCCTAACAGAACAAGATGTGCTAGGCATTCGTCATTTAGGTGTTCTAAGTTCATCTCCAGTATTTGATGTATTTGTTGCTTCTTTTTCGAAGCGATTGTGTATTAGAAGCAATAAACACATCAACTTTATTAGATGGCAACTGTCTCCGATAATTTGGAAGTGAATATGGAAGAAACATGAATTAAAATAAACAGACACTCGTCAATTTGTTATAAAATTACATGGCGAGCAGATCTTGTCTGATCCCAAACGGTTATAGTGGAATATATGCTGTTAAAGGAGCACTCTGATTAGCCGAATGCAAAAGATCTCAATAATTTATCCCTCTACAAGCGACGTTCTAATTATCGCCTCTGTGGCTAAGTCGGAAGAGCCTGCGGCTAGTAATCCGAAGGTTGGTGGTTCGCCCCTACCCTAGGGTAGCCCTACATATTTTTACTTGTTTAAAGTGTTGTTCAGACTCACCTTAATGTAAACACATTACGCATATAGGCAATATAACATATTTTGGGGGAGTAATTTTGTGGTTCATTGACGCTTACGACATGGTGAACATACTAGGCACGTTCCCTAGGCACATGTGAGGCATGTGCCTACGGGAGGACATAGACTGTGACTATCACTTGCCATCCATGTGATTTCTTTCTCAGAAGTATATATGGCGCCTACTTTTCGCATTCCCACGTACCTGAGGAAACATGATAGGCATATGCCTGCTATGCAATTGTGCTGTTAGGGTAATATCAACTTGCGTAAAGTATTAAGCCTTTGGAGGCCAAAATTGACAATTATTTATAGTTATTTGAAATAGTATAATAAAAACACAAATGTATCATTTTGTTCGATGACTCACTATAGAACTTATGTGGTATCTGCTTAAAAAAGAAGTGAAACGTGGTTTCTAAAGATCTATTTTGTATTTAATTTAACATCATCCAGAAAGTTCTTCAGAGACCGACAAAAGATTAGGCTGACGATACGAGGCTCAGGCTATACGGTTAATGCATTAAGATCTTATATTCAAATTCTTTCAATTTGTGTCTGGTCCTTAAAGACTTACGTGGTCTAACGCTATCAGTGTGGTATACGACACCTTTCTGTTGACCAGTATTGGTCGTTTTGTTTGAATTATTAGGTGTATTCATGCTAATTGTCAATAGTATAGGTCTGATTGTATTGTTCTGCAAGGGCCCCAGCAGCTCGTGACACACAATGCTCTCCCAATCCGAGAGAAAATATACAGTAGAAGCTTTCTGAGCCTCAATGTGGGATTCGTCACAGATTATGCTGGAGTTTCTTCTCTCCTCACTTCAACTTCGATTTTTCTCGCATATTGTTGTCGTAGATTGTTCACTTTTTATCACTGTTCATCAACCGATTCAGAAATGGCTCGAGTTTTTTTTTAATCTTTTGGTAAATATTCGCAGATAGAAATTTGAGAGATTAAATTTTTTTGGTTCAGAACATGCATCACCAGTTTTCGGAGTGAAAGCAATAGAACTGTTTTGGCTGTTGTGTATGACGACGTATCTTTGCAATAAAAAGCACAGACTTCTTCTCAGACCCGTGCAGTGTTTGCGCCTTTATCGAGAAAAAAATATAACATTAGCGCCGTTTCGTGGCAATTTCGCTCATCATCACGGCACAATATCCTACGTCTGATTATATCCAGCATTTTTGCACATCTACTAACCCCAACAGTCTCCTTTCAAATGACGCTAGGACTGACTCTGCGGTTCATACATGTTGCAATTTGAGGCTCTAACGCCATATCGTGCGGAAAAGGCTCGTTACTTTTAGACTACCTAATATTTTCTAGAGTTGACGCTAAATTTGATTACTCTCAAGCTATCAAGTTATATAGGAAACAATAAAAACAGAACATCAAATGTGTGCACAGTATACAATTTTGTAATTCTTATAAAGTTTGACTTTCTGTACTGAAAGTATTTACTGGGAACAAATGCGAAGCTTATTTTTATCATTTTGGAGGTGATACATAAAAAAATCATTCTAGCCCCCAGACCTTGCGTTTGCTCGGCCTACTGCTTCGCACCTCATATTTTGGCCTTTGCTTTCTAATACTCTGCTTGTTCACTCGTAGAAATCCTTCCTTACGGAGATTAAGAAATACCTTTCATTTTCCCCTCAAGCATCAGTATTAAGGAAAAAAAATCTTTTAAAACATGAATGGTGTTGAATGAGAAAGAAGAACATAAAACCCCCTGAAAGCAGAATAATTTTGTTTTTTTTTTCTGACGATCTTTAAATGTCACTTTGAAAAACCTACGAGCAAGCCAAGCTTTGAGTTTCAATTAAAATATGAAATATCTAAACTCTTAAATCTTTCATTGAAAAGTAACTCCATTTTATTTACAAAGAACTCTGAGATAAAAGTAATGCACCTTTGACACATCTCTGTAGGTTAGTTACGTCAATTTCATCATTGTAGTCCTACCGGCGTATTGGAGTATTGGACTGTATAGTTCAGAGACTTGGATATTACTGAAGTCAAAAGGGAAATATTTAGAGAGCTTTGAAATGTGCTATTGGAAGAAGATGGAGAAGATAAAATGGACGGAGAGAGTAACAAACGAAGACGTTCAAAGACGGATAGGAGACAAAATGATGTTTTTAGCCAGCATCCTTCTTAGGAATACCAATTGGATTGAACATATCTTGCGAAGAAATTGTCTTCTTTATACCGCCATTGAGGATAAAATGGAAGTAAAGCAAAGAGTAGGAAGAACAAGATCATAACTGATCAATGATTTGAAAAAAAGAGTAGTAGAAGTTAAAATAATAAGCTAAAGATCGAGAAACGTGGAAGAAAAATTTCCAGGCCCAAACTTAAGAAGGAAAGAAATTAAAATCTTATTAGTTTTAGGACCTGCCAACAGGTAGAATACTTAATAATAATAATGGTCCTACCGAAAGCCTAATAATTATGGGATATGGAAGATGTCCCATTTAACTGATGTGAATCTACTAATTTTGAGTACAGGGAATAATATATTTTACTGTATATTTCGATTTTGAAAAAAAATGTCCCAGAAACTCGATTTAGCTTACGTTTTCTAAACAATCAACGGAACTTCAGTCAAGTAGAACTTGCCACAACAGCTATTATGAACCAGAGAATTATCATCAACCTTAGGATTACTGATTCGCGAAGAACAGTAAGTTTTCTATAGGGAGGCCTACATAAAAGTAGCTTGAGCATGACCGCTATACACTATCAGTATGATTCTTAAATATAATACACAGAACACTATGACTAGAAAGGAGATGTGTTTTGCACAATTGAGATTAAAGTTTTGAAAGCAGATCCTCTAAAACTTTTACTGTGATGGACCATTAACAATTGTACTGAATTCAATGTCATCAGAATGGGCATTATCTTTTGGGACACCCGTTTAATTGCGTTGAACCATGAACTAAAGTTGGAATATTTGTAAAATGAGAAAGTATTTTATATAAATGCGTTTTATTTTATGCAGTTAGATAGTTAACTTAATTCAAGAGAGAGAAAAAAAATAATAAATATAAACAAACTAAAATAAATGTCATAATCTGTGTTTGGCAAATTCCATTGCAGAGCGCAATAACTGAATATATATGGCTGCAAAATGTCCACAACAAATTATTTCCTGTGAATGTGTAAATGACATGTTTTCAGAATTAAGCGTTGGTCGTTCCCTACTGCAGCGTTGAGAGTCATTTATGTTGGGATCAGCCATACACTAACATATGACACACACTCTCTCACACATATGCATTTATACTAACACATACGTACACCACTAATACTTTCAACTTAGAACTCATATATGAAATACCATGTATATAAACCCTGGGGCACTGACTACGAAAGTGGCTAAATGTATATTTAGAGAAGAGACGTATATTAATTTGCCGATATATGGAACCAGGTATATTGTACCATACAATGATGTTCTAGAATGGAATTCACTATGTTCTCATTCGAAATGCAGATATTATGCTATTTGTTCAATTCACAGTCTTGCATGTTCTTTAGTTTACTCTAAATTATGGTTTAGTTAACGTGGACTTGTGATATTGTATACATATTGAAAGTGAAGTGGAGTGCCTGTTTAATGCTTCAATCAAGTATATTGTTTAAGTGTGAGAAACAAAAGGGAAAAAAAGAGAAACAGCATTTCATGAGATGCAACTTTTCATGTTATTTAATATGTTTATTAAAAAAAAATAATAAAACAAACGTGAAGTGATCAGAAAGTTTTGTCCTCACATGGAAATCGTTATGCAACATATATTAATAAATGTGTCCATATATTAATACATTAACGCGTAGTTTTCATAATTCTTAGGACTAGGGTTAAAAGAAATCTGGACTTTCGGCATCTACAGCCAAATTATCCGTCAACAAAATGAAATGAAATTTTACTTATCTCGGTGGTGAAAAAAAAAGAAGGACATGGTGGAATGAAGAAAGTGGGATGAAACGGGAGATCCCGAGAAAACCCACCCACACGGTGTTTGTCCATCACAAAACTCACTTGGTGCGAGTAGGGATGGAACCAAGGACCTCATGCAGTGGCGAACACTCTACCAGTGAGCCCCCACCGCGAACCCCATTACCCGTCATATATAAGAGATAGCGTCCCTCGGCGATACACTGCCTAGGAACTGGGTAGGAAGAAAGGAATTGGGACCTAAAAAAGCTGCCTGGAATCATGGTGTTAGGTACCATTCCGGCATATGTCTGGTATAAATGAGGAAAACCCAAGGAAACCTAACTCAGATTGGCTTGCATGAAATCTGTTACACTTTTTGGACGGAATGTCCTCACTGGGAATCAAACCCGGAACTGCTTACACAAATTGAGAAAGCGTTAGTAATTGCTTTACACGGAGATCCCTATGTTTTTTTTTTTTTTTTTGGTTCAATAAGTTTAAAGTTACGATATGTTGAGTGAATGCGTGTCGAACTGTGCTCATCCCTTGTCAGAAACAGCAATAAATTGATTGTGAAATATTGTCTCTCTGCATGACCAATAAGAAAGATTTTTACGAAGTCTTTTGACCATGAATGAATGCTGAATATAGCATCATGACCCAATTATGAATAAGAAGTTGAAGGATTACCGCTTCCGCACCCAATAGACCCATGTGCAACCTTCTTCTAAGAAAGCGTTGTTTTGAGGTTTGTGGGTGTAATCCTCTCTGATAACCAAACCTACAGTCACAGTACGACTGGGATATATATCAGAGATCTTATGCAAAAAAAAACTTTGTGATGCTCTGGAGGTAAAACGTTGTGACGTATTCATCAAATGCGTTCGTCTGTTCGTTGGTATTACTACTGCCCACAAAATGAAGAAAAAACAAACAAACAAACAAAAAAAGGTATGTCGTACAAAACTTTGGCTACTAGTTATTTTCCCATTCGCTATATTATCCTGGTTTCACGCCTTCAGACTTATTTCTGTTTCCAAAAAGTGAATGGCGTTTATATTCGGATGCTGAGGCCATATCAGCTGTTGAGCAGTGGTAACCCCGCCATGTGCCGTGCTGAGAAAGGCGGGTGTTTTCAAACTATTATGCTCCCGCTAGGATGAGAATAATTGTTATTTGTATAAAAATGCACTGGTTTGAGTGAGTCAAATTATTGCCTTGTTCTCTATTTTACATCACTCTCCCTCACAGAGTGATGAACAAAAATAAATGAAATAAAAAAGAATAAACATAATCAATGAACATAAGTGGAGGGCACTACTAACAAGTAAAGGGTCCAAATGGATGAATCGAGTTACAGGATGAGACTTAGTTCCCCTGTTAGAGGATGTGAAAATATGTATGTGCAAAGTTATAGCGACTGAACCCCACAAGAAACGGAGGGGGAGGGGTCTAAGCCGGTGGAAGGAGGGCTTTGCTATGTTATGAAATACATTAAATAAACTGTTGAATCGTGAAAATAGTGAAATATAGACAATGTAAACGGTGGTAGTTTCACATATCGGCAAAAAGATGAATTAGCAGAGTAGATCACGAACCTTCGCCGCCATCTTGAAATCCGCCATTTTGAAATATGTGATTTTTTAAAAAAAAAAAAAATAAAGGTAGTGATAGGATAAAATCGACCATATGGACGCTCATGATATCAACTGTTAAGAGGATCGAGAACTACGTGCATTCAGAGAAGTGTTTTGACTAATTGGCTGTTTAAAAGCTCCGAAAGAAATAGGAATGTGAGGTGATCTTGTTTCTTTTTTCAGTGTGTTTTAGCGGTAATGATATAATATTGTAGATGCGTTGTCTTAGTTCGAGCTTAGTGTACCTTTCAATATCTAGGCAACCTGAGATGTAGAACACGAACCATCGTAATATGCTCAAATTTCAAGGCTCTTCCAGGGGCAATCAAACTGGGAACCCATGCACAGAAAGTGAGCGTCTACCAACCAGACAAGTAAGCAAGGCATCATTGAGTCTTATTTATGAGCATATTTTCTTATAGTACTTACTTCAACAGATAAGAAAAATGTTGGAAGATCTAACTGGTTGGGATTATACATATTCGTGCTGTATCTACTTGAAAACCGATGATATGTTAATAAATGTAGTTATGTTCATTTATTTATTTATTTTTACTAATTGATCGAAATAAGAACTCAATAGTTGTATATTCCTTGGTAGTGTGATTGATTTATTGTAAGTCGAATACGGTAATATCTTTTTTTTTTTTTTTTTTTTTTTTGTAGACTATTCATAGTTCAATTGTAATGCTACACTAACAAACGAATACAACATCCACTACGAAACAGCTCAATGAACCAAACGGGACATTAACTCAAATTTGGAGAGCGCAATTTACAACTGGTGCACATGGTCCGGGGTTCAATTCTCGATCAGGTAACATTCAAATTCGAACGTATTACGGTCGGTCATGTTCCATCTTAAACTGTACGTAGCACTGGCGCAAATCCCGGGGAGATGAAAGGGACATGTCCCCTCCAGTATTGGAACTGGGGGACTTCCCCCGATAATCCGATTTGAAATGTGTTTTTTGGGAAAAAAAAAATATTACGATTTGTGTCCGATGGCCACAAAGGAAAGTGAGATGAAATTGATGTCTCCCCAGAACAAGCCTCAAATCTTCCCGCCTCCTAATGTTGAAGACAACTCTGCTCCACTGTTCCTCCACATGATTGTTTTTCAACTTCACTATTATTTTGAGCATCGGTTAACAAAAAAAAAGGTCTTAATTCCTCCCCCCCAATGTTGAAAACAGATTTGCACCGCTGGTACGTAGATCCACATCAAATACAGCTTGGCTCAACTTCATTAAATAAACAAATGAACAAACTATTCACGATGTCGATCAGTAAGACGTCTGCCATTCAACTTCTCCACTCGGCCATGAATGTACACGTAAGGACTAATTTTTGATTGATCAGAACAAACCATTCCTTACGAAATTAAACTTCCCTAGTTGCAAGAGCATATTGAAATAATAAATCTGTAATTGAAGATACTATCTAAGTTATAGTTGCAAATATGTATCATGCAGTAGATATTTAATTTTGCAATACTTTATCATAGTAAATTAATATAACTTATTAGCAATTTTTATTTAAATTTTGGTTATTTGATACCACTTGCAAAATATGTCCAACGTCAATCGTTAAACATTGTTTGAAAGTTGTTAGCTGAAAGAGAAAACTAATATATCTTTGTGAACACAAGCACTGATTTCTACAGGTATGTTCTGTCGTTACTGATAAAAAAGCGTTTCAGACTATTTAATTCGTCTACGTTTATGTAATTAATTAGCGAAGTGTGTCTTCTAAAAGGATGTTACCGTTTAATGTCCTTTTGAAAGGCTTCCCACTCGAATCGATCGCTCTACGATAAAAGAAATAGGCCATTGCCTGAAGATCTTCCACGTAAAAGCAGTTTAGTAAAAAGAAAAAAAAGCCTCTTCTTTGGGACCAATTATTCTACAAGACAAACTCAAAGAAGTACAATTCTTCACCGAGTTCTTTTGAGAATTGCAACGTCGTTGTAATGCTTTTATTTTTAGAGCATTGCTCGAGGAAGTAAAGAAGGCTTCAGATAAACACACAATAAGATTTATTTCGGTTCGTATTTATTTTCTGATAATTCCTTTTAAAATTATTTATAGGTTAATATCCCTATACCTGTAGCAAACGTAACTGTAGCTGTACGCGAACAATACTCAAGAGAAAATTTTGGGAAATGAAAACCGGCAAAGTTTATGAAATCTCCTTTGATAAACCCATAGCGTGTTCTCCAACACAGACAAACTGCCGAGTTGAATGAAAGTTCGCAAGTTAAACACAGATAAACCTTTGGGTTTTAATAATATATATATATATATATATATATATATATATATATATATATATACATGCAAAGAGAAATAAGGAGACGTAACTAATAGAGATTAGTTAACGAAAGAACTTACTTGTGATTAACGTCAAACTAAAGATTTGACTGCCGCATGATTCAATCTTTAGTTAAGTTCTCAGTATAGCTCAATCAAGCGTAACTGCTACTCTGAATAAGGCCGATACACTCTTAAACAAAGGTAGGATTCATGATCAAAGATGCCAGAAAAAGTCAGATACGTAATAATGGTCCAACAAGTAATGGAGTTTATGTTTATCTCTAGAAAATGATACCCGGCAAGGGAGAACAAGACACTAATTTTACAATCATTCGCTTCATTAAATCATCCGTATCCTTGAGTCTAAAGGACATAATATTGTGATGCTAAACTTAAAAATAAATCCAGAAAGTGAGAATGTTTGTGTTCATTATACTTTGTTATAAGGATCAATTAATTAGGGGCTTACAATATAGCCAACCTCCCTGTGTCGAGCCTATAATGGAGATTGATTTGCTTTGTGACACAGATAGGTTGTCCTCTGATCATTATCTGAAATGACCAGGAATTGTCTAATTGATTGGCATAATAAGCGAGAGGTTATAAATGTAAATAACAAATCAGTTTTACGTAAGTGAAAACTCATGCATTTTCAATCTAAACGATTAATGTCAAGTGTACGGAGGATGTATTGAATGGATATGTCAAGACTGTATCAGATCACATCATCGATTCTGGCTATTTATCACTGGCAACAGTTCTAGATCGGAACACATACCTTCATGGTTCTGCGTTGCTTCCTTGGAATGGTGGACATCTCTTCCTTCCATACAATGTAGCCTTGGTGGAATTGTAGTCTCTCAACAACGACTGGGACTCGAACTCTGGACAGCGATCGAGTGCTTCTCTAGTTACTTGAGTTCTAATCGAATCAAGAACTTAACGTGTCTCTGACCTAGACTGATCTCGACTGACCACGACTGATCCTCGACCAGCCTCGACTGATCGTGGTTCCAACCTTCACAAGGTTTTTATTCTTCTCAGTTTTCGAAATTCGCTCCCTCATCTGATGACATCTCTGTGTTGTCCTATTTCGTTGTCGAAACCTCGTGGTTTCTGCATTGTCATCCAGTGATCGAAATCTCCAGAAATCCTACATCTGCAAGTCTGACAGTTTTGACATATCCGAATTTCGTGATTGTTAACAAACTCTTAAAAAGACTGATAACATAACATTTTCTCAATTCTCTTTCTTGTCATCACAACATTTCTTCATTTGCAGACTCGTGTCTTCAGGATTATTACATAAACATAAACATAACATTCAACATGCTTTTGTAATGTTTACCTTTGTCTACGATCTTTCTTAATTCTGATACATGAATTTAAACAAGATTTAATTTCTACCTAATAAAATATGTTTCTAATTAGATTAACTCCAAATTTCCAATAAAATAAATATTCCAAATATACTTGGGTTGACAATATTGTAATGTTAGCGAATACGCAGGCCCATTATACTACACTCCATCTCTTGAAAGAAAGCAAACTTTTGAATTCTGTTTCCTGAGATATCTGGAGTGATTATTTTGCACTAGTTCGTTAGTTGAGTCAATCT
The DNA here is from genome assembly GCF_964235325.1 of Thermobia domestica. Taxonomy (NCBI): domain Eukaryota; kingdom Metazoa; phylum Arthropoda; class Insecta; order Zygentoma; family Lepismatidae; genus Thermobia; species Thermobia domestica. Next base: position 270,849,639 of record NC_137459.1, on the reverse strand, counting down.
ACTAAGATCTTCATAGATAATAGTAACTTTAACGGTAGCTATCTGCATAACATTTGGCACCATTGAAAAAAAACGAAATTAAATACTTCAATTTAACATTCATGATTATGCTCTTTAAGCTAAGGGAGACGTATGATTGAGGGAAGTGAGCAGGGTGCGAATTACCGGGGGGATGAGGGGGATTTCCCCCCTCAATCACATTTTGTTCCCCCCAAAGAAGTCAGCTGAAGTATCCCCACGGGGATGCTCGCTTTCCCCCTCAAACTATGCTTAGTATAACTCCAAATTTCACTGATTTTTGTTATTTCTTGTAAATTTAATCTTCTAGCTGTATTTCGAAATGATCGATGTAAACTGTTCAGTTTTGGTCATTTCTACTTACCACCTAATTACCCACTATTTTCAACGTTGTTTAGTAGAACTATATTATTATGACTACGGTTGTTACTTGCAACTGTACCTTCGTACCCTTCAGTTCGTCATCGTTTGTGAATTTGAATGTACTAATTGCGTATAACAAAGCCACATATAGATTTGTAAAGTTCTTAGCGGTTGGCCAAGAAGAAGTAAACAAATAGCTTCTTCTACCATACTTGGCGAAGTTCGGATATGTCATATTCATCCTCTAAATTTGTATCGATTATCATCTTATTTTAATTTTTGTTATAACATGTTATTTCATTTTCCAGTGTACTCTTTGTTAACACATGGTCTTCATTCCCTAGTAGTTTGTGTGTATGCAACTCAAAAGTTGCATTTAATTTGTGATAATTAGCAGAGTAATCACTGCCTTTTACAGTTTACGGAAATGAACTTTTGAAACTGTACTCAAAATCTGAGATATAGGTATTCTCTCGTAAGTATATGTTAACGTACACGCTGAGGGATACGCTCCTAGTGAGCAGACATGTTAATGAAGGTGATTTTTAGGTGAATAAGCGAATAATTCAAGATTTGTTTCAGCATTTGTTAATACGACAGGTTCTCCGTGTCATTGTCCGTGTCTGTATAAGCATTTCAACTGGAGCGTTTTTTTTTTTTTAAGTTAACCTTTCATTTTTCAATTTTTTCGCTGTACAGTTTGCTGTCCACGCAATTAATGTTGTCTGAAAAACTTCAGTGTAATGTTTTACTTTATTTGAATAACGTAGCCCATAGTGAATAAACTCATCTTAAACCTAACAGTAAAGTAATTTTTAAGTGTTGACTTTCCGTGTCCATCACGGAATTGGTATTTGGAGAAAAAAAGTCGTGATGAACACAGCTTTAGCGGGAAGTAGAAGCACAAGCTCGAAATTTGAATTGATATATTTTAAATATTTGGCCTTCGATTCGACCTTGATGTGAGAAATCGGGATAAGCAACAATCCATTTCTTATTTGATAGGCTAATATCTAGGTTTTCTTAAAAAAAAAAAAAAATGTCCGGTTTAACTGATAATTTTAGTGGTTTTCACAAGACTGAAGTAGGTTTCTTTTCGCAACCTGTATGTATTAATGCAAAGTGGAAGCTTTCAATATGAGTGGAAAAATTAACATATGCTTGTGATCATGACTATCGCTAGAGCCAAATTATTAACTAAATAAACCTTAGAGAGCTACGGGGACAAGAGTGAGTACAACATTAAAACACGTTCAGAAAGGTTTAGTGGGGTGTGTGTATGTCAGACAATATATATGTGCATAGTTATTGTCGGTAGATTTATTAAATTAATAAATCTCTTATTTATTACAGATGTCACACACACACACACACACACACACACACATATATATATATATATATATATATATATATATATATATATATATATATATATATATATATATATGGGGGGTAAGGCATTTATTGTCTCATTTTGAAATTTGAACCTTCAGACTATGTCCTTTGGCCTAATTTTATCCCCCCCAATATAGATTATCTAATTCGCACACTGGAAGTGAGTAATGATGGAAGAATTGGTGGAATTAAAATGTGGAAGGAAAATGAAGTACCCGATAAAACCCATGGACACGATGTTGTCCACCATAAACTTATGTCTCTGGGGATCTAACCAGGGGTCACATGCATCAGTGGCAAATTCTCTGCCCGCTGAGTCACCGTGGCCACCATTGAAACAAAGCTATATACTCCTATAAGTTACAAATCGCTGCGTTAGATGGCGACACAACCTTCCAACCGCTGACATCTACTGGACGAAATTGCAACTTCCAGAAATACAAATCAATGCACATTTCGACAAATCATCTTTACATCTTTTTTGTGGCCGAGTTTATTATTTTTCTTAGGTTTATGAAATTGACATCTTGGTGATATTTTGAACAATTAATTGGTCCTTTTCAATTTGTTGCTTATCGCAGCAGTACTGTTCCATCCTTGGTCTGTGATTCACAACCAAAATTTTCCACTGACATGTCCGCGCCCTCTAAAAAGATATATTTTATACCTTATGACCTCTGATACCTTCCTCTCACCTGAGCATGGCCTTGAATAAAACATATGTATTTTAAGCTATACAGTTTGTGTATGAGCACAATTGTATGTGTTTCATTGATTCAAACAAGCCTTCAACCAATATATATCGTATATTTTCTTTTCACTTCATAAAATTTTAATGCCATATTTCACATCTATCATCCATATATGATTTACAGTACTGTTAAGATTGAATTTGAGAACATAGTCGTTTCAATGCTGTGTTTGAAATTAAAACATATTCAAAATAAGATCCAAAAACATTAAGTATTTGCAGAATGGACATTAAATTTTAAATGAGCATGAACAAGAGCATGCCGTACTATTCTGTGCCTGCAACAAATATAAAATTGTCCGAGTGTAGTTGCGTACGTGCGAGTTTCAGTAAGATGAAATGGCTGCCATAATACAAAATCCTACCAAATGTGAAACGAGATCTATCATACAATTTCTGAACGCCAAAGGACAGGATGAAGCTAACATCCATCGGAAATTGTGTGTCATTTACAGTCCAACATTAAGAAGTGAAGAGAATGTCAGACAATGATGTAGAGTGTTTTGGGTGGACGTTCAACTGTTCATCATGATGAGCTCAAGTTCTTGTGTTCATACCTACAATTTGGTGGAACGATTTAACGGAAAAGTAGGATCCAACCGCCAGTTCATAATAGCTGAATTCGTCGATGAGTTTACAGAAGGGTCTGCGAAAACAGTGCATCCAATTGTGACTGGCAAGTTTGCTTATCACAAACTGTGTGTGAGATGGGTTCAAATTTGCTGACAGACGCTCACAAGGAGCAAATAATGAGAGCTAGACGTTATTTTCTGACCCGCTGGAGGGAGAATGAGAGATATTTTCTCACATAGTGACGGGAGATAGTGAAACCTGAATTTTTACACCACACTGGAGAGTTGAAGTAGTAGTGAATGCAATGACAGCACTATGGTTCACCTAAAGTGAAGAAATTCAAACAATATCAGTTCACAAAATCATGGTAGCCGTGTTCTGGGACCAAAAAGGATGTGATTCTCGGGAAAATGCTTTAACCAGAATAAACAATACAACAATACAGCAGATGTGTGTTGCCAAACACTGAGCAATCTGGGATGTGACATCCAAAAACTTCAGAACGGAATGATACGCTCTGGAATTCTTGTGACCCATGACAACGTCTTCCCGCACACACACGTTTTCGTACTTTTGAGGCAATTCAAAGATTTGGATGGGCACTACTCAATCATCCCACTTAGGGATGCATTCGAGTCGAGTCGAGTCGAGATTTAAGCCTGTCTCGACTCGTCTCGAGAAAATGTTGTCTCGACTCGTGTCTCGACTCGAAAATATGTTTCTGTCTCGACTCGTGTCTCGACTCGACAGTCTCTGTCTCGACTCGACTCGAATTCGAGTCGAGACGTCTCGAAATTCGAGTCGAGACAAAATGTACGAGTTAAAATATACGCACACATCAGCCAGACCATCATGACTACCTACCTAATTGTCAGTATGTCGACTTTTGGCATGGATGAAAACGGCGACACGTCTTGGCATACACGCAATGATCCTTGATAGGTCGCTGGAGAGAGCTGGCACCACATGTGCTCACCCAGGTCACCTAATTCCCGTAAATTCCGGGAAGGGGGGCGATGTGCTCTGACGTCACGTTCAATCACATCCCACAAGGGACATCACTCAAATGTTCGGCTCCAATTTCAATGAAACTTTTTTTGCTGATAGAAGGCATGTATGCATCATTACTTGTGATGACAAATTTTTGCCATGGTGCATGTTTTCTATTTTTTTAAATAACTTTTAAGAGTTGTGATGTGGTTATTAGAGATTACTACAGAAGTCCCTTACTACCCTTTGTAAACGGAGCGTTAATGAAGAAAAGTGAAGAAAAACCATGTGGATACATATAAGTCCTGGGGGAAGTCGTATGGTAGATATGACCTTGATGGCAGCCATCTTCAAATCCACCATTTTGAATTAAGGTCAAGTTTACAAAATGGGAATAGGGTAATATGATACATAATTTCGGGCTAGAATTTAATTAGAAAAATAATGGTGAGGTTAGTTTTAAGATACGCCCATTTGGGGGAAAGTTACAGGCATATTAATTGTTTTTACTTACTGTGTGCGTAAGTCCCTTCTTACTTTCGTCTCAAGACCTGTAAATCGATCGCAACGGCAGAGCCCGGTTTCGCACTAGTGTTTAGAAATCTTTAAACTCTTTTGAGGCAATATTTGTGGATTATTGTATTGTATTTTGCCTTTAATTAAATTTGAACCCACTTCATGATCTTGTGTAAAATATCACTAAAAGAGAATTTCTGTTTTTATGGAGAACGTAAGCATGGCAATTATAAAAGGTGAGTAAGGTGCGTATGTATTTATAAGAAAGTCTTTTGTGATTCCGCCAACCTATTCTTTAGTTGTTTTTTTTTTTTTTCAAAATACTCATATCTCATAAATAAAAGAGCTATTATAAAATCTCTTACCACTATTCTTTAATACTTATAAAATTTTATTTATTGTAAAAGTACTGGCGAGATATTTCTTAACGCCCACTAAAATTATGGTGGAGCTCCTTCGTGGCTAACGGTTAGCATACTTGCCTTTGGCGTGGGAAACCTGGGCTTGATTCCCGGTCGGAGTTCATGTGGTTCGGATTCCACGTTAATCAGTAGGTCCACGTCTCACATAGCGTCGCTGCTGAACGGGACGTTAAACTCAGAATCAATTCAACTCAAAATTATGGTTTTGACTTTATTATGATGTCATTAGTTTAAACGCCCAACTGCCCAGTAATTATAAACATTGACTACATTATAAAATTGTAATTTGTGAGACTAAAATATCAGAAATTAAAGATTATTCTTTGGGTTTTGGAACATTTTGAAAAACGTGAAAAACTGGTACTGCACCGATACAACACACCTTTTGGATTTGTCATAACATGTCTTACATAGCTTTGGTTCGATTCTCAACACGGACTGCAACTACCCGTTAAATTGTGCATCCGAAAGGCACTCTTTGTTAAACCTCGCTTATCACCACTCATCTTAATAATATATATAACTTCGCCGCGAAGCAAATGTTGCATTTCTCTCTTTCATCCTAACACAAAACAAAACTAACCACAGCTGTGACACGAAGGAGCTATTTCGAAAAGAAACAAGCTGTGCTTCATAGAAATGTGTACCAAATGATAGAAGTATAAAGTATTGTTCTCTTTCCTGTTTATTGATATCAGTTGGTGTTCTTAATGAGTTTACTCATTAGTTTAGAAAGAGTATATATGGAATTTGGACATATGTTGTACGTATTCTCCTGAGAAATTGATGAGACCAGAAAAGTTATAAGGACAGATGGAATAGGTTTAAGCCCATCTACGTGACTTTATCAAATATTTATTCTCCGTAATGGTACCACGCGAAAAACTTGGTATAGGCCTACTTTTATCTTTGCCTCCCTCTGTTAGCTGTTTCGTATCATATATATCGGATGGTTTTGATATTTCTTCTGATCATTAAAACAACAATGGTACCTGTGTGCGTGCAGAAATGCAAAAGCACAAGGTAACTTCCTATTTGTTTTGGAAACAACAATCCCATTTCACGTGTGCGAGAGAAATTGAACACAGCGAGATCGGGTGTTTACTCACGGTCAGTTCGCAGCAGGAGTCCTTGGTAAAAGATTTGGCTATCTCGAAAACACTCGCAAAACCTTACAAATACAAAAGACTGCGCTTCAAAGAAAGTTTAGACACAGATGTTTCAATTTTCTTTTAGCATCTTTCTTCAGCAAAAGAGTCGGTTCATTGTATTCGAAAAGGGGAAGGGAGAAAGGATGAATTTATATTTTATGTGGGGGTAACGTTGTAAGTAGTATAAACAATACATACCGCTTCCGACTCTGTACTGAAACACTTCCTTTAGCGGTATATCACTAGATCTATCCTGACCCTCATCCCACCTCAAGTTGTAAAGTAGAAAGGGACAGAAGTATTCAACATGACTGCGCACTTGAGTTTCAGTTCACAATACGAAAACTAGTGAGCAAGTAAACAGTCTTTTGTAGGATCGTGTTTTTTTTACTTCTTGAATTTATTTTTGAACATTTCTGTGAATTCAACAACAGAACGCAGTAGAAATACGGACTAGTTCTTACTCCAACCATTACTTTCGCTCCAACCCAGGGATGCCACATTTATGATTTCGCACTAGATTTAGTGATTTTACTATTGAACTAGTGATCTAATACGTACTTTGGGTAAATAGGCACATTCTAGTGATTTTTTGCATTTTTTTCTGATGCAGACAAATGAGAAGGAAATGGTTGTTAAAATAAAAGGAAGAAGTATATTGCAGTTCAAAACAAATGTAGAAACCTTAAATTATTTTTTCTTTTCCCTCTGACTGAATGAAACCCCTGCTGTGTAACGACCTTAGGTAAACAACGGCTATCTTTGGTCCGCTACCTCCTTCTGTTAGCCGACATGAGATGGGTTACTTTTTTTTCTGGAAGAAAGTGAAGAAATAATTATCCAGTACATTTACGTTTTGTCAGGCACACAGGCGCAGTCTGTACTTGTTTCCTAACGAATTTTAGCAACATAACATAAATGAAACATATGTACCAGAAAATAGAGGCAGTACAAACGGAAATTTTCATCTGTTACACATTTGATGAGAAATATAGTTAGATGTCACGTGCAAGCAATCTAAACATGTCCTATCCTGTAATTCTATTCGTATGTTTATGTAGGTGAGACTGAGAAATCAAGAAACAATAATAACTGCTTTTCTTCCAGGGGAAAAATCTAAATGTGAAGGGGTGTTACACTGGGACTTTAATTGCGTCCTTTGTGCAAGATTAACAAGTAATAGCAATTTTTAATTTATTTTAGTTCTTGGGGAGAGGAAGATGGAAGTAAACCCTCGTAAGGACCTCTGCAAGGAAACATGAATACTATCCGCCACTGTTTGTTATATTACACAAAATAGTTTTATATATAAATATATTGAGTTTTAGTCAGGGTTTTCATTCTGCAGGAGAGGGGGGATAGTAATACCTGACGAACATTTTCTATTCTCAGAGTGTTGCAACGATAGCATTTCCTCCATTATAACTTGGCCAAGCTAGTTGCATTATATGTAAGGATTAAGTTAGCCTAAAAGCTTAAATTTCTATGGCTGTTTTACTCTGTACCCATGTTTCTCATTTTCGGTCTACGGGACTCTGTGTCCGGAAATTTTCGATGGCTTCCAAGTCGGAAAATAAGTGTATCGAAGGCATATATATTATATCTATGGTTATATGAGGCATGGATCTACAGTTTAAAGTGGGATACCGGTAACAACTTCATGAGCTTCCACCGTAAATCGAACCAGAGTCTCCTGCGATCAAGGCGTATGTGTTAACCATACAGCCACGAGGAAATTCACATAAGCACACACACATATATATTGTTGAGTTGATTTTGACTTTACCGTCTGTTTCAGCAGCGAGGATATATGAAATGTAAACCTACTGATTAACGTGGAATCCGAACTACATGAGCTCGCTCCTGGAATTGAACCCGAGTCTTCCACGGCAAAGACGCGTACACTAGCCGCGAAGTTCACACACACACACAGAATCAGAGTCCTCAAACATCAAGGGTGAGAGCTGTGCCACTGAGTCACAGCGGCCACGGGGCTAGGTCGAGTCCACTTTACGTTCATAGTTTCTTAGTACATAAATGTTACGATTATAAAATAGATTTTCCTTAATGAGCTGCATAAAAACAAAAACTTTCGAAATGCATTAAACAATTAGCTCGATTTGAGTGTGAACTTAAAGTTATATCAGAGTGTAAATACCAAAGCTCGAAACCGCACCAAAGCTCGAAAACTTAATACACTATTTCTCCTATATAGTCAGCATGTATCAAGCAATCGTTCAGCTTTCATTCGAGAGGATGGAAATCGAAGGCCCCTGAACAACTATGTTACTAATGTGCGGAATGTATTTATCTTACAGTGAACTGCTTTGATGCCAAGTGACCTAACTCCAAAATTGAAATTTTCCAGGAGTGAAAGTTGAAGTTCAATATCTCATGAACAATCCATATTTCTTTTATGTTGGGAACCAAAACCATAACTACTGTATGTAGTTCATTGTTTTATAACTTAGTGTTTGCAAAAATCCTTTTAAAACATACGTATTCATAGAAGTGAATGGTATTTATCTGTACTAGTTCTTGGCATCCAAGCAGTCCATTTATTGTAATACTAGCTTAATATACCCATTCTTCGCATGGGGGCTGTATTTGGAAGTCAACACCTGTGGAAGTATCACCATTCATTTCAGTGACCGCGAAAACTATGGATTTGACACTAGTATCAATCAATATGGGCTATTTATACATGTCTCGGTATTCCTCACCCGCTGACACCCGGCACGCATACAGTAGTAGCTGAATTTGCAAGTCATCGCTGATGGAAGTGTCACCATTGATCTCAGCGACCGTGAAAACTATGGATTTGACATTAATGTCGATCAATTTGGATTACTTTTACTACATGTCTCGCTAAACGCCCCCCTGAGACCCCCTGGTTCCAATTTTGACAATAACGCTTCGCCTTAGACTGGGACCTGGACCAAGGTATCCGTGACCAAAATTTGGTAACTCTCGGTCAACTTGTCTGGTCCCCAGGTCGGTCACAGTAAACTTACCCCCCGAGACCCCCCTGGTTCGAAATTAAAAAAAACGCTTCGTCTTGATCTGGGGTCTGGACTAAGGTACCCGTGACCAAATTTGGGAACTCTCGGTCCACTCGTCTTGTCCCCAGGTCGCACACAGACAGACAGACAAACACACAAACAAACTTTTTATTTTATTTATATTAGATAAGATATACTATGTAAAATAGTCTCGTATCATAATATGTGATTTACAACAAATGTTACATTATATATTATCCGTAGCTCGTGATATGCTGCAACATATTAAAGCCTCAGAATAGCTGGGCAAGCGAATAATCCAGAAGTTACGTCCCAACCCTATTGCGTTCATGGGAACGAAAACACAATAATTATAACTATGCTAAATTACTATAGACTACCAACTGCTCATTCAGAGAATTTATGAAGTTCACTTTATCGCAATAGTTTTATACAAACTAGATTTAGACTACGGATAATAGTTTTATACAAACTAGATAATCAATTATTATTATTATTATCATTATATTTGCAGTATAACCAAATACAACGACATTAACTATTAGTTCTAATTAACTGAATTGAGCTGAAAATGAAATCTTGATCTTTAAAGATTAACTATTAATTTTATGCGTTCTGTACCTTTCTGAAGGAATAAAAACTGGAATTGGTTTCATGGCTGTTTCTGAGTGAATACTTTCTTCAAAATAATATTAAAAATTATAGAAAGATTTTCGAGACGTTCGAGTCGAGTCGAGTCGAGTCGTGTCTCGACTCGAAAATTCGAGTCGAGAAATACGTTTGTCTCGACTCGTCTCGAATTTTACAAAGTGTGTCTCGACTCGAATCTCGACTCGAATTCGAGTCGAGTCGAGTCGAGATTCGAGACTTGTCTCGACTCGAGCGCATCCCTAATCCCACTTACAGCTCCGAAGTTCCTGCAGCGATTTCTTTCTTATTCTTCACCTAAAAAAAAAAAAAAAAAAATCTTGCATCGAAACATTTCAACGACAGTGAGATGCTCAATACACCACTTCTGGATTGGTTACATGCTCAGGCTTTTTTTTTTTTTTTTTTTTTTTTTTTTTTTTTTTTTTTTTTTTTTTTTTACAGAGATGGTTTACGGAAGTTTGTGCTACGCTATCAGAAATAGTTGGAGGTTCACGGCGGCTACGTTGAAAAATAGCCAAGGTGTGTACTTGTTTATCAATCACAATTAATTTTTATTCCTATCATTTTCTCTCTTTTTATAATATTGGCCCTTCTTCAACATGCAGAATGCAGGTCGTACATATATATATACCAACTGCTATTCACTATATGTTTCCGTTTTATCCATTATGCGATCAGTGTTCTAACAGAACAATTCCAATTTGAGCTGACGGGTAAAAGTTGAGATAAAACTCATTTTTGGGACAATGAATTTTTATCCCCCACCCCAAACAGACGCCTTTCAATGTCTTACCATTGTTGCTCTATGGAAGTAAGTATTAAACTGTATATAAATTTCAATCGCGTCCTATTTGAATAGAGGTTACAGGTAGTAATGTAACATTTTCTTCAGAATTAAATCAATTAATTGCTAAAAACAGATCTTCGTTATATTTTGTGTTAAATTGGAATCAACGTTCAATACGGAAACGACTGCTTTCTACTACTTCCGTTTGAATAAAGGGTTAACGGAGAAGGTGGAACATACCTCGAAGTGTAAATCGCATGTAGATAAAGAGAGAAAAAATATCAACATATATCACGGATTTTGCTCTAAGAAAATCAATATTGAAACTGGCAGCAGGGCCGGATTTCCCAATAGGCTTGGTAGGCCCGGGCCTATGGGCGCAAGCTCCCAGCGGGCGCACGGCCGAGAGAAAAAAAAAAAAATCTAGAAATAAAAATAAATAGCCATAACTTAACATATTTTTTTTTGAATTGATTAAAAACAATCAGGCTAATGAAGCATTCTGATTTTGAAGTTCATTGGAACAAATAATTGTTGTTTTCAACATTATGCATCAACTTCGTTACAACATTGATCTCAAACACGGGAGAACTGGCTGTAGGGATGTCGTTGAGCGGTACGCATCGTTGAGCGGCAATCTCGTAATCTAACGAAAAATTTCATTTTTTATACTAGTACAATTTACTATTTGTACATACAAAATATCTAGTTTTAATTTAAAACACAGTTTTTGTGTCACGTTATCAAAACACATTATGTAAGCTGTGTTTCTGAGATTAAAACTATTTATTAAAACTATTTATATATTACAGAGTTGTTTTTTTTAAATTTATTTTCCCAAATGGCTAAATTGAACAAAAGCAAAGTTATTCGCCAATCTTTTTTTTAATATATTAACGGTATATTTTTTTAAAACCAAGAACCAAGTAAATTCCCCAAACATCTTGCAATGATAAAATTGCATCCTGGAGTGGTGTTTAATCAATTAACATATAGGCCTGATATATTTTTTTTAATAAAGGTTTTTAGGAAAGTAACTTTAACGAGACTATAGGCGGAAAAAAATATTGGGTCTAGGGACGCCAAAATGCTAAATCCGGCCCTGACTGGCAGTACTAGTTAATATGAAATACTTACGATTTCCGTAGAGGGTTGTAGGTACGCTGTATGCTGAATTGATTACAAAAACAACTTGTCGTTGTATGTCACTATTTCTGTTCTATGACGATCAATGTTGAAACCGAAAGTGGCTAATTTCTAGTACTTCTGGTTTGAATATAGGGTTGACGGAGGAGATGCAACATTTTCTTCAGACGCTGAATCAATTGTAAGAAACTACTTCTCGATACGTTTTGCCATTTTTGCTCTATGAAAATCTGCGTTGAAACTAGAATTATCGTAAAATTTCAACCACTTCCGGTTTTAATAGAATATTGTGGGTGGTGAGGATAAGCTATCTTGAGACGCTGAATCAATTGAAAACAAACTTCTCGCTACTTACCACCACAGTGAGAACAATCCGCTCTCCGGACAGTAGTATATTGCACAAATATACGGAATCCTCTTGCTTACTAAAGAAATCAGTACGAATCATACATTATCCGTATGCTACATAGGCACTGCCCTTAGATGTTACATCATACCGTTGCAGGATGTCTGATATCTAACAGTCTTCCTTATATTACATACATATATATACATGGTACCTTCGTCAGCTATATGTTATATACGTCCATTTGTACCGTGTCCTGCGAAAACGAACTAAGCGCCACTTTCATACTTTTAAGAAAATTACGTATAAAGGTTGATGTCCAGCATTAATGTAGCCGTAATCAACAGTGAAATTATGTTTATTTATTTATTTAGTTTGAGAAAGGTGTTGGTTTTCCTCTCTTTTCGATTGTGCAAAACGTTCTAATGCTTATCAGGAACCAATCGTCGCATTTACGTGGATTTTCAAAGTTTGGCGCTTAGTTCATTTTTGCATAACACGGTACATTTGTATGCGAGATCCTGACCGCCAATATTGTTTTATATAGTCCAAGAGCTAGGACCGACGTATTTACTCTAGAAAAAACAAAGGCACCATGGAGTTTCTCTGAAAGCCTGCCAGCTATAAATAATCAAAATATGGAAGTCTTACTAAAACTCAGTGGTGGAGGCATGAAATATGACGTTGTCAATATGGCTGCAGTCACAATTCACAGCACAGTTTTAAATGAGGGTAACTTTCCAGTCAATGAAGCTAGAAACATCGTTCATGTGCCAAATTAATGGTAATGGATTTGCTAAGTATTAAAGTTATTGCTGTTTACATATATCGCAGCCATTTCTAATATTTCGCATAATTTGCTTAGAATTTAATTTATTTTGTTTCACTGTATTCCTTTCATGTCAAATATCTACGAAAGTGCTAGAGATAGGGGAAACAGCTTGAAATAAACGAGATGGAGCAGTGTTAATTTTCAAGTGAAGCAAAGAACCATTCATTGAAAATCAGTGTTAATGCATCGCCCATTATGTCCTAGAATTTAACAGACAAACGGCCAGAGATAGAGTCGTAGCCAGGAGATTTCCCTTGTTTCGCAGCATTCAAAGTTCTTTTTACTTCATCTTTTGTAAATGGAGCACATACAATCTGATTGTCTTCGTCATTTATCACCTTAGGCACAATGTCAAATAATTTATTGTTGCAGTAGGTTGCAGAATCTATCTCAAATAACTGGTAGTAATAGTCATACAGGGTGTTCCGAATATCATCCTGAGTTGTTTGAAAAGACCCTTGAGCATCTGTTAGAGACGTGATTAGTTTCCTCCTTCCACATTTGGCTTCCTTTAACACATGTGTAAGAGAGCATTGTTCTTCTGGAAATCCTGGAACTTTATTACGAAACATAATCCCTTCAATTTTCTTTTTATGAATTGTAATAATTTTGCTTTGTATTTACGTACAAGGGTAAGGGCGGGTAGATTTGTCATAGCCTCAGTTTGTGCCTCTAGAAATTATAAAGTTTCCGCTTATCAGCATAAGTATCAGAGGAATACCACCTACAAAAGCTTTGGATTTTATTCTTACAGTATTGATTCCACCACGCAAGATATGTTTAAACCATTTTTTTTTTTTTTTTTTTTGCTTAAGCCAATAATCCCAGTTTTTAGAAAAGAGCTGGCAAAGTGTCTCATCGTTAAGCAGACCTTCATTCATGTGATAATACCCGCGTCCTCGAACAAGCTTCTTGTCATTAATTTTAGTTTCCATTATTAAACATAGATGATAAGTGAAACACGTGGGATATCGATGTACAGAAACAACTTGAGGTTTTAAGTATCATTGACAAACAGCCTGGCTATCCTAGAGATTGAATTTTGTGTAATAAATATGTCCCCCTGTAAGTCTGGTGTTTGAAGTCCCACACATATACCAAAGACAATTTCTTTACTAATTATTTCAATATATACAATAATTGCAAGTCGGTTCCGTTTTATGAGTTATAATTGAATTATGATCACATCCAAATATAGCTTTATTCGTGGCACTAAAATATGCTTCTTCCTATTTTGCATAAACAAATCCTTGCTTTTCTATTATTAGTTCCAATGGGCGCATAAACATTGATGAGTTTGGTATCACTAACTTGACCTGTTATAATTCTACCATTAGGATGCACTTTTACATTTGAAAAGGGGATGCCTTCTTTAACCCAAATTGCAGCACCAAGGCTATTATATGTACAATTATTATATACAATATACGATAGATATACGATTACAATTGTTGGACCAACTTCTTGGAGAAAAGCCACATCTATTTCATATTTTAATAAAAAAGTCATAGAGAGCTTCAATTTTTACTGGTGATTGGATACCGTTAATATTTATAGTTGCTAGTTTTAAGATAGTGCACATAAGTATAGTAGTAGAATGGAATGGAATCTTTAAGTTTTACGTCCCACGGTTATGCCGGTTAGGCTAAAGAAGACGATGATAATGAGAGATGAGTGAAATGGTGGAATTAGGAAAGTGGGAGGAAACGGGAGAACCCCGAGAAAACCCACGAGCACGGTGTTTGTCCACCACAAAGTCCACACGGCGCGAGCTGGGATCGAACCAGGGACCCCAAGCACCGGAGGTAGTATAGTAGTAGAAAAGGGTAGAATTTTAGTAATGCATTACATAATAAAGCACCAATGTTTGTCTGCAAGAACTGAACCTCCTGATTGTTTAGGTAGGATTAGAAACTGTTGGTGACTCACCTGAAGTATGAACTTCAGTATCAGGCATATGCTCAGTACTCACTAATTTCGCTAAAGACGACCGGGTGATTCTAGGTGATACTTCTAAAAGTTTCTGATCCGTCTTCTTAGGTTGTTTGACTTGAGCTATAGCCGTTCCTGCTTTCTTCCGTTTCTTGTCTTGTGAGCCTTGCTGAGAATTCCGGGCATCGGTTCCTTTTTTTTCCACTAGGACAACTCACAAGGGAGAAAATGGGACCTTTTTCCTTGGAATTAACCATGAACATGGGACTTACGGAGGAAACTTATGATACACTGGAGATGCACTCTGGACTCTGATTACCATCAATAACACTAGGGGAAGAGGGAGCACTTTCTAACAATACCTTCTTTGTGTCTGATCATTGACTACGAGAGGTTTGTGTGGAATATCTGAATCAGCCAGTGGAGAAGCACCGTTTCAAAATGGATGGGCTGAAGATGAGGCCCTGTTCCGGTTGTTACAAACATCCTGGACATAGAAATGGTCAGAAATTTCTCCGGAACATGGTTGGTTAGGAACGTTGTTATTAAGCACTATTGGAGCAGTGGCTACAGGACGGCCTTGTATCACATGGGTAGCAAGATAAGTCATTAACTTTGGAAAGTCCACATCTGAACTCAAAATACGCAAATTAGCAGGTTTGACCACAGTAATCTCTCGGGTTTGCGAATCTCGAGAGCGTTCCTTAGCACTTTCAGTCTGCTCAAAGTTTGTTGTTGAAACTACAACACTTTCTTGACGCTGATAACATTGGTCTTGTAAATGATCATGTGATTGACAATAATAACAAGTACGGTAATGACCGTAATAAGTTACGAAGAGCCGTTGGTTTTGAACATCTATTAATGACGGTATGGGCTTCAACAAGTACATAGTCACAATCTTTCGTCCAGTTCTGACATTATAAATAAGGGTATCGTCACACATTTCATCTTTGATACTTATACACTCTCCAAAGACAGACAAGGGAATAGCATGTGCACTGTAACGTGTAGACCATCCCTGGCCACGGCGAGCAGATAGTGGAAACTCTCCTCGTGAACGCTCACGAACATTTTACGTGCAAATACCGTTGTTCATGCTTCGTGCATCTTCGGGTTTCGTCCTTCGAGGAGCGGAAGTGTTGTCAACCTTGGCGGTAATCACTAGCCTACCAAATAAAAAAAAAGTATGTGTGGTAACTGATTGCCATTTAGTGTAAAGTGTTTTTACAATGTGGTAACCGTTAACTATAGACTACATAAACTTGTAACACCAATCAAATGATAAACTATGTACGTTTCTTTTCTTATTTTTTCTTTCCTTTTGTTAAAGAAGGATGTGGTGGAACCAAACCAACGCTTACATTTATAAAAAATTACTAGTTTGCCCAATGGAAAACCGGTTTTCAAGATATATATATATATATATTATCAAGTTCTTAATCCGAGTGTGGGTTTGTTATATTATGTTGTTTCGCTTTTTAGGAAAAGAGAGAATCTGTTGATACAAAAAAAATACTGCAGCACTTGTTTGTAATTATCTAAGTATTATCTCCAGAAAATTAGCTTATGAATGTATGTGTGTACGAATAGGCTTATCAAGGGGTTGGTTGTGGAGATTAGAAGCCACTATTACACTATCAATAGAAAGAATAATATTTCTTATTCCACTTTTAAAGTTACTTTGAACGCAAAGAATCAAACAAAATATTAAGAGAGCCAAAGAGCTTTTCCATTTTTAAGAGTGACCATTAGTGACTACCATTGGTGTTTTTTTTTTTAACAAGGGGTGTCTTTTTAATAATGAAAAATATATTGCTGGTTGCTGGCTGGTTGCTTGCCGGTGGCTTGTTAAAAGTGAAAAAGAATGTTAAATCATATCAACGACTGAAGCTACACGCTTGTCTTTCTTCAATTCTTTCTTTCTCAATAGTTACTCATTTTGAAAGTCACAATGTTGTAGGCCTACTGTAACAGCGTAAAATCGGAAGGAAACGTTCCAACTGAAGGATACGAATAATTATTCCCAATATCTTGAACATGAAACGTGGGTTGCACGGATAACGCTTAAAGTGGGCTGGACTGCACTGGAATTTCCTTCCGGCAAATTAGTGTTTGGTCGGAACTCAGTTCTTCTGTGCAATTGTCTCTTAACAACATTTGAACATTTCTTTTAGATAAGAATAACTAACTACATGCCCTATGGAACCCGAAGATTCAATGCCGCATTTACAAAATATTTCCACTAACTTCTGTCCTTAGCTAACTGGACCAGTTTCTACTCTGTACTCTTATTTCTGCAAGATCCATCTTAAAATTGTCTTTCCATCTACGCCTAGTTCTTCCTAGTGGTCTTCTTCCAATTGGGTTTTCAGTTAAAATTATGAAAGCGTTTCTAATTTCTTCCATTCTGGCTACATGGCCTGCCCACCTGAGCCTTCTACAGCTAATGACCCTAACAATGTTAGGTGAGCGGTATAAACTATGCAATTCCTCATTATGAATTTCCTCCAATCCCCATTTTCATCCCTCTTTGGTCCGAATACTACCACTACTACTACTACTACTACTACTACTACTACTACTACTAATAATAATAATAATACGCATTATTATTATTATTATTATTATTATTATTATTATTATTATTATTATTATTATTATTATTATTATTATTATTATTTTCAATCTCTCGTCGTTCTGCTATCGATCTAGGAACGAAAGGCGTTTACAACTTAGCAAACGTGAAGCGAGTGACAAGTTACAGAACGAGTGCTAATGTAATACAACGTCACGAATTGTGTAAGCAAGCTAAGAAGGTCTGAAACAATTCGTTTCCGATTTTTGCAGTCGTTTTTACGTCTGTAAGCTGACGTGTTTAATATTAGTTTCTTTCTTTCTTTCTTTCTTGTTCATTTGTTAGTTACTTCAACGCTAACTGTAACCTCTATCATGCGTCGTCCTCGACCAAAAAACGTACCAATTTTATTTCCTGCAGTGTTTTCGCGTCACTGCTTTCGAAATGGGGAGGGGGAGAGCACACTTGCACATTTCACGCTTGCGTCTGCTCAATGCTTCAACATCGTGCGAATTTCTGACCAGGCTTGGCGGTAGGTTTTTTGCCATCATGTGTGGTTGGCAACACTTATCGGATGCAGTGGAAGGGGCGAAGCTACCACCACCTGTGTTCACCTGCTCTTGTCTCCGCTCGTGCTCGCTCACGCGGGTGACATCCAGAAGTCCTAAAGTGCAGAAGTCCTAAAAGGCAGAAGTCCTAAAAATATGGGCACTAGACCTAAATTTTAGGACTTCTGCACTTTAGGACTTCTGCAGTTTAGGACTTCTGCAGTTTAGGACTTCTGCAGTTTAGGACTTCTGCCTCGGTATGATTTTTAGGACTTCTGCGTTTAGGACTTCTGCCGCGATATGATTTTTAGGACTTGTGCCTTTTAGGACTTCTGCCTTTTAGGACTTCTGCCATTTAGGACTTGTGCCTTTTTCATTCACTTGCTTTAGTTCTGAAATTCGCCACCACCACACGAAATTGGGACGACGCAGTAACTAGTTGGCAATAATGTTACGAACGTATCTAATTCCAACAGTAACAGCTATATTTGTACTACTAAGATTATTATTCTCACTATCTGTTCTGCACTTATATACGAATTACACAATAAACCTATTTCATTCTAAGAATTAATTACATAATTAGTTAAGAAATTCGTTTCTTTCGAATGGAGATACGAGAATCCCAAGACAAATTCCTAAAACAAAAATAAATAAATAAATAAATAAATAAATAATAAAAAATGTTTAAAAATCATATTTTACCAGACTTCTGAAACCAAGCAAACATTCAGAATTGCAATATATACTGTGCGGAGCGTATTTTATTAAGAGTAGGACAAAAATCCACCGAAGTTTACTTAATTAGGACAAAAGCTCACTAGACATTTCACGAGTGAACATTAAATACCAACTCTATACATAAAGAACGCAGTAAATTTAAAATTGAGCAAAGAACATTTATTATGCAATACAGTGGGTGACATTCATAAGTCTTAACCGGCACAAGTCCTAAAAATATAGGCACTAGACCTAAATTTTAGGTCCTGTGCCATTTTTGCAGAAATTACTACATAGTCATTTAGGGGTGTAGCCTGCAAATTTTTCTAGGGGAGCATGGTTTTTATATATTAAAAGCAAATCAAAAGTTTATTTCCAGATTACGAAAGCTTCAATAAGACAATAAATTTATACATATTACACATGTACACAAATACATAATATTATTATATTTCCAGTTAGTTCTTTTTTGAAACCTGGACCTTGACAGAGCGTAAATTTAAAATCACAGCTTGTGGGAAATGTACGAATCAGGTAGTTATAAGAAATCGGAAACTGTTCACTGAAATCCATTTGTTTGACTGTATTTATCTTCTGTACTCTTATATAAAAGAGTAAAAATGAGTATTTTTTTGGGCATACTACTACAAGTAGAGTCGTTAAATTTTAATTATAAAATATAATTTTCTTATGAAAGCAGGACATAAGAAAGAATTTTTGGAAATAAGTATCGTAAAAAGGGTGGGGCAAGATTTTTTTAAAGGGTAGTGTATCTCGCAAGTTTCTGAAGCTAGTAAAATTAAACTTGGCATATGAACTTTCCTGTTAAAAAAAAAAAAAAAAAAAACTGAAAATTGAACACATAAAAAGGAAAGAGCAAAGGGAACACTTTTTTTATGTTTGAATTCCCCATTACTTACTCAGAAAATATGTAAATAAATTAAGGAAGGATTTGGGTAAGCTAGATGCGTGAAACTCGGTATTTGAACTTTTAACTAAAAGTAATAAAATACTATATGTTTCAGCATCTTGAAAATTACACTTCTAAGGGGAAGGAGGGTTAATTTCTATAATATTAAAATATCCCACTGCTTATAAGATTTGGGCAGAAAACTCTTTTCCTTTAGGCCTCGGTTCATCCAGTTAAGCAAACGAAAGTACAAAGTGGCTAATTAATTAGGTTCTTTTAATTATTTTAACATGTTGACGTAGTCTAATTCTTTTAAAAGTGTATTCTTTCACATTGTATTATAAAATATTCTTCATTTGCTGTAATTATTAAACACGTTTAGTAAACATAAAACAGACTAACCCCCGGTCCCGGCCAGGAATGTGTTTTTGGTGTTAAGCCACCATTTGCCGTCCGTAACATAACCTTTGATTTTAACTTCACGTACTCTCAAGACTCAAGTCTCAGAAATGTAGCATATATGAAATATACTACTACTCCTCCTCCTACTACTACTACCATTACTACTACTATTACTATACTGATACTACTACTACTACTACTACTACTACTACTACTACTACTACTACTACTACTACTACTAATAATAATAATAATAATAATAATAATAATAATAATAATAATAATAATAATAATAATAATATGCACTTCTGAAATACGTATGTATCTATGCGTTATTAATTCTTTCATAATCTTAAAAGAAACTTTGGATTTGTTTTTAGTTTGTAAAAATCAAGGCCCTCTAGAATAACTTGTTGGCTACTCCCTGAATGACTATGTATTGGTTTCTGTACACGTATTGTGTTATCACTTGCTAGTCTAGTGTTATTTGTAGAACAAGACAATGGTTCTTGTCTTGGAATATTACTAGTTCGGTGTGGTAGTACAGTGATAGAGTGTGACCTATAATTTAATTTCCCTGTAGGGTATGCTATCTGCAATGCGATAAACTGTATATGCTTCTTCTTCCTAACAAGGATGGGCGATAAGCCCCTGCAATTCCATTACAAATAAGGACGAAATTATTTTATAAACTACTTAATGAACCTTTGTTAATATAACGCTATTAGTTCTTACAAACTTTTGTTAATCTTATTTAACAATTGCAAAATGGAATAAGAGAGAAAATATATAATGATTATGATTGTTTGTTTACATAATATATACATACAACAAAAGGGAATATGTTGGTCACTACTGCGTATCTGCTAAACCAGGGTCAAACTCTGTGTGTCACAAAGTTAGTTTAACAGAGTTTAAAATAATGTATATTTTGTTCCAAAGTAAAATAGGCTTTGGAACAGTGGGGGAGATCCAAAGCTATTGCTAAGAGGTATCAAAAAACTAAAAAAGATTGGCTCTGGGAAACAGAAACGCAACTTCTAGAGACTTAAACATTAAAATGGGTGAGTATGGTGTAGACATTTCGCCTGAAAATGTTCGAAGGGTTCTTTGTGTTAAGGGAATAAAAGCACTCAGGCCAAGAAAGAAAGCAAAAATTACTCCAATCATTACAAAGAAGCGCCTCGAATGGGCACGTGGCAAAGAACATTGTACTGCTGATGATTGGAGAATAGGAGTTTCAGTGATGAATCATATCTTCGTGTCTGATGAATGTTCATAATATGTGCGACTAGTGTTGCAAAGGTCTAGAAAAAACAAAAAGGAAATTTTGGGTGAAAAAAAAACAGATTTTTACCGTTTTTCCCGAACCTGAAAAAAACGAAAAGATTGGAAAAAATTGAAATATTCGAATGTTTCACACATTATACTTTTAAAATGAAAACTACACTATTTTATATTTACTGCTTTACAGTTAAGATCATTGAGTAGTTATGTTTCTTGTATTAGAATAGGGAAATTTAATGGCAATAAATATATTTACACCATTCCTTTAAAGTTAGCACCGTGATAGAATGGAATTATGGCTACAAAAAAGTTCTGAAATATAATCGAAGTTAGATGAAATAATATAGACGCATTTAAATTATCTTAAGTAATCTTATAAAGTTACCGTTTCATGGCAGGGAAGTGTTAAAATAACAGGGCCAGAATCATTTTAGTTAATACCAGTATGTTAAAATCAAATATCTATTTTATGGATACACTTATCTTCCTTGTGTTGTGTAAATTTTTGTAAATTTTGAACCCATTAGAAAAAAATCTTTTGTTCGGAAATATTGGCAAAACCCGGATAATGTAATTTAAAAACTATTTATTCGCCTGATGCTAATCTTATTTGCTGTAACGTGTCTGCAGCATTTGCAGCATCGCTAGCAAAAAAAAAATAGTTAAAGCAGCATCTTTTAATTTTACTTTTTAGTTTTCTGATAAAAAATACCTCTTTATTATTTGTATACTTTTCGAAGAACTCAAAAAGAGAAAGGATTTTCCTTACATATACACACATACACCGCATAAGTGCGTAAATTTGAGCAGCGACAAATATATTAAAGAATTTAACATGTGAAACTTCCGTTCTTTAATCTTAAAGACTAGCAGAATACCCGTTCTTCATACGGGGAGATAGTTTCATTTTCGGTATAAGGAGCATCAAAACTGTCACCAGTGAACTTAGGGACCCCAAAACTATGAGTTTGACACTAGTATCAGTCATTTTCACTTCCTATTACATGTCATCCTCTCCCTTTAGGAGTAATAATGGGGGCTGAATTTGGATTTAAACGGCATCGGAAGTGTCACTGTTCATCTCAGCCACCCAGAAAAGAATGGATTCGACACTGATATCGACAAGTTTCGACCATTTTTATATACCCACGTCTTCTCCCCCCACAAGTTGCGGTGCTGAATTTGGATTTAAATGTCATCGGAAGTGTCACTCTTCATCTCAGGACCCCAAAAACCATGAATTCAACACTAGTATCGATCATTTTGGATCATATATATATCCGCCTCTAAGTTGCGGGGATGCATTTGGATTTAAAGTGCACCGGAAGTGTTACTGTTCATTTCACCGACTCTAAAAACTACGGATTCGACACTAAAATCGGTCACACACACACACACACACACACACACACACACACACATATATATATATATATATATATATATATATATATATATATATATACCCCTCTCCTCTGACCCCAGGTCACGGCCCTTAATTTGGGTTTAAACGGCATTAGAAGCGTCACTGCTCATCTCAGCAACCCCAAAAACTATAGATTCAACACTAATATCAGTCATTTTCGATCATTTTTTTAATATATATATCACCCCCTTCCTAAAGTTTCGGCGTTGAATTTGGATTTAAACTGCATCGGAAATGTTACTGTTCATCTCAGTGGCCCTGAAAACTATGGATTTACACTAATATCGATTATTTTCCAACATTTTTATATACCTCCCCCTCCCTCAATTTGTGGGGACAAATTTAAATTTTTTAAACAGCATCGAAAGTGTCACTGTTCACCTCAGCGACCTCGAAAACTATGGATTCACACTAATATGGATTATTTTTCATCATTTTTATATACCTCCCTCAATTTGCGGGAGTAAATTTGAATTTAAACGGCATCGAAAGTGTAACATTTCACATCAGCGACCCCCAAAACTATGGATTCACACTAATATCAATTATTTTGCATCATTTTTATGTACCTCCCTCAATTTGCGGGAGTAAATTTGAATTTAAACGGCATCGAAAGTGTAACTCTTCATCTCAGCGACCGCAAAAACTATGCATTCGACACTTATAGCGGTCATTTTCGATCATTTTATACATCTTCCTCTCCTTCCCCCAAGTTGCAGTGCTGAATTAGAATTTAAGCTTCATCGGAGATGTCAGTGTTCATCTCAGCATCCCCGAAAACTATGGGTTCGACACTAAGATCGATAATTTTTAATATATATCCGCACTTCCTTCCTCCAAGTTGCACCTTCAAAGTGAAATGATAAAACCATCTCAGGCCTGAACCTCATCTATGTTGAAAGTTTTTGTCGAGATCAGTCTGGTGGTTCAAGCGTTGTTAAGTTACAAATATAGTTACTTTCATTGATATATATATATATATATATATATATATATATATATATATATATATATATATATATATATATATATATATATATATATATATATATATATGTGTATGTATATGTGTATGTATATATATATATATATATATATATATATATATATATATATATATATATATGTATGTATGTATATGTATATGTATATATATATATATATATATATATATATATATATAGTTACATTCTTTCATTTCTAGCCTAGTTAGTTACATTCTAGTATACTTTCATTTATATATATATGTTTATAAAAGACTCAGCTATTGCTTCTGCACTATTTCAATGGTTCGTACTTCAATACATCCCTTCCTCAACCATGGTTGCGGAATTGATTAAACGTAATGTTCTTGTATTAAATAAATGTATTTTAAATAGATATTTCTCATTAATTTCAATTAAGTTGCTTTTCAAAGATCCTCTAAAATTTCAGTGACGCATTATGGGCTATAAGCCATTAACTTCTATGGCCACCCTGCTACAAACTACAGACTTAAATATTCGATAAAGCATTTCAGTACTAAGTAGTTGCCACAATACCAATATGAACATATTTAATTCCAACGGTAAAAACTATGTTAGTAACACTAAAATTATTATTAATAATGATAACGAGTAAGGGTTTAGGATGTTTCGGTGTAGGACATTTCGGTGTACGGATATTTCGGTGTACGGACGCTACGGTGTAAGGACGGTTCGGTGTAAGGACGCTTGCTGTAAAGGACATTTCGATGTATAGCCTAATATTTGATTGCATTAATCATATGCTTGTAATGAACAGGCATGAAGTGTCATAGTGTAGTCACTCTGGAATAGTGTAAACTGATTAACATTGTTATTGAGTCTCATTGTTATTGAGACAGGATGATAATACAACGCCAATCCATTCGCAAAAATAATTTCTATTCAGAGATGTCCATAGGCGAGTTTTATAGAATAATAATCAAATTTACTGCAAAATATTCAGCATTATTTCTAAGTTGAAATAAATATATTGTACAAAGTTCCTGAGACACAGTAATAATATATACAAACTGAATAATACCTCAAAGGAATTTTTGGCGTGGGAGACCCGGGTTCGATTTCCGGTGAGAGCTCATGTGGTTCGTATTCCACGTTAATCAGTATGTGGACGTCTCATATAGCCTCGCTGCTGAACGGGACGTTAAACTCAGAATCAACTCCTCTCAACTCAAATGAATTTTGTTGAAAAAAAAATATAATTACATAGAATCACTCAACTAAGAATATAAAATTGCACACAATTCCTTTTAAGACTGTAATCACATCGTCAGATTTGTAATTTTCACAAACGTTGTTCAGTCTCTTCGCAACATGGGCGTATTTTTTCTTTGTTCTGACTTCATATCCGCCAATTAACTTATTTTTTTTTCCATTTGAACAGCACTAACAAGGAGACTTACGGAAGTGTAATTTACTGGTTTGAATGAAAATTTGCATACTTGTGGAATATCAAAAAAATAATCGTAACTTTTTTTAATTTTATTTTTGGCAATTGCGCGGGTTTAAGGGTAGAAACCACTCTTTGAACGTTAGAGGTGGCCTCCAAGCATAAACAGAAAGCAATCATTAAAATAGAAGATTAAATGATACGTCCAGCTTACTGTCAAGGAGGTTTTAGGACAGGTGATTCAGAACCTGACGTTGAAATTACAAAATTCAAATTATCGGATCCAATATGATGACTACAATTACAAATAGTCTTCTGATTTGAAATGTTCTGCAGTTAGCCAAGAACAATTATAATTGGCAGGGGCTACTGAGAGAAGGTGCAGATTGATTTGAAACCCCTTTTTGTACTTATTTTAACAGGACGTTTGATTAAATTTATAGACAAAAAGTTAGAAGCCAATGCCAATGTATTTGTCGCGAATGTGAAGCAACACATATTGGAAAATTAAATATTTATAACTCCGATCAATAGGTTTAATTTTTAAATGCAGACGGGACGTACTCTAGTGTTTACAGGGACACAAACAGTAGAAAGTGTGGTACAGTCAGTAAATTCTATGACTCGTAGCTACACCATACAGCCTTTAATTTCTGCAAATAGTGTTTTGTTATCACCACTTTTAATTGTTTTGTAGGAAAACAATGGAACATTTGGTCTTATAGTAAAACACAACCTCTTTAAATTTGAAGATATCCTTGTAAAAGCATCAAATCCGGAAAAATTAACATCAAGTCTTGTGAGATCATGGTTCCAAGAGATTTTTCTTCAAGCGTCTAATGCAAAGTCCATTTTGTTATTAGTTTCGTGGAGTGGTCACAATTCAACTTTGACCTATTTTAAGAACAAAAGAGTAACTCATAATAGAAACAATTTCTGCAGGTACAACTGGTAGGATTCAGCCTCTTTAATGTTCTTTAGTCCGTTAAAAATTTTCTTCAGAGACATTTTTCTGACACTGTCCTTCTCTACAACTATAACATGAATTTACATCTCCGTAATAATATAATTAAGATCTCATCACTGATTCATAAGCAGTTTTCTTTTCCTAGATTTGCTAATCTTATTGGGTATGCATGATATAAAAGCGGTTATTGGGAGAAAAACCACCTGTGTTTGAAAATTTTCTTTCAAAGATTGTGCAGCATTTTGCGATTTGTGCACAGTTATTGCCGTAATAAGGTGTGTGTGGTGTACACAATGTTTATGCATCACACACTTTTTTACTATATATCATTACCGTAAAACGTTTTCCCAATCAATTAATAATTATAACATTTGTGGATATAAGAAGTTCTGACATAGAGTGAAGCAAGGGAACTCACTATAAATAAGTAACCCTTGCCAATTACAGAAACATTTAATTTTTATTTTATTTATTAATTTATACATTCTACTTCGTGAATTTATTTCTCCCTAACGAATAATTTTCATTTTGAAGAGTGGACGTTTCGGTGTAAACATTAGAACTTTTACACCGAGCCAGCCTCACAGCTAAACGTCCTTACACCGAGCAATCCGTACACCGAAACGCTCTGCACCAAAACGTCCTACACCGAAACAGCCGTATCCCAGGAGTAGTTAATTACGAGTATGACAATTATTTGCTACAGAAAGATTTCTGTACAAGAAATATATGTGTAAAAATAATTTACTTCAAAACAACACAATGAAAGCAAAATTTATGACGTACATAACTAAAACACAATATTATGTTACTAATATGAAGTCAATGGTGTGGAAATAGAGAAAAACAGACATTATGAAAGGTCTGGCAATCACCTTTGGTAGAAAGTTAAAATTTTGTCAACATAGAAATATATCATGGAAAGAGTAAGAAAGGACAATAGGCTTCATTTATTTATTATTTCAGAACGATACAATATGTATTTATACAAATAACTTGTAAGAATTAAGGCTCTGTAATATGAAACAGTATATCTAAAACTTTGACTAACAGATTGACAGTATTCTTCTTACGGACGCGATGGTAGCGCCACAAGAGATTTTTAGGACTTCTGCAGTTTAGGACTTCTGCCGTTTAGGACTTCTGCCTTTTAGGACTTCTGCCTCGGTATGATTTTTAGGACTTCTGCCGTTTAGAACTTCTGCCTTTTAGGACTTCTGCCGTTTAGGACTTCTGCCGCGATATGATTTTTAGGACTTGTGCCTTTTAGGACTTCTGCCTTTTAGGACTTCTGCCATTTAGGACTTGTGCCGCGAAATAATTTTTAGGACTTAGCATTTTAGGTCTAATGCCGTTTAGGACTTCTGCCGCGTCCCCGCTCACGCTTCGGCTCCGGGAGCCAATTCATGGACAGGCCTGGTGTAAACAAAACATATATAATCTTAAAATTGCCCGCCATATCCACAGCCCTGCGGGGACGGACATCACCCACCTCTCCCTTTAGAATAGAAAATAATAAAAGGAGAGGTAAAGAAAATTTCACTCCTCCACGACTCAGGACAATGACGACCGAAGTGGGTGGTTCAATACTGGAAAAGGCTTAACCCTATATTCAAAAAGATAATGAAATGAAATCTTTAAGTTTTAATTTCCACGGTTATACCGGTTAGGCTAAAGGAGACGGTCATAATGAGTAATGAATGAAATGGTGGGATGAAGAAAGTGGGAGGAAATGGGAGAACCCCGAGAAAA
Source organism: Thermobia domestica (assembly GCF_964235325.1). Classification (NCBI taxonomy): domain Eukaryota; kingdom Metazoa; phylum Arthropoda; class Insecta; order Zygentoma; family Lepismatidae; genus Thermobia; species Thermobia domestica. Next base: position 270,821,738 of record NC_137459.1, on the reverse strand, counting down.
CCCACGCACACGGTGTTTGTTCACCACTAAGTTCACTTGGCGTATTCAAAAAGAGAAATAATTTTACCTCTAGTAATACTACTAGGAACACTTCTACGATTACTTCTGATGTACAAAGAATTTCTAATAGCCAAAAAATGTATTGTAACAAATCTAAATTTAATGTATGCAACATACATAACCATTTTAACAATTAACAAATATGAGAAAATAGAAGATTTTGGTTAGCAATTACTCTTTTTAATTTAAAAGTCGAACAAAATAACTCGTTTCATTAAGAAAACCGTTTTCCAATAATATAAAAGATCTGAATTTAGTAATTAATCCAATAATAATTCAATATAGAAAACTAGTAAGCCTTTATAGTAAGTTCTCAATTGTATGAAACCAATTTACTGCTTAGTGGCCTCCCGTGGCATAGAAAAATGGGAGGTAAGAAATTAAGCTTAAATGGGTCAAAATATATAAATTGCTAACGAAACAATACAACAATTATTTCATTTTCTTATTTTTTAACTGCAAATTCTACCAAAATTATCATTCATTTTGAAGTCTCCATTTGCCTAAAAATTATCCTTAAAAGCAGTATTAAATAATACAAATCTTGACTTGGTAATTTGGTAGATATCTTTGCAAGAAAAACATGAATCTACATGTTCTTCTAAGCCACGAAATCATACCTGCATAAATCATTCAAACTACGGTAAGTTAACATTACATTACCTTTACACTCCTTTTATTTTCTTTCTTTTTTTAAAAAAAAACACAACTATTAATCACAAATAAATTTACCAAAGCTTGAATAATCTTAATAGCCAGGGTCTGTTAGTATATTCAAAGAATCTAATAGAGAAATGTTTAACTTTAAGGAAATGCTATAAAGACCCATTCTTTCTTTATTATTCTAAACCAACCATTCCCACTCACCTCCAAAGTAGCACTGTGCCCAGCTCATGGCTTAGAGCAGACAAGTAGGCGGCCACGTGACGTCATCTCGAACGACAAGTAGCCTGCGCCTTGAACCACTCCTCAAGGTTACTTGTGGACAGTGCTTCCAAATCTTCCGAGCCAGGTTTGCAGTAAGCCGGTGTTTCATCACACAATTTTCGTTTAAATAAAGCATTTTTATTATGAAACTTTAGTGGGTTACATATTATCCGAGGGTCGGTAAAAAATTCCTATCCAGAACAGTCCTAAGTTGAATAATAATTTTCCAATACTTTACCAGAGTCTTACATATATCTTAGTTATGCTAACGCCTTCTTTACAATATTTCTAACAATGAAGCTCTTACAACAAACATACACAAAGGATGACGATGAAATATTTATAGTATGAGAAGGGTAATCTCTAACATTCTCGGACGAGACATTCCTGCAGAAATACAAAATATTTACAAGAAAATTTGGTCGAATATTTTTTCTAAAATTGGCAAGCACAATTTTCACTAAATATTAACCTATATTTCTTATTACTTCGTATACATATATTACCTTATTATTGGTTAGGTTGATTAACTTATCTTGGTGGAAAATATTTTTTTTACAGAAACGAACATGACGTTTTATGTGTATATATGGCTTTTCGATATTTTCTAGCCAAACAGTGTTTGGCGTAGGTTTAGAAATGATGCGGTACGGGCCTTCCTAGTGGGGGACAATTTTTGGATTAAAGTGCTTTTCGGCTAAAAGTTTCATGAACATTTAACCAATACCAAGTAATGAATTTGTAAATCAACAAGACTATGACTTTGTGTGTAAATCTTAGCAATATGTTTCCAAGTGCGTTCAATGTTATTATTTATGTTAATTAATTTTTGCTCCTTATCCTGGTTATCACCTAAAAAATCTAAATTGATCAATCACTTTACATCTAGCGGATGGTAAATTTTTCTTCCCATATAAAGCTCACACGGACTATTTCCTGTAGTTTTATTAATACTTAGGTTAATAGTAACTGGGACCAATTTTGTTGAGACTTATTAACATAAATACGAATCCAATTTTTAACGGATTTCACCGTGCTTGCAGATCTGTTTGGTTGTGGGTTATAAAGGAAGAATTTCGCTCTGTATACCATAGCTGTACAATAATTTCATAAAGTAATAGCTCGAAAAATAAGAAGCTCCGTTTTGGAGAACTTTCCCAGGAAATCCGTTTCTAAGAAATAATTTCTGTAATTTATTACTGATGATTTTTGAGGTTAGACGTCTTAAAGGTTCTAAAAAGACAAAACGACTGTATGCAACAGTCACAATTAAAATATTTTCAAATCCAGAGTTACTAGACAATCTACCGCAATACCAATAAAGCAGGTATAATTCGGATACATTATTTTTTTTCGTAAAATAATGACACATATGTTTTGGATTGCAATATTTACAAGTTTGGAACAAAAGACATGATCGTATAAAATCTTTTATATCAGTATATAGAGTAGGTCAGGTGTATTTCTTAGCAATTTTAGCGATTGTTTTCCGATTTACCACATGCCCGTCATTTATTATAGGACAATGAGAATATTCAATAATCCATTTAACTAAAGAATAAGGTATTACTATTCTGAATCCGTTACTCCCTTTGCCTTTAGTTTGTTTAAATAAAACCTTATTTCTTAATACATACTGAGGAACGTATCCCTTTCTCTCTAACCTAGAGATAATCTCTCGTAACCTAGGATCCTTCCTCTGGTGTTGTGTAAGGGGCACATTAAACAGAGGATTTTACCAGGCAAGGTTAACAAAAGACAAATTTACTATTTTTCCATTATCTTTTACGACTTCTACTGTGCTATCATCCTTTGTATAAAACTCTATGTGGTGACCAACCCTTGGAGGGAAATCAGCAATACAATTTACCTAAGTTCTTACATGAACTATCGAAATTTAAACTTTTAAATCTTCTCTAACATTGTTCCATATCTCCTTTGTCTTTTGTGGTTATTAAGCAACCAAGTTAAACTTTTTCTATCTGTATAAACTGCAAAGGGATTTGCCAAATAATATTCAAACTTTTCCAAAGATAAAGAAAGAGCCTTCAGTTCGAGTTCATAAATATTTTTGCTCCAATCAGATTGTGGAGTCGCCCGACTAAACATTGAAACTGGTCTAGGATTCCCTTCCGAATCATATTGGCTGAGATCCCAGAAAAATGTCGTAAAGAGCTGTCACAATGTATAATTAAGTTTGAATTCATATCAGGGAACTTTAGAATGACTTGATTACAAAAGGCATCCTTTAATTCTTTAGGGCTTCATCATGAACCTTAGTCCATTTAAATGACTTTTTTATAGATCGTAATTCTTGCAAAGCAGCGATTACTTCTGAGTACTCATAAATAAATTTTGAATAGGAGAAAAATAAACAAATTCTGTTAATAGCTTTTCTATTCTTAGGTTTCGGAATGTTCTGTATAGCTTTAATTTTACAGGATCAATCGACATATTGCCGTTTTCGAAACGAAACCATAAATAATTTATACTAGTTTGAAACAGACAGGATTTACTTTTAGAAATAGTTAGATCCCAGTTTCTTAATCGGGACAGCACCTCTTCTAATAGAGTTTGACTCTCTATATCTTTACTAAAAAGGACAACGTCATCAAAATATATCTCTAAATTCTTTCCAAATAACCCTTCGAAGACATTTGTCATCAAATTACTCAAAACAAAAAGGGATAACGCTAGTCCCATAGGTACCGATTTATATCGATAGATTTTATATTTTATTAGAAAAGCAGTAATATTACGACTCTCATCAAACAGAGGAATTTGGTGAAAACAAGATTTACAATCAAGTTTTGAAAATATTTTATTGTTAGAAATACTGGAAATGATATTCTCCATGTTAGGAGAAGGATAGCTGTTTTCCATTACCCGCTTGTTCACTTCTCCGTATGAACACACAAGGCGAAGTTGAATCTGAACTGAACTGGTAACTAGGAAGCAGGGCGAAGTGAAGGGAGAATAACCTAGTTTCTCAATAATATCATTCTTTAAAAGCTGGGCAATAAATGAGTCTAACTTCTTTTGCTTATAGTGGGTAATTGATAAGGTTGTAAACGAATTGTAGTTTTATCAGCAAGCTCAATATTATAAGTAAAGTTCTTAAGTCTGCCAATCTTATCGCCAATACCATGTGTATATAAAATTGACAAGTTATTCACATACTCCTGTAAATTACAATCACATTTTAATAACCTATCAGGAACCGCGAATTACCTTGAGATTCATCCAGTCTAGTCTCGGGTGGATGTAAGATGGACTGATCAATAACGAACTCCACTCCATTGTCAAACATGTTGTCAACTCCGATGTCCCTGGTTGCTGATGTTCATGGAATAGGACTCTGTCTTGAAATACCAAAAGATCTAGGCGGAGGTGAAGCTTTCGGACAACAAAGGTCGCGTCGCGGCTGCTTTCCACACACCCCACTCCTAGAAGTATATGAAGAAGCGAGATAAGTCTGGGCACACGAAAGTTCTTCAGCTCGGATCATGGAAACCACTAATTTCCGAGCTTCTGTATTGAATAAGTTACCGGCAATATATATTAGAGCATTGTGTTTAGTATGAAAGCCATTTCCAAGCAGAAGATCAAATTCATTAGAGTGCACTATGAAAAATACTTCCGAAAATTTTTGCCTTCCAATTTTAAAATACAGTCTTAGTCTCATATTCACTGTAACTTGAGCATTCCCGAGACAGTCTGTAAATTCACCTTTTATGCCTTTATTTTATTTGTTTTCCTAAGTTCATCATACAGATGTCGAGCTATTTAAGAGCTCGTACTCCCCGTATCAATTAAGCACTTAAAACGCGTACCTGTTATATAGACAGGAATAGCTAACAAATTTTTAAATTCACCGCTACTTTGATTCACATTTGCATTATTTTGAGTTAAACACAGAGATTGTAAACAGGTATTATGATCAAATTTAGCCTTATTATGAAATTTGTTATGCTTAGATTGTATAGAATGGATAACTTAAGAAACATTTTTTTATGGACATTTATAAGTTCACGAGATTGCAACACTGCTTGCTGTTTTGTGTTTTTTGCTCCGATAAAGGAAGGTGGTTTACGGGATGGTACAAAGTCCGTTACACTACCTCTTGATTACATAACCTATAATAATCTTTTCTAGATGTGTGCGAAACGTCATAATATTCAGCAGCTAAATATAGTTGATTTAAATTGATAGGCATACCTCTTTCAGCTAGAAATTGATGGACAGAAGGCGTTACCATATTAGTGATCAAACTACAAATGGTGGCTTCATCAAAGGACATATCAAGAACATGAGTAATCGATAATTTATTATCTACGTACTCATATAATGAATGATCTTCCCGCATGGGAACATAGAAAAAGAGTCGCATGATTTGAGTTCTACCAATAGTGGAAATAAGTCGAACCACTAAATGTCTACACACCGTCTGCCAAGGGCAAGCGTCAAAAAAAAAAAAAAAAAAACGATTGTATTACCTCTTGCATTTCTCCTTTTGTACGAGAAAATAAGCTACTAACACTAAGTCTAAAGGCAAACCCTTACCCCTGAAAATACAATCAAGTTTTAGTAAAAATTGAAATGTAGACTCTGTATTGGTACAAATGAGTTTTACGTCCCACGGTTATACCGGCTATGCTAAAGGAGACGGTGATGATGAGTCGGGAATGAAATGGTGGAATTAAGAAAGTGGGAGGAAACGGGAGTACAACGAGAAAACCCACGAACACGGTATTTGTCCATCACAAAGTTCACGTGGCGGGAGCGTGTATTGGAACAATCTCTTATAGGTAACCTACTTATATCATGCAACAATTATATATATATATATATATATATATATATATACCTTCAGAAGAAAAGTTCTCAAAATTTAAAGTAAGTGAAGCTACCATATTAGATGGTCAACTATTAGACTTATTTTGCAAGCTCCGACTCGCTCCTGCTCTTAAATTCGGCGAGGAGTTTTCAAATTGTTTCGAACATTACTTTGTAAGTCCACATTAAAATTCTGGCTCTGAGGTTGTCTAATTCGACTACCTTGCAAAGGTTCCTGTGGATTTATTTAAATATGGGCAGAAGGCCTTAGATTATCAAACATAGGATTACTAAGTTCATAAGAAAATCCAAGAAATTTATTCCCACGAGAACTCGAAGAATCCGAAAGTCTATACATTACATGAGTATCCTTTGACCGTGCCATCTTCACAGACACACTGCAAAATATTGAGCTCAAAGAAACCAGAAAAATAATAATTATTAACTTTACAACCTTTTCGAAATTTCGTTGCTTAGAACACAATGACCTACAGAACATTCAATACTTTATCCGACCCTGGCAACACTGTATTAAATACTTTGTATCATCATATATTTGCAACATATATTTTGTCTCAACAAGAAAGGCATATAATAATGAAAGCAATGTTTCCAAATTTAGAGGTTAACTTTGACCAAAAAAATGCACATACATAAATATGTAAATGGAGACATTTTGGCACTCAGAGCCGGACCCGTGGCCAGCACACAAATTGCCTTTCCAGGGCAGTGCTACTTTATATAATTATTTAAAAATTTTATATGTAAAGTGCAGACGATACATATATAACCTTTAAATCGTCCCCCCACTACCCACAGCCCTGCGAGAACAGACCTCACCCACCTCCCCTTTAGAATATAAAATAATAAAAGGAGAGGCAAGGAAAATTCCACTCCTCCACGACTGAGAACAATGACGGGTGGTTCAATACTGGAAAAGACTTAACCTTATATTCAAAAAGAGAAATTATTTTAACTTTAGTAATACTACTAGGAACACTTCTACGATTACTTGTGAAGTCAAAAGAATTTCTAAAATGGAAAAATTGTATTGTAACAAATCTAAATTTAATGTATAGAGCATAGATAACCATTTTAACAATTAACAAATATGAGTAAATAGAAAATTTTGGGTAGCAATTACTTTTATAAAATTTAAAAGTCTTCAACAAAATAACCCATTTCCTTAAGAAAAACGTTTCCCAATAATATAGAAAATCTGCATTTAGTAATTAATCCAATAATAATTCAATATAGAAAAACTAGTAAGCCTTTACAGTAATTTCTCAATTGTATGAAACTGTAATTTACTGCTTAGCGGCTTTCCATGGCATAGAAAAGTAGGAGAACAGAAATTAAGCTTAAATGGGTCAAAATGTATGAATTGCTGACGAAACAATACAGCAATTCTTTCATTTTCCTCTTTTTTATACTGAAAATTCTACGAAAATTATCATTCGTTTTGAAGTCTCTACTTGCCAGAAAATTTTCTTTAAAAGTAGTACTTAGATTAATTAAGATATGTTTAAATGAATCCCAAAATAAAGTCCGGGTAGGAAAATTTTTGTCAACGAGCTTTCACGTCGAAAATGGCCTGAAACAAGGAGATGCGTTGTCGCCATTATTATTTAACTTCGTTCTGGAATACGCTATAAGGAAAATCAAAGATAGCAACCAGGGCCTAGCGTTGAACGGTGTTCACCAGGTTATGGAATATGCTGATGATGTAAATTTAATAGGGGGTGATAGGAGACAATAGAAAGAAATGTATAGATTTTATTAAACGCTTGCAGGGACATGGGTTTAGAAGTAAATGCAGAGAAAACTAAATACATGGAAGTGCGTCGGGACCGGAATACAGCAAATTATGGATGCTTTTAAATATTAAATAATACTTTTGATAAAGTGCATAGTTTCAAATATCTAGGATCAATATTAACAGAGGAAAATCATATTAACGAAGAAATTAAATGTCGACTAAAAGCAGGGAATTCGTGTTACTATTCGGTTCAAAATCTCTTGTCGCCGCGAATTCTGTCGAGGAATTTGAAGCTTAAAATATATAAAACTATAATCATGCCTGTTGTTCTGTATGGCTGCGAAACATGGTCACTTACTCTGAGGGAAGAACATAGACTGAAAGTATTTGAGAACAAGATCCTGAGACGAATATTCGGACCCAAGATGAACGGGAATGGGGAATGGCGGAAACTTCATAATGAGGAACTACATAAGTTATATGGTTTACCCAACATTGTTAGGGTCGTCAAGTCTAGAAGGCTTAGGTGGGCGGGTCATGTAGCTAGAATGGAATAAAGTAGAAACGCTTTCAAAGTCTTGACTGGAAGACCAATCGGAAAACGACCATTAGGAAGACCTAGGCGCAGATGGGAGGACAATATTAAGATGGATCTCGAAGAGATTGGAATACAAAGTAGAAACTGGATCCAATTAGCTAAGGATAGAAGTCAGTGGAGAGCTTTTGTGAACGCGGCATTGATCCTCCGGGTTCCATAGGCCATAGAGTTAGTTAGTTAGTTAGTTAGTGTCAAGTAATGCAAATCCTGACTAGGTAATTTGGTAGATATCTTCGCAAGGAAAAGCAGGAATCTACATGTTCTTTTAATCCACAAAAGCGTACAAATCATTCAAATCATTTTATACCGTAGCATAAATCATTCAAACTACGGTAAGTTAACATTACATTACCTTTTCACCCCTTTTATTTTTCTTTCCTTTTTTTTAAAAAACATACTTCTATTAATCACAAGTAAACTTATCAAAGCCTGAATAATCTTATTAGTCAAGGTCTGTTAGTATATTCAAATAATCTATTAAATATTTTTTTAACTTTAAAGAAATGCTATAAAGACCCATTCTTTCCTTCTTATTATTCTAAACCAACCTCACCTCCAAAGTAGTACTGTGCCCAGCTCATGGCTTAGACCAGACAAGTAGGCGGCCACGTGACGTTATCTCGAACGACAAGTAGCTTGCGGCTTGAACCACTCCTCAAGGTTACTTGTGAACAGTGCTTCCAACTCTTCCGAGCCAGGTTTGCAGTAAGCCGGTGTTTCATCACACAATTTTCGTTTACAATAATGTATTTTTATTATGAAACTTGGGTGGGTTACAGCTCGCACATTTGTTAAAGACCGATCAGCTAATTCTAAGGTCACTGGGTACGATCCACTATCGTCTTGAAAATTAACACTAACACTGCTCCACTCGAAAGTTCCAAATTTGCACAAAACGGACGATAGTTGTGCAGTAGCAAGTGGTAAAGTTGCATCACTCAGACTCGAGGAGTTTCTGAGTTATAAGTTGTTGTTTTTTTCATTGGGACTTATTATCATGAAACGCCATTGGAGTGGACATAAACTTTGCAGCAAAAGTGAAAATAATACGAAAGTAAAGTTAAATGCGTAAAGTATGCATAATTTATGAAACATATCTAGTACAAAAAATTAAAGTTGTCTGTTATTTCTTTCCTGCCTATAGCGCTGCTGTTAAAACATCATAAATGTAAATAGTTGACCAATTTGTGTACAGGGTTTGGCACTGATGTTGAAAATACGACTTGTATTAGTTATAAACTCTGTGGGTGTGAGTTTCCGGCGAACCTTATTGATTGGCACCCACCCTTTGTCATGCGTACATAGTTTAACCCGCAAACGCCCAAGACCAGTTTTATTCGTTAGCAACTGCATTGAACAATACCGTGTTACATCGAAAACTTGAGAAGAAAACTAAACGAAATACGTACAACATGAGAACGGGTAATGTGCCTGAAGTGGAACAACGGGGGTTTGGCTAAATGAATGATAAAGCCCATGTAATGTAGTGAAAAATAAAGTGGGTCACTGGTGGCACAAGGGGCGTTTGTGGGTTAAAAGAGGTTCTTGGGCCATGGGGATGGAAAAAGTGATCAAAAAGATTGTTATTTTCCTGACTGATGTCCTCAATTCCCCGATCTACCATTTCTGTCATAAATGCAGGCTACTCTATCATTAGGTGCAAATGACAACATACTATGTTCTGGAAGTACTGAAGTATTGCAATCAGTAAAATCATTTTGTTGTGATTATTCATAATATCTGATTTGTGTTTTCGTCGGGGGTACAAATCTATGATATGATCTGGTATTAATAATTCTTTTAGAAGTAACAAATCTTGAACTTTTTGCTGTTTGACTGCAATTCTTCTGATGAAATATAGATAAATTGTATGCCTGACATACTATATCAACACAAAACCTGTTCATCTGTTGTTTTTAAAATCGTGAATTTCACATCACCACAACTACTTATAACTCAGAAACTACTCAGGTCTCAGTGCACAGAACACAGAATATACGTATCAAGGTGCACAGAACACAAAATGTTGTCCATTCCATTATCTTTCATATGATATTGGTTTGAACTCATTATCTTTAAAACCTAAAAAGTTACAGCGTTTAACGGAATCCTCTGAAAAGTGCAAAATACGCTCAGGCGCCTATACAAAATGGCCACCACAAACATGCCTGCGCGGCTAAAAAAATAAATGAATGCATGTTTTCAACTCCCTAAATATAGCACAATCTTAGGTAAAATAATCAAAAATAAATAAATTTTGTCAGCAACCTTTGACCTGGAAATTCGTCGATTTCATTTGGATTGAACCTTGCGTCAATTTTTTTAGCCCTTCTTACGCATAGCTCAGGGCACAATAGAATATTAACATAATTTTACGGCCAAATTATCGTTTTTTATCCAGCTAGTAAACAACATAGTGTCAATTGGTATATCGAAACGACAGTAAAATATATATTTCCCTTCCAACTTAGAAGTAGGGGGAGCCTTCTATCTATAGTATTTACAACAACAACACTCAAAATTATCGACAGATGTAAGTAATAAGAAATTTGCAAATTCTAAAGCCAATTCTTTGTTCTCTTAATTCCCACAATGTTCGTGTGATTTTTTATAAATAATTTAATATATTTTATTAAGACTTGCTATCTTGTGGGAAAGCTTCGTAAGCACTCTTTGTAATTGCTTCTTGAGTACAATAAAATGATTTTTAAAAAAGTGATAGAGCGTTTACCTCTGGTGCATAGGGTTCATGATTCGATAACAGCTCGCGTCAAATGAACTTTGTGATGGACAAAAACCGTATGTGTGGGTTTCCTTGGGATTCTCCCTTTCTTCCCAGTTTCTTCATTTCACCATTTCATTCATTCCTCATCGTCGCCGTCTCATTTAGCCTAGCCGGCATAATATATTTTTTTTTTTTAAATTTTAAACAGTGTTGGAAACACAGCTAAGGAAGTTCTTTAAAATAAATAGGTTTGGTAGATTGTTTTGTTCTACTCAATATGGAAAACAGAATTCTGATGTTAATTTTAAACATTTTAGGATACATTAAATGCTACTTGTATTATTAGTTTGTGTGGCCTATCCTATTTGTGGGATTACGCTTCGCCAATGCTAATAATAAAATTCCAGTGACGTTTTAAAGGCAGCACGATAATTATTCTGCAAACTGGCTATTTCTTTCAAAATAATAATTACATAATTGTACTGTCACTATTTCTTTTAGTGTTTCAGTAGGCATAATCTTCTTGTGTTTTAACCAGTTGAAAGGACACATTTTAATCTTATCACAAACTTGTGATTGACGTTTGTGCCAATGAAGAGAAACAAAGTTTGCATGAGAGAAGTTGGGAACTCGGTTGTCAACCAATAGCTTAGAGAAAGTGCTTTTCAAGAGACGTTATTCTCTATGCTTTATCCTTCCATGTTAAAAAAATGAATAAACTGATTTTATCTCCTGTTCTATCCTTGATATTAATTGTAGTATTTTTTTGTTTTAGTTAATCTTATCATTGTGTATACTAATATATACTATCATTCTCACTCCACTACTGCGCGAAGGATTTTGTAACACATCTCCAGAACCATCGATTTAGGGTAATTATTTCCAATGTTACTCCGCAGTTCTTAGTTTTGATAACGTTTCTTAGTTGTCTTTTCGTTTCTTCGTATCCAGTCATGGACTATTTCTGTCAATTAAACTTAATTTTAGCTTATAATATATCCGTGTGCAGTGTGCATTGTTACTTCAGTGTGTCGATTTTTATAAATACTATCATCCTGTCACATTACTTATCCAGATAGTTTCTTTTCCTAGAATGCGTGTCTCCGTACATCGATGAATTGTTTGGAAAAGGTGAATATACTATATTGTCTGTCTCTATGCACTGTATTCACATATCAAAACAAAAGCAGAACAACTGACATTTTACTTTTTCTTTTCTTTCTTTTAAGTAATTGATCGTAACGGGAACATTCCTAGCTAACATCATACAACTTGTATTTGTTTATTTAGTGCTGGTATCGACAGGGACTTCTGTCTTTGAAATACAAGAACGTTCACTTCCTTTTATTATGTATTGTTCAACTATTATGCTTGATTTTTTTTTATTTCAAGATTATTGAACATTACTTTCGTGGTTTCCATATTCATATGCTTAAATTAACATTTAAAAAAAATCATATATGGTCATTCTGCGTTGTTGTCTACAGAATGAGATCTTCAGTGAAGCAAGGATAAAAAAAATATTATGGCAATTCTCCTTTGTTCTAATAATTCTGAAACACATATCCGAACATATTTGTAAAACATTAAGTCATATCTCTCTCTATTGTACTTATGTCTCAATTCGGACGATATTTGTGGACTCAGACAATGGGATATTATGCACTTGTTACTTCAGAGACGCTATCAAACTCTGATGTGGACTTCTCAGAGACGATTCAGAGGCGACAAATCAGAGACGATTCTTCAGTGAACAGGAGCAAAAATGTGCAAATTAATCTTGGAAGTTTCAACCTATAATTCAATCAGTGCAAGGAGGTTGCAGCTTAAATCCAAGATCAAGAGACATATCTATAGATGAACAAATGATACCATTTTGGTGGCATGTATCTACCTGCCAATATTTGAAAGCCAAACCAAATCTTTGTGGTATAAAAAAATGTTGCAACAGCACCAGATGACCTTCCTTTGGACTTTTTCTTATACCAGGGAAAATGTGACAAAATTCTTGATGATGACAAACTCGTTTACTTAGATATCGGTGGAAAATCTGTAATCAAGCTCTGTGAAAGTCTACCTAAAGGTGTCACAATTTGCATGGACCGTTATTTTTCTTCAGTTTCATTTCTTGACGTGTTGCACTTTCATGCGGAATGCCAAAGTACAGGCGCCATTCAGAAAAGAAGAATACCGTCCAATTGTTCTTTCAAACCGGATCAAGTTATGAAGAAAAATAGAGGTTCGATCGATCAAGTTGTGAGAAATGATGGTGAGATTGTTGTCGTAAAATGGTACGATAATAGACCAGTGACTCTCGTATCATCAAAAGAGGCTTGAAATCCAATGGTTATGTGCAAACGATGGTCAAAGAAAGGAAAACTACATGAAGAAATTCAGTGATCCGCAGTTACTAAATCGTATAACAGAAGTATGGGAGGTGTGGATCTCCTCGATAGAATAATTGGCATGTGCAGAATATCCGCACGTACTAAAAAATGGACGGTTCGAGTATTGGTGCGTTTTCTTGATTTCTCCATCGCAGCTTACTGGATTGAATATAGGCGAGACCAAATAGCACTACAGACTCCGATGAAAGATATTTTAGATTATCTAAATTTCAGGCAGAAGATAAAAGAATGGCCTATTCAAGATGATGGAGAGGAATATACAGTACTACTGGTCCTGAATTCATTCTTCCTCATTCAGAATCAAGACACCCACGAGCCCTGGTACCGCATCCACCTGACGAGTTACGAAGGAAAAGCGATCTCGATCTTCCTGAATTTCCTTCTTTAGTTAAAAAGAACCGATGTCGCTTACCAGGTTGCTCTTCCAACTTATCTACAATTAGATGCTCTACGTACAAACTTTTTCTTTCTTTGCAGGAATCAAGAAACTGTTTCCAACTCTATCATCTTCTCTAAACAAGGAAAAAAAAATTGGTTTACTTAGAGTACTAAACAGAGACGGCAAAATTCCAGTAAAAATGGTGCATAACATATACTGTAAATATTTATGCTAAAAGAAAATTGTTTTTTAACACCACCACCAATAAAATGTTGTAGGAAGAAACAGCATTAGTTCTACGTGAAAAATCGAAAAAATACTTTAGTATTGATTTCAAGTGTACTTTCGTACTTTAGAGTTCCAATGTCTCCCCCAGGATACATTAAGTTCCCCGCAAACCACGTGACTTAAAAAGTAAAAAAGATCCATATTCTTACTAAGACAAATATAGTTGCGTAAATTTTAATGGAGGAAGTAGTCTTTTCAAAACTTTTTCCCTTGGGACTGAAGGACTACAAAACTTCATGTCGCCTCGAGAAAACGCTGGAACTAAATGCGTTCATTTTTTTAATTCCTGGGATCGAAGAGGTTAAACTATGGCATATCGATATTCCATTGAGGAACGAAGGAAAATAGAGGTCTGAATGGAGGTTTTTCATTCCCAAAACATCGCACAAGAAAAAAAAATCAAGACTGGACCGGACGAGACGCATTTTTGCGCCTGAGGTTTGGTAGGATCTATGAGAAGTTTGTAAGGACGAGTTCCGTTCAAGACGATTGCAAGGAAAAGAGTGGTAGAAAGAGATCTGTCCGAACTGAGGAGAATATCTTCCTCGTCCAAGGAGCGATGGTAGCCAGTTCAGTCAAGTCCTCGCGCAGACTTTTTCTAAAGACTAACATTTCTCAAAGGTCAGTGGCTAGAATTTTACATTGTGGTTTAGGAATGAAACCATAATTCTTGCAGATTGTGCAGCATCTCACAAATGTGGATAAGCAAGCACGTAAGAATACTGCACAAATTATCTTGGAAACTGTAGTATGGAACCGGAAATTCTGTTCTTGTTTTTAGATGAAGCAACATTCCACACTAGCGGTCGTGTGAACAACCGTGTGAACAATTGAGCCATCTGGGCGACCGAACAACCGCAGAAAGTTCGCGAACACAAGCGGGATTCCCCAGGTTGAACGTTTGGTGTGCAGTGAGCAAATTTGGAGCGATTGGGCCCTTCTTATTTGAAGAAGAGACCGTCAGAGGAGTAAATTACCTTACCATAATCAGCACGTTCGTGGAGGAGAACGAGCCACTTACCATTATTCAGCGAAGGTATTTTCAGCAAGACGGCGCCCCTGCCCATTACAGTCAGATGGTCCGGAATTACCTCAACGACACTTTCGGTAAAAGTTGAATTGGTAGAGATTATTCTCTCTCAGGGCCAGCACTTTTCCGCAACGTGACGCAATGCGATTTTTGGTTGTAGGCATGGTAAAGGATCGTGTGTATGCCAGCAAACCTAGCAACTTGGACGACATGAAGCACCATGTCAGTCAGGTCATCACTGCTATGTCTGCTTAAATGGTCCAGAAGGCCATATAATCAAAAATAGACAGATTCCATAAGTGCATTGAGCGGGATGGGTGCCAAATTGAAACCATGTAACCAAATCCTTGCCTTGTAATTTCACGTGAGTAAATCCAATTTAATGTTAATACTTTTCCCCCCTCATTCTGTATAACATTTTAGGGCTTCCTCCTTATTTCATGGCACTGTTCAACAACGAAAATGTAAATTGAACAAAATCAGCTAATTCTTATTGATTTTGTGGTGCTGATCACGAATTTGAAAGTTATTTTCGAATATTAGCTCTACTTTTCGTTTTACAGGCATGTCTAATATTAACGCTTTAAAAATAAATATATTCGCTTCGTTTGGGGTAAAATGTTACACTGATCCGGCAACACTGGAGAAACTATATGAACGCTTGGTTTCATTGTGTTCCTTATCTCAGTAGTGTTCTGCTATTGTTAGAAAAGACAGGTTTAGTGCAGTTATCAGCGTTTTGGGTGTGACGTTTGTGTAGTGCAGGACATAAAAATACAACTACAAGTACGCAAAAATACTGGTATTTCGAATGTATATTTTTAAATAGTTGTCGGAACTATTTCAAGTGACATTTTGAGGATTTCAATAAACAAAAATGACGCGAAATTGTGTAAACAGTGCGGATAGCTTCTGCTACGTGTGTGGGGAAGTGACATTTTCCTCACAAAATCAGACTATAACACCACTAATAAGAAAAGCCTATCAATATTACTTTGGTTGTAAAATTGGAGACCAAGATAAATCTTGGGCACCTCACATTGTGTGTAACACTTGTGCCAGCAATCTAAGAAATTGGATTAATGGGAAGGGGCGCTCAATGCCTTTTGCAGTGCCCATGATTTGGAGGGAGCCAAGCGATCACATCAGAGACTGGTATTTTTGTATGGTTCCTCCCGTCAAGAAGGGAATTTCCACGAAGAAGAAGCGGGCCTTGATCTATCCTAACATTCCTTCTGCAATGCGCCCTGTTCCACATGGAGAAGGACTACCTGTTCCTGACCCACCTAAAGAATACGATCTTTTTTCTGATGATGATCAAGAAGTTTAAGCTCCTGAATCAAGTACTTCGAAGAACCCTAGAACGTTTGTTGTAGAAGAACCACCATGTGAACCACATAGACTTACTCGAGAGAAACTAAGCGATCTAATCAGACTTGGACCTCTCGAAAAGCAAAGTCGAAACTTTAGCGTCACGCTTAAAGCAATGAAATTTATTGCAGGAAAAGTAAATATTTCAGTGTATCGGAATAGGGAGATGATGTTCACTTCATTTTTTACTATGGAAGACACACTTGTGGCATGTACAGATGTAAATGGCCTCATGAGGGCACTTAAAATTAATTACGAACCTACGGAGTGGAGGCTCTTTATAGATTCGTCCAAGGTGAGTTTAAAGACAGTGTTTTTACATATTGGAAAGGAACTTCCTTCAATTCTTGTAGGTTACGCAGTTCATATGAAGGAATCTTATGAAAACTTGAAACGTTTACTTCAAGCCATTAAATATTACGATTTTCAGTGGCTCATTTGTGGTGACCTTAAAGTAATAGCACTGTTGCTAGGTATGTAGTTAGGGTATACAAAGTATTGTTGCTTTATATGTGAATCGGACAGTAGCGATCGTGGATCTCATTACCGCAAAAGTGATTGGAGTACCAGAGAAACTCTTCAGCCGGGAGGGAAAAATGTGCAGCATGAACCACTGGCAGATCGTAACCGAATTTTGCTTCCCCCTCTACATATTAAATTAGGTCTTATGAAAAGCTTTGTTAAGAGCATGAACCAAGAGGATCAGGCCTATAAGTATCTAAGAGAACAATTCCCTCGATTAAGTGATGCCAAAGTTAAAGAGGGTGTTTTCATAGGGCCACAGATTAGGCAACTATTCAAAGATCACAAGTTCGACGAAATTCTCCAAGGTGAGGAGAAAGCTGCGTGGGGAAGCTTGAAGAGTGTTTTTTTCACAGTTCTTCGGAAGACACCGAGCAACAAATTACAAACAACTGGTAGCAAAGTTGTTATTGTGCTACGAAAATCTTGGTTGCAATATGTCTCTGAAACTCCACTTTCTTCATTCACATCTAGACTTCTTTCCCGAAGATTGTGGAGCAGTAAGTGACGAACATGGTGAGCGTTTCCATCAAGATATTGCAGCCATGGAGAAGAGATATGAGGGAAAGTGGAGTTCTAACATATTGTCCGACTACTGTTGGACTATTGCAAGGGATACTCCAGATGTAACCTACAAAAGGCAAGCCAAGCGAAGACGCTCAAAATAAAATAAACATAATCCTGTACAAGGGATCACTTGAAACTTTTGTCTACATTGCAGTGTAGTTCTTGTACAAAAGGGTATTTGTACATATTTTTCATGTTTTGATGTTAATACTGATTTTTATTACGGAATTGTTAATGTTTAACTTGACCACGGTTACTTTATTTTCTGTATCGCTGTGAAACTGGTATTAGCGCAATTTTGAAAAAGGAAGTACAAGGGTACAGAAAGCTATAGATTAGGGTACTTCTTAACTCCCCAGCTTATCACATCACAGTGAAATAGATAAAAAAAAGTGAAATGTAGGTTTTTACAAGGATTTTACTTAAATGTTCTATAAATATTAATACATTTGTATATATACAGCTACTGTTGTACAAGGCGTTTTTTTCACAACCTGAGCTAAGAAAATTCTTCTATTATCATTTCCTTTCATATTATGCTTAAATGAATGTAAAAATCGAAATTTCAAAGAATTTACATACTTTCGATCAAAATTTGTTGAACAGAGTTACTCACATCAGTTTCAGTACGCATACTCGCATTTTCATAATCCTGCTGGGAATGATTGGCAAATATTATACCTCGACGGATAGTTCGCATTCCATTTTAATAGGAAAGTCTCATCCCTCATAGCCTTAGCGTTGCGTATGAGTGTAAAACATAATTATGAATCAGAAATAGCAGACTTGTTTTAGTTGGGATAGTAACGTCAAAGTATCTCAGCTTATGAATTTATTTCAAATTTTATTTTCTGAAACGGCTTGTTATAAAATAAAAGAAAGTGGACGTGCTAGAAACACTTATGCTTCCATTATACTCCTTTATCTTACGGGAAGGAAACTATAAAGGAAAAAAATAGTTGAAAATTTCACTTAAATCTCGGTGAATTAGCATGCATATATTCTGTTCAGTTGCATTAAAATGGGCTGATGGTATTGCGGCTTTCGCTACTTTATATCTTGATGTTACTGAACTTTAAATTTATTTTCTGCGGTTGAAGTTGTAGAGAAGTTACCAACAGGGACGATGTAGCTGTCTTGGTTAACTTGTCGACTCTCTTTAACTCCTCCAGCGTGCGTGACTTGGCTGAGTTCACTTTCAATTCGTACTTTACCATGATTTCGGTTTGCCAACATAGTCTACGCTCTTGAGACAATCTTAAGAGTTAGGAAATACATTTATATTTAGAATTACTGTTTATTTAATATATTATAGAAAGATGAAATGGGTTTTGTTTGTAGTCGCGAAAAAGTAGCTGAAAAAAAAAATGAAACGAAATCTTTGATGTTAACGTTCCACAGTTATGTCCTTTCGGCTAAGGGAGACGGATGATGTAGGCAGTGAATGGTGGTGGAAAACTTGGTGACACGGGATTATCCAAGAACATCCATGGACATGATGTTGTCCACCACTGACTTACTTGGCCGGGGATCTAACAAGAACCTTGCACACCAGAGGTAAGAGCTCTACCACTAAGCCCAGCCCCCAAACAGCTGAATCATTTGAAATATATTGGAGAAGTGGGTGTCAAAATTTATGCACAAAATCGAGCTTCTCACGATCCAGTGAAATCAGGAAAGTGAAACTTGGTATATGCAATTCTTATTAAATATAATCGGACACTTGCTCCAGCGTTTTTTTTTTTTTTTAAAGAATTTCCGTTTTAAAGGAAAGAAAAGAGAGATTTTCTATAATTTTGTTCTTCACACTTAAAACGATTTTGCGTGTTGTTTTTGATTGTATTACCGGGAAACGATTGAACAGTTTGAAATGAAATTTGGCACATAGTAACTACCTCAATCTAGAATTTCATCATGCCACTTTGATTATGGGCCTGTCCTAGGGGGCATGGTTTCAAAATTTATGCGACAAATAGAGTATATAATACGTTTATAGCATCACGTTTTCAATAAAATGTATATCGTAAAATGAGTTAAAACGTTTTCCATAAACCTATTATCCCTGTGCGAAAAAAAAAATAAACTAGGCCTTTCTACTAGTCTTAGATAAAACTTAGATTTGTTTTGATAAGAGAGTTAGCTAGATTTGTCTTTAGCTTATAATGCTATCAGCAAGGCTACATGAGACGTGTTAGGACCTATAACAATTATTACTTTTCAGATATACCTTGAAAATTATATTCATTTTCTGCCATTATTTTAATTATTTATGTGATATTTTTAATACATACGTATTAGAGGAGTCGGTAAAAGCAATTATTTAAGTACCGAATTCCAATAGAGCGGAAAAATTGAGTAAGTGAATGCTAAATGGGTACATATATATAAATGTATGTCATCTTCAGTTCGTCCAAAATTGAGTTACTAAAGCCCATCGCACATCGCTCCTAAATACCTTTCAAGACGTCAAGGCCGAGTCAAATGCTGTCTCGCAATACTGAACGGTTGATTCACCCTGAAATTAATCAAACCTCCTTCGTATATCTAGAGCAGCGTTTCTCAACCGGTGTGCCGCGAATGGGCCGCTGGTGTGCCACGAGGAAATGAAAACTAAATTATTAATTATATAGCAACGAAATTACAAGACAGGAAAAATGTGTATTTGTATTTCACATTACTATGAACCTCTACAACACTGGAAAGAATACTGTAATTGTATATACATACATTACTACTACACAGATTGTATTTGGAAAACATAATTTTATTAATATTTAAAACTTGTGACGTATATTAACCATGTTAATAAATTATAAGTTTCACACTGTGTTACTTGTCTGTACATTTTTAATGTTGAAAAAACGTATTTATTATCATTGTTATGACCACTATTGCGTCTTTATTGTTACAGGTTATTTCATAACTTGAAATTTTAAAATCTCATTCTATCCTTTCGACAAAGCAAACACTTATACAAATTACCTCCATCTGTTTTAAAAGTACAAGAGACTTGTTTGTTCGTTTGTTATTTAGTGATCTTCCTTAGTGAAAGGTTGGATACAGTCTTCAAAAAGAAAGTGTATTTTTAAAAGCCTTAGTCCTATATTTCAATGGAATTGTTTTCTATTTTTGAATTACAATGAAAAATAAGTATAATGATTTACGATGGGGAAATACTAGTGATCGAGATTTCTTGTCTGTGAGAAGGAGGTCAGTAATCACAGAAAAAAAATACCACGGTATTTTCTATTTAATACTACTACTACTAATAATAATATGTATGAGTGTGCCGCGAGAATTCAAGTTACACCCGTATTGTGCCGCAAATTAAAAAAAGGTTGGAAAACGCTGATCTAGAGTATGAGGAAAATATTATACAGTTTAAAATTTCCTAGATTAGAAGTCTTTGAGTTTTACGTCCCACGGTTATGCCGGTTAGGCTAAAGGAGACGGTGATGACGAGTGATGAATGAAATGGTGGAATGAAGAAAGTGGGTGAACCCCGAGAAAACCCACGCACACGGTGTTTGTCCACCACAAAGTTCACATGGCGGGGGCTGGGATCGAACGCGGGGCCCCAAGCACCAGAGGTGAACGCTTTACCACTGTGCCACCGCGGTCCCTTCCTAGATTGGAGAATACTTAAAACTGGTGAAAAGAGAGAAAAATATTTATTCTTCTTTAGCACGCTCTTAGGTACTGGTTTCATAAAATCAATTTTACTTATAGTCTAAAACTGGAGAATAGCAATTATACGAAATTTTAATTTCTTACATCCAACTGTTTTGGATATCTGATGAAGGCAGATAAGTTTTTCAATCCGCCTTCTCCTTCTTTAGTAGAATTTTGCAAAACTTTTACTTCGCATGAAGTCTTATGCAAACCCAGGGATTCGTAGAAAACATTTATCTATCCCCGCTGGTAAACTGGCTAGCGATTGCGCATTTAGTGCACGTGGTAGCAAGTTCAACTCTTGGTGGAAGAACATTTAAAGTTTGCATGTATGAATTTAAATTAAACCTTAATGTGTAGGTCCATGACTTATGTAACTTCGGCGTTGAAAAGAGATGCTAAACTTTAATAATCAAATAAACAAACATAACCATTTGTATAGAAATTATTATGGCTAACAATTCTGGAGATCTGGCAAACAATGAGATAAGATTCAAGCATTTTTTTTCCATGGGTTGAATTTCATAAACTATAGTCTTGTTCACAGTCTAGTGTCTAAAGATAATATCAGTAGAAAATTTCAAGTTCCGACACCGAATGGTAAGAGACCTGATAACGAATGAGTCAGTGAATTCAGCCAATGCACCTTATCATATTAAAGCAATGCGTTTCATTGAGTTGCATTTAAAGAACAAATGTTGCTAAATGTGTTCAAATACTTATAATGGATACAGATGATATATATAAATATAATATGTCATTGCCCTGTCATGTGAGTCACTACTATCACTGCTACTAAAAGTTTGAATATTTTTTCTCTCTAACTTTTCTACAGTGCAATGTGATTGTAACACTACAGTCATACAATATGTTTCTCTATGAACTTCCAGTAAGAATCGAACTCGAGGTTTTGTGAATTAAATACAAGCAGTGCAACCAAATAATTCCATTGATTTTTTTTAAGAAACAAGTGCATCTCTAGTACGTGTACTATAAAGTACTTTATTGTGCTCACAATTAGTAAACAATTAACTCCAAGCTGTGAATTATCTATATTTCCGACTTAATTATTAACGTAAATTTTGACTGTGGGCACTAATGAAACAAGTTTCGTCCAATCTATGAAATTTTCGTGAATTTGCGCACAGAAAGTTTGGAGATAATAACCAGTATTTTACTTAAAAAATAAATAAAAATAAAATAAAAAAATTGCCATTCACTTAAGTCAGTCAGTTCTATGTAATAAATGACAGATACACAGTATGCATTCCATGTGTAAAGCAATGATTTATATTACAATTGGCACTTACGCTAGCGTTTAGTTGTATCTTCACAGGACATTTCTATTGAGAAAGCTATTGTATGATCAAAGTATGAAAAAGCAAACTTTGTAACTAACGTTCCCTGATACAGAAAAACACGGTAAGGCGCTACTATTAAAACAAAATTACGTTTGAAAACAGAGCAAAACAAGTCAGAGCTCCAAAAGATGCTGCAGTGGATTATAAATTATACTGACGGTTAGCATTGGTGTGTTTTAATTGAATGTGAAACAAAATGTACTATTACTTTAATATATGTACTTACAAGATGATGTGCATGTATAACTTGTTAATAAGAACTGGAAGATATTAACTACAAACCAATTATATTTTATGTGTAATAGTATATTAACTAAAGTTATAATATGTGTATACTCGTAATATTACTTACAAGGAGACTTACAGAAGTGTCACTCACCGATTTGAATGAAACTTTGCTTATCTGTAGAACATCGAAAAACAATCGACAGGATTTTTTTTGTTTGTTTCAGCAATTGTGAAGATTTAAGGGTATAAACCACGCTTTGAACGTTATGTGTGGTCTCCAAGCATAGACAGAAAACAGTCTCTTAATATAGAATAAAACATACTGCTTTTTTTTCTTTTTTTGAAGGAGGGCTGATTCAGAATCTGACGTCAAAATTACAAAATTCCAATTAGCGGGTCCAATATAGTGATTACAATTACAAAATGTCTTCCGGTTTGAAATTCTCTGTACTTAGCAAATATCAATATAGTTGGCAGGGGTTACTACGAGAAGGTTGCAGACAGATTTGAAATCCCTTACTATTGATTTGAAGCCCGTTATTTCAATCAAATGATTGATTAAAGTGAGTCTCTGTACATCTTCCTATTCGGGTTGCTTATGTATAGTGAGTCCCTTTGCCTCTCACTATGTCAGAACTTCACATATCCTTAATTGTTATAATTATGAATTTATTGAGAAAACGCTTCAAAGTAATAATATTTCGTTAAAAAAAAGAGTGTGATGCATAAACATTGCTTACACCAAGCTCACTTTATTACAGCAATAACTGTGACAAATAACAAAATGCAGCACAATCTTCTTCCAAATAACTCTTTTTGTACAACCATATCTAATAAGATTTGCAAATCTGGGAGAAGAAAACTGATTATTAATCAGTGACTTGGATCTAAATTATATTATTACGGAGATGTAAATTTATGTTATACTTGTAGAGGACAATATCAATAAAAAGTCTCAAGTTGTCTTCCACGGTCTAAAGACGAACACATCAAGAGGCCTACCAGTTGTTAGTGCAGGATGGTTTCTATTTTGAGGTTCTCTTTTGTTCGTAAAATAGGTTGAAAAGTTGATTAATTGTGACCATTCCACAAATCTAATAACAAAATGGACTTTGCATTAGACACTTGGATAAAACCTCTTAAAACCCATGATCTCACAAGACCTGATGTTAATTTTCCCGAATTTGATGCTTTCACAGGGACATTTACAGATTTAAAAAAAAAAAAAAGTTGTTTTGGACTATAGGGCCAAATGTTCCATTATTTTCCTGCAAAATAATTAACAACAGTGATAACAGAACACCATTTTCAGAAATTAAAGGCTGTATGGGGTAACTGTGAGTCAATACCTGTGAGTCCTAAATTTATTGACTGTGCCACACTTTCTACTGTTTGCGTCTCTTAAATGCTATAGTGAGAGGTACAAAGACTCACTTTAATCAAGCATGCCTATATAATGAATGCAGAAAGGGGTTTCAAATTGGTCTTCAACCTCCTCGCAGTAATCTCTGCCAACTATAATTGTTCTTGGCTAACTGCATAGAATTTCAAATTAGAGCACATATTTTAATTGTAATCACTATATTGAATCCGCCATTTTGAATTTTGTAATTTTGACGTTAGATTCTGAATCAAATGTCCTAAAAATCCTTGGCAGTATGTTTTCTTCTAAATTAAATGATTGTTTTCGGTCTATGCTTAGAGACCACCCCTAACATTCAAAGGGTGGTTTCCACCTTTAAATCTTCACCATTGCCAAAAAAAAAAAAAAAAAAAAAAAAAACGTGTCGAATATTTTTCGATGTTCTACAAGTGTGTAAAGTTTCATTCAAATCGGTAAGTGACACTTTCGTAAGTCTGCTTGTTAGACAAAATTAGATCTATATACCATGTAAATGCGTTTCATTTGTAGCAACACTGTACAATTATATTATAAGGCGCAAATGAAGTTTTCATAATTATGCAAGCTGTGAGGTTACGTAAAGAAAAATGTGAATGGGACTTGCGGTGCCATTTTAATGGCCAATCTCAGTCTGCATGCTGATTTGGCAAGATGGAAATTAGATTTATATGATCACTCACTAGTGAAAGAAACTGTTAGATTCACGTTCAAAATAATTCTCCCTTCCTTTGTGCGCTAATGTAAATGAACCGTATCGAGGCACTCGCTTTCAACGAATTTCCTTTCGAGCTAGTTTGACAGCGAGTTTTAAGTTGCTCTGCACAAAACTCCTCTTGGTTGTGCCTCATTACCTCGAGAACGCCACAGTTTTCACCTTAACTCTGACATAGACATATTATGTTTCTTTGAGAAGGCTCAGGAATAAAATGACACAGCTATCAAGTTGTAGCCAGGTAACTTAATCTTCCTAGCCCAAACTATAAGCACTAGTCAAATCCGTGTTTTTGACTGAAATGGTAGCTTAATACACACTTGTTTGTAAACAATGAGAGTTGAACCGGAGAAGGAAGCTTTCATCCCACGAGAGAAGAAAACATCACTGAAAAAATAAAGGAAAGTAAACGTACGATAGAAAGTTTAATACATTTCTAGAACAATTTAGCACAACTTGTGGATTCTTAAGTTTTCGTGGTTTAATGGGTAATGTTACAATTATAGACAGTATTTCGCTTTCCCATGCAAAATTCACTAACAATCATATATAATATTAATGCAGTCCCTAATTTACGACTTACACATTTTTCTTTACTCTCAGTTCCTAAAATGGTATCATATCAGATCAATATAACACTTTAGGAAAAAAAAAACAGTTACATGATATTAAATAGTGCCTCAACCGACCTCAAGATTTTAATGTATTTACAGTATGAGCACACCATATCTTGGCTAGGGGTAATGATGTCCATCTTGGATTCAGGTCCATTTTTTAAAAAAATAAGAAGCTGAGACGTGACACAATTATGGGGTAGCTTTTACCCAGAAGTAACTACATATGAATTTCTCGAAATAACTATAAATTTGATTTACAACTTGTAGAAACTATATAATAATATTGATTTTATTTCTGTAGGAATTACATGACAGATACTGTTAAGTCTTTCTAGCCACTCTAAGCAATAAAACATGATTGTTGTGTGTGGTATCCGAGTTCAAATTGTTTTGAAGATACAATTTTGGTAACAACTCTGAACCGTGTGATAGGCCTGCATCTTGCAATTAATTACATGCCTCAATATAACATCGATCACTGTAAATAGTTACCTAGTAGACTATATCAGGTACAGTACATAGCAGACAAAAATATGACATTGACAAATATGACGAATAATATACCTGTGATTTTTCTCTTTTACTATCAGTATTTTACATAATATATAATTAGCGTATACTCGTTAGTTTCTATTCATTACTTCTATAAACTTCTTTTATTATTAAATTTTAATAAAGTAATTAACTTTTCTGTAGGTCAATATGTGTATACACGTGATAATATTGTTATACTATATGCTTAGTAAATCAAACAAAAACGATATTTAGTATAATTAGGCTTAATTCCAATAATGGAATAAATCAAGTCACGCGAATTGATACATTAATTGCTTATCACATTTTTGTTTAAAATAATAACATTTGGAATCCTAAATAGAAAAGTGTGAAACTGATACGGAAGCCAGCAATAAAGAAATATGAACAATTTAAAACATTAAGAGAATGTGAAAAAATACTGTCAGATATTGAAATAAAATTAAAAAATCTATTAAGTCAATAGTATTCAGTAGATTAATGTTAACACTAAATTACCTTCACAAAAAATAAACATACACTAATCCATCTAATCAACTAAACTTGCCTACATTAGAAAACGTCATAAATCATCTAACAAATTGCACTTACATTTTTCAGGTGCTTGTCCAAAAGATGTTAAGACAAGAAATGCGGTTTTGGTAACTTTGAATTGAAAGTTTAAGTATATTGATGATTTATTGATATACCTTAGAATAGACAACACCACATGCAACTAACAACATTGCCAACGACATATTATACAGATACGTCACAAACATGGACATTGGTACTGATTGTAGGGCAATATTCTTATCTCCTGAGTTTGAGATATGTATGCAATTTAATCAATAGTATAATAGCATACTAAATACAAACATTAAACTCTCTCATTTTATTGAAGCCTCTCTCCTTTTGCACCCTCAACCCACAAACACAGAATGATGATACTGATCAAGAAACTTCATCATATCCAAAGTTGTTTTGCCAACCAATTTTCGTTTTGTTCTAACATATTTTCATGTAGACATTTTTGATATAACTCTTTGCTACTTCTACTATAACTCAAATATTATAAAACTTAGGATTAAAGAAAAACATATTTCTTCACAATTCATAATTAAATTAATTATAGTAGGTGGTATTTACTACAGTTATTACAAGTGTTTAACTGTAAATACATCACTCTTGACCTTGATATATAAAGGTAACCAAGATATAAAGGTAACCAAGAAAGTTCTGTCTCTTTTTATGGAGGGCTGTGTTCAATTGGCCCTCACACCATGGGTTAAATGCGAATAGAAAAAAGCGAAATTCAATTGTTGGTGTGGGTATATCCAACATACTACCTGGTTGTGGCAGCTCAGTTACACCGTGAACTTGCATAGGACAGAGTGACATGGGACCTCAACGGATTGTCATAAGAACGTGTATGCTGTACGAGTTCAAGCTAGGGTCAAACGCAGTTGCAGCGGGGCGGAAGATATGCCAGGCCTTTTGTGAGGGTGTCGTGACTACGCGGATAGTGCAACGGTGGCTTAACAAGTTCAGAGACTGTGACAAAACACTCGAAGACGCACAACGTGCCGGAAGAAAACACATGTACAAAATGAAGATATTCAGCAGCAATTGAGGCGAATAGTGGCCAGACTTGTGAGGAACTGGGACTATTTTTCAGTGTGAGTGGAGAAACCATTCCGCAGCAAATTCATTAACTTCGGAAGCACTATAAGTTGAGTCGATGGGTCCCACATGATTTGACTCCGATCCAGGATGCAAAGTGAGCAGACATCTGTGTTTCTTTGCTGTCTCATTTGAGGAAGGAGCCATTTCTGGACAGGGTGTTGACATATGGTGAGAATTGGTTCCTGGACGAAGCTCCACGGTGCCGTCATCATTGGTTAGCATCTCATGAATCGGTTCCAAAACAGCTGAAACCAGCACGGCACCAGAATAATTACCTTCTGCGTGTTTGGTGGACTGCTCGTAGCGTCGTACATCGGGAACTGTTATCAGCAGGTCAGGGTATCAATGCAACTGTTTACTGTCAACAGTTGAACCGTGTTCAAGAAAAACTTAAAATTCGGGAGGGAGCACTTGTTAATCGCAAAGGGATACTCCTGTTAGAGGACAAGGCTAAACCCCTAGGATGTCCCGGAACACCATTCCACGCCTTGGATGGGAAACATTGTTGCATCCGCCATACTCCCCAGAAATTGCACCATCTGATAATTACTTGTTCTATTCTTTGGAAAATCACCTTAGAGGACGCCAATTCAAATCCGTAGTAGAGGTGCAAATTGCATCTGTTACTTTCTTTGATTCACGACCCACCAAGTTCTACCGCGATGGAATCCATGAGCTTGCAGAACGTTACCAGACGGTCGCCGATGCTGATAGGGACTATTTTTTATCTTTGAAATACGTCTTAGGTGAAATATCGATGTTTGAAGATGGTGGGTGAAAAGCGACAGAACTTTCTTGGTTACCTTTATACGTATAAAGTGCATATATGATCAAAAACACATTTCGTACATTACTGGAAATTCAAATTTGGTCTGTGATCCGTTTAGTTGCATTAACTTAACATGAGTACTCCTTATTATCCAGCAAACATCAAAGTGGTGATTTAATTCTTGGCTTCTACAATTCACTTTGGCAACACTTTAAGTTTAGCAGGGATAGGCGGAATATGCACTCTTTCTTTAATGTACCGCTATATATAAAAATTGCTATTAGTTGTGTCAACCTGGGAGACCATATACGATTAACATGGTATTGTTTTAAAATGTATTCCAGTCTGCCATTCTGGGATTATGCTGTTCAGATAAGTTTGTACCTCTAAGTGGAAATGAGGTGGGGCATAGTTTTGTTTGAAAATGAAACTATTAAACTATTCTTGAAATTTGCGAACTGAATATTTTTGGTATATCAAGATATGACAATCATATCGCAGTTTCTAAGTTCTATAAATTTTGGTTGCATAAATGACAAAAACGCATTTAACTTCAACGAATTTATTTCAAATTTGACGAATTAGAAAGTATTTGGTGCCCTGTAATTATAATGTTGTGCTATTAAACATACCACACAGATAGAAAGTTGATTTATCCGAAAAAAAATAAATGAAGCGTTCGGGAAAATTACTTTCTTCCATAATTAGTGTTCTTTTTTTTTTAAAAAAAAAAAAAAAAAAAAAAGTTTCCACAGGGTGCAATACCTGCCGTAACCTTAACTTGTAAGGTTTCATGCACATACATTATTTAAGAACAAGCCAGACCGTTGTAGTAGAAACATTTGTTTCCATGCTTGTTCGTTTCTTTGATTTTCTAGGAATCCGTTCGAACACACCTCGGATACTCTTGACATTGTCTTCTGGCATGCGTAAACGAACAGTGCTTTTACGTTTGATATTTTTGTTTATTATATCACTCGTTAATTTGCTTGCACCGTGGTGAACGTTCGTTGAACTGACTGTGGAGAGCTTGTTGCATTTAAACAATGGATTCACTCTTAGCAAATTGCAGAACACAAAACTGCTTTTTGTCTTAATTTTCTTACAGACAATTATGCTTGGTAGTGGAGGTTTTAGTATTTAGAACTTTTTGTATTCAATGACGTGAGTAATGTGTGTATGTATCATAGATTTTGTATTAAATAAATTATTGTATGCGATTTATCAGTTACATAAAATGGAAGGTACTATCAAATTTTGATGACTCATTATATTGTTCCGGAACTGTAACACAAATGCATTATATTAAGCAACACTAGTTTCAAATACGTTTTTTGGTTCTTATTTTTATTTTTTTTTTTTTTTGAGTTTAGGACCAATCTTCAATAACCCCAACAATGTGCCATTTACCTGTCCATATCGCCTCCAAGGAATTGTTAATTTGTACGATTTTTTTTCATAGTCTGAATTTGTAGTCACGTTTCAGATTTGATTTTTTTTTTAATCTTAATAACTGTATAACTTTTGCAAGCAAAATCTAACCGGTAATTACTCAATGTATGTGAATTGACCTTGTCCTCTAGAAGCTGCCTACCTTGACGAAAAAAAAAAAAAAAATACTGAGGCTAGATCTATATCATTGAATATATACTGTATATTCAGATGAAAATATGCCAATAAGAAATTTAAACAACTCGAGAACTAATAGTGATAGAAACATCTGGTTTGGTTTTCAAAAAGATAACATAATAGAATTTTACATTCAGCACGAAACAAACAAAAAAAAATCACTCAACTCATCTTAGTACACCTCCACAGATGCCGTTTTTGTTGCTCTGCAAATATCAAGGCGGCACTAAACCTCCCTTCAGGTGTTATGTAACATTTGAGATGTCACGAATGCACAAGCGTCGATAATTCTTTGTCTTAGATCGTCCAAATCTTGAACCTAAGTATGATACGAAAAATTCCAGGGGGTGAAGTCTGGCGGTCTTAAGAGTCATTGAGTGGGACCTCCCTCCAATCAAACTGTTTTGGAAATGGTTACCCAGATATTCTCTCACGCAATGGGCATAATAGGAAGGAACCCCGTCTTGCTGCAACATGTATCTGTGCGGTATGCGAGGTACAGCATAATTTTCCAACGTTGCCAAATACGTTGCTCTGGTAATTGTAGCCTTTTCAAAGAAGAATGGGCCTATGACATCATTTTTAGTCAACGCACACAACACGTTTAATTTTGTGCTGTTACGTTCATGTTTCACCAATTGATAAGAATCTTTCACATCTCTTATCATGCAGTTATGCCTATGCACCTTAGTTGACGTATGGAAGATGGCTTCATCAGGAAAAGTTACCCTTTTAAGCAAATCATTGGCCTCATCAATGTGCGATAGTATTTCAACAGCGAATGCATATTTGCAAAGCTTGTCATTAAACTGAAGTTGTTGAAGAAACTGTAACTTGTAGGCTGTGAGATCTAACCTTTTATACACAATATCATACATGCACAAAAGAAGGTTTCGCAGTTGTGTACTCACATGAATTATCAACTTGTGTAGACTTCGCTGAAGTGTTTCCTGAATCGCCTCTCTTTCTTCTTCATTCAAAGGTTTCTCCCCAATACATTTCATCCTCGACAAAGAACCAGTTTCCAACAATTGTTCGTACCATTTAACATGGCAATAACGGTCTGATCCTTCCTGTCCATATTGTTGTCTAAACCAAAAGCAGTACTCCATTTCCTGACAAAGAATAAAGCACGCCATTTTGCTCACGAGCAATGCCCATGCACATGTTTAATTGTCTGCTAGACATAACATTCTATCATTTCATTTTTCAGAAAAAAAAAGTTGGATGATTCTATCACTATTGATTCTCGAGTAATTTCAATTTGTTATTGGTATATTTTCATCCGGACACATTATATATACATACAAAAAGGAACATCAAAATTTCAAGGGTAGATTCCTTATGGGCAGACACACAAAAAAGTTCATATGATCATATGACGGGAAATGCATCGTTACAGAGTTACGGCCATTGAGCTGTGTGACGGAGTTAGTTTCATTTTGGTTGCCTATCAATGTGATTCAATTTAAACCTCAATATCACAGCCCCTAATTAAGCTAGAAAGGTAACTTTGATATCAGTGTGTTCTTGAAGACGAAGCTTTCCGCCCATATGCATTTTATGTATGTAAGAGACACCCAGGCGGACGGAGAAGAATAAAGTATGTTTTTTTTTTCATCAGAATTTTTATAATGGCATTCCTTCCCCGTGGGGGTATTCATACAAATTGGTATATGAAGCAATGAGATAGTGAACTATAAGGTAATATCCTCTATGTGTACTTGTTGCTTTTATGGGGAAGACACATTTGGATTTTTTTTTTTTTTTTTTTAGTTTCAGTTTGAAAATTGCATTTATTTTCAGCATGGCTCCATATGACTTCTACGCAAGTACACATACAAGGTATTACCATATAGCGGACTACTTCGTTGCTTCACATGCCAAATTTTAGGAATGTACCCCCAAGAAGAAGGAATGCCATCACCAAACTTGTGATGCAAAAAACGAAAAGAATACGTACTTTACACTCCCCGTCCGCCGTGGCACCCTTCACATATATAAGACGCATAGCACTGAAAATTCTCTGAGCCATGAAAATTTTCAGATTCTTTAAACGATCTTTCACTTTTTAACATTTCTATACATGAATTCAAACAATTTTATGATTGCTGAGGAATTGTTACTTGATTACCGATATTTTATTAGAACGGAAAATTTTCCGGAAAAATAAAGCGGAAAATTTTCCGAAATGGAAACTTTTCCGCGGAAAATTTTCCATCTCACATCACTACTGCTGGCCCCTACCTTATGCACGCCGGCCTCAAAGCTCGGGATATGTTTCTGCTCCAAGGCTTCCAAAGCCTTACAACCAGTCTTACGGGAATTAGCCATACCCTTCTTTTTTACTGTCTTGACACTGTTTCATACACATTTCCACTTAATATCTGCCATATTCCTGATGGTTATTGGTATTATATTGATGCTATTTGTTCCTATGCGTATATGTCTACAGCTCTTACTTCTGCGTTGCCTAGTTCAGTGAAGGATTTTTATCAGTATATACTTTGCCAAATTTCTCTCCCTCCTCATCGCCTCTACGAAAAGCACCCCACACGACAATGGACGAGAGTGTGGAGTCATATCTTTGCCTCTCACCTTTCTGGACCGACAATATCGAGTTGGTACGCAGTGGTGAACGAGCTTGTGGACACTCGTGCTAAACGACATCGGTGACACTTCAGTGACAGCGCCCTTTGTATCAAGTGTGGTCGTGTCGATGGTTTGGAACATCGATTAACAATCTGTTGTAATACAGTTCATATTTGGGCCAAGTTTCAACGAATGATCAGTACTATTTGCCATACAGTTCCAGCTTCTGTTACCAGCGATCTCGTCTTATTTCCTGATTTCCGTCTCTTTCCCAGAGCTAAACATAACTCTGTGCTGTGGTTAATATCGACTACTGTTCATTATATCCTTACTCCTGAGTTACGCCGTATCACCGAATATCAGGATTACTTGTATACCAGATATAGACATTTTCCACCAACCAGAAGAAAAACCCTATTTACATATTTCCTTGATGTAGCTCTTGTTCAAGCTTATAACTAACGCCCTTACCTTTGGACGACTTACCACAATGTAATCGTGCATTCTGATCTCTGTCACTCTACTAATAGAAACCAATGAACTGTTCTCTGATACTCATGTAATCTGACGGTACTTTATGTTTTATATGTAACTTAACTGCAATAAAGAAAATAAAAAAGCGGCTAGCACGTGTACCTTTCGTGTACGGGGTCTCGGGTTCGAATTCCGATGGGGGAACTTTGGAATTTTAATAGTCCTAAATGTTTTTGTATTCGTGTTCCTCTGGTTCAAGCTTAAAGTAAATAATAGTAAAACTGTATAACCGAGTAGAAAATAGAGACAAGTTACTCAGATACATTCAGTGAAACAGTTAACTTAAAGAAAATAAACAAAGTGTCTAAGGCATTTGTCTGTAAATTGAAATGAACTCTTAAAGGTTAGTTCCAATCCCACCAAAGTAACACTTTTCTTTTACCTGTTCTCGAAGTTTCTCTTTGTATTTCTTTCGGATTCGAATAAATATAACTTCGAATAGAGACCACGTTGAATTCATTTATTGAGTAAGCCTGAAATTCTTATAAGATATGACTATGATTTTATTATTATTATTATTATTAGTTAAAGTACGAAGTTTAAAATCAGGCGATGCAGTATTTACGTAAACTAAATGATAATTTATTTGATAATATTCACTAGCCCACTATACATTTGTGAGGCTTTGCTTTGGGAAATGAAGTGTATACGACATTGAATAGTAAAAATATTACAATAAAAATATATTATAAAAATATTGATTAAGTAATTGGAGTTAATAATGCTTTCCAGTAAGAATTATATATAGAGAGGATTTACTTTAAAGTGCGATGCAAACGAATATTCTAGTTTCAATCCGATTAGAAATCGATAACTTACACAATACTATTTACTTCATTACTTCTATAAATCATTATGCTTATCGTATTATAATTCTCTTCCAAATTATGATTTTGTTATTTCAAAACGTAGAACGAGAAATAAATGTAATATTTTACCTAGGTATTCCTTAAGGAAACCTTTGAAACTGTGATGATTTCAGGGCATGACCTGTGGGAGAATTTGAGACCCTGTCGACATATATTTCCCCCTTCGTGGCCATATCTTCGATCATGCTCAAAGTTGACTAATACTGGTTTATCAGTTTTCTCTCATTCATATATTGATCATTACCCGGGGAGAGTCTTCTGAAATCATCAAATCTTATAATTAGTTCTTCATTACAAATCAAAGGATAATAATGAAATATTGAGCATACTTAATATTTTGTTTTAAGTTTTGGATTTTAGATTTGCAATTCATATAATGTTCCCTTCTAATCGAATTTGAGAGAAAGGTAGTTGCCAAAGATTTATTCAAAGAAATGTTCTCAGTCCTCTGATGAAAATAGGAACACACTTTTAAGAAAGAAAAACGAATACTTCCTACAGGGTTTGAACACATAAACTTATGGTTGATAGACTATTGACCAAAACCGCTCGACCAGTTCGTACGTCTTCATTGAGCGTCTTTAGACTTTTGTGTAAATTGGTTTCCTGCTCCACACATTTTTTTTTTTTGTTTATGCCGATACAACTATAAGTTTGTGGTAAATATTTGGGGGTTACAGATCTGGCAATGCATAAGTCTTTTTCGTATACATTACATTCAATTTTACGTCCTAATAACTTATATGCAAAATGTTTAATGTGTGAAATGATTGGTGTTGGAGTGATCGTAAATGTTTTCAAAGTTAGGAGCCTGGATATGCAAGCTTAACGTGGGGATTTACTTCTGTGAAATTTGGTACTTGGAATTAGAATAAAAATTTTAAATTCGGTAAACTTGTACGTTTTTGTTAGCACTACCTAAGTGAATAAGTGAAAATAAAAAAAAATCTAAATTTAGAGTGGTTTCATGGGGAACTGAAAAATCGTTCCCATGTTATTTATATGGGACAGCTTTTACACCTCAAAATTATTGGGCACTTCCTTTAAGGCTACAATGACTACTTTATCACGATTGTAGCTTTTCGGTACTAAGCGCCAGGAAAATTGTAAAAGTGAATATAAATTTTAGGGAGTCTAAAGGGGAGATGAAGAAATTCTTCATGTTATCTAAATGGGCCTTTAATTGGACATATAATCTCATATTTTAGGTACTTCGAATTGGAATACAAACGCGAAGCTCTTTTTTCTTGTACGTTTTTGTTGGCGCTACCTAAGTAAATCAACAAAAGTAAAAATTTTCAACTTTAGAGTGGTTTTATGGTGAACTGAAAAATCTTTCCCATGTTATTTATATGGGACGTCTTCTACACCCCAAAATGTTTAGACACTTCCGGCAGGATTAGAAAGATTAAATTTTGTATGATTGTATCCTTTCGGGACTAACCTATAGGAAAATTGTCAAAAGTGTATATTTTCAATTTTTAAGGGGGTTTAATTGGGGATGAATAAATCCCCATGTTTTTTTTAAAAAAAAGGCTTTTTCTTGGGATACAAAATCTTATCTTTTAAGTTGTTGAAATAGGAAAATAAACTTGAAATTCAGCAGAAATTTCAGTTTAAGAGGTGCAAGGCCGTAGGCTTAGGAAAGGCGGGGGTGTGGGGGCGAAGTCCCCTGCTGGGCAAAGTCATAAAATGTGAAGAGAAAATGCATGAAATTCACTGTTGATGCAAAAGCTGATACGTAAGATGTGCGAGGCCGTAGGCCGAGGAAAGGTGGGGGTCTGGGGATGGAGCCCTCATCTAATCTACGGCTACTTTTATATATAAATTGGCTTTTTTGGTAAATTCTTTGCTTGGACTTTATTGCTAGAGCACAGGAATCTCGAATGTCACGTATATTCCCAGGTACTGGGTTCGACAGTAAGTATTGGTAATTATAATATATCAAATTTCCTTTTATTTGGCCCACATCATCAACATGGAATACATATGTCAGGACTATGCAAATATCTCATTTTGGTCAACTTATATTTAGTCAGTACTTTTTTATTATCATATGCAAAATATTTCTTATCTTGGTGTATCTATTATGAGGAAGCCTGACGTTTTACGTAGAAACGGACAATGGATTCGTGTTCAGCGATCCGAAATTTGTTAAGATCACCTATCATATGTCTTCCTGTATTTTTTTTTTTTTTTAATGCTGGGTAGTGCGATATACCAATTAAATGTAGGAACATACTGTATATTTATATGCAAGACCCCCAAACAAAATATGGAATGACGCTACTGTTTTTTTTAAAGTATTATTTCTCCTTGTTCAATCCTCAAATAAAAAAAAAATAAAATAAATGGCGCGTAAAAGCCGACAAATGTCTTGATTGAAGTCAGTAAGTGTAACTGAAATTTTAAAGTGCCTTTGAGCTGGCGCTTAGAGGCTACGACGAAACCGAGACCTTTTCGAAATTGGAACCTGATATTTGTAGATGGTCTTATAGATTTTGTCTTTAAGTAGAGACGGTTTTAAGCAGGCCATCTTAAGGATACTAGTGTGTTTGGAGAGATATCTAAATATATTTAAAAATATTATTGTGGATGCAGGGTTTGTGCCATGATGTTTTTAAAGTGGAAAGAAAATATACTAGTTATGTTATATATATATATATATATATATATATATATATATATATATATATATATACCGGGCATGTGTGGACCTATTGACTAAATCTATTTTTACTTTAGAGTGACGATGGGAGAAAGGACAGTGTGCTGATCGTGAAAAACAAATCGAATCTGATATTTCAATGGACTTACTCGATTTGTGGCGTACTAACAAAGAGATTTTTCGAAGTATGTCCGTCCGTCTCGATGTAAATCTGTTCACTCCTTCAACCTATTCACACCAAACGTTAAACTTAAGGGTTTCATAAGATTCCGTACGGACATTTTATTAATTTTCTCCCTACCCCCGAAAATAAAAGTAGTTTACTGAAGGGTGAAAATTGAAAATTGCGATTTTCCTGAAAACGACTGTAACGATTTTTTTTTTTTTTTTAAGTTTCACACATCAATATTTCATTAAGAACCCTATGCTGTAGTATAAGTTATTTCTCTGAGAAAAATCCAGAAAGGGCAGTTTACTCTCAGGAGTGAGTTATTTTAGGGCAATTTTCTTAAAAAAGACTAAAGTAATTTTGTTCATATTTCACAAATACATATTTCGTTAGTAAAAATGATAATATGGCATCATTCACTTGTTCTGAAAATATTCACAAGGGATAGCCTACGCTTGGGGACCATTTTCTCAAAAGAGATTAAGGCGTTTTTTTTTTTTTTTCATATTTGACAAATAAATATTTCGTTACTAACTTCACAGCATAACATATGATATATACTGAAAACATACACAAGGCATAGTTTACTCTTGAGATGATTTTTTGGGGGGCGGGGAGAGATTTCCTTAAAAAAAATGACAGACGATTTTCTTCATTCTTCATAAATATTTCGTTAACAACGTCATAACGTAGTATAACTTATTTCTACTGGAGAAAAAGGAGTAATTTACTCTTTTTTTTTTTTTAATTGCTCAAACGATTTTCTTCAAATTTCAAAATAAATAAACATTTTAGTAATGACCTATAATGTTCCGTAAATAATTTATGAAAATATCTACAAGGGGTTGTTTGCTTTTGGGAATGAGTTTTCTTCGGTTGAAGTTGTCTTCGAGAAGGCCTATAACTTTGTTCGTATGTTGCTAATAAATGTTTCAGTTATAACTGTAGTATAAAGTAATTTAGTTTATGAAGTTGGAGCGACAAAGTTTAGTGCGGTGGCCTGTACCTTTTATTCAAATAGTGATAGTGTTCTATTATCTGTGGAAGAGCTGAAAAATTGCTTTTGGACTTTTAGAAACCCAAACAGTCACGTGCATGATTTCCCACAGGGTTAAATAATTCCCCCCCATGGATATTCAGTGATTTACATTCTTCGAAATTCCTGTCAATTTTACCTACTTAAACAATATATTTAATTATATTAATAGTATGGTATATTTACTCTAGCTATAAAGTTATGTAAGGCACGTAAACAATTGCTGCTTTACATTAATTATTATGCTTATCAAGGTGTGTGTGTTGTGTGACTGGACTTATGATGGTCTTTTTCTTTCCTTAAAGGAAAAAAAAAACTGTACACACAGTGGCGGCGAAACTGGCTTTGGGCCCCCCCCGCAGTAATTTAAAAGGGGCCCTATGTTAATCATGATTCCTCGTGTTTTCTATAATACCATTATTATGAACGTAGTATACTGGTTGATTTTACAAACTGAGCATATAGGTTCTAGTTGAAATTTGGTGAGAACTGAATACACACAAAGCTGTATTATTATTATTATTATTATTATTATTATTATTATTATTATTATTATTATTATTATTGGCTTAGTGGTTTTGCGGGGGTGCATCGGATCTCGCGTTCAAACTCTGATCCCGCCAAGTTAACTTTGTGGTGGACAAACACCGTGTGCGTCGGTTTCCTCGGGGTTCTCCCGTTTTCTCCCACTTTCTTCATTCCACCATTTCATTCATTTCTCCTCTTCACCGTCTCCTTTAACCTAACCGGCATAACTGTGGGACGTAAAACTCAAAGATTTCATTTTCATTTTAATAATAATAATAATAATAATAATAATAATAATAATAATAATAATAATAATAATAATAATAATAATAAATCAATAACTACATAGACATTAACACTGTGGTAGAAAAATGTAGATAAATATAGATAGACCAATTTGTACTTACGTTAACTCCGCGTAGTTTGTCTGAAACACCATTTGCGACATTCCTCTTGTACCACTATTAGATTGCACCAGCTTCATAAAACGTACCATAAGAAAACGAAAAGAGTGTTTTGGTTCTCAATAAATAAAAACTGTTCACTACACTTCACAATCTTCACTTAACACTTATTAATACATACGAGGATAAAGTGGTTCTCAGTAATTAAAAATGTTCACATTTCATAATCTTCACTTACACAAGAGGTTAATTACAAGTCCAGATACTTGTCTGTCCCCTATCCAATATTATCACGCATTATATACAGAAGTAAGTTTATTCAGAAAATCGTCGCTTTTTCAGGAGTAAGAACTGATCCACAATTACATCCAAGTTGATCCTTTTTGTTTGATCATGTTCAATGCTCAAAATAGCCAGTGAACGTAATCTTTGTTGTGCCATTGTGCTCCGTAAATAATTCTTGATCAGTTTTAGTTTTGAGAAACTTCTTTCTGCTGTAGCAGTTGTAACAGGGGGTGTGAGGTAAAGTTGTAAGGCTGTTGTCAAGTCCGGTAAACTACTTACAAGACAACTGTTTTCTTCAATTAGTAATATCGCTATGTCTCGAATTGTTTTCCTTTGAGCTATCTCCTCAGAAAATAAACAACGGAACGCTAACACTTGTTCTAAAAGGTTTCCCGAAATGTCATTCTTGTATTTGTTAACAAATAAAGAAGTTTTATCTGAAATTTCTTCATTGGTAAGACCTTTTAAACACTTTGGTGTCAAAAATGAAAAGTGTTCAAGTATCTCACTCAAACCGCTGAATCTGCTTTTAATTTGGCAAATCACAATGTCAAGTACAACGTTGAAAACAGATATTTGGAATGTCTTCAACGGATCCGAAACAGGAAGTTCACTTGCCACTTCATCAAAAAATGTTTTAACTTTTCGGGCACGCTTTCCCTTTATATTAGAATCTACATGCCATGACCTGGCAAGTTCTTTAGCTTCATCCAGAAATCCCGAAAAATTATCTAGCAGGGAAGTGAGATTGGCAATTGCTCGGCCCAGAAGAATACGAGCTGTTTCAAGGTCAGCATTGTCGCTTTGCAGCATCTTGGATGTGATGTTGATATTTTCCAGAACTTTACTTTGTAATGTAAGCAATAAAATGAACTGAAAGTTGTCCAGTTGTTTTTTCAGAGTCATTGCTTGCTGTTTTTCTGGACCTTTGGAGCTCCGCAATAGTACGTTGGTCAAACATTTCATTACGGATTGATAGTTATTTCGTATGGCTAAAAGACAATCATAGCGAGATGGCCATCTTGTTGGACACAACTTCTTTAATATGATACAAATTTGACCATCTTCAGCTAATGTTTTGTTCAGCTCTTGCCATCGAGGTAAGCTTTCACTGAAAAAAAAATATACACTTCTTGAAGAATATCGTAGAATTGTTTCACCTGATTAACATTTGACACATAATCGTTCAGAACAAGGTTTAAATTATGAGCAGCACAATGCACAAATTCTGCATTAGGAACTTTCTTCTTTATTCTCGTTTGAAGACCACTATATTTACCACTCATATTCGCTGCGCCATCGTAACCTTGGCCTCTGCACTTATTAATGTCTATTCCATTTTCCTCAAGAATTCCTAAAATTTTGTTTTGAAATGACTCACTAGTTTGTGATA
The DNA here is from genome assembly GCF_964235325.1 of Thermobia domestica. Classification (NCBI taxonomy): domain Eukaryota; kingdom Metazoa; phylum Arthropoda; class Insecta; order Zygentoma; family Lepismatidae; genus Thermobia; species Thermobia domestica. Next base: position 270,781,201 of record NC_137459.1, on the reverse strand, counting down.
TTATTTCCCAAAATCCTAGAAAAGATTCCTTTATTTGAAGCTTCAGACCTTCAGGTGAATTATCAAACACAACATAGCGAATGATAAGACTGAGTTGATCCTTTTTAGAAATATCTTGTGTGGTATCTACAATTAGGGAAAAGAACGGGGCCAAATTTATTTCTGTTGTTAACGCGTTCACAACAGAATTTGACAGTAGTTCTATCATCTCATTCTGAATATCATGATGTAAATACTTAATGCGTGTTTCCTTGTTTCTTACATGCGATCGTAGTAACGAATCGTATCTTGAAAGCAAATCAATTATATTGAGAAAATTTCCACTTCCGGGATCAATTAATTGACTGTCCTCCCTATGGCCTCGAAAGGGCAACGCGCACATAGCTAAAGTTCGGACAACATCAACAATACGTGTTAGTATGTCTCTCCATTTTCGCCGTTCTTCATTCATTTGATCTTCTACCGTGCCATTTTTCTTCCATACAGTATACGTAACACATGCTTGCAAATGAGATTTACTTTTTTCGTGCACCTTAATTTTCTTACTGAGCCCTTTCCAATCCCGAATAACGCCATTTTGCCATGAACGCTCACTGCAAGATTCGTTGAAAAGCCAGCAGGGTTTACAATAAACAGCATCTAAAATAAGTGAATAACACAACCAAAATCTTTCTACTTTTTGACCGCTTTTAGTTTTAATAAAGTAATACTTTTCACTAAAAGATCTGTTTGTTTGCGGATCTCGCGGGAAGGGAGCTTTGGGTCGACACGGTGTAGATGCGAGAATAGCTCTTTTTGCCTCTGGGGTAAGCGCTTCTTTGTAAAGGCCTCTGTCACTAGGAAAGGGTTTGGAAAAATTTGGGGGGAAAGGTTTGGAAGTATCTGAAACTGTAGTAGTGCATACACTAGAATCACATTCCCTCGCCTTTACAGCACTATTATTGTGTGAAATGGAAAATCCCTCTGTTTCTTGTTGGGAACTAGCTTGGGCACTACTTGCACTAGTATCACATTCACTAGACTTTACAACGCCATTATTATTGTCAGAAATGGAAAAATCCCATGTTTCTCGTTGGGAAGTACCTTGAGCACTAATTACACTAGTATCACATTCACTGGCCCGTACAGCACCATAATTATTATCCAAAATCGAAATATCTCGAGGTTTTCGTTCGGAACTAGCACTACTTCCTGCGTTTTCATTACCAGTATGCGTCGAAGTTTTCGTTGCTGGCAAGAAAATTGTATCTATTTTCTTTAGTCTTTTATTAGCAGTTTCTTTTTCCTGTTGAATTTTGCGTTTCTTAGCTCCGCTTAAATATTTACGCTTGTCAGACATTGTATGTGGAAACATTCAATTCCTTTCACAAAGAGAAGTAAAAGAACCCTGAGAATATAACAATCGTCCAGTTTTTGAAAGTACAAACATTGACAACTGCGGAATCTATCGACTTCACCTCAAACACAAGACTACGCGTTTGAACGAAGGGAGGCGCTACAGAAAAAAAAAAGTCTCTTCGTGCAGGGTTTCCACGTAGGCCCCTACTCGACTGGTAGCGGCAAGTGAGAGAGAGAGAAAAAAAATATAGAGAATGAGGGAAGTCTCTGCAGTAGATCCCCGCACTTGAACAATTATAACTTTCTTGACAGTACGATATCAGATGTTCTCTTCTGACCCCATCTCAATCCTTGTCAGATTTCACGCGTGATAATACGATAAACTATCCATAGACGGTACCAAATATACACCGGAACAATGCACTGAATATGAACGTAAACAAAACAAACTACCTACTTCCCCCTGACAAAAGTGAAAGTTTCCGAGTGTCCGTGATCCTAGAATAGACTCCAGCAGTTCAATGACCTCGCAAATACATCCCTCAGCCGCAAGAAACGGTTTGGCCAATCAGCAGCCCCATGAGGAAAGAGAAGAGGATGAACGAAGACGACTTTTCCTAATCCATATACGACCCAGAAGAAAGACAAAACAAATATTGCCAAAACAACATATACCATGATGCATAACATCCTAGGTTGTCCTTCAGTCTCTTACGGGGGCCCCTTCAGCTCGGGGCCCCCCGCACCGCGGGGTTTGCGGGGCCGTTATCGCCGCCACTGTGTACACATTCCTGTTAAGTGAGTGTTTGTGTGTGAGAGAGAGAGAAAGCGCAGAAGAGACTGGATGAAGGTTAATGAGTGTTGCACACCCATCTGGCTGGGTGACGAGCCACCACTGACCTTAACATTTGTTGCTTCATTGCTTTAGTTTTGAATGAACAAACATTCTTTGCATCGAATGTTCCTACTGGATCCCTGATTTCTTATATTTATTTTTAAATCTAATAGTTTGAATTCTTAACAACACTTCAGATAGATCTCACCATCATGTTTTTGAAAAAAAAGAAAGAAATAAGTGAAGTAATTTCGATTTTCTGAATAAATACAAGGTGTCCGAAAAAGAATATACATTGTTGCAAAATAAGTGTTACAACTCTTGGGAGATGATTCCTGCCACTGAGACAAGAAAAAAAGTTCTCTTGAACTTTCGGCTATCGGACATAGTTTCAGATCTACAAGGTGCCGAAAGCGTGGGAAAATGACTTTCGGACGCCAATAGTTCCGAAACTATCCAACGTAGAGACGGCGGGTAAAAAATTCACTGAAGAAGTCATACATGCTGTATTAAATTTTACATGTTTCACAATCCTACCATGCACGCGCAAGGGATTCCCCAAAAGAGCGTAGGGAGTCCCGGATAATCTGCCAAATAAAAATTGGTCTAAATGAATATGAATTGATAGGGTTTCTACCAGGTAACAATAATTCGTTTGTATTAAGTCGATATCTGCAACCAATACAAAATGGCGGACACCTTCATGCCCGTTGTGTGTGGTTGCATAATCGCCAGGTACGGGTGCTGGCCAACAGTGACGTTCTGAGTATTAAGTGTAGCGGATTTGTACTCAAATGCTCTAGAAAGACATCTGGAGTGTCGGTAGAGAACAACAGATGAAGCAGGGTGATTCACATGTGTGGAAACACTTAAGAAAAATGCCCAGAAATGCACTCATACTCAGTAAACTTGAGTTCAAAGCGTCGGAAATGTAAGGATTAGCGTCAAGAACATGAAAGCCATTACCAATTCACCAATAATATTCTCTCTCTCCGATGCAATATGATGTGCACGGTTGCATACCAATAAGGATCCAACAACTGAGGCCGAATTGAAATTGTGCAAGGGGACTCACAAAGAAACTGGATAAACTAAATGAATGTCACTAGTTGGATCGCATGATCAATATTAAAATATGGCCAATGTGTGTGTTGATATCAACATGTAGCCAATGGACAAATGTCAACATGTCCCACTTCTGCTGGGACACCGTCCCAAGTGCAAAAACTAGGAAAATAACGTTGTACATTCTGCTATTACATCTGGTGCACTTTTTGGTAGAACGTAACTAGAACACGATTGTATCAATGTCCCTCTTTGTTTGGGACGTTGTCCCACAGTTGACACATATGAAAATAAATCTCTTAATCCATTTTTCAAATTCTGATAGAGCGTGAAAATAAAAAAAAAAAACTTGTACCATGTCCCACGTTTTCTGGGACATATGACGTACTCGAAATATAGGAAAATACCTCCAGAAATTTGTATCTTACACACAGTGTACATGCCAAGACACAGACGAAAATGAACCAATTTGGCACATGTAACACTACCGCTAGAACACCATACATATGGAAAACAAAACGACATGAGACGACGACGTGAGTAACAAAATGAAACACACAAGCATGTCGGGAGGCTGTACAAGAACGCTTGCCAAACGAGGTGGGTACTCCTCATAGAAATGAATACAGAGAAAGTGAGGCTCCCTCGAAGCCTGAGGGCTAGAGCGCTTTCTTTTGCTTGCGTGATCGCAGTTTCCAATCCTACTGGGAGTCCACGGCCTCAGATTCAAGACCTGAGTAGTTATTTTCCCATTTTTCGCACGTGGGACAGTATCCCAGCAGTAGTGGGACATGTTGACATTTGTCCATTAGCTACCGGTACATGTTGATATCAACACATACATTGGCCACACTTCAATATCGATCATGCGATCCCACTAGTGACATTCATTTAGTTTACTTAGTTTCTTAGTGAGTCCCCTTGCACAATTTCAACTTGGTCTCAGTTGTTGCCTCCTTATTGCTATGCAACCGTGGACATCATATTGCATCGGATAGAGAGAATATTATTGGTGAATTGGTAATGGCTTTTAATGTTCTTGACGCTAATCCTTACATTTCCGACGCTTTGAACTCAAGTTTACTGAGTATGAGTGCATTTCTGGGCATTTTTCTTAAGTGTTTCCACACATGTGAATCACCCTGCTTCATCTGTTGTTCTCTACCGACACTCCAGATGTCTTTCTAGAGCATTTGAGTACAAATTCGCTACACTTAATAGTCAAAACGTCACTGTTGGCCAGCACCCGTACCTGGCGATTATGCAACCACACACAACGGGCATGAAGGTGTCCGCCATTTTGTATTGGTTCCAGATATCGACTTAATACAAACGAATTATTGTTACCTGGTAGAAACCCTATCAATTCATATCCATTTAGACCAATTTTTATTTGGCAGATTATGCGGGACTCCCTACGCTCCTTTGGGGAATCCCTTGCGCGTGCATGGTAGGATTGTGAAACATGTAAAATTTAATACAGCAGGTATGACTTCTTCAGTGAATTTTTTACCCGCCGTCTCTACGTTGGATAGTTTCGGAACTATTGGCGCCCGAAAGTCATTTTCCCACGCTTTCGGCATCTTGTAGATCTGAAACTATGTCCGATAGCCGAAAGTTCAAGAGAACTTTTTTTCTTGTCTCAGTGGCAGGAATCACCTCCCAAGAGTTGTAACACTTATTTTGAAACACCCGATATATATATGTATATATATATATTATCTGGCCTGTAACGTGATATTAGAATCCTTTATATACGAAAAGCAAATTAATATATCAAAGTTTGTTCTTACCTACCTTACAAAGACGCTGGGCCCGGGTGCACCACGGTTGCTCAATGGTAAACGTTCATCTTTGATGCTTGAGCTCTCTGGTTCGATTGCAGTTCGCGCCAAGTGAACTTTGTGGTGGACAAACACCGTATGCGAGTGTTTTCTTAGAGTTCCACGGTTTCCTGTCACTTTATTCATTCTACCTTTCCATTCATTTCTCATCATCACCGTCTCCTTTAGCCTAGTCGGCATAAACGTGGGACGTAAAACTGAAATATTTCATTTCATGTTATTTTCAATGTGGAAGATTTACGTGACACGGCAGATATCTAGTCGATATTCCATTCCTTCCATGCTTGAATCAACATGCCTGTGATCCGCTCTCGAAGCTTCGTCAGATCTCGAGTCAATGACGGGACAAATACGCATTTTTTTTTTTGACAAAGATCCTTAAAAATAAGTGGCATGTCGTCATGTCTTGAGACCTCCGGGGTCATCTCAACAACGTTCCGTCATCGGGAACAATCGATCGTCGATCTATCTAATGTTGTGGGAGTTGTTCATTCAGACACCCTCTCACGTCATTATGGAAGTGCAGTGGAGCTTCATCTTGTTGGAAAATTGAATCTCGGGAGTTCTCTTCAAGTTATCGTATCAACCACATCTGGAGCATTTCAAAATATGAGTATCCACTTACAGTTATTTCTGCAGATAAAAATGGTCCATAGATTTTGTTCTTCACATATCAGGAAAATCGTTCAACTTTGAAAAATCTTTGACATGCTCAATGACTTGCCGAATGTGTTCTGAACCCCAAATTGGAACATTATGCCTATTGACTTGGCCGTAGATACGGAAGGTCACTTCATCACTAAAGACTGCCATGTTCATAAAATCAACATTTCCCAAAAATCTCAACATGGCTACTAGTAGGGTAAAATTAGAGGTTGACCCGGAACTAAATACTATTGAAATAATCTTTGGGATATGAGATCAGGTAGCTATGAGTGAATTAACCAGAGAATGCTAAAATCTGGAAGTTTGCGAAATTCGAGATATTCCAGGCTGAAGGTGTAACTCAAAATTGCGTTTTGAAACAAATGCTGCGATTGAAGTAAGACCAGTTAGTACACACAAAAATTGTTTTGTGTATGCAGTGCAATATATATATTTCGTCCGTAATAAGACATTGGCAATTTATAATCAAAATGTGTTGAAATTTCAATAATGGTACAGATGGTTATACACAGGGTGACTCAAAAGTCCGGCACGATAAGACAAATCGGTAAAATATGCATCTGAACCGAGAGGTAAACATGGATGAGAATAAAAGTTCAATATTTTCAAACGTAGTTTGCAATTTTGTAAAAAGAAAGTCTCCCCAGCGCTTTCACCATATTGCTCCTGAGTCAACTTAAAAAATTCGAAATGTTGTTTTCTGATTCATTACTGTAAAAATAATTAAGACATATCTGTTTGAATTCCCATTTCAGTGTAATTTATATTCCATAACCTGTTTCTACCCTGTATGGATTCTTTATTATTTTATTTAAACACAAAATACTTCTTTGAATTCTCTTATAACTTTATGTTTTGTTGATTTCAATGTTTCATTCCTTGTTTCTGAGCTTTGTATGCAAGTAACTGCAACCCAATGGCCAGTTATCATTTATTTTTTTTTTGTGAAGTTATTTTCTGTATGCTGTAGTGATTGCATTCCTTGCCAATATTTATTCTTCCTTAACCTCTGTACATGCGAGTCCTAAAGACCCGTTCTGTGTTCGGTCCACTAATAAAAAAAAAAAAAAAAAGATCACTTTTCTTGCTAGAGGCTTCTAAGTTTAATTGTGTATTATTTACTTAAGCACTGCTTTTTATGAATTCTTATTGTTACACCATACACTTTTTTTTGCATTATATACAGTACTCATACACATTTACACACGTCCTCCTGCGTTCATTGCAGATTCGTTCATGAATTCATTTTACGGTACGCACACTTTAGTGCTTCGGCATATCGACGCACTTTGGCACAATGTTTGATTGTGAATTTAAGGGATCTTTTTCACGTTTCTTTCCTAATTAGAAGCTTTCTTCGCATGATGAATCGTCTACGGAAATGCTTATGCTTTAATGACAATTAGTACAGCTATTACCATAGCAGTATCGATATGTAACATACACTTTAAGCTATATTTTCTGCAGGAGCAGCTCATGCTACTATATAACTTTTTTCCCAGTGCTTTGCACTGACAACGTACAACTTTTAAGATGGAATCAGGTGCTGGAGGTTCATCAGTAGGTTCCGGATAAAGATGCTGACCTTTGAGTACCCAACCCCATTCAAGAGGATCTATTTCTGTCGTTAATAAAGTGTTCCAATGCTGTACTTGCATGTAAGTTTTAACGAATGAAAATGCACGGATTGGGGTGGGAGCTACTTGGTAACTGGTCTCGACGCTACTGCTGTCATTCGCATGTAGGTTGTGTAACAAACTATTAGGGGGACATAGCCAGTTTGTGTACCACCATACAAAGTGACGAAGAACTTGTAGTATGGAGTTTAGACCATGCTACGTGCCGAAGCAACATCCATCATAATAACGAATGATTCTGATAGATCAGGTTGCCCAGATGCTTGCGGTGTAACGCTCTCAAATCCTTTCATAAGTGAGAGAATTAGTACAGCTTTTGGTTATGTGGGAGTGAGTTCATGTGCTAAGTACCGGGGTGGTGTGTACTCGAGCTCAACGAGCGTAGTAAGTCGCCAGAGGAGAGTTGAATTGTCGAAATAGTAAAATACTATTACCAATTTGAACTTCTTTTCCTACATGCTGTGATGTTTTGCTTGGTCAGTCTAATTAATCTAACGGCATTCCAAGGTTTGTCATCCAACTTCTGATGTATTCCATTACCAACAACGTCTGCATCGTCACAGTTCCTTTTTTTTTATCAACTCCTGCTATAACGCCAGTGCCAACATTGCACAACGATGAGTCGTACACTGAAAAAGTTTTATGCTTATTCAGCCATTGTATCATAAGTCTTCGATTACTCCGGTCATTCTTCATACCTGATGGCAATAGTTCACAATGTTGTGCACTCTGTTGGCGTTCAGTTCCAGTTAAAGATGTCATAGCAGAATACATCTCTCCAAATATATGTATACATTGAATCCATGATGCGTCCCACGTATTTTGTGTCATTGCAGGACCGTGGGTTAAACTTCCTCTATTCTTGATAACACATCGTACTCTGTTCAATTGCAAGTTCCGGGGAATTCCTTTCCAGTTTTCCATGATTTCCATGGTTTTGAAACTGATCGTATGGGCACGGTTGTGTAAATTGTAACTGCTACAACATCTGAAGGTATATCCGTCCACACTTAGCATACATATTGTGTCCTGTCGCAGCAAATAGAGGTAGCATCATGGCACAGCAGCAAATATTTTATACAAAAATAAAATAAATATATGAAATAAACGTACAAAACAATTCTAGCTATGTACGGGTGTTTCATATATATATTTTACCTATTTGTCCTAGGGTGCCTGACTTTTGAATCGCCCTGTATAAGGAAAATATCGCAATGTAATTAGTATGTTCAATTTAATAATTTAAAACGTTATTATAGAGGCAAAATAAATATGTAAAATACACACACAAACAATAATTATGACTATATCAAATATATTACATAAATCCAAACAGCAAAATTTGTAGAAAACTGTGCCCAAAATTCAGGCACTCATAGAGGAATTTTCGCAAAGTGCCATGCTTTAGCATTTCGCCTATGAAGAGTACCAATACCCATTAACGTTACAGCAAAAAATCATTTCAATAGTATTTAGTTCTGGGTTGTGAGAAATTTTCGGCTATTTTTACCCTACTATACACTGATCACAGTCTGAAATATTTTGTAATTTTCAGTGAGAACCTGTACAGGTAAGCCTTGAATTCCAAATGCTTCCGAATAACATCCCAAAGTATTGACAGAGGCATGCTAACTCATGGTTCGCTTGTTGAACTGACTTCGTGAGGCTGCGTTGGAAGGATTGCCGAACTCTATCCACTGTCTCCTTTGAATGCAAAGCTTTATTTTCCCACCCACTTCTTTAATTCCAAATTGCATAAAGTATGTTTGCTGGCTTGGGAATGAGCACGGACGAAAACGCTAAAAGCATTTTTATTTCACTCATTCTTTAACTTTCAATATTTTTCATAAATCTTATTCTTCCATGCGTAGATCTCATTCTCCCCGTTTAAGCTAGTTGTCAATAAAATGCAGAGCGTTCGAAGGGCAGATGTAGTATGCCATATCATGCAACCAGGCTGCAGATCTATTCCTTCTTAGGAACGCAATGAACAACGAATGACATTTTACAATTTAGGAAAGTAAAATTTTGGATAACAAATACAGGGTGGTCCACAAGTCTTATTACAGTGGATTATTTTGGAAACAAACATGATTAAAGCAAATCTGACTAGCGGAGGACGGACTTGGGTAAATGAGCTAGTGATTGGTGCATGCGTGGTGAATGGTGACCACCTTGGTGGCCGCCATCTTGGATCCATGTTATTTTTTTTCAAATAGGAAGGTAGACATGTGACACTACAATTAACACTGTTTTTTTTTGCAGTCGAAAGCAGTTCCACAAGCACAAATGCGCTATCATGTCCCGTTCCAAAGTTATGACCCCCCAAATTGACGGTTTTCTGTTTCCTTGCAGTGAAAGCGACATGGCACTAACGCTGCAAGAAAGACGTGACGCCCCATATTTGACAGGCTTTCTTCTCGTTGCAGGTATACCGAGATGACACTGACGAACCAGGAAAGAATTGAGATAATCCTAATGTCTGTGGAAAGACCAGTCATGCGATTGTCCAGGACTTCAACGCGCTCCAACCCTAAAGACCTGCAATAAACCACAACACCGTTAGCTACCTAATTAGGAAATTAAGTGTAATTGGTAATGTTGCCGACAGACCTCCGTTAGGTCCCCCACGAACCGCGACAGATGAGGAGACATCCACAATGGTGTTTGCTGCTAGTGTGAAAAGTCTGAAGCGCAGCACAAGACAATATCAGCGATAACAGGCGTACCATGCGCTTCCGTGATGAGGATTCTTCATACGAACAACTGGTATCCCTTCAAGCTGCGGCTTGTCCAGAACCTTTCAGAGGATGATTTAGACCGTCGCATGGGATTCGCCAATTGGGCTTTGTCACAATATGATTGAGATCCGCATTTCCCAGCCACCGTTCTCTTCACAGACAGAGCAAACTTTTATTTGGATGGTGAAGTGAATCGCCAGAACATGCGGTATTGGTCGGATGCAAACCACGTGCGATCAATCCCTGAAAGAGGGTTATACCTTCTCATATCTTGGTGTGGTCTGTCATATGGAACACGTCGATCATAGGACCCTTATTCATTCCTGGTACCGAATGGTGTCCGAATATCTGGACATGTTACAGGAGTTGGCGTTTCCGTTGCTTCTCCGTCCTGATATCATCTTGCCGCGATATTGTCTGCAAGACGGTACCCCACCGCACTATGCGTTGCTTGTGAGGAAATACTTGGATCTGCATTTCCCTGGACGTTGAATCGGTCGTGAGACCCTGTGGAGTGGCCAGCAAGGTCGCCGGACCTCACTCCCTTGATTTTTTTTATGGTAACACTTAAAACACCTGGTGTATCAGAAGAAGATTCGGGATGTTGAGCACGTACATAAACGTATTCAGTACGTCTCTGATAGCATCCCCCCCCACTCTGTTGTTGCGGGTTTAGGAGGACTGCACTAAGAGACTCCGGTTACCGGTTGTGTGTTGCAATGGACAGGCAACAAGTGGACCAGGTTCTGTAAATGGAACTTTGGGGCGTCATAACTATGAAACGGGATGTGAAAACGCATTTCTGCTTACGGGACTGCATTCCCCTGCAAAAAGCACTGTTAGTTGATGGGTCATATGCCTTCCTTTCCATTTGAAAAAAAATAACATGGATCCAAGATGGCTGCCATTCACCACGTATGCATCAATCAGTAGTTTCTTTACCCAAGTCCGCTCTCCGCTTGTCAGATTTGCTTTAATCATGTTTGTTTCTATAATAATCCCCTATACTAAAACTTATGGACCACCCTGTATGTATAGAATGAGTGCATCTTGATATTATTATTGTTATTTTAGCGTACAATGCTCTCATAACCAATTTAAGGCTACTATTGTCATAAGTAACTTTTCTTATAACTCATTTCTATGCAGTTGCATCACAGAGATTGTTTATCTTCAGGACATTAGTCTTATACGTATCATTTTGTTTACTTAACAGTTAATTTCCATGTTATGTTCATTCGATTTTAATAAAATTGTACACATAACACCAATAAAGGTTTTCTTCTCTTAGCGCGTTAGAACTGGGTAAGATTTCAAGGAAGATATATGTATATTTTCAAAGTACGAAAACGAAAGGAAATACGAGTCCTTTCCGTATTACTACAGGAAAGGGCTATAATAATATGTACTTGCTTCAGGTAATAAATGGAAGCAAAACATGCAAATATTGCATCCTAGATACGTTTCATGCATGCATTTACATTCCCAGCATTAGCGTCATCAAGAATATAATGCACAAAAAATAACATGCATATTAACAATTAACTATCAGCCTGCTTTGTGTTTTAAGTATGAAACATTTTGTTTGCATTTGACCGTAATGTGTTTGATAATATTTTAAATTTACGCAATTGAAATACATGTATTTGCAATGAATTATTACTCTGTTTCATTCTTCGTTCCTTCAAAACAAGATTTGCGGTTGTAGGTTTGGAAATTGGTTGTACGTTTGGAATAGTCTGCTGTCTAGGTTTCAGTGATCGTAATACTGATTTCGATCCCATTAAAACGTATAATCTTCTCTCACATTTAATTGAAGGACCATACTTTATATAACCTTAGTGCTAACAAGGAGTGCTAAAGTAATGAATGACATGTTAGTTTTGCATGCTTTTACCTTTTAAAATAAAATTGAAGATCTCGAACACAGCTGGTAAGTTGAAAATACATTAGACAAAGGAAGGACAATTCAAGAAACATATGAAAGAATGGCTTCAGTAATTACCTAGCAGCTTAAGAGGAAAAAAGGAAGTAACAGTTGTATCACTGCAAGCAATAAGTACACACAGAGTCCGAAACGAGTGAAAACGACTCAGAAATCCATGTCTTCAAATTTGGACATACTTTAACGTGTAAGAATGAATTGCCTTCTAATGGTGGACATAAGAAAATATGTCGATTTTTTGACATTACGGACATGTCCGTCATACGTGTAAAAAAAGTGACCAACTATATCATATCAAAATGTCCTACTGCTTTTGTTTTCATTAGTTTTCACGGATTAGTATGATTTCTTGATCATACCAGTCAACAAGGTTTTCGCCACATGAAAGAAGAATGCTGATCTTTAAGGAACTTTGGCCGCTGAATTCGAATCTGCAATCCGTTTTCCTCTATCATGCACAGTTTTTCCGTGACAGAGGGATTTTCGGGAAATTTCACCCAAAAATTCCCTTTTTCTTCATTTTTGTACCTCTAGCTCGGGTACCCTTAGGCATATAAACTAACAAATTATATTATAGGTTAGCTTGATTTATACTTAATAAACCCTGTAAGTTTCATCTGAGTCGCATCATTCTTCATTGAGAAATAAATATATTTCTATAAATATATGCTATGTGTACTGTCCATTTTGCAGAAAAATCACATGTAACTTCCACGGGAATTACAATATAAGCAAGGTTTATACTTCATTGGATTTGTAATGAAACATACTTTACAATGATGTATACACCATGTCCGCCATTTTATAAGAGGGAAATTCTAGAGGGATTTTTCGAGAAATTCCCTAAAAAAGTAGATTTTTTTTTTGTCTCGTGTCACTGTTCATATAGTGATACATAAACGGGAATTGCGCCAGATTAATCCTATTGAAAAACTGATCTTTAACTCCAAAAGTATACAACAGAATTCTTAGTATCCACGCCTTTTAAATGTTATTCAAGATAGTAAACAAAAAAATTGATATTGACCTACAAAAACAAATATCAATAACTCAGAATGGATCAAATGCATAACTGTTTTACAAAGTATGAAAATAAAACATTTGTACTTACAATTAATTCTTCCTTTTGTAGTGTCAGTCACTTTCTCTAACTAAAAACCAGCAGTAGCCGCCCATCATATGAAGATCCCATTTACCTTGATAACGTTGCTCCATTTTTCTGAATGTCCTTATGGAATCGTTCCCCTTGTTCGTCACTTACAGCTGCTAAATTCTCGGGGGGAAATTCCAAGCGGGAATGAAGCATTTTCAGGGACATTCTACATCCTAGCTATCCAAGAGCATTTGAACGAATTGACGGTAATTTTCTGCCTTATGATTTCCCAAAAATCCATACACCACTTTACTGAAAACTCTCCAGGCGGATAGTTCATCATTATTTAACTTTGTCTCAAGGATGTTGTCCTTTAATTGTTTCCGAATTTGGGGCCCGACGAATATTCCCTCTTTTACTTTCGCGTCACTAAGTTTTGGAAACTGACTTCTAAGGTACGCAAAACCTTCTCCATTCTTGTTCATGGCCTTAACAAAGTTTTTCATTAAGCCTAATTTTATATGTAAAGGCGGCAGCAGATTTTTTTTTCTAAATTAACTAAGGGAGAATACTTAACATTGTGTTTCCCTGGCATATATGTTTCTCTTGGGGACCATTCTTTTTGAATGCAGTGTGATTCAGTTGCTCTACTGTCCCACAAGCAAAGAAAACAACAGTATTTTGTAAATCCTCCCTGAAGCCCCAGTAATATAGCAATTACCTTTAAATCACCACAAATTTGCCAACAGTACTTGTTATAATGTATCACAGCTAACAACACAGACAAACTTTCATAAGTTTCCTTCATCTCTACGGAATATGCCATTGGAATTGATGGTTTAGTGTTCCCATTATGTAACAAAACGGCCGTAAGGCTTGTTTTAGGGGAGTCGATAAACAACCTCCATTCTTCAGGGATGTGTTGGAAACCTAGTGCATCCATTAAACCATATATATGTGTACATGCACAGAGGGAATTTTGCATTATATAGTAACCTGGAAATTGTTCATGTCGGTTTCTGAAAATTGAAATTCTGGTGGTAGGAGCCAGTAAATTCCATTCTTGAAGTCTCAATCCGAGCAACTCAGCTTGTTGCTTACTCAGATTTAGATCCCTCACTAAGTCATTCAATTTGGACTGGTTAACAAGAAGAGGTGTGTTTTTGGTTGGTCTATAGTTTGGATCAAAGGAAGTTGATGGTTCGGGCAACTCATCTACTTGCTCTTCTGCTGGAGAAGATTCTTCTGACTGTGCGTATGGATCAGGGATTGGGAGTTCAGGTCCATGTGGTATGGGTTTTAGAGCGGATGGAACATTTGGGTACTCAATATTAGATTTTGTACGTTTAGAATGACCCCAAATTTTTGTTAGACAGAAATAACAGTCTTCAGCATGACTGGTTGGTTCTCGCCAGACCATTGGCACCGCAAAAGGCATAGCTCGAGTTTTATCGCCACTTTTTCACTTAATAAGAGTAGAATAGCATGTTACACAGCACACATGGGGAGCCCACACTTTGTCTTGATCACCCACATGACACCTAAAATAACTATAATAAGCTTGTTTTAACGTTTCTGTTAATGCACGGCGCTGACTTTTCACAGTATATTTTCCACACACGTAACAGAAAGTGTTCGGTGAGTTTATACACGCACGAAGCGATCTCTTCATAGCGGAGAAAGAAAACAAACACGCACACGCACTTACGACCACTTGTCACAGGCAAATCCAAATTAAAACTAAACCTACAATATGCATGCAGTTATACAACACTTCCTTATATATTTGCCATGGACCTGACAATTTATCAGTAGAGTCCGATTTTGGGCAGCTTTATTGCATCAGCTAAACACGTGTTGTTGTACAGCTGTATCAATGCAATCGCATGCCAGGTGGTAGAAAACCACAAACCTCTTACTCCATGTCGTATACTCTCATTTTTCGTATTTGTGCCTGTATGGGTAAATTAAATTGTGTTTTTTTTCTTTCGGTGCAAAGAACGCAACATCACGTCTTAAAATAAGTAGTACAAACAACATACATGCAGCTATATTTATTTCTCTAGAAATAATAATGCGATTGTTCTGAAACTTGCCAGATTTCTAAAGTATAAATCAAAGTTTTATATGGTGTCATTTTTGTATTTATATTTCAAGGGCCAGTGGTACGAAAATTTGGCAAAAGTATATTTTGAGGGAATTTCTCAGCCCCTCCCCTTGTCACGCAAAAAAAAAAAAAAAAAAAAACTATGGGTGATGGAGAAAAACGGATTGCACTTTCGAATTCAGCGACCAAAGTTCCTTTAGGATCAGATGTTTTCTTTCATCTGGCAAAAACCTTGTTTACTAGTGAGCTATTGGTTTATTGAATTGATATAAATCTATATTCTGGCGCAATACCCGCTTCTGTATCACTATATGAACAGTGACATGAGACAAAAAATCTACCTTTTTAGGGAATTTCCCGAAAAATCCCTCTAGAATTTCCCTCTTATAAAAATGGCGGACATGGTGTATACATCATTGTAAAGTATGTTCCATTACAAATCCAATGAAAATAAACCTTGCTTATATTGTAATTCCCGTGGAAGTTACATGTGATTTTTGTCCACCTATTGTATATGGTAAAACGGACAGTACATATAGCATATATTTATAGAAATATATTTATTTCTCAATGAAGAATGATGCGACTCAGATGAAACTTACAGGGTTTACTAAGTATAAATCAAGCTAACCTATAATGTAATTTGTATGTTTATATGCCTAAGGGTACCCGAGCTAGAGGTACAAAAATAAAGAAAAAGGGAAATTTTGGGGGAAATTTCCCGAAAATCCCTCTGTCAGGGAAAACTGTTTGATGGAGAAAAACGGATTGCAGATTCGAATTCAGCGGCCAAAGTTCCTTTATGATCAGGTGTTTTCTCTCATGTGGCAGAAAAAAAAAGTTAAAATTTGTTGACTAGTGTCATTGGGGCAATGTGTGAGTTGATACATGTCAAATCTTTATGCACATGCGCGGAAACGTGAACCGTTTGTCGTTTTTGTCTTGTTATCACAGTTAGCAAGGTAGGAACTTCGTTGCTCGTTCCAGAAATTTTTAAATATGTTTTAGCAAAAACAACTGGTTCATTTACCATTGTTATAGTAGAGACTTAGCGACACTTTAAATGCTGTCTAGCGACTGGTAAGTCTTGACTAAAATAGTTATTGTATTTCGTCACTTGTTTGACAAAATGCATATCAGTAATGTGCATTTCAATATAGTAACTTGTAAGTTAAAAATGATTTCGAAGTAGTGTGTTCATCGAAACTGTTCCCCTTGGATATCCATGTGATATATTTTCTACAAGTATATTTCATGCAAAAAGTAATAAGCACAAAGCATACGAGCAAAATAGTTGTTTGTATACACATATTGATATGACGTATTCGACAATCTCTGCTTAATAATTCGAAGGGGATATTGCCACTTACGGAGTTAGCTACAAAATGTTTAGATGTGTTGTTCCTTTCGCCGGTTTCCACAGCAAGGACAAAGCAATCATATTTTATCGTTAGTATGTACGTATATACAAGTTCAAATAAGTACGACGTGTTCTACCTTTTCTCGCACTGGCATTGAAAGACAAACTTCATATTATCTTATTTTGTCGTTATAATGCATATATAAAAGAAGCTACAACTGAATTAGTCATATTGATCTATTTTCGGATTTAGCTGCAAAATATTTCGAGAGGGACCATTAACTATTTATACCAGTTTTCACAGAAAATGAAAATGAGCGTCCCTTATTTATTGTTGCGATGTTTGCACTAAGTTTCAAGTAAATTGGATGTGGTTTTCTATATTATTTAAAACTAGCTCCAAAAACTTTCGGAAGGGCTTTTGCACCCTTAATATGATTTTCGAGAGAAAGGAGAATAGCGCATTCCCTTATTTTGTGTATATTGTTTGCATGGTACAAATTTTCGTTAGAGCTCCTTCGTGGCTAAGCAGTTAGCGTTCGCGCCTTTGGCGTGGGAGTCCCAGGTCATATGGTTCGGATTCCACGTTAATCAGAAGGTCCATGTCTCATATAGCCTCGCTGCTGAACGGGACGTTAAAATCAACTCAACCAACCAATATTTTCGCTAAGATCATGCACGTATGTGTATACTTCTAATCTTTTCTGGTGCTCATGCTTTGCATTAATGAACACTTTCTTGTGGCCCAATAACAAAATGATTGGAGAGACTTTTCTCCCCTCAGACGAGACTTACCACAGAACACATACTATACATTTGTTTTTGTATTTGTGCCGCCTGGGGTCTCAAGAGGGATGGCGTTTACCGAGACATGTAAAAAATAGTAGAAAATAACAAAGTGTCGAATTCATAGTTTTTGCGGCCTTTGAGATCAATGGTGAATCACCGATCGTTAACTTCCAAATTCGCCCAATTCGGCTGCGGGCCGGGGGTCACTGGGAGATACCGAGACACGTAAATATAATCCAAAATGACCGCTATTCGTATCAAATGCATAGTTTTCGCGGTCGCTGAGATGAATGGTGATACTCTCATAGGAATTTGCTTCCAAATACAGCCCCCATCGGCTGGAGGCCAGAGGCGTTTTTTTTAAAATTCGAACCAAGGGGTCTCAGGAGGAGTTTACCGGGATATGTAAAAGTAATAGAAAATGATCGATATTTTTTTCTTTCGTTGTTCAATTTGTTTACATAGATATTTTATCTGACCCATGCGAAGAATGGGTATTTTAGCTAGTAATTTATGTATTAACCTCGTGAGAGAGAGATAAGTTCACTCAGTTTAAATCGAAGTAGTGAAAATGATTGTGAAGCCTTAAAGAAAATATGACATATTACACTAAAATCGAACAGTTGTAACGGAAATTACCGAGAAAAAATATATATTGTTTTTTGAATCAAGGGTGAAGAGGGTAATTCATACTACATGAAAAGGTTAAATTCACCGCTCGTTCTTGACTGATTTTAATCCCAAGCCATGGGGATGGCGGAAAAAAGTCAAAGAAAATGTACATCATATTGTATCGAAACCGAATGAATTGTAAAAAAAAAAACAAAAAAATATCGTTGAACTCTAAAAGAAATGCAGAGGGGCTAGGAGGGTAAACCCACTAACTTATTTCTTACTGATGTTAACTCAGTGCATAGGGAATAATCGGGTAGCCTCAAAGAAAAGTACGACATACTGCGCCAAAATCGAATACTTTCTAACGAAAATTATCGTTGGGTATATTATATATATATATATATATATATATATATATATATATATATATATATATATATATATATATATATATATATATATCGCTTTGTTATGAAAGGTCATCAGTCACTGACTGATGCCGTTTTAGCACAAAAGTTGATAACGCCTTCAGAAGGGTAAATTAATTGGTAGATATATTGTCATTGCTTTCTTTGCAAGTATCATGTATTATTACCGTAAGCGTGATACTGTGCTGATCACGGGCGTCTCTGGCGGGGGGGGGGCAAGGGGCACTCTTCCCCTCAATATTTTGAAGTACAAATATTCAATATTCTCTTCTAATTTAATTTATTTACTAACGACAGAATAACATACAAATAATAATAATTATATTTATTTGGAATATAATATTCAGGCTGTAAAACGATTATAACAGAGCTGTGAAATGATTATAACAGAGTACTTGATATGTCTTAGGGGGTCCGTGAAGATAAGCAGAAAGGAAAAAAAATGGAATCGAACATAATAAACAGGTTGAGATAGGTTCTATCATATACATCACTTTCTTTGATGTCCCCCTCGAAATTGTACATGCGAGAGACGTCAGTGGTGCTGATGGAACTTTAATCGAACGAGAGTTTGTGGCCTGAAAAAAGGCCATTTCCAGTTGGTAATACGGAAAAATGAAGACACAAAATTTGGAAACTGGTGCAAACCCGAAGTTGTTAATAGCTGGCAATTGTGATTCACATTACATTCACCGAAGTATATCTGATGAAAAGTTTTTTCTTTTCGTGTGTCTAGCAAGGGAAGGTAATCTCGAATAGACTAGAAGGATGGTAACAAATGTATGTAAACAAAAAAAATGAATTCGTGGCTTAAAATTAGTGAAAAAATAGCCAGAAGACCGAAGAGGGAGCAGTGCGTTTAATGCCATTCCACGTGACATCGAGCTCATGATTCGCAATCATATTGAATCATTTCCGGTGAAGGAGTCGCACTATTCAGGAAAAAAAAAACATATACTACTTAAATACAGATAGACCTGACAAATTTAAAGTTAAGGAAGCTTCCGATATCTACAACTACAAGCAGTGGTGGATGGATTACTACTAGAAGATACCTATTTCCATTCAAAGTGAACAATCCCACGGATTGAACGAGTGTAATTTTCCATATCAACTCTGTTTCACTTCGTTTTAGAGAAGCAAAGGAAAGGTTGTCACAGGCTACACAACAATCAATGTTCTTATTCGTCATATCTATATTTCAAACGACACTTCCAGCGACATCACGTGATTCAACCAGCACACGAGAAAGTGTATCCTACAGGGAAAGTTCCCATTGAATAATGTGAAATGAAAGGCATGTTCCTGCGGAGTAGACGTAACTTTATTGTGAACTTCTGCGTTAGTTACTGACATCAGAAACTGACAAAGATGATAACTAGATATGCTGAATTTAGCTAATGCATTTTGTTCAACAAATCAATCTTGTATGATTTTGTTTATGTGACTTCTGAACTGTGTTTTATTAGGGATGGGCACAAAACCAGATTTCTGCTTTTTCTATATACAGGGTGTTCCAAATAAGACCGACAACGTTTCAGAGGTGATTCTTGATAGCAAGACAAGACGAAAAGTATAGACCAACCTGGGTGCACAAATGCCTCATCTCGGAGTTATAGGCTGCCGAAAACATGGAAAAAATGAAGTTTAAAGGTCCATAACGCCAAAACTATGGGACCTACCGTGGTCGGGCCAAGACTTCAATTAGGAATGTGTGCCCTATCCAAAAGTCTGTTTCTGAATCCTAAGGTACTCAAGCAACAGTTTTTATAGAGGCTGTTTGGCTAGGGGCATATAATATGAAGTACTCACCAACTACCTCTATAAAAGTCGTTGTGGAAGTACCGCAAGATTCTGAAACATGGATATTTGGATAGATCACATATTAATTCTCAAACGAATTCTTGACTCGGCTACGGTAGGTCCCATATTATTGGAGTTATGAACCTTTAAATTTCATTTTCTCATGTTTTCGGGAACCTATAACTCCGAAAGGGAGAATTTCTGCTCGCAGATTGGTCTATACTTTTCGTCTTATCTTGGTGTCAGGAATCAACCCCAAACATTGTCGGTGTTGTTTTGAAACACCCTGTATATACAAAAACTGTTTTGCCGATGGCCTAGTCTAACTTTTCGTTACTAAATAGTATGCATATTTTGTAACAAGCAATACACGTAGTCTAGTAATAAAACAATTTTGTCAATTTTTAACAAAATTTGGGTCTTTTGTGGTGAAAGGGCATCATTTTGGAAAGTTTACATCATCACAGCATAACACACATCATGCATGCAAAGCTAATAACTATGTTAAAATGCCTAGTGAAAGATGACAAATCACCAGCCCAAACCATTGGAGGCTACGAAATCTCTACTTTCAATTGGACTTTTTTTTCTGTTTTCCTAAATTTTATATTCGTTGACTGATGCCCTTTCAAAGAAAAGCAATTCACATCCACACCCACCCACCCACCCACCCACACACACATATGTATATATATATATATATATATATATATATATATATATATATATATATATATATATATATACATATATATAATTTAGAAGGAGATGAACTTACAGTTTTACTCTTGGCAGATTTTAACCTCAAATTGAGGGATATTCAAGATGTCATAAAGAAAATATACACCAAGCTTTGTCATAAAAACTTCATATTGAAATATTGTTTTCCATGAAGAAAAAGACAATATTATTTTGCGTGTTTATAGTGGTGGAAGTAAGAACGAAAAAATCACCTACTTAATTAGGTTTCATCGAGCTATACGACGTTCAGAGACATCGGTCTGTAAAACAAAAAAAATCATCCAGACAAATAACACCAAGTTACAAGTATTTTGCAATAAAACAGAACAGCAATAAACGAATTGAATTACGTAGAAAAGCCTTTCCCAGTTTGCATGGTGTTTCAAGTAAAGCATTATTTCGTTTAGCACATTTTGTTGAGAAGAGCGAACTCCCCACTGACTTACGAGGTAAGCATAACACTCGTAAACATATACCTGACGATGTGAATGTCAAAATCCATCAACATATTTCTTTAAAGATAACTTTGATTACAGATTTGGTCAGCCACAAGTGGATGTTTGCTCACAATGAGAGAACTGAGTCAAAAAATAAAGTCGCCTGTGCAAAATGATGCCAAAAGAGCTGCAACTGCTGAACTACTAATCCAGAAACGTCGAGCAAAAAAATGCTAATCTAAACTTCAAGAAATCTGTTCACTATGCAAAGAGAGGAAGGATGTTGTAGGTATAGTTTTCGACTTCATGCAGAATCTCCCACTTTTCTCAATACCTGTTCAG
This sequence comes from Thermobia domestica, assembly GCF_964235325.1. Lineage (NCBI taxonomy): Eukaryota > Metazoa > Arthropoda > Insecta > Zygentoma > Lepismatidae > Thermobia > Thermobia domestica. Next base: position 270,759,415 of record NC_137459.1, on the reverse strand, counting down.
GAAATGTTTTATTGTAGAAGGTTATGGTACATAGTGTTTTCTATCCACAATCTTACAAATGACAAGGCTGTATTTTATGCATACCACGAAGGTCAATGTCGAAAAGGACTTGATGAAGTCTGCAGCTTTTTGATTGATTATATAGATAACTATATCCCACAAGAATTGAAAATTCTTCACGTGTTCGGCGATTCCTGCGGAGATCAGAATCGGAACCATATCCTCATCAGGTTCCTCTTGAGTCTAACAATGTGTAGTCCTTTTGAAATGATTCAGCAGTATTTCTCATTGCGTGGTCATTATAGTTTCTTGCCATGTGACAGGGACTTTGCTGTAGTAAAGAGAGCTGTCCGTCGTCGTGATAGAATTTATTTGACTTAGCAATATCACGAAATCATGAAAATGGCAAGGAATAAAGGTCCACATTTTGAAGTGAAAACAGTAGAAACTCAACAAATAGTCAGCTAGAAGGAATAGTGGCCCTCCATTTTATGAAACATACAAAAGGCACACAAAATCGATCTCACTTTCACATAAACAAGTTCAGACATTTCATTTACACGAAAGATCAAATGGGATACGTAAAAGCCTATGTCTACATTGATGGACTGCAAAGTGATATTTCCACCTTTACAAGGGTCGCGAGGATGTATTTCTGCCAGCAACTCCTTCATACAATAACGATATTCCTATAAACAAGAAGAAAGTACAGGATGTGGAAAAAATAGTTAAACACATTCCTCACGAATACAAGTAGTTCTATGACAGAATATTATTTTCTCCCACACGGAAGTGATGATGGTGACAGACAAGATGGCTATGATTGAATGATTATGCAATGTGTGTGCATTTTTGAAATGTGGTATTTACATGTTAAAATGTATCAAAAGTAAGAAAAAAAAATAAACTCAACAGAAACAATGAAATATTTTATACTATATGATAAGAGTTGTAACATTGTCAAACATATCAGTAATATGTGCCACATAGTATGTACCAATGGCAATAATAAAAATATAACTTTTATAATATTTTTATAACATTAAGTAGTAATTTCAAACAAAAAAAAATAAGAAAATATATTTTCTCCAAAAATCAACAGAGATGTAAAAGGAAAACATTCCAAACACTTCCAGCATTAATTGCGGAAAAAATTAAGATTGTCTCGTACTGGAAAGTAGTTGTAGAACATGAGGCATAACTAGTACTGCAAATGATCAATTGTAAGTTTTTTTCCTAAATAGCATCAAATTACCGAGGTGTAGTTTTTTAATGTTTTTTTTTTTCTCAAAATCACTCGAAGTGGAATGTTTTCCTTTTGCATATCACCGATTCAAGTAGGGTCCCATGTCTGTATCTTGGGTGGGAGGCCTGCAAATCTGCTACGCCGATGGTATCCCTTAGTTCTGTGTTTTTCTCTCCATTTATTGCGGATGTTTGTTGTTGTGCTGTTAGGATTTTATATTTAACCTTTACATTATGTAACTTTTTCTTTTACGAGTTTTTTTTTTTTTGAAAAATGAAAGAAATTGCTTTCCACTGATATTTATTTTGTACTACTCATCTTGTTTGAATTGCTTAAGTAAGATCATTTTTTTTTTAAATATTTTTTAATCCATCCATATCCCTCACAATAATAAAACCGTCATTCTCAACAATTTATTTTATTCTCTTATTTGCAGTTTGCCACACTGATTTATTTGTAACATAATTAAGGTTTGGTCCAACGCTTTTCTAGTTCTCAAACCATCCAACGACCCAGCTTTTGGGTTGCCTACTATTGCAGGAAAAGAACAATTGCAGAAAACAACACACTTTCGGAGTCGTCCATACAACTAATCTTAGGTTGTGGTTATATGAGAAACCCTGTCGTTTGTTGTACCAATAGTGTGGAAGATACGAGCAAACAACCTTATTGACTGTTATTTATGCATGACTGAAATCTTTGGCATGTCTAGAAAAAGTAAACACGTCATCCAGTATCCTGATATTCCTTCGGCCATACTAGCTGCGTCTCACACTAACGATTTACCAGTAGTTTCTGGCACTTGGGCAATGGAAGAAAATAACTGGAATGAATCTGGCGTTTCACCTGAGCCAGTGACTTCTACTCAAAAGAACCGGACTATATGCCAATACATGCTGACAGTGATATACATTTAATAGAGTAGAAATACTTAAACGATTAATCACGGGTCTTAAATTTGTCGAAAAAAAAAACACCCGAATTACTGCATTCTATACTATAGCGGTGGAAATTACTTGTCCTGGTACAACAAATATCTGAATTTCGACACAGATATCAGTCCTTTGCATAATTTTATAATGGAGAAGAATATGTACTTCTGTACAGTTCTTACAGGTCTGATGAACAAAATAGACAACAATCCAGATGAGTGGTGATTGTTTATCGATTCCTCAAAATTTAGTTTGAAAGCAGTATTGCTTCATAATGGCAATATTTTGCCATCAGTTCCGGTGTTCATGCTGTTGACTTAAAAGAAATCCACGAAAGTATGTCTGTCATTTTGCGTACTATAAAATACAAGGATCATGGTTGGTAAAAATGTGGTAACCAGAAAGTGATTGGCTTCCTGATTAGGATACAAAGTGGTTTCAGCAAATATTTTGTGTATGTGTGTTTGTGGGACAGTTGTTTAAAAGATAAACATTACGTGATGCAACATTGGAGAAGACTGAACGAATTATCCCAGGAGTATGTAACATAAAAGTAGAACCATTGGTTCCTTTTCATAAAAGTCTTCTTGGTCCATTGCATAAAAAAAATATGGGTTGATGAAGAACTTTGTGAAGAATTCTCAACGGAGATAATGACGCTTTCACGTACCTGAAAAATATGCTTCCTTAGATCACGCATACTAAATTGAAGGAAGTAATTTTTATTGAGCCCCAAATCACGAAAGCCATTTTGGACGAAATGTTTGGAAATCTTCTACAAGGAGCTGAGATAGAAGGTTGGGATCGTACGCAGGTTTCTTGGAAACAGAAAAGAAGAAAATTTGACCAAAATATTGATCAAAAATTTGTCAGAATGCTACAAAAACATAGGTCGCAGTATGTCCTTGAAAATTAACTTCCACCATTCACATGTAGACTTTTTTTTATTTTTTTAAAGTTTTATGTCCCACGGTTATGCCCGTTAGGCTAAAGGAGACGATGATGATGAGATATGAGTGAAATGGTGGAATGACGAAAGTGGGAGGAAACGGGAGAACCCCGAGAAAACCCACGAGCACGGTGTTTGTCCACCATAAAGTTCACTTGCCTGGGGCTGGGATCGATCCCGGGACCCTAAGCACTAGAGGTGAACGCTCTACCACTGAGCCACCGCACTGAGCCACTGAGCGAGTTTCTATCAGGTACATTTTGATTTACGCGAACAGACAAAAGCCTTACAAAGCTATGTCCAGAGAATTCGGAGCTTAACAAAACATCAAAATCTAGTGATGTGTTTAAAAGGACAACCACATTAGCTTCATGAATGGAATAATTATCCTGGTACAGTCTTCAGGGCTTTGAATTCCACGAGTCTGATCATTTCGGGCAAAGAGCTCAAGTAAGCAATTGAATGTGTCTAGAGAAAAGTACTTTGTACGTGTATGTCCTTCCTCTGCGTACTTATGACAAACACTGCCACAGCAACCGAAGAACACAGTCAGCATTGGTTTTATTTTGCTATATACCTGGCGATTTCCTCTGGGTAATCGCGAGCTTTGTTAGCCCTTGGTGAGGTGGAATGTACCCACAAAGTCGGTTGTGACTTCGTTCTCACGTCCTACCCGTACACAATGTCTTTACCATTTTAGCCGCATCGAGACCAAAGAGAAGCACATAACATAATCAATCCTTCTCACCGCAAATACACATGAAAGTAATGCCATCTACATGATAAAGACACCATGAACTTCTCTTCCAAAACGCAAAGTTTGACCAACCTACTTCATGCAGTTTTCACAAAACAAAGATCATATATTTTTTCGACAGGCCTCGTATAATTTGCAATTTTAAAATATTTAGCGTTTCTTAATTCAATGCGTGATTTTACAAGAAAAAAACTGCAAGCAAAAATCAACAGATATGCCGGGACTACAGCTTCTTTAATTATGCGATTGAAGCTTTTCATGGTGTGATCTGTAGGGCAAAGGGAAAGCTTTCAGGTAGTGGTACGTTCGTTTCAATGTAATCGGAAATAGGGTAATAATAGAGGGAAAAAGGAAACTTTTCCGAATTTCTCACCTAAAATCGTTAATTAATTGTTTTGGCTGGAAACCCTGCAACCAGATGGAAGAAAACTATCTGGAAACAAACCGTAGTACTTCAAGAATACATCCTACAAGTATCATGGCGATATCTAAGAAAGTAAGCATTCAATTTATAAAAATATCTCATTCTACCTCAAAAATTCTCCATTTTCTAACCATTTCCAGAACATGGTTTATTATAAACCTACCTGTACTTCACCTAATTATTCTAGTGAAACTTTTTATGGTGCGCTGTGTAGGCTAAGAACGAAGATTCTAGACACTGATGCGTTTGTTCGAGCCAACAAAAGGGAAATAATAGAAACAAAAAGGGATTTTTTTTTCATAATTTGCCCCTAAAATCTGGAATTAAAATTCACTGCAGCTGGAAACAGTGCCATCACACACACACACACACAAACTATCTTAAAATAAGCTTTGCTATCCTTCTAATATATCCTACAAGTGTTGTGACGATATCTAATAAAGTAAGCATGTCAATAAAAAATATTTCATTCTACCTTAAAAAAATCACAGTTATCTTTCCAATTAGAGAACAAGGTCTACTGTAAACTTCAACTGTACTTCCCCTAATTATCCTGTTGAAAGTTTCTATAGTTCGTTGTGTAGGGCAAAGACGAGACTTCCAAATACTGGTACGGTTGTTCCGATGCAGCCAACAAGAGGGAAATAATAGAGACAAAACATATAATTTTCCCAATATTCCCCCCTAAAATCTGGAATTAACAGTTTCTGTAATCTTAAATTAAACATTGGTACACCACTAATATATACTACAAGTATTATAGTGATATTTAAGGAACAAAGCTTCTAATTACCAAAAATATATTATGGTAAACATAGAAGGGAAACATTAGAAAAATCAAGCTTTAGAACCTAAATACGAATTTTTCGTGCGCCCCCTAATTACTCCATTGGAACGATCTGTACTTGTGTTCGTTAAGTAAGGATAAATGTTCGATTGGCGTAAGTTGACTTGCACTCGGACGTATAGGTACGGATTTATAAACAAAAATCTCGAATTTTGTGCCCAAATTTAGGGAAGTTTTAATTTCGCTAATTGGAAATACTACGCGTATTCCCGTCGAATTGATGTCAACAGTTAGGTATCCATCCGAAATATCTATCTGGCAAGTCTTAAGGTGGTCTTTCTATAACGAAGGAAGCTACAGGGAAAAAAAGAAGTAAAGGAAATTCAAAATTAGAAAATTCTCGAATTTTTGACTGGGGTGAAATTAGAGAAGGGAAATCAACACCAGAATAAAAAGAAATTATTATGATAAACTATGGTCCAACCATATTTGGCAAGAATAATATTCCGATATCTTAATTAGTGTCCACACAGGAGCGGATTAAAAAAGTGACACACCCGTGTGTGCCACTTTGGCTACCTGGGCCACCTAGTGTACATTTGATTACATTTTTTTTGACTACTAACCCGTGTTGTTGTTGTACTTACAGTCTCGACTAATAATATCGTTGTTGTAAACAATAACTTTATAAGACAAATTTTCGCTCCTTTTTACATCTTAGTTCTAACACTGTTGGTGAGAAATGCAGGGTGTTTCAAAATGAATATCGGGGTTTTAAGTATTCGTAGTATTTATTACATTTTACGTACAATTATGAGAAATGCATCAAGTAAAAGAGCACCTCAAACAGTCTTTGCTACAAGTGCTCGATGTGAGATTCATTCGTCACACGGTACACATCTAGTCGATAGGCGAGAAAGGCCCATAAACTTTCCGCCATATGGCACAAAACGCATTCAATTTAGGGGAGTCTCGTTTCAACTGTACCATCTCCTGAGGATTTGCTGACGGCCAGATGCAAACATTATGAGTGTTCACATTAGCTCTTAGGTGAAAGGTCGATTTATCACTGAAGACTACACGATCCAGAAAATCTTCATTGTTATGCAGCAATATTTCACTCGCAAAATTGGCATATAAACCGTAGTCTGTTGGCTTTAGGCCTGTAGCATCTGCAAACGATAAGGACGTAGCTGCAAGCATCTCCTTAATATTCTTCACACAGACGGTTTCACTGTACAGATTCAGTCTTTATTAAAACACAAAAAGCTTTCTGCTCTCTAGTCTCCATCTTTGCTACTTTCTCTTTCTAACGGCAGACTGAAGAAACAGTGCCTGTACATGCATGCGTACAAAATTGTTTGAGTTACTCTTTCATTTGATATAATATTTATAATTGTAAGTTAATTGTAATAGATACTACGAAGTTTCAAAACCCTAATATTAATTTTCAAACACCCTGCATTACTTCAAATTGAGTTATCCTATATTCATGTCTTGTATATACATATACAAGAAATGTCATTATTATCAATTACTAACTTTCATCATCACACACACGGTCAGCCCTAGGCAATTTGTCGCCCCGTGCAATGGCATAATTTGCCACCTCCCCCTTTTTCCAGAAAGAACAAATCTTAAAGTCATGATTTTAAGTATAATACTCCAGCATGAACAATGAAGGGGAGGGTAAGTGTATTCGCACTCAGAAAGGCTTAAATACTTACTAAAAATCTCGTTGTATCTGTTTTTTTCTTATTACTAATCTATTACGTTAGTGAAAGATAAAGCAAACATACCTGCAGAAGAAAGATGGTAATCCTTTTTATGGAATTCAATATCGAGCCTCAATCTCAATGTATCGGTTTGCAATTCCAATGCAAATAGTTCTTTTATCTTTATTTCTTGATTTTTCTTCTGCATCTGTTAACATTTTTGTAAAAAAGACTGGTTTCTATCTACAATGATAAGGAACTTGTTTCTAAAAAAAAACAAGACTAGTTCTCATATCAAAACTGTGATAACTTACTAAATGGAACAGATATTCGCTACTATTCGAGAATTAAATTTAAGCATTTGAAAACAATCAAACAATTTGTGCTCGGATTGATTCGACCATTTGCTTTAACGTTGTCCATGTGACCTTAAACTAATGCAACTTAAACATAATTTATGAATGTAGTATTCAAATAGGTCAGCTTAGTAAATTTAACTACCATCATCATAAAGTCTGTTTCCAACAAGAAATATTTAATTTAAATAATATACTTATAACTAGAGACCGGATGTTAGACAAAGTGTTCTTTAATGTTCTTTAATGCTAAAGAAATGATCGAAAATAAACGTTTTCAAAGTTTATACCGGGGATTATAGTTAGGATTTAACCCAACTTTATTTTGCCTATTTTGCCTATTTCGCCCCTCACTGCCTAAATAATTGCTTTAGTGCCTAATGTTGCGTATTCTATGCATTTTCTTTGAAATAAGACTTAATTGGGAAATATATATAATGTACATACTGTAAATAACACAAGCACATGGTACATTACAATTTTTCTCTTTCTCTCTACATATCAAGCTTCGTTTTTTACATATAGAATGAAAGAAGACATTAACAAACAGGTATGTTGCTATATTCTTTGAACACTATTTATGACGAATCTATTTTTTAAAATTGTATTGATTATTTATCTTCATTATTTCGAGTTTCATTTTAGTGCCTATATTACTGTTTTTTTAAAATTTTAAGTGCCTATTTGACTGCCTGTTTTCGAAGTTTTTAATGCCTAAACATCCGGTGTGTATTTATAACAGATTTTGCCGAATCCTCCAAACTTGTCGCTCCATGCAAATGCACGTGTTACAGACATTGTAGAGCCGGCTTTACATATCATATATATCTAGTCGACAAATTATTTATATATAACATTTAGAAAAATACTAAAAAGGCATATTATTATTAGCTTTTACCTTTAGACAAGTTATTTGGTTTTTATACTGTTAGTGACATTATTTTCGTACATATTAAAGGCTTTCACGAAAAAACAAAATTTCATTTCTACTTTTATTTCTTAGTTGATACTGATGAAAACTGCTGAAACCCGAATTGTTAATTGGTATGGTATTCATGTAAATTGTAAAGTATTTGTAGCGTATCAGTATCTAGTGTTTAATTTATGTTGCATTTTACGGTGATTACACCCACATAAAAATATTTCGTACTTAAATAGACGTAAGATGCATTAGAAATGACTATTAAAAAAACGAAATTTAGAAAAAAACGAGAGGCAATGTTTTTTTCTAAAGAAACGCACATTTCTGAAAAAATACGAACTTTTTTTTTCTATTTACAACACTAGTGATGACGAAGATCAAACAGGGAATTAAATTACCTAGATCATAATTAAGATACAGAGCACTCTATAAAAAATGTGTAGAAGCATTGTGGTTATACATTACAGGATTCCATTGGTGATTCTCGAAATAGTGTTGCACAGATAAAGTTCGAATTTTAAACATTAAAATTAAAGTTTTTTAAGTCACACTAGACAAATCCAGTTGCTATTAATAGTTTTTAACATTAAGATATTTGCGTTGCAAATGAATTTAGTTTTACGTAGATCATAACAATTTGAGGAAATTCAAACATCATGGTGCCTCCATTTGACTCATTATGATGTAGTTATATACTGTACGCTTTGAATTAAGAAAAATAGTAAAGTTCTCTCTCTCCCTCTCTCTCTCTCTCTCTGTCTCTCTCTCTCTCTCTCTCTCTCTCTCTCTCTCTCTCTCTCTCTCTCTCTCTATATATATATATATATATATATATATATATATATATATATATATATGTGTGTGTGTGTGTGTGTGTATGTATATATACCTTTCGTTTATAGGACTTTCATATCGCTTCCCCCGAGACCTTCAAATGCTTTCTAACTAAGAAGTTATATTTTAGAATGTAGTCAGATAGGAATTCGTTTTATAGGTTTCATTTCTTTGCCTTAATTAACTTTAGAAACAGCACACATCTCCACACGTGAACATGGGATTTCGCAAAAAATATATATATTGAAATTAGTGTTTGAAATTCTTACATTGCAACGTCTAAGTACATTTAAACTTAACTTTCATATGAATTGCTGAAAAGAAGAACGATAAAAATAAGTTTTCCCAAAATGGAAATAAGTGCATAATGACAACTACACACAAGAAAGTTAATGTCGGAAAGATATATAAGCATAATCATGACATAATTATATTTCTGGGTTTTCTAAAGAGGACTACATAATGCTGTGATCCCTTTCTTTTATGCACAAAGGCTATATTAAAGTGTACTCCCATGCGCAATAAAAAATGCGCGTATAATGTAACTCACGATTTTTCGCATTTATTCAATTTTCCTTACTTTTATGGGTAAAATTCAGTATTAGCATGTAGAGATAATATAAAGCAATCTATCTAAGGAGATGTTTCCAAAAAATATAATAAAATAATAAAAAAAAATATAAGCAAAAAAACATAATTATGCTCGGTTTTGTGTATACTGGCAATCATGATTTCTAGGGATTTTTTCAGTAGCAGAGCACGATTACGGAGGTAATTCAGTAGGGGAGTCGAGGAGTTGGATCAAGGAACTGGATAGTGGAGTAAAATGTTGGATTTATTGGTTAAAACCTAGTGTGTAGATTGTCTGACAAATATAAATTAGCTTCTGTAACCAAGATGTCGTACGTAAATATAGAAACAAGGACGAAATCTCCTGTCTTGAGGTTGGAAGTGACATGCGCTATAGCATTTATTTGTTAAGAAAAACAGAACAAGCAAAAAGTAGTTTCCGTGGTTAGGTGGGTAGCGTGGTGGGTTATTAGTTCTTACACTATTTTGACACTAGATCGAATCCCATCCCATTCCATCCCATTCCTTTTTTTACAAAACATTATAATGTCCATGTTAATAAAAAACGAAGCAACATAATAAGGACATAACTTATTGATATTTCGCTGTAATGACGTATTTATTCAGTATTAGAGTACTTCTGGTAATAGCTATTGTTTTCAGTTCATGCTGTTGTATAGCTTCTCTCATCCTGTTTCCTTGGGAAAAGAACAATTTTGTCTTCAACAAAGTGTGAAGGACGTATACGGACAGAAAAAGACATCTTAATACCAAACGTGATTTATCATGATAAAATGGACTAGTTTGTCATTATTAAAAAAAATAAAGTAAATTATTGAAATTGGCTTCTCTTTAACTATTAGCTATTTTTTTCTTTAAAAGACTATACTTTATAACGCAAGGTGTGTGATCATACCCACAAATTAAGCTAGGAAGTGAAAGATAATTGTTTATACAAACATTTTACAGATTTAGGTGCATGAAACACCAACACACCATGGTCTCGCTTATCTGACCTCCCTTTGTTCCACATACCGTATGATCCGACATATCATTGCAGATAGCACCAATCATCAAGAAGAACTGCAAGTTTTGGTCTTAATCTATTTTTCACGCTCTGGAGTCTATCGCCTAGAACGCTTGTCTACAACTTAACTCACATGTCTATCATTCAGTGCAGAAACGTATCCATGTCTTCTATTCGGAGGGGGCCCAACACGAATCCTCGTAAGCACGTAATTCTAATGTTCTAAAAATATCAATAATAATAATAATAATAATAACGCAACAGTTCTGTATTTATCTTATTACTTCCTGTTCTGTAACAGTTCTGTATTTTCCTACTTTTCATTTATAAACCGGTTTACTTTGGGAACTACATTATACTGTAGCACAAACAAAATGAAATATGTTTTCGAGAGAAATGTAACTAAAGAAAACTGTCTGCTACGTATATCACATAACAAAAATAGCAAGAAGACATTGAGTGTATCGTTCTAATATATTAAAGTTAAAAACGGAACGGAAACGAAATGTTAATCCTATTTAAAATTGTTCTTTAATTCCACCTGATATAATAGCATTATGGTATGTTCTTAGAATTATAACAAGACAGTAGCACATAGCCCAACGTTTGGACACTTAATCCAAGTAAACTGATATAAAGGAACCTCAAAAGTGTAAATGCAAGTTTATTAAAAATACTTGAGCTTCGGAGGGGGACAGCCCTCAGGCCCTCATGCTGGATACGTCCCTGATTCAGTGCAGTGCATTTATTTGTTATCAAACATGATTATTAGATGGTAATATGTAAAATTATATCATAAGTTTTACGTATAGTAGGTCTTTTCTTAACACATTCATATTATCCAGCGTTCTGCCTGCCTGTTTATGTCGGATAAGCGAAACTCTACGGTATTTCCAAAGCTAGCATATACATGAACTAGAATTGTATCGTCCTAGAACAGACAATAGTGTGAAATGCTTAAATATTAAAAGGCTGGAATAAAAAAGCATATGTACTGTTTTGGTAGCGTCAGAACAAATTAAAAACAATGCAATATATTTCTTAGGTACCAAATTATCATCTTATTGTGTTGATGTGTATTATTTTCTAAACATAGTTTTAAAGGTCATACCATTCGCAATATTCCTAAGGAAATCAAAAGAAAAACTCCTATGTGCCTCTTGTGGTAAAGCGGCTTAAGAGCCTGCCTTACTAAAAATCATACAAAAATTACCATTTTTCTTTTGCTTGTTTATTCATCAGTGAAAGGAGACAATGAAATGCAAGTCACCACAATCATAGATAATGCTATTCTACAACAGAAAATGTGAACCTGAAGAATTTTCAGTGTTACTATCCTTAGAAATTACAGTGTTGCCAGAAAAACAATTTCCCTAGAATTTAAGTTAATGCAGCGAGCAGAGGAACAAACTCAACTGCATTTGGTTACGTATCATATTGTTTTGGTTTCTTATGAACTACTTTTTAAATAACAGTTGTATTTAGTTTGTAATAAACAAAATAGTTTTAATATACAGTTATTAAAACTAAATAATAAAGTTAATTAAAAAGTAGTTCACAAGAAACCAAAACAACATGATACGTAACCAAATGCAGTTGAGTTCGTTACTCTACTCGCTGCATTAACTTAGATTTTAGGGAAAATTGTTTTTCTGGCAACACTGTAATTTCTATGGGTGGCAACACTGAACATTCTTCAGGTTCATATTTTCTGTTATAGAATAACATTATCTATGATTGTGGTAAGTTGCATTTCATTATCTCCTTTGACTGATGAATAAACAAGCAAAAGAAAAATGGCAAATTTTGTATTATTTTTAGTAAGGCAGGCTCTTAAGTGCGTGGTCCGATACCGATTCCCACGTTAAGGTATAGAAGAGTTCCAATATTTCAAAAATGCAAATCCGGGACGCTACTAAATTACGAGAATCTTTGAAATGCTTAAAATTGAAAGAAGTGTTGAATACTAATTCACTTTCCTCCATTAGAGTTGCTCAAGTATTACGTTATCATATTTTTATTCATTTCACTAGACCTTCTTCCAAGGGCGTCCATTTCTCTATAAATTTGGGGGGCCCATTCAAGTGCAGAAGATATATTTTTAAGGATTTTAAGACAAATTGCACTCAAATTATGCCAAATATTGTATATTCATCAATACAAAGGAGGCCCAAATGATATTTGGCGGCCCGGCCCCTCCGGCCCCCCAGAATCAGCGCCCTTGCCATCTTCCTAGTTAAACAAACGTAAGCAGATGATTTACTCCCTCCCCCTGGTAAGCAAAATTATTTTTTCCTCAAGATCTGTTGTGTTTCGTGAAATAACAGCAGCAATTTCCTGATTACTTAACCATCTAGATGAATGCTTTCACTTAGAGCCATCCCGTCGATTCTTGTTGCCTAGGGCCAAAATAAATTAAGGGTGAATAATGAAGATGAGACTTCCATATCAAACATGAAGAGACTTGTGGATCGGAGATATTTCTTTGTTCGAACTTTGATTTTTTCAAATCCATGATGGAAAATTATATTATGAGTACAATTTTCGAATGTAATGGTATGCAATCGTAAGAATATCTTACAAAACAATAGTTTATTGCAAAATACTTTGATTCGAAGAATAAATTACAAGTAATAAGCTTGTTACTTTTCCTGACGAGTCTAAGTCTTGAAGGAGACGGAGGCTCTCGAGCATAGTGCTTCGAACGATTGCCTCACTTGTTCTACCTTCCCGTGGGGCAGCCTTGATTCGACTTGATCCTAAATGGATTATTCAGAAGTCGAAATCGGAAGATGTTCCCCATTGTTCCAAAACACTCTCGGTCGATTACAATCTGCCTCACTTGTGAGGAGACAACCCCATGCCGCAAGCGTCGGTGGACCACCGACAGGCAACTGGCGACATGTCCCCAAAAATTGGCGGTTCCCGCAGCGACGATCAGCGGTGGTCTCACTTCCGTTTTGAAAATTATACCACCAGCGGCAGAGAAGCGACGGAACGCCAACGAACCACAAAATTATTCCCCTAAAATACGTTAAATCGCCTATATGCGTAAATTGTTTGCATTAATGTGAGTCTAAAAACATTTAAAAAAAAAATAAAAAGGTGCCCTGAGCTGGGCGCGAACCACCAACCTTAGGGTTTCTAGTTGCGTGTATTTCCGAACTCGCCACGGAGGCGATTATAGCTTGTAAAGTAATAAATCGTTGAAGTATTTTAATATCTCTAATCAGAGTGCTCCTTTAACCGTGTATATTTGACGATAACAGTTTGGAATCAGATCAAATGCACTCGCCATGTAGTTTTATAAAAAAAATGGCAAGCGTCTATTTACTTTTTTCATAGTTCTCCCATATTCACTTGCTAGTGATCGGCGAAAGTTGCCATCTAAATTCATACAATTATACGTACCCATCTTAAGATTTTTCACTTTATGATGTAAAGGCAAAAGTTACTCTTGACCCCCGGAGCTCAAGTATTGTTCTTATAATAACAATTCCTCAGGGAAAAATAATATAAAATAGTAACCGCATGTAAGTGACTGGCGATAGTTCGTGTTTATCCCTTTGCGATTCTCCGTGACAAATCAAAGGAGCGCGGATCAAAATGAAGTCCTCTCTGTTACGCGGTGGTAACTTCAATACTCCCGATTCCAGATATCTGCTTCGACTCGACGAATCCCTGCCACTAGTGACACACTAGCGACAATCCTTCGACGCGTCGCTATTTCGACGATCGCCATTTCCCGGCAAGTGGGCCACTAGGTGTTGGCGACGTTTACGGCATGGGAAAGCTAATAAACAAACAAACCAGTAAATAAATCTAAAGCCTTAAAAGGAAGTTTTCCGAAAACTTACATCTAGCAAAATCATTTGTTGGTATTCCAGAACTGTAAATTCACTTTTATTCATAACTAGCAGCGTTCACCCCGCTTCGCTGCGGTCACCCCGGAACGCAATAAACTTTGTTACTTAGATAATTTTTACTTTTTCGCTTTCAAATTGCAGTAAATGTTAACATTATAGCGCCTGTCATTTATGTTAACCCGCCGAGTGACACGGTCATGCGGGTTGCATATAAATACGTTTATTTTTACCTATGATGAACTAATAACAAAGGATTTGTACGTATGGACACTTGAATGGTCAATTATCTCAAGACACTGGTAATTAAAAATTAAAGTGATATGATAAAAACCATCTAGGGTCCAAATCCTAATAACCCCCCAAAAATAAAAGAAATTGGTTCAGCCGTATTAGCGTGATGAGCTAACAAAGGATTTGTGCGTTCTCTTTTATAATATAGATTTACTTCTATCGTAGTCTTGATGTGAGAATGATACGTCTAAAACTGTAACACAGGTCATTAATACCTCTTTTTTTGCTTTAGTCAGATTTAGCAGCTTTACTTAACAGTCAGTCAATTTGGATCTGTGATTTCAGAGTTTTAGAGATTTTCTTATTTTTTTTTTTTCATTTCTACGACAGTTTGCAACTAACACCATTAACGTATCTCTTTCGATATTTCCATAAGTAATGGCTTGGTCACTCCCAGTATGTTTCAAACAATAAACTATTTACTGTGTCTTACTCCATTAATCCGAACTACATTTAATATCCAACAACTCTGTGCATTTTCCGCTAAATCTGCAAACTTTCTACTAGGTTAAAACTGAGCATTTTCTATTTTCTTCCTTTCTTGCTAAAACAGAAGAGTTCTTTAGACAACCTAGAAATGATGACTCTATACTACATTATGTTGCATAGGGCATTTTATGTAGCATATCATTTGACAGTTGGAAACTTTCTTTGTATATCGAAAGCAACAGGAATTAAGTCCTTGTACACTTACATGAAAAGGTAAAAAAAAAAAAAAAAACTTTTAATTCGTGGAATTGTGTCAATGCACTAGGTCTAGAGAGTTTTTAATTTAAGATTATTATTATTATTATTATTATTATTAGTATTATTATTGACTTAAGTTTTTTTGAATATTAAAAAATATTTCACAAGAAACTGGTATTTTTTAACAAATGTGCTCGATATCAAGTTTGCATAAAGTAGTCACTCTCTCCTATAAATGCCCAGCAAAATGAACAGTGTGACGCAAACTTTTACCTATTATTTACAAAAATATTTGTCGAGTTTATTTTATTTATTATTATCAACGATTCTTCCACGGATCAGCTGTCTGTATACAGTTAAACAAACAAGTATGACATTGAGGGAATGAGTGTAATTATTTACTTTAATAGTAATAGAAAGGTATATTTTCTTGTATTTTCTACCGGGAATAACTGCATCCGGTCTAGAAAGCTGGGACTAACAACAAAGGAACCCGATGATCCAACCACTCACCACCCTATAGTTGTGAGTGCCACAAGTCCTTTTTCTACGTCTTGGCACCCTAAGGGTTGTTGCCTTCAAAGAGAGAGAGAGAGAAATAGCTTAAGTCCATTGCACTTCCATGCTTAAATAAATAAATTATGTAAATAACTATTTCGTTTTCTGTTTATTATTATTATTATTATTATTATTATTATTATTATTATTATTATTATTATTATTATTATTATTATTATTATTATAAATTCCTTAGGAAATTGACTGCCATATGTATGCACATGTCTCTCCCGTGCAGCGCCTCCTATATGATTTTCCATACACAAACTATATTTCCAAGTTTGTTGTGTTCTTTCTATAGATGTGTTTGCAATTAGATGCATATGGCGTAGAAGTCAAAATTTAATGTTCAAGCTACGTATATGCAAAACCATAGACAAAAAAAAATATGAATCAAGACATTTATGGCGTTAAAACAAAGGGCAAAAATAAAGAATTACCGGCGGATTGTTGCTCGTAGTGCACAGGTGATAACGGTTAACAGTGTTAAATATAAACAAATAGAGTTTTAATTAAGCACGAATTTCACTTATAGTGTACAGTGGGGAAGGCTCAGGAGTTCGCTAGGATCGTTACAATGTCGAACCCCGTGAAATGAACTGCAAACCTGTCCGCAAGCCCCTTGTAATGTTCAATAGATATTGTGTATTAATGCTTTATTTCAGTGCAAACCTATATAGGCCTACGTATTCCAATACTCAAAGAAGGCGCAGACTTCATGTGTTGAAGTATTAAACTTTCTCACCCACTGTATTCTCCCAACATGTCTCCCAACTATTACAACATTTTTTGGTATCTCTATCACTTCCTAGTATAATTGCTTTACCTAGAGACCACTGATTAACCCTGCAATACGCGCGCGGATTTTTGTTACGCGGATAGTCGCGCGGGCTACCACTGTAGCCCATTTGTTTTTATTTTATTATGTTGCCTAGCTTTTATAATATTTCTGCCTTTCTTGTAGAGAATAGTATTTATAATCTGCTTCAAGGGTTTTATACACAATTTGAGAAATATCTTTATTTTGAAAGCTATGTATATACAAAGAAGACCAACACCATTCTTTTTTTTTCAAAAGTGATACACGAATAAGGCTGTAAAAGTTATTTGTATTTGTCAATAAATGGACCAATCTGGAGCATTTTTAGCTTTCCTTCATCTTATATATGTTAGAATTCTTTAAACGTTAAGTATAATCTTTCAAAAATTTTACAAAGCTTACAAATATACGTATTATCCATAAAACATATACCTTTTCAGAATAATGAGTTTCTGGTATCAAAGTTTGATTACGATTTTGCATAGTTATACATATGCTATTTACGCTCATATATTTTTCTTTTTATGTTTCCGTATTCATGTCATTCTAAGCATGTTCTGCGCACAAATGGTGAGTTGTCAATGTACACTTTCCTTGAAGAATTGACCACTCATCTAAAGCATCAAAATGTCAATATGGGCACGTACAATCTCGTCTGTAAGTTTTGCATGACGGTTAAGTACAAATCTCAATCTAGCACTGCCAATGTAAATATTGGTAAAATCAACTTTAAGTCTCAAAATGTTTGCATCTAAAAGCACTTCTAGATATTCAAGCTCCGACAACGCAGACCTACCCCCACCTTTAGGTCTTGGAAAACGAAGCACAATGAGTTATGCTATTTATGCAATGCGAACAAAATTGCCTGAGTCGTTCTCGACAAAATCGCAGAGTAAAACTTACTCCGAAAAGTAATATACCATTTCTAGCTTTTTAGGATGATGGAATTATACTATATCGTTTGGTAATTTATGTAACATTTATTTATAAAATATGAACAAAATTGCGTCAGGAGCTAATGGGAAAATCGTCAGAGAAAAGTAAACTGTCCCTTCTGAGTGTTTACAGGACAAACGACTTGTGTCACATTGTTAGGTCATTATTGATACATTTATTCATGAAATGTGATTGAGAAAATTGTTCAAAAAAAAAAAAAAAAAAACAGTAAATTACACCTTATATATTTTTTTCAGATGAACGATTGATACTACGGTGAAGGGTTATTAATAAAGTATATATTTGTAAAAAATAAGCAAAATCTTTACAGCTGTTTTTGAGAATTTAATTATTTTAAATTTTCATCCTTCAGTAAACTACCCTTACTTTTAGGTGTCGGAGGATATAGAATTCTAAACGATAAAGTGTTATAACAACTTCATGACTAGAATTGGGTCCAGATACGTCCCGTATGGCCTCTATTTGAATGCATGTAAAAGCGTGACGAACCGACAGACGAACAGATGGACAGACATCAAAATCACTTTTTCGATATGTGGAGGCGTGAAACTTGAATTAATTGAAATCTCGAATTCCATTTTTATCACTATCACTACAATTTCTTCTTTCGTCGCTCGAACGTGAAAACGAATAGGAATACAAGGACACGCAATGCGATAATTTGTAATCCCCAAAATTTAATGAGTTACGCTTAATGTGTTGCCATGCTAAAAAAAAGCTTATGCCTGTTTGTTATATCATTTTAATATAAGTTTTTCACGATACTATATAATGTAGAAATATAGTATGATTATCGTTCATATTCATGCTATCTTTTGGGAATATTCATGTTCCGCATACATAGATCTGTATAATTTAGTTTCGTTCAACGAATTCATTCTTTATTTCTTACATAGACTTATGATTGAACTTCTTGCACTTGTGGATATGAAAAAAGAGAGAAAGAAAGTCAATATTCTATAAAGAAAAAAATCCACAAGCATACACATACACACAAACGATAATTTGACATCAGCTTTTTCCTTTCTACCTTTTTTTATGACAACAAACCAATCATTCGATGCAATGTCATGTCGATGTAACAAGTTGTAAGACTGGAAAGACTGTCAAGGTCGCGTATGTTATTTTTCCTTTTCCTGACACACAAATCCGAAGTGAGCTGTCTGCTGTTCAAGAACGGGCAGGGGAGGTGTAACATACGAGACCATAAACTGAAAACAATCGCTGTTTCCAATAGTAGGCCTTCATGTATTCTAATACTGAATAAATACGTCGATTAAAGGATACTATCAATAAGTTATTTTCTTATTATATTGTTTCGGTTCGTACTAACAACAAAATTACACACTTCCTATAATGTTTTGGAAAAAAGAAAAAAATATGGGATGGAATTCGATGTGGTGTCAAAAAAAACTGCCAGTCCGCCATTTTATAAACCTAACCACGGAGACTACGTTTTGTTTGCTGTCTTTTTCTGAACAAATAATGCTCATAACAATAGTGCGTATCGCTTCGAACCTTAAGATAAGAGTTTTTCTGTTAATTCTGTATTTTCGTATGGCATCTTCGTTACATAAGCTAATTTATATTTGGTAAACCATCTAGACACTAGGTTTAAAACAATAAATTCAATATTTTACTCCACTTTCCAATTCCTTCCGCTAAGTCGTTCACTGCCTATTGTCAATTTCCCTTTGAAATCGTGCTCTGCTACTGAAAAATCTCACGAAAGCATGATTGCCAGTAGACACAAAACCGAGCGTATTTTTTTTGCTTATATTTTTATTTTATTATATTTTTGGAGATATCTCCTTAGATGGATAGCTTTCTATTATCTCCACATACTATTAACTGAATTTTACTCATAAACGTAATGAAAATGGAATAGATGCGAAAAATCGTAATTCGTTTGCATTTTAAGCATATGTCACAGAGAATCAAGCCCAGGCAAACAAATCTAGCCACTAGCTTCATGTTGAGACATGGCACATGTCGCTTACCACGCGTCTTAGTCGTTGTGGTTTTAGCTATCTTCCCATGATTCACAAGCCAAAAGTACTCCCTAAACTGTAAAGTTTTGTGACATGCAGTAGATAAACATACTTTTAATAAGATTTAGGATTAAGATTTCTTTGTTTTCGGCATCTATGGCCACTAGCCCGTCACGTTTGAGTAATGACGTCCCTCTGCGAGCAAACTTCTCGGGGAAAGGGAAGGAATGAAGCAGCCTGGTACCTATATATGTTAGGTACCACCCAGGCATTTGCCTGGTGTGAATGAGGAAACCCAGAAAAATCTCATTCAGTATGGCTGGCCTGAAAAAGATTTTACATTTTTTTCGACCGAGTGGCCCCACCGGGAATCGAATACGGGACCGCTCACACCGAATTTGAGAGCGTTAGCGATACTTTTAGGAAGAGTGTCTTAAGGTTCTCACATAGAGACTCAGATACTAGTCTAGAGACTGTTATGTTTTTATCTTGAAGGAACTAGTGACCTAAGATATAAGGAGTACGTACTGTTCAACAAAATAGTATATTGGTTATATTATTTTGGCGCAAACAAAATGTCTAATCTAGATGTATCATTTATAAACCCTCCTCCATGTCAGTAATATGAATACTACTTGGCAATTCCATATGAAGTGATCCAATGAGGTTGTTCGAACACTTTTGTTGTTTTATTTTTTATACATATACTATTATCATATACATTGACAGCATAAAGCTTTTTAAATTCTATTTTCAGTCAGTTGTTAGTGGCGGTCTTTTTTCTTGACCAACGCATGCCAACTAGTGACTTTACAGACATTAACGTAATTGTGCATATCTTAGAACTGGATAATTCAAAATCATTGCAACAAACACTATTTTTTTTTCAGATCTTCCTTTTCTTTCATTATGTATCTTAGCATGGGTAGCCTTGATTGAATCCTAACAAGCCACAGATACTTTCTAAGTCTAGAAACAAAGATTAATAAATAACTATCTTTAGAGGCGACGTTTATATAAACGGGCAAAGTATTAAAGTTATTTTTTTCTTAAATTTATAATTGAGTATGGTACTATACTCATTATATTTAGAGTAACAACATTGGTAAGTTCTTACCACAAGTTTTCATTTTAAAAAAAATGAAACTTTGTAAAGCTCAGGAAACATATGGTTACGCTACTCTCAACTAAACTAAATACCTTACCAACTTGGATGATAGAACACATATTTTTATTTACTTATAGTTTAATGTTGAAAGACTTGAAGCTTAAAAAATGAGCTTCTTCTTCTTGTTGTTCACCTCAACCATAGGCTGGTGGGCAACATTGAAATTTTAAAACTTTTCTCTCCCTGGTGAGAGCTGTTTTATACTCTGATAAGGTCTCTTTTTCGTAACTGCATCTAGATATTCTATCCATGGTCTTCCTCTTCCTAGTTTTCCCTCTATAAACACGGTGATCCAATCGGAGTGCCGAATAAGATGGCCAAGCATGCTCTGTGTTCTCTTTCTTATTATTTTCATAATTTGATGTCCTTCATTAGCTTCTTTAGTACGTCTTCATTCCTTTTCCGTTCGGTCCATGATATGTGCGCAGTCCATGATATGCATTCTGCACCAACAATGCATTTCAAATGCTTCCAGCTTGGATACTTCAGCTTTTCTCCATGTCCACGTCTCTGATCCGTAAAGCGCCACGCTCCATACCAGGGTCTTAATAAATCGTTTGCTAACGTTCAGCGACTTATTTTTTGATGTTAATAGTCCCATGTTCCTGTTGAATGCTTGTTTAGCCTGTTCTATTCTGGAAATTGTCTTTTTTCACTTCTTCCATTCGAGAATATTAGACTTCCTAAATAGAGAAACGTCTGCACGTCTTAGAATTTCTCTCCGTATAGCCATACATTTTCCTCTTCTTGTCCTGCTTTTCTGCACTTTAGCACTTTGGTTTTCTTCTTATTTATTTTCATTTTGCGTTTTTTTTTTCAGTTGGTCGTTCAAATTTGAAAGTACTTCCTGCAAGTTCTTTTCGTTCTCCGCTTTCAACGCTGTCATCAGCAAACCTTATTGTGCTGGAAACCTGACCATTTATTTTTACGCCTTTCTTTCTTTTCTCAAAGAATTCTTTTATAGCTTCTTCTATATAGACGTTGAACACGAGGGGTGAAAGTCTGCATCCTTGCCTTACTCCTTTACTTATTCTTGCTTCCCTCTGATCTCTTGTTATATCAGCTGTATGGTTCCTATACAGTTGGTATATTACTCTTGTGTCTCTGTAATCCATTTTCAGATTCTTCAACACTCTGAGTATTTATGATATTCAAATAAGAAAAGTTAATTAAAAAAATACAACTGATAGCAATTCACAAGTAAGAATAAAATTAAGGATTAAAAGTAGCCTAGTAAAAAAAAAGAAAAGAAATTGTAAAATTTGAAATTGATCCTAATTGAATTAAGAGAAAGTAGAGTAGATAAAGAACAAAATAATTCAATTTGTATTCTAAGTAACTATTTAGAACATAGCGGACAAGTTGCTTTTCAAATTCATATTATTAATTATATATCAGGTTGTTAGAAAAGTCATGACGCATTTGGTCTATATGTTGTAGCATGTATTTCATGACATGAAAGCACATTTCAATCTATGATATGTTGTCCATTTTGCTCAATAACATTGCGCCATCTTTCAGCAATCTACAAAATTCCTCTTTCGTTGATATGCCTATCTTCATTGACGAAAAACTGATTCCTTGACTTGAGAAAGAAAGGCATGGAACAACTTGGAAATATAACTTAGCTACAAAACATCTACAACATGAGCGAATATTGTTTCTATTGTCTTAAAATTTCCAACGGTTGTGGCTGCTGCTGGACAAAGAACGGTTGGAGTAATTAAATGTGCTAAAAGAGGAAGCAATATTGTTGCTGTGTTGGTTTAGTGCCTTAGGAAATTTAGTACCGTAGATGTTTATATTCGGACGAAAGCTCTCAGTTCCTAGTACGAGTCAAAAACGTTCCTCCTGGTTCAGTCTTCCGTGACAATGGTTGGATGAAAAATCCTTATCCGTACAATGGTTGCAGTAATTCATAAACCATGCTCTCCCAACTCCAGAATCAAAGGCTATTCTCGTGTTTGACAGTCACACATGCCACATTTCAAGTTTAGCTTTGAGTTGTTCGTGAAAAGGAAATTGTATAGTAATGATCAGTCTCCCATCTCATTGAAGGTTACAGCTGCTCGATCTATTGTTCTTCAGTTCGCTGAAGGAACGTTACGGGAAAGTGTCATAACAGTGTATGCACAATAATCGTGGTCGATCGAAATCAATCCGGGAAGTGCTCAAACGGTTCAAGGAAACATACATATGCACTACCACACCAAGAAATCGCATAAACAGGATTCAAATAATCTGGAATCGCCCCTTTAATGATACAAAGTTTAACGAAGTTACTTTGTTCCTTCAGTAGCAACACATAGACCTACATAATTTGCATCTGACCAACAGTGTAGTAAATCTACAACATAAGTTGGACTAACTGCTTTAATTGTATCTGAAAGAACATTAACAAAAGACTCACAGCCTGGAGGCAGTGGCGATTTGGGATAGCCCTATGATAATCAACATTAAGTCTGTTTCAATTCTGTTATTCCCATCTGAAGCTATTCAACATTCCAAAAGGAAAACCTTAAAATTAGAGGTTCTGATAAGCTATTATTATTATTATTATTATTATTATTATTATTATTATTATTATTATTATTATTATTATTATTATTATTACACTGAAAAACGAAAATAAATTTTCGGCTCATATCTGAGTATCCAACACGCGTTCTAAGGTAATTCCAGCGTGCTGATTTCAAATATGAAAACTGTTTATCTCTATCACACAAAGTTTTTGAGATATAGGAGTATCATCATCTATAAATCTTCAATATTGTATCAATGCAAATAACTCCCAAACTGTAGTTTCACTAGAACACTAATTGCTACCTGCAGCGCATAAAACTTGGCTTTACCTAAATAAATATTGTATATACGTCACATGTAACATATATTGTAACATTATTTTAAAGGTATAATACACATAAAATATGCAAATATAACATATAGTATCTATCTATCTATCTATCTATCTATCTATATATATATATATATATATATATATATACATATATATATACACATTCTGAATGCCTCCTTTAGTTTATGGTTTGAATTTCTTAGCTTTAGACTTGCGCTTATGCTGAGCATTTCACATGTCCCGCTGAAGTGTCCAGCAGTAGTAGTCTACTAGCATTGCTGCACCTCATCGACCCTGCTAGCGTGACTCCATCACAGAAATGTCCTGATGGAATCGTTCTCCATGTTCATCGCTGACTGAACCTAGGTTCTCGGGGGGAAACTCAAGGTGTGAGTTGAGGATATGAATGTTGAGAGACATGTTGCAACCAAGCTGTTTGTACGCACTATTACACTTCTGCACAACATTCATATACTCATCCTATTTATAATTTAAAAAGAAAATTGATATGACTGACTTGAATGCCAAACATGCATCTCTTTCAGCATCACTTAACAAGTCTTGTAAGCTGATATCAGCCATGATCTTTCTGATTTGTGGACCTATGAACACACCTTCTTTCACTTTCGCGTCATTTAACTCCGGAAACTTGCTGCACAGGTACTGAAAAGTATGATTTGGTGTCTAGTGCCTTCACGGAATTTTTAATGAACCCCAGTTTTATGCGGAGCGGTGGTATGATAACTTTGTCAAGCTTAACCATCGGCGCACGAAGGACGTTTTTTTTTTCTTCCTGGTTGCATTCTATCTCTGTTCGGCCAATTCTTCTTTATATAATGATGCTCTCTATCTCTGCTATCCCTCTCGCAGATGAAGCAGCAGTACTTGCTGAACCTTGCCTGCATTCCCATGACAATAGTAATTACTTTCAAATTCCAACAGATTCGCCAATTGTTCTCAGTACAGCGTAAGTAGCGATATGGTTTCGTATGTCTCTTTTAAGTGTGCAGAATATTTAAAAGGCACTGACGCATACCTATATCCATTATCCACACTGTCTTCAAACTTGTCATTGAATAGTTTATGAACAGTCGCCACTCTTCAGTCTTGCGCTCCACTCCTAGACTTGACATAAGACTTTCAACGTCTCTACAGTAACAAATATTGTTACTCACTGTGAAGAACTTCTCGAGTTCCTTTTGTCTGTGCCAGAAGCGATAAGTGACAGTACCCGGTGCATGTAGACCATATTCTTTAAGACGTTTACCGAGCACTTCCACTAGGCCATTTGTTAGTGCCAGGTCCCGCACAAGGTCCAGAAGTTCATCATTGTTTAATAAATGAATAGCTTCGTCAGTTTGGTAGTTAGAGTCTGAATCGTTACTAGAAGATGAAAGTTAATTTTCCTCTCGCATTTCTTCTTCAACTTCGTATTCTTCAGGTGGTATTGGTATTGGAAGAGTGAGGGGGTCATGAGTAATGATTTTGTGAATTGAGGGAACGTTTGGATATTTTACAGATGCACGAGTTTTGTGGGAGAATCCAGCGACGTTTGCCAAACAAACAAAACAGTCCGTAATTTGGTATTTTGACTCATGCCATATTATAGGAACTCCGAATGGCAGATGGTCGTTTTTTTTTCTTTTGCCATCCTTATCCAGCCACGCAAGTTGCATGCACAGGACAAGCATATGCCATTAAACTTTCCACTATCCACCTTGGAATAAAAGTATAGTTCATATGCTTTCTTCAGAAACGGTGTAAAAGTCTTCCGATGAGATTTGTCCGTGAAATATCCGAACACATAGCAAAATAAATTTGGTGAATATGTGCAACCTCTGGACCCCATAATATATATATATATATATATATATATATATATATATATATATATATATATATATATATATATAAGGATATTTTTCATTGAAATTCAGCCTGTATAAGAAACAAAGTTTGGAAAGTATTGCTTTGAAGCTGTTTGGTTGGCAATCTGCATAAAACACCCTAGGTATTAACATTTTTCACAAACTCTACTTTTCCTTTAATTAAACGTGATTACTGAATTTATCTAACTAAATATTAATGTGAAATGTTCTGAAATATAGCAAAACATTCCTGTACTGTACCTGTATTCCACGAATGCAAAGGTCGGGTATCAGCCTAAGTAAAAAATACTTTAAAAAGTATAAATTTGAAGCCGTATTACTCTGTCTGCACAACTCATCCCAGATTTTTCACAAACCTAAATTTCCTGCAGTTAAAAATGATCACCTGTTAGCTTATTTATCACCAAAAGGAACGTGAAGTGTTCTTAAATAGACAAAGACATTTATACGCCGGGCATATATACAAGTATGAGCTGTGCTCATATTACAACTAAAAAAAAAACGATGCAAACAATTCAACCTATATATACATAAAAATACAGTAAATGTGAAGCTGCATAGATCTGCCTGCACAATTCATTGCACGTAAAAAACATTTTTAGAAACCTAGATTTCCTGCAATTAAAAAAAAAAAAAAAACACCTGCATGGCTTGTATACTCACGTTATCCAACAACAAAACGAATGTAAAATGTTCTAAAATTTAGCAACACATTTCGGTACTGTTTATGTATAAGAAGTATGAAATTATGCTCCTATTCCATCTAAAAGCATGATTTAACAGAGAATGACAACATTGTGTAAAAAAATATTTACTGGTCTTCTTTTTCACCTAAGTATAGAACAAATTGTCTTTTTAAATTCTTGCAACTTTCTTCCACGTTTCAGCCATTCTACATGTAGATAACACTTCTTGTTGTACTCCTAAACTTTGAGTTAAAAGGGACGGCAAAATTACAAGAAGTTAAAAACTGGATTTGGGATAGAATTGCAGTGCTCCCTCCTATCAGGTTTTTCCCACTAGATCTTGTGTAATTGAGATATACTTCAGTGAGGAAATAGTTACTAATTTAACATCATTTACGTATGCGTTACTGGAATGTCTCAATACAACTATTGGGAAAACTAGATTTCTTTACAATATACAATACAGAAAACATACAAATTTAGTGCTTTCTTACCAGCACTTGATTGTTTATTTTGTAATAAATTGGCAAAAGTGTAAAACTTGGGTGAAAAAGTTTGACTCAATTCTAACAAAGAACAATGACAAATTTCCGACAAAGAAGCAAACACAATGACGTTATACAGACAGTTGTTTTTCTGCTATATAGCTCCCGATTTTTTTAACTTTCATGCACTGACGTCAAAATAAGAAGAAACATTTTCAGTGTGCTATGGTCACTCACATAAGTATCTGGACCCCTAACTGTTATAATTCCATTACTTAGGTTCCAGATCACTTGCAGTTGTGAGAAAGATTGGACAGATGCAATCCAACTTACACGTATCTTTCCTCGGCACTGACAAGGGTTGGTAGCACTGAGTCAGTCCTTTATGTAAGTAACATTGTGATTAAATAACGCACGAAACATTTCTGCATTCTGAGATGAACCTCTCTCGTTCAGAGCGTGTTGTCTGATGAACATATTATGTTAATCTCAATATTGCTGGGTATGTAATGTTTATTTCATTATATACTGTATATTCAAAGAAATGAAAAACATTGATCACACATGAATCAGAAAATGGTTGAAAGTAGACAAAAATATCAAATCTAGAACAACTGCTGGAAATAAGTTTGTAAATGACTGTCTCCATTGAGAGACCTTCTCCAATTGTTCTTTTTCCAACATCTTTTTTTCTTTCTAGAGAAAAGAGATCTTCCTTGTCACACTGAGTATGGATTGGAATTGAAACACTTGAAAAATTTTGCCCTGCCCGAGATTCGCACCCGTGTCGCTGTAGTAACAGTTCTCTGCTTTCACACTTGACCTAGTATTCCTCATACAAAGATAAGAAAATAAACTAGTAGTTACGTAAGATAAACATAGCACACACTTTTCTACGTGTTGATATAATTCAAAGAATGTGAAATTAATTTCTGCCTCGTTTTCTTCTTTGGAAATTATAAGTTACGATGAGGAAGTATAGTAGTAACGTAAATCGGGACCAATTAACAACGATGAGGTAGCCTCATCTTGAAGAACATTTCGTGATATTTTCCTCATTGGCGAAGGTCTATATAACTTGCTTTTTGAGTTAAAGAAGGAAATCTCGAGTAAGTCGTTGATACACTCATAAGGAACGTTTTCTAATACAAGCATTAGTATTTTGTATAGTTTTACATGCAACGATTTTAACTAGCTAATAGTTAAATGAAGGATAAAGTAACGCGGTAGGACAGTTGAACTCGTTGTTTCGAGCTGTTTACATCGTGAGTAGTGTTGGTCTTATTCGAATGCCTGATACCGCGACTCTTACATTAATTGAAAAGACTTGTGCTTCTTTCCCAAGTTTAGTGCTTTTGTGTGCTTGGTGAATAGCACCACGTCTGTACAGTGTTTTGCAATTTACTAGTTTGTTCTACTATGAAATATAAGAAGGACTTGGGAATTCAATTTATGTTTGACCGGAGATATAGAAGTGTCATGCTAGCCAAGTATATCACTGGAAAGTAAGTTTCCTCGTATCTTTGAAAACGTTTGCGCGCTCCAGTTACATGCAGGATCATATAACGTATATAATTATTAATTTTATATATTTACAATCCTATGAACACTTCGCAGCAACAGCTCCTTCGTCTGTAGAATTCATGCACGTGACTGGGGAAACAAGCACAGTCCGGATTGTCGCCGATTATGCCCCATTCGGTTGGTGCTTATATATGACTTTCCTCTTGAATTACCGTTATCACTATTAGAATAGCATTTTAAAACTTATGGTAAAGTGCGCAAAGTGGAACCACAACTCCCCTGACATAGACAGTGGCGTGCGTATTGTTCATATGGAAATATATAAGCATATACCGTCTCTCATCGTAGTGCAAGGTTGTAAAGTGAGTGTGACTTACAAAGGGCAGCCTATTACTTGTTTCCGATGTTAAAGCAATTTTCACACGATTGCCACGTGCCCATTGAAGAACGCAAAACCAGCTACGGCTGCCCCTGACAAGTTGCGTCTACACATGACGGAGATTGCTAACTGCACTGCTCTTTTCCCTCTTCAAGATCGTTTTCGCTCTCTGTCACTTCCCCCGGGAGCCGCTCAGAGCTCCTCAGGGTTGGCTTCATTGACTGATAACAACGAGGTTCCAGTGTTAGTAAAATCCCCCAAGTGAATTCATCCCTAACAAATAATGCCCTAGTTACGGGAGATTCTGAACTGAAACTGAGTCCCCGCCTTTACAGGATACGCCTGCGGATTTCATGGATCTTGACTCGTCTCGTCCGTTAGAGCAGGAAGTGTTACCAGTGCTGCCTGGTTCTTCGTCTGAAGTACAAGACAATAATGTCCCGTCTTCAGTTGAACATGCTGTTACTTCTGTGCAAATTGATTTTTCTTACCAACGAAAAAGTCGGAAAGTCACTCAAACGTCTACAAGAAAGAAGAAACAGTGTGACCTTGAGATTACACGAGGGATAGACCGAGTTGAAACACGCGAATTACGATCACAACTTGATTGAAAATTCAATTTCTAGTAACATTTATAGGAGTAAATATTGTATTATTTCCTTTGCGCCATATCAGACTCAGAATTTCCCTGAGGTGTGGTGTGTTTACTCTTCGCTGTTGACCTTCACACCTGCTTTACAAGGCATCATCCGCATCGTATGTTATATTGTTCTATCTGGCAGCGTTTGTTTTTTCTGTCCGGAGAGTTCACACAGTTTGTTTTATACTAGTTTCAAATGCGTCTGGGAAAGAATCCCTTTCACCTTTGTAAGTACTTTCTTTTACTTTTTCTTTTTGTTTCTCTTTTTTATTTTCTTTTTGATTTTGTAATGCTAGCAGTAAATTCATTTAAGCTAGTATCACTCAATATTCATAGAATCAGTTCCGATCATGATAAGGCCCTTCTAAAATAGTTTATCGAAAGCCCCCAACCATGTATTTGTTTTCTACAAGAAATAAGTACTCTCCTTACATCGTTGGAGTTTCTTAGAGATTGCCAAGCTCTTATTAACCGCGATCAAGAGACTGGGGTCTAGATTTTGGTACGAATGGGTCTCAGTTATGATCGTGAGGTGTTAGCCCCTGAAGGAAGGACTATACGTTGTTATATTCAGTCCATAGGTTTCATAGCTTTGTATGGGCGTTCTGGGCTTTTACGTACAAAAGAGAGGAATGAGCTTTATGCAACTACCCTTCCTTCCTTACTTCCTCCGGGAATTCCTAATTGTATAATTACGGGAGATTTCAATGCAATTGTAGATATCGAGGTTCTGTGACGTTTACCACGACTTGTCCTACTTTGTTGTAGCTTATTCGTGTCATAAAGTTAAAAGACGCTTTAGTTGTGTCAAACTCAAAGCATGTATTCACCCACTGCACTACTACGACGAAGAGTAGAATAGAATGAGCATACATTTCAGAGAGTTTATACGCTGTGGTGATACAAAAATATACAATTACAGTGTCGCTGTCGGATCATGCCGCAATTGAAGTAGCTTTCAAAATGCCTTTTTTGCCACTACCGGCTCGTGACAATTCCTATTGGAAGACTAATACTGAAATCATGTCTCACACGCGGTTGTAGCGGATTTTTTGCGTCAATTAGCTCTTTGGTGCAGCATGCAGCGGTAGTACCTCTATGTGATCTGGTGAAATTTATATTGTAAAACTAAATTAAGCAGTTTTTCTATGGCAATGGCGGGTCGTAAGGGAAGACGACCACCATTCACATGAATTTTGAAATTCCCGTAAGCGGGTCTGTGAATTTTGGAATGACCCGGTTTCTCCGGAGAACCTGGCTTGCATTAACTTTATCAAACATTGATTGAAAACGATTTACTCCCAAACTTAGATCAGTGCGTATTTGTCGGAAAACTTTTATCGTCGTTTCCCGGCGAAGACTATAACTATTTATCATGTTGTTTGGATTTTGCGACAACGGCTTTCCACCGCCATTCATTCTGCGAGATGGCACTACCACTACTAATTGTACGCAGATTTTACAAGAGTTCACTCCCTACTATATGGACTTTGCACGTGCGCGTCATATAGACTACACATATGCCTCCAAGTTTTTGTCCACGTTATCTCACGGGTGATAAGTGTCATACACTTATCAATCCCATTAGTGAGGAGGAAACTTTCGCAGTCCTCAGGCGGACAAAGGGTCGCAGTGCCCCGGAGAAGATGGATTAAATATCCAGTTTTATAAACAGTATTGGTCTAAGTTCAGTCCATCTCTTACC
The DNA here is from genome assembly GCF_964235325.1 of Thermobia domestica. Classification (NCBI taxonomy): domain Eukaryota; kingdom Metazoa; phylum Arthropoda; class Insecta; order Zygentoma; family Lepismatidae; genus Thermobia; species Thermobia domestica. The sequence continues at coordinate 270,728,393 of NC_137459.1, read as the reverse complement.
GCTTTATTCAATGCTTTGTTACGAGGCGCAGCAGTGGGTCGTAATACCGCCATCATAGTCCTCATTCCGAAATCCCACGCCGAGCATTATATTCAAGACTATCAACCTATTTCCTTATTGCCCGTCGATCTTAAGTTGATCACCAAAGTGCTTATAGCCCGACTTCGACCAATCATTCGTCACTATATTAGTTCTTATTAGGTAGCACTCCATGCTATGCATAGCCTTTCATATACTCTTCGCGCGATATATTTTCTTATTTTCATTTTCGGCAGGTACTTGCAGGTGCATTAGCTGTAGATTTAGAAAAAGCATACGACAGTTTAGATCACGGTTTTTTGTTGCAGGTACTGGAAGCCTGGAGGTTTCCTTTAGCCTTCGGCACGGTTATTAATAATTTATATACCATGGCCAGTTTCCGCATCCAGTTTAACGGACACCCGTCTCATCTGATTCCGCAGAAACGTGGATTGAGGCAAGGATGTTCTCAGTCCACAACACTTTTTGCACTCGTATTAGATCCTTTACTCAGACAGTTGGCCAACCTGCACCTCCCTGGACCTTCACGTTTCTTGAGTCAAAATATATTTGGGTATGCGCCAGAGTGGATCCTGTTCGATCACCAGAGTGGATCCTGTTCTTATGGCGCGGGTTTTGCAGTGTTGCAACATTTCGCACTTCGTTCCGAATTACAGCATAATGTATAGAAAACTAACCCATTACAGTTCAATGGTTTTCATTTACCTGCTAACGAGCCTGGGGTGCCGTGTGTACCTCGCGTCACTTCGTTGAAGATCCTAGGTATCCCGTTTACGTCACAACCTACTCCCCTTTTCGAGGATATTTGGTCTCTGTTGTTGTTACAAATTCGCCAGCTTTTGTTTTCCCAGCGTTTTCGTCGCCTTCATTTAATTCATCGTACCCACTATATCAAAATTTACATTGCACCCAAACTGTGGTACCGGGCTCGAATTATCCCATTACCGGAATTGTTCGCTAAGCGGTTTGACTCTTTGTTCTTATGGAATATTTGGCGTGGCTTATATTTTCGCATTCCACGTGCAGGACTCCATCTTCCCCGTTCACAGGGAGGGTTGGGTCTCGTAAATCTCAGATTGAAATGTCAAACTTTGTTTATGTTCGATTACTATACTGTAGTTGTCATTAACGAATCTTTCACGCAGCAATGGATACGATGCTTTTGGCCTAGTTATGAATTTCCTGTAAGCCCCCTGTTTATTAATTTTGCTGCTTGTTGTCCGCCGTACATTACTTCACTAAAACGTTCTTGGACATATGACGGTGTGGTTCTCTGCCCAACGGGACACAATTCGCGTACTTTGTTTAACTTCCTTCTTTCATTGCCTAGCGATCAGATTATTATCCGAATTCCTCACTGATATCCTCACAGGTGTGTGCTAATATCTTCGCCCCTTTATTACCTTCATATCTACAGGTTAAATGGTTTCAAGTGGTGCATCACTTGATCCCTACGCGTGCTCGTTTATTTGATCTGAATCGTGTTCCTGACCCACTGTGTTCTCGATGTGCCAAAGAGGATATACTATCCCATCGGCACGATCAGTGTGTGGGTTCTCCTGCTATCTGGATCTGTCTCACGCCCTTCTTAGGACGAATTTGTCGACAACCTCCACACCAGTTCACAGTATCATATGTTTTGTTTCCGGATTTTCGTTATTTCGTACACACCAAACACCAAGCTTTGCTTCTTTTTGTGGCGTGTACACTTGTCTATATCCATCGCCATGTGTCTTTGCTGGATGCTCGCACCTATTTGGATTTTTAAAATGCACTTGCCGAAAGATTTTTTCCCCTGAGTTGGACATACATTATTATAGTCGGATTTTAGAAGTGGTATTGCAGTAAGCTCCTTCCTTTTTGCAAAAAAAAAAGTAAATTCTATTGATGTAGGTTTAGCGTTTAGTTTTTATTTTAGTTTTACCAATTATTATTGTGCATTACGTTATTCCTTTTCTTGTATGTAAGAACTATTGTATTGTATTACACTCGGAGTAAGTCCGTTTCTTGTACACTATTTGAACAAAGACGAGCACGTGCACAATAAAAACTAGTAGGTAGGTCATTTCGCGTTGAGACACGGGGCGCATAACATCGCCTTTATGCCTGTACCTGTGATATCGTTTCTGCCTTGTTTGTCAAATAGTGCAGTTTGATTTTTCTGTGACTTAGTGAATTGGTGAAGTGTACACTACAAGTACTTTGTTTCACTTGTGTGCAACAACATTTATATATATGAGGTCTAATACGCTCAGAATTAATTTCGTAACTGTGCGTCAAAAGCCTACATCTATTCATATTCATGAATGGATTCGAAGGGTTTCCAAGTTAACTATTGATCAAGTGTTAAGTATAAAATTCGACTTTATTCGTAAAGTTTTATACACCAACCTAATTAGTAAAGTGCTATGTGCACGTATTCTTGCCGGGTCCAACGGCACCGTTATTTCTACCAATACTGATAGAGATCATGCGTTACCCACTGATTTGGCAGACAACTATGTTGTTGTTGTAAAAGTATTTTTATGTCCAGTGTAACTTAGTGATACCCAGTAAAGTTGTGTACTCTCCGAGTATGGAGATATTCAGAATATTGCTGATAAACAGTACTCTACTGATCATATTTATCTTACCAGCACGGGTCGCAAACTAATCGAAATGACTGTTAAACGTAATATTCCATGATTTGTTACTGTTTGTGGTTTACGTCTTTTTGTCAGTAACACCGGTCAAATCCAGACTTGCGCGGTCTGCAACTCTCAGGACCATTTTGTAGAGGATTGTCCTAAGAAGAGAACTCCGCCTTTTCCCAGGTCTACTTCTGTGTCTCCAAGTGTCCCCATGCCGTGCAACCTTCCAGTGGAAACATCAGCCCCCGATACCAGTTGTTGCAGTGCGTTTCCTGTTCTACAAAAGGATAACCACCGTCCCCGATTTTGCCACTTGAAAGTGCTGCTTTTAGTGCTCCCGACATTCGGTCCGTCCTCCCTTCCATTGCTGACAACTGACATATTATGAAAGTGACACCTACCTCGATGATGACGAGAAAAGTGTTCCATCTCTAGTTCCTGTGACTGATCATCCATTTTCGCTAAACTTTGAAGCAGGTGATAGTAATATAATAGAGAGGCACGGTGCTACCCGTTCAAGCGTTCATCTTGATGTTGGTTCCATTGACACCACTGGTTTTGAAGATGCTACTAGTGACACCATAAGTGATTCCGATCTCAGCGTTGCATCCTGTGAAAAACGCAAGTTAATTCAACTTCAGTTTAACAGTAGTGCAGTGTATAAAAATGTAGAGGTAACTGGAGTGTTGAAACAACAAGTGGTAACAATGTTAGGAAAACACGAGCTTCGACCAAAAAGTTGAAATATGTTGTTCAATCAGATGACGAATAGTTTGTTGCCCGCCGTTGGTATCAATAATCCATACTGTTTATATATTTCTTTCTCGTTTACACATTACACATGTTCTTGTTCTCGCATTGCTTTACATCCATGTATTTACTTTATATATATTTTTGTAATGTTTAGTTATCGTTTTGCCACAGTCAATTTAAATCGTCTTACTTCTCCGGTCAAATTACATGGACTACGAGTTTTATATATCAGGAAGAAGTTTATATTCTGTTGGCTTAAAAGTACCCGATTTTCTAGACATTCCTAAATATTCTTGTGTTTAACGCTTCACTGAAAGTGGTCTAGGAACTGCTATTCTATACCGCAGTGATATAGACATTCAAGACATTCTTCAAATGCCTACTGAAAGTATTGCCTTAGGAACACTGGAAAATATACGCCTGTATACAGCCTATGCTCCGAGCGGTTCGAATCATGCACGAAAGCGGAACATTTTCTATAATACTGAGCTTGCTCAAGCGTTACATAATGGTTATTCTCCTTGTATATTAGTCGGTGTCGTTATCGGACTCTTTGCTCTGTGACCAAACAATATTGTCGAACTCGAAACGCCGATCATTATAAGAAATATCAGGCATATCTGGTCTATTGAAGGATTGCACGATAGAACAACAAAGCGGTGGTCAAGTATGACCTCAAATTCAGCAGATCAAAGCTCATTTATTAACGCTGCATAATCGACGTATTGAAGGTTTTATGATTCGTAGCAAAACACGTCAATATGATAACACTGAAAAGGTTAGTACCCTCCAAATACGCAAGGAGCGTACACGGGGAAGACAGAAATTGATTTCTAAAATTAAGGGTGAAGATTGCTGTATGTGTGAGGGTGTAATGTCAGTCTAAGGGTGCAATCATACATTGATGATACGCACTATATATTACGCAATTCTGCAGATCTGGAATGTATACAGAAGCTACTAAGCCTATATCAACACGCTTCGGGTGCGCAACTTAACAAAGCAAAACAAAAAATGAGTTTACATGAAAAATATCAGTCTCTGTATAGCAGATCGTTTGAAACTGTTCTATCAATCAAAATACTTGGTATTGTATGGTACTTTACAACAGGCTATTACGAAAACATACGAAGTCATAGCTTCTAAGATCCGAAGTCTTTCAATAACACATAAATAACGTAATGTCAGTCTTTTCAGTAGAAAATTGTTTCTTAAAACTACTGTGTTTAGCTTACTATGACATTCTGCAAGGTTTTCCCGTTACCAAAGCCTATCTATAAATCTTTAAAGAATCAGGGGTTGCTTTTCTCTGGCATAAGAAAGCATTAAGAGTAGCTCAAACACAACTACATTTCCCTGCAGCAAAAGGAAGAATAGAGTTTATGGATATTGAAATTCAGTCACGTGCTCTGCTTTTGCATACAAGTTGTCGTATGGTTTGTTCCTACCCCGATTCGATCACTGCTACGGTTTTCAATGTATGTTTTCAGTGTCTTGACCTTGCGCTTCCGATTCCTATTTTTCCTTGTGCGATTTAATTACCTCACCTTCGCGATGCAGTACTTGATATGCTGTATGCAATAGTCGCTCGACAGCGGATCGAAATAGGTCAGTCAAAGAAATATACTGGCACTATCAGAGAACTTTCAAACCTGTTACACCACACGTACTGATTCATGTGCAATGCAAATGCTGGAGTAATATTTGGAGAAAACATAACTGCCAAGTTTCTAACTCACAAACAGAAAGAAGTAAGGTATTTTATTGTTAATAATGTATATGAAACGTCCGACAGGTTCTTTAATCTAGGAATCACATCTACAAACGTATGCTATTATTGTAACCAGATAGACACTCTTGAACATCGATTCCATGACTGTTTAGACACACCATCCATTTGGCAGAGTTTTAGCACTACACTTAGTAGAATATGTCGTACTTAACCCAATGTTCGTAGTGTACATAATGCAATATTATTTCCAGAATGTCATTACTTTCCTAACTATAAACATAATGCTGTGATCTGGTTTACTGTAAAAACTATCATGTTTATTTTTGAAACAGCACGAAAATTGTGCATTCAAATGTATGAAATGTGTTTAACATAACAATCTATGAAGCTATCTCCTGCACGTAAACGAAAGTATTTTGCCAACTACTTATCTGCAATAGACCCCACACACTATAAGGTAACCAACAAACAAAAATGAACTGAACCAATGAGTTTATCTTGAATACTGTTTTACACTTTCAGTGAGGCTGTGAATTGTAAATATCCTTGTAACTTTGTCTGTATTTCAATGTCAATAAAGTTCTTTAAAAAGTAGGTATGTGGTTAACGTGTTGAACTTCTACTCGGCGTATCCGGGTTCTAATCCCGGCCAGGCTGAAACTTTCTCAAATGTTTCAATTTCAATTTCAGTATATACTCAGTGTGACAAGCAAAATCTTCTCTCCTCCAGAAAGAAAAAATATGTTAGAATAAGAATTGGAGAAGGTCTCTCAAGGGAGGGAATCATTTACAAAGTTATTTCCAGTAGGTGTTCTAGATTTGATATTATCAGATACTTTCAATTCTGATATATTGATAATGATAGGCGATTATATTAATAATATACAAACATATATTTATTACTAACATGACAGTGTGGTGAATCCACAATGGATAGTTTACTTCTAAGGCGAGTTCTTTTTTGGCTATTTTGTTCATAGTTAATAAATAAATGCTCAATTAATAACCTGGCAATATGGCATAACTCATTTGCTCTGAAAAAAAAAAACAATGAGTAATTTGCTTTTGAAAGTGAGTTTTTCAAGACGATTTTCTCAAGAAACGTCTCAGTCAATTCTGTCCATATATGATAAGCAAATGTCACACTAAGAACTAATAATAATGCATAAATTGATTCTTATGAAGATATCAACAACAGAGTTTACTTATGGTGGTGGTGGTAAGTTTTCTTCGGACACAGTTTCCCGAAAACATCTTATAAATTTGTTCGTAATAAACAAATAAATATTTCAGTAATATCATTATTTAGTTTACCATATTGGAGCGAGAAAGTTCAGTGCGGTAGTCCATATTTTTTTATTTTAATATAAAACACGACGTGTGCTACCACTTATCCGTATTCCTTAGGGATGCGCTCGAGTCGAGACATGTCTCGAATCTCGACTCGACTCGACTCGAATTCGAGTCGAGACACACGTTGTAAAATTCGAGACGAGTCGAGACAAACGTATTTCTCTACTCGATTTTTCGAGTCGAGACTGCTCGTGAAAATCTCGACTCGACTCGAATGTCTCGAAAATCTTTCTATAATTTTTAATATTATTTTGAAGAAAGTATTCACTCAGAAACAGCCTTGAAACCAACTGCATCATTTATTACTTTAAGAAATTATAGAACGCATTATTATTATTATTATTATTATTATTATTATTATTATTATTATTATTATTATTATTATTATTATTAGGTATTCTGCCTTTCGGCAGGTCCTGGGACTAATGAGGATTTTTTTTACTCAACTTTAGATTTTAACCTGGAAATGTTTCTTCCACTTTCCTCGATCTTCAGCTTCCTCTTTTAACTCCCAATATTTTCTCCTATCTTTCGAATCTTGGATCAGCTGTATTCTTCTTCTTCCTATTCCTCGCTTCCTTTCCATCTCTCCTTCTATGGTGGTGTTAAGAAAACAATTTCTTCGCAAGATGTGTCCAATCCAATTGGCCTTTCTACGAAGAATGGTGGCTAGAAGTGTTCTTTTCTCTCCTATCCGTTTTAAAACATCTCCATTTGTTGCTCTCTCTGTCCATTTTATCTGCTCCATCTTCCTCCAACACCACATTTCGAAGCTCTCCAAACATTTCTTCTCTAACTTCCGTAATGTCCATAATATATAATGTAACATTTGTTGTACATCACATATTATGATACGAGACTATTTTACATGGTATATTACAATAAATGGACTGCTTGGATGCCAAGAACTAGTAGAGATAGGTACCTTTCACTTTTATAGATAGGTACTTTTTAAAAGGATTTTGTAAACACTAAATCATAAAACAATAAACTACATACAGTAGTTACGGTTTTGGTTCTCAACATAAAAGAAACTTGGATTGTCCATGAGATATTGAACTTCAACTTTCACTCCTGGAAAATTTCAATTTTGGAGTGAGGCCACTTGGCATCAAAGCAGTTCACTGTAACATAAATACACTCCTTACTTTACTCTAGTAATATAGTTGTTCAGGAGCCTGGGATTTCCATCCTCTCAAATGACAGCTGAACGATTGCTTGATACATAGGAGTAATAGTGTATTAAGTTTTCGAGCTTTGGTGCGTCTCTGTATTTACACACTGCTATAACTTTTAATATGAATTTATTTAGCTTTCTTTTGTTATTGACTTAACACCGACTTCTCTCTATTATCATGGAGGTGTTCATTCGCTAGACATTGATTCTGCGCACTGCTGAAGGAGAAATGGGTTTAGTAATTTTTATTTTCCGAAATTCACGTCCGAAATGTATTTCACTTACTTACTAATCTTTTTGCAACGCTATTTGTTTTTTCTTTCTTTCTTTTCATGACAGTTCTAAATAGTTTTATTTGGTGCTGGGATTTTATTTTATATTCATCTAATAAAATTACGAGTTCATTGTGTAATCAGTTTTAAATTTACAGAAAGTATTAAGTTCACAATCAAATCGCGCTAATTGTTTAATGCATTTCAAATGCTTTTGTTTTTATACAGCTCATTAAGGAAAATCTATTTCATAATCGTGACAATCATTACTTTAAATACTAAGAAACTATAAAGGTAAAGGTGACTCGACCTAGCCCCGGGGCCGCTGTGACTTAGTGGCACAGCTTTCACCCTTGGTGTGTGAAGACTCTGATTCGATCCCAGCTGGTACCTAGTGGGCTTTGTGGCATAGAAACACCGTGTGTGTGTGTGGACTTTCTTGTGGTTCTTTAGTTCCCTTCCACTTACTTCATTCCACCATTTCATTCATTCTCAACATCACCGTTTTCTTTAGCTTACAAAAGACTGTTAGACTGTTTACTTGCCCACTAGTTTTATTATTGTGAACTAAATCTCAAGTGCGCAGTTATCTTGGATATTTCTGTCCCTTTTTACTTTACAACTTGAGGTGGGATGAGGGTCAGGATAGATCTAGTGATATACCGCTGAAAGAAATGCTTCAGTACAGTGTCGGAAGCGGTATGTATTGTTTATGTTACTTACAATTCTACTTCCCTATAAAATATGAATTCACCCTTTCTCCCCTGCCCTTATTCGAATACAGTGAACCGACTCTTTTGCTGAAGAAAGATGCTAAGAGAAAATTGAACTATCTGTGTCTTAAAACTTTCTTTGAAGTGCAGTCTTTTGTATTTGTAAGGTTTTGCGAGTATGTTTTCACATCAATATGAAAAGATGGTCAGCCAAATGTTTATCCATGGACTCCTGCTGCGAACTGACTGTGACTAAACACCTGATCTCGCTCTGCTCATTTTCTCTCGCACACGTGAAGTGGGTTTGTTGTTTCCAAAACAAATAAAAAGACAGTTATCTGGTGCTTTTGGGTATTTTCCCCACACACAGGCATCATCGTTGTGAAGAGATATCAAAACCATCCGATACACATGATACGAAAGAGCGAACAGAGGGAGGCAAATATTATAATAGGCCAAGTCTTCCGCGTGGTAACAATACTTCATATCATTTGGTGCACATCTCTATTAAATTGTTTTCCACATAAGTATAGCCTACTTATTTTCGAAATAGCTCCTTTGTGTCACAGCTGTGTTTAGTTTTGTTTCGTGCTAGGATTAAAGGGAGAAATGCAACATTTGCTTCTCGGTGAACTTATATATATTATTAAGATGAGCGGTAATAAGCGAGGTTTAACAAAGAGTGGCTTTCGGATCTACAATTTAACGTGTAGTTGCAGTCCGTGTTGAGAATCGAACCAAATCTATGTAAGACCTGTTAACATTGAGCTCTTTTGTGGTAAAAGTGAACTTCAGAAACACACAAAAGACTTGAAACATCAAGCTAATGTAAAGGAATTGCAAAATATACTGTATATTTTCTGTGGCAAGGAACATGCGTGCACAGCAACACAAGAATCGTGTTAAGGCCAATGTTTTTTTTCTTCTTGCCGAACTTAATATCTCCTTCCACACCATAAAAGAAAATAAAATGTTTGTTAAAACAAAGTACACCTAATATTTTAAAATTTTGTTTGTGATCTTATCATGCATAATTATATATAATGCCTTTCATACACCGAGAATGAATTCAACTGTACGTCATAGCACCTCTAAAGCGATATTTTTTCAAACTTATTTATTGCTAGATATTTTAAATTTACGGTATCTATCTTATTGAGTGGGAAATTTCGCGTCTAATCGGAAAGTTTCATGACTTCGGACAGGAATTCGCAGTTACGAAATTTGCATCATTGTCTTCTGAAAGGATGGCTAGAAAAAAAAATACTACTGGAAAATAACTAAAACACAAGATGAATTTGATAGCCAAATTTGCGTCATCTTGGTGCGTCATCATTTTTCTTTAAATACTTGTATTTAGTATTCGATTAGAGTTTCGTATACGTTTTAGCATTGAGGCTATATGAGATGTGAACTTACAAATTAACTGGGATCAGAACCACAGGAGTTCCCACCAGAAATCAAACCTGGGTCTCCCGCAACAAAGATGCGTACGCTAACAATATGGACACAAGAGGGTTCAATATTTGGTACTGTGTACATAAAGTTGTGGAATTGCGCTTGTATAATGTTAGTAGTTCTACCTAGGTACTAACATAAATTTTCACAATACTCAGCTTAATAAAGTATATTTAAAACGAAAATGTCACTCTTTATGTTTCAGTTCCTGGTTCAATGAAGGATGGTACAAATTACAATGACCTTTTTTGGGATCCTACTTTATGCAGTAGATCCATCATAAACTGGGTGCTTGATACGGATATAAACTAAAAACTTACAAATATAAATTTAAGTCACATTCAAATATATTTAAACTAAAATTAAATGTATACATATGATGTGCCATTTACTAATTCATTTTTATCGTTTGTGTAAGAGTCATGTTAGTTCTTTAATACAAGTACATGAATACAGTTAGCTCCTCTTAATGAAAGTAAGTGGTGGCTGGTCTTTAAAATTAGTGTGGAAAGATAAGTTAAGAATCTGGCATAATTTAAAAAGATCTATCGTAATTCAGGCGCGTGTTTGGCATCATTGATTGTCTCAAGTGTAGTAACCCTGACTTAAATGATTTGCTTTCAGAAAGATGGATTCCCGTTATATATCAGATATATAGTCTCAAGTTGGAGCAGTATTCTCTATGACAATATATATGTTGAAATAAGTTATTTCGAGTGTATGACTGGAATTAAGAACTATTTTGAGTCAGTTCGACTTGTTTCTAGTTAAGGCTAGGTAAATCAATCCGCAGATAGAGAAATAGATTACTCTTATGTTATTTCTTAGCAGGGTGGGAAAAAATTATGATTTTTTTAATTAAAAAATCATTTTTGTTGATTTTTTTTTATTTAAATCGATTTTTTGATTTAAATCAAATCTTTCTCCTCGTATAATACAACTCGCGAACTGAAGAAGCATTGGGAATTAGTCTTAAATGCTAATTACGCCATTTAAGTGAAAGTATTGGGGTTGAATTTTGAATTATTCCCAATCGTTAATCTATATCAATCCCAAACAATGTTTTTTTTTAACCCGTTTAAATTATGGCTTTTTTAAAGGTAAATTATAGACTTCCAGTCAAGCAGCTACAGCATCATCCCTATTTATCCTAGGATCATGGTACATACATCACTCTCTTTAGAATAGAACAGTTTTTCAAACGTAATATTCACATTTCCCTATCATGTCCCTGAAGCGGGAAATTTTGAGAGTAATCGGAATTTTCATTTTTTTTTAAATTTTGATCCTCTCTGGACTCCCCTGTGTTAATGCACAGATCTCAAAATCAACTGGAAAATACTAAGGGGTGTACTAAATGTGTGTACAAAATTTCAAGCTTCTATCTTGAGTAGAGATGTGGGTCGGGTAAATACCCAGTGGGTAGGTAAATAAAAAATGGGTATTTACCCGGGTATTTACCCCTTTTGAATTTACCTACCCAAAAAATGGGTATTTTACGAAAGTTCAATTATTATGATGTTTTAAGAATTGTTAATCGTACCGGTGACGTTTTTCTGTATTTTGGGGTCTCTCGAGCGTGATGTCTCATTCATTCACTATAAATATACAAAGTAATAACCAATTGTCCCCGTTCAGGTGCGGTGCGGGTTTGCAGGCAATTTTAACCATGGCGCACCAGCGGTACAATTTTGGACATTATATGTTATTCTAGGTTAAAGCGATATCTAAAACCTATTTTTTAAAATATTTTTTTCTCGAAGAACTTCATAGGTAAAGAGATCAAAATATTGAGTCGAATGTTTTGAAAGGGGGAAATGGTGGGGGTGGGTTGTTACATTTTTCAGACGAAGCCCTCGTGTATACCTATACGTACATCAAAGTTTGATCAACGTTGATCAAGCCAATCTTGAGAAATAATTCACACCACATTTTGCGTCATCGCTCACGAACAAATTAGATGCAGAATCAGAATCAGAGTTGAAACTTGAGGGATTAATATCTCCTCGGGGTACCTACAGTACCACCCACTTGTCGTCTCAAGATTGATCTGGGGCTATTTTACTATAGGTTTACTTATCCGTCTATGCCCTTTCTTCACCAAGGTATGAACGGCTTTTAAATTTGGATTAGTTTTAAACCAAGACTTAAAAAAAAATAACAAATCGTAGTATGACTTCAAGCCTTAGGTTGTCCAAACATAGAAATCGTACATAAACCCCCTGTGTTGAATGTTTGGGAGACAGCCCCACTTTTAAATGTAAAGTCTGCAAAAATGCCATCAATTTTCAAGAACCCTATCAAGTTATTGTGTATTTTCATTTGAGAACAGATGTTTTGAGAGTCCTTCAATCCAACAGTTTTTTCTGAAACGTGAAATTTTGAAATTTTAAAACTCTCAGAAATGTTTCACAGAAAACAACTCAGACATCCTACACATAAATAAAAGATAAACGAAAGCTGGATCATGTATAGCTAGTTGAATAAAGACAACCAAAATTATCAAAATCTTTCCGAGTCGAATATTATGGACTTCAAGTTAATCATGAAAAAAGTGTGCCCTATGTCTACTAGTTTCGAACTTAAAAGGACATTTTAGAGTAGTTTTGTCATGAAAGGAGAAAATGAGTTCGATATATTTGATGTAGTCACACTTATTATATGAAAATATGCTGAAGTAAAAAACATTACATCAATTTCCATCAAATGTACAGGCTTTCCTTAACTTTTTATGGCTTCTTAGGATCAACGTTACTATTTAGGTTTTTTGATAGAATCTCAATATTGACGTTTCTTAAAACAAATACCGACGTATAGAAGGGCAACGAAGTCTCACAGGAAGTATATTACAGGGAATGTTGAACGAAAGCCTTGCCAACGCGATCACATTGGTGGGTGTCCCCTGTCACTTCTTGGTCACTCTTTGTGGGTTGAATTTTTTAAAGAAAATTCGTCCTTCGTATGCTCCCCATCAAGGTATCGCCTGGTTACAAGTTACTTGGATGCTCAATACAGTGAAATGCAAGGGGAAGTTTAAATTAAATGAAGTTAGAGGAATTCTCCAAATCTACATTTATAGTGTAACGGTTGGAGTAATTTGAGAAACGAATCTATCATTTATGTCATCATTTCAAAGTCTGAACCTGTTTTTGTTGATTTCGAGTTGTCAAAAGATGCAAATTACTTGTCTGAAGAGATCATGAATGTTTACAGAATGTTTACAGAATAAAACCCTGAAAAAATTTTAGTAATCATAGGAGAGAACGCGTATAAAATGAAAGCAGCTATTATATTAGTAAAACAGAAGTATTGTAATATAGTATCTTTGGGTTGTCTTGCTCATCTCCATTTGCTTTGTTCTGACATCCTCGGATGTCCATCGGTAAAGACATTACTGGGAAGCGTAACTGATGTTGTTAATACAAACATAGACATCACTTTCAAGCACTATTTACACAAATATCAAAGGAAAAAAAGGATTACAATTTCGTTAAAGTTGCTTGGAAAAACAAGAAGAGGAAGCCATTTATAATGCCTCCAAAGTTTGCTTGTCAATAACACTAGGCTTCAGACGCTCGCTGTGAGTGAGGAATTGTCATTACCTTCAGAAATCAAGAGATCGAGAAAAATGGAGAAAGCAATTTCATCAAACGCGAACCTAAGGAAGAACTTAAATTTCGTGTCATTAATACCAGGAGCTGCTGACAGACTGAATACTTAATAATAGTGTATGGTTAGTTTGGTGACAACTGACTTTACTTTCTTTGGTCATCGTCATGTCCTGTCATAAATTTTATATTTTCATGTTGGTTTGGTCCACTATCGAATTCTATACTTGCAACTGATTGGACACCTCAGGGGCACACTAAGGTAAGAATTTACGGGGTAGATGGACAATTATTTTCTGCCAAGGATAATAGAAGGAAATCCAGTGTAAGTAGAAAGAAAAATAATAAAAAGTAGCTAGGAAATCCGTACTGTGTTACTTAATAAATATCAAATTCATTCTTTAATTGCTAGAAAAAAAGATTAATTTAGTGGTTGTTTAGTGCTTCTGTTGCAGGTGATACAAATGACCATTATATTTTTCATTGACAACGATAAAATTCATTTATTGGTAATTGAAACATAAAATACCCACTAAAATACCCATTTTGGGTAAATACCCGGGTATTTACCCTGGGTATTTACCCGCTGAAATAAATACCCAGGTATTTTACATCCCTAATCTTGAGTAGTATGGGTGAGGAAACTATTTAACAATGAGCTAAGAGCATTCCCACAATGCCCCAGATGACCCAGATGTAATATAAAAATTTCCTCAGACATCCCTATTTATTGTAGGATCATGATTTGTGCATTATTCTCTTCAGAATAAAACAAATTTTCAAACGGTACCCTTCACATGTCTCCATCATGTATCTGGGGTGGATAAATCACGAAAAAAGGAATTTTCTGTTAGAAATATCCTTTTTTTTTAAATTTTTACCTCTGTGAACCCCTCTCCCTGTTTCAAGGCAGAGATCTGAAACAAATCTGAAAAATACTGAGGAGTGCTCTGAATAAATGTGCAAAATTTCAATCTTGTAGGTGCAAAAGTAAGCCCGCGAAAACAATATTCCCCAAATACCCCAGATTTCCGTATAAAACAGGATCTCAGGCAACAGTTTCCTGAGACATCCCTATTTATTCTAGAAGCACAGTATGTACATCATTTTCTTCAGAATGGAACAGCCTTTCAGACGGTACCATTCATATGTCTCCATCTGAGGCGGGAAAATCACGAAAAAAGCTATTTTTGTTAAAAATATCTTTCTTTTTTAAACATTTTTGCCCTCTGGTCCTCGCTGTTTCCACGCAGAGGTCTGAAAACATCTGAAAATTATTAAGGGGTGCACTGAACGAGTGTCCAAAATTTCAGTCTTCTGAATGCAAAATGTAACACGCTAAATAATAATAATAATAATAATAATAATAATAATAATAATAATAATACGCATAACAAAAATATCTTTTTAAATTTATGATATTACACATTATGCCTCAACGCAGAAAGGGGTGAAAACATATGTAGCCTGTTCTAAAATACCTCCAGTCTTAAAAAAAACGAAGTAAAAAGTCTTATTGGTACTTTTTTAAATGGAATAATGAAGATTTTACCCTATCACCTAAAACTAGGTGATATAATTTAAAAGGTTAAGCATTAAGAAAAAAGTACAGGAACCTTTATCAAAATGACACTCTTTCTCAATAGCTGCTGATATTTGGCAGGGGCCTATTTTTAAAAACTCGGAACTAGCTTGCGGCATGAAATACATAAATTTCGCCTAAAGTTATAAAATTAACAAAAAATAAAATAAAATAAAATAAAAATTGGAGAGGGGATAGGACCCCTCTAAATACGTTCTATTATCTGAGAACAAACAAACAGATGCGCACAAAAAAGACTTGTCTTAAATGTCGATGGTGATTTCCCCGTTGGAATAGTTAACGATTTTAAAACCCAAACCCAATGTTACGAAAAGAATAAAGCAGGATTGTTCAGTTACCTGTTCAAAACGGGATTTTCCCTAATCGACATAACAAAACAGAAACGAGATTTTACTTATTTTCACTTTAAATTAATTTATTTCGTAATTCGATTTAAATCAACTATTTTTTTAAAAAATCAAGTGATTTAAATCGTGATTTAAATCTTGATTTAAATCGTGATTTAAATCAGACTTATTAAAATCAATTCACCCTGTTTCTTAGCAGGGAACATCTAACATTTTCACGGGGACAGTGTCTGTTTATGGATATTGACATTTCCACGTTTATTTAAGATTGCTAGCAATACCTGGTTTCCATAGTAATGGAGCAAGTCGTAGGGATTTTAGAGTGAGAGCCTTATTTGAAACTTGAGCAAGGAGGGTCCTTGTTTACGAGGTTCAAATACTTCTTTTTAACTGCAGTATGACTGCATTCAACTGAGTGCGAACTTAAAGAATACTGGACTCAGTTTTCGGTGCAAGAACTTGACGACTTTTTTTTTTTTTTTTTTTTTTTTTTTTTAGAAACTTAACCTCAAACGAAGATTCTGCTGAGGGCGCTTCACTTCTCTGGTGAGATGAATTTTCTTATATTCAACCAACTGAATCCTATAAGTAACAGAATTAGCCTTTTTGATGGAGAGTCTGTTTATAGACCATTCCATGTTTAGAACTTTAGGCCAGACAGCTTTGTGATTAATGAAATTGTATTTAAGATGTTGAGGGAGTTGATGTAAGAAAACACATGTCCTTCTCTCTCATGATTAAAGCACAACTTAGCTGCGTTAGAGAAAATTGGTTTGAAGTTATGGTTTTATGAAGGCTTAGGTAGGCGACTTCACTCTGGACTGAAAAGTTTGTCTGTTATTTCATGACAGTTAACTTAAAGAAACTCTTCTCAAATCAGAGTACCATTCTTAAGCACCAAAATATCCTGTATGGACTGTAGAAATGCTTTATTTATCAAAGTTTCCCTAAACGTGTGGGTACTGCTCTGCGCTTGTTAATTACCCTACACAAACTTACCGAGCCGTTCAAATTTTGTACAGGTAAAGAAGTACTATCAAATATCATTGGGCGCCCCCCACCTTTTTACTGATATCGGACGTCGTAAGCTGGGCAGACTGGTAAAAAAGGACAGGCAGCGAACTGTGGCGGAACAAACATCAGACTTTTTAAAGCTGGGCAAAGTACAAGTGTGTCTGAACACACAGTGCACCGAACACTCCCGACGATGGGCCTCCGCAACCGACGACCCATCCATGTGCGAATGTTCACAAAACGACATCGGCAACTACGACTGAAATGAATACGCGACCATCGCCACTGGACCTTGGCGCAGTGGCAGAGCGCTGCATTGTCTGATGAATCCCGATACCTTCTTCATCATGACGATGGGAGGGTACCAATCCATCGTGTTGCAAGGGAATAACTCTTTGACACCTGTACTGCGGGACGGAGACAAGCTGGCGGCGGATTACGTAAGCTCTGGGGAACATTCAAGTGAGCATCCATGTGTCTAGTGGAGCTTGAGCAAGGCACCATGACGCCGAGGGGTATCGCACACTGCTTGCAGACTACGTACAGCCCTTCATGACGACCATGTTTCCCAACGGTAGTGGAATTTTTTGACAAGATAATGCACCATGGCACAAGGCCAGGAGTAATGGAGTGATTCGAGGAACATAGGAGCGAGTTTCAAATGATGTGCTGGCCCTCCAACTCGCCGCATCTGAACCAAATCGAACGCATCTGGGATGTGATTGAACGTGACGTTAGAGCGCATCATCTCCTCCCCGGAATTTAGGGTAATTAGGTGACCTGTGTGTGCACATCTGGTCCAATTCTTTCCAGCGACCTACCAAGGATCATTGCGTGCATGCCAAGACGAGTCGCCTTTGTAATCCGTGTCAAAGGTGGACATATTGACAATTAGGTAGATAGTCATATTTTCGAGTCGAGACAACGTTTTCTCGAGACGAGTCGAGACAGGCTTAAATCTCGACTCGACTCGACTCGTGCGCATCCCTAGATTCCTTGTCACTGAATTCAACTAATGATATGCAACCCACAAAATGCATGCATCACTCGCTTCTCAACACAAACCGTGACAATGGGGCGGGTCCCTAATCCATTTATATTGGAGGTGAAATAGTGTGATCAGGTGTGGTTTATAATGTGAAGATTGATCTTGTACGATGGTCTGTGTACAGGCCAATTCAAACCAAGGTTTTGGTTTGGAGCCTAAGCTAAATAGTTGATTCCATCCTTCATAATCTTGCATTGCAAATGCACGCAAATTTCACACACACTTACAAAAAAGTAACTTGAACGAACTCAGTGTGCATTTATTTGGGTTCATAATCCACTTGGTATAAACATATTTATATATTGAAGTCAGCTACAAAAAGACGAATAACTTAGCTAGAAGAAAGCCAATTAAATCACGCGTAAAGTATGTCAATTTATATACCACCTCTCGATTCGGTTGATATGACAGGATAAATTCTGGAATATTTCTAACATTGATCTTGGAATTGCGAAGTGAGAATTTTGTCGTTCACTTGTTCAGTTATGTCAGAATTTCTTATATATGTTCAACATTATATTACATGTGTTTGTAGTGCAGCGTACTTACAATAGATTTGAGTGATTTGTTTACCGTTGTCGATACTAAAGCCAAGAGTAGACACATCCTTCATAGCTTTTCGTAAGAAAGCGTCCTACCTAATGGACTCTTTCTTATTTTGAACATTGCACTCTATCCGACTTCAGTATATCATTCATTACCCAATGGCTTGTAAACTCTGACTGCATCTTTCAAATTTATTTCGGGATTAACGTTGGCCTATTGTAGAGGATTTTTTGTATGTTATGTTATTGACATTTCAGTTCATGGAATCCTCAACACAGAAGAGAATCCCTGGATGTAATCTCATAACGAATGTTGTTGGTATTTGGCGAAGCTGCCAAAGTGAATATCGTCCATTATGAAGTGATCTTTGGTCACAGTCCCGTGATCACTCGTGTCATCTCGAAGAGAAGACTTGTAGCACAGACCGAATCGCCCTTCGCTTTATGACTGTGCTGTAGCTATAACTCGGTGTAACTTTATTAAGTACATCAAAGGTAGCGTACGATCCGAGATTGTACTGGTAGTTTTGCTATCCTAACAAAGAGGAGTTTCTGATGTTGCCTAGCAACACGGGTTGACTCTCTAAATTTATAAGCTTTCTCTGCACTTTTTATACGCTGCGAAAGCCAACCTCACTGACGGTCTAAAAAGTTTTTTTTTTTCTTCCTAAATGAAATCCAATCACATCAGAGGAATGGAACAAGGAACTAAACTATGACTCAACGGATGACTGAAATACAAGTAACACCAATCAAACCTAATAAACGAAAATGTCCTTCACCCACAACAAACATTTTAAGAGACTAATTTGAGATATTGCATTGTGCATATCGTGAATACGAAAGCTACTCTACAAATGCAAATTTCAAAATGCCTTACTTTTTACCCCAAAAGTAATTTCATCGTTCGATTTCAATAATTTAAATAGTTCGAGCGGAATATGAACACGTTAAAAAGCATGAACGGACGGACGAACAAACGGATATATATCTATATACAGGGTGTAACATAAATGGATGGCCAAAAGTGACGAGGTGATTGCGGACATCCAAATAAGTAAAAATGTTCCTATAAATATGGGCCCGATGCCGCTTCGTTTCCGAGATACAGGGTGTTCAAATGTCGAGTCCCTCGCTATGGGAAATGTTTAATATTACAGGAATAATACAATCAAGTGGAATAATGCCTTTGCAAATACATTTACACTAACTTAGAGAATGAAATTAATCAACATTTGAGGTGATTGGATTGTCAGTGTTGCCAACCTGGTACAAAGTGTTGTGCTCTCAAATACTATTATGCGTCCACACGTTAGCATATGATTGCTGATATAAAAACTTTCAAAAAATGGCTCAGATTCCGCTTCGTTTTCGAAAGACAAGACGTTCAAGTGTGAATTCACTTAACGGCTGACAATAGTAAGCAAGGTTTCATAGGATCAGAATTAATTCATGTTTTCAAATACAAGTAATTAAGAATGGTATTCGATGGAGGTAACAGCGTTCGTTCATACCACACATAAACTTCGGAAGACAGTGTTCCGTGCTTGGGAACGTTTTGATGTCAGCAATCATATGCTAACATGTTGACGCCTAGTGCTATTTGAGAACATAACTCTTTTACCAGGTTGGCAACACTGAATACCCAATAACCTCAAATGTTGATTAGTTTAATTATCTATGTTATTGTGTATGTATTTACAAAGGCATAATTCCACTTGATTGTATTAGTCTTGTAATTTAAACATTTCCATTCGCTTTTCCATAGAGAGCCATCGGCGGGACTCGAAACTTGAACACCCTGTATCTCGGAAACGAAGCGGCATCGGATCCATATTTATAAGAACATTTTTACTTATTTGGATGTCCGCAATCACCTCATCACTTTCGGGCATGCATTTAAGTCACACCATGTATACATGAGGTGCATACTAAAAGTATGTGCCGTTTAAATATAGTCCTGGTCACATTCAATATTTGGGTGAGATACTTCCATCAATGTTCAATGTAATCTCTGTTCATCTTCAACACCGTCGCATCTTTCGAAAGCATATGCAAACTCATTTGGGGGGCGGAGAGGTGTTTGAGACAAAGGTATATGACACCCACGAGGGAACTTGTGAGAAAAAAAAAAAATAGTTGTCCAGCAAGGAATTTTTGAAGCTGGGAAATAACAAGAAATCACTGGGAGCTATATCTGAAGGACAAGGGTTGTGTGGAGAGTTTCAGTGTGTTTGTGCTACAGAAAGTCGAGAAACGTGTGGTGGTGCGTTGTCCCAATGCAGGACAAAACAATCATGAACTTGCAAGCTAGGACCGATTTCCTTGCAATCTAAGAATTAATCTTCCTCCAAAAGTTTCACACAGTGTTGCCCAGTCATTGCATCTTCTTTTGGTACAACGCCAGCTGGAATTACCCCCTTCTATCCCAAAATATAGCGTAGATAACTATTTTTTTTCTTGAGAAACGTTCACATTTTAGGGGGTGGAGATGAGGAGTAATGTTTCGAACTTCCTTGTCTATTGTGTGTGTGTGTGTTTCGAAATTACACAGTGGAATAAACGTTTCATCCCTAGTGATTACGGTGTCAAACAATTTTTCGCTGGCAACACTGTTTCTTGGCATTAGGCCACTGAGAACAGAATTGCTGAACGCCTCATTCACCTCGTCCAACTGCCAAGGGACCTAACACACGTTTTGCCCTCATGCCTATTCCGTCTATCAATGCAAAACTTGGTACACACATTTCATATCCCCTATAGTATTTTTCGATATATATTTCCATTGTGTGCTTTTAGCCGGTTCCACTTTAGAGGAGTCCAAATTGATGGAAGGGAATTTTTCCGACATTATGCTAATTTTCCCTGTTCAAGTACGTTATGTGTTCCAATATAGACACCTCTGGAAAACTTTTTCACGCGAAGGGAAAGAACTATTAATCATGACTTTTCAACGAACAGTGTTCATCAGCTATTTCACTGTGAGTCTACGATTCTCTTCATAGTAACAGGGTTAATGGACTCCAGGGACTTACTCCGTTGTCCGTGATACCTAGTATTTTGTGCATGAACATAGCTTTGTTATGTTTATCGAATGGACTAGGTTTGACTCAGATGTCCGGATGACATGTTCATGTCCCTTCCTTGTCAGGATGGATGACTTTCCTGAGTTGTTATTGAATTCGGGCTCAAAATCCTTGAGAAATTATTCCTTGATCTCCAGCCCTATATATTCATGCCCCCACTTTAGAACAGTATTATCTGCAGGTGTACTGCCTCACACACATATATCAACTGTCGATGAACGCCCACAGTCTTTTCACCTAGTATGCAAAAACACTTTATGAGAAATTGTGTCTACTCCTCAGTAAAATACATTCTATCACATCAATATCCAAAATATCTCTTCAATGACGCAAATGACAATAAAGTGTGCCTCGCAATATCCTTTCCACTCAAATTCCTTAAACTGAATCATGTCGTGCTGCAGTTACTATCGAAGCATTTTCTTGTGAAATACGAACAAGATTATATAGCATTTTGGAAAATTTACCGAAAGTAATCTCATCCCCAAAAGTAAACTATCCCTTGTAGATTTGCACATAGGAAATAGCTTATGCCATATGCTAGGGATATTAATGAAATATTAGTTTATAAAATAATATGAGAGGTAATTACATAATTGTGGGAAAAAACTCACCCGTAGAATAAATACTCCTTGTGCATATTTTCATTTAAGTGATTTATGCAACATTATAAGACTATATAAGAATAACGAAATATGATCAAAACCACCAGACGTGGGTTGAATCAAATTCAGCCCCGCAACTTGAGGGAGGCGAAGAAGGATATATATATAGTCATTTAAGGACATTTCGGCACGTTAAGAAACAACTCGACACTATTTTGAACGTTACGATGATTTTTTTGTACAAAAGCGATAATAGTTGAGAATAATTCTTGACCTATCTATAAAACAAAATCTTCCCCGTGAATGGAGTACTTACAAATGCAAAAACACATAAACGGAATGGTGCCGATAAGTAGATTTTGGAAGTCTTGCGGGAGATATCGACACTTTATATGGGTGATGTGGACACTATATAAACAATGAAATGATTCACATCTTTGAAAACGGTGTTCTTTACAATAATCATAAATCACAATGAAATACAAGATGTAATGTTTCTACTATCTACATGCGACTTATTTGAAAACTTTGATACGCTTCATTACAATCTAAGTTGAAATACAATAACACTGAAACAATGTAAAATCGTTAATAACAAACTTCGTTTTCAACCTGTTTTGCAACATATTGCTTTCAATATTTCACAAGGCGTAATGACCAATAACCGAAAGTCACAATTTAACACAATAATTTTCGGAATGCATATGCGAAAAATCCAACAGAGGCTGATTTCTCCCAACTAAAACTCAGTTTCTCATAGTCTTCTTTCACAACATTTTGTCAGGGTTCCTACGAAAAAAAGTTGCACAAAAGCTCTTGATTTTTTTTTTCAAACTGCGGAAGAAAGATACATTAAGGTTTGACAGTTTTTAGTACTGTGTAGTGGGAGCATTAGGGGTTTCCATAATTCTTCAGGATCTTTGACAAATGTACTGTGCTAATCTAAAACCAAAGATACTTTACCATTAGACTTATAACGGACTAAATGACCCAGAAGCTGAGAAAGTATGTTTGTTATGTAACCTAAACCTATGATGTATACACTAAGATGAACCAGACAGCAGTCCTTTTGTCTGATGTTTTTCCTTATAATAAAGGAACTACATGTCGAAATCTCCCTACAATCGCTGTTGATTTATCTCCTAAATGCATTGATCAACAAAAGCTGGCGCTAGTTGCCACTGTAACAAGCAGTGTGTTATTCAGCTTGACACACGAGTATACATAAGGTGTGCTCTATCATAATTCCAATCCTTTGCCTCCTTTCATCAATATATATTACCACTGTACCTTATTTTTGACTTACTGAAATTAATAACATTGATTTTCTTCTTTAATAAAGCTCTTCGGTACCTATTTTAGAGGCTTCTGCTTCCGTTACAACAGGCAAAATTAAATTTTCTGCATATGCAATTTGTCACTGAGAACCGTCACTATCCTTTCACGTGCTAAATGTTCCTTCTCGCGTGAGTGTTTGATCAGTAACTTTGCCAGATCTTAAAAGTGTCGAGATATCCTGAGTGTCGAAATCTCCCTAAATTACCTTATGTTCGAAAATGACCGACCTTTGTGTCGACTCCATAGTTTTCTGGGTCCCTGAGACGAATAGTGACACATCCAATGCAGTTAAAATCCAAATTTAGGCCTTTATGTCCAAAATGAAACGTGTTTTCTCCTTCTATATTCTGCTGATAATATATATATATATATATATATATATATATATATATATATATATATATATATATAAACTTACGTTGTGCTCCTTATGGCAGCTCAAGTGAACCTCGAAGGCCTCTCTTCACTTACGTAACTTATAGATGAATGACAAGTCTAGATATAAAGCGTAGGCTTGAAATGTGTTAACTGAACGTAGACGGTTATATATATATATATATATATATATATATATATATATATATATATATATACTGTGGGATGCAATTCACGTGTTTTTCACATTTCCTTGTCTGGAAATTCCACGAGTACGTCTGATAGAATAAATTAATTTTAGAACTTATTTCAGCAAAACACATTAGAAATTGTAAATAACACTGGCTTAATTCATTCAATTCAATGAGTTGACATTTTGTACTCAAGCCAGCCTTGAATTATTTACATATTTTTTTTTTGCAAAAAAGGTAAATATTTTGGTATAATGCAATATTTTGAATAAACAGAAACAAAATTACAAGGAATTTGAAACATAACTTTCGTTTCAAATTACTTTGTTTCCAAAAAGTGCTTAGATAAGAATCACATCTTCTCACGTAGATAGTTTTCAGTAGATCTGAATATAATAATACTGAAGTGACCAATATTATATCTTAATCCCTTTCTCGAGATATGGGAAACGTGGATATATACTATTATGCAGCTTGAATAACATATTTTATATATTGAGTGATTGTTGCTTTTCTTTCTTTTATAGTGCTAAACTGACTAACCAGCTCCAAGGGAAGCCGATCCTGGGGGACCGGGAGGCCCGGGCCCCTCCAAAGCTCATGTGGGCCCCCCTATTGTATTATGAATATACAATATTTGGCATAATTTGAATGCAATTTGTCTTAAAATCTCACATATATATATATACCTTCTGCATCTGAATGACCCCACCCCAAATTTACAGAGAAATCGGCGCCCTTGACCAGCTCTATGGCTTTTGAAACCCTGAGTTTCAATGCTGCGTTCACATAACCTCTCCACTGACTTCTATCCTTAGCCAACTGGATCCAGTTCCTACTTGTTACTTCTACTTTTGCTAGATCCATCTTAATATTGTCCTCCTGTTTGCGTCTAGATCTTCCTAATGTTTTTTTTCCGATTGGACTTCCAGTAAAAACTTTCAAAGCGTTCCTACTTTTTTTTTCATTCTGGCTACGTGATCTGCCTACCTGAGCCTCCTAGACTTGATGGTTTTAACAATGTTTGAAAAACTTTTATAGTATTGCAATAATACTGTTTGGTAGCTGTAATTACAAGTTCTTAGAATTATTTAATTTTAAGCAGTGTTGCAAACGTTATACATGATGATTGTATCTCTGGAATGGTTTGATATATCAAATCACTGTAAATGGAGTTATGATATTTACGTTTATTTTAATATAACGTTTGCGAGTTTATGTGATACTTATCTAAACTCTTTTCTGAAATAAAATTTTCTAAAAGAAAGTTAAATTTTGAACCCCTTCTAACTCCATTCTGTTTTCTTATGACATATGTATGATCATAATGTTTGATTTTTTTTAAAATTTTTTGTCGATGTGCATTGCCCCATTTGTCTCTGTTCCATTACTACTGAAGTAGAGACATCAAAAATATAGTTGTCTTACTTTGTAACACTAAATAATAAATGTAGTATTGCAATCATTTAACACATACATTTGCAATGTGCAATATTCTCACATAGCGTATTAAACAAAACATATATACATATTTTATATTGTTCATTGTAGCTTTGAAAATATTCAGCATATATCAACACTAGAAAGCAGACCAAAGCACTAGATATGTTAATAAAACTTTTGCAGTGGTTTTTGGAATATAACGTCGCCTTCATCAGGTACACTATCTTAGGTAACACGTCTGAGGAAAATTATGTTACATTGCTGAAATTTTAAAATTTACAAGGGCCCAAGGACGCACCCACGAGAGTCCACCGGGTCCAGATCACCAAATTTCCTAACTCAATATACATTTGGACACTTTCTCAATACAACTATACTATACTTGTTTAACAGAGAAATAATTGACGAAGCATGAAAAGTTCATCTTTCACTTCATCCATACTCTTTCTCTTATAAAAAAAAAACAATCAGATTCTATATTTCTTTTCTGAACATATAGATCATAGATCAATATGAATGGTCCACCCAGTACATATATGATATTAGCGGTAAACAGTTCGAAAGGAGGAAACTTTAGACCAAGTAAAAAAAAAAAAAAAGTTTTCCAGGTACTAGTAATCACTTGATTTGCAACATGTTCGTAAGGAATGATTAGGGGGGTAATGGGAACATGTTCGTAAGGGTTCCCTTGAATATTGAAAATAATAATAACTTACTCGATCACTAACAACGGAAAATAGACATTGTGGCCGGATGTGTAGTTAACGTCATTTAAATGCAAAGTCGTAATTGAAAAACGTTGAAATACTGTTGAAGCTAAGAATCGATAAGGCGAGAAAATATCTACATTCTGTGTTTTTGCTGGAATTTCTCTTTCAGTGGGATTTTGTGGGAAGAATGGAACAAAACAAAGGATGATTTGGAGTCACAGCAGAGTAGAGGATATTCATATCCGGATTTTGGGGGGAGAGGAAATGAACAGGAGATGAGATTCCTCTCCTTTCCTTTCAGTTCCAGCTTTCGACTTTTCTTTTCAAAGAACAGCAAATAACCTGAGCTATAGACGATTTTTTGTCAATAGAAACCAATCAAAGACAAAAGTCTAGATTACAGAACGTTTTCCACTTTTCTTTGGAAACAGTAGAAATATGTTATCCCCAGCTTATAACAGTCATATTCTATCTATAGAGCTGACAAAAGAGTAGGAAATTCACACATCTCTTATTCGTTCTGTAAAAGGTTTCCTTTTCTGAAAAGGGGAAATTTCCTTGAACGTACAGAACAAATATTTTATTCAATGATAGGTGCAAAATATACTGTAGCACTAGCCAGCCTCTGTTTATTTACTGATATCAATGGTCTAGTTTTCTTAAGCTGCTGAAATGACGTTATTCTGAAAATGAACACTGTTAGATGAATGGAGATTTAGAGTGGAAAGTTCTATGTTTATGGTCCGATCCCAGCATTTGCCTTGAGATCAAAGGACAACCCTGACGACTTTGATTATGGGTCATTCAGTAGGAAGCATGCATATTTCTGAAATATAGGTTGTCTAAAAATATTTAGCATTTCAAGGTCAAAATTAAGAATTCGTTCATTGCGATTTGAAAATAGCATTATGAAACCACATATATATATACCATTTTGTTCGACGCTCTATGCCATTTTTTTTTTCGAAAACACCACAGTCTTGTCGCTATTGAATACTCTGCGGTTTCTTGGCAAGAGGTTGTCATACGTGGTTTTCACAGGCCTCCTTTGAAAGTAATTTAACATAACAAATATTATTCAGAGAATTCTGCAGAGATAGCCTGACGGTGAAAAGTCCGAAATATAATGTGAAATCATGAAACCCTGCCAGTAAAGTTATCTGAATGTCAAACGGGTCGTAAAAAATGTGTGCGGTCTTATCAGCGTGCTACACAAATCCTCTCTGTTGAGCAAGTACGGCCGTTTCCTCTCGATTAGTAGGGCACTCGCACTCATTGTTGACAGTACAGGGACAAGTTTATCGTTTTTCCCGCCGACAGCAGCTCGTGATGCACGATGCTCTTTCAATCTCACCATATGTACAGCGTAACCTTCCTGGGCGTCAGTGTGAGCTTTGTTAGACATTGTAAAGCTCACTCCCAAATTCAACACGGTTTTCTGATATGATTACGTTGCTGGTTATCTGCTTTCAATCCATTAGGACATGTAATCCGGGATAGATATGAGGGAAAAGCTTGTATAATAATACACGATTTCCTTCATACCTACTATATCCATCAATACAAAACTTGGTACATAGATTTCTTATCCCCTATAGTATTTTTCGAAATACATTTGGATTGTGTGCTTTTACCCGGGGCCACTCTATAGGGGTCCAAAGTTGATGGAAGTGATTTCTGGAGGGACTTTTCCCGACATTCTCCCAATTTTCCCTGTTCAGGTACATTATGGGCTCTGTTGGTGTATATAGCAGTGGATTTTGTTCAGTTTAAAAAAAAAAAACATGTATTTTTTTTTCTTTCTCGTGTGTGTTGTAACCAAGAAAGCCAACAGTTCCCAAGAACTATGGTCCCCTTCACCCCCATCCATTGACTTTCGCCCTCATAGCAGGAGTAGTGGACAAAGGAAGAAGCAAGGGACATTTTCTTCTTTTGGGTTGGTTCTTTTTAAAATCTAACGGAAAGAGAGAAGGGAATGGACAGTTAGCAAGTGGACATTGAAAACATAGGCTGGGAGCAAGCAGCTCAGCCGCGATTAAACATTGCATTTCATTTAGCATTCATTAAATCATATTCTTAGCGCAACAGCGCAATACGAAGACGTTATCTACGAACATTAAGTGTTATTGAACTATATCAATCCAGTCACACAATTATCATAATAATTCAACAACGCTTGTAATGTAAATAGTTAAATTGTATATTTGCTTAGTGTTAAATATATGTTATATCAAACCGAACGTTCCGTCCTGTATCTGTGGATTGAGCTTGGCCCTATGAACATAGTCCATTACAAATCAGGTCCTCCGATCATACAACAGGCCCAGATACATAGCACCTCTGAAAAACTTGTTTCATGCTGACGAGAATGAACTATAAACCATGACTTTTCAATGAGCAGTGTTGATGCAATAGCTATTTCACTCCGAGTCTATTTTCTTTATACTAACAGGGTCAATGGGCCCCAGGGACTTACTCCATTATCCATGGCACCAATTTTTTTTGTGCACAAACATATCTTAGTTATGTTTATCGAATTGACTATTTTTGATTAGGAAGTCCCATTGACAGGTTCATGCCTTTTCTTTGTCAGATAAAATCCCTGACAGTTTTTAAAACGATTTAGCCTTGCTCAAAATAACAAACTGTAAAGAGAAGTTACCTTTAGGAAACTTCATGCACAAATGGATTAATTTGTTGTAATAAACTCTTAAAGAAACGGATGGAGTTCGTTACGTTTTGTTAGATTCGCAGATAGATATTCGATTGTGTAAATGTTTTGATACAGATCATGTGGCACCTATACATCGTGCTTCTTTTTGTAGCTATTATTATTATTATTATTATTATTATTATTATTATTATTATTATTATTATTATTATTATTATTATTATTCAAATGGTTGAACACGCTTATGATTGATGATTTTATGGGTGCTTACGTACTGGTCATGCTCGATATTTGGTAGAATACCGCTCATTTTTGAGATTTTTGGTCGTCCACTGCCGGAAGCATCTTGAATATTAGCATTTACAGAACGAAAGTAACTGAACCATCTTTCGGATATATAAGGTATCTCTTCCCGTAAACAATACATATTTCCTCACATGCCTGTACATCATCTGTGCCTTTATGTAGACAATATTGTAAAATATATCAGAGTTTTTTGGACAGTTCACTCATTTTCAGGCATGATGCCTTACGTCTGATTACAATAATTTCAACACTTAATTGCACATCCAATAGCTTCATTTGTCAGTTGTCGACTGATGTTAGGACTGAGCTGCTACATTTTATATACCCGAAGATTAGGGACAGTAAGGCAATCCCGTGCATGAAAATATCACTATTTTCAGGCTGCTTAATAAGTCTGTAATACTTAGGCGTACTGACTTTTAGAGTTTGAGAGAAAAGACATTAGTAAGTCCTGCATGTTTAATTGTGTCGATGCTATTTTATTTAACGTATAGTCTTATAAAATATTGCAAAATATTTCGTTCACGCCAGCTAAAGTATAAAAATACTTTTTTCTCCACAAGAGCCGAAACAAACTTCAATATAGTCAACATAAGACATTAATGTTGATCAAACGGTATGAAATAGGAAATGGCAATGATTTAATTCACATTGATCAGTGCTCCTAGAAATAAGTCCATATATAATAAGTCCGAATGCAATATAATACACCATAAGTAAACTAAATAAACGCAACTCGACATGGCCAGCCTGCACATTGACACAATATTTCCACCTCCGTGCAGTAACCTGAAACACACTACAACATTACAGATGTTAGAGTCTGCACCGTTGCCAAAATTCATTCACGCAGGTGTTACAAACCCTGTACCTTGACATTTTACACCTGACTCTTGATATAACCCCTTCAAAAACATCCAAGGGCTCAGACAAGGCGGGCGTGCTGATCAGAACCGTGACATCCTCTCCCAATCCGTCAAGGTAAGATTTAGTTCATGTGATCGCACACAATTCGACAGTAGGGTGCTGTCGTATTGGAATACCACCGTATGTAGAATGTTGTCAGCACACAATTGCGGCTCCAGGATTATATGAATCTTGTCGATGTACTTTGTAGTAACTGTTTCTTCAGCAAACATGAATGATCAGTAAATACGCTGTTGTGTTAACACCAACCACACGCTTCCCTTTGGAGTATCTCATTCTTATTACATGACCGTGTGTGGTTACTCATTAGCTCAAACCCTGCTCATGTGGTGATTGACGAGACCACAGGTGTGGAATGTCGTTCTATTACTGTACAATATGCATTTCAGCAAGTATTCATTTATCACTACCTCAACGAGATCAGCGCACACGAGCACGTGTGCCGCATAGTACTCGTATTCAAGATTATAGATGATGGATCTAATTGGCATTTTTTTTAGTATGAAGTGCAAGGTTTGCCACATAGTGGACTTTGTAATGTGTGTTTTCGACTGATACGACGTGTTTGCTGTCTCGTCTGAGGAAGGAGTCATTTCTGAACAAGGTGTTGACATATGTTGAGAAGTGGACCGTGTACGAAGCTCCATGGTTAGCATCCTATGAACCGGTTCCAAAACAGCCGAAACCAGCATTGCTGCAGAAGAAGGTCTTCTTATGTGTTTGGTGAACTGCACGTTCCATCGTGCAGCGGAAACTGTTACCAGCTGGTCAGAGCATCGAGGAAACTGTGTACTATCAGCAGTTGAACCTTGTTCAAGACAAACTCAAAACTGGAGCCAGCACTTCCGAATCGCGAAAGGGTCCTCCTGTTACAGGACAAGGCTAAGACCCAAGTGGCCAGGATGACCCGGGGCACCATTATACACCTTGGATGGGAAACATTATTGCACCCGCCATACTCTCCACACATTATACCGTCCGACTATCACCTTTTCCATTCCTTGAACAATCGCCTTAGAGGTCGGCAGTTCAAATCTCTAGTAGAGGTTCAAAATACACTTGATACTTTCTTCGCTTCACGGCCCACCAAGTTCTATCGCGATGGAATCCATGACCTTCCAAAACGTTGGCAGAAGGTCGTTGATTCTGATGGGGATTACTTTTGATCTTCTTTTGATCATCTAGCTGGTGGGTGAAAAGGCGACAGAACTTTCTTGGTTAACTTTATAGATTCCTGTCATCATTAAAAGGAGTTGGCCTTTTCCTATCATTGGTGCCTAGGTGGGTTTTAGGTCACATGTTGTGCCCATTATATTTTTTTTTTCGTTCTTACCATCATAAATCTTAAAGACGCTAAATTGCATTAAATGTTGTTTACAAAATAAATTATCTTGCTTTGGCCCCAACTATATTCAGCTATTAGCTCTTTTGGTGGAAAAAGAATGTTAATTTTGGGATGATTGAGCCGGAGCACTTAGGACCATAGATATCTCTGCTTCCTTTTGTCACTTAGAGAAACAAGGGATGACTGGCCGACTCTTCTTTAAAAGAAGTTATGTCTTGCTTGATTTTATTTGTGTGCAAATTATATTATAGTATTTTTTCTTTAATTTCCTCGATATCTGTGTTGACAATGTCTCTCTCTCTCTCTCTCTCTCTCTCTCTCTCTCTCTCTCCCTCTCTTCTCTCTGAATAGTAAGATGCATATCCAGCAAATAATATATATATACCGAGTGTATCAGATGAAGCATCCAGCACTTATAAACCAGTACGTTTGGAGATAAGAGGATGAAGCAAAAAGTAACATAGAAAAAATATCATATGACCTATCAAATGAAGTGCTTTATTTGTTCCATAGGAACCTTTATTAGGTGACCCTGGGGGTTACTTTAATATTTTCAATATAATTTCAATATATAAAGCAAGGTATTGATAAAGTTAACTTTTATACCACTCAAAATATCATAAAAACAATTGTAAAAAAGTCATGTGGAACACCGTTTACGAAATTGATGTATCTGTGCGTAATACAATCAGACAAAGTTTATACATGTGCTTCTATTTTTTAAGGTGTATCATATATCACTTCTCCTGAAGAGTCATTACTGAAATAATTAGTCATTGAGTACAAACAGAATTATTATATATATATATATATATATATATATATATATATATATATATATATATATATACTTTTTTTTTTTTTTGGAAACAACTTAGTCCAAGGGAAACTCATCTCACTAGTAAACTGCCTCTTCTGTGTTTCTTCTACAGAAAGGTATTACGCCATATTGTAGAATATTATAAAATTAGTAATTGAAGATTTGCCGTAGAAAACAATATACGTGCAAAAAACAATATTTACTGTAACAATAGAGACAGAAGATAGTAAATTGTGCCCAAGCGTCACACAATAGAAAATACTATTGCTTAGAAATACAATCTAGAATATAACGAAGTGGAGTTACGTATTGAAGTTTAACTAAAGATAAACGATTTAAAAAAAAAATAAATTAAGTGAAACAATTTAAAGGTGGCACTTACATTGTTTTCTACAGCGAGTCTTCAATCAAAATCGTTACCGACCATCCAACCATCAATTCCTGTGCAATTTCTTTTATTACCATAGGAATCTTAAGAAAACTACCCATTACAGTTCGCGAGAAGTCGCCAAAAATATGAGTGTATTTTGATCAAAAGCCCGGATCCCCATTCGAAGTGTACAACACGTGATAAACAAAACAGAAAAACTTCACGACGTTTGGATGCGCTCAAAAAAGAATGAAAAAAGAAAGGGAAAAGCGCAACATCGTAATGAGCAGACATTTGTAGACTCTTTGGATGATTTGTTCGATATCGCACACGCGGATGCACTGAAGTTGATAACAAACAAGGATGATCAGGAGTTTCTTGTGGCACAGCGTGAAAATTGTCGTCGCGGCTGCATGACTAGCGTTGATTTGAAATTGGCTTGGAAAGAACGCCGAGCGGAGAAAAGAAAAATGGAACAACTGCTAAGAATTGAAAGTGAGAAGCGAAAGTTAGAAAATCGCTGTGTCAGGACTGCCGTCGAAATGGATTCCTCCGACTCTGAGCCTGATGTCGGTGAAACAATTGACCCTAGTTTTGATCGTAAATGTGTGTCTCAAAAATCATCTGACTAAAAAGTAGATATTAGTAAAGCTGGGCCATCATCTATAATAACACCTAAACTAGCTGCGACTCTAGATAAAACAAATATCAGTGTCCGAAAAGCAGCTTTAGTAATAGCAGCAACCCTAGAAGGCATGGGAAAAATGTCAATGATTATTGTGTAAGTTACTCCACGATAAGAAAGGAGAGGCAACAAATCCGCTCTTCTCTTTCAGCCAATCTGCAAGAGCAGTTTAAGACAGAAGGGCCTTTGATTATACACTGGGACGGAAAGTTGTTGCCAGATATATCTGGAAAAGAAGTGATCGATCGCCTTCCGGTTATTGTTTCCGGCCCTAGAATTGAGGATCAGCTGTTGGGTGTTCCAAAGTTAAATTCCGGGACAGGGACTGTTATAGCAACAGCAGTTTCAGAACTTTTAAATAAGTGGAATCTAACATATGCTGTCCGTGGAATATGCTTCGATACAACGGCCAGCAATACTGGGACAAAAGCTGGTGCTTGCGCTTCACTTGAAACGAAACTCAACAAGGAACTGCTGTACTTTGCTTGCAGAGACCATATTTTTGAACTTAATTGTTGCTGTATTCTTCGTTTGCATGGGAACCCCATCAAGCGGACCAGATATCAAGATTTTTAAAAGATTTCAAGATTCATGGACACAGATAGACCAATCATAGTATGAGACAGGCGTAGAGGATCCGTATGTTCTCCCAGCTGTCAAGAACGTCAAATCATCCATTATAGATTTCGCTCAAAGTCAACTTTCTATTTCCCATCCACGAGAAGATTACCGAGAAATGCTAGAGCTCGCTGTTATATTTCTAGGAGGAACACTACCTCGTGGAGTGAAGTTTCGCATCCCAGGGACAGTTCATCGTGCAAGTTGGATGGCTAAGGTTATCTACGCACTCAAAATATGGATGTTCCGCGGCCAGTGTAGGTTAACTTATGGAGAAACAATGGGACTTTGAGATATTTGCATTTTCTTTGTTAAGGAGTACCTTAAAGTATGGTTCACTGCACCTCTTCCACTCCAGGCCCCAAGGGATGACTTGGAATTCCTTCAACATCTTCTGGCCTACAAGAACAACAATGAAAATATATCAACGGTGGCATTTAAGAAATTTGCTGGTCATCTTTGGTACCTGAGTGAGAATCTGATTGCCCTTTCATTTTTCGATCCTGGTGTTTCTTTTGAGGAAAAACGAAACATGGTGAAGGCTCTAGAAACCCGAACTGGCGAGAACAAACCTCTGAAGCGGGCACAGTTACAGACGATAGAAAAATCGACAGAAAAGACTGTTCCTGGTTTCAATATATCTGACTTTGTCACGAAGAACACCAAAAATGTCTTCGCCTTCTTGGGAATAGACACAGACTTCATCAAAGCTGAACCCGAAAGTTGCCACTTACAGGAGAGTTATCAACAGGGTTTGCAGATTGTCCAGAAGTTGCGTGTTGTCAACGACAATGCTGAACGAGGCGTCGCTCTTATCGAAACCTACTCCAAATCGGTTGTCAAGGACGAAGATCAACTGCAGTGTCTTCTACAGGTGGTTCAGGATCATCGGAACAAGTATCCGAACGCTAATATAAGCACTATTATAAAGCCATTTTAGAATAAACTGTTGTGTTGCAGACTTAGGAGGTGCAAATTAGTGATTTTTATTTTTACGTATTTTAATTTCAAGTTAATATTCTTCAATTAACGAAAACTATCATGATTTTAACGTAATAACTGAAAGATACTATATTCTGTAACATAAACGTTATTTTAGAAATAAATCTGATTTAACTTTATAATTGCACGCGGA
The DNA here is from genome assembly GCF_964235325.1 of Thermobia domestica. Lineage (NCBI taxonomy): Eukaryota > Metazoa > Arthropoda > Insecta > Zygentoma > Lepismatidae > Thermobia > Thermobia domestica. Next base: position 270,693,476 of record NC_137459.1, on the reverse strand, counting down.
TGAGCGACCATTGAATGTTAACCAAATCACTAATATATACATTGAAAAAAAAAACTGACGGGGTGAGACCAAGGAAAATCTGAAGTTGAAAATTTTCCATGTAAATGAAAATCACCCTTATATATATACGTTTAAAGTAAATATCTCGAAAACTGTAAAAGCAATCAAAACTAAAGTTGCACAATATAACTGAACAAAATCCCTTATCGAAAACCACCAACAATACTGTCATATGTCAAACAGTATTGCCAATTCAGCATAAAATATTTTGTTTGAAATAGCACCATATACAACTGTGCACAGATTTAAATGCACTATTATCAATAAACATAACAGTGAAGTATAATGGTACAGTGTTGCACACTGTTAGAGCTACGTGTGCTAAAAATGTAGAATGGAGAAGTCCGATGTGTGACAACAGATGGTAATAAAATAATCTGGGTCTCATACTATGAATTCAGTTCAAATGCGTAACACCGACAATATAACATAGCCTAACATAGCAAAATGTCAGAAGTGTCACAAAATATTGATGCATTTGAAAATCGTAATTGAGTGATTCCATTTGTACGTCCCGTGTCAGCTCCGAAGCTATATAGGACGGGACCTATAGTGTAAAGTGGGATCCGAACCACTGTAAACAGAAATATAACAATGAAATATAAGGTGAAAATTACAACATAAAACATGTCCAAGGCGGGATTGGAACCTCAGATTCCTACTATGTGGTTGTCTAGCCTTCTAGACCACATGGCTATCCGGTCCGACTGAAAACGAAATAAGGTAGTAATACAATAATTATAATTCCCATGTAAATATGGTAATATTACAGTGTACAAACATAAGCATGTGGTATGAAGGAGAGGAGGTTAAAAAAAAATATGTCACTTAACACGAAAGACATAAACCAAGAAATTACTTTTCCAAATATTGATAAGATAATCTGGAGAAACAGTTTACAGAATTGGGAAACACGTGTTTCTTTCCTCGCGTGTATCATTTTGTTTTCGCGACTTTTCTGCTTATTCACCGGGGCTACAGAAATATAAAGCAAAACCATCACATTTTCCCCATCCTACCAGACTTCTCCATTGAAAATTTTCAGCGCACGTAGCTCCCAGTGTGCAGCACTGTACCACTATACTTCACTGTTATAATAGTGCATTTTAAATCTGTGCACACTTGTATATGGTGCTATGTCAAACAAAATATTTGATGCTGAGTTGGTAACACTAATTTACCTTTGGCATGACTGTTTCTAATTTTCGATACGACATTTTGTTCTCGTTATATTGTGCAACTATTGTTTTGTTTTAATTGTTTCCAAGATATTTACTTTAAACGTACACAATTCAATCATATAATTTTTTTGGATATTCAAATTTGAAGGCCCGTAGTTCATATCCTTCTGGCCCATAGTACCTTAAATTTTGCGCATATTTTTTTTCTTCTTATGATGCTCTATTAGCTGTGTTATGTGGCAATCAGATTTGAGCGACAACTTGTGGGGCCTTCCCGTGCGAGCACTTGCTAACGATATTTGTATCAACGTTGCACAGACAGCAGCGTGCCATGACAGATTATAACACTTTTTTTTTTTTTTTTAGTAGTCGACGACTGTAACGGTGGTAGGTTGTTAATATTTCCTAGTTCCAGAGTGAAAGAAATTTTACTACAAGGAATAAGAATTTTCTTAGATGTAACATTTAAGAGTGTTAGCAAGCAGTTCTTTTAGTTATACACAGTTAATGTGGATTTAGAAAGCGCTATAGAAGAGACTAACGTTACGTCTGCAGTGTTTGCTTTGCTTCGTGATAAGAAAAAAAAGTGACCTGCGTTGTTTTTTTTTTCACGCTATTCTTCGAATAGTACCAGAATCGTCTCATAAAACCATAAACATCGATTTCGAGCCAGGAGCTTTGGAAGCTATTAGCTAAATTACAAGATATATATATATATATATATATATATATATATATATATATATATATATATATATATATATATATATATATATATATATATATATATATATATATATCTCAAAGTCTCTGGAGCAAGGTGCACAAAATCGACCTGACAAATATGTATATGGCAAATTAGGAAGTACGAGACTTTATAAGGATGATTGCTGAATTAACTTTTTTAAAGCCAGCAGAAGTTGAGGAAGGGTGGCTACATATCCACAGTACCACAGAAGACCACAAGAAACTGGCTGAATTTTTCGACTACTTTTTTGATCAGTGGTTGAAAAATTCACAAATATTAGTTGACATGTGGAACTGCTACAAAAGACGATACCGAACAAATAACGTTGTAGAAGGTTGGAACCATCGCATAAACTCAGTCGTAGGTAAACCACACCCCCGAATGAATGATTTGGTTGTAATCTTGAATAAAGAAGTAGAACGTTCAGAAGCGAAGATGATGAGAATGAAATTGAATTTAGAAGGGGCGAAAAAGAAGTAAATTATGTTTCGATGGACGACAAAGTGAAGTTTGTGGTGGACAAACACCGTGTGTTTGGGTTTCCTCGGGGCTCTCCCGTTTCCTCCCACTTTCTTTATTCCACCATTTCATTCATTTCTCATCATCTCCGTCTCCCTTAGCCTAACAAGCAGATGCGTGGGACGTAAAACTCAAAGATTTCATTTCATTTTCGATGGACGACAGAATTGTAAGAACAACTGTGTCGCTGGTAAAGTCAAGAGATATCGGGAAATGTTTAAAGGCATGTCTCTTACATAACCCACATATATTAAAGAGAAAGAAGAGCTGTTAGGACTGACATATAAAAATATTGGTAGAATCTATTGATAGTGAAGAATATTCGACTTTTTTTTTTAAGAGAATAATCAATGAATTAACCACTCAAGCCCAGGCCACGAACTGACAATAAAGAGTTCAAATGGATGAATTGTGTTGCGGGATGAGACATAGTGTAACGGATAGAGGATTTGAAAATATTTGTATGTGCAAAGTAATGGCGGCTGAGCTCCATAAGAAACGGAGGGGGAAGGGCTCAAGGCTGATGAGTGAAGGGCTATGCCATGTTATGGAAATACATGAAATAAACTGTTGAATCGTAAAAATACTGAAAGATAGGCAATGCAAAATGTGGTAGTTTCACATATTGGCAAAAGAAGAAGGCAGATTAGATCATGAATCTCGACCACCACCTTGAAATCCACAGTTTTGAAAGCTGTGATTTTTATTTTTAAAAAATGGAAAGGTAGTTACATGATATATGAATTAGGGCCAGCATGTTCACAGAAAGTCGGCTATTAATTTTAGTGATCGTTATCTGTACTTATTTGGAAGATTTAGGATCATCTTTATAGCTATTTCGGCCATTCCTGAAAATTTGAGACTAATCTGTCAAAAATTGGAAACTATTTACAAATGAATCTATTTCTTTGGCGGGGCAAAAAGGTGTGTAAATTTTACTGACAGCAAAATAAACCTGTCATAGCATGAAATAGTAGTTTTACCAGCGACTGAAATAGAAGTTTGAGTACTGGTGCTGGGTCGGCACTCCCAGAGCAGTTTTTCGTAAGTTGTTATAACGTTAAAGTTAGCAGGTATGTTACGTACTGCATCTATAAATGTGCGAACATTATTCGACTTGCGATTATTATTATTATTATTATTATTATTATTATTATTATTATTATTATTATTATTATTAATGTTATTATTATTTGCAGAATTTAAGTTGCAGTAACTTGTGTTAAAGCCTAGAGATTTTGATGTCAACAAAATAATAAATAAATAAATAAATAAATAAATAAATAAAATAAGATAAAATAAAATAACATGATTAGAGAACATTTTCAATTTCAGATCGCAAGTTAGTTTTCGTGGAGTTTCCTTTACGAAACATTATAAGCCTGCAAATTACTTTAATTTGGTATGTTAAGGGTAACGGACGTGACACGTTTTTAAGCTACCTGCTTGAAAAAAAGAAAAAAAAAGAAAAGAGTTTCACAAATTCTAATTACAGATTGTTTGCATCTTTACTGACAATTAGTACACCAAAACGGATCCTCATGACAAAATCGAGGGAAAGAAAGAAAAAAAAATCCAGAAAAATGGGAAGAATATCTGAAAAGAGATAGGGAGAGAAAAAAAGTAGCTCGACGTAAAGATAAGTGTGATAAAAACAAATTAGATGCCAAAAGACAGAAATACAGAGAAAGGCAGCGATTGTGTAGGTTAAATAAGAAAACGAGAGAAGTAGGTACACGAAAAAAGAAAAGTGGAACATACAATACCCCTCAAGCCTTCGGAAAAGCCATGAAGAGAACTGTGGAGTCTTTGCCTAAAATCCAAGCAAGCGAAAGGTTTTTGTGCAAGATATAGTGCGGCGTACGCTACATCCTGATGTCTGCAATCATTTATCCAGTGCGTTGGTAACGAAAATGGTTAAAACAAATAAAGAAATAGTGACTAAAGTAATTACATTTTACTGCGAAGATGACATAAGTCGCCAACTCCCAGCAACAGAGATGTATGATCGTTCAAAAAACAAAGTGACCGGGAAACGAGAGAGAATTCCAATTCGTTACACGATAATGAATATAGAAGAAACATATAGTCTATTTAGGGAGAAACATCCAACAGTTAAAGCATCAAAAACAGAGTTTTATTTACTCAGACCTCACCATGTTCTTGTCATGAGCAAAATTCCTCATAACGTTTGTGTCTGCAAAGTACATTTGAATCTCTCATCAAAGCATAGTGCCTGGTTGAAGGCATATCAGGGTGTTTCTCTTCGTTCTCTTCCAGTCACAAACAACTAATATTTGACTTGTGTTGTGGTGTGAGAAACGAGAACTGCATGTACAATGTAAAAGTTGTGAATATGATGTGAAAAATCTGCTGCCTGAAGATGCTAATTTGGATAAGAAAGTTAAAATTTTAAAAAAAAGTGGGAAAACGTTGTAGGTTATTTGCAAGTTACCGAAAAGGAGGTACAGGTGAACTATAGAGAACTAAATGTTCACTTGACAAAATTCAAAACTCATTGTTACGTTAAAAAAAAAGAAAGACACAATACGAGTATTTTGAAGCGTCCAAAGAGAGATGTGAGAAAATGGAAGTGGTAATTCAAATTAACTTTTTTTTTCTCAGAAAACCTGTGTTAACAGCTCAGGACCAGATACAGGATGCACATTTGGAAACAGCGATAAATGATAATATTTACTTGCTGCATGTGATACGAATCTGATGTACAATTATTAGCTATCACAAGTGACGACATGACTCATCAAAACATACTGCCTGGACTTTTCTGAAAGTACTTGGAAATTTCATTAGATTAGAGATTCCAGAGGTGACCACTTTAATGATTTACTCAGATAATGCTGCATCACAATCCAGAAACAAATATAAATAGTCGGCTTATGTTGATGTGGAGAGGACTTAGGTATTCATGTTAAATAGAACACCTTTGCAGCTTTGCATGGTAAAGGGGCTATAGATGGTGTAGGGGGAGCTTTGAAAAAGCTGGTTTGGAAAATAATTTTAGCTACATCTATAAGTGTTAATTCTGCTTTTGAGTATTATCACGTAGCTGAGGAAATTTGTACAAACATCTATCTCTTTTACGTGCCCAAAGCAGGACATTGAAAGAAACAATTTATTTCTAGATGCACGTTGGAATTCAGTGTTAACAATTCCTGACTTGCTTCGTTATCACCACTTTCAACAATGTGACCCAAAACATATTTTTGTTAGTGGAATAGTTCTTTCTAAGTTGATAGGTACAGGTATTTGAAGACGAAGTTGACTTTGAGCATCTTCCAAGACATCAGCGTAGAAGGTACCGGTACTCTGATGTTTGTAGTAGTGATGGTGATTGATGTTTGATTTTCATTTTGCAATTTCTCATAACATTGTTTTCATAATATTGCAAATTATACTGTTATATTGTTTGAAATATTTAATCAACACTCAGTATTATTGACAGATATGTTTAATATTCTCGTTTTTTTGGTACATAAAATATGAAGGACTCTCGTATTAAGTTTAAGAATAAAACAGGAAGGAATTTACTCACATGTCTGTAAATTTACTAAATTTATTGTTCAGAGATGCATTCATGTGTTAACTAAAGAGTTGGATATGATAAAATTGTACTTATCATGTTCGTTACTTTCATCGGTCACGTCCGTTACTCCAACTAGGAGACATAAAATCCTGATTAATCTCCATCACTTAATTAAAAAAAAAAAATATGATACAAATATGATAATGTATTAAGTTTGTTAATACTTTAAGCAATCAATAGGGGAAAAATGGCAATCGCAGCTACACCCGAATCGCAGAGATATAGCACTTTGTAAATATAAATAACACTCTTGCCTCAGTGTGAGTCACGTCCACTACCACTGTTCCAATGCCTTATATAGGCCTACATGTAGCTATGCTTCAATAAATATACTAATACAACTGTATACGGCGTACATTATTATCTATCGAATGAACGCTTTCTTAGTACCATTTCTAATGAAGGCTATGTACCATTTTTAACTCCTCTGTTGCATTAAATAGCCGTGCGAATGTCACGTCCGTTACTTTGGAATGGCCGACTTACGAAAATGAAGGAGACTGATACTCGTATGTTGAAAATTTGAATTATTACGAAAACACATGTAAGTTAAATATATCTACAAGCCAATAAAACTAACAGTGAAATGTGATATCCAATTGCATATTAGTACATTATTATTTATGACATTACATCCAATTTGCTTCATATAGTGCCGAAGAGAACTGTTCCGGTCCGGAAGAATTGTTTCCGCTTTTTATTCGCTTTTGCCTGAAAACAATGTGGAGTTTATACAGCTACCTTTCCTTAAATTACATACTTTCTAATATAGATCATAACACAATAAAATATGATGGATTGGAATGCAGTTATTACGTAATATACGTATACCATTACTTTCTTTCACCTCTTGCTATATTTTCACTCAACTTTCTTTGTCCATCTTCGTAACCAACAACTACTTGGGACGAGCGTAGCATGTGATATCTGGATGAAAAATGGACCACTGCATTCCTATGTGTTTTCGTGATAATCCAAACTTTCAACATACGAGTATCAGTCTCCTAGATTTTCGTAAATATCTGTAAAGATGATCCTAAATCTTCCAAATAAGTACAGATAACAATTACTAAAGTTAATAACCGACTTTCTGAGAACATGCTGACCCTAATTGATATATCATGTAACTACCTTTCTATTTTTTTAAAAAAAGAAACCGATTTCAAAATGGCGGCGGAGCAGGAGCGTCATTTCAGATTTTGCTTGGGAGGGTCAAGACCCCTTGGTATAAGTAAAATTTAGCGTGTTTCAATGATTTACTACTATTTTATTGATAAAATCTATATAAACCTCAAACTCAGGGGGGCGCAAATGCCCTTTCCTGCCCCCTCCCTAAATGACTCCACTGCGGCGGAGGTTCGTGATCTACTCCGCCCATTCTTCTTTTGCCAATATGTGAAACTATCACCGTTTGCATTGTCTATCTTTCACTATGTTTACGATTCAACAGTTTATTTCATGTATTTCCAGAACATGGCAAAACCCTTCTCTCACCATCTTTGACCCCCCTCTCCCATCCGTTTCTTATGCAGTTCAGCCGCTATAGCTTTGCACATACACATATTTTCAAATCCTCTATAAGTTGCACTATGTCTCATCCCGCAACACGATTCATCTATTTGGATCCTTTACTTGTGAAACGAAATGCTGTTTGGGACGAAACGATACGCACTGGTGGGATTTCGACGAAACTACACGGTACGGACGAAGAACTCACTTTTCCGTATCTATACATCTATCTATATCTATTGACCTATATACATACACACACACACACACACACACATATATATACATACATATATATATATATATATATATATATATATATATATATATATATATATATATATATATATATATATATATATATATATATATATATATATATAAGCGGTATCGCATGGCAGCTTGCTACACCAAATCCTAGAAATGCGATGCAAACGTAAAACTGTATCGCAAAGTGCGATGCATCTATGATCATAATTTATTACTGAAGTGTTTTTTTCTTGTAAAAAATATCAATGTATTATTGTCTTTCCTTTATGACAGAATGGTTCTCCTTCGATATACATAGGCTACAGCTAAAGCAGTGGTGCCCCCCCTTATATCTATGACGCACCCCCCAATTGTCTACCCGTAGGTATTCTGCCATGAAAAAAATCTTATTTTCGATTAATTTTTACACTCCCTAAAACATATTTATACAGATACCCCCCAAATATTTCAATGACGCACTTTGCGTCATAGCCCCCCCCTTGTGGGCACCCCTGGCTAAAGCTCAGTAATTAGTCTTCTTGAAAACCCGATGTTTACCTTTAGGTGTCTGTTAGTTCCCAAGAACACAATCTACTAGTGACTACAAACCAAATCATTGGAATCAACCGGTAGAACTGATGACAAATATCTTTTTCGATACTTGATTCTATCTGTAAAGAAAGTGGCTCAATAGACTTTCCAAACGCAAGGCTCGAACTTACTTTTAAAAATCGAAATTACTAGGTAAAATACGGGACCTTACAAGGGACATCACCGAAGTGCCCGGTTCCGATTTAAATTGATTTTTTTTTTTCGGATAGAAGACATGTATACATTATTTGTGATGACATAAATTTTTGCCATGGTGCATGTTTTCTCCTTTTTTAAAAATAATTTTTAAGAGCTGTGATGCGGTTATTAGAGATTATTGCAAAAGTCCCTTACTACCCTTTGTAAATGAAGTATTAATGAAAGAACAACCATTTAGATACATATAAGGCCTAGGGTGAAGTCGTATGGCAAGTATGGCCTTGACGGCAGCCATCTAGAAATCTGCCATTTTGAATTAAGGTCAAGTTCTTTTTTTTTAAATGGAAATAGGGTAATATGATACATCCTTTTGGGCTACAGGGTGTCCAATATACAATGCAACCCGGAGTTAAGAATAGCACAACTTTTCAACCTGAAACGATACACAAATAATGGCTATCCCAAAATGAAGCCTTGTTGATGCATGTGTATATTTTTAACGTAGGAAGCAACGATTGAAGTACATTAGGAATCTCAAAGTGTTGCCAAATGCAACCGAAGTTTTTTTTTTTTTTTTTTTTTTTTTTTTTTTTTTTTTTTGCAAAACACGTAAATTGACTCATAACTCATACGTTTGGATGTTCTGTCGTAAATTTCCAGTTTGTTTAGTTGGAGTAGCTTGGAAACTATGAAGCAGAAAATATTTTTTTTCATTTCCACCGATAAGTATTCGGATGGGGCCTCTATAAGGTGGAAGTAGGGAAATAATAGTTATCATAAATTAACACTCAGCATTGGCAACACTGCTAATGTTTCAGTACATCAAAATATGTATTAATGATCTGTCTACATTATACAATTCCTGAAAACAATGAAAAACAAACTTTGAAATTACCATTATAAAAATTTTATTTACATGCACCCTGCTATTCATTTCTATGGGGCTACTTAAAGCAAAAATTATGCAAGAAAAATCCTCGAACTATACAAGATCTGCAAACGAACATTCGCAGTGCCATTGATAACATTAATACTTCTACTTTTCGAAAAGTTGCTGCAAACATAGTGAAACGTGTGAACCAATGTTTCAATCAAAACAAGGGGCACTTCCAATAGAGCTGGTAATTAATTTCGTGTTAATAGCAGTGTTGCCAGCTGCATGTAAGTAAAATTTTACCATGATAATTTCAAAGTTTGTTTTTTGTTGTTTTCAGGTATTGCATAATGCAGATAGATTCTTAACATACATTTTGATTCATTGAAACATCAGCAGTGTTGCCGATTCAGAGTGTTAATTTATGAAAACTACAATTTCCCTAGTTCCTCCTTATAGAGACCCCATCCGATTAGTTATCGGTGGAAATGATTTTTTTTTCTGTTCTATAATTTAAAAGCTACTCTAACTAAACAAAGTGGAAATTAACGATAGAACACCCATACATATGAGTTATGAGTCAATTATTTGCAAAATAATTGATTTACACCATCGGTTACTTCTGGCAACAGTGTGTGGTTCCTAACGTACTTCAATTGTTGCTTTCTAGTTTAACAATATATATACATGATTAAGGCTTCATTTTGGAATATCCATTACTTGTGTATCGTTTCAGGTTCAAAAGTTATACTATCCTAAACTCTGGGTTACATTGCATATTGGACATTCTGTAGAATTTAATCAGGAAGACAATGGTGAACTTAGTTTTAAGATATGCCCATTTGGGGAAAAGTTACAAGCATATTAATTGTTTATACTTGCTATGTGCGTAAGTCTCTTACCTCCACGTCTAACTCGCGCATCAATGATAATAAGTGGATAAAAGCTTCGGTAATACATATTATGCTTAGAGGCAAGCGATACGTTAAGGGTAACCTTGAGGGCAGACATCTTGAAATCCGACATTTTGAATTAAAGTGAAATTTTGAGATATGAAATCATAGGATGTGAAACCTCATTTTAATAGCAAATTTTCGCAAAAAGCCCATGGTATGATTATTTTTGTTCTACAGTTAACAAGTATAAATTGAGGGCTGCTTCTAATGTGCACCAAACGTCCATTATTCGATCTTTCTAATTGGCAGCACTCCTAATTTTCACCGCATGTTTTAATATTCCAACTGGCCCCTTTAAATTGCTGCCATGGCACATGTTTTCTAAATTTATTACGTTTGTTAAGAGTTGCGATTCGTCAGTTCATGAATAGTGTTGGGATAAGCATCCAACAATCTTTCTGAATTTTGAAGAGTTTGAATGTTATTATTTATTTCAAACCAGAATACATGAGAAGCCTATCGACCAATGTGACGTAAAAAATACAAATGAAATTATAACAAATTGTTGTTATATGAACACAACATTGTCAGGAAATGTAGCCTACATGTTGCGCAAACGACAAACAATAAAATATTTTTAATAAATATAACTTTAAAGGAATATTAGCAATGATAGAAAATATCAGATGCATAATATGACTGTTCCCAATACGCTGTATGTACCATGAACATAATATGAAAACAGGTAATATTTTTATAAAGAGGCAAGCCCGCAAACAGAGGGGGATAGCGGGGCCTGGTTCCCTAAACTTTTCGTGGCCCCTCCAAACCTCAATATAGAAAACACAATTTAGATACCAATAAGATATTTTTTAAAAACTTGGCCCCCCTTAACACATTAATGTTCCCCAAAGCTCTGTGGTTAGTATCGGGCCTGTAAAGAGGTGCTACTTAATCGAGTTTCCAATCAAAACTGATTATAAATCGTACAAATATGAACCTTCGACAACAATCGCTAGAAAGCGAATGACATTTTTGTCTGACTAGCTAAAAAAAATATAATAGAAAACAAATAAATAAACAGTAAAGAAATAAATATAAAACAAAACAAAGACCATTGATTTACACAAAAATCATATTTACTTCCCCTTTTTGAAATGAATTTTCATTTGATTTCTCGTCTCATCTACTATCCATTACAAGCTAGATCTTCGATATTACTTGAATGCAAAGTTGGAGTTATTTCATTGGGCGATGATTCATGTCACTTAACGAGTTTCTGAAGGGAAGGTATAGGAAATAAATAATTACACTGCAAGTCTTCAATATTCAGAAAAAATGCTGGATGCTTATCCCAACACTATTCATGAACTGACGAATCGCAACTCTTAAAAAAAATGTAATAAATTTAGAAAACATGAGCCATGGCAACAATTGAAAAGTGCCAGTTGGAATCTTAAAATATGCGGTGAAAATTAGGAGTGTTGTCATTTTGAAAGATCGTATAATAGATGTTTGGTGCACATTAGATGCAGTCCTAAATTCATACTGGTTAACTATAGAACAAAAAATAAGCATACCATTGGCTTTTTGGGAAAATTTGCTATTAATTAAAATGAGGTGTCATTTGTTATGGTTTTGATTTTTTCAAAACCTCACTTTAATTCAGGATGGCGGACTTCAAGATGATTGCCGTCAAGGTTACCTTCACCGTACCACTTGCCTCTGGGTACAATATGTATTACCGAAGCTTTTATCCACTTATTATCATTAATGCGTGGGTTAGAAGCGGAGGTAAGCGACTTACTTACATTGTCACGCTCATCGACAACGCTTCATGATTCTGACAAATCTGACTTTTATTTTGGAGTTATGTATAGCCCGAAAACTGAGTCGCCACCACGTTTATGCAAAACGTGGAAAATAGTGTTTAGTTCCAGATCCTTGATTTCGGAAGTAAGTAACACCATGAAGACCTATATGATCACATTGCACGGTGCGATATGAAAAGAAACCGTGACTAACTGATTGAATGTATGGAAATATTCAAGTAAAATTCGGATTTCCACAACTAAATTTAAGACAAATCAATAATACTGTTTGGTTACCGAACTTAATTAAGAATTTCCGCATCTAGCATTTCCATGATCAGAGTTTATCTTGTTATGACTCTGAAGTTACTATTTATATAATCAGCATTACCCAAAGCTCATTAATTCCACAAAGGCAACGTATATTAAATATAAATTCTGTCATATATTAAGTACATTCTTTAAATCTTCCATAAATACATTTATCTTCCATAAATACATTTATCTTTAAATATTCATATTTATAATTATCTCTTTTATCCCTTTTATATAGCCTCTGTATATATAATAATCGTTTTGGCATTGCTGTATATGATACCTAACTTCATGATTCAATATTCAGACTTCGTTGACTAACTCTGTTTATACAATGGAATAGATTATGTTTAATGCTACGCGGATTCATATGACATTCAGTCATGCAGATAAAGGTTCAGTAACCTAATAGACATTATGATTATTGTAAAGTCGTGCCGAGACAAATAACTAATTTCAAATGAGATTTATATTAATTACATTGTAGAAGATTACTAAAATTTGGATTGTATACTTGCAGATTACACAATAGTTTACATCAAAACAATTTTAAGGTGATGTGGCGGTATGGAAGAGTAAGGGCCTAAGCCCCAGAAGAAAGTATTTAACTCTGCATATTCATTACTCTACTGGCACCGTTAAAATATCCACAACACATTTAAAACTTGAGTAATTACAAATTAAATTATATAACTTTTAGCAGATGAAGATTCAAACACATTAATAACTTATGAAAATTATTATTTTCGTTAAATTTGCAGTTAGAAGTTAACGGATTCACAATTACCAATCACAATTACATTTCTTTCACTTATTATTATTATATCTTTCTTCTTCCTCTCATATTTAAATAAATTAAATTTAAATTTTTTCAAGGATTAATTTCTGATACCGACCAAGAACTAAGTTGACATATGACAAAACATATAACAAATAAAATCTACATAATGGACAAACACGAATATAAACAAGGAAAGCAAAGATACAAATAAACAAACAACATGAAAAGCAAAAAGAATAGACAAGAATAATTGTGGGGCATAACAACATAATAAGTATAAACAGTTAATATGCCTTTAACTTTTCCCCAAATGGGTGTATCTTAAAATTATCTTTACCATTGTATTCCTGATTAACTTCTAGACCGAAATTATGCATTATGTTACCTTATTCCCAGAAAAAAAAAGAAAAAAACTTGACCTTAATTCAAAATGGCGTCCATCAAGGTCATTCCTGCCATAAGACTTCCCCCTAGGCTTTATATATGTATGTACATGGTTGTTCTTTCATTAACACTCCGTTTAAAAAGGTAGTAAGGGACTTCTGCAGTAATCTCTAATAACTACATCACTACTCTCAAAAATAATGCATACATGCCCTCTATCAGAATAAAAAAAAATAATTGAAATCGGACACTTGGGTGATGTCCCTTGTTAGCAGTACTATTTTCTGCCATCCTATTCTTTTTTCATGTTTGTTTCATAGTCTTGGCCTAGAAGTATATAATTGTTTTGACATTCTTGCCTATTTTACATTGAAGTTACGGAGAGAAAATAGTGTTGGGTTTAAAATTTGTAAAGCATGGTAAACGAATTAGAAAACAGTGCCAGTTGTCTACAATTAGAAACTGGACATTTTGCGAAATAATTTATTTTGTTTTATTGTAAAAAATGAAGTTAATTTCGTGGTGCATAATTCCAATTACGTGTGCAATTTCATTTCAACTGTATATGGACACATTCGAAAACAGCCACCAACTTGACTTGATGACCCTAACAATGGTGGGAAAATCGTATAACTTATGTAGTTTCTCGTTATGAAGTTTCCGCTATTCCCCATTCCGGCTTCTCTTGGGTCCGAATATTCGTCTCAGGATCTTGTTCTCAAATGCTTTCAATATATGTTCTTCCTTCAGAGTAAGCGACTATGCTTCGCAACTATACAGATCAAGAGGCATGATTGTCGTTTTGTGTACCTTAAGCTTCGAATTCGTCGACAGAATTCGCGACGACAAAAGAATTTGAAATGAATAATAACACAAATTCCCTGTTTTTAGTCGACATTTAGTTTCTTCGGGAATATGGTTTTCGTCTATCAGTATTGATCCTAGATATTTGAAAATATCCACTTTATAAAAAGTATTATATTTTAACACTTCCATAAATTTGCCGTATTACAACCCCGACGAACTTCCATGTATTTACTTCCAAATCCATGTCCTGCAAGCGTTTAATAATACCTCTGCATTTCTTGTTATTGTTCTCCTATCATCTCCTATTAAATTTACATCATCCGCATGTGCATTAACCTGGTGAACCCTATTCAACTCTAGGCCATGGTTACTATCTTTGATTTTCCTTATAGCATATTCCAGGACAAAGTTCAATAATAATGGCGACAACGCATCTCCTTGTTTCAGTCCATTTTCGATTTAAAAGCTCGTTGACAAAAATTTTCCTACCCGGACTTTGCTTTGGGATTCATTTAAACATGCCTTAATTAATCTAATTGCGTTTTACGGTATTCCAAATTATATAAGAATGTTGTACAATGCTTCTCTCCTAACCGAATCGTAAGCCTTTCTCAAATCAATAAATACTTCATGTACCGGGGTATTATCGTATTCCCACTTTTTTCGAGTATTTGGCGAATGGTAAATATTTGGTCGATAGTTGATCTATTTCTTCTAAATCCGAACTGATAATGTCCATCTGCGTATGGTGGCAATCGTGCTAATATAATGTTTGAGAGGATTTTATAGGACGTTGACAGAAGGGGAATGCCTCGATCACTGGTCGGCATGAAAATACTCCCACGAGGGTGAGAGTGTGTACCGGATAGATTTCGAAAAATGCTGATTACGAATATCTCATCGAGAAAGTTCCAGCACGTAAGGTTTTTTTTTTTTTTTTTTTTTTTGCGGGGGTGCTGTTTCCATAATTAACAGAAAATCGTATTTTTCGTATTTAAAATGTGTTTTCCGTGTTTGTAGTGCATAATTCTGAATTTTTACGAGGGTGAAAGGGTGTACCTGATACATTTCGAGAAGCTGATTACGAATATCTCATCGACAAAGTTAAAGCACGCAAGTTTTTTTTTTGTTTTTTTTCTTTTCTTTCTTTTTTCTGCCGGGTGCGTTTTCCATAATTGAATGGATGAGTTGAAAAGGTACATATTCCAAATATATCACAAATTAAACTGATATAGCCATTTTTTTTTCTTTGGACGTATCTACATCCATAGAGCAGAAAAAGAAACATATTTCACTATTGCAAATAAGCTTGCCAAAAATATGTAGATGTGATCGAGTTGAAGAAGGAACATATTCCAGGGATATGTCCCTTCAACTCACAGCCGCGCTAGTGCTCAGTTATGTATTATGACTTAACAGGTGAGCTGTTGTTTAAGGTCATGTTGGTTGTGTTAAAACTGGAAAGTGAAGATCATTGCGAAAAGTAGTGTAGTGAAGTTAATTGGTGTTTCTTTGCTTTAACCTAGTAACAATGTCCGAAACAGACAGTGAAAATGGTGAACCAAGCCGTAAAAAAGGAAGACTTAACAAATAAAAACGTATACGGAAGATGCAAAACTTAGCAAGGCGTCGAGGTGAGGAGTATGTAACTTCAGCAGGAGTTCTTGTTCTAGCCAAAACAACCGGTCCAAGCTGTGGGAAAATGCATGAATAGTTTCTCTATTGCGGAAAAGGAGAACATTTTTAAAACCCTAAATAATGGCAGACTTAAGAACGAGCAGGACACATTATTAGTGAGCCTAATTGAGAGGCATGAGGTTGCAAGGCTCAGACCATCAAATCAAAACCCAAAGCAATACGAGTCCTCTTTCAAGTAATTTGCCATGAAAGGAACGAGCAGAGTTGAAGTATGTCGTAATGCGTACATAAGCCTTCATGCGTACATAAGCTATGTCACACAAAGTTGTTATTAGATTGACAAAGATTTTGGCTTCTTGGAAATTCCCTATTGACATGAGAGGTAAACAGGAACACCGTTCTAATACTGTTCCAGCCTCACATCTAGTTAAAATACATGAACATATTGAATAATTTCATAAATATGTTGCACATTATTCGTCTACATGAGTCATATATCTCGATGCTCAACCTAATGTGGCAAAAATGCATGAACTTTTCATAGAAAAATTTCCTGACTTGAAGAATGTAATTACGTATGAGTTTTATTTGGAATACTTCAAGAAAAACTTTGGTTACCGATTTGGCAGACCTCAGGTCGTTGTCTGCAGTACCTGTGAAGACCTGTAGATCAAAATTAATCAAACACGCTTAATGACAGTGAAAAACATGTAAATTTTATATCCAGTATTTTATATTTTGTAAATTAGTTTAGACTATTTTCATTTTACCTGAACTTATCTATCCTAACTACAGTCTGAATATAACACGAAGCTTCATATTACAATCTAACCTAACCTAACCTAAGTATTGCTATCTTTATTAAAGACATGTTTTATGGTAGGTTATGACATTGGACCCTGTATGTAACAACAACAACAACAAAAAAGAGACTGATTTGCAATGGCAAAGTAAAATAAATAGTTTTAGTATTATTACCTCAGCACTTTTTCGCAGCTCGGTGTGTTTTAATCACATAAACAAAATACTAATGATGGTCAAACTGAAAGGGAACACGTTTTTATAATGTTTTTCGATCAAGGCTTTTGTTTTTCAGCTGCTGATCCGCCAGATCAAGATGATTGATAATTGTCTACTCTGAAAAAGTCAACAATGGGCATTGTTTTATCGGAAAACATTATTATTTTTGTCAATATGTGTAGCTAACAGTTTTGAAATACATTTGTTTGCCTTTATACAAAGATTGAATAATATTACTCACTTATTTCTGAAACCTCTTTAACATAATCCACTAATTGGGATAAAGTATTGTGCATTTAAAAACATTGAGTGAAAAAGGAACACATTCCTAAACATCTTTACACAATTATATGGTATATATAAAAACAATTATGTACATGTACCATTTGCAATAGGTTTGCTACACTAAACGACACAAATTGACAATAGTAAATGTTTTGGTAGAACAATTAGTTTTCTCACAAAACAGTTTTTTCTTAGTTTTCCGAAAGTTTATATTTTTGAATGTGTACGTTTTTCAACTCACCGATTCAATTGATAGAAAAATCGTATTTTTTTCCTATTTAATATGCGTTTTCCGTGTTTGGAGTGCATATTTCTGAATTTTCATCTTAATCCAAGAACTGTTACTAGGCTATATCCCAGGAACATTCTTTTCTCTAGCTCACGACCTCCGGAAACGTACCCCCTCCCTTTGGGTGCCAAAGATTTATTGTCGTTACACACTGCATATACACAAACCTAGGCGTTATTGACGGAGACAGATTTCGTAATCAACTTGCGAATATTCGTCGGCTCCCTTTTGTATAGACGACAGACAGATTGTTGAAGAAAGGCGCCAAGACATACACCACGTTGTCGCTTGAAACAAATATTTCTGCGTGAAATATTGACGTTTGTGTTAAACGAACATGCCGAGAACTTGCAACAATTCGACAGATTCATTCTGCTACATATGTGGGGAAGTGTTTTTCAAGAGACAAATTAGACCATTGTCACCGTTCCTAAAGACAGCCTACCATCTGTACTTCGGGTGTAAAATCGGCGACCAGGATCGCGTTTGGGCTCCGAAACAAAGTTGTAAGTCGTGTGCGCGTACTCTCACAGGATGGTTGAAAGATACACATAAATCGATGCCGTTCGCCGTACCTATGGTTTGGCGCGAGCCCCGTGATCATGTTTCAGACTGTTACTTCTGCCTGACTAATATAAAAGGTTTCTCAAAAAACATGAAGCATAAAATACAGTATCGTAACTTGGATTCCACGAGGAGACCTGTGAAACATGATGTTTGTCTGCCTGTACCCGTACCACCAGACTCATACACCTTGCGCAGTGTTTCATCCGATGAAGAACCTGCTGCTTGTGAGGATGTTGCACAATCTTCGAGTACACAGTCAGATCCCAATTACGCTCCAGTGCCTGACACTAATGAACCGCATGTGATAAGCCAGGAAGAGCTGAATGATCTGATCAGAGACTTAAACATTCCCAAGTCTAAGGCCCTGTTGCTTACATCACGACTTCAACAATGGAATCTAGTAAACCAACATGTGAATATATCGATGTATAGGAAAAGAGAGGTGAGCCTAGTTCCTAATTTTACAAATTTTGGTATATTGCAGTGACATTCCATCGCTTATGGGACAACTGAAGTTGAACTACAACACTGAAGATTGGAGGCTATTCGTAGATTCCTCTAGGATAAGTCTCAAGGCAGTGTTACTAAACAATGGCAATGAAAAGCCATCCATCCCTATTGCTCATACTGTACATGTGAAAGAAACATGCGAGAACATGCAAAACCTATTGCAGAAAATAAAGTACGAACAGTTCCAGTGGTCTGTATGCGCTGACCTTAAAGTTATTGCCATCTTCACCGGTTTACAAGGAGGTTACACAAATCACTACTGCTTCTTGTGTCATTGGGATAGTCAAGCCAAAGATCAGTACATTATCACTAAATGGCCGCCAAGGAAGCAACTGGTCCCAGGGAAGATGAACGTGGCTAATGAACGTCTTGTGAATCCGGATAAAATATTCTTACCACCCCTTCATATCAAATTAGGACTCATGAAGGTCTTCGTCAAGGCCCTGAACCGGGATGGGGAAGCATTTAATCATTTCAGAAAACTATTCCCAAGATTCAGCGAGGCCAAGGTGAAAACAATTTTGCGGGACCTCAAATCAGACACGTTTTTAAGGATACTACATTTTCTTCTAAGCTTAATGAAGTGGAAAGTGAGGCTTGGGAGGCCTTTCGAGAAGTGTACAGTAACTTTCTAGGGAACCATAGGTCACCTGATTGCAAAGACATTGTGGGCAGGTTAATTACTTCATTTCGTAACATGGGATGTAATATGTCCCTAAAGTTACACTTCCTGCATTGCCACCTGGACTTCATCCCTGAAATGTACAGCTTGGGGGAGGTCTCTCACGAAAGGTTTCACCAGCAAATAGCTACCATGGAGAGGCGCTACAGTGGTAAATGGAGTGTGAATATGTAGGTAGACTTCTGTTGGAATGTGACACGCGAGACACCCTGTAGTAATTACAAGAGGAGTAGAAAAACCAAGTGACACGTAAGTGTTAAACTTTAACTTTTTTATGCAATTTTATCTGCATAATTTATATTGATATTTAAATTATAACGTGCAAATTATTATGGGTGGAGAATAGCATCTTTGGAGGATAATGAAAACCCCACTCCTCCCTGAAAACTGTACGTGCTGGAGAAAAACGGGTTACGGATTCGAACTCAGGAGTTCGATACCTATATGAATCACCTATTTTCGTTCGTGGGGGCAAAAACAAAGTTTCATTTTGCCGACCAGTGTATTTGGTCGGTAGTTGATCGATTTCGTCTAAATCCGAACTGATAATCTCCATCTGCGTATGGGGTCAATCTTGCTAATAGAATGTTTGAAGATTTTATAGGACGTTGAGACAAGGGGAATGCCTCGATAAATATTAGTCAATTTTGTCACCTTTCTTGTGAATTAGAACAGTGATTGATTCTTTCCACTCTTGTGGCAATTCTTCCTTTTTCCAGATAACTAGAACTAGTTTGTGAACAATTTTTCGACTTCCGCTAAAATCAACTAAGTAGGAATTTCGTCTATACCCAGAGATTTGT
This sequence comes from Thermobia domestica, assembly GCF_964235325.1. Taxonomy (NCBI): domain Eukaryota; kingdom Metazoa; phylum Arthropoda; class Insecta; order Zygentoma; family Lepismatidae; genus Thermobia; species Thermobia domestica. The sequence continues at coordinate 270,673,194 of NC_137459.1, read as the reverse complement.
GTTTCTTTATTTTATTTATAGCGATTTCTACTTCTATTCGGTTAGGTTGGGATATACGGTTCTGCGGTGTGTATTTCCCTTTCTCCACGCACATTAGTTTTTGGCTACGTGTTAAGCAATTCGTCAAAGAAATCTTTCCATCTATTTAAGATTTCATCTTTGTCAGTGAGAACTGTCACCTTTCTTTAATATGTAGGGACGAGGTTGACAGCCCTTCTTAAATTCGTTGATCCCATTATACAAGTCCTGAATGTTTCTATTTTTACAATCATCTGCAAGTTACTTAATTTTAGGTTTCAAAAAATCGTGTTTCTTTGTTCTAAAAGTTTTGGATTTTTCCCGCCTGATGTCCACGAAATTGTGTGTAGTTATTTCATTCAGATTTTGTAGCCAAAGTAATTTTGCCTGTTTTCCCTTCTCCGCTAGTTGTATACATTCCTGATCGAACCATGGTTTGTTCCTAGGTAGTTTCGTATGTTCCTAATTTTTATTTTGCTGAAATTTTAATGCTATCACTAATTTCAATCCAAGTATCCTCATCACTAGTGCACTCCGAATCTTCTAAAACAGAGAACCTATTCGAAACTTCAATTTGGTATTCCTCTGTTACTTGGCTCTCTTCTAATTTCTTTAAATTAAATCTCTTCGTTTTCAGACATTGAATATTTCCTTTATTGAACGATAATCTCTCTCTTATTATCGCTGCTACAGATAGTGATCAGTGTCACAACCAGCTCCTCTAAACGACAGAACATCAATTATGCTAGATTGTCTTCCTCTATCTACTAAAACGTGATCGATTTGATTGTGTTTTTTTTTCCTTCTGGTGAAGTCCAAGTATATTTATGAACGTCGCGATGTGGAAATTTTGTATTCTTCACGATAAGGTTTATTGATGTTTCGAAGTTCACGAGTCTAACACCGTTGTCACTACTTTCCTTATGCAAACTTTCGTTCAATATAATCGGTTTGAAAATATCCTCTCGTCCTACCTTCGCATTGAAATCCCCTAATAGAATTTTCATATGGTATCGCGGGATTTGGTCCAGGGGCGGATCCAGGACCGACTTCTGGGGGGGGGGGCGGTGGGTTGTCATACTGCTACTTTTAAGGGCTCCAAACTTTGGGTTGGGTTTTATTTATATATATAAAATAAGAAAGTTTCCTCTTCTGGGGGGGCGATTGCCCCGATCGCCCCCCCCCTGGATCCGCCCCTGATTTGGTCAAATATCCGTTCCACTTCTTCGTAAAAACTGTCTGTAATATCATAATCCTTACCTTCTGATGGTGCAAGTACATTTAAAACAATAACATCACACCACTGACCCTTAAGAGTAATAAAAAGAATGTCTATCATTAACAAATTCAACCCGCTTAATCGTTGATATTATTCATTTGTTAAAGAAAAAAACTGTTCCTAATTGTTGAATTTTTGAATTGTTGAATTTTTGAATTGTTGAGTTTCCTTCCTCGTAAAAGAACATAAAATTTCCAGAATTCACAGTTCCATTTCCGTCCCACCTAACTTCCTGAACTTTTACTAGGTCCACCTTGTATTTATCTTACTCATTTGTTACTGATTTTAACGCGCCTGCCCTATAAAGACTTCTAATATTCCATGTTCCGAATCTCACGTCCATTTTCTTTTGCTGAGGTTGTGCCAAGTTATCAGACCTGGTCCGAGGCTTTTTTGAATGTTTCTGAACAAATGCCTTTTTTACAGTATGATGGTGTTAGCCTCACCCAAACCTCCAAGTTGGATGACCACTCTTTGTCGTCTGTCCGCGACTGCTTATTCAGTATATTCGCAGCTAACCTCTATATCTAGAGGCCTTCTTCTCGATCCGCAACCTGATGACACACCATGCCGTGATGACAGGAACCTACATGGCACGGATTACACGGACAACCCACATTGTCCAAATTTTACACTGTAGTCTTGATAAAATATATGTTCATGAAGTGTAAAAAAAAACATTGTTTTACCATTTTCTAAAAAGCATCGTTCAATATGAATAACTCCACCAATAAACAGACAAGTTAGAAGAAAGTTACAAATATATATTTATATTAGGTTGAGTCATAAGTAACTTCCGATGCAACTAGAGAGAATTTATTTTTCGTATTTACGTGCTATAATCACAGTTCAAACGGGCTTTTACTTTTACTAAGTAGATAAGGGTTCAGCTAGTCTTCTGACAAGAGGTTCGTGTGGTGCGTTTTACATTAAACTGCTGTTCCTAACCTAAAAAAAAAAATGAGAGTGAAAAATCGCATATCCGTCATGTGATACTTTAGGAATTTAAGCAAATCAATAGTTCTATGGCGATAGCTGAGAAAATATGCGTGCATACTATGAATAACTAATAACCAATTGGGCAGTTAGAAAATAGTCTGCCAAATTCCGTTCTAGAAATACGATCTTAGAAGTCTAACCGAATGAGTTACGTCCTTTGATCTTGAAGACAACCTTTTAAAGACAACATTGGAGCAAAATTCACGTCAATCAACAAGAAATACACCAGAAAGTTTGAGTACTTCACAGTCAACTGTTCTCAGCCACCTGGAGAGTAGGGAAAGTCAGCATGTTAGGAATATGTGTACCTCACAATATGAATGAACGAAATAAATAAGATCGAATGTTAATCGCCATAAGTAAGATCTCACAAGGTAAAATCTTGCTTCTTTTAGACAGGATTATAAGACGCGAAAAAAAGGGTTACCTATGCAGTATCGTCCCCAAAAAACAATGTCTAGGTAAGGATCAACCACCAATAAAAGATACGATAGCAAACATCAAGAAAAACAATATGTTATTGTATGTATGGTGGTATTGTTGAGGTATAATTCATTACAAGTTGTTCAAGTCAAATTTAGCAATTAGTGTGGATACTTACGTTCATCAGCTGTAAAGAGTGAAAAAAATCAATGAACAGCATCTTGTAGTCATCATTTTTTACACGACAATAATTACCACATACAGCAAAGGCGACTAAAAAAAATATTATGCTTGGATGGCCTGTTTTACCACACCTACCTTACTCTCCTCCTTCTTCCAACATACTAGAATCTTTTATGTTCCTTACAAAACATGTTAATTTTTTTTTTAAAAAAAGTTCAATTCTGAAGAGCAAATCAATCAGGATGTCGAAAATGTCTTCCATTTCAAAGCAACCACACTTTACAAGGACGGAATTGATAAAGTGCCAGGGGGATAGGAGAAGGTCATACATAATAGTGGTGAGCACGTAATAAATTAATATACTTTTGCTATTTAATGACATAAAAAAGTGTCTGATAAAAAAGAGAGTTATTTATTGCTCCACCTAATATTTAAACGTGTCACCTAAACACAGTTGAAGTCGAATGTTAGTGCAATATACTCACAGAAGTAGGTTTGTTGTTAAATTATTGTCATTAAACACATTATTCTATAGATAAAGTTTGCAAGAAATACGTACAATTCTTGAAGATAGATCAATTGACGTATATTTAAATTTAAAGTTTAAAATTTAAATGTGTTCTTAGGCTATTACATATCATTAGACCAACGTGTACCCTCGCCTTGCTAGTTTTTATAAAGAAATATCTAGTGAGGTATAGAGTGTTGCATTATATGGTTCGGAGATTTGGACATTACAGAAGTTCAAGAATAAATATTTAGAGAGCTTCGGGATGTGGTGTTGGAGGTACATAGAAAATATAAAATTGACGACTAGAGTAACTAAAGAACGTGTTTTAACAAGCGCAGGAAAGAACAGAACGGTTCTAGCTAGCATCCATCGTAGGAAGATTAATTCAATTGCACACATCTTGTAAATAAATTGCCTTCTTCATTACGACATAAAGGGAAAAAAATAAATAAAAGCAAGGAGTAGGAAGAAGAAAATCAGAGCTCATTGATGTTTTGGAAAGCAGAAGAAAATATTGGGATTTGAGAGGGTAAACTGAAGATTGAAAAACGTACAAGAAACATTTCCAGACCCGATCCTATAAAATAAATAAGCAAAGAAAGAAAGAAAAAAAGAAAAGCTCATTACTCCCAGAACCTGACGACAGGGAGAATAATTAACAATAATAATAATGTTTTAGTATTGGTTTCACTTTAATAAGTGATGTACTATTGAGCCTATTATTGATTGCCATGAACTATTTTTGTTAGCGTCCGACAACTAGTTTGGGTTGATTTTTTTTTTGGGGGGGGTAATATCCTACGAATTCACTTCGAGACCATGGAAGACGGTGATTATAATAAACAAAACGTGTACGTGTACGTATATTATAATAAACAAACGATATAATCAATAAAATGGCGGGAAATGGAAGAACTCTAAGAAAGCTCACACATACGGTATTTGTCCACCACAAAGCTCACCTGAAGGAGGTGGGAACAAACCAACGATCTCATGCAACAGAGAATTTTCTTTTGTTGGTGATCTCCAAAGCACGCATGCTACTTTGTTCAGCTCAACAAGTTATATCGGTTAATATGTGTCATTTTTAGACATTTTGTTTTCAGTATTCGCTAAAACTATATACAAGTTGAAATCTAACAATTACTTTTATTATTATTATTATTATTATTATTATTATTATTATTATTATTATTATTATTATTATTGTGTTTCATTGGTAATAAAATGCTGTTCGGTTATTGCTTGATTTACTACTATTCAGTGTCTATAAAATGAACGTAGATATCTGTGAATGTGTTGTCGCCCAACAAATAAACTCTTTAGGTAGTACCGTCTGCACCAATTACACAAAGAAACAAACAAGAAAAGCTTTAAATCCCCCAATACAATTCTTCGATTTTGTGTATTCTGAAGGAAACTTCGGAGGAAACATTTACTTTAGCTGTAACAACTGGGTCCACTGATGCTAGCCATAAGCGCAGTGCAATCAGCGGCTGAATTACACACCAATAGTGTTCATATCTCGGGCGAAGGTCTCCGCTTTAAAATTGCACCAAAGAGAGCATTATTAAAGCTGCAGTGAAATCACGGCATCCATAAACGCATTGAAATTTGGAACACGTACGTCGAGCCTACCTTTATATCGTAGAAAGGAAACAGGAAACAGCGAGTCTAGTTCTATTTTCTTAGCATTATACACCTATTGTCTAATAAATTTTGTACAGCTTTATTTCTATTATTGTAAATACAAAGCAAGGGAGACGTTTGAGCATGTCGTTTTCTATTTAATAATTCCATTATTGCTACTTTGTAGGATTAAAGTAATGTAGATTTGATTGTTGATTTATATCGGTTACTGTTCTCTTCTTCTTCTTACAGATGGAGCGTCGAGAGCTACGCTCTACTGTATGTTCACTTTATCCAGTTTTATGAAAACATGAAAGCATGGCCTAAAAAAATTAGAGGTTTTGAAAGCGCGGTCCACGAACTCAATCTATGATATATGGACGAATAAAAGTTAAAGTGGTGTAAGCCCCTTTTGTCAAAATTAAGAAAGAAACTTAGACGCAAGAAACACATATAGATAAGCAAACATGCTATTAGAAAATGTGAATTATTTCAGAGCTTCACATAATTCAAAAGATTGATAAAGGAAACAACTACTTTGTTTGTCAGAAAAGTAGCGTCAGCCAGACAAGAAAATATGATTTGCGCCACTTGAACTTCATCCGCCCATATATAACATAGTTTCAATGTGTTCTGATAAACATTTAAATTATTTCTAAAATTACATTCATAGATCTCGTCCAGACAGTATTTTCCACTAACGATTGTTACCAAATACACTGTATGTTGATTGCTGTTCTACTATTAGATCTAAAATAAAGAAAAAAATAAAAGAAAGGGAATCTGTATTGAAGTTTCGCAGTCTTTTTTTAGCAGGAAACTTATTAGTGGAAACAAATTATGACCCGAGGCGAGAAGAAAAATATAAACCTAATTTTTGTTTTAGCACATTTTGTGAAATTTGCTGAGACTCCGGAGGAAAAAGGTACCAAAAATCATAGTTGGGTAACAACTTGAAATGAACATGGAAACCACGCGGCCAAGTACATTTATGCTTAAGTGGTAATATCTCATCACGAAAATAAGATACAAGGTTTGTTCTACTGCCAAATTGAAGAAAATGCATGGTTCAAGTGATCTAAGCTATAACATTCTTATACATTCCCATCACCGTTAATTATCTTCAAAATTAATTTCCTCCGGTTCATATTTCTTTCATACCAGATTTACTGTGAAACTATCAAATATTTGGAAAATGCCTGGAATCAACGTTATAATGTTGAGGCTCTTCTAACGATACCAATATTATTTCTGGGGACGCGGTAGCTCAGTGGTAGAGCGTTCACCTCCGGTGCTTTGGGTCTTTGGTTCGATCCCAGCTCGCGCCGTGTGAACTTTGTGTTGGACACACACCGTGCTCGTGGGTTTTCTGGGGGTTCTCCCGTTCCCTCCCACTTTCTTAATTCCACCATTTCACTCATCTCTCATCATCACTGTCTCCTTAAGTCTAACCGGCATAGCCGTGGGACGTAAAACTTAAAGATTTCATTTCATTTCATTTCAATATTATTTCTGTATTTTAAAATTTAAGGGGACTAGCCCATTTTGTTCAGTATAAAGCGTTGAATTTTGAGAACTCAGATTGCACTAGACAAAATAAAATTATAAAATATTTTATAAATAAAAAAATGAAAAAAAAACGGAACATCTTCTGAAAGCTAATTTGTGTTTTAAAACATTATTTTGGGCAACTTAGAAGCCGTGAAAAAACTGCCGAAAATATAATTTGAGCAAGAATTATTTTCTTTCAGTAAATTCGTTTCATATCAGAACACCGCGAAACCGTCAGAGATACGGAATACTACATTAAACCATATGGAGTAGAGTCTCAGTTTTCTAAAATTCCGTAAATTTTGGAAATGTAGTATTTGCTTTAATGCATATTTGTGACTTTATGTACCTCTTTATAATTTAATTTAGGAAAAAAATATAAAATAAAATAAAATGAAATGCCAACCATGTTTTATATATATGCAATATAAACCTGTAAGTAAGGAAATACAAGAACAAGTCTATATTTTTCCCATAGTTTTAATAGATGAACATCCTAAAATGCTTTAGAAAATTTTCAGCTTTATAATGGCATAGAAGTTTGTATGTTACGAAACAATATTACTTAATATTACTTTTATGAACAACCAAAATCGTTCTTTAAGAAAAATACAGTTTTAAAAATAGATATAATTTTAAAATATTGGATGTACTCCCATGCGCAAAAAATATTGCGCGTATACTGTAACTCACGATTTTTCGCAATTATTCAATTTTCCTCATGTTTATGGGTAAAATTCAGTTATTAGTATGTGGAGATAATAGAAAGCAATCCATCTAAGGAGATATTTCCAAAAAATATAATAAAATAATAAAAATAGAAGCAAAAAACAAAATTATGTTCGGTTTTGTGTATACTGGCAATAATGTTTTCGAGGGATTTTTTGCAGTAGCACAGCACGATTGCAGAGGGAATAACTTTAGTTGAATCAAGGAACTGGAAAGTGGACTAATATATTGCATTTATTGGCTTAAATCTAGGGTGTAAATTGTCTACCAAATATAAATTAGCTTCTGTAACCAAGATGTTATACGGAAGTATAGAAACAAAGAGAAAAACTGTTGTCTTAAGTTTGGAAGTGACATGCTCTATAGCCATGAGCATTTATTTGTTAAGAAAAAGACAGGCACCAAAAGGTAGTCTGTGTGGTCAAGTGGGCAGTTGCGCCTGAGTTTTCGTCGAGGCAACACGTCCTGTGTTGCTCGCGCCTTGGTGCTGATTCTGCTAGTAGTGATAGTTTTTTTTTTTTTTTTTGTGCGAGTTTTTGCTGTGCTTTTTGGACTTGAGCCGAGTGAGGTTACCACTTGATTTGGGTGATTTCTCCCCGTTTTTATTCAGTGAAGTGCAAGATTACGACTGATTACGATGGCCAATATTAGGCTTAACACTCTTCGCATTAGTTTTCAACCTGTCTCCAAAGTTCCCAATTCGATTTCGCTCCATGAGTGGATACGAACCACCTTTGAGCTTGCACAAGATGCAGTATTAAGTATTGAACTAGACTTTCCACGTAAACTTCTATATATCAAATTAATTACTCAACAGCTCTGTGAACAGATCATTACTAAATTTGACAATAAAGTACCATATATAGATGCAGAAGGTACTTACGACCTTCCGCTTGACTCGGCTTCTCATACAATTAAATTGGTACGTATCCACGCGGTACCTATGGAAATTTCTGATAACCAAGTGAAACAAGTGCTTCAAGTTTATGGTGAAATTCTTAGTGTTAGTGACGAACTTTATACTGATGGACATTATTATAAAGTACGTACTGGCCGCAAAGTTGTGAAAATGATTTTAAAAAAGAATATCCCTTCCTATATTACTCTCAGTTCTCTTCGTTGTTGGGTGACGTATCCCGGACAGACAAAAACTTGTGCGAGGTGTGACAGTGAAACGCATTTGGTGTCCCAGTGTGATCGCCGAACATTTAGCGCCCGTTTAGATCATCGGTCCAGTGATTCTTCTGGAATTTCTACTTTGGGTAGCCGCATTGCTCGACCTATCCTACAACTGAAGGATGCGCCTGCTATTCACAACTATAGTGTGTTTCCGGTTTTGCCGACAAAAAGCGGGCCCGCTATTACTACCATGCCGACAACTCCGGATGACTCTACCCCGCCAGCCCCCTGCGAGGCAGCTTCTGTGTCCCGACCAAGTGATACATCCTCACAGGTCCCGTTTCATGAAGAGGGTATGGCCAGCCAAATTCTTCCTGAGGTTAACCCCGACGCAAATAAGGTAGGTGACTTATCTGATAAGACTGAGTCTCCCGGACCCCAGCCAATGACTTTCGATACTTCAGCAACTGCTCGGCCTGAACCTGTTGTTAGTGATTCCCTTGACATGGTGCCTCCTCTCTCCGATGTGCTCGACTCGACTGGTGGTGGTTCCCCCGTTACGCCTACATCCAGTGTTGATGACACTCCTGAACCCCCTATTAGTGAACAACTGAAAAAGAAGAAACGTTCCAGTCACGAGGTGAATACTGGGAAAGTTTTGAAAGTGACCGGAAATACCTATGATTCGACCAGTAGATTAACCCGCAAAAGATTACGACAGATGTCTCAATTAGATGCTACTACATGTAATGATGGGGAGGTTGTCCCCGAGACTTTGGACAGACCCGCTACGCAGTGAGCATATGCTAGCGGTCTGTTTGGGACTTTTGTTTTTGTTAATATTGCATCTTTTTGCTGCTTTCCTTGGGCCTGCCGGTTCTTTTGTGTGTGCCTTTTCCTCCACACCAAGCCTTTCCTTGCAGCTCTTAATGTATTCTTTTAAAATAGGAACGGTCAATTTTAATGGTCTAACATCTCCTACCAAGCAAAGTGCTGTTTTGGATTTCATTAAATGTTATTCTCTTGATATACTGTTTGCTCAGGAAGTGACCTTGACCGACCTTCAAGGCCTTTATCAGCACACCTTTTTTTCTAACGAAACTGTTAACGGCACGGGTACTGCACTTATATATCGTAATGATATAGAATTTGAACAGTTATACAAACATCCCACCGGCTGGATTATTACTGGAAATGTGGCCAATATCCGGTTTTGCAACTCGTATGCCCCTGCAGGTACACACCGACGGCGTGAACGTCATAATTTCTTTAATTCCGAGGTAGCCTCCGCCTTACATGACAGTTCTCGTTTGATTATATGGGGTGGAGATCATAACAGTATAGTTTCCGCTCAAGATTCCACTTCTACTTCAAACTTCTGCCCTACTTTATTACAGGTTATTAACCAATTTAATTTATGTGATGTCTGGCGTCATTTTCATCCCCACAATCCTGGACATACTTTTTTCTACGCCACTGGATCTTCACGCCTCGATTCTTTTTATATCTCACGGTCATTACTTCCACATGTGCAATCTGTGGAAAGGATTCCTGCTTGTTTTTCGGATCACATGGGCCTAGTTATGACTATCAGCAGCATCCTACATATCTGGCTTTATCGAATATTAGGGACACGATCGCTTATTTTGAAAGTCGTCCGAAATTAACTGCAGCGCTTTTGAGTACTGATTTTTCTCAGGCCTTCGATAAACTAAGCCATCAGTACTTATTCACAGTTCTTGAGAAGCTCCATTTCGGGCCAGTATTTTTAAATATGGTTAAGACGTTATACTCCCAGCGTACTGCCCAACTTAAACTGAACGGAGCCTTAACGCGGGTCTTTCCAATTAACCGGGGGCTTATTCAGGGCTGTCCCTTGTCCCCCATGCTTTACAGCATTGCCGTTATGCCGGTTCTGTATAAGATCCGGAATGAAATGACGGGATTGTGTGTTCCTCCGGCTACTATTAAAGTTCAGAGTTTCATAGATGATATTTGCTTTTTAGCGATTTAGATACTATCCTTACTAATCTCCAGATATTTAGTCAACTGTCTGGTGCGGAATTACATCCCACGAAAACCAAATTACTTTTTTTGAATGATACGTCTTCTTGCCCTTTTGTCTCCCCCTTCCCTGTCGTTAACACTCATAAAATTCTCGGCATTACTTGGCATACCACTATAAAAGCATCTATTCAGGCAACATATGGAGTGGCTGTTCCTAATGTCATTAACTTGCTTTATAAACACAAAGCTCGCAATCTTACATTACATGAGCGAGCGACCTTCTTAAATATTTTTGCCTTCAGTCTATTGTACTATATAATGCAGATTTTTCAGCTTTCTGTCTCAGACGCTAACACACTTAACAAACATTTGTTTGCCTTTTTGTGGTATCAATCGACACTGCGAGTACATCGTCGAACTGTGTGTACGACCAAGCAAGTAGGAGGGTTAGGTATTAAAGACGTGGCTCTTCAAGGCCGTTGTCTACTACTACAACGCACGTGTCAGCTGTTAACTTCCTTTTCTGAGTCTTTCTCCGCGTGCCATATCATGCGTTGCCTTCGGCACGTGACTCTCAGTTCACCTGTTTCTATTCTGAACTGGTCCCAACCTTACCATTACCTGCGCACCGTCATTCTAGACATTTCGTATGCTCTTATCAGTCACACAGCTATTGAAGATATGACTGTGAAGAAATTGTATACTTATTATGCAAATTATCTCTATACCCCCCCTAAATGTGTTACTCGCCATCCCAATTGTTCTTGGGCGCAAATTTGGCATAATATTAATTCCTCTTTTTTACCCTCTGGAATGAGAGAGTTATGGTATAGGTTAGTGCATAATGTATTTCTTACTAACCATCGAGCATGGGAACTCGGTTTTCGACCAGATGCTCAATGTATCCGATGTGGACAAGCTGACACACTCATCCATCGCTTGCAAACATGTCCATCTATCCAGCATTTGTGGCGTAGCTATACACATATTATAGCACGAATACTTCGTGTTGATCAACGGATTATTAATAGTGAGCCGTTTTTTCTTTTGCCTGATTTCAAATACTTCCCACGTCCTAAACACAATATCATAGTGTGGTTAACTATTCACACAGCGGCTATCCTACTTACCGAAAATGAGCTGGTGACACAAGCAATGTACATTTTTAGACTACAGTGCTCTTTAAAAACAATGCCTTCAGATCTACGCTTGCGTCATTTTGCCCACTACCCGACTGCTGTTTACTAATTTTTTTTTTCGTGTGTGTGTTTGTGTGTATACTTCATTGTGATTGATTTTCAAGTGTTTGCAGTGGTATCCTTTTTGTAATTTGTGATTGCTCTTTTATTCTTATTATATATACATATATGTACTGTAATTTCTTGCAATAAAACTGACTGTTAAAAAAAAGTGGGTAGAGTGGCGGACTAGTAATTCTTATATTGTTTTGACACCAGATCGAATCCCATGCGATCCCATCCAATTTTTTCTTTAAAAAAACATTGTAGAAAGTGTATAATTTTTATGTTAATAAGAACCGAAACAATATAATAATGAAATAACTTTTGTTTTTTTTCTGATGACGTATTTATTTAGAATTAGTGTATGCTCTTGTATAGCTTCTTTTATCATCCTCTTTTCTTGAAAAAAAAAAATGTCTCAAATAAAGTATGAAAAATATATATAGACAGAAACAGACATCTTAGTATCAAACGTGATTAATCGTGATGAATTAAACAAGTTTCCCGTTGTTAAAAAAGAAAACTATAGAAAATTATTGAATTTGGTCTTTAGGTTTTTAGCATGCTATATATATTCTTTATAAGACTATACTTTATAAGGGAAGATGTGCGATCATACCCACAAATTTAGCCAGTGAGTGAAAGATGTTTTCGGCACAAATATTTTACAGGTTTAGGTGCATGAAACACCAATACGCCATGGTCTCGACCTTCGTTTATTCCACATTATTATCCGACATATCATAGCAGGTAAAAAGCAGCATCAATTGGCAAGAAGAACTGCAAGTTGTGGTCTGTTTTCGATGCTCCGGACTCGATCGCCTAGCACGCCCGTCTATACCATGACTCATACGTCTATCATTCAGTGCAGGCACGTATCCAGCTTTTCTTTTCGGAGGGGGCCCAACACGAATTCTCGTAAGCATGTAATTCTAATGTTTCAAAAATATCAATAATAATAATAATAATAATAATAATAATAATAATAATAATAATAATAATAATAATAATAATAATAATAATAATAATAACAATGCAACAGTTCTGTATTTCTCTTAAACGTTTCTTACTTTTCATTTATGAACCGGTCAAACTGCATTGTAACACAAACGAAATCAAAAAATATTTTCTAGAGACATGTAAGGAAAACTGTCTGCTACGTATATCACATAAAAATAGCAAATGGCTATGAGTGTATCGTTCTAATACAGTAATGTTATAAACAAAACGGAAACGAAATTATAATCCCATTTAAAAGTGTGCTTTAATTCCACCTGGTTTCAATGGCATTACGGTATATTCTTACAAGTAACACTCCGATTTTGATAAAATTTGGCAGGTAGATACTACACATAAAATAAACGAATACATGTTTCTTTTTTTCTGCGGAAAAACGATTTTAGGGGGCAAAAGCCCCCACCCAAAATTTTGAAAATTGACGCCCGAAAGGCAAAAACAAGTGGACCAAAGTGAACGAAATTGTGCACAGATATGGCAGACGTAAAATGAAGGAATACGTGTTTTGTATTTTCCTGGAAAAAAACGGTTAGGTGGGGCACAGACTCCTCCAAACCTTTGATCACGAAATATCAAAAGTGCTAGTAACAGTATGTCAGATGTGTGTAAAGGACGAAGAATTCCAACGACACTTTGTGTATATACGATACGCAAAAACTAAACGAATGCCTGTTTTTTTATTTTCTGGCGAAAAAATGGCTTTTGGGGGCAAAAGCCTCCATCCAAAATTTTGAATGTTGATGCCCGAAAGGCAAGAAAAAGTGAATCTAAATGAAAGAAATTGTGCCCAAATATTGTAGACGTAAAATGAGGGAATACGGGTTTTGTATTTTCCTGGAAAAAAGAAAAGAAAAACGTTTGGGTGGGACACAGACCCCTCCAAAACTTTGATCGTGAAATATCAAAAGTGCTAATAACAGTATGTCAGAAGTGCCCAAATTTACATGAAGAATTGGAACGACACATTGTGTAGGGACAATACACAAAAAACAAACGAATACGTTTTTTTTTCTGCGAAAAAAATGGTTTTAGAGGGAAGAATTCCCCACCCAAAATTTTGAAATTTAAGGCCCAAAAGGCAACAAGAAGTGCACCGAATTGGATGAAATCGTGCACACATATTCTAGACGTAAATTGAGGTAATTGTGTTTCGTATTTACCTGAAAAAAAAAACGGTTGAGTGGGGCACGGATCTTCTTAGTTGGTTATTACGAAATATCAAAAGTGCAAATAAGTATAAGTCAGAAGTTCCTAAAAGTATGGAGAATTGCAACGAAACTTCGTATAGGGACAATTTGCAAAACAATAAATGAAATGTGTTTTAATTTGTACGGAAAAACAGTGTTGGATCCTAAAGCCACTCCGAAAAAAAAAAAATATATATATATATATATTACCGTAAAAGTGCAGGAAGGAGTGGACCGAAGCAAATGAAATTGTGTGTAGATATTGTATAGACTGTATGTAAAATAAGGACTTTCGTGTTTTTAAGATGTCCCTATCAATTTTGGCACATCAACAGCAAACAGGAAATTAATCGGCACGTGTTTTTGTTTATGCGGAAAATCATTGTAAGGGTTAAAGTTGCCTCGTGAAATACTATAAAATACGCTATACTGTTTGTGATTGTTGTTGATCTGCCAAATTTGAATAAATCTGATGGAGACACTTGTGAAACAGGAGAGGCTTTATTTATCATATCCAATATCTATAGACAATTTCATTGGCTTCGGTCCACTCCTTCCGACACTCAACACCACGGTCCACTCAACAGTATTTTTCTTTTCAGGAAAATACGAAACACGTATTCCCTCATCTTACCTCTACAACATTTGTGAACAATTTCATTCAGTTCGGTCGATTTCTTCTTCTCTTTCGGGCGTCAAATTTCAAAATTCTGGGTAGGACCTTTTGCCCCCTAAGACCGTTTTTTTTCACAGGAAATAAAAAAAAAGCCGTATTTGTTTATCTTTTGCTTATTGTCCTAACACAAAGTTTTGTTCCAATTCTTCATGTAAATTTGGGCACTTCTGACATACTGTTATTAGCACTTTTATTTCATGATCAAAGGTTTGGAGGAGTCTGTGCCCCACCTAACCGTTTTTTCCAGGAAAATACGAAACCCGTATTCCCTCATTTTTCGTCTAAAATATCTATGCACAATTTCATTCACTTCGGTTCACTTTTTCTTACCTTTCAGGTGTCAACTTTCAAAATTTTGGGTGGGGGCTTTTTCCCCTAGAACCGTTTTTCCGCAGAAAATAAACAAAAAACGTATTCGTTTATTTTTTGCGTATTGTTCATACACAAAGTGTCGTTGCAATTCTTCATGTCCTTTACACACATCTTACATGTTACTAGCACTTTTGATATTTCATGATCAAAGGTTTGGAGGTGTCTGTGCCCCACCTAACCGTTTTTTCCAGGAAAATACAAAATACGTATTTCCTAATTTTACGTCTGCAATATCTGTGCACAATTTCGTTCGCTTTGGTCCACTTGTTTTTGCCTTTCGGGCGTCAACTTTCAAAATTTTGGGTGAGGGCTTTTGCCCCCTAAAACCGTTTTTCCGCAAAAAATAAAAAAAAGCACTTATTTGTTTACTTTATGTGTAGTATCTACCTGCCAAATTTTATCAAAATCGGAGTGTTACACTGGGGAAGTGTTACTTGTTAGAATTATAACAACAACGCATTGCCCACAGTTTGAACACTGACTCAAAGTAATCTGATATAAAAGAACCTCAAAAGGAAAAAAGTAGGTTTATTAAAAAGTGTTTGAGGTTTGGAAAGGGACAGCTTCCAGGACCTCACGCTGGATACGTCCCTGAGTCAATGCATTATATTTGTTTCTTGCAAAACATGATTATTAGATGAGTAATATGTAAAATTATATCATAGTTTGACTTTTAATAGGTCTTTCCTTAACACACCCATATTATCCGGCATTCTGCCTGTCTGTTTTATGTCGGATAAACGAAACTCTACTGTATTTCCAAAGATAGCATATACACAGGGGCTAGCGGTCTGCACGGGCCGGAATTTTTAGAACGGACCCTGCCCGTCCCCTTTAATTTATAATCTATAGGCATTAGCGGATTAAGGGCGGAGCCAATGGAGCCCAGGCTTCGGGACCCCAAGCTCAGAGGGCTCTTTAAAATCCCTCTGTTTAACAGTAAAATATAGTAATCAACTTATATTATAGGCTCCAGACCGATGCTAATTTTTTTCCGCTCGTTACGCTCGCGGTATCGCTAGATTTAAGTCTTTCCATCAGCAGCATTTAACTGTTAATAATGAATGCAATTATTTAATTGTTAATAATGGATTTAACTAAACTAATTATTGTAAACTTGGAGCACATTCAAATATTACAGCATAGTTCTCGGTAGTTCCATAAACCTATGAGGCTGTGGAAGGCAGCAAAGAAAATTTATGCACTGGAACTATTCTTAACATAGGGCCCCTTTAAAATAGTCGGCTCTAGGTCCCCAAAAGCCTTAATCCGCCCATGTCTATAAGCAATATTTCACGAAAAGCATGTATTTTTTAACAAATATGTTTGTCATCAAGTTTTCATAAAGTAGTCCCTTTCTCCTTTAAGCAATTTCAGAGGCCACGGTGTTTCAGTGGTAGAGCGTTCTCCTCTTGTGCATGGAGTCCTTGGTTCGATCTATGCTCGCGCCAAGTGAACCTTGTGCTGGACACTGTGTGCGTGAGTTTTCTCGGGGTTCTCCCGTTTTATCCCACTTTCTTCATTCGACCATTTCATTCATTTCTTATCATCACTGTCTCATTTAGCCTAGCCGGCATAACGTGGGAAGTAAAACTTAAAGGTTTCATTTCAAATCATTTCAATCAAAAAACAGTTGTAGGAAGTATGTAATTTCGAATAAAACAAACTACTATATACAATTCTGAGTATATTATTCTTTTATGAAATTCTCGCGAACCTTATTTCTAAATCGAAGGGTAAGAAGACTAAATTCACTCTCTTATTGTTATAGATCCATTTCAATTGAAGCAGTTGGAATAGTTGGAAAAAATTAAAAAGCCATACCCTATATTCCAGTGTGGCACAATTGGTATAACGCGGCACACTGGTGTGTCTAGCAAAGTGAACAGTGTGACGCAAACTGTTTCCTATTATTTGCAAGAATATTTGTCGAGTTTCTGTTATTTATTATTATTATTATTATTATTATTATTATTATTATTATTATTATTATTATTATTATTATTATTATTATTATTATTATTATTATTATTATCAACGATTCTTCCATGGACAGCTGTCTGTATACGGTTAAACAACCACAAGTATCACATTGAGGGATAATGCAAAAGTCTATTTGCTTGTATATTCTATCGGGAATAACTGCATCCGTCTAGAAAGCTAGGACTAACAACAAAGGGATCCGATGTTCTGACCGCACACCGCCCCAAATCGTGAGTGCTACAAGTTCTCTTCTACGCCTTAGCACAATAAGGGCTGTTGCGTTAAGGGAGAGAGAGAAACAACTTAATTCCATTGCAGTTATATGCTTATTAAATGTTAACTTATGTTTATAAATTATGTAAATGATCGTATCGTTTTCTGTTTATTATTATTATTATTATTATTATTATTATTATTATTATTATTATTATTATTATTATTATTATTATTATTATTATTATTATTACTATTATTATACATTTCTTAATAGGTTGATTGCCACGTGTATGGAATTCCATACACACGGCTCTCCTGTGCAGCAGAACATGATGATTTTCCATACGCAAACAATGTAGATATTCCAAGTTTGTTGTGTTCGTTTTATAGGTGTGTATGTAATTAGATACATATGGCGTAGAAATCAAAATTTAATATCCATGCCACGTATATGCAAAACCATACACAAAGAAATTTATGAACAAAGACATTGAGTTTCAGTTTATCGTCTCGTTCAGCAACGAAGCTATATGAGACTTCGGCCTACTGATTAACGTGGACTCTAAACCACGTGAGCTCTCGCCGGGAATCGAAGCCGTGTCTTCCACGTCAAAGGCGCATGCGCTAACCGCATATCCACTAAGGAGCTCATGAAAAGAGACATTTATGGGCTAAAACAAAGGCGAAAACAAAGATGTGTGATGTGATTTTGAGTTTATCGTCACTTTCAGCAGCGAGGCTATATGAGACGTGGACCTACTGATTAAAGTGGAATCTGAACCACCTGAGCTCCCGCCGGCCGAAAACAAAGAATGTTCATTTCAATGCAAACCTATGTAGGCCTACGGACTTCAATATTCGCCCTCAAACGAAAGTGAAGTCTATCCATGATTCGTAGTATTAAACTCTCTCTCACCTCTGTATTCTCCTAACATGTCTCCCAGCGATTACAACATTTTTGGCGTCTCAATCACTTCTTATGTTAGTAGGATAGCTTTACCTAGAGGCCACTGATTAACCTGGCATTGTATTTTTCACTTTTTTACCTTTGGAATTGACAATCATCGTTTGGACATTTCAGTCGCACCTACCTAATATTAACAATGTTTCTACGATAATTTCGTAACATTGTATTATTTCTTTGTTGATTAGCTTGGTTAGGCTTATTTAAACACTTTTTTTCTTTGCACCGACGTGTAACATCTCTTGGACGAAAATACACTAGCTCTCACTGGAAATCAAATCCAGAACCAATGTACTTGAACCATTTGACCACAACAAGGCACATTTAAAAAGAGCTTTCGATTTTGTTCGGAAAATTGTGATTAGGTGTAACATTAAAAATACATTTAAGAAAGGGTACGGAGGAAACGCACTGTACTTTCTCGCTTGAATTTCTTACACTGACTCGTGTTAGGCTGCAACTATTATTGAAACATTTATTTGGGAAATTGCGAATAAAATAATATTTTGGAAAACTTTGCTAGAAGAAACTTCAGGCCCAAAAGTAAAGTACCCATTGGTCATATTTTGGTTAGAAATAACTTGATCCATATATTGGAATTATTAAGGATATAATTGTATGCGAACTATAAGCAAAAGCGTCTGAGTAATTTCTGAGAAAATCATGAAAAAAGTCACCCCAAGAATAAATTATCCTTTGTGGATCTTTTCAGGACAAACAAACTATGCTATATTGTTAGTGTTTTCATAAAACATTTATTTATGAAATACGAACACAATCGCCTGAGTCGTTCTTGAGAAAATCGCAGGGTAAAACTTACTGTCAAAAGTATTATACCACTTCTAGATTTTCCGGATGAGGGAATTATACCATATAGCTAGGTTATTTATGTAACATGTATTTATAAAATATGAACAACAAACATCTCCTGAGTTGTTTTTAGGAAGGTCATCGTTAAAAGCTTACCCCCAAAGGTAAACTCTTCTATCTGTAATTTTGACAGTATATCGAATAATTTTTAAGCAAATCGTCGGGAAAAATTTCACTGTCAAAGTAAACTCTCTCTTTTGGATTTTTCTTTTCGGAACAAGCGAGTTATGCATATTGTAAGAGTGTTACAGACAATATTTTTATGAAATTAGAAGAAATTTGTCTCAGTTATTACTGAGAAATTGTCAAAAAAAAATCCACCCTTGAGAAAACCACTTCTTCTGTATGTTAGCGGAATAAACGATTTATGCTGTATCTTAGTTTATTAATGAAACATTTCTTTACGAAATATGAACAAAATTGCCTGAGGCATTAATGGGAAAACCATCGGGGGAAAGCTCACCCTAAGAGTAAACTACTCCTTCGAACGAGTTGTCATATTGTTAGGTTATTAATAATACGTTTATTTATGAAATGTGGTTGAGAAAATTGTGGAAAAAGAACGCATGCCATACAGTAAATTACACCATATATATTTTCTCAGAAAAAATATTCATATACGGTGGATATTTGTTAATAAAATATATATTTATAAAAAGTAAATAAAATCGTCACAGCTTTTTTTTCTTGAGAAAATTGAATTATTTTAAATTTTAATCCTTCAGTAAATTACCCTTACTTTTAGGTGTCGAAGGATATAAAATTCGAAAGATAGTATATTATTAAAACGTTATGTCTAGAATTCGGTCCAGATACGTTGAACAGTATGGCCTCTATTTGAGTGCATGTAAAAGCGTGACGAACCGAGAGACGAATAGATGGACAGACATCGAAAAATAATTTTTTCGATATGTAGGAGCATTGTAGCTTGAATTCATTGAAATCTGGTATTCGGTTTTTATAACTATCACCACACTTTCTTCTTTCGTCGCTCGACTGTGAAAACGAATAGGCCTATACCGACACGTAAGGTGATAATTTGTAATCCCAAAAATTTAATTTGTTATGTTTAATGTGTTGTCACGCTAGAAAAAAAAGCTTATGCATGTTACATCATTTTATTATCAGTTTTTCACGCTACTGTATAATTCGGTATGATTATAATTAATACTCATGGCATCTTTTGGAAGCATTCGTGTTCCTCACAAATAGAGCTGTTAATTTAGTTTTGTTTAAAGAAAGCATCCTTTATTTCCTTACATAGACTTATGATTGCATTTGTTGCATTTGTGGATATGAAACAAAAGGAGAGAGAGAGAGAGTCAATACTCTAAAAAGAAACACACACACTGAAACACTAGAACAGTAATTTAACATCAGTTTTTTTTTTTCTTCATGACAACGAGCTATCGCTGTGACTGTGTTCGCCACGCTGTGTGTAAGGCAGCAGGTCGTTTTTGTTTTTTTTAAGGTTTTGTTTTTTTTACTGTTCCTGACTCTCAGACACTCGCAGTGAGTTGAAGTTACTTCTGCTGACGGAGAGGGAATGATTAAGCATATCATACCATAAACTGAAAACAATCGCTATTAGTAATAATACACTAATTCTAAATAAATACGTCATCAGAAAAAACAAAAAGTTATTTCATTATTATATTGTTTCGGTTCTTATTAACATAAAAATTATACACTTTCTACAATGTTTTTTAAAGAAAAAATTGGATGGGATCGCATGGGATTCGATCTGGTGTCAAAACAATATAAGAATTACTAGTCCGCCACTCTACCCACTTGACCACACAGACTACCTTTTGGTGCCTGTCTTTTTCTTAACAAATAAATGCTCATGGCTATAGAGCATGTCACTTCCAAACTTAAGACAACAGTTTTTCTCTTTGTTTCTATACTTCCGTATAACATCTTGGTTACAGAAGCTAATTTATATTTGGTAGACAATTTACACCCTAGATTTAAGCCAATAAATGCAATATATTAGTCCACTTTCCAGTTCCTTGATTCAACTAAAGTTATTCCCTCTGCAATCGTGCTGTGCTACTGCAAAAAATCCCTCGAAAACATTATTGCCAGTATACACAAAACCGAACATAATCTTGTTTTTTGCTTCTATTTTTATTATTTTATTATATTTTTTGGAAATACCTCCTTAGATGGATTGCTTTCTATTATCTCCACATACTAATAACTGAATTTTACCCATAAACATAAGGAAAATGAAATAATTGCGAAAAATCGTGAGTTACAGTATACGCGCAATATTTTTTGCGCATGGGAGTACGTATCAAAAACGTATGATACATTTTGGTAAACAAACTGCTGTCTATCACTCAGGAATTACAGTCCTTCGATCCTTCTAAGCTATGATTGCCACTCGTCTGATGCAACCTAAGAAACAATAATTTCCTTGCCAGCACTTTTCGAACGAATACATTTTGTGGTTTCCGTTTACTTTGAAAGATCCAAACACTTGATTGCTGTTTACTTCCTAGTTTCAAATTTCGTCCCCAGTAATGATGTGCTACACCAAATTCAACTTACCTCGGTTGAATGATTGCACATCTCTCAGTTTATGACCACGTCCCACGATTATGACCTTTAGGCTAAGGGAGACGGATGATTAAGGCAAGTGAATGATGATGGATGAATATGGTGGAATGATAAAGTGGGAGGAACATGAGAACCCCGATAAAACTCATAAATATGATGTTGACCACCACAAACTTTCCGGGAATCGAGCTAGGGACCCCTTGCACTAGAGGTAAGGCACTACCATACTCCCCGATTCTTGCACGAAAGCATGGCAAGACTGGATGGGGCGGAAAACATCACCAGCTACAACATTTGGTATTATTAGCTAATGCGTATTATCAATAGATTAAAATTAAATTGTTGGTCTAATATATTGTCTGAAAAAAAAATTATTGGCCACTCGTCTCGTTGAAATAACGCAAGAAGAGTAATAATTTATATTAAGGAATACGAGTTTTGAGAAATGTTTCTTAAGTAGGGATAAATATGTGTAATTAATTATTGTTATTTTTTTCTTTGTAATAACTCTTATAAACTTAGTACAAAACTTTTACAAAACGTGAATGTTATAGTTTAATGTATGTCTGAACAAACATTTATTACCACTGAGGCTTCAGGTAAGCTCATTGGACAGTACAATTACGAATCTAAAATACATGAGAACTTCACGGGAAAATAATACTAATCGAATTAAACAAAAAAAAAAAAAAAAATATTTGATGAATATAAGTCAAAAAGCACGTCACATTAAACTATAAAAATGATTAAAAGCAGGATATGTTCGGCAATTTTGAGACATGCCAAAAAAAAAAATCTTTGGACAATTAGTATTATCCACTCGTACTAAACACCGGTAATTCAGAATCATTCTGCCCACTCTGCTGGTATAAGCCTTTAGTGTAGTAGGTTGTTGAATTTGCCTCTGGTGCATGGAGTCTTTGGTTCGATCCTCAGCCAAGCAAGTCTTTGGTGGACAACATCGAGTCCTTGAGTTTTCTCGGGGTACTACCGTTTCCTCCCACATGATTATACCACCAATTCTTCCATCATCATTCGCTTGCCTTGATCATCCGTCTCTCTTGGCCTAAAGGCCATAAACGTGGGTCGTTACGCTGGACAAAATTTGCGTATTATGCTCTCGAGACGTTTCGTGATAATAAATACATCTTCAGTTCGAGGGGATGGGGTTTATTTTTGATAAGAGGTAGCCATTGAACACAAAAAAAAAAAATAGCTTCAGCGAAACGTTAATATGCTTGTCTAAATTCAGAATGTTAGCACTAAAGATTACTCATAAGACAAATAATAATGCATTCAAACAATACCCGTGAAATTTAGAAACATATTGTATTGTGCTTCTTGCTGCACTTTCTTTGGTACATTCAATTTGATATAGTACTGTTTATTCGCTTATTTGATTTATGAGTCAATCCAATTTACCTATGCACATTTTTGTAATTTTCTGACTTAATTATGTTGCTTGAATCAGTACTAAAACTCTGTTTTATTCAGCAAAACATATGAATCGATACTTCTAATTTTGGTACAATCTGAACCAGTTAGTGTTCTGTGTTCATTAACTTATAGGAAAAATATATAAGTTCTATAATTAAGATACAAACGGTGGGTATATGCAGTTTTCAGAGTAATTAGTTTATGGGTATACATGTTTTGCTCCATGCTTTTCCCAATACTTATTTGTTTCTGTAAGTCGTGTGGAATGAGTATTATCAGGTTGTCTAAAAAATACACTGTAAAAAATCGTTGTTATTTCAACGACATGCCTATGTCTTAACACGATTGTGTTAAAATATAATACAAACAGGTAGTTAGAACAACTCACTGTCCATTTGGATTTGTGTGTCGAATGCCGGTAGTTGAAATGACACACAGCCTGTGTGCTAAATTAACACAAGTGCAGAATCTTCGGTGTTGTTTTCTGCGTGAGTGCCAAATATCTTGCACATCTAAGTATAAAGGCTTATGAATTGAAGATACAGACAAACACAGTACAAAGAAATACTTAAACAAATGCAGGCATACGCAAAATTTCAACATGCAAACTGCGCGATGTGCTTTCAATTGTATTACATAATGTTTATGAAGAAATATGTCAACAGCGAGAAAAAAAAAATCGTATTACTGTGTCACTTCTACACTGCACTAGAGCTCAGTAGTCAGCACTGGGGACTGTGCTTCAAAAATGGCAGAAAACAAGTAGAACCACGATTAAGAGGCAAACATATTATAAGGATATGGGTAAGAGTTTCCTATCATTCTTGAATAAGATGTTAGTGAAGGTTGTGTTTCGCACCATCTAGGAATACTTTACAATAAATGTTGCGGAGGACGACACAAATTTTTATGAAGGTTTTCTATATGAAGTGTTCAGTAGTTTACTATTCTTATTGTAAAATTAGAATTTTCGGTAAGCGTAAGCATGCACAGAACATGGTTTTCCAACACAGAAAAATTGTTACATCAACACCACACACAGAGTTATTTCAACACCGAAATAGATGTCGTAGTAATAAAGAAGTGGGTTAGAATTAATACCAAAACGGTGTTAATCTACTGGTCTGACGTTGAATTTTAACACAGGAAGTGTTGAATTAACACAGAAACGGTGTTACTTACACGGCTTATTGAATTATGACACAGATTGTGTGTTGAAGTAATAAGAAAATGATGCTGAAGTAACACGGGGACTGTGTTATATTGATACTTGACATGGTGCAATATTAACACAAAATAATAAACACACTACACACTGTGTTACTTTCTTCGTGTTGGTGCAACACCGTCACAAGTAAGATTCAACACTTTTCTCAACACTTCCGACTCGGACATAGTGTCGAATCAACACCGAAAATACTAACACATATCCAATTTAACACCACTCGTCACCGTTTGTGTGTTAAAAACGTAACACACCCCCTGTGTTAAACGCCAACGCCGCGGGGTCTTTGGTAAACTAACACCACATAGTGGTAGTCACGCTGGAACCACTGCCCTGTGTTAAAATTGAGTTGATTTAACACAATCATTTTTTACTGTGTATTTATTTTTTAGAGGTCAATATTGAGAATATGTTTATTGTGGTTTGAAAATTGCGTTATGAAATCATATATGCACCATTTTTACGAGTATCTACCAATTTTCTGGCAACATCTTAATCCTGTCGCTATATAACTTTTTTTTTTTTTTGGCAAAACAGTTTTAACATTTAGTTTGCAGGGTTTATTTTGAAACCAACTTAACATAGTTCAGGGAGTTCTGTAGAGACGGAAGAAAATGATACTCTGACGGATCCAGGTTTAGTTTATATGTTTTATGCATTAAAGCCTCCCAGTCAAGGTCACTCAGTTTCTGACGAGTCGTTAAACATGCATGCAATCTGGCGGGGGTCATCAATGTATACGACTCCCTTCTTGTTTACCATTTCCGCCCGTTTTCTTTTAAGTTATTAGGTGTACTCGCGCTAATTATCAACATTATAGTTCCTAGTGTATCTTTCTGCCTGGTGGCAGTAGCTCGTGAATCGCAATGCCCTTTCAATCCCACTAAATACACAACATGGCTTTCTTTGGCGTCCATGTGGGCTTTGCCACGGATTATGAAGCTTCTCCTCTTTTACACAACGACGTTTCTTCGCAAATTCTTTCCATGGATAATCCACTTTCTGTCACTAGTGATCAACCGCTTCAGAATTGGCTCAAGTTCGTTACGTTTCGGAAGAAATTAGCAGATGGAAATTCGATCAAGTAAACGTTTTGAATCAGATCACGTATGGAACCCGAGCGACGAGATTATTTTTTTGTAGCCCGCTTCTTCTAAATTCTTTTAAAAAATTCTTTTGCAATTAATGTCTGTCTAGGTCATTAGCAATGTCGTGACTGCTTACATGTCGGTCTTGCTCGACTTTTGTAAGGATAGATCCGGTTTTGCTATGATTCCTCACCCACTGAGAGGAGCATATTGAACATTAAAATTTCCAAAACGAAAGCGACTCAGCCATTTCTTGGTACTTGCTTTTGATGGCATATATTGCACAGAAATTGCACAAAGTTCTTCGTTTGCCTGCACAGAATTTGTACTTTTTTTCTATAAATAATTTTTAAAATGAGGCGCAGTTTTGCAGAAAGTTTACTCATTGTCACAGCCCAACACATTACGTCTAATTATAAGAATTTCTACAGTTTTTGCACATCTATTAGCTTTAATTGTCAGCTATGAAATTATGTTAAGACTGACCCACTGCGTTTCGTGTACCCCGATATTTGGAACATCATTTCCATCTTGTGAACAAAAAAGCTAATCACTTTTCAAACTAGTTTCTATTCACTGCAAAGATTTACAACGAACATAATTAATAATATTTTCTGTATACTTTTAGGTACAACAATAGCAATAATTTATGTGGGTGAAACATGTAACAGCGGTTGGAATTCACTGGCGGCTGGTAGATATTTACGTAAAGACTGTAATATATCGCCAGCATGTCGCAGAAAGTTGACGAAAGTTTGCGGCTGGTAGAGAAAATGTCACCGACGACCCAGCAAGGCGTCAACACATCATCGATCACCTCCTCTATACCCTGGACTTTGCTGCAAGCAACTTTTACCTGTACCTGCACTTGAAGGAGCACCTAGGAGGCCGTCGATTCGCTTCAGATGAGGACGTGGAACACTTTGTGAAAACGTGGCTGAACACGCAAGGACAGGATTTTTACCAGGAGGGAATTTTCAATCTCATCCTACAGTGCGACAAATGCCTCAACTGATATGGACACTATGTCTGAAAATAATTTAATGTGTGCACTATTTGTGGGCTGTATTGGTTGTATGAAGTAATATATATATATATATATATATATATATATATATATATATATATATATATATATATATACGTTACACTACAGGCTTTGTAATTTTACTTTCTGATCACGTCTCGTATTAATATCTTAATTAACACTATTGAGCTTTCATAATTTTCACGAAAAATCAGAATAAAAATATTTCTCTCATAGAAGCAAATAGTTTGGAAGCTTACTGACAAACTAAATATAGTGGATGGAGTAATGGATTATATACATATTCACAATCAAAATCCCAAATTTTAAGACGTGGACACTTTATAGCACCCCCCCCCCCACCTGCCACACACACGCATACCTAGTTCTGCCTGGTATATGTCTGAGACATAGAGATTTCTGAACATATTACGAAATAAAATGTATTGGTTACTCAGGTGTAATGTTTCATCGGAGATCAAGCGCAATTCTTTTCTGGACAATATTTGCATAAATATGGACTATTGCTATTCTCTACTTTTTTTCTCAATTCTATACTTGTTGAATGATAAATGATGAATGGTTTTAAACATCAAGTAATTGTAATTTAATTGCTAATTAAATTTTATTACTAACTAACAGTGAACCTGATGTTCAAAGCATACTAATGACATTTAAAAAAGCCTACGAAAAATAACTAAGAATACATTTAAGTCTTAACCCCGCACTTTCAAAGAAACTCAATTTCCTATCTCTAAGACTCTGCCCTCTTGTTGACTTCCTTCACCATTTTTTTTCTTTCTTTTTTTGTAGTTTTTAAACCCACAATTCTTCCTTTTTCGTTCTAAGAAAACAAGAAAAAGAAAGAAAGAAAGGAAGAAAGAAAGAAAGAAAGAGAAAGAGGTATGAAACATTTACCCTACTTGCATTTACGGTGAGCTAATATTAGAACGGGCTATTCTGAATCTAGGTAAATTAATATTTAAACTTAAATCTTGAAAGAGCGAAATAAACAAAATTCGATTTTATGAAAATTAAGTGACAAAATACACAAGGGGAAAATATTCGCACACACAAATCAGTGCATTTCTGAAACACATCACATTATTTTAGGGCTTACTACACACTAGATAACATAATATTAGTTCTTCATAAATGCATTCCATGAATCTTCGTACTGATAATGTTGGCAGTATTGATAATTATTCGTGGGAAGCAACATTTTCTAGCAGCAAATAATTAATATGTGCAACATACTAGGCTAAATTTAAACGTGTTAGTAGTCTAAATTTAAGCATTTCTTCCTATTTTACACGATTTTTGTTTAACTCACAATCGTTCAGCCATATTCGCCAATCTTAAAAGTTGAATTAAACTTATTTAATTATTAGTTTAACCTTACGTTATATAATGATAAATTTTGCACAGCAACATACGAGGTATTTTACAAAAGTAATAACACTGGTAACACTAACAACGTTCCTACCTCCACCTTCACATAGCAGTTAAGTTCGCCTTTACCGTTGTCTCAGTATGTGTTTCAACTTGTTCCAATTATTCCTGATTTTTGAGAGCGTCTGAAGTGAAGTCGTGTTTGCGAGGTTTGTTATGAAAATGGACCGGAAATGGAGTTTTAGCAAGAGTTCTGCCATCAAATTTTATGCAAAGCTTGGGAAACCCCCTACCGTGACCTGAGAAAAGTTACAAAGAGGTTAAGGAGAGCATTCTCCTTCTAAAGCATAAGTGTTCAGATTACACAAGTTCTTTTAGAAGGCCGAGAAAAGGTGAAAGTCAAATATCGTGCGCGAGGACCTTCAAGCTCAAAAACGGAGGGCAATATGGAAACAGTGAAGTATCTTGTGAGTTGAGATCATCAATTGACAGTAAGAATGATCCGTGGTGAGTTAAATATCAACATGCTCCGCGTTCATCGAACATTAACACATAATTTTGACGGGAGAAAAAGTGTGCGCCAAGAAGATTCCAAAGAACCATGTCACCTGACAGTCTCCAGCAATGATTCTAAAGCCCAAAAGTCACTCATGTTCGTCCGTTTAGAAAGTACGCCCGCTCTTCCGAATTTCACGGAATAGTCTTAAACATTTGTGCATCGTTTGTGCACATTTGTGCAAATATCAATTATAAGGTGTTCAAAAAGTAATTTCGCGCCTGTCTAAACGGCAGCCTCCACCTTCGATGATTGGCACCGAAATGGTTTCAATCGTTGGTGCATCGTTTCTGAATGTTTCTGCATGCAAAATTATCGTTTGTGCACAGAAGGAAGTGCGAGATATGAATATAGTTTAGGCGCCAGCTCCAACACCAACAACGATTGGCTTAAACATTTTCCTAACCGTTAGATCTCCGTTTGTGCAGGTTGTGCACACAACATTCTCGTTTGTGTACACAAGGAGACGTGAGAATTTGATATATCTATTTTGAACGAAACCTTCCTCAAACCTAGCGATTGGCGCCAAAATGCTTTTGGTTAGTCTTTTAGCTTGGGTGTATGTCTAAAATGACAGAGACGATTGAAGCAAAATTTGCAGCACCCATAGCTCTTCGGCAGGTCCGGCGAGAGCGGTCGCGGGTCCCGGGGCTGAGCAATAGCGGGCCACTTACATGTTTCCTTATGACTGTTTACGTATTTACCACTTAGGATGGAAGTAAACTAAAATGAACATTAAGGCTTATTTTGAACACTTTATTAGACCATTAATGCGTTTAATTTACATGCTAAACATTATTGCTATATCTCCAAATAAGTGAATAATAAGAACTCTAAACCTAGCCTATGTTTACTGTTTGCTAAAAAAAAAAAAAAAAAAAAAAAACTCATTAATTCACAATTTATGATTTTGTTTAGACTCTATACTTGTTGGTTCTAAGATTTTTGAAGGCCCCAAAACTAAAATGAATAAAAAATAATATATTTAACACAATAGTATCAAAATACAGAAAAAAGTAATTTATCTATTTGTAATAGCAAAAGTTCTCCCTCAATGCTCAACCAAATTCTCAAAACAAAATAATTTGTGAAGGAAATACAAAGAGAACGTATTAAACAGTTAATATACGTTGAGAAAGTAAATGTACTAAACCATCCAACATATCCTGTACTTTGAATATCTTTGCACAAATTGTTGCTATAAATAATTATATAAAAGTAAGTTATGCAGTTAGTCTTCCTTAACTAGAGACATGAGGCATTAGGTCTAATTTAGTTATTTCAATGAAATATTGCTCAAATTAATTATAGTGTGATTAATAATGTGATATTAATAGTAATTGTCTGTAGGAGAAATTTATTATATGTATTACCACTAGACAACTGTTACGGTTACAATGTACTCTTTTCTACGTATAGTTACAACAAAATTCCCTTTCTGGCCTTTTTCAGGGCGAATTCATTAAAGATAGCATCCATGTTGGTACACTTGACAAGTTCTGTCTCCACTGCCAACATGCCTAAGCTTGATAATCTGTCTTGACACATTGTAGAGCCTAACATTTTTTTTACTCCATTTAACACAGAGAAAGAGCGCGCTGCACTAGCAACGGTAGCAGGGATTGTGAAGAATATACGAAGGGACTCTCAGATTTGGAAATAAAGTTCCCAGATTCAAAGTTTTGATGTTATTTAGGAGATCCCATGGTGAAAGCGTTTTCTCACGAAAATTGGCCGAATATATCGATTTCAGGCTATGCAGTTCATCAGAAAGATCATCTCCTAAATCTTTTGGGTATCGCTGGAATAGTGCAGCTGCTTGTTCTTGGATCTGGTCACCTGTCGTTTCTTTGCAAGACCACAGTACACAAAAATTGTTATACAAATTGAGCACTGATTGAAAGTGAACTGAGTAAGAATATACAACATTTAGTAATTCTATATCCTCGGCCGCCGGGACCCCTTTGGGGCTATGGGCCCCAGAGCTCTGGCAGCTCCTGCCCTGCTCTTCGACCAACAATTTGAAGCAATAAATACATAAAAAATATATATCTATACATATACAAAGGGGGCAGGGGTCATATTCTATTAAATTTGTCATAATGGGGCAAAACAAACAGAATTTGCTCTCCATGAAGCCCTGAAACATTATATATATATATATATATATATATATATGGTATAGGAATTAATTCGTGCGGTTGGTACGCACACATTGAAGCTGTAGTACAAACACAAAATGCATAAATACCTTAAGAAAAATATTGTCCATCCCTAGCCACCACTTTCGCCAATCTGTCAGGCAATGTACGGATTCCGTGGCGAAAGAAGTCCTCATCCTTGGAAGCGATCCAGTCAGAGACCCATGTTTCGATATCTTCTGAAGAAGTAAACCGCTGTCCAATCAAATCGTTGTTCATGCAATCGAACAAGTAGTAGTCCGAAGGAGCAACGTCTGGTGAATACGGCGGGTGGGGTAAAACTTCCCATCCAACATTTTCTAAATAGGTTTTGACCGGTTTTGCGACATGTGGGCGAGCGTTATCATGTTGAACAATAAGTTTATCATGTATGTTCTCCCATTCTGGTCGTGTTCTGGCCAGAGCTTGCTTCAAACGCATTAATTGTCGTCGATAACGTTCTCCATTCATAGTTTCACCCGGTTGCAGCAGCTCATAGTACACCACACCTCTCATATCCCACCATATGCACAGCATAACCTTTGCATAGTGAATATCTCGTTTTGATTGTGATGGACCTGGTTCACCTGGTTTCACCCAGGCCTTTTTTCGTTTAGGGTTCTCGTAATGGATCCACTTCTCATCACCCGTAATAATTCGATGCAGAAACCCCTTTCTGCTCTGTCGTTGGAGCAGCAATTCGCAAATGGTTTTTCGTCTTTCAACGTCTCTGTCTTTCAATTCATGTGGAACCCAATGTGACATCTTTTGAATCATTCCCATGGCTTTCAAGCGTTTGGAGACTGTTGTTTGATCAACGCCTAATGCTGCTGCAAGTTGTTCCTGCGTTTGACACGAATCCTGCTCGAGCAATGCTGTCAATTCTTCGTCTTGAAATTTTTTTGTCTGTCCAGCTCGCTCTTGGTCTGCCAAGCCGAAATCACCACTTCTAAACCGTGCAAACCACTTCTGACACGTTCGCTCAGCTAGAGCATGGTCACCATACACTTCCACCAAAATACGATGACTTTCAGTCGCACTTTTCTGCATGTTAAAGTAATGCAGCAGGACACCCCGAAAAAACACTTTATCAGGCACAAATTGCGCCATGTTCACTTAACTACAAACTGGTGTTGTTGACGCTTTAATCCACTGCCCTATACTACGAACGATACGCGATGACAGGGGTTTGCAACACATGTGTGGATACACGGAACTGTGGGACGCTCCGTTCGTTGCGCCATCTCTTGTCCACCCGCACGAATTAATTCCTAGACCAAATATTTTTTAATGTATTTTCGTTTTTTTTTTTTTTTCCCGAGAGCGGAGAAGGCATATTCCCTAGTGCAATGTCATGTTTCAAATCTTGGATTTTGCATAGAGGGACTAGGACGATTGGAGTCAAACTTGAAAGATCCATAGCTCCTTGGCCTACGACTTAAAGTAAAACTAACAATAAACTTATATACATTATAAAATTGAGTGGCTATGTATGTGAATCTTAATCTCTTGAACCGCCGACCGATCTCTATCAATTTTTTAATGTAAATGCGGTTCGGGCCTGGGAAGCATTTTGACGGTATAACTTAGGGGAGGGGATGGGGGAAATATAAAAGTAAATAAACCTTAATAACCGTTGAACCACCAGACCAATCTCGATAAAATTTTCAACATAGATCATGTTCGGGAGTGGAATGGATTTTATCAATTCACTTTACGGGACAACGTAGAGGAGAGGAGCAGGGGAAGGAGCAGGACATATATATATATATATATATATATATATATATATATATATATATATACAGATGGTGATCAGAAAAAATGGAAACACCTGTAGTTGGCAACACGTCAGATATATGGGTTGGCAGTGGTGTCGTGGCGCCTGCAGAGCCTGACCGCTGATGGTGGTGTGTTAGGTCGGTCTCCTTACTACGTCAGGCGCAGTGGAACAGCAGTGTCCAGTGGCTGCAGCAGACGGTGGTAGTGTAAAATGGGAGACCTCTCAGATTTTCAAAGAGGGCTAATTGTTGGTGCGCGGTTATGTGGAGTGAGTGTGACGGCAGTGGCTACTGTGTTAGGTGTGTCGCGTGGGACAGTGTCGAAGGTGATGACGGCCTACACAACACACGGGAAAACCACATCGGGGAAGCGGAACAGTGGGAGGAAGAAAATCATGAGTGACAGGTCACGCCGGGTATTAAAGCGCATTGTCACGCAGAACCGTCGTGCCACTGCGGAGCAAGTGACGGAGGAACTCAATCAGCACCTCCCCCACTCTGTTTCGACAATCACAGTCCGCCGCGAATTACATGACATGAACTTACGGGGTCGTGTTGCACGGGCCAAACCGCTCATCAGGGACCATAACGCTTTCACACGCCGCAAATGGTGCCGCGACCATTCAACTTGGACCTTTGAGGACTGGAAATGTGTGATATGGTCGGATGAGTCATCCTTCACCCTATTCCCAACCACGGGCCGTGTTTATGTGTGGAGAACGCCCAAAGAAGCTTATGATCTACAGTGTCTGCGCCCAACTGTGAAACATGGCGGCGGCTCGGTGATGCTGTGGGCCGCCATATCATGGTTTTGATGGTTACACTTAGCGGACGGATCACTGCCAACGATTATGTCGCAATTTTAGGAGACCACTCGCATCCTATGGTCCGGCTGTTGTTCCCGGACAATGACGCCATATTCCAGGATGATAATGCACCCATTCACACAGCTGGCGTTGTTGCAGTGTGGTTTGAGGTACATCGGGATGAAGTTCAACACCTCCCCTGGCCCGCCCAATCCCCAGATCTCAACATAATTGAACATCTGTGGTCCGTCTTGGAAACACGACTCCGGCGACGATTTCCACCTCCATCCTCTCTCACAGAACTAGCTGATGCCCTGCACGAGGAATAGTGTAAAATTCCACTTGCTACCATTCACAACCTCTATGCTTCTATCCCACATCGCATCAAGGCTGTTCTGGTAAATTGCAATTTCGTTCAGGTGTTTCCATTTTTCTGATCACCGTCTATATATATATGCATGCAGATATAAATGACTAGGTTTGTGACTTAATAACTTCTATAACTCCTGAACCACCTTACCGATCTCAATCAAATTTTCAACATAGATGAGATTCGCACCTGGAGTGTTTTTGTTTAATCATATCATTTTGACGGTAAAACTTAGGAGTTTTAATATATATATGAGGAGCTTGTTTTCAAACTCCGCCTAAGTCATGTTTTGTAATTTTACAGGAGAAGCGAAAAACGTGTATCGCTCTTGTTTTATGTTTAATAAAAATATTTGAACGATATCTTTTAAGTATAGTGATACATAACAACATCCTAAATTTTAAGAAAAGTCTGATTTTACGTTTAGGCCTAAATGTCGGGAAAATGTTTCATTTCTGTCCAAAAACCACGTAAGTCATATGTTTTCTCCAGAAAAAAAAAAAGAAGTCAGCTACTGTTTAATGATTACACTCTACTCTCATTATATCTTGTAAAGCATATAAAATAATAATAATAATAGTAATAATAATAATAATAATAAGAAGAAGAAGCAGAAGAAGAAGAAGGAGAAAAAGAAGAATAAGAATTTATACTTGAATATACTATATGCTTATTTACACTAACATGTAAGATTAGCATGATTTGTGTGTTTTAATGCTTTGTTTTATTTATTTTAGTTTTAAGATGTATATTTTAAACTTTCATTTTATAACTGTACTTTTATATTGATTATATTTTATTATTTCTTTACGCAGTTTCCGGAATATCTTGATCGCTTCCTTCCCTTCTATTCCTTCACAGGCTCTAGTAATCCAATTTCCATTTTGTAGTACAGGTATATTGTTTTCAGTCAGTCCTAATAACGACGCAGTAGTATCTTGTATACACGGTATATAGTTTTCTTTAAATACCTTCTTACTGTTTGTTAACTCTTACAATAACTGACTGTTTTAAGCAAATTCTAAACAATAGATTAATTTTCTCTCCAAATCCAAAATCAACACCAATAAGAGAAATGGTAACAATGAATATCAAACTTTCAAAACAAATAAATAATACCGACGTGACTTAAGTGGAGTTTAGAATTAATGGGCCTTATGCATAGTCGTTCTGACCGGTTATTAGTGTCATATTAAAGAGTTCGACTAACATATGTTTTCTGCAGTAGTCAGGTTTAGTATGACACTAACCATTCGTCAAAACGACTCTGCATATGGCCCAATATTTTTAATGACTTAGGCACATTTTGGAGAAAGGTGTGATTTTTTACATTTAATTTCAAGACGACTTACGTGAGTTTTGAGAGGTTATATAGGGAGGCATGTGTATCTACCCCTAATACACAAAAAAGCGCAAAAACCTCAAATTGAAAAAAAGTGACTTAAGTGGTGTTTGGAAACAAGCTCATCATATAAACTCAACAACTCTTGAAACATTCAACCGATCTCAATTAACACGTCGTTACACGCACCCGCGGCAAATTGCCGCAGTTTTGCAAAAACACCTGCACTTTCCTTATTCTAAGAGAATTGGGGCGGAAGGGCCGAGTTATCCCCTATCCACCCCTCCTCCACCTGACACTGACCGGTTTTGCCAGTCACGCGCTTGGTTCGGGAGTTGAAGGGTGTGTATTGGTCACCGTGAGCAAATTGCTAACGGCGCGTGTAACCGCGTAAAGATTGTTGTGAGCAGGCTGCTAACGGGCGTGTTCTAGTGTTAAGTGTTGTATTTTAAGGGCCGTTTGCTCATTCTTTAAACGTATTGTTTGAAGAGCAGAACAACTGGTAGCACTAGTATCGTACAAAGCTGCAAAGAACAAGTATATTGTATTACTTTCCACATGGCACGAGGACGATGAGTTTGGTGAAAGTACAGTTGATACATGCAAACCATCAATTACCTTCTACAACAAAAACAAATGTGATGTAGATGTCAGTGACGCCATGCAAAAAGAGTATAGCGTATCGAGTGTATCAAATTGCTGGCCACTAACAATGTTTTTCTTTGAATTGAATGTTGGTGGAATAAATTCGTTTCTTATTTGGAAAGCCAACAACATGGGAGATAACGAATTCAACAAGCCTGTAAGAAAAGACTTCTTGAAATCACTTGGCCGACAGCTTATTTTGGATCATGCGCAAAGAAGAATAGCTGCAAACTATCCAATCGCAAGGTCAATAAAGGATCGGCTAGTTGAAATATTCCAACTTCAGCCAACTAGACAAGAACCTCAAGCAGCATCTGATCAGCTAGGCCACAATAGAGTTTGTGGTATCTGACCTCGTAGAAAGAACAGAAAAAATACTGTCTTATGCATCAACTGCAACACTCCGAAATGCAAGAAACATAAGACAATCATGTACAAACTGCACCGAGGGTGGCCAAGGACTAGCTGCAAACTATAAGGACGGAGAAGATGACATGTAAATATACGTTCTAAATTTCACTGGACAAGTTTCATAACGTCACTGTTCTAGTACATCAATGATATTTTTGTACTTTTTTTTTTTGTATTTGTAATAATAAAACATGTGTCAATATGACGGAGAAAATTTCCTATAGCTCAAATAGCTGATGCGGCAATTTGCTCACAGTGCGTGTTCTGGCGTTACTTTGTAAATCAAAGAGTGCAGCAATATGCTAACGTGGCGTGTTCTCGTGTAGTAATAGAAAATTCAAAAACTGTGAAAACATAACAAAAATTTTCTCAAAATCTTTAGGTTAATCTTTTTTATGTACTGAAAGTGTCTATAATAAGCTAAGAAGCCAAAATTTCATAGAATAAATTTCTCACTCTCAATAAAAAATGTACAAATACCGAAATTAACTATCAAAACTTGCGTGAGCAAATTGCCGTCATGGCGTGTCCTCACGTTACAATTGGGGGGCGTGTACTGACGTGTTAAATTTTGAGCATACATTATGTTCGGGCTTGGGATACTTTTTATCATTTTACTTTGAAGGTGTAACTTAGGGGATGGGGTGGGGGTATATGTCAAAAAATAAAAACGAAAGCGACTGTCTTTGTTTCTTCATTACTCTTGAACCGCCTGAGCAATCTTGAACAAATTTCAACATAGATGATATTCTGGGATAGGATGGGATGTTCTGGGATGGTTTTATCGGTTTGGGTACAAAACCTCGCGGCGAGAACCTCGCAGCGACAATCTCGCCTTGCCAAAACCTCGCGTCTCAAAATCTCGCCTGGCCAAAATCTCGAGGTTCTGATTTCGGGACACATAATATCACCTGGTCTAAACTACGCGGGACGTAATCTCGCCTGGGAAGAAATGTCGTCAGTATAAAACGTCGTTACGACGATTTCTTCGATATAGAATGATATATGCATATATTTTGCAATAACACATACTGTCATTAAAATAATGAGAAGAAAAATCTAACGCGTTCTTTGAAAATCTGGTGAATGGTGAATGCCCGGTGAACGTCATCTGTCACCGTGTGTAGTGCCAACAGTAAAATTTGGAGTTGGTGGTGTTATAGTGTGGTCATACTTTCTTGGTGGGGGCTTGCACCCCTTGTTTTGCGTGACACTCTCACAGTGCGGGCCTAAATTGATGCTTTAAGCACCTTCTCGCTTCCCACTGTTGAAGAGCAATTCGGGGATGGCGATTGCATCTTTCAACACGATCGAGCACCTGTTCATTCTGCACGGCCTGTGGCGGAGTGTTTACACTACCATAACATCCCTGTAATGGACTGGCCTGCACACAGTCTTGACTTGAATCCTATATAACATCTTTGGAATGTTTTGGAACGCCTACTTCGTGCCAGGCCTCACCAACCTACATCGATACTTCTTCTCAGTTCAGCACTCCGTGAAGAATGGGCTGCCATTCCCCAAGAAACCTTCCAGCACCTGATTGAAAGTATGCTTGCGAGAGTGAAAGCTGTCATCAAGGCTAAGGGTGGGCCAACGCCATATTGAATTCCAGCAGTACTGATGGAGGGCGCCAAGAACTTGTAACTCACTCTCAGCCAGGTGTCCGGATATTTTTGATCAAAGTATATATATATATACACACACACACACACACACACACACATATATATATATATATATATATATATATATATATATATATATATACAGATGGTGATCAGAAAAATGGAAACACCTGAACGAAATTGCAATTTACCAGATTAATATGCTGTCGGGCCACCTTTCGCCTTCATAACAGCCTTGATGCGATGTGGAATGGAGGCATAGAGGTCATGAATGGTAGCAAGTGGAATTTTACGCCATTCCTCATGCAGGGCATCGGACAGTTGTGTGAGAGAGGATGGAGGTGGAAATCGTCGCCGAAGTCGTGTTTCCAAGACGGACCACAGATGTTCAATTATGTTGAGATCTGGGGATTGGGCGGGCCAGGGGAGGTGTTGAACTTCATCCCGATGTTCCTCAAACCACGCTGCAACAACGCCAGCTGTGTGAATGGGTGCATTATCATCCTGGAAAATGGCGTCATTGTCCGGGAACAACATCCGGACCATAGGATGCAAGTGGTCTCGTAAAATTGCGGTATAATCGTTGGCAGTGATTCGTCCGCTAAGTGTGACCACATGAACCAATGCAAACCATGATATGGCGGCCCACAGCATCACCGAGCCGCCGCCATGTTTAACAGTTGGGCGGAGACACTGCAGATCATAAGCTTCTTTGGGCGTTCTCCACACATAAACACGGCCCGTGGTTGGGAATAGGGTGAATGATGACTCATCCGACCATATCACACATTTCCAGTCCTCAAAGGTCCAAGTTGAATGGTCGCGGCACCATTTGCAGCGTGCGAAAGCGTTATGGTCCCTGATGAGGGGTTTGGCCCGTGCAACACGACCCCGTAAGTTCATGTCATGTAATTCGCGGCGGACTGTGATTGTCGAAACAGAGTGGGGGAGGTGCTGATTGAGTTCCTCCGTCACTTGCTCCGCAGTGACACGACGGTTCTGCGTGACAATGCGCTTTAATACCCGGCGTGACCTGTCACTCATGATTTTCTTCCTCCCACTGTTCCGCTTCCCCGATGTGGTTTTCCCGTGTGTTGTGTAGGTCGTCATCACCTTCGACACTGTCCCACGCGACACACCTAACACAGTAGCCACTGCCGTCACACTCACTCCACATAACCGCGCGCCAACAATTAGCCCTCTTTGAAAATCTGAGAGGTCTCCCATTTTACACTACCTCCGTCTGCTGCAGCCACTGGACACTGCTGTTCCACTGTGCCTGACATAGTAAGGAGACCGACCTAACACACCACCATCAGCGGTCCGGCGCTGCGGGCGCCATGACACCACTGCCAACCCATACATCTGACGTGTTGCCAACTACAGGTGTTTCTATTTTTCTGATCACCATCTATATATATATATATATATATATATATATATATATATATATATATATATATATATATATATATATATATATAGTAAGCGGCAAAACAAACAGTACTGAAATTCGCGTACGGATAGTGTCCAGGTGGAATGTGGTATGAGCTTGGATCGTCACATGTGTGCTTAGTTGTGTGTGGACTAGCGCAGTGTGCAGTTGGCACGAGGATAATATTACTCACAACAGAGGAGAAAATGTTTATTGTCGAACACTATTTCCGCTCATACCTTGTGAGGCATTTTCTCATTGTTGAAAATGAAAATGAAATGAAATTTTTGAGTTTTACGTCCCACGGTTATGCCGGTTAGGCTAATGGAGACGGTGATGATGAGTAATGAATGAAATGAAGAAAGTGGGAGGAAACGGGAGAACCCCGAGAAAACCCACTCACACGTTGTTTGTCCACCACAAAGTTCACTTGGCGGGATCAGGGTTTGAATCCGAGACCCCTAGCACCAGAGGTGAACGCTCTACCACTGAGCCACCGTGGCCCCTGTTGAAAATGAGTGCACACGTCTACTGTATTGCTCTGGAGCTATCCCAGACAGCAATTTAAACTTGCTGCAAGTTGCCACAAACTTGCTGTCGCAAGGTCAATTAGCTTGCCGCAAGCTATACTATGCAAGCCAATTAGCTTGCTGCAAGCTTGTGGCAAGCTAGTTAGTTACATCTGGGCAAGGCTTGGGGCAAGCTTGTCTTTGCAAGTTAAACACAAGCCAATTTTAAGCGTATTCTCATCAATGGCAAGCTTTAATAAGCTTATTGCAAGCGAAACACACGCCAAACAATTTATATGGAAGCTTGAAGTAAGCGAATTTAGATAAAACAGTATGAAATCAGCATAATTTAACCGTGTGAGTAAATCTATTCTAGAATATATTGTTCCCTCAACTTCCCAATTATTGAAGCAAATGCACAACCGTAAAAACACCCAAGTTTCCGAGCCGCTTCTGCAAAACATCAAAATAAGCATAATTGTGACAAGCAACGTTTTTTTTTTTTTTTTTTTTTTTTTTTTTAGTTAAGGAGGAAGAGACATTATAATTACTCTTAGAGAGAATTCGAGTCTGTGGGTAATAGATTTTATCCTCCTGCCGCTCAGAGGGTTACGCCCTCTCTTTGGGATGTGATTCTTATATACAAAAATAGGTGCAATAAAAGGTAGGGGATGGGCTATGAGGTATTCTTTATTATCAGCTGAAGTGGAACATCTATTAAGAGGGTTGTGAACTCGTCATCATTTAATTTAATATCAACATTTTACATTTATTTTTATTAATGCTAATAAACATAATATATATAACTAGAATAACTGTAACAGTACATAATGATATAGTGCAAAAAACATATATATATATATATATATGATATAGTGCAAGAGAATCAAAGATAAGGAATAGGTGCAACATGTGGCCAGAGAAATTGTAAAGTAATGAAGATGAGAAATGAAGCAAGCAACGCGCCGTTGCTTCTTACAAATATCTAATATGTTTCTACATTAGCCACGAGTATTTGAAATTTCTACCTTTTTATATAAAAACGCAGAAAAATGTTTATACTTTAAACACAGCGTTCAGATAAAGTTTATACTGTAAGTTAAATTTGAAGTTTATGTTAAAATATCTCCAACAGTTCTGTATTCTGTTGCGAAATAAGTAGGCTCAAACCTGCTGCCATCTATGTTCACATTTATGCTTTATACATAATTACTACAATTCGTTCAATTCGTTATGGCTCATGGTTACTGAAATATGAAGAAATAAAGAGCGACATTATAGGTACTTGGGACTAGAGTACTAGACGGCACAATTAAAAAAAATATTAAGTTTGTCCTTTATTCAACCTGAATGCTAATAAGACGCTAACAACGCGAACACTACCTTGTCGCCGAAAGTTAAGAGGTCAGCGTCACGTGTTTTTTGAGAACAACTGAAAATCGAACGCGCGCTTGCTTTTTACTTCAATCTAAAGAAAAGCGTCTCGCAAGTGAAGCGTAGGTTGCCCGCACTACAGCTTGCGCTAAGCAGAAATAAGCTTTTATGTATAAGCCAAAGAGAAATAAAATCAAATAAAAGCGGCAGGCAAGCTTGCGGCAAGCAAACATGCTGTCTGGGATGACATATGAAAATGAAGATTCAATCAGTAACATATGGTCCAGTGATGAGAACCATGTGAACATTGATCGCTAAGTCAGTCGACAGTTGATTATTGATCCATTATTGCATGGTTTGAGCGGATTTTGTCGCTCCAAATATATGTCGTTACAACAATGGATGCAGCAAGATGGAGCTACTGCCCACTCTGCAAATGAGTCAGTTGTCTTTGGGCCCACAAGAGTTTGGACATCGGTTGATTTTCCGTGGAACGGACTTTCCATATCCTTCCCACTTCCCTGACCCCACGGCTCTAGATGACTAGATAAGGGGTATGCTGAAGAAAGCAATTTTCCGAACAGATAACCCAATACCACTATACCGGATTTAAAAGACAAGATTCTGTCATTTGTATCGTCGTTTCAGCAACCCGTTTTCACTAACATGTTCATCGATCTACAGGACCGCTATGAATAATGTGCGACATGATCGTCAATATTTTGAACATATAATGTACAGGCGCGATTCCTTTTAAATTTACAATATGTATTTAGTACAATTTAGTTCGCACGAATTTGAACAATTTCCTGTTTCATTATGTTATACAATAAATAAATAACTGTCAGCGATGTGATTCCAGTACTGTTTGTTTTGCCGCATACTGTATATATTAGGGTGTCCCTTATTTTGAGTAACTTTGTACTGCGATACGCACACCCCTTAAATGTATTCTGTGTGACCGTAAACTAGAGACCTGCACGGGCCGGGCTTGGGCGGGCCGACTCTGTTATATCTTTGGTCCGGGCCGGGCTTGGGCGGACCGATACTGTTATTTCTTTGGGCCGGGCTGGGCTTGGGCTGGCCGACATTGATTTCTCTTCAGGTGGGGCCGGGCTGGGGCCGATCAATTACAATTCTTTAATAATTATTGACTTTCGTTAAACGATAATTGGAATAAAACCAAACGTTGAAGAAGTGTGTCCGTGAAAAATGTTACAAGGAATGCAATAGCTATTTACATTTTGTGTTGCTTAGCGGCTCCACTTCCACTATAGAGGATTGCAGGCATTATGCGGTAAATTGAGCTCTGACCTTGACCTTCACTGAACTCAAAATATAAAAAGAAGGGGCGGGAATGTTTTGCCTGTCGCTAAACAATATTGCCATCTTCACTTTATGCTAAAAATCAATAAGGTTAGATTTTTGTTACAGGGAATGGAGTTTTTGTTCTCTCGATGACAGGCAATGTTCTAGGAGGCAATGGTACCATTCGGGAGGCAAGCGTCAGGTTGTGAACCAAAGTTTAGAAAATGTTTCTGAGGGTTAGGTCAAATTTAGTACTAAATTTTGAGAAAGATTGGGGCTCGAGCTATTTTTTTTAAAAAAATATCGGG
Organism: Thermobia domestica; assembly: GCF_964235325.1. NCBI lineage: Eukaryota > Metazoa > Arthropoda > Insecta > Zygentoma > Lepismatidae > Thermobia > Thermobia domestica. The sequence goes on along the minus strand of NC_137459.1, from coordinate 270,630,833 downwards.
CCGGGGTCGGGCCAAAAAGTTTTAAAATTTATCGGGCCAGGGCCGGGCTTGGGCCAAGAATTTTGAAAAACTTATCGGGCTGGGCCGGGCTCGGGCCGAAAATCTCCAAAACTTTTCGGGCCCGGGCTGGGCCGGGCCTATGTACGTTCGGGGTGGATTGGGCTCGGGCCGAAGAATTCGGCCCGTGCAGGTCTCTACCGTAAACACGCATTAGTGAAATAGCAGCTGTCTACGAGATCGTTAACCTGTGCCGATTTGACGACAAAATCATAAAATGACGTTTCCACATTATAATATAATTTAGAATTTACAACCGATAACGGAGAAACTAAAGGAGACAGAGAAAGGAAACTTTACACGAAGCAACTAAAGACTAGACGACATCTGTCAGTGTATTGAGGAACATCACCGGATGAACAATGTTGCCAACCAAAGAGAACGTTATGTTTTTTGTAAATTGAATGACCTAAATTGGCTATCATCATTGGAAGCAACAATACATATAATGACAAAAGAGACGTTCATTGGCGCTAGCTGGAATCGAACCAAGAACCTGTGCCCCGGAAATGAACCCTACCAATAAGCCACCGCGACTGCAGACAATGATGAATATTAAACAATCAGTGTGGTGAATGTTCGATTGCTAAGTCTCAATTCATAATTTTCACTGTTCATAATGTTTATGCAATCTTGCGTGCATTGCACTATGATCTTGAATTGCCAAAAGAAATTAACATCAAACGGTGCCTGCTTATGCACATTTTTATATTCGGGACTTGACATAAAAAAAAGCGAATTCGAGATTTCAGTCAATTTACACGTTTAATGGTCCCTAACGCCAAAAAAGCAGGTCTGTCCGTCTGCTTGTCCGTCCTGATAAAGAAATATCGAATTCAAAATCTCAGTCGATTTACACGTTTCCTAATGTCGAAAAAAAAAGAAAAAAAAACAAGATTTTGTATGTCTGTTCGTGTGTTCGTCCACTCTTTCGTCCTTCCATTCGTCCGGATATAAAATTATTCACTCATCTACAGGTCATACCGTTCAACGTACCGCAAATTTAAAACTTAAGGTTTTTATAAGATCCCCTAGAGGCGTTTCTGGAATTGTTTTCCTACCCCAAAGTAAGAGTAGTTTACTGAAACTGAACCAAAAACTCTGTGATGTGTTGTTTCTTTCATACGAACAATCCACAAAGAGCTTATTCTTAGAGGCAAGTTTTTTTTGGACGATTTTCAAAAAATAAATAAATAAATAAATAAATAAATAAATAAAAATAAATAAATAAAAAAGAGATTGTTGTTTATATTTCATAAGTAAATGTTTCATTAGTAATTTGATAATATGAAAAAAAACTCTTTTATTCCGAAAAGAAATCCACAATTGGTAATTTATTCTTTTGGAAGAGCTTTGAACGAGTTTCTAAAAGTCAACCAGGTTGTTTCATATTTTACGAATAAAGATTTAATTAATGACCTAACGATATGGTGTAACTGTTCTTTTCCTGGAAAATCACAAGAGGTAGTTTAGTCTCTGGGTGAAGTTTTATTTTCGGGCGAATTTCTTAAAACAAATAAGAAAAGAAAAGTCACTCAGGGCTATTTTGCTCATATTTCAGAAGTAAATATTTCATTAATAACTTGACGAAAAGGGAGATAGATGATTTCCCTTCCCTCCCTTTGAAATTATAATTTTCAAATATGTTGGGTCACAGTTAAGCTTATTTCAAATAAAGAACTGAGATCCAAATTTCTTCTTTGAAGTTAACATAATCGTCAGATACTCGAATTTTTGCATCAATTTTGAATCCTCTCTCTTTCTCCTTAGAACCCATATTTTAATCAAAGGAACTTGACTGAAACCTAAGCTAGGCAAATGTCAAGTGCCAAAAATTATCAATATCGGTCTAGTAGTCTAGGAGGATTACAATTAGGATTAGGAATTGTATTTCTGGGCTTTCGACATCTGTGGCCATGTTAGTTGATGACGTGTGAGGGGCAACGTCACTCGGCGATCACACTGTCCAGACAATTGGCAAGGAAGAGAGGAAAGGGAAACGAAGGAAACATCCTGGGGCTATTATGTTAGGTGCCATTCGGCATTCGTTTGGTGTGAATAAGGAAAATCCTGGAAAAAATCGCTCATGATGGCTGGCCTGAAAAAAAGCTGTTACACATTTTTCGAACGAGAATCTGCACCGGGAATCGAACCCGGGGACGCAAGCGCCAAAGATGAGAGCCTTAGCGACTACTAGCGGTCTAAGAGTAGTTGAGGGACAAATATTGTTACGCTCATTTATATTATGTCTCTCTCTCTCTCTAACTATATATATGCATGGTTGTTTGTGCGTCTGTGTTTTCAAGCATACAGTATGTTCTAGACTTTTCCCTCTTCAACACATTTATAGTTGATTTTGAAATCTGAAAATACCACGGTTGTTACTGAAAATTGGTGGGAGACAATACTAAATTCCATGAATACCTCGTAAGTTTTCAAGGAGTTATGTTGATACAGAAAGATAAACAGATGAACAGGCGATGATTCTCTAGTGACCATACGATTACCGCACGCGACTTTGGCGTGGGAGACCTGAGTTCGACCGCCGGGAAGCTCATATGATTCGTATCTCATCTTCAATTCTAGGTCCACATATTATAGAACCTTGGTGTTGAGCAGGACACTAAACTCCAAATCACGCAAGATACGCAGACGAGTACACAAAATGCCTGTCGACCAGTGATAGTTTTTGTTTTTCGGTTCCTTATTAATGTCAGACAGCAACTTGAATGCATAAAGTAACGAACCAACAATACAATGATTGAAACGACATGTACAGTACAACGTTCTACTATCTCCAGTTTGACTTGGCTCTTCTTTAATATCGAAAACTACCCGAAAGAAAGCATATGAAACAAATGTCAGGAACAAAAAAATATACGCTAACCTTTCCCCCAGTGTAAGAGTAACTTCCAAATAACGTTTAGTAAAAAGAAGATAAAATCCTTGAGATATTATACGTGAAGGCTATGGCGTCTCGTAAGATTGCCGTAAAAGGAACCAATAAGGGGAATTTGTGTGCCTCATATTTTCCCAGTTCTGAAGCGAAAAGAGGGTTGCCACGAAGCAATATTAGTTGGCGTGATTTATAGAGAGCATGTTGATGTACGCAACTTTGAACCAGGATGTATTTTATGCTTTCTATACTTTAAATTCATTCGAAAAATATGTTTACTCAATTGCTGCTGTATAATCATGAATAACACTTTTATTTCGCATTGTTTTCGCTAAAATTTATTTATTTTCCATAGCCAAGGAATAATTTTCATCTATTCAAAATAAATAATTTAGAATTTAAATTAATACACATTTTTCAAATGCAATTTTGTGTTTAAAAAGGCAACGTGAAAAAAAGTCTTTAGTTTGATTTGCTGATGAGCATTTTCTTATAAGTGTCCAAACAAATGAGTTTTGAAAATACGTCAGACTTCCAAACTACGAAAATTTAATATTTAAACAGATCTACGGATAACTTCTAGTTAGAGAGATATTGTGAGATACACAACCTGCTCATCTGATGCTGAATCTATATGAAGAAACAGTTTATTTTATCTATTACAGTTATTACTATATAGAAACCAACATTGACATTGGAAATTCTATTTCTTTCTAATTTCGGTTTCAATAAAAAACTAAAGCTGACATAAAATATATTCTTCGGATCCTGAATCCATAAAAAAGACTTTTGTCGCCTCCTATTACTGTTTTTGTTCAATAGAAAACACTATTTAAACCGGAAGTAGCTAGAATTTTAACATTTCCGGTTGCAATAGCAGAATGAAATGAAATCTTTGAGTTTTACGTCCCACAGTTATGCCGGTTAGGCTAAAGGAGACGGTGATAATGAGTAATGAATGAAATGGTGGAATGAAGAAAGTGGGAGGAAACGGGAGAACCCCGAGAAAAGCCACGCACACGGTGTTTGTCCACCGCAAAGTTCACTTGGCGGGGACTGGGATCGAACCCGGGACCCCAAGCACCAGAGGTGAACGCTCTACCACTGAGCCACCGCGGCCCCGTAGCAGAATGAAGTTGGACATAAAAAAATATTCTTGATGAACTGCATTAACTTTAAGAACCTACTGCTCGCTTTATATTACTATTTTCCACTATGGGGATTTCTATCTCAGTTCGATTAGGCTTTGGGATATAAGGTTATGTTGTGTACATTTCTTTTTTTTTTTTTTTTTTCACGAATATTAGTTTTTGACTGATGTGTTAATAAATCATCAAATACATCTTGATCGCGAGGTCGATATCCTTTCTTAAATTCTTTGATGCCCTTATGCATAACCCGAATACTTTTGTTTTTACTATTACCTTCAATTTAATTAATTTTAGCTTTCAAAAACTGTCATAAAATTTCTTTGTACTAAAAGTTTTCGAAGTTTCCTGCCTGATGTCAACGAAATTTTGTGTAGTTATTTCTTTCGGACTTTGTAGCCAACATAATTTTTCCTATTTTATCTGCTTTGGTAGTTTAGTGCATTCCTGGTCGAACCATAGTTTGTCCTTACCTATTTCCGCGTGCCTCAATTTTTGTTTTTCTGAAATGTTAATGCTATTTCTAATTTTAACCTAAGTGTTATCAATACTAGTGCATTCCGAACTTTCTAAAACCGAGAATCTATTCGAATCTGATATTCTCCTCTTACCTGACTCTCCTATAATTTCTTTAAATTAAATCTCACTGTATTTAGAGTTGAATATTACCTTTATTCAACAATAATCTCACTCTCATTATCGCTACTAGAAGGTAGTGATCAGTGTCACGTCAGCTTTTCTGAACAATCCAACATCAATTATACTAGACTGTCTCCTACGTTATATTAAAACGTGATCATTTTAATTTGTGTTCTTTCCATTTGGTGAGGTTCACGTATATCTATGAACTTTGTTTTGGTGGAATTTGCTACTCTTCACGATAAGTTTTTTTTTTGAATGTTGGAAAGTTCATGCGTCTAACGCTGTTATTATTACTTTGCTTATGCAGTTTCTCATTCCCTATAATCGGTTTGAAAATATCCTCTTGTCCTACCTTCACAATGAAATCCCCTAACATAATTTATATGTGCTATCGCAGGAGTTGGGCAAATAGCCGTTTTACTTCTTCATAAAAAGTGTATTTTATTCGCTATCCTTATCACCTCTTGAGGCATGTACATTTAAAAGAAATCGCACTACCGAACCTTAAGGATAATAAAATAATCATCATTAAAATATTCAACCCGCTTAATTGCTGATATTACAGTATTTGTTTCTGAACGAATAACCCTGCTCCTAGTTGCTGATTTTGTTTTTCCTTTCCCGTAAAAGAATGAAAAATTTCCAGACTTAACTGCTTCATTTGCTTCCCATCTAACTTCATAAACTCTTACTAGGTCCATCGCACATGCCACTCATCACGTGTTTTAAGGCGCCTGCCCTATAAAGACATTTTATATTCCATGTTCCAACTCTACGTTCAATTTTCTTTGCTGAGGTAGTGCCTAGCTTCCTGTCCTGGTCTCAGATTTATGTGAAACATTTATTTTTATTTTTATTTATTTTTTTTACAGGATGAGGTTGTTAGCCTCACGCCAAACCCCCAAGCTGGAGGATCACTCCTTGTCGTCTGTCCACTACTGCTTATTCAGTACATTCGAAGAAAGCCTCTATATCTCGAGGTCTGCTTCTCGATCCGCAACCTGAGGACTCGCCATGCGGTGGTGAAAGGAACCCACATTACACCGTTTGTTCATACTTCATAAAAAATATTTCGTTAATAACCTGGTAATATGCCATATTTAACTTGTCTTGAAAAAAATGTCCAAGGGATAGTTTATTCTTGGAGGTATTTTTTCGGATGATTTTCTCAAAAAAAGACTTTGGCGATTTTGTTCATACTTCATAAATATATTTAGTTCGTTCAATAATGATTGGTACTCCGTATATTTCGTTAACAATCTGACAATATGGGAAAACTCATTTGTCCTTAAAAAACATGCATGAGTGGTAGTTTATTCTTGGTGTGAGTTTTTTTCCGGAAGATTTTTTCAAGATGTGACTTCTCTTATTTTGTTCATATTTCATAAATAAATATTTAATTATTGTTCTAATAATGTTGCATAAATCACTTCCATGAAAATATTCACAAATATTAGTTTACTGTTGGGATGTGTTTCGTTTTTTCCTTTTTTTTCAAGTTTGTAAAACGACACATGTTCGATTCTTTTATTATTTTCAAAACAAACATTTTATTAATAACCTTAATATATGATATAAGTTATTTCTTATCGAAAAATCCACAAGTTGTAGTTTACTTTCAGATATGAGTTTTGCTTTGAATGAAGTTTCTCGAAAATGCCTTATATATCTGTATTTCACAAGAAAATGTTTTATTAATATCTGGTGCACAACATGATTTAGTTTGAGGAATTAGAACAAGAAGGTTTGGTGCAGTAGTCCATATATTTTATTAAGAGTTTATGCACCAAATTTCACATCTTCAATTTAGAGTGGATGAGGGTGAGATGCCTATGCATCGAAGATGAATACAAATGCACTGCTTGGAACTTACGTAACGAGATGGCAGGGGAATGCTCGCAGCAGAGAGAGAATTGCATGTCTGTTATTTTGCCAAAACCATAAGGTGATTGAAGTAGTGTGTGAAGAGAAGAAAAATGTGCGGTAAGCACCCTTTGTTATAGCTAAAAATAGTTGGTGCAGTGCACATAAGTCGTGGTTAATAAGTAGCTATTAAAGTTATTATTCTGAAACTGGGCAGGAAACATGAAGGCAGGTTATGTCATGAACTGATGTGAGTAAAATGTTTTGGAGGAACATTGAGTGTAGATAAGGGATTAGGCATCTTGAACATCTGAATGGGATATCTGCCTAAAAAAGCGCGGGGCAAGATGACTGTAACGTTTGAGTTGCATACTGTAGTGCAAGATGCCCATGGCAGCAGAAAATGCAAGAGAAATGTGTGCATACCTGCAGATTGATACAAATGTGAAAGCCAAGATAACAGTTGTTTTTCTCATTCGATATATACGGTTATACTGCTGTTATAGTGATTAATATGCCCCTTTATGTCTTTGCAGATAATTCCACGGAAAAAAACCAACGAATGTCTCAACGAGCGGAGTGGTCGGAAGAAAGCTTGCAATTCGCAGTAGAACAAATACTAACAGGAGGGATGAATACATTCCAGGCACCACAATTCTACCAAATTCCGTCGATGTCGATGAAACTGAATTAATCCTCATCCTATGTACATTCTCGATAAATAAAGATGAATTTCAATATTATACGAAGAGAAGTCAAAAAGTTAGTCGCATTGCTTAAGAAAATAAAACCGGATAGCAATTTTACAATAACTTTATTTGTAAAGTTCCATTGACAATATAATTTTTCAACGTAAACTTCTCCGTTATTTAAATGTTCGTTGAGGCGTTGTATAAGTTTTTCTATGCCTTCTGCAAATAAATCCCGTCCAATGCCCGATAATGATTCTTGGGTTGCAGCTTTCACCTCGTCATCCGAGTGATATCGTCGCTTTGAAAGTTCATATTTTATAGGACAAAACACATGGATTTCACACGGTGAAAGATCTGCGTTATAAGGGGGAGGGGTGATCCCACACTTCCAACCTAAAGTTTGTCAGAGTTCCTCACGTTTGTTGTGCTGCATACAGTTTTGCATTATCATGCAGGAGCACAACTCCTTTGGACAGTTTACCTGGCCGTCGATTTTTAAGTACTTTGAGCAATCGTTTTAGTGTTTCATAATAATAAGATGGATTAATTGCGGCACTCTTTGACATAAACTAAGTATACGTCAAACTTTCTTTGTTGGAAAACTGCGTCATCATCATCTTTCGCACATGTGGAACAGTTCGACATTTTCTCGAGTTGGGAAGTGGAATATTTCTACCGAGGGAGCTGCGTTTTGTTTCAGATGATAAATTGTAAATCCAAGTCTCATCTCCAGTCACAATTTTGTCCAAAACTGATTTCCGTCCTCTTAGTAACGTTGCAGAAAATCAACGCATTTGCAAAACGCTTCTCTTTATGTTCCGCTGTTAATAGAGGAGGCTCCCACCGTGCACAAACTTTCTGAAATTTTAGCTGATTCTCAATAATGGTATGTACTGGCAATAATGGTATTTCTTATGACAGTGACTACCATGAGAAATACCCAGTTAATTTGCGATGTTGTATGTTGCTATGCGTCTGTTTGCAAGAATACATTCATTTATACGAGTAGCGATTTCTGGATTTGTCGCAGTTGATAGTCTTCACTCGCGCTCAGTATCGTCAATATTTGTGCGTCCGTTCTCGAACATGTTACACCACTTCGCGGTAGCATGACATGACATTGCATTTTTACTATATACTTTATGTAACCGTATACTTCATGCCACTTGCAGCTGTCGATACATGTTTACGACTGATTATCAGAACATCTCCACTTTCCTCGTGAAAGCCGGTACGTCACATGATACAGCTACAAGTCTGTAGTGTTGTCACACAGTTTCATTAAAATAGCATTTGACCGAAAATATTTACGAAGGAGTGCAACTAACTTTATGTCTGACCCACGTAGAAATGTCCCAACTTCTCCCTCTTAGAAGATGAATTTTCGGAAATGCTGAAACGCATATCCTCTTATCTTTACTCAACTTAGCAAATTTTTCTCATTTCTACTCTGTGATTAAACAAAGGGAAATTTGAATATTTTGTAAAGGTCCCTATTTCCACTCTTGGAACGAAATTTTTGAGAACACTGACACAGTGGGTTTTCTTATTGATAATGAAGACTTAATTTGTTGAATATCACCTCTAACTCCAGAGATTTGTGAGATACACTCTTTTTGGAGGAAATTTTTGAACCACATTTTATCCCCTCAGAATGGATATTTCCAAAAGTATGTATTTATCATTTGGTTTCGTGCCATAAAAAGTAATCTGTTTAAATTTCACGTAATAAAAATTTGAAAGAGAAACATATCGCACACCCATTGGAAGACTATTGCAAGTTAAAAATACACGTTTGAAGCAACACGACTTTTAAAGTTTGTTATTGTATTAAAATCGCTCTCTGGAGTACTGATATTTCTGGCATCTAGGAACTAATTTGATTAGTTAGTTTCTGCAAAAAAATGTCACCAGCTTGAGCTTACTTCTCTCCCTCTATTTTCTTTTGAGCGATGATAACTAAAAAAAAAAATGGAGTTATTACAATCTTCCACCGGGTGTGCTATATATAAACGATGAGATCCTATCACATATTATATTTCGCATGATAAAAAAATAAACATGTTATTATTTAAGATTACATTCGTAAAATAAAAACAAATAAAACTATATTGTTTTGTTAGTCTAAATTTCAATGTTGTTATGTTTTCGGTAAAATTCACCAAAAGCAATCTTGTAAAGTGATATACATAGCTACGATCTATTGCTATTTATTGATATACATCATTTCGATACTAACTCAAATATTTGTCATTTATCGTATCCCTAACCAATTAAAGTATTTCATTCAGTAATTAAGTTTCAGGCATGGTATAGTACATCTCATTAAATTTTCCTTCAAGTATTACGTTCTTCTATTCGAGATTGTTTCGTAGCGAACTGGTTAATTTGTTCGTTACAGAAGGGGAGTGATACTAACTTGAACTTGTGAGATTGGCTGTGCTGAAATGGTTTCCGTAATAGCGTGCTTGTTTCGTGTGTGTGTTAGCGTATATATATATATATATATATATATATATATATATATATATATATATATATATATATATATATATATGTGTGTGTGTGTGTGTGTGTGTGTGTATGTGTGTGTACAATTCATGAGATATGAAGAGAAAGGGATGAACCTTTCACACACCGTTTGTATAAAATGACGCCATTCCGTTTTTGGTATCGAACTCTGTAAACTATTTCTCCACCACTGCTAGAGGGTTCTTGTTAGAATGTGCAAGGGAAACACATTTCGGGTTGGTTGCATCGATAGTCCTACGGGACTACTTTTTCTTCGCCGAGTAAGAGAAGAGAGAGCTAATTACGTAAATGGACCTAATTCGTACACAGCAGTATTTTTGCGCAACTGTGGAAACTAGTGATTCTCATAGGCATATTTATTACCGCGCTTTCCAGTTGAAAGCTCAATATTTTTCAACAAATCCACAAAGATATATGTTCGATACAAGAGCGAATATGTCAAGTTCTTTCGCTAATATCCATTGAATCTTGTTTAATAAGGTTGCATGTTCGTATTGTGCTCACCGATATAATTCCATCTCTACTTTATGAGAAATTTCTTCAAAAGTATTCACGGATGTTGGATTTGAAATTCAATTTGTTTTAATTTATTGAAAATGTGGATGCTTTTAGTCTACGTTTGTAGATTAAAGATCGATACATATTCATTACATAACAAATGAAATAGGGTAAGAAGAAAAAAAATATTTGCTGCGATTAGCTTTAATGAATACTCTCATAGGTAGGATAATAGAGCATGCAAACTTCAGCATAAAACCTAAGTATTGCTTCGTACCCAGAATATGTGAACTGTAAGAGTAACACGCTATAAAATATCCCTAAGTTCTCACGCGCAAATTAGATTATAAAGAAAGTAATTCCCTTCTGAATTAAAATTTCAGAATAGGGATTTCATATATATATATATATATATATATATAAAATTCTTACTTCAATAATATTTTCCGTTCTATAGTTCATACTGGAATGTGAAAACCATGACCTATTTTGGATTTTACTCATAAGGACATTAGCAACGAATGAGCAATTCAAAATGAAATGAAATTTTTGAGTTTTACGTCCCATAGTTATGCCGGTTAGGCTAAAGGAGACGGTGATGATGAATAAAATGGTGGAATGGAGAAAGTGGGAGGAAAGAGAAGAACCCCGAGAAAACCCACGGTGTTTGTCCACCACAAAGTTCACTTGGCGGGAGCAGGGTTTGAACCCAAGACCCCTAGCACCAGAGGTGAACGCTCTACCACTGAGACACCGCGGCCCCTGAATGAGCAATTGACTATGATTTGCATGTAATATTAACATCCACTATTATCAATAATATTACTAGTTTAATGTAATTGCATGGCCATAAGCATTTCTTTCAACCTGAAATAAATAAATAAATACTATTAGATATATAAAGTAGAATCAAATTACATTTTTTTTTAAATTACAACATGTTACGTTATTTGCCAATAGTCGAGCACTTTATATTTATATAGCACTATTACTGTAGGTCTAATACAATTTTCATTCTCTTGGTATAGCAAATATTACTAATCATTTTAATTAATTAATGATATACAAATTTTGATTGCTAGCCTTTATTTCTGATGCGTGCACTGTATAATGAAAATGGATGACAATAACGTTTAACTAATAGTTGTCTAAAAAGTGTTGAGTCTTTAAAGGTTACAATAAGAATGCATTTATTGTGATTTGAAAATAAAATTATGAAACTGTATATGAACCATTTTGTTTGATGGCCTGAATTTTTTCCTGGCATTGCATAACTTATGTGGTTTCTGGTAGAAAAAAAATGCAGTTTTCACAGGCCTCTTTCGAAACAAATTTTCCAGGACAATTCGATGAGTCCTGCAGAGACCAAAATGAACGATATTCTGACGGTGCCATACGTGCAGTATAGTGGATGTTGAAATCTCTTAGCCAAGTTTTCTCATTTTTTTGACGTTAAAGGAAGGTGCATTCTGGCGTTTCCAGCGTGTTATACGACATTCTTTCTCTTGACCAGTTCCAGCCGTGTTTTTTTACTTGCTAGGTGCACTCGCGCTAATTGTCGACAGCGCAGACCCGAGTTTATCGTTCTGTTCTGTGGCAGCAGCTCGCGATGCACAATGCTCGTTCATTCCCACCAAACCCACAGTGTAACTTTCCTGGGTGTCAGTGTGAGCTTTGACACAGTCTGTGGAAATTCTTGTCATTTCGACCACGATGATCTTTGCCAATTGTTGTTTCGATATGAAATTGTTGTACTGTATTATGAGACTGATCGCGAGACTAAGAGCAACAAAATTGTTATGATGTAAGGATATAATTATATTGATTAGTCGAGTTAATGACATTTTTTTTTAGTTTACTGTCTCACTGCTACGTCCTTTAGGATAATGGCTTATGATAATTAATGATTGCGAAATTAATTTTTGTTCTCCCACTGAGAATCGAATCTGGAACCGCTTACACCGAAGTCGAACTCGCTAGCCACTAGACTAGCAAAGAGAGTCAAGTTAATGTCAATTTTGGTTGTTAGATACTGCTCTATAGATTTTTCCTAGAATCATAACTAGGTTGGTGTATATAATTAAGTTCTTTAAAGACCTTTAAACACCCCTTATGGCAAAATACCATATTTTATTATTATACATTTCTACTCACAAAGAGCTAGACTGCCTTGCAGAGAGTAGGTCCAAACGAATTACCCTAGCTTCTTATGATTTTTTCTTTAGATCTGGATCACTGTTCTTTCATTTCGCCAGTCAGGGATGGAAATTCAACAGTAATATTGTAGTATGCATATTATAATTTCGTTGTAGATAAACAAAATAGCTACAAAATACGAAATTACGGTAATTTTAAGTGGCAAATTTATGCACTATTAATTAATTAATTAATTAATTTTTTTTTAGCATAGAACGATTTGAAAATCAATCGAAGTAGGGTGACTACAATGATTAACCATCTGCTTTACATGATTTGTTTTTTCACTGCCAATTCGAGTGTCCACAAAACATTCATTTTTTCAGTTAACTTTCTTGGGCTCAAAAAAAAAAAAAAAAAAAAAAAAAAAAATATATATATATATATATATATATATATATATATATATATATATATATATATATATATATATATATATATATTTCAGCATGGTAAAACAAGGATAGTTGAAAATATTTTGACGTCTTCTGATATACTATGATTCATCCGGCCTTCCTTTTCCACAGAAGGTTGAGAGGAAACTGGTATTTGTTTTTTAAAGGGTTGCGGATTCCAAAAATCAATGTAAACCACACTTACTTGCGACGTTAATATTACAACTTTCATGCCACAGTAAAGTTAGTTTATGCTAAAATATAGTACAGCAGAAAATGAAGCAACAGTTGAATACAAAGCATGGAGAAAATTCCATTATACATCCTACAGTAGAGAAACCGTTAGACATGAGTTTGGTGGACTGGACACGGATGGTAGTGTTGAAAAGGTCCGCCTCCTTGAGCACAGCGGTGATATTAGAAATCGGCCCAAGTCCTGATGTCCTGGAAATTGAGTCCTGAAGTTTTGTGCTCGGGTTCCTTCTATTCGCGTATTAAACATTGAATTCTTAGACGTGAGTGGTGACGTGGGAAATATTCCGTTCTCCTTTGCACATCTGTGATGTCAGAAATGGGAGGTGGGACCGAATCCCCAGAAATAGGGTCTCGAAATTTGGGGCTTGTGTCTCTTTATTTATATTTTAAACCTGGAGTTGTTGAACGCGAATGATGGCGTTCGAAGGTCCGAGTCATCTGAACACAGCGGTAATGTCAGAAATCATGCCCTGGCCTCGAAGTTCTAGAAATGGGGTCCCAAAGTTTAGAACTGGGACCCTTTTATTCCTCTTTTAAACATGGAGTCGTTGGATGCGGGTTAAGGCGTTGTGTACCCTGAGCACAGTGGTGATGCCAGAAATCAGTCCTGTGCCCCCTGGCAAAATTAGGTCCCAAAGTTTTATGCTCGGCTTCCTATTTTCAAATATTAAGCATAGAGTTGTTGGACTCAGGTGATTGCGTTGGAAATGTCCGGATCCCCTTAGCATAGCTGTAATATCAGAAATCGGGTCTAGTAGCGATGTCCCAATGTTTTTTTTTTTTTTTTTTGTTTTTAATCGGATCTGTTCTATTCTCCTATTAGACACGGAGTTGTCGAACGTGGCGGGTGGCACTGGGAAGGTTCACGTACCTTGAGTACAGCGATACTGTCTAAAATCTTGCTTAAGCCCTGAGACCCCATAAATGGGGTTCGAAGATTTTGGTTCCGGTCCCTTCTATTCGCTTATTAGACATGGAGCTTTTGGAAGCGGGTGGTGGCGTTGGAAAGGCCCGAATCCTCTGAGCTGAAAGCTGATATCAGTAATCGGTACAATGATGGGAGGCGCCAGAAATTGTGTCCCGAAGATTTGTGCTCGGTGCAATTCAGTTAACATCAACTATGGACAAACCAATTCGAAGTAGCAAAGATGGTTCAATAGTGTCGAAATGAGCGAATCGACGCCCATCCACAGCAGCCCCTGCTAAATCAGATATCAATTCCAAAGTATTACTTGTTACTTCGTAGCGTGTAGAAACACCCATAAATTAAAAAAAAAAATCATTATCTATATTTTAGCAGAAAGGGCCTCGATTTCCTTTGCTCCGTTTTCTACAGTAGCATCAACAGCACCTCGTTTGACTTGCAACGAGGTACCAACTATGCTGAGTGGTCATGAAGACAAAACAATTAATGGTCTATCTTGAGGTCCTCAAAGGAACCGAACTAATTAAAGTGGCGAAACATCATACTCATATAATGGTTATATTGGCGATGTCAGAACTTTGTATTGCGGTATAAATACTAAAATACTGTCATGATGTGGGTACAGCATCCCGCAGTCCTTGCACCACTGTCACAACTACACCAAATTCTCAATCGCTCTATCAACTGCAGCCAAGGTGATGTCCGAGTGAAACAGTATAATAATAATAATAATAATAATAATAATAATAATAATAATAATAATAATAATAATAATAATAATAATAATAATAATAATAATAATAATAATAACAATAATAATCTTTCGTGGTTTGTTTCGGCCAGAGCACAGCGATTGCAGAATGCCCTCTACGAGATTGGCGTGGTTTGATCGATTTCGACTCAATAATTGATATTAATCTTGCCAGTGTACCTTTCCAGGACCATAAAGGATTCACGGTCCTTATTTTCAATAAGTCAGCATTGATTAGTCTCGAAGTGTGATATCGTATTGTCCAGTTGATAGGAGCAACAGGTAATGAAGAGGTGGTCGTCTTTAGTGAGACGCGGGAAGGTTGTAGTGATATCGGCAACTTTAACCAGGTGTATTATTTCGCGTTAGATTTAATGGGGTCAAGATCTCAGCGAACAATTTGCCCATCTTATTCTTCGTTTTCATATAATCTAGTAGGTGTTGCTGGATTGCCCATATTCGTGTTATTTGTCTGAACAAAGTTATTGAGTAGTGCGCGAACAACTTCCAAGACTTTAAACTCATGTTTCAGCGATACGACGAGAACTGGGTAAGCAAAATAGGGAAATGTTGTTTTCAAGAGATCAACCAACTGCCCAATAACGAATCGCACCTTGGCGGCTAGTTTTGACTCATTGGTTTGCTGAGTTGACTGTTAGCCATCTAAAAAAAAACCCTGTTCAGTGGAATATAAAAATTGATTAAATTACTTCCGCATTTGTCCTGGCATCTTCACCACCAGTGTATCACCTGCTTGCGTAAAAGCCAATTTTTACTTTTTTTTTTTCAGGAAAATAGTATTGAGAATGGAAGCGTCATTCTGGGTTGCAGAGTAAAGACCAAACGAAGCCACTAGTTGCTCACTAGAAAGGACAGGCGCCATGAACTTGTATAAGCTGTTCTTCTGCGAGGATCAGGTTTTGTGCTAAAATGTGTAGTTTTTCGAGCTCTCGCGTTCTCGATATCCACCATTCACAATGACGAGCAACCGACGTTCGCTGAGTTGAAACAAAGTTGTGCAGTGATGCTGGTTTGCCCAAGCAATGTAGGTCAATCAGGTGTATTGCATAGCTGAACCATCATAGCGGTTGCTGCACGAAATTCTCGAACCACATAATGCTGCTTCAAGACCACCAGTGACCCGATGTTTCTGTTGGCGAGGCCATTCCTAATCTTGCATAAGAATACGGCTAGCTGGAGGCGATTCAGTAATTGATGACATCCTGAAACTAAGCTTTGTAACCAAACCAGATGTCGTAAGTTTCATCATCAGTGAGATCAAGGCGATTAACATCGAGGAAGCACTCGCTGACACTGACTTGCAAATACAAGACGTAATTGGGATTAAGTTTGTTTATGGCCAGGAGATCCTTCCGGCTGAATTGATCGCCCATGTGAGCCAAGAATTAGTTCATTCAAGTCCATGGTGTCCATGTGTGAGAAAGAGATAAGCGAACGTTGAGACACACAGAAGTCGACAAAAAACACCATTCGGAGGACTTCGGAAAGAGTAGCATTTTGCGCTTGTTTCGAACCATGACATCCAAGTATGCATGATAGATGACTAAATCTCCTTTGTGATTCTGTGAGAAATCACCCATATAAGGTTGAAGTGGTTTAGGAATGGGTTGGGCAGGTGATCGTCCCTTCCTGTCTCGTGCTCTTGGTGCACTTACTGCGGTCCTCCTCGCCTTGCCATCCAATACAAGATCACAGACGTTGTCGCAGTTATCTCTCTGGCTGATCTCCATTGGATCATGTGACAGCAGGCTTTCTATAATCACTCGCTGCAACTTGTTCATCTAGCACTGTTTCAGGGTTAACTTGCCATTTGCGAGAATGGTAAGTGTTGATACAATTTTTGCAAAGGCATATTTATGTGGGTGGGTTGTCAGAATCTAGACGTTGTAGTTGCCTTTTGTGGTCATAAATCATAGCGAACACATTTGTATTATCGTGGCAATAATTGAGGAATGTTGATGTGCGAAGATGTGGCTGATAGGGGTCGTATCACACGGAACAATATAACGAAGGAAGCAATATAACATATAATTAACGCAAATTGTTATTTCATTTTAATTTTGAATAATCGAACACTTGTTTTCTCATTGAACATTTTCTCACCTCTAAAGTTGTTGGCTCAAGTGTAAATTCATACGCCAAAAAAAGGGAAAAAACAAGCAAAGATATTTCTCTCGCTGAAAATTCGACTTATAAAGAACAAAAGGAAAGAGACAGAAGGAAAACAAACGAATCAGTGATTATGGCATCTGCACCAAAGAGCTTTTGGTCAGCAACCGAATGCTAGCAGCCTAATAAAACATTATGTACGTTGACCCCTTCTTTGTGCCCTTCCCTTAGACTGATGAATAAATAAATAGTGACATTTTAGGAAGCAGTCTAGTAGATGGGGCTTGACAATTTTCATCATAAGACATTGCAATGTAAACAAAACAACATACTTCGACTTTTCTTTTATTATATTTTAATCTACACTCAACTTTTTCCTTTAAAGTTCCCGAGGTTATTGTACGGAGTGAAACTTTTATTTTATTAATATACTAAAACACATATTTTTCCTTTAAATTTCTTTGGGGTCCCAAGAGAGTCAGACTTTTATTTTATTCATATTCTAATCCACACACATTTTTTCTTTAAATTTCCTTGGGGTTACAAGAGAGAGAAACTTTGTTTTATGTATTTGTCACCTACATTCATTCTGTTCCTTTAAATTTCTTTTGGGGTCCCCAAGATAATGACACTTTTATTTATTTTTAATCTACATCAAGGTTTCTTCTTCTTTTTTTGCGGGTCCTCAAGAGAGTGAGGCCGTGAGCTATAGCTTGTTTGTTAGGTAATACGAAAATCCGGCACTGATTAGTTTTATTAGAAAGATATATATGTTGTTCCATCCGTCATTTTGTGTAATATTGATTGACAATTAATTGTGTTTACTTTTCGGGAATGTAAAAATTATAAACCTTAACGGCCCTTGTAAGCCTCATGCTAAGAAGTTTATTTAGTAATTGTTTTAAGCTACCGTCCACAGGCCCCACAAAATGGGGCAAGGAGCGCGGGCACCGCTCGCTCCCCTTTATGCCGCCACTACAATCAGGTGTTGAATTAAAGCCACAACAAAGGCTCGCGACACAATCCAAAACTTCGTAGCCAATTCCTAAGGCTTCGGGGCCCAAGCCCAATTTCTGACACCACCACTGTGCGCATGGTACCTGAACATTTCCAATGCTACCACCACCGACCAACAACTCCAATTCGAAAGGTACAGTAGAGCGTCGATTATCCGAACGTCGGTCAACCGAACGACCGCTTAACCGTACTGTGTACTTGCTCGCACCTGTTACTCTCCCGCCCTACCGTCCATCACCCCCTCACTCCCAAACCAACTTTCCGACAGTAGTCGCCGCGTATGTGTATGTAATATGTACATATTTTTGTTTAATAAACTGTACCACATACTATATATTCCTACTAAAGTTGCCTTTGTACGTTACTTTGTAATACTTAAAGAGATGCCTGTTTTTTATGAATACATTTACTGTACAGTACGTACTTCTTTTTGGCAAATAAACATGTACAGTTCGATTATCCGAACAAACCAGTTTTTCGAACACCCATGTCCCCCAATTACTTCGGATAATCGACGCTCTACTGCAAATGAAATGGATCCCAGCCTAAAATTACGCGACCCTATTTTTGGGGACTCGTGGCCAGGGCCCGATTTCTGACATTACCGCTGTCCTCAGACGACCAGGCCCTTTCCAACGCTTCCATCCATGTCCAACGGATCCACGTTTGAAAGATAAATATAAGGAACTTTTTTGTTTTGTTTTAAGGCCTCCACATTCCCCTGCTATTGCCAATTACTTTTGGACTTATTAAAGGACAGTCGCAACTTTGACTCTGCTTTTATTTTCTCTCTTTTACTTTTATGTTCATTTATCTCTCTCTCTCTCTTCTGTTCGGCTATTATTCCTCAGAAGGTTGAGATGAGGCATATTTTTCTAGCATGGCATCTAATACTTTATATGTTCTTTTATGTATCTTTTTATATTATTATTATTATTATTATTATTATTATTATTATTATTATTATTATTATTATTATTATTAGTTTTTACAAAAACTGATAACCCTGTAAAAGAAGAATACATATATATATATATAAAATAAAAATTTCTTTTTTATTTTTCATTTGTCATTCACTAAAAATTTCATTGCATTATTTTGGGCTGCTTCCTCTACCGCCACCTGAAAATATACTAAAAGGAATATACATTAAAAACAATATAACGACAAGTGATACAGTACGAAATAAATATTGATTTGTACAAGTTTCTTCTGTTTTTTTATCTTTTGTTACTTCTTTTTATGTTATTATTATTTTCTTTTTTTCTTGGCATCGCACCAAACATTCACTTTTAAGACAGACAACTTAGAATATGGCACTAGCACTGATATTAAACACTAAACACAAAACAAAAGCAGCGTCTTTCTATTCTTGTTTTCATTCTAAGACTTTTAAAAGAAATATTATTTGTGAACAAAATTATGTATGATATATTTTTCGCTAGATCTAGCTTGTGTTCTGTTCTTTTCTTCTTTTGTTTTCAATTCTTCTGTTTCACATGTTTCCTACTATGTGTTTTGCAAATTCTTGGAAGCTTTGTAGCTTTTTTTATCCTGTCTGATGTTTTCCCACGCATCATTTTTGAGTTGATCTCTGATATTTATTATATATTCCCTAGTTATGAAATGCAGACAAGTCCATGTTACATGTTCGGGTGTCCGGGCCATTCCGCAGATACATGTCTGATTTTCTTCTATTGTGATCCTATATAGATGTGGCTGAAAAGATCCATGGCTAGAAAGTATCTTCATGGTCTCCTTATTTAGGCTTGGCATCTCTTTCCTTATTTGTATCGTCGGTAGGTATACTTTAAGACCCAAGCTTTCAAGAAATATATACATTACCCCCTCTTTGTGGTTTGTTATTAACCTGTCCTGCTGGGGAAATGTTCCGAAATTTCGAACATATAAAGAAAACGGAGATATTTTCAAAACAGAAACTTCAAAATAAACAGACGCGTCATTTATTTAGCTCTTAGTGGTACTCAATGTGCAAGCTTTTACCGACGATGTGACTTTAATGTTTACGACACCGACGCAATTTTGTTATCTCCAAGACTTTTTTACGGGACTACCAAAACGTGAGTGGAGCTAAGATTAATTATATGAAATCAACGGTTATGTTTTATTATGTGGATGTCGACCAGGGCTATTTTACTTTAATGCAACCATGTGCAACAGCCGGTCCGATTGCCATACCCGGCCCGCCTAACCCTGTCTTGCGGCCCACCGGTCAATTATTGAAAACGATAATTATTATATTTTTTTTTTCTTTTTTACAATGTCTGCTAAGAGTGAACTAGAGATTCATCATTAAATGCAACGCTATTAAATCTTCGTAAAAATGATATACCAACAGTGTGGTCCGCGACTCCAATTAGTGCTCTGTGATTGGCCCACCCACTTTTCCAAATTGCACACCCCTGCTATAATGGGTACTTATGTTATAGTCGACAGTGTTATGGTACGTTTACTCTAAACTTTGGTATATCGCTCATATATACCCATTACCAGAACTATATGCATAAACAAAACAAAACAAAAAAAAAAAACTTGATTCATTATGCGTTTTTTATATGGTCAGATATGTTCTTTAGAATTAATAGAAATGCTCTATCTTCCATGTTCTGTGGGTGGATTCAATTAAGTGAATATTAGAAAAAAAATGTTAGACACTGTATATGCGATCAACCTACAGACATTATATGGACCAAACGACTCATACGTATCTGTGGTTCCACTTTTGGGCAGAAAATATATTTCCAAATAATCCACCTTTAATTCGTTTTTATAAATTGATCCCAGATTATGCATATACTTTTATTCAATACTGGGCTTACAGTGGTATTCAAGAAAAACACAATGATGTGTCTTCCAAACAACTCTGTTTGCTGTTAATGAAACCAGTTTATGGTACTAGTCCATTAGTGTGTCAAAAATTTCCGCAGTACAATTGGCCACGCATATGGAGAAACTGTAATTCAGAGTGTCCCACAGCAGATGGTAGAAATGCATGGTGAGCTTGATACTTTACTACATCGCATCACGTCCTGTATTTCCACACGACAAATTTGGGATGCCTTGTGTCGGATGCTGGGACATATTTGTCGACAGCCACCATCTACATTCTCTCCCTTCATCTTACGATTTCCAGATTATCACTGGTACCCGCAGACCAAACTAAATGCGATTAATTGGTTGAATGGACATTTTGTATTCTATATGTTACAATTTCCTACCAAGTTGTCATATTTGGATTTTATTTGGTACTTACAAACTCGGAGATTGCATTTGTTTAACGTAATTACTCAAATAGAGACAAAAAGTTCGGAAACTTCTTACGCATTTTGCTTGTCCAACTATAATGTAGTTTTTTTTTTTCTGTAGTGACTTACTTCTCTTGATTTGTTGTGTTATGCAATGTACTAGTCAACATCCATGTGCAATAAGAAGTAAAAAGAAAGTAGTGGAGTGTTCGCCTCTGGTGCATGGGGTCACTGGTTCGATCCTAGCTCTCGCCAAGCGAACATTGTGATGGACAAACACGGTGTGTGTGGGGGGTTTCTTGGGGTTCTTTCGTTTCCTCCCACTTTCTTCATTCCATCATTTCATTCGTTATTCCATCAACACCGGCATAACCGTGGGACGTAAAACTCTAAGATATCATTTCATTTTCACTTCTTCGAGCTTATAGTGTGATATTTCATTTGTTATCTACTGGTTTGTATTGCGAGCTTTCGAGTACTGATTATGTTATTAGCATGCACGAAAGAAAAGCAGCTGAGACAATCTATTCGAAATAATGTACACCTCTGTTTCATTCTGTTGTCCAAACAATTAGTTGTAATCATTCTAATTGACTAAATGATTTTATTATATATATAGTTTTACTACACGCTTTTGTACTCTTTTTTCATGTTGTGCCGATTTCTATTTAAAAACTTTTTAAATAAGCTATATCACTTTTTCGAAGATTTAGCCAAATAAAACCAGCAAAATAAACACAAGATAATGTGGAAATCTTAACTTAATTATTCCTGCATTTAGGACAGTATAAATTGACATTGTTGTTTTATGTTATTAATTTATGGTTTCGTACGGCGTAATTGCTTATGGATTGCGCACAAATTTGCCGGATTCATTAATCAGAACAGTTTGTGTAGCTTTATAAATTAGCTGTCAAACTCTAATTAATATACATGACTTTTATTGTTTTTGCTTCTCCGCTAACATCCTCCAAATTTGTAGTGTGAGGCGATTAGAGCAGTTAAAGTGAGATATAGTGGTTGCTTGTACATTCAAATGAATTCAACCTACCGTGTTCGTTATTTGTTTCCTTTATACTCTAGTATTATTCTTGTCTTACTTTTGGAAATAGTTTGCTTGATTTAGTGAAAATTGAATGTTGATTTCTTATTAGAGGCTTTGTTTCTTGTTTGCATGTGCGATTTCAACCTATATTCAAGAAGTGTTTTACTTATTCAACTTTGGTCTATACATAATATTTTGAACATAAATATTCCTTCAGAACGGTACACATGCCTTGATTTATTATACTTAGCCTCTTTATTCGCCAACTCTATTTGTTTGCTAGTTTACGGAAGACAATAACCTTCGCTACTAAATTATGTTTGTAACAATTGATTTCAATGTAAAAATATTTGAACTTATAATAACTAACGAGAAGTAAACTCCTAACATTTTAGATTAAATTAAAGCAAAATTTAATTATTACATCTCAGATTTTAGCTAGTTGTTACATAGTGAAAGTTTTCAACACACTTCTCACAAGACTTGCACTATCGTGTGTGTGAGAGAGAAGAAATAAAGGGAACAACACCACTGTTCAAGATTTATTGTCTAGTACGTATATTAACCCTTCGAATTTACAATAGCAGAAAAAAAAAAAACAATTAGATAACTTTTCAATGTTAACATGAGATAAACAACACAAAAGTTAATTGTAAGGACCTTTTTCATTACTTTTGTATCATGATATCTTATACGTATTCCGACGAGTGCAATTAAAAAACTGCAGCGTAACTATATTTACTTTTCGAGTGTTCTTAAAAGTTTACTTTTACAATCAAGTAAAGCAACACACACACACACACAACTACGCATAATCAACTATAACATATTTTTGACGCTTTTGGTTGCAAAATAGTACTAAAACACATAAAGGGAATATATATAAAGGTGGCAACGACAATTTATCCTTTGCATTTTTAATAGCCTCAGGCTCAAATTTTATGTATGTTTATATCAAATGTTTACTACAAACATTTAGAAACAATTACCATTTAGAGAATAAATTGGGCCATATCTTCATGATTGGACAATTTTCCATTGAAGGTTTGAATCAGTGTTGGGTAAGTTACTTGTAAAAATGTAACGCGTTACAAGTTACTTTACTTTCTCTTAAAATGTAACGCGTTAGTAACGCGTTACTTGCCCCCAAAAAGTAACTGTTACTTTACTTCGAAAGCAACGCGTTACTTTTAGCTCCGAAATTTTAAGTATGTGAAAAAAGTACTACTTGAATTTTCCGTACTACTATTACTATCACTATTATTATTATTATTATTATTATTATTATTATTATTATTATTATTATTATTATTATTATTATTAGTAGTAGTAGTAGTAGTAGTAGTAGTAGTAGTAGTCGTAGTAGTAGTATTAGTATTATTGCACTTCTGAATCGTTTTATGTAAATGCAAGGACAAATTTTTACTGGTTATATGAACATTTTCATATAATGCAACATTGATAAAATGCCATATTGCGTTATCCGTAGGGATGGGCACAAGCGAGTTCGAGTGAGTTTTCTTTGAAACTCGATTCGACTAGAAACATACATTTTTGAGCTCAACCCGAGAACTCGGCTCGAAAAGTTTCCTCCAACTCGACTCGAATTGGGGTCGAGTTTCGAGTCGAGTTGAGCCAAATCCGGTGTGTAGTTTCGAGTACTCTCTTCAAGTATATTACATAGACAATATAATTATTATCAATGACACTACTACTACTTTAACTTTATTATTATTATTATTATTATTATTATTATTATTATTATTATTATTATTATTATTATTATTATTATTATTATTATTATTATTATTTATAACAACACCGTATATAAACATGAAAAATAGGCAGTTTGTATCTGAATACTAAAAAGTTAGTTGATTGGCAAGCTCGGTAGTCGTGAAGTCTAGGAGTCAAAGACATTGTTCACGAGCTTCTGAATTTGGGTTGAGGGTCTAGGTTGAGTATTCGGGCTAGAGCCAAACACTGTTAAAAGTTATAGGGCACTGGCCAAATATCTTCAAAACTGCTCGGTCCGGGTTTAGAATTGTCAACGACTCGAGCAGCTCGGCTCACAGCTCATTCACTATCAACCCGAACCGACAAGTGAGCCGAGCCAACAGCTCACCCAACCGACTCAGCTAGAGCCCTCGGCTCTGTTGAGCCGAACCGAGCAGATGGCTCATCCCAACCAAGTCAGCTCGAGTCGATGGTTCACCCCAAGCGAGCCGGCTCGAGCCATATTTTCAGTTGAGCCGAGTCGAGCTAAGCTTGTTATAAAAAATCTCTAGTCCCCTCTCGTAAGCAACACTAGAAGTATTCCCTATTACTGCTTAGCTTACATTTCTTATGGCTTCCGCTTTCTAGTGTAATCAGGCCATCATTTCAAGACGAGTTAAAACGAACGAATCATTTATCAAACTCGACTGGACTCGAAACTCGACGCGAAAAACTGAATCGGCTCGGAACTCGACTCGAGAATATTACCTTTGACTTGACTCGAAACTCGACTTGAATTCGAGTCGAGTTTTAGCTTGACTCGTGCTCATCCTTATACGTTAGAAAAAATGTTGCTTATTATTATTCTCCTAAACTAATTATAAAATGATAACAACGTTGTTATGTAAAATTAAAAATACAGAATATAGAGAAACATTACACTACAACTAATAAAATGAGAACACAGGAACTGAGGGTGATTCAAAACTTGCCAGTAGCTCTAGAATCGATACATGCTTTTTAGAGCTAGTTTCAAACTCTATAATCAACGGGGCTCTAGGATAATCAAACTGATGTGAAAGAACTCCAATACTACATACCATCAGCAAACTATTTTCTAGTCATAATGTAGGTCTGCTGATCAGAACAGTTTATTCATATTAACCCCTTACTGTATATAGTCAATTATGGCACCCTAGTTGTTGATATTTTCCGCCGGGACACTTCAGTCACTTTACTTTTAAATTCTGTCCACCATCATCCTCAGCTCTTAAGAAAAAAGTATTCTTTCAAATGTTCGAACGGTAAAATATGTTCGTTTTCCATCTTTCTAAAAACAACACCAATCAAAGTAAAATAGACTACCTGTATTATTGCACTCGTAGTTCACTCACTGAATATATTGATTTGAAGCTGTCAAAATCTACGACAAAATCTTCCAGGTCCTTGCAATCAGTACACGTGATTTCCCTGAGGCTGTCCTCATCTTCCAAAAACAGCAAGTGGCACTACGAACTTACCTGTTTGTCTGTGTGTCGGTGACTGTCGGTCACTGACATACGTAGTTCATGCTCGATTATTTCATTCTGAGAAATTCACTTACAGGAAAGAAACATTTGTTTCCGAAAAAAATATACATATATTGTAGTTACTCATCCGAAATGTAACGCGAAAAAAGTAACGTAAACTAGGCACGTTACTTAAAAATTTGTAACGCGTTACCGTTACAGTTGCTTTGGAAAAAATGTAACGCATTACTAGGAAAGGTTACTTAAAAAGAAACGCATTACAAGTAACGGGTTACTTGCGTTACGTTACTTCGCAAGACTGGTTTGAATCAATGCAATTATTCGTTCTGCCAGCTCATTTACAATATGCAGAGCTTTCACACATTCTCGAGCCTGAATGAAAGTATCGTTCGTTTGCATGTTTCAGGGTTTTCTAATAAAATAATCCATGGAGATATCCAGTGCTTAAAATAGTATGATTTTGTTCCTGGAAACGAGGTCACTAAGAGCTTTGTCCTTCGTGGCCTCCTCATATCTTAAGCTCACGAGTTCTTCTCCTTCACTTCCATTCATGTCTTTTTTCCCTGCTGGGGGAAATTTACGATCAAAGGAGCTGAGACCAATAAGTGAATTAATACGTCTTAAGAGATTCAGGTTATTTCTTGCAGCTGAAAGAGCAAGTGGAGAGAATTACCATGCCTTCAAATACACTACGACGACAAATATGTTGAAGTCGCGAAGCCCGTTCAGGTCACGAAATGTAAGGTCAAACTATGCTCGGAAAAGATATATATTCAATTTCGCCATCCATCGTGCAGAAGGTATGTTCCAGGATGTTAGGTAGAATGTGATGCGTCTTAGAATTTCGCCAAGAAATATGACAGCAAGTTGTAAAAGTTCTCTGCCATCATCCCTGGCCTGATAATGCGGCAGTTGCTGCTTGAAGAAATGTAAGTTCACACTTTGCTGGAATCAAAACCTCTGCGACAACTTCGTCCTGGATTCCGGTGTCGAACTTCAGCTTGTGAATTAAGTTCCATGCCTCAGAGAAACGCTGAAAGAGTTTTATGTGTGGATCCATTGAAGCATGGAAAACCATGTCGAACACTCTCGCCATAATTAGTTCCAATATGTGATGTCTCAAAGGACTCAGATCAAATCCTTCTGCATTTTTTGTTCCAGCAGGGTACAGGTACAAGCTCCATTTTGTGACCCCGTGTTAGGTAATGTTGTGTCAAAGCACATGAAATGCACATATGTGGTTAAATTCCAATTCTCTAGCAATTTAAAAACAGCTTCGGACTAGGAGACACCACTTCCATTTGGAATAGCAGACACTCCTAATAGTTTCATGTCACGATTCCCAGAAACGAGAACCACTATGCGATCAACTGATTCCTTAGAAGTGAGAGCAGTGACAATTTCTCATCCCAATGCACTGCAAGTGGACCACGAAATAGAAAACATGAACAAATTTCACTAGCGATTTCCTTGCAAATTCTTCTGCGCGCTCTTCTAATAAATTCCTTATTAATACGTATTCCTTCTGAGCGGTGGCCCGCAGCTTCTGCTGCAGCAGATAGGATATGAGTGGAATTTCTGTCGCTGATTTTTGCACGATCCAGTGCTGAAGACAATTCTGGTGTAATTATGTTGGCTGGTCTACAAAACTTTGGCTTCTTTGTAACGGACAGCCTTCGCGAAGTAGGACCTTCATAATACACTCACGAGCGCCCAATGTAATATACTCGTCACACAGCCTATAAATGAGACCTCTAAACATATCATCACCAAACTTTACAATACGTCGCACAGTGGTCCGAATGACAAGAAAATGCGCCGAAACTATTTGGGGGAGTATTGAAAGCTCGTTTTTGTCGATATGGTATTTTCTGAAGGAACGTTAGACTATTTGCGATTGTTTTGCTGTAATGTGAATAATAATTTACCGTTTATGATCAGTGATGCGGGTTGCTTAGGCAGCTGGCGAAAAAATCGACATTTTCAAAATCAAGTTTACAAATATCATCTTGGGTCGTTATGGAAAAAAAACATATATAACTTGTGTTCATGTTATTTTTTATTAAAATTGCAGAGTAAAGATCTCGTTATATGCAAAATAAACACGATTTTGGACAGTAACGAAAAATTACACATAAACATGAATAATGAAGTTAACCAAAAGTCAGCCCGTGTAAGGAACAGTTACAGAAACGAAACAATCTCGCAACACGCATATTTCAAAACAAAACAGTGGAAGTTGACCAATCCAGTACAATAAAAACATCACAAAATTCGATTGTGAAATTAATCACTTTCAAAAGTCTGTGCTGTCCATAAATGAGATTTGCAATGGCAAAAAGTTGTAACATTTTGTTCGGTATATCATTGTGATTTGGGACATACTGGGTCTGAACAATTAAATTATCGGGTCAGAACGATGAATATATATATATATATCTGTGTGTGTGTGTGTGTGTGTGTGTGTGCGAGCGTGTAGACAGCAAGTTTAGGTTTGTATTTCGCCTAGAGTTTTTCCGGCGTCATTTCTCGTGATACCAGTGGACTTCTGAGCTTCCTCACTTAGCATCTATATTGGAAAATGAGCTACGTGTATAGTATATCATTCAGGGTTGTCTAGGTGGCAAGACGAC
The DNA here is from genome assembly GCF_964235325.1 of Thermobia domestica. Classification (NCBI taxonomy): domain Eukaryota; kingdom Metazoa; phylum Arthropoda; class Insecta; order Zygentoma; family Lepismatidae; genus Thermobia; species Thermobia domestica. Next base: position 270,602,647 of record NC_137459.1, on the reverse strand, counting down.
ACGACACAATGGGACTAGCTATCAGTCTCTGTGAGCATTGAGCGCGCGCCCAGACTCATTGATGCTCGCTTCGTTTGCCAGGTAGCAGGCAGTAGCAGCTAATTCCAACAAAACCAATTAACTGAGAGACCACAAAGAACATGAAAATGAAAGTGAAACCTTGGACTTGCTAGGAAAATTTTAGAAGTATACAAATTTATTGCAAAGCATTGATTTTGAATATAGTGTTGTAAAAATGCCCCCTGTGCGCATACGAACTGACTGAGAGGCCTGCTATTAATCTTAGAAGATTGCTATTGTTCTGGTCAACAATACCAATAGTTAACACTTTATCAACATGCTTAAGAGTAACAGATACATCATACTACCACACACGAACAACACTTTTATAAGGACGGCCAATTATCCACTTTCGACAGGTGTTTTCACATGAACGAGTGATGCCAGGATGAAAAATAGATCTGTTTGTATAGAGTGGACATTCTCCTACTAAAATATTGTAGACGTTCGTTCCAGTGACAAAATTCACTTTTGGGGTTTTGTCCATTTTTTTTTCGACCACTGTGAGTCGCGAATACATCCGGAGGTCATATACTGTAAGTGTGAAAACTGTACCTCAAAGAGAGAAAATTGGGCTGATGCAGGTTAAGACACGCTGAGTTTTGCATGTAATGCTTAAGTAGCGTAAACGTAGCTGTAAGTTTGAGCGCGTTGATCGGCTTTCAAATGTTAAAATTGTTTCATGAAATTTTGCACATATCCTCTAAAGTAAGCAAAAGGAATAAGTATAGAGGGTGAGACTGTTAAAATAAATTTCGGAATCTTCCGATATATCTGGTTGCCACGGGTGCACCTCGTTTGCGCACAGTTTTCTCCCAAAGATCTACAATAATCTGTAGTTGATTGGCAGCTGATCGAAAAGTATAAAATCGTGGTTCTGCGCACAGTTTTTAAATGCGACGTTGCCAAATTTCAATATAATCATGCTTAAGCAAATCATGCAATTGCACACAGTTTCAATACTTTACAGAATAAGGGTAAATATGAAAGATACGAAAGAAATATTCAATTCTGCTGTTCAATGTTTATTACAATCAATTCTGCTGTATGGTACATTTTTTACAACTTTAGTCCATGAAAGGATCCCGCACTTTTCTTATGGAAAGTGGCTTTCGGCTAATGTTGTTGAAACTTCGCTGGTTGATAGTTCTTAACATGTGGATCAAAAGTCTCAATGGGCACAAAGACCGAAATCCACTCCTTCCTCCCTAAAAACCGCCTCCAATTAGCTGGGGGAGACTGCAGCATGTAATTGTAACAACTGAAATCCATTTGTTGTTTTAATCAACTCAACAAGGACCCCAAACAACCACATGTTAGACTATCAAACTACCCCACTTGACACCGCCCTTTGCCCCCCACATATCCCCCCCGCGAATTACCTTACGGATGTTCCATATTACTGTAGTTTATAGTTGCGCGTATGTGTTGAAATACCTACAGTTTTGGTCTCACCGACGATATAATGGATTTCACGTATCGCTGATTACGAATCTGAGGTGAGAGTTCTAGAATTCAAGATGGGTGATCAATATGGCGGATCAAAAACACGAAACTCCTGAATGTAGCCACACATAGCTGTTTGCTAGGGTATTTTGGGTCCTTGGTTACGAATCTGAGGTCAAAATTCTTGAATTCAAGATTGCAGATCCAATATGGTGGATAAAAACGTCGAAGCCACAAACCGTAGTAGACTAGAGTGTTTTTAGATCGCTGTTTAAGTACGCAACATTCCTTGATACTTCAGCCACCATGTAGAATTATTCTGCACCCTTGCCCTTTACCAAAACGCACCACAGATATGTTAATGCTGAACGGTGTTAAAATAATTCATCAATTATCTGTTCATTATTTTCATCATTTCGGTTTGCAGCATCTAATGTGGTACTTAGCAATGAGTCATCGGGATATCTAATATTATGTAAATGTGTGCGTGGCCTAAATACCACAAGACACTTGCAACGTGCGCACATGTACCTAATGTACGAGCACCGCTTTGACATGTACAGTAGGGTGGAGTGAAATAGTGGTCAAAATATTTTTTTGGAATTAATTTTTCTAATAGGGCGGAAAAGTTGCCTTACCATTAGAGTACTGTATCACAAAAATTTTAGTTTCGTTAATTAATTCCTTTGGGTGCCACACGGGACTTGAAATTTGGCTGAAATCCAATACTTTAATCCGTATTGGTAAAAGGACAAAATCATTTTTTTCTGTATTATTTTTTCTAATAGGGAGAAAAAGTTTCCTTACCATTAGGGTACTGTGCCACAGAAATATTAGTCTCCTGAGTCATTTTCTTTGGGTGCTATACGGACTTGAAATTTGGCTGAAATATGTATTTTTAACAGTATTGTGAAATGAGGCAATTTTTTTTCTGTTCGGAAAAGTCGTTATATAACAATGTTGTATTACAGAAACCTCACTCCTTTGAGTCAGTTCCTTTTAGTGTTATAGATATAGGGGGCTCGAAAAGTTAGTTGTAAAGTACTTATATTTTTTACATTATACTTGAATGGAAAAATGAAACTAAGTATCTTACATATATGCTATATTCGAATACAACATCTTTATAATTATTACAAATATTTCACAAGTTTCATAACATCAACTTTTTTGTTTCTTATCTTAGTTTGAAAATCAGTTGGAAAATCTTTATAAACATAAAAAAGAACACTACCTTGTACGTAAAATTGGACTAGATTTATGTGTAGTCTGTATTACCCTACGTATATACTCGACTACAGGCATCATTGATAAATACTGTATATTAATAATATTAGAGAAGTTAGTGAGGCGATTTTTCATTCTTGTCTGTTTGAATATAAGCTAAGAATATAATATGTGAAAAAAGATGACAAAAATACGCCACTCAGTACAAACATAAGATTTAGGTTTTTGTGTGGAGTGTATGTTACAATAGACATCTTCACACATTTTTTATATTAATTGCAAATATAAGAAAAGTTATGTAATGACATGAACATTTCTGATCTCAGTTTGAAAATAACCTAGGAAATCTTAAATGTGCAAATAATATGTGAAAACATGACAAAATACATTACTTTCTATTCTTGAAAATGAGCTAGGAAAACTTCATATCAAAATAATATGTGGAGATACATGTCAACATACATTACACTGTAGAAAACTCTGACTTTGTGTTGAAGACAGGCGTACGTCTTTGGGACTCGAGTCTTGCCCTTACGTACCCATCTCGTGCACTTTCACCACAAACACAAGACGATGCTTCTGTCCCCAAGTTTGCACATCGTTCTACAGTTTGGCTATGGCATGGAATATTTTAAATTTCAATATCACCTTGAAATTTAAATAGTTTGTGGTATCACCTTGAATGACTCTATGAATGTTCGCAGCAGTGAGATCCATAATAAGTGTGTGTGTGGGGGGGTGCAAGTTATAGCCAAATCTGTCCAGTTTATGAGTTCTGTGTCTTCAGCTTCAAAATTAAGTAATGGGATGTCGTAATTTCTGATTCCAGGCATTTGCGAGGTTTTTGCCTTAAGGACTCGTCTTAAGTCCAGTTCTCTGACATGTTTCTTCTCATCTATCATCATAGAGAGGAGAATGTTTTCAGGATGTGCAAAGTATCAATTTCTTTGAAGTACAGGATCAATGACAGCCTTGTACTTTTCAGGAAGGAAGCGCGATAACTGAATTATTTTGAAGAAATGTCTTGATCCATCTATGCAAAAACGTTTCTGTTTTATGCTGAACCAAACTGGCGCATACACTTTTACAACATACTGAGAGAGCATTTTTAATTCTTCTGAACGGTTTGGTGTAGCTACATACAATCGAATAATTCTGTTTGCTGTAGGAACCCACCTTACGTGCGAAATGTTTCCTGGATAGCGTTTTGCCAAAGAATTAGGAAAATGTCCATTTGAAACAGCCCTGCAAATGTCATACAAATACTTCTGATCCGCACTGAGATCATTATAATTCTCGAAAGCTGAAAGATGGCTCTCAATTACATCTCATTTCACAACTGGTTGGTTTTCACAATTTAATAATGATCTTCCAATCTGTCCAGAAAATGCATGAGGACCTGTTATCTTACCATCAATTGATTCTAGCAAATGTCTTAAAGGGAGCTCATTTACGTGCAGCAGACAAACCAACCATTGCAAAAGTCTCTGAACAGAGTCTTCTAAACGTCATATTATTCCACCCTTTCTGCCAGTATTTGTAGCAGTCCTTGTATTTGTAGTACGGAAATTTGAAATATTTTCACTCTACGTATTGTAAAATGCTTTGGCAGAATAAAAATAATGCTTTCCATTTCAATTCTTTAGTTCAAGTTATTTGGCAGGATATCAACCATTCCTCTCGTCTCCTTGCTCGCCAACCTAAAAGTTGGAAAATTTTGCGGAAGGAAAGGGTTAAGCATGCTGGTGGCACCCAAAGATAATAGATTTCAACGAAAATAAATATTGATTTTTAAAATACTTACTAAGGAGCAACAATCCCGCACTATTAGAATAACGATGTGCAAACTTCAATTTTTCACTCCACCCTAATGTACAGTAGTAACCTTTAAAACATTTTGATCATAATCCTGGTCATTGTGTTAGTAGACAGAGGATACCGCGATGCAGTTCCTTTACTGCAATATTTAGGAATTGATCATAGAATGCCCGCACTCCTACTACCATGTGAAAGACAACTATCAACAGAAGATGCGAATACTTCTCGACTAGTTACTAAAAGTCGATGGATAGTCGAGGCAACAAACGGGCATCTAAGATTTGTTTTTAAGTTTCTAGCACAAACGTTGAATCTGGAACATGCAAAGAAACTGAATAGTTTCTACCGCATAGCTGGAGCTATTTTGAACAGATATCATCCCGTTATTTGCATGCAAGATGCAACCATTGAATTAGCTAGAGAAATGAGAAATAGGACAATCATGCCGAACCTTTTTAAAGCAAGAGTGGAGGTAGATAATCTTATTAGAAGGAACGGTCAATGGGTACCGCTGAATGATCAAGGCCTAATTGATTTCTCTGTACTTAACTTAAACTACTTACGAGATTTGACTGTAGGCACATATCAAGTAGATCTCTCATCCTCTTACATCCAAGATAAACTAATACGAGATAAGGATGAGCAATTCCAGCTTGACGAAAACGTAACTGAACCGGGATTCCTACGCATACGTCTCTACTCAAGGTTCCGTAATGCAACTAAGCATCAAGTTTTCATAGCATATGTAGCCAATGATGAAGATGACCAGGATTATGATCAAAATGTTATTCTAGGTTACTACTGTACATGTCAAAGCGGTGCTCGTACATTAGGTACATGTGCGCACGTTGCAAGTGTCTTGTGGTATTTAGGCCACGCACACATTTACATAATATTAGATATCCCGATGACTCATTGCTAAGTACCACATTAGATGCTGCAAACCGAAATGATGAAAATAATGAACAGATAATTGATGAATTATTTTAACACCGTTCAGCATTAACATATCTGTGGTGCGTTTTGGTAAAGGGCAAGGGTGCAGAATAATTCTACATGGTGGCTGAAGTATCTAGGAATGTTGCGTACTTAAACAGCGATCTAAAAACACTCTAGTCTACTACGGTTTGTGGCTTCGACGTTTTTATCCATCATATTGGATCTGCAATCTTGAATTCAAGAATTTTGACCTCAGATTCGTAACCAAGGACCCAAAATACCCTAGCAAACAGCTATGTGTGGCTACATTCAGGAGTTTCGTGCTTTTGATCCGCCATATTGATCATCCGTCTTGAATTCTAGAACTCTCACCTCAGATTCGTAATCAACGATACGTGAAATCCATTATATCGTCGGTGAGACCAAAACTGTAGGTATTTCAACACATACGCGCAACTATAAACTACAGTAATATGGAACATTCGTAAGGTAATTCGCGGGGGGGATATGTGGGGGGCAAAGGGCGGTGTGAAGTGGGGTAGTTTGATAGTCTAACATGTGGTTGTTTGGGGTCCTTGTTGAGTTGATTAAAACAACAAATTGTTTTACATGCTGAAATCAGTTCAATCCCCCCCCCCCCCCAGCTAATTGGAGGCGTTTTTTTTTGGGGGAAGGAGTGGATTTCGGTCTTTGTGCCCATTGAGACTTTTGATCCACATGTTAAGAACTATCAACCAGCGAAGTTTCAACAACATTAGCCGAAAGCCACTTTCCATAAGAAAAGTGCGGGGTCCTTTGTGTCCTACAACTTTAAGATATTTCATTCTCGAAACTTCGCTGTGTGTGGAGTTTTGAAAGTAAATGTATAATTTCATGATTTGTTCCCTCCAGAATTTTCAAAGTCTGTGTAAATATATCTGAGTGTCACTTTTGCGTCTAAACTGATAACCATCTTCCACATATCTTCGTAAGTCTGTTTATCTTTTTTGGCAATAACGCGAAGCATAGAGGGACATAATATCCATTCTTATAGCCGTGAATAGTATATAGCTGGGCAAAATGTCGTGGAGAATATGCAAATGTCCCGTCAGCAAACAATTCCATGTCTTGGAAATCACACCAGAACTTGAAATGAAAAAAAGAATAAAGGAATAATAATACCGAATAAGAATAAAGAACACATAGAAGCGAAACATTTTCTTCACTAGGCCTATATGTAAACAACTATATAAAAACAACAACAAAATCATCAAACAACAACATCAAAATCAACAACAACTAAAAGGAACACATACCTGATGTTTTTGTTGCATGTAAGAAGGACTATTTGCGCTGCTTCATTGACACACAGAAACCTTTCTCCAGCCATAGTTATATCGTTCGTTCTTTCTTTCAATTGTTGAATAGCTTCGGTGATATCTTTTGGTTTACTGGGCATTTTCTTCCTCCGAGATCGATACATTGCTTCTCTGCATATTTTCATAACCTTATGATCAAGCTTGTTCAAGCTTGTCATTTTTGAAATCTCCTTTCTTATGACTTTATTTGGCCGTTCGTCAAGGCATTCTACAGCACGACGTTTACAGTTTTCCCTCAACAAATGCCTGTTAACATTTTCAATACCCCCTTGATGATTATGCTCCACTCCCTTCTGTAATACCCTGCTTTCAGTACCATCAACTTCAATTGTAGCCGATCATGTTTTCAAGGTACACCTGCAAAATTAATGGTTTGGTGTAAGTAATCAATCATTAGTAGATGGAGCAATAGTGAGCAGGTGCCTCATCAAAAAGTCTATAGATTAACTGCTACTTTTGTATGAAAATGTATTCAAAACCGAAAATGTTCGAAATCTTAGAGTATTAAGTTAGTTTACATCCACTGCTTCATTACTTTACTTTAGGCAGTGGAGAGGCACAGTAAGCTACGTTTAAACTCAAGGATTATAAACGTCAACATAGTCTGTAGAAATTAAATTGTTCACAAAGCAATCTGAGAAGAACAAAAGTTTCTGCTCTTACCAATTTAGTAAGTCTATTTTAACTTACCTCCATATTGATCCTTCTTTTCCTTCACGGAAACGACGATATTTATAACCTCCCATTATTATGCATGGTGCGCCTTTCTTCGTAGTTGATATCTCGAAATCCATGCTGTCGTCTCAGTTTCAACAGATTACAATTATTCTCAGTATCCTCCAGTATATATATTCATATCTGATAGTTAACAAGTTCCAGAGACACAGCAAGTGGTTCCTGATTGGTTACCGCCAGCCAATCCCGTGACAGCTACCCAAAGAGAACTACAAAAACGAACTTTTAATTAACGAGGTACTGCCAAGTGAAAGTCGTTAATTAAAAGTTCATTTTTGTAGTTCTCTTTTGGAAGCTGTCATGGGATTGGCTGCCGCCAGTTGGCGGTAACCAATCATGAACCACTTGCTGTCTCAATATGTATTCTGTTGGATAAGTGAGTTAGTGTGTTTGTAGAAGCCAAGAAAGTAAGGTAGTTGGAGTTACTTAGGTAATTTAATAAATTAGTTTATTTTATTTAATCAAATGAGTCCTGTCTTGTTTTGCAAAAAGCTACAAAATATATTGTATATTAAGATCAAAGAGTGAATTGGCAACGTTGCATACCATTTTGTGCGCAAAAGCATTAAAATGATTATTCGTTTTGCTTCTTATCTGCAGGGAATGATAAGCTGGAAGAAAGTGTGCGCAAAAGCATTGCACCCGGTTGTCACCCATACACACACACACACACACACACACATATGTATATATATATATATATATATATATATATATATATATATATATATATATATATTACATATTTGAGATCGTAACAAGTCTTAAGTGGGAGTAGTAAGAAATTGGGATGCAGTGATGAGCGAATTAAATGAACACATTCAAGTTTACGAATTTATTCCCTTCCTATTTAACAAATAAGTCTATTGGCCTAAGATGAAACTCATATCATAGTCAGAGAGACTTTGAGTACATACCTGTTTTCCTGCCCATGCCGGGCCCACCACTTCTCCTTTTGCAGAAAGTATTTCACTTACGGATCGCCAAAACGTCGGACAGAGGTTCTAACAAGAATAATCCTTTGCTTTGCTGTAGTCTGGATTTTATTCAGAAGTGACTTCCTAAGTTCAATTTAGCAGTTTTCCATCATTGAACCAGGCATTACACTAAAGAATGCGGAATCCAGACAGGGTGGTATGATCAGGACAGAGCAAGGTACTCACTGAAAATACAGTAAAGCATCAATGGATCGTTGTCCCCAAGTATGATACAAACAATACAATCAATTGCTATTAAATGAATAAGCCATTTTAGAATTCTGAAAAAAAAATGCATGAACATGTTCACGGCTGTAGACGAAAATTTTCTATTGTTTAAAAATCAAAGTTATCTTTCAATTGCAAATATGTTGCATTAAACATGTTAGTTGCTATTATGTTAGTGAACGATATATCAAAGCTGGCAGGATAAAACAAGTGATATCCTATTAAAATTGTTCGAAGAAAACTTAATTGTTTCACATACGTTTCTATTGCTTTTATCTGCAACGCTGATTTTGATGCATTTCTAATTTCAGACATTTATCGCATTATCCATCGATATTAATATGCTACTGTAAATCAGACACAAAAACTATTGAGTGGTATAAGAATCTAACACGGTTTTAAACTTAGTAATTCTTCAGTTACTCTCAACAATTTGAAAGAGTACAATTCTTGCGTCTATTAGTGATGCCTTTAAATACATGTTTTAATGGTTATTTTATATAGTATTTTGTTCAGATTCGTGCCAAAGAAATCAAAGCTAAATAGAATAAAGCACGTTGTTTTGCGTACCAAAAAACGACATGTAACACATATGCTAGTTTAAACTATTATCTCACACATGCATATACTGTATGTATATTTTCCTCAAATAAAATTTAGTACTTATTTCATTGCACCTGAATAATCGAGGGACATATCAGTTGTGGATATAGGTAAAACCAATTTCAAGACTTATGATCATTTCTGGGAGCATTCCGCATAATATTACTAAACCTGGATTAAATCTTTACAATGAGATTTCTATTGAATATTATACTTTAAATGGAATAGGAACAACTTATGTTTTGAAATAACTAACATTAACAAACTAATATTTGTAAACTAAATAGAGTATTGTCAGAAACTTTTGCTATAACACCTGAAATCATTGAACATTTGCGACAAAACAACGAAGTAGCTAATGGTCTCGTAGTGTAATTTTAAGGTTGAAATTCATATGTCTAGCAATATACTAACTGTTCTAGTTAAAGTTTTAATTTTTATCATACAGTTCGTAAAATTTGTGTCCTATAATTAATAGACTCAATTCGTTATGATATGTTCTTTCGATTTCAATGATTAAATTTTATAGTTCAGATTTCATGCAAGCTGACTGAAGCTACGCTTTTATGTGAAGTCGAAGTCGGGACCATATTAAACGAAAAGAAAACATGTTATTTACATTGTTACTTTGTTGATTTCGTATTTCAGGAAATGGTGTTGCTCACTGGATATTTGTGTTTAGAAATAAACTAAATTGTTTTGAAAATAAAATGTAATGCTTAATGAATAATTACAAAAACAAGAAAGAAAAAACTTTAAAATGATAAAAAAGAAAGAAAAGAACAGATCAAACTGTTCATAACATATATATCTTTAAAAAGTGTGTCTATTTTATTTTTAGAAAACGTTAGAGCTATGATGAGAGTTTTTTATTATTATTATTATTATTATTATTATTATTATTATTATTATTATTATTATTATTATTTTCATTACACCCACAGAAAGAAATGCTGTTTATCTACACTGAAATTACAGGAAGCTATCATTACCAGTAACTGATACGGCTAGTTTTATTATAAAATTTAACAAACAATTACGAAGTTTAGTTCATATGAATTTAAAGTCATAAGTTGTAATAGTTCCACAATCCAGGCATTTTTGTTGAAACGAGGACCAACAACCTCCTCCCTCTTCGTATATTAGATGAAGGGAAATGTGTCAAGCGGCATGCGTCCCTCCTCAGTAAATCAGCAACAATTTATTACGTTTCTGGAATGGACAGGACAGTCAACAAGTTCTCTACCGTAGCTGTTGGCTCTAAGCCAGCCATGTCAACACTGCTTTAAGCCCGGAGCATGGCCTTCTTGTACCCTGGTCGGCAGTGTTTCCGCCGAAACGTCATAGACACACACACACACACACACACATATATATATACAGAGAGATAGAGAGGTATATATATATATATATATATATATATATATATATATATATATATATATATATATATATATATATATATATTATACTCTTCTTTTGCTTCTGACCAAGCACACAATGAAATTGTCGTTAAAAATTCTGTTTTTTTTAAACAATAAACGTCTTTTAGCTTAATTTTGAGAAAAGTAAGCTCCATACCTCTACATTACTGGCTGGCACTGATAAACTTTTTTCTTTCTTATAAAGCAATATGCATGTATTACTTGAGGTGCTCAATTTTAAAACGTCTCTTGTCCACCTTATAGCCACCCGTCGTTGTCGGGTCTTAATTCAGGATATTAACTAAACGAGAGGTCCTTACTGCATTCCCAGTTATTTACCAGTTGCTGTTATATAAACGTGCATAACTTAGAGGTAATGAGGGTCACATATGTACACGCCGTAATCGGAAACTAAACCTGCGTAGGCTTTAGCATGCATTTTCAATCCCAAATGTAACCCCCCGAGCAGAAAATCGGAAAGAAGGTTTGTATATGAATATATGTGCTGAAGGTTTATTTGTGTCCTTGATTTGGTTGTTCTGGGTCACTAGTTTCAATATGAAGAGCTGATTAAGACAAATAGACATACAGAAACAAAAACAAAATTCCCGAGTCAATTTTGAGAGAATCATCCGGAATAAACTCATCCCAAGAATCAGCTATTATTTGGGATATTTTCAAAACAAATTACTTATTAAACATTGTCAAGTTAGTAACGTAATATTTCTTTGTGAAGTATGGGCCAAATCCCCAAGAAAATCTCAGGGTCAGCTCCTCGACTTGTCGAAAATGCTTTGAAATTTCGATAAGACGCTTATTTTTGACTTTTTAAAAGTAATTCTATTTATTTAGTTGTTACTTTCGAGCGAAAAAAAGGAAGAAAGTATGATGATCGTGAGGAAATCATATTAGGGATTTTAACGTATTTCTACGTTTCATGGCCCATAGATACCGAAAAAAAAATATGCTAATAACCACACTAATCTTTCTAGCTCAAATTTCTTAACCTAAATCAAGTGGTGCCATAGTTAATAATGGAATATTTTCTTGTCAATAAAAACAAATTTATAAGGCATTTTCGGAAAACTTCACCCGAAGAAGTTACTTATACCATACGTTCGGATTGCCATTCAAATATCTGTTTATAAAACAACATTAAAATTTCATGAGTGGTACTTTATAAAACTGTGGAAATTAGTCAAGAGAATCTACCCTATTGTGGATACTTTCATGGATGCGACTTATGCAGCATTATAGGAAAAATGTTTATTTATGGAATATGAACAAAATCATCTGAGTCGTATTTAAAAAAGCTGACTGAAACGAAACTCACCCCAAGAGTAAACTACACTTTTAAATTTTTTCGTAATAACATAGCATCAGTTACTAATGGCATACTTATTTATGAATCATGAACACAATTTTCTGAGATATTTCTTTTTGTTTATTTTCCTCTTTTTTATTTTTTTTATTTTTTTTTTGAGAAAATTTTCGGATAAAATCACCCGTAAGAACAAATTATCCGTCGTAGATGCTTTCAGGATAAAAGAGTTGTGGTATATAATCAGATTATTAATGCATATTAATTTATAAAATATAAACAAAATCGCCTGAGTTGTTTCTCAGAATATCGCCCGAAATAAAGAAACTCTCCCTTGTCCGTTTTCCCAGAGAAATGACTTGCACCACAGGTTTTATTTTATTTTTTTCTTTCTTTTCTGAAAAATATGAAATATAAAAAATACAGCTCATTTTGAAAAAAAATGTAATGGGCATTTCAACTGATTTTTTGCGCTATAAAATACATGTACTTTAGAGAAAGCTGTTAAAAAAAAACGAATTTTGATCTCTTGCTCGTGCGCCTAAAATAAGGCCGGCATGTCTGTATGTCTTATGTTGGTTCATCTACGCTTAGTAGGGATATGGTTTAGCTAAAAATAGGATCCATGTTTCTCAAGTGCCTACCACGTTGCTAATATAACGAAGAATACAAATGTAACAAAAGTTAACATTTCTAAGAGAAACAAACTAATTAACTATTTGTTTATAATGTGTTATTGAAATAACTCGAATATCTAAGGACATGATAATGTGATAACTTGCAACATTATATAATAAAGCATCTAACGTACTCAATGCGTTGAATTTACTAAACCACTTAAATGTGTAACAAGTTGTTTTCCTTAGCAGTATAACACAGTCAATGCCAATGAACATGTGTTAATACTCATCCAAATTTTGCAGTTCTTTTAAACGCTGTAACGTAAGGAACACCTATAAGTACACGAAAGCTGTTGTGACACTAATTTTGTTTAATGCCTTTAGGTAAATCGGCATTGTTTGAAGCGTGAGTTAGTAAACAAATTAATGCATTCTTGTTTTAGCCTCCTAATGACCTTACGAATTGAATCTTAATCATACCTTAAAACAAATGTGAACATCATAAAACACGGTAATTTCATTACATAGTGCTAATTTTTGGTATGCAAATTCGGCGTAAATTCGGTAAATAATGCATTCATGAACTTTCCTCAGGATAAAACATTTTCTCAAGTAAAAATAGTTTAAATCCTTTATTGAATTCAATACCAGGGCACACAAACTTAAGATGATGATCATGCCCATGTACTTTCTGGGAATTTTCCAAAACTATTATCGAACTACTTTAAAATTATTTCACCGTTGTTTTCTAGCCAGTGTAACATGCTCGTATTTTTTTACTAGTCCATGAAATGTACGTAACTGATGTAATTGATAGAGTTAGATAAGAAGTGGTCCATATGAAAATTTTGAAACTTGTTGTAGTGTTTCGAACACATGAATTAATATTTAAATTAATAAATAAACATATATAATAGCACAGTAATGCTAACAAAACAATTAAAATTTGCTAATTATTGGATGAAATGAAATGAACTTCCCAGTATTACGTCTCAAGTTTATGCCCTGTAGGCTAAGAGACGGATGATAAATGAAAGTGCATTATTATAAAATACACTCCTTGACACTAAAATTGCAACGCCCAGAAGAAGATAAGGTATAAATGCGAAATTTGGCAAACAGGAAGTAACTAACAAGAGAACAAATAATTACACTTACAGGTCAATGCTGTAAAATGTGCCACCCATAACAAGGTGCCATCCATAACAGGACCTCCAAGAGCTAGTAGCGTGTAGAGCATCCATGGACGGCCAGAATTGCTGCAACAGGAGCAGACATGGAGATATTGAGACCATCAATGTCTACTTGACGTATGGTGTCACAAGCGTCTTCCACTCGACGACAAAACTCCTCAACATTATCTAGAAGAAACCTGTGATGAGCCAACCGTTGACCCACCATGGACCAGACATGCTTAATCGGCGAGAGATTTAGCAAACGTGCGATCCATATAAGCAGTGGCACGCGGTTAGCTTCTACGAATGCGAGGACATTCCTTCCAACATTGGGTCGCGCGTTATCCTGTTGGAATTTGACGTTATGTGGTCCAGGGATTAATGGGACAGCAAAAGGCGTGAGCAACTCTATGATATACCGTTGGCTGTTCAATGTCTCTGGAGTGCGCACGAGACGCGAACGAACACCTAAGGCGAAGGTATCCCATACCACGATGACCAGTGAAGGGCCTGTGTGACGATGCATGATGCAGGAGTCCTGAACAATATTGTCACGGTGCTGCCAGGTAGTGTTGCCAACGGCTCGGCTCATGACTCACTCACCACCGAGCCGAGCCGAGAAGTGAACCGAACTAACAGCTCACAAAACCGAGCCGAGTAGAGAGGTGAACCGAACCAACAGCTCACCAAACCGAGCCGGTGGCTCATCGCAACCGAGCCTGCTCGAGCCGATGGCTCAGTTGAACCGAGCCGAGCCGAGTCGGTTGATATCACTACGAGACGCCATTGAATCTAAGGCGCACCTGAATTTTGGACATCGGAAAGCTGACAAAAAGGTGCGCCTTATATTCGAAGAAACACGGTAAGTCATTTGTATCACAACAACTTTTGACTCTTTGATAGTTTGAAGATGAATGCAACTGTCCATTTGACACTTCTACTGTTGATAAGAAAAAAATATTAACTTTGTAAAATCACTATAAGGAATTTATCGTAATTGCAATGTGATAATTATTATAGTTTAGACCTACGGGAATAACCCAATAAAAAAAATGTGGGAAACACATGAAATACACTAAAATGTATATGGGAATCCCATTAATTATTTCTTTAAAACAAACTAAAAAATACGCGTTTCCTATTTGCTGCGGAGCTGCGAGAGGGTATCCTCTCTCGGATATCGTCTTTTGCCGATCTCTGCCTTACACTGTAGAGCATACTCCACAACAAAATTGAATAATAATGGTGACACCGCATCTCCTTGTTTCATACTATTCTCGACGTGAAAGCTCATGGACAAATATTTTCCTACACAAACTTTGTTTTGGGATTCATTTAAACACATCTTAATTATCTAAAACGTGTTAAAAAAAACATGTCTGATTTCCTTGTTGCAGGTCGTATAGTGCTTGGAAGGAAACTAATTGATTATTTTAAAAAATAATATAAAATGAGACTTTATTTGATATGCGTACATAATGAATAACCGTCACTAAAGAGTTAAAAGGAAATGTATAGCATTTTAAACAAATGAGTATATAATAGAGATAATAAATAAAATTTTAAACAACTCGGGGTACATATTCTCGTTTTGAAGTTAAGTTTGTCATATGCGTGTTTCAGTACAATTACTAACAGAGTTCATGGATGCGTACTTACATCTGATAGTAGTTCATGGTTATACACGGTTAATTGTTGGCAGAGTCCGTGTACCACTAACACTAAAATTGAAGAACACCACTGTAGGTTGGATAAATCCGTAGAAGAGGATGTGTGAATGCGTTGTGATGATTTGGCGTGATTTTTTAGGGTTTATATACTTATTTTTTATACTTTTATTTTATATTTCTTTTGTTTGTTAACGGAACCGAGAAATAGGATTGTTTATGAAAAATTGCTTATTTTTGCTTTTGAGAAAGTTTTCCGTGTTTAATAACGCCTGTTTCTACTTTTACTGTATTTACAAATATGTTTTCCACAATTTGTTTTAAAATATTTTGCTCTTACATGTTATTGCTTATTTTGTCCGGAGAGTTAAGTGAGTACATGAGTTTTATATTTTAAAAATAAGGAATGCTTTAAATCTAACTAGTTTTACGGTATACCAAATTCAGTCAGAATATTGTACATTTTCCCCCTTCTAACCGAGTCTTAAGTCTTTCTGAAATCCATAAATAGTTGATGTACCGCTTTTCGGGTATTTGTCAAATAGTAAATATCTGGTCGATGGTTCTGATCGGCTACGCCTAAAACCGCACTAATAATCTGCAAGAATTTCATCTCCGTATGAGATAAATCTTGCTAACAATGTTTGATAGGATTTTATAGGATGTTGACAAAAGGGAGATCCCAAGTCCTAGCCCTTTTCGGATCCTGGCTTTTTGGGCTATTTTTTAGACTTTCAGTCAAGCAGCTACTGCATCGTCTCTATTTACTCTAGGATCATGGTTCATACCTCATTCTTTTCAGAATAGAGCTGGCTTTCAAATGGTACCACTTACGTACTCATACCGTATACCAGAAGCGGAGAAAAATGTGAAAGTGAAAATTTCGGAGGGATTTTTTTTCTCGAACTTTGGCCCCCCTGCCCCCCTGTGTGATCGTAGCCATTTAAAAAAAAATCTGGGAAATAGTACTTGGTATACTGAATGTGTGTGTCAAATTTCAAGTTTCTATCTTGAATAGTAAGGGCGGGAGAATTTTTATCAAAAATTCCCACAGTGCCCCAAAGTACCATAAAACACTATGATCTCAGGGAAAAAAATTCCTGAGACATCCATAATTACCCTAGGACTATAATCTGCCAATCATTCTGTTCAGAATAGAACTGTCTTTCAGGCGGTACCATTCATATGTCTCCATCATGTATCTAAGGCGGAAAATTCCTGAAAAAGGGGATTTTGGGGGGCAAAATTTCATTTTTTTCAAATTTTGCCCCTTTGGACCCCCTGTTTTTACGCAGAAATCGGAACAAAAAACTTCTGGTAAATACTACTCGGTGGACTGAATGTTTGTGCAAAATTTCAATCTTCTACGTGAAAAAATAGGGCCGCCAGAAAAAATTCCCTACCATGCCCCACTTTTACCCTATACAGAAGTATATTTGGATAAAAAATCACTGAGACGGACCTAATTACCCTAGAATAATAATTCGACCGTCGTTCTCTTCAGAATGGAACGGCCTTTCAGACGGTATGACTTACGTGGTCCTATCATGTTTCTTTGGCGGGAAAATAACGAAATACGGAATTTTTGGGGTAAAAATCCCTATTTTTACCCTTTGCCCCTCTGGTTCCCCCTGTTTTAGCATTGACATCGGAACAAAAAATCTGGTAAATACTACTCGGAGGACTGAATGTTTGTGCAAAATTTCAATCTTCTACATAGAAAAGTAAGCCCGCCAAAAAATATTGAACATAGGCTTAGAAAATGATAAAATAAATTTTTGACTTATGACGTCATCACCTCCTATGTCTGGACGCAGGACGGTCTGAAACCATACGTAATGTCTTCTACAACGCCTCTGGACTTGGAAAACGAAAAAAAAACCGGACGAAAAAGCTCAAATAGAAGAGAAATAACGCAATGTACCATGAAAAGTGCATATGGTACAAATTGTACCATAGGATCCCCAAAGGGCTAGTAACAAAAGATCCAAGCACTAAAGTGGTACAGAATACAATGTATTTTTTAAAGAAAATTAATTTGCTAAATGGTGCAAAATCATAAACAATATATATATATATATATATATATATATATATATATATATATATATATATATATATATATATATATATATATATAATACTGCTTTTTGTTTTAGAAAAAAAAAACTACTGAAATACAAATATTATATGAGTATCGTGTTAGAAACTGTATAACTTTAATTATTATAAAACCCAGCCGTTTCAACTTTAGAATCATATTTTATTTTCGACACATTAATGCCTCAAAATGACTTTTATCAGCACACATTCTTTCTAAATGTATGGACGATAATTGTTTGATTAACGTAACATTAAATCTGATTTATATTTTACAGAATTTTATGGCCTTTAAACCCAAAATAAAGTTTTTAATGATAAGGGCAAATAAAAGTACTTCGCCGACTTTCCTAGTAAAACCAATGGATACTGTGGTCCGTGGTGTCCACAACGAGCTCATTTGCTGCGGAATATAGTGATGAGCAAACGCGAGACCAAAACCAAGACCATGGCGGTCTTGGTCTTGCATTGTCAACTTTGTTCTTGGTCTTTGTCTCAGTCTCGCATACTGTCTTGGTCTTGCTTACAAGACTCTTGCTAGTCTTGTTTTAACATATCTCTATGGGACAAGGATAGGACTTGTTCATGTATTTTTGTATTCAAAATTATATTCTTTATACTTGCTATAAAGAAAGTATAATAACAATAAGACAACACAATAAAATAAATTTTCTTTATACAGATGAATATTTTTCACTGTTTCATTCTTCAAAGGATATGTTTCTGTTTCTTCCTTTCAGCCATCTTCTTTTCCTCTCTCTCTGTCTTTCTCAAACACTGTGAACATTTGTACTTTATGTTGATCATTATTGCATTATTACTTTCCGTACAGGTCGTGACTACAATTTATGGAAACTTGTCTTCATAAGCACCTAAACATTATTTTATTTTAGGACATGTATGCTTCGTGTCCCGCAGCCAGCTATAAAAGTTTAAGGGGGACACACAGAAGTTGGGGGACAAGTTGTATCCTTCTCTAGAGTGACGATAATAATACATTATAGACTAGAGAGTCAAGCAAAATTTGGGGGTCAAAGTTCCAACGATGTTATAACCTTCTAGGGTGGGTCATAAGATGTAATGACACACTATATGGATGATATAATAGCCTACACTGACGGCCAACAAAGAATGGTGAGAGTTTTATGTGTAATTTTCCAGCGTTTACAGCGCATGGGAATTCGATTATCCTTAGACAAGTGTGCTTTGTTGCAATGAGTTAGGTTATAAAATCGACCAGCATGGTTATGCTATCTACGACAGGATTAAGAAATCAGTGGAAGAATGTGCACCCCCAAATACCATTAAGAATTTATGCTTATGGCTAGGATTGACTAGTTACTACCGAAAATATGTAAAAGGTTATGCGAAAATAGTGCTATATTTTCAGCCATTACTTAAGAGATGGGCGAAGTTCTACTGGAACGACGAGAGACAGCAGTCTTTTGAGACCCTGAAAAAGGAAATATCAAATAACTGACATTAGCACCATACGACCCTGAAAAACCATTATTACTAGTGACTGACGGTTCAATGTCAGCAATAGGATGAATCCTCTAGATTGCAGAAGATGAAACATTGAAGGAGCTCAGTGTATTATCATATCTTTCAAGAACACTGAGAAAAGCGGGGCGTAATCTCACCATCTTGGAAATTGAAGCGCTTAGTCTCATCTCTTGTCTCAAAGCTTTTCGTTATCATTTTTTGGGTAGACATTTTTATGTGAAACTGGATAGCAGGGTGCTATTTTTCATTAAACAAGCGAAAAATCTAACTGCAAAACTAGCCAGATGAAACATGTATATTTCAGAATATGAGTTTGCTCCTGTTCTTGTAAAAAGTTGTCAGAACGAAAGCGATTAGTTATCCCGGGAAACAAGAACGAAACCACACAAGGGAGATTTTAATGTAGGGAAAGATGACGATTACGACATGTGTTCAATTTCATTGGAACCGGAATGGATTTGGCAACACTACAAAAGTAGGACCCGTGGTGTGGACCCATATATAAAACGCTTCAGGACCACCAAGACAATCCGGAAGAAGTTGAAACTACGAGAGAGTGTTTGGCATATAAACTTGAAAATGTGATTCTGTACAGGCAAGCGCAGTATGCAAATATCACAAAATTGCTAACATGCATACCAGCAAAACTATATCGGAAAGTTTTTCAATACTACTATGTAAACCCTGAAACTGGCGCTCACTTCTCATTAACTAAGATTTATCCACGGGTTCTTGCGAAAATATGTTTTCCTAAGATGCAGAAAATATTGGCTAAGATGGGCGGAAACTGTGAGAAATGTGCATTAGGCTTTACTGACATTCCTACGAACAATTTATTAACTTATGTAAGTAACAAACTAGAGTTACTTACCATTGAGGAAATCACTCAATCTGAAGTAGAAATGGCAATCA
The DNA here is from genome assembly GCF_964235325.1 of Thermobia domestica. NCBI lineage: Eukaryota > Metazoa > Arthropoda > Insecta > Zygentoma > Lepismatidae > Thermobia > Thermobia domestica. Next base: position 270,582,531 of record NC_137459.1, on the reverse strand, counting down.
AAAAAATAAAGCCCAGAACTGCTGTTGGCCCTGATGGAATACCTCCATATATCGTAAAGGGTTGTATAGATGCGTTTACATATCCGCTAAGCATTGCATTCAATCTCGCTTTAAAAACATGCGTTTTTCCGGATAAATGGAAATCATCTATAGTTTGCCCAATACCAAAAACCAATGATAAACATGAAATAAATAACTACCGGCCTATATCAATTTTACCTACTTTTGCAAAAATATTTGAACAAATCCTATACCGACGGATAATTGACCACATCCAACCCGTAATCTCACCATATCAACATGACTTTATCCCACACAAATCAACAACAACAAACCTTGCACTTATCACAGACTTTATAGCAAATTCGTTAGATGTAGGATGTCAGGTTGATGTAATATATATAGATTTTGAAAAGGCATTTGACAGAGTCAATCACAAGGTACTATTACATAAGCTAGGCGAATATAATTTCTCTTCTCCCTTGATCAAGTTATTTTCATCATATTTAAATCATCGAAAACAAACTGTTACCTACAAGAAATATAAATCATCTGATTATATTGCATATTCTGGAATTCCCCAGGGCTCTAATCTAGGTCCGTTATTGTTCCTTTTATTCATTAACGATCTCCCTGATCATATATTATTAAGTAACAAATTGCTTTTTGCTGATGACCTCAAAATATATGGTAGGATAAAGACCATCCATGACTGTCTCGATTTACAACGTGACATGGAAAATATTGCTAATTGGTGTTCTCTTAACAAACTTAATGTAAACATAAACAAATGTAACATTTTATCGTTTACCAGAAACAAAAGTCAAATAGAGTTTGATTACTCAATGAATCAGATCTTACTAAATAGATTAAATTCAGTCAGAGATCTTGGAGTTATATTTGATACGAAACTGACATTTAATAACCATATAGAGAACATAGTTAACGAATCTTTCAAGATGTTAGGGTTCATAATTAGAATTGGAAAGGAATTAAACAATAGTACTACACTAACAAACATGCATTATGCCTATGTGCGATCAAAACTGGAATATGCTGCTGTGATTTGGAACCCATCACAACAACAATACAGACACCAACTGGAAAAGGTCCAATCTAAATTTATCAAATACTTGACGTACAAGGCAACTGGAATCTATCCATATTTTGAAAATTATCTAACATTAATAGACAACTTCTGTATCCCTACACCTGAACAAAGGCGAAATGTGACAGATTTGATTTTTCTCCATAAAATAGTGCAAAACGAATTTAACTGTACAGATCTCATATCAACATTAAATTTTCATGTCTCAACACTTAAAACTCGTGCTAATAACTCTGGTCTGTTTTATTGCAAAAAAGCAAGGACCAACGTATTATTGAAATCACCAATTTGGAGAATGTGTTCTACTTATAACAACATATGTATCAAACACACAGAAATTGACATCTGCAATATGAACTCTATGTTTAAGAAAACTATTGTAAATGTATTATGTAATACACCAACACTATAATTGGGCTTATGCCTGTTGTGTTGATGGCAAATAAATAAATAAATAAGAAGGCACACATAAAACCTAAATTAATTCCCGGTGTTAGGGTATCTACAAATCTTTTTGTCATATAAATTCGGACAAGTTTTGACCATTAAAGACTAACCATAAATTCCGCCATGTGTTAGTTGTAGTAGACGTTGCAACGAGGTTCTTTATTATTATACCTATTAAAGATACCACGGGTAATGAAATTGCTGAAGCTCTTTACCAGTTCGCCTGGTCACAAAAGTAAGATTTTAGAAGAATTATCAGATCATTTAGGGTTCAAATTGGTATTTGGCCCTACAGCATACCACGGAAGCCAAAGTTTAGCAGAAAAGTTTGCAAAAACTAGTCAGGATATAATGCGATGTTATTTGGAGGTTGAAGGTTCTAATTGGACTAAAATCATTCCAACCATCTCCATGGCCATAAACTGTTCGAAACATTCAGGAACAAAGTATTCAGCTTTCGAACTTATTCATGGATATGAACCTAAACAAGCGCAGCATATCGAATTTCACACTTAAATCGAATTTCTTCAAAACGAAACCCGTATTGAGCATATGAAAATAATCAGAGATTTAGTGAAGGGACGATTATTAAAAGATTTCGAAAAACGTAAAGTTTAACATGGGAAAGATCAACACGACCATATACAAGTTGGGAATATAGTAGGAATACTCGACGTGCACAGAAAGTTCAGTCAACCCGATGCTTTTGCACACAAGTACAACCAGAAGGCGAAAGTTTTGTCGTTTAAGAATCCCAACGTTGTGGAAGTTGCATTTTTGGATGATCAAAAGAAAGGGAAAATCGATTGCATTGGCGTTCGACGGATCAAAGTAATGCCAAGTACTATTTTAAAAAAAAAACTATCAACTTGAAATTTTACAGTTATTTCTATCCAGTGTTTGAGGCTGCTGACTTGGAATTCGCTAACCAAATGTAGGCTGCTTATGGCAATGGATCCGAAATAATTGCTATGACTGTATAAATGTACGTAAAAATTTCAATGAGATGAAAAAAGAAGCACGACTTTAATATATAATTATTACGCTTATTAATGGTCAAATATGTACGCCATATACTAACAACCTTGTGACCGTATAACTTAATTATTAAGATTATTTATTATCCGAATACGTTTAGAGGGGCCTTCCACAATTATATACCTATTGGTGACAGGGTATTTACATACGGCTGACTTTGAACAGCCGAGTTTACTGCGGCTGTATAACAGTATTAAAGCAAGTCTAGTTAAAATCTACCTATTTTTTTAAAAAAACGTTTGCCTTAGGTAAATGCAGAACTAGCATTGGATAACTTTTCTATCTTTCATACTCCATTAGCTAGGAACAGGACTGACATAATTGGAAAGCTTAAAATCAAATCGATAAACTGGTTAATTACAGTACGTCGCACATACCTGCTTTTAGATAGTTCGATATCGTCCAGTGTTACGGATCTTACAGCCTAAATATATGTCACTTGACGAACCATGTTACTTACCTACAAATGAGAAAAATAAAACAAAAAAATCGTATTAGTACTTTTGTGACTTAATAAATGACCTGTGTTAGTATAGAAAGACACACTATACTAACTTAGTTATTTTACTATTATTTTTACAAAAAAGTCTAAAAAACACGAAAATAATCTTTATAAATTAAGCTATTTCAAAGTTTTTATATTTGTACGTGAATAGCATAGTTTAATATTTAACCTAAAGAACTAAGAACATGAAAATGTAAGTAACAATGAACTATTTACTTGATAGACAATAAACAAATAGAGATTGATAGAAGACGAATAATCAGGAGATGCGCAATGTCGTCTTCATTCTGAGATTAAAAGCGAAAAAAAATGTAAACAATTTTTCTTCTTCAAATCTCAGTCTGGCCTTGGAACCAGCATTAATAAAATGTATACTTAGAATTCAATAAATAATCTGATATAGGTGCGACCTATATTACAGATGTCATATCAAATCCCAAGTACATATTCATAACAGGGACATTACTTTGCTAACTTACCTGTTGAAAGCGGGTTACTGTAATGAAGTTATGATTCATATACTACATTGAACCTTTACGCACGCTAGTCTGAGAGTACCATAAGTGTTATAATTTTGTTATACATCTTGATCATTTATGAGCAGTGCTCGTAATATTCAGGATATATTCGAATTTTACATGATGTAATGGTAAACTAGTTACTAACCAATATGTTTTTACGGCATTGTAAATTTATTCACATAGTTACGTACAAAGTGAAGATAGTAAAACGCGATTTATTTATTTTTCAGATATGAACCACTTCGAAACAGCAGTTGTCAGTTTTATAGCTACGTTATTTCTTACTCTCCTTATTACGTCCTTTTACATTGTTTGTAAGGCATGCAAGAAATGTATTAAAAGTAAGTCCAATAATAATCAACGAGGCACAGGCGAAACACCTGAATACGAACTGCCTGCATTAGTAATACCAACTAATAGCCAAAAAGTTCACAAAAGTATTCAAACTTTTTAAAAAAAATCACGTCAAATACACAAGTAGCAAGTTACTCAGCAACATCTATGAACATTATTGGCGTACAACAATATAGTGCAAGGAAGAAACGCGAGTGCCTACCAAAGTTCACTATACTAGAAAAAACATCAATCTGAAGCTCGCTCCAATAGAACTGAACAATTTCTCGACGACACTGATACATGTGAACAAATGTGTCTTGATTTGCGTATACTTTAAATGAAAATAGGTCGTAAACAACCTTCAAAAACGTTTTAATGTAAACGAAAGCGAATATTATTACCTGTCATGAGTTTAATAATCTTAATTAAACTCGTTAATGTTTATTGTAAATATGATGTAACCGATATTTGAATTTGTAGTGCAAGGGTACAAGTGTAAATTATATAATGCACGGTTTATTTTATAGTTTCAAATTTGTACGATATTATCCATGTATGTAATAGATTTAGAGTTTATATTATAGTCTTGGGTTTATTGATTGTTATTTTTCTATTGGTATTTCAAATTATTAAAGTTGAAGCTAGTAATCATGGCTTTGCCTATGTCATTTCAAGATAAGCTACTGACATTGTAATTGTGTGTGGACGTTTTTTGTTTGTGTTAATGATTTTGAACTACTTTTATTTTCTACAAATGAACTATTGGTATATTAGCTATTAGATTTACGCGAAACATTGAAGTTAAATCAGTGTATTTAAAGTGCGCATTCTACAGTGATTGTTAATAACATACAACGTCGCATATACGGAATACAACGCCATCTTGATATATTTATGCGCAGTGGACAACAAATGAACGACGTATCTGTGTTTGGAGTTAGTATTTATGTACCTTATCATTTTCGTAAATACTTTTGTTAAATATTTTATTTCCTAACGTCTCACAATAAACTAATGTTAAACCACACTAATATAATGTGTGCAAAACACTATATTCGAGCGAGTTATTATAGGAATTCAATATGATGCACCACCAACAAATTTCACCACCAGTGTTAGCAACTGTCAATCTTGTGTAGGGTTGCCAGTGCTATGTAAATTTTTAAAAAAAATCATAGTTGCAGAAATACTTTGAACAATGTCAATACCCAATTTATATCTATTGAACATATTTAAAAATCATTGAATTAGTGACTTTACAGAAACAATAAAAGGATATTAATGACATCAACTGATGATATAAACTTACAATTTTAGTTCTGGATCATCGTTTCCCATGGCGGTGGCACAGATTTATTTTCTCCTTCCAGAAGCAGCAGACAATTTGCAAACTGTGGTGTCTATCTCTTAACCACTCAAAATTGCCTAACCACCTTTGAACACATCAACGGCAACAGGATGCAGACTATCTGCTTGTAGTCCCATCAGCCATTATATTATCACCTATGGAACTTAATCAGATACAGAAACACATCATATCCATTTGTCTTCGCAATTGCATTCAAGGGGGGCTCAACGAGGTAGTACCACCCCTCATTATCCTTTCCGATGCAACGTCCAGAAGTCATGCTATGATCAAACTGTGAGAAGATATCTTTCAGTGTTACGACTTCAAGTTTGTGTCTTAGTCCTGATTCAGTGTTTTCTTTTTTTTCAAGTGTTCAATTACGGATGCATACATCCTCAGTGATTCTCAATATCAAGTTATCGTTGTGTAAGCAGTGGAAAGTGAATCCGATGAAGTGCACAAATTGTATTTGGTGTTCTACTATTTTTGATATATTTCAATATCTACTCGCTACATGAGTTATCAGTATTCACTGAATATGCAAACATATGCAGTTCACACTTGTGACCGACATCTGATCAAACGTAATACTGCTTCGTCAATTTTTTTCTGTCTTCCTACTAACACATTTCAGACAGCCTTCATGATCAACTTGATTATTATGATTTCAATGGTAACCATTCCATTTACATAAAAAGAAATAGACTAAGCACTATAAACATTTTAATAAAGAGCTGAAAACTTTATTAATTATTAAGAACTAACTTCGATTTTGTCTTCGTATGCATATTATATTTGTATTTCTTTTGTATATTTTACTATGCTAGAATTAATTATTATTTATTGTTACAGGGTGGTCCATAATTATTTTGTACTCTGTTTTGTAAATAAACCGGATTACCATCCTATTTATTTTCTAAATGGCAGGCAGTGTGGTGGATACATTAATAATTGGCAGGTCAGACAGTATAAGTGTATACGGAAATTAACTTAAGAATTTCTTGCAGTGTTTAAAGCCAGACTTCCGTGTAAAGAAATATGTATATGCACATTATTCCATAGTCTTAACAATCAAGGGAATATGTAAAAACATTTGTAAAAATCTAGAGTCAGGTATAAGGAAGTCTTACTACAAGGAAGACAATTGAGTCACCTGCGAAGTAATTGTAACGGTAGGAATTTTAAGTATTGCAAGAAACACGGAAGGTAATTTTTAACCTGCATGTAGAACAGAAGGAGAGCAGTCTCAATTAAATTCTCGTTTTGGAAAGATTCCGCGATTCGGCACCTAAGATTTTATATCTCCAGTGATTCTAATTTCAACACTTCTATACCAGGACTGGAATACATCAACAGCAACCAGGTCAGCAGTTTCTCTTGAGATGTCTAAGTTAAGCAATTTTTAACAAAACCAAACGATCATTAGCTTAAACTAAACCCAACTAAACTAACTCGTGTTCAAACTGTAAAATTAAGATTTTATGAAATAAATAAAAAAATGGCTAGTAGCCACACTGCCCATGCAAGGCCCTAAGTCATTATGAATTTAATTGTTATTAGAATTCAGAATAAACTATTTAATAGCATACGTTAAGTATAGTTATTTATCGGTTGTCTGGTTCACTATCATCGAACCCAGATTGACCAGATTATGATAATATTAGCAGCCAATGATTAACCTTGATTATACATCATCAACACCGAACCACACACCACAATAATAATAATAACTATTATTATTATTATTATTATTATTATTATTATTATTATTATTATTATTATTATTATTATAAAAAATTGTGTTTACAACTACGGTCCTATCGCTTTATCTTGCATGAGAGACCCGGAAATCTGGTACGCCAGTGATGTCCCTTGTTCTATGTTTGTCTCTCTTTCCGTTTCGAATGTTTGTCTTTTCTGCTTTTAGGCTTTTATGTTAAACCTTCACATTATGTAACTTTTCCTTTTTGTACAATATTCTTTAAAAAAATGAGATACATGCTTTCCTCTGATATTTATTCATCTTGTTTGAACTGCTTAAGTAAGACAATTTTTTGACTTATGTCATTCGTCGCCTTCACGATAGTAAAATCGTCATTCTTAACCATTTATTTTAATCTCTTATTTGCAGTTTGCCACATTGATATATTTGTAACAAAATTGAGGTTTGGTTAGCCCCTTTCGAATTCTCAACCAACCCAACGTCCGAGATTTTTGGGTTTCCTACTATTGCAGGAAAAGGAGAATTGTAGGCGGTGATGCACTTTTGGAGTCGTCCATACATAATACTTCTGTGAGACAACACTTATTTATGCACATTTCGTAACTTTATTAACTTAGTATTAAATGCCGTAATGTGTGGGTAAGCAACTGAAATATATTTTGACACACATTTTTTTTTAATACGAATCTCTTTCAAAAATCCACAGGAGTGAAAATCCTTCCTTTTGCCCTCCTCCCTGCGGGCGATCATGGTTGGTGGTAGATGATGCATGCATAGATCTATGCAATAGAGATTCTTGGAAAGAGATGATAAAGCCAATTCTCTCTGGTATAAATGGTGTTTATTATAACTCATGATGCATTATAATCTATTATGCTTATCTTCAGTGTTATTCCCTGAGGAGTTATAACATATCCATGCTGGTAGGCGTAACTTAGGTTGGATAAAAGCATAGTTAAAATATCTTGATGTTTGTTTGTTGTTTGACGTTAACTTCCTTCTCAATAGCGAGATGTGGACCTATACATTTGAAGGTGGAATCCGAATCGCGATGATTCATTAAACACTAATTTCCCACCGGGAACCGAACCTGGGACTTTGTACAACAGGGTCTCGCACGATAACAACTTGACATCAGGGAGGCTTTTAAACCATCTAAATTATGATAATTAAAAAAAATAACTAATGCTACAAAGTAGGTGTAATACTCTCATTTAAACAAGTAATAATAATAATAATAATAATAATAATAATAATAATAATAATAATAATAATAATAATAATTATTATTATTATTATTATTATTATTATTATTATTATTATTATTATTATTATTATTATATATATGCATGATGGAAAAAATTTAATGTGTGCAAATAATATTAAAATATACAATTATTTGTTATTTTCAACATTTTAGAACGTAACTGCCATTTATTTTTCTTCCCTAAATTTGTTTTACCTTACTTTTCACGGAGTCTGAATGTTCTCCTTTAAAGATAGATACACAGTTTCAGTGCTTGTTGAAAGTTTTTGAGGAGAACCAATATCGCTAACGTGTCCACATTACAAATCAAAGTGACAGTTGAGCAGTAACATCTTACCGCTTCTAAAAAGAAAAATGTCTCGTCTGTCATTGGATCATTTGAATCTGAGGCACAAAGATGCTCCAGGGATGTTGGTGTGGGAAGAGAATGTGAGACTGATCGCCCTAGACAAGGTGAGATACGTGGATCGTTGGAAATTTCTGCAGCCACACAAAACCAGAGGAAGCTGAACCAGCAAGTCTCAAAAACCACATGTCAGATAGACGCTGACAGATCTGTTCTCCGATCTTTCGGTCCGTTCTTCTGAAATTAGAACAACGTGACACTCCTTCAACGGAATATTTGAGTTGAGAAAGCGTCATTTGGAGGATAGTTCGGAAACTCAATGGCAATTACGTGATCAGTTTCTCTTGATAACATCACACTTCAGTAATTACGCATATGAAGTAGAAATCGATATTTCGTAAAATATCATTGCTTCTTTTTATTATTATTTTTTTGTGTAAAATACCGCATTATCTTTTCGTTCTTGATGCGCTTCATTCGGAAAACACGGAAAGAGGAATGTCAAATTTGTTTGGAATATAATAACAATGAAATAGCATAATCCTGAATATTCTGACATCAGATAATCATAGATTTATTTACATTTGCATATATGCATACATACATACATACATACATATACATTTAATATGTATATGTGCGTATGTATTCAGTTTAAGAGTCTGCGTCTCACAGCGTAACAAAAGTTTCAGGATGCTTAAACGAGAATTAGCATTACACAGTTATATGACGAAGAGTAAGCAAATATTTTGTTTACTGAAGCAGCATTTAATTCGTTTAAATGTTTGGAGGCCACGTTGCCTCAGTAGTAAAGCACCTACCTCTGGTGCGTGGGGTTCCTAGTTTCATTTCCACCTAGGTAAGTCTGTGAAAATTAAATCCTTAAGTTTAACGTCCAACGAATATGCTCTTTAGGCTAAGGGAAACGATGATTAAAGCAAGTGAATGATGATGAAAGGATTGGTAGAATGATAATGTGGGAGGAAACACAAGTACCCCGAGAAAACACACGAGCTCGATGTTGTTCACCACAATCTTACTTGGCCGAGTATCGATTCAGGGACACCAAAAAAATAGATGCAAGGGCTCTACCACTGAGCCACCGTGCTCTGCTTTAAGTAAACCTAAGGGTGGTGAATATTGTGTTCGTCGTTTTTTTCAGGGTACTCCTGTTTTCTCCCACACTCTAATTCCGCCAATTTTTCCATCATCATTCACTTGCCTTAATCATCGTGTCCCTTACCTTAAAGGGTATACTCGTGGGTCGTTATACTGAAAGATTATACTGATATATATTTGTTCATGTATTTCCTTTGCATATAAGGCTTCTTCTTGCTCACCTCAACCATACGTTGTTGGGCAACATGGAAATTTTGAAACTTTTATCTCGCTTGGGAGAGCTGTTTTATATTTTGATAAGGCCTCTTCTTCGTAACTGCATCTAGATATTCTATCATTGGTCTTCCTCTTCCTGATTTTCCTTCTGGCTTTCCCTCTATCAGCACGGTGGTCCAATCGGAGTGTCGAATAAGATGGCTAAGCATGCTGTTTATTTTCTTCCTATTATCTTCATGATCTGTCGTCCTTCACTAGCTTCCTTTAATACGTCTTCATTCCCTTTCCTTTTGGTCCATGATATGCGCAGCATTCTACGCCAACACCACATTTCAAATGCTTCCAGCTTGTATATTTCAGCTTTTCTCAATGTCCACGTCTCTGATCCGTACAGCACCACGCTCCATACCAGTGTCTTAATAAATCGATTACGAACGTCCAGTGATGCATTTTATTGATGTTAGGAGTCCTCTTTTCCTATTGAATGCTTGTTTACCCTGTGTTGTTCTGAAATTTACGTGTTTTTTTTTTGCTTCTTCCGTCTGAGGTTATTAGACTTCCCAAATAGGAGAACGTCTTAACGTCTTCGATTTTCTCTCCATCTAGCTATACGTTTGCCCCTTCTTGTCGTGCTCTTGTGCATACAAGTACATTCCCAATATACTATGATATTTATGAAACTTTTGCAATCGTAAGATTAAGAAAATAAATAAACGCAGGCGAAGAGAGGAAATGAGGTAACACAAAAGTTATATATATATATATATATATATATATATATATATATATATATATATGGGATATAAATAACCACTGTTATTCGTTAAGACGCTAAGGAACTGACTCTATCAACGAACTCGTCCAGAGCAATTTCTCTATCCACTGAAAAAAAAAAAATAATTTTGCTGGCATACATGGAATATGAACTATATATAAACGACGTTACCTGTTAACATGTTAACCCACTGACTTCGTTAAAGAACTCCGTCAATATAATACCTACAGCTATCTATTGCAAGAAAATGGTTCAAAAATTCGCTTATAGTATGGGTAATGAGATATTAATGGTCACTGCTAAAGTCGTCGTTACCTGTTAATATACGACTACATTAACGATCTTGTCCGATATAATTGTTCTAGCTACGTATTGCAAGAATTATCTTTTAATCACTTTCTTTTTAGAATTATAGTGCGGTGTAAAGAACGAATGGACGGAGGGACGTATTAACGACGCAATTTTCTAAACTCAGAGCGTGATCTTAAAAAAATATTGAATACAAAAAAAAAGCCTAAAATGATATCAGTGAAAATGTTAAACTCACGTTAATGGAGACATTGCATTTATTACTGAATCTTCACGTTCTTTCAGTTTAACGCCCCACGATTTTGCCTGCTAGGATAATGAAATGTTATGATTAAGGTAGGTGCATGATAATGGAATAATTGGCGAAACGAAAATATGGGAGGAAACCGAAGTACCCAACAAAATCCACAGACACGATGCTATCCACCATAAGCTTATTTCGACAAAGATCGAACGAGGAACCCCATGTTTCAAAGGTTAGTAATCCACTGCTCAGCAATCGTGACCCCCTACCCTTTTTGGGTCAGAATTGGATTTTCTAAACTATACCTTTCTTATAATTAGAAACCACGGAATAAATGTTAACATTTTATATTGATCATATATATATATATATATATATATATATATATATATATATATATATATATATATATATATATATAGGGTATAACGAAAGGTACGGCAAAATTTCAAGGGTGGATTCCTTATTGGTAGACAAGCAAAATAAGTTCATATGACCATGTGTCGGAGAATGCATCATTACAGAGTTACGGCCATTGAGCCGTCTGATGCTGTGAAATAGTCACATTCTGGTTGCCCCCTTAATGTGACTCAATTCAAACCTCAATGGCTCACCCTCTCATTAAGGTAGGAAGATAATTTTAGTATCAATGTGTTCCTGAAGAATGAAGCTATCCTTCGATATGTATTTTGTGTATGTGTGTGTGTGGAGGGGGGTTACCACGGTGGACGGTGGAGAGTACCTACGTGTTTATTTGTTTCTTGCATCAGGATTTTGGGAATGATATTCCTTGCCCCTTGAAGGTACACTCATAAAAATTGGTGTGTGAAGCAATGAAGTAGTCCACTATGTGCTAATAGTCCTGTATGTGTACTTGTTTCTTATATAGGCGAGGAGGGTAATTTGGACACGTTTTTGTGTATCAGTTTCTGATGTAAATTACATTTCTTTTTTAGGGCGGCTCCATATAAGACTTCTCTGAATACGGATGGAATTACACAAATGTTAATTCGAAAAAAAAATGTGTTCCATGAGCTTTCCAACGATGTATGTGTTATGACGCTGTGATAATTAGAGGTGTCACCAGAGCCCCCAACGTAGGAGTCTACTATTTCGTTCAAATCGCTACAACCACGAACACAAAATGTTGTGCATCATCAGAGCCAAGAATGCATCATCAAGCCACACTATTAAGAGTACCATATAGCGGACTACTTTATTGCTTCACATACCAAATTTTGTGAGTGTACACCCAAGGGGGATGGAATGTCATCCCAAAATCTTGATGCAAAAAAAAAAAAAAAAAAAACAAACAAACAAAAGAACAAAAAAAACGTAATTATACTCCCTCGTTCACCATGGTACCCTCCACGTACATGAAATACCTATCAGCCGAAAGCTTCATCTTTCATTGATACCAAAAGTGATTTCCTAGCTTAATTAGGGTGTGAGCTATAGCGGTTTAAATTGAGCCACATTAAGGGGCCACCAAAATGTGACTATTCCACAGAATCAGAAGGTTCAATGGGCCGTAAGTCTAACGAAGCATTTCCCGACATACGGTCATATGAACTTTTTTGTCTGTCTATCCATAAGGAATCTAACCCTGACATTTTGCCCTACCTTTTTGTTATATTTTGTACACACACACACATATCTATCTATCTATCTATCTATCTATCTATCTATCTATCTATATATCTATCTATCTATCTATCTATCTATCTATCTATCTATATATATATATATATATATATATATATATATATATATATATATATTCCTCAGAAAATAAACAATACGTATTCATTTATTTCATGTGCAGTGTGCACCTATCGAATTTTATCAAAATCGGAGTGTTACACTTCGGAAATGTTACTTGTTAGAAGTAGAAAGTCCAAATGGAAGAACCTAAATACGGAATGAGACTTATTGCGCCTGATAGTGGGGAAAGGGCTATGATATGTTATTGAAGTTCATCAAATAAACTGTTGAATTGTGAAAATAGTGAAAGATAGACAAATCAAATGGTGGTAGTTTCACATATTTGGAAAAGAAGAATGGGGAGAGTAGATCACAAACTTCCACCGCCATCTTCACCGCCATTTTTTTATGGAAAGGTAGTTCATGTGATATATCAGTTAGGTAATATAATGTTCTGAAAAAGTCAATTATGAATTTTAGTGATCGTTATTTGTACTTTATTTGACGTATTTTGTGTATGATGTATTTCATGCATTTTGCGTACATTATGTATTTGACGTATTTGTTGAGTTTCATTGGTGGATTTTAGTAACATAACATATCACTTCTCACACCAACTTCAACCCGCTCCCCCTCCATTTCTTATGGCGCTCAGCTGCTATAACATTTCACATACATACATATTTTGGCATCCTCTATCAGGCGCACTATGTTTTATACCAAAACTCGATCCAGCCATTTGGATCCTTTATTTGTTAGTTAGCACTAACGAAAACGTACAAGCATATCGAATTTCAAGGTTTTGTTCCAATTCCAAGTACTTAAAATATGATATTACAGATCCAGAAAAGACCCATTTAAATAACATGGGTAATTTTTTCATTTCCTTTTTAGACCCTCTAAAAGTTAAAAGTAAAAATCACTTTTGGCAACTTTCCTGTCGGCTAATCCTAAAAGCTAGAATCATGTCAAATTTAATCACGTTTAGACAGGCCTTCCACAATTATATACCTATTGGTGACGGGGTATATACATAGGGCTGACTTTGAACAGCCGAGTTTACTGCGGCTGTATAACAGTATTAAAGCAAGTCTACTTAAAATCTACCTATTTTTTCAAAAGTTTGCCTTAGGTAAATGCAGAACTAGCATTGGATAACTTTTCTATCTTTCATACTCCATTAGCTAGGAACATGATTGACATAATTGGAAAGCTTAAAATTAAATCGAGAAACTGGTTAATTACAGTACGTCGCACATACATATTTTTAGATAGTTCGATATTGTCCAGTGTTACGGATCTTACAGCCTAAATATATGTCACTTGATGAACCATGTTACTTACCTACAAATGAGAAAAAGAAAACAAAAATATATTATTAGTACTTTTGTGGCTTAATAAATGACCTGTGTTAGTATAGAAAGACATAAACTCTTAGTTATTTTACCATTATTTTTACAAAAAAAGTCTAAAAAAACGAAAATAATCTTTATATATTAAGCTATTTCAAAGATGTTATATTTGTACATTAATAGCAAAGTTTAATATTTAATCTAAAGAACCAAGAACTATGAAAATAAAAATGTAAGTAACAATGAACTATTTACTTGATAGACAAGAAACACATAGAGATAGATAGAAGACGAATAATCAGGAGAGGCGGAATGTCCTCTGCATTCTGAGATTAAAAGCAAAAACAATGTAAACAATTTTTCTCCTTCAAATCTCAGTCTGGCCTTGGAACCAGCATTAATAAAATGCATACTTAGAATTCAATAAATAATCTGATATAGGTGCGACCTATATTACAGATGTCATATCAAATCCCAAGTACATATTCATAACAGGGGGCATTACATCGCTAACTTACGTATTGAAAGCGGGATACTGTAATGAAGTTATTATTCATATACTACATTGAAGCTTTACGCACGGTAGTGTGAGAGTACCATAAGTGTTATAATTTTGTTATACATATTGACTATTTATGAGCAGTGGTCGTAATATTCAGGATATATTCGAATTTTATATGATGTAATGATAAACTAGTTACTATCCAATATGTTTTTACGGCATTGTAAATTCATTCACATAGTTACGTACAAAGTGAAGATAGTAAAACGCGATTTATTTATTTTTCAGATATCATGAACCACTTCGGAACAGCAGTTGTCATTTGTATAGCTACGTTAGTTCTTACTCTCCTTATTACATCCTTTTACATTGTTTATAAGCAGTGGCGGCGTTACCGGCTTCGGGGCCCCCCCGCAAAAACTGAACCGAATGGCCATGTGTTACTCGAACTTCATTTACAATTTCTATATGCGTACTAATGTACCATTTTACAATGTTAACAGTATGACCACTATGATTACAGCTACTATGAATAATAATAATAATAATAATAATAATAATAATAATAATAATAATAATAATAATAATAATAATAATAATAATATAATAATAATAATAATAATAATAATAATAATAATAATAATAATAATACAGTACAACCACGGTTAACCGATCTAAAGTAGGAGGCTTATTTCGGATTTTTTTTTTTTTTTTGTTTATTTGTTAAGTCATGGACATCTGTTACCGGACCTGTACTATAGTATTTTTTATTTATCTGAAATGTTTTGAAGATCAAATAACTTCAAAACTTCCTTTGTATGCTACACTTATGTTTTTTATTAAAGTTAAGGAGTTCCATAATCTAGTGGTTACAGCGTTGGATTCATATCCACGTGATCCTGGGTTCAATCCTCCGCTGGAATACTCCAAATTTTTGACGTCTGCCCAGCGTCGTGAGGAAAACTGAGGAGTGATACGCCTGTTGATGGAGGGTGACGCAATGGACTGACCACCGGTTTGTCACCCAAGTAATTGTAGGCAGGGTGGGTTGATTTAAATCACGATTTTAATCCAGATTTAAATCAAAATCCGAAATAAATGAATTTAAAGTGAAAATAAGTAAAATCCCGTTTCTGTTCTCTTATTTCGATTATGGAAAATAATAATCATAATACAATGAGACTCAAATGTATGTAAGCACAGTATAAAAACGAGTATCATGCAAACGATGATTGGAGAAATCCCGCTTTGAACGGATAACGGGTGAATCCTGCTTTCTTCTCTTCGTAGCATACGTTTTTTAAATCGTTAACTATTCCAACGGGGAAATCACCATGGACATTTAAAGCGAAAATTCTCTTCTATTCACGTCTATTTGTTGGTTTCCAGATAATAGGAGCGCATTTAGAGTTGGTCCGATCCCCTCTCCTAAAAAGAATTAAAACTAAGCGAAATTTATGGACTAAATACATAGGTTCCTCGGGATCATAATACGGCCAATTTTGAATGCGTTAAAATATCGAATAATACTTTTGATAAAGTGGATACTTTCAAATAACTAGGATCAATATTAACAGACCTAAACCATATTCACGAAGAACTTAAATGTCGACTAAAAGCAGGGAATTCTTGTTATTAATCAGTTCAAAATCTGTTTTCGTCGCGAATTTTGTCGAGAAATTTGAAGCTTAAAAAATATAAATTGATAATCATGCCTGTTGCTCTGTATGGTTGCGAAACATGGTCGCTTTATGAGGGAAGAGTATAGACTGAAAGTATTTGAGAACAAGATCCTGAGGCGAATATTCGTACCCAAGAGGAACGGGAATAGGGAATGGCGGAAACTTCATAACGAGGAACTGCATAATTTATACCGTTTACCCAACATTGTTAGGGTTGTCAAGTCTAGGAGGCTTAGGTGGGCGGGTCATGTAGCTAGAGTGGAAGAAAGTAGAAACGCTTTCAAAGTCTTGACTGGAAGACCAATCGGAAAACGACCATTGGGAAGACCTAGGCGCAGATGGGAGGACAACATTAAGATGCATCTCACAGAAATAGGAATACAAAGTAGAAACTGGATCCAATTGGCTAAGGATAGAAATCAATGGAGAGCTTTTGTAAACGTGGCATTGAAGCTCCGTGTTCCATAGACCATAGAGTAAATTACTTAATTTTAGGTGAAATATATGTACTTTATATGTATTTTGTGCCGCTAGCTAGTTCCGATTTTTTTTTAAAATATGCCCCTGCGAAATATCAGTAACTTTCGTGAAAAGAAAATGTCATGTTGATAAATGTTGCTGTACTTTTTCCTTCATGCTGAAGAAATATTGTTTGGGATTGAAATAGGTTAACGATTGGGGATTAATTCAAAATTTAACCCCAATACTTTCGCTTAAATGGCATAACTAACATTTAATACTAATTCCTAATGTTTTTTCTTCAGTTCGTGACTTGTATTATACGGGGAGAAAGATTTGATTTAAATTTAAAAAATCGATTTAAATCCAAAAAATCAACAAAAATGATTTTTTTTTTAAAAAAAATGATTTTTTCCACCGTGGTTGTAAGTCCACCAGTCGTTAAAATATGGCATTGAGGCCGGCTCACGACTTAACGTCTGTTACGCCAGTGGCTTCAGTTTTTAGTTTTTGTAAGTTAAATGAACATTTTTAGGACTACAGTACATCTGTATTCTATTTGTAATTAGTACTGTAATAGTTTATCTTTATAGCATATGAATTAGGCACAGCCTAGCGCGTCCCCGTCTTTTAGATTATTCCCGTACAGTACAGCACAGTACATGTTTATTGGATTTGCGATTTAGGATAATTCGGGCTTCGGTTATCCGGGATCATACTGTAACTACATTCCACACAAAGGAAAATTAACGTAGAATATTTTTGTGTACTCGCGTAAAATACAGTACTCTCATTGCCTAGAATAAAACGAAAGGGAAACTCTTCTTGTATTCTCACACTTGAACACTCAACACACAAACACATATGATAAAACTAAGGAGAGGTATTGTAAGCGTCACTATCACTATGTTTCACTTGAAATGGAATGGAACACAAAATTTATAAGAACTGGTTACCTAACCTTCAGGAGCAAGAATTTGTCTATAATTTTATCGTTTTTTTTTTTTTTTTTTTTTTTAAGTTATAGGCTGTGTAGAAACGCTTTCAAAATGCATTAAAATTATAAATCACGTAAAATAAGTCTTGCTGAGCGTACCTTGTAGGGGCCCCCTCAGGTCCGGGCCCCCCCGCACCGCGGGGTCTGCGGGGCCCTTATCGCCGCCACTGTTTATAAGGCATGCAAGAAATGTATGAAAAGTAAGTCTAATAATAATCAACGAGAGACAGGCGAAACACCTGAATACGAACTGCCTGCATTAGTAATACCAACTAATAGCCAAAAAGTTCATAAAGTACTCAAACTGTTTTAAAAATCACGTCAAATACACAAGTACAAGTGGACGGATGACGAGAAGAGCCCTAGCAGAAGTAGTGTGACGTAGGTATGGGCTCACCCACTTTTCGCACGGGGGTTTCGGCAAGTCGTTCCCTATACGAGTTCTCATGCTATCTAATTAATACATTCGTTTTCTTGCGCGCAACGTATAAGTTCTATATTTAAATATGTATTTTACAAATATGAGTGATTGATATATCGTATATATGTATATATATACACATATAGGCGGATCCAAGGGAACTATAGAGGCTATAGTACGCTCCCCCTTTACATCAAAATTTACACGGCATAAATGGCAGTTGATTTTATCCTTTACTGGACAATTTGAAGACTATATACAGCCTAGCCCCCCTCTTGATCATATGATGTATCCGCGTGTGTATGTGTGTGTGTGTGTGCATGTGCCAGCATTGGTTTCGAGAAATTCCAATCAACTTGGTACAAATGTCACTTATACCCTAGAGAGAAATGATACTGTCGATTCCACAGTTTTTTCGGAGTCGATGATGAATAGTGATACCTGCGATTCCATTTAAGTAACGTCCACTAGGGTTTCGCTCGAGACGAGACGAGACAGAATTTTCGTCAAAAAATTCGAGTCGAGACAGAGTGCTTCTAATAGAAACATATTTATTTTTTGAGACGAGACATCACTTTCACGACATATTTTCGAGTCGAGACAGCCTCAAATCCTGTCTTGTGCGTATCCCTAACGTCCACCTTCATGTTTTACCAAGGAATATCGTTGCAACGCAAGTATAACAAGTATAACAAAAATTAGACACAAAACTAAATGAATAGGGTACTTACCCTTTACTGTGATAACGGCTGTGCCAATTCGTCACTGTCATCATCTGTTTCACCCTCGAATGCACCATCCGAATCATCTGACGGCTCACTGTCGCTATCTTCTGTTCCTCCAAACGAAATCAAAATTTTTTCTACCTCATTTTCCATCAAGCCGTCCCGCTCCCAATACTGTTTTTCTATTTTTTCGACATGCTGACAGAAACCCTTCCAATCTTCTGAAGTGCATGATGATATTGCAATTGAGGTAAGTTCCTGGAGTGCTGTGAATGAAAGTGACCCTGTCGTGTTATGGTCACGTATATATTTTTTCACCTTGGCCCACGAAAGTTCTATCGGGTTCAAATCACACGCGTACGGGGGAAGACGAAGCACTGTATGGCCATGTTCTTCAAGTAATTTGTCCACACGATACGTTTTCTCACGAGGTTTGTTGGCTTGAATTATAGCGTTTAATTCCGCCTTCCTCATGGTTTCATCACAGCTAATTTGTCGAGATTTTAGCCAGGAGAGCATATCGGTTTTCAAGCTATAGCCCGAAGGAACTTTTTCTGTTTGTACTGAATGGTAAGGAGCGTTATCCATTACTATGACAGACTGAGGAGGAATATTTGGGATAAGTTTTTCTCTAACCCACTTCTGGAAATTCTCACCATTCATTTGACCGTGATAATCACCTGTACTACTACCTGCCTTATATATATAAGACACGCGTTCGGCACAAATCCATTAATGCTTCCTGCATGCACAACTATGAGTCGATATGCAGAACTAGCATTCGCATGGACCCCCACGACATCGTCTGACTGCCAACACTTCTTTGTTGTAATGTTGCTGTCGACTCCAGTTTCATCAAGATATATCAGAGCGCGATTTTCTCCCCGATATCTCTTGACAGCTCTTAAATATTTACTCCTCCACGTTACAATATCTGGTCTTTCAATCAACACCTTTCTCCTATTGTTGCATCTCTTCCAAATGAAACCACACTGTCTCAATACCTTGCGCAGTGAGTCTATTTTCCAAGGAAAATGAATTTTTTGCCGCACTACAGTTAAAAGCTTAGCACACGTTGGTACAATGTGATCTGACACGTACATTTCAATCACAGCATTTCTTATAACACACAAATCAAAATCGTCTACAATGACATTTCTGTGATCGGGTCTTTTCCTGTGTTTACCGGGAGAAATCAATTTTCGTGTCGGAGAATGCATTTTCCGTGTAAGAGACTCCTTGCGAATTCTTTTTATAGTTGATTCAGACAAACCTGTAGCTCTAGAAGCACGTTTTGTGGCTTGACCAAGAGGTACTAAACACTGTTTCTCTCTTGATTCGCGGTCACAGAATTCAACAATGTTGCTTATTATTTCTCGACAATCACTATGAATAGTCGCGCCTTTCTTCCTAGAGCTCGCCATTACACTAAAACACAGTATATTATAATATTAAAAACACACTAATTCGAAAAACACAACGAAACTAAGCACGAAACACAAAGCACAACGCGCGTTTCAAATTACACCACGGAATAGCACACAGATAACTTTACCCGGAATAGCAGACGACATCTAAGTATAGACCACACCTTAAAAACCGAAAATGGACTTGACCGTGTCGTTGACCTTTCCCCGCCATCCCTGTTTTAGGGCTCTTCTCGTCATCTGTTGGCAATAGCAGGTTGCTCAGCAACATCTACGAACATTATTGGTGTACAACAAGATAGTGTACAAGGAAGAAACGTGAGTGCCTACCAAAGTCCACTATGCTAGAAAAAACAACAATCTGAAGCTCGCTCCAATAGAATTGAACATTTTCTCGACGACACTAATACATGTGAACAAATGTGTCTTGATTTGCGTATACTTTAAATGAAAATAGGTCGTAAAAAACCTTCAAAAACGTTTTAATGGAAAAGAAAACGAATATTAGTACCTGTCGTGAGTTTAATAATGTTAAGTAAACTCGTTAATGTTTATTGTAAATATGCTGTAACCGATATTTGAATTTGTAGTGCAAGGGTACAAGGGTAAATTACATAATGCACGGTTTATTTTATACTTTGAAATTTGTACGATATTATCCATGTATTTAATAGATTTAGAGTTTATATTATAGTCTTGGGTTTATTGATTGTTATTTTTTCTATTGTTATTTCAAATTATTAAAGTTGAAGCTAGTAATCATGGCTTTGCCTATGTCATTTCAAGATAAGCTACTGACATTGTAATTGTGTGTGGACGTTTTTCGTTTGTGTTAATGATTTTAAACTACTTTTATTTTCTACAAATGAACTATTGGTATATTAACTATTAGATTTACACGAAACATTGAAGTTAAATCAGTGTATTTAAAGTGCGCATTCTACAGTGATTGTTAATAGCATACAACGTCGCATATACGGAATACAACGCCATCTTGATATATTTATGCGCAGTGGACAACAAATGAACGACGTATCTGTGTTTGGAGTTAGTATTTATGTACCTTATCGTTTTCTTAAATACTTTTGTTAAATATTTTATTTCCTGACGTCTCACAATAAACTAATGCTAAAGCACACTAATATAATGTGTGCAAAACACTATATTCGAGCGAGTTATTATAGGAATTCAATATGATGCACCACCAACAAATTTCACCACCACAGTGAGCAACTGTCAATCTTGTGTAGGATTGCCAGTGCTATGTAAATTAAAAAAAAAATCATAGTTGCAGAAATTGAACAATGTCAATACCCAATTTATATCTATTGAACATATTTAAAAATCATTGAATTAGTGACTTTACAGAAACAATAAAAGGATATTAATGACATCAACTGATGATATAAACTTATAATTTTAGTTCTGGATCATCGTTTCCCATGGCGGTGGCACAGCTTTATTTTCTCCTTCTAGAAGCAGCAGGCACTTTGTAAACTGTGATGTATATCTCTTAACCACTCAAAATTGCCTAACCACCCTTTGAACACATCAACACGGCAACAGGATCCAGACTATCTGCTTGTAGACCCATCAGCCATTATATTATCGCCTATGGAACTTAATCAGATACAGAAACACATCATATCCATTTGTCTTCGCAATTGCATTCAAGGGGGGCTCAACGAGGTAGTACCACCCCTCATTATCCTTTCCGATGCAACGTCCAGAACCCATGAGACTTATTGCGCCTGATAGTGGGGAAAGGGCTATGATATGTTATTGAAGTTCATCAAATAAACTGTTGAATTGTGAAAATAGTGAAAGATAGACAAATCAAATGGTGGTAGTTTCACATATTTGGAAAAGAAGAATGGGGAGAGTAGATCGCAAACTTCCACCGCCATCTTCACCGCCATTTTTTATGGAAAGGTAGTTCATGTGATATATCAGTTAGGTAATATAATGTTCTGAAAAAGTCAATTATGAATTTTAGTGATCGTTATTTGTACTTTATTTGACGTATTTTGTGTATGATGTATTTCATGCATTTTGCGTACATTATGTATTTGACGTATTTGTTGAGTTTCATTGGTGGATTTTAGTAACATAACATATCACTTCTCACACCAACTTCAACCCGCTCCCCCTCCATTTCTTATGGCGCTCAGCTGCTATAACATTTCACATACATACATATTTTCGCATCCTCTATCAGGCGCACTATGTTTTATACCAAAACTCGATCCAGCCATTTCGATCTTTTATTTGTTAGTTAGCACTAACGAAAACATACAAGCATATCGAATTTCAAGGTTTTGTTCCAATTCCAAGTACTTAAAATATGATATTACAGATCCAGAAAAGACCCATTAAAATAACATGGGTATTTTGTTCATTTCCCCTTTAGACCCTCTAAATTTAAAAGTAGAAATCGCTTTTGGCAACTTTCCTGTCGGTTAATCCTGAAAAGCTAGAATCATGTCAAATTTAATCCCTGTAGACCTACAGGAAGAGCCCAATAATTTGGGGTGTAAAAGGTATCCCATATGTATAAATGACATGGGGAAGATTTTTCAGTTTTCCATAAAACCACTCTAAATTCGGAAATTATAATGTTCAGTAATTTACTTTCTAACGCTATCGTAAACGTACAAGCATACCGAATTTCAAGATTTTATTCAAATTTCAAGTACCTAAAACATGAGGTTATAGGTCCTATTAAAGGTCCATTTAAATAGTATACTCAATTTATGCATCACCGCTTTAGACCCCCTAAAAATATAAAAAATGTTCGCTTTTAGGAATAGTCCTGTGGGTTAGTCTATGAAAGCTACATTCATGCCAAATTTCAACTTTTACGTCAATCAAAAATATCCCTTTATTTAATGTCAGTTCATGTAGTTTTATATATAGTTAAAATTATTGAAAGCAATGTGTTATCTAGAAAATACTAATGCATGTATGTAAAACATGAGTTATTAAGATGTATGTAAAACTAACTTCTCAGAAAGTTGATAACTTATGCCCCGCTGCTTAGTGATAATATTACTTTATAATGTGAAGCTTTACTATTATATTTGTTTAATTAAGTTACTTTTTAAACTTTCATTTTTCATGTGAACACACACACACACATTCACACACACACACACACACACACACACATATATATATATATATATATGGTCTTTTGGACTCCACGACAAACTGAAGACAGGGTGGCTCAGTGGTGGAGCGCTTATGTCTGGTGCCTGCAGCTCCTGGTTCGATCGTTGGCCAAGTAAATTTATAGAGGACAACATCGTGTATGAAGGTTTTTGTCGGGATACCCCGTTTCCTCATACTTTGTTCTGTTGTTGCGTTTTCCACCATAAATTGTAGATTAACGTCTCAAATTGCCTCGGCACTGAAATGAATGCTAATTTTAAATTAAAAAGCAAACAAATCTTAATTATATATATAACTACATGAGCTGACATAAATTAAATGGGAACTTCCGGTTGACGTGAAATGTTGAAATTTGGCATGAGGGTAACTTTCCGAGACTAACCCTCAGGAAAATTGCCAAAAGTGAATATTTTTAATTTTTAGGTGGTCTAAACGAGGGATGAAGAAGTTTCTCATGTTATTTAAATGGATGTTTTTTTTTAACCTATAATCTTATGTTTTAGGTACTTAGAATTGGAATAAAAACTTGAAATTCGGTATCCTTGTACGCTTCCGTTAATGTTAACTAAGTAAATAAGTAAAAGTAAAAAAAAAATTCCAACTGTAGAATGGTTTTATGGAGAACTGAAAAATCTTTTCTATGTCTTTTGTATGGGAGACCTTTTACACCCCCAAATTATTGGGCACTTCATGTAGGGCTACCACGATTAAATTTGACATGATTGTAGCTTTCTTGGGCTAGCCGACAGGAAAATTGCCAAAAGTGAATATTTATATTTATTAGAATGTCTAATGTGGATATGAAGTAATTATCCATGTCATTTAAATGGGCCATTTTTGGACATATAATTTCTTATTTTAAGTACTTGAACTTGGAACAAAAACTTGAAATTATGTATACTTATATGTATTTGTTAGCGTTAACTACGTAAATCGCTAAAAATAAAAAAAAAAAAAAAAATCCAACTATAGAGTTGTTTTATTGGGACCTGAAGAATCTTTCACATGCTATTTATATGGGACATCTTCTACACTCCAAATTGTTTAGGTACTTCCGGCACGATTAGAATGATGAAATTTCACATCATTGTAGCCTTCCGGGACTAACTTACAACAAAATTGCCAAAAGTGAATATTTTTACTTTTCAAAGGATCTAAAAGGGGGATGAAGAAATTTCCATGTTATTGAAATGGGTGTTTTCTTGGAATACCAAATTTTATATTTTAGATAGTTGAAATAGGAAAACAAACTTGAAATTTGGTATAATTTGCGAATTTAAGAGGTATGAGGCCGTAGGCCGAGTAAACGCGTGGGCCTAGGGGCAAAGCCCCCAGCTGTGCCAAATTCAGGAAATGTAATTAAATAACAAATGTACAAAAATCACTCTTGATGCAGAGTCTGATACATATGAAATGCGAAGCCGTAGGCCAAGCAAACGCGTGGGGGGGGGGGTGAGGGCGGAGCCCCAGCTAAAGGCTAGTTACTAATACAAACGTGATCAATAAAATTCTGCCGCTTTACCACTCACCACCTTCGAACATCGATATGTCACCTAAATCGTACCTGGAAGATCAAAAATAGTCACACTCAACATCAACGCGCGTTTGCCACCGTTCTGGAGGACAATGAATTACATTGCGGTAGAACTTGGTAGGCCTTGAAGCGAAGAAGATATCAAGTGCATTTTTTACCTCTACTAAGGATTTGAACCTACTTCCTCTAAGACGATTTTCCAAGGAATGGAACATTTGATAATCGTATTGTGCAATGTCCGGGGAGTATGGTGGATGAAATTCTGCTTCCATTCAAGGTGTAGAATGATATTCCGGGTCATCCTAGCCACGTGGGCTTAGCGTTGTGCTGTGATGGGAGTACCTCTATGCGATTCAGAAGTGCTGGCTCCAGAGATTTGAGGTTTCCTTGAACATGGCTCAACCGCTGACAGTTCTCAGTTGCATTGATGCTTTTAGCAGGTGGTAGCAGTTCCTGATGCAGGATGCCGCGAAAAATTCACCAAACACACAGAAGGACATTCTTCCGTTGCAGTGTTTGTTTCTGTTGATTTTGGAACAAGTTCTTGAGATGCTAAACAATCATGACGGCATCGTGGAGCTTTGTGCAGGACCCACTTCTTATCACGCGTCAGCGCCGTGTCCACAAATGGCTCTTTTCTCAAACGAGACAGCAAAGAAACATAAGTGTCTTCTAGCGAATGAAGGTAATGAACACTAGCTCGTAAGCTGTATATGTAACTATTTTGAACGTTAAATCACAATTTAAATAAAAATAAACGTAGGGTTATTACATTATAAATCATCAAACAGTCCCCAGGTGACCATCTGGGATTTTGATGAAATTTGGCACACAAGTACCTACATCCTTCGTAAGAAAGTCTGTAATGTTTTATTTTCCTACCGCTACCTGTTCCTGATAAATTGACCTAGAAGTTTGGCAGTCCGCATCGTGACTTGCCGAACGCACTGGTTTTTGTAAGTTTGTAAAGAGCAAGAACTCGGTTATTAATTATGTTACATAGGTCAAACTTTTTCTGCTATAAATATACACATCGCTGTAATGAAGTAATATGTTGAAAGTGGCATGACCATTTTATGTTCGGATATATAAACTATCAAAGTCAGCACTTTTTTACATTACCGTTTATAAAGTTCATTTTTTAACATGTCACAGATTTCCTACATAAAACAACAAATGCCTGTGTTTGTGTGCAGTACACAACAGGGTTGTGAACTATATGTACCAGTAATGAAGAGCAGTTTACACTATATTTACAGAATTTATGGGAGATTAAATTTGGTATCATTGCAAGAAAACAATTTTTTTTTTTGCTTACTTTAAGAGCTCTATTTAAGTATGTTGACAGTTGAATATGAGTGTGATATTTTGGATGAATATTGCTACTTATGTAACAAATAACTTGTGTGAATTTCAAAACCCTGATGTATTTTCTTCCATTTGAAATCATCGCCTTTGTCAACAGGTGTCAGTAGTCTTTCAGGTTTAGAACGGATATGGAGAATGGAAGTAATTTTACTTCAAGAGTCCCTCTCCACTCTGGATGAGGACAAAATCAATGAACTTCGTGTTAAGCTCGTGCCAGAAAAGAAATTTTGCTAAACATGTGTTAGATGTGCCAGTTCCAGAAACAGCAGTGATATAGATGATAAGTATGATCCTAGCTACACACCACACACTGTTCACCAGGAGCAACTAAACGTGTCTCTCAAATATCTAGGCTGCTCATCACTGAAGAATGTAAGTAAGAGAGACAGACAAGGATGCAGCAAGAGAAAGGTGAAGCAGATAACAAATTTCGTACAGGAGAAGATGCTCTTGGAATACCGAGCACTACGTTTCTCTACTAAAAAGACATGTGACAGGTATGCTAATTTCTCTATGCTTATACAGCAGCTTGTAGAAAAGTATCACAAAACATTTTCCTATAAACGCAAAGTCCAAATCTTAACACTTTCTCCTACAACTTGGAATATCAGAAAAGCTGCACAGAGTTTTAGGGCCTCAGACTATTTAGTGCGAAGAGCAAAGAACTTAAGATGAGAAAGGAATCCTATCACTTCAAGAACAGAAGCCTCGGAAAATAATTCCCAAAGTAACAGTGAATGACGTAGTTTCATTTATGAAAGCGATGGATGTTCCAGAATCTCCTGGAATGAAAGAATGTATGTATGTGCATACAGATGAAGCTACAGTTCAAGTTCAAAAAAGGCTACTACTAATGAATATACATGAAACATATGTTGAATTCTGCTAACAGAAACCAAGTTTCAAATTGGGTTTGCAACGTTTTCTGGCTTAAGGCCAAAGTGCATTACAGTTAAGGCAACTGGCACTCATTCTATATGTGTGTGTGTCAATATCATCAAAACATGAAACTGATGGTCGATGCCCTTCCTGGACCAGGACACATCTACAAGACACTGCTAAACATTGCAGTGTGTGATGAACGAACAGACAGTGTAGGTTACAGTTCTGTGGCAACTGTGGAAGGAAGGAGGCTGTGCAAGATTATTTAGTAAAACGTTTTAATCATCACTTACTTGAAGGTGATGACTGTGTTAAATTTAAAAACTAGATTCACACAGACCGGTTGACATTACAAATCCTACAGCTCTCTGTGAATGAGTTTTGGGACACATTGACTCAGGGAATTGATAGTCTTAGACAGCATCATTACATAGCCAAGGCTCAAGCTGCATACATGAGTAATATAAAAACTTCACTTCAGAAAGCAGAGCTAATTGTTTTATTGGATTTTGCCGAAAATTACACTTTCGTTATACAAGACGAGGTTCAAGGGTACCATTGGGAGAAATCCCAGACATCCGTGCATCCTTTCGTGGTGTACTATAAAGATAATGGAACCCTGCATTGCAGTAGCCTCTCCCTGGGAGGCTATAGGGGCTCTCCTATTCCACAGATTTATTATGTTCCTTTTCACTTTGTGTGCATGTTTCTTTATTTATTTGAACGCTCAATTTCTTATTACTAATATTGAACTGTAATTTTGAACCACAGAATTCTATCATTTTGTAACAATTAATTTCATTATGTGGCACATTGTTTCTTCTTATAGTCTTACAATATATATTTTCAAGTGCTCAATCAGTGTAAATGATTTTACCTGGCGTATATGTACTTCTTTACTTCCATTTTCCATATCGGTTCTAAAGCTGAAAGACTACCGACACTATTTGACAAAGGCGATGATTTCAAATGGAAGAAAATACATCAGGGTTTTGAAATTCACACAAGTTATTTGTTACATAAGTAGCAATATTCATTCAAAATATCATACTCATATTTAACTGTCAACATAGTTAACTAGGGCTCTGAAAATAAGCAAAAAGTTGATGTTTTTACAATGATACCAATTTTAACTTCCCATAAATCCTGTAAATAAAGTGTAAACAGCTCTGCATTACTGGTACATATAGTTCACTACCCTGTAATGTACTGCACACAAACACAGGCATTTGTCGTGTTATCTAGGAAATCTGTGACATGTTAAAAATGAGCTTTATAAACGGTAATCTAAAAAAGTGCTGACTTTGATAGTTTATATATCAGAACATAAAATGGGCACACCGATTTCAACATATTACTGCATTACAACGATGTGTATATTTATAGCAGAAAAAGTTTGACCCATGTAACGTAATTAGTAACCGAGTTCTTGCTCTTTACAAACTTACAAAAACCAGTGCGTTCGGCAAGTCACGATGCGGACTGCCAAACTTCTAGGTCAATTTATCAGGAACAGGTAGCGGTAGGAAAATAAAACATTACAGACTTTCTTACGAAGGATGTAGGTACTTGCGTGCCAAATTTCATCAAAATCCCAGATGGTCACCTGGGGACTGTTTGATGATTTATAATGTAATAACCCTACGTTTATTTTTATTTAAATTGTGATTTAACGTTCAAAATAGTTACATATACAGCTTACGAGCTAGTGTTCATTACCTTCATTCGAGCTCGTGCTCCTATACTCGTTGAGGCTTGCGCTTACTCTGGCTCAGTTTCACAACCTTCAATAAGGATCACACTAACTAGCCTCTTCGGAGCTCGTGCTCACTAATTTCGTTCGTGCATATGGTTACTAGGGCTCACTACACTCAGTGGAGCTTCGACTCACTAACTTCAACTAGGCTCGGGCTTATTGTCATGAATAGGGCTTGTGCTCGATGACGGCAGTGGGACACATTCATTTGTGCTCTCGCCCATTAACTTCATTGGGACAAGTGCTCATTTTTATCGTTGAGTCTCACACTTACTCGGGCTTGACTTCACATTTTTCAATGAGACTATCACTCACTAGCCCCTTGGAGCTTGTACCTCTTTATGTACGCGCTTTCTTAGGGCTCATTACATTCAGTGGGGTACGAACTCGCATACGTCAGTGAAACTCTTGCTTACTATTATCGTTGAGGCTCGCGCTTACTCAGGCTCACATATCTAAATGAGGCTCGCACTCGCTAGGCACCTTGGAATCCGCGTTCACTATCCTCTTTCGAGGATGTGCTAATTTGAACTAGGGTTCAATAATTTAAATTAGACTCGCGTAGGCTCACTTCCTTCAACTGGGTTCGAGGTCACTGGCATCAATGGGGCTTGTACTCATGCGGGTTCTTGTTCATTATCTTCAGCGAGGCTCGCGCTTACTATTCTCGTTGAGGTTCATGCTTACTTGGGCACGGGCTCACGGTACTCTCGCTCGTAATCATTCTTGAATGAGACTCGCACTCACTAACTTTCTTAGAGGCCGCGCTAACCAGCTTCTTTTGGACACGCAGCTACTTGGGCTCGAGCTCGCTACATTCAGTGGGCCTCGGGTTGATTAATCTCAGTTGAACCCTTGTCCAATTGCGCTCGACCTCACTTCCCTCAACTGAGTTCGGACTCATTAATCTCAGCTGAACCCGTACTTAAACGTACTTGGCCTTAACTTGACTCTGGCTCAAAACCATCAGTGGGGCTTGAGCTCATGGATGTCAGTAGGGTTTATAAGCATTCTAGCTCGAGTTCTTACTTCAGTGTGGCTCGCTCTCACTATTCTCATTGAGGCACACGTTTACTCGGACTCACGATGACATCCTTCAGTGAGACTTGCATTCACTGATCTCGTGAAGCTCAGTCTGACTTATACTCGGGCTTACTACCGCTCAATAGGGTCGCGCTCACTAATCTCAATCGTATAAGCTCTGTAGTGTACAAATTTTGTACCAAAAATAGATTATATTAAGATCCCCTCAAGTTTGGTTGATACAACTTAGAAAATAAGCTCTTATTAACAATCATTAAACAAATATCCAAATGCTTTCGAAAATTCAGCTTAAATGGGCAAAAACGAGAATTTCTATATAATATCATTTTTTTCTTTAAATATTCTAATTTTCTCGAAAAACAGATCTAACAAATGAAACAAACTGTATGAATCTAGAGAATATGTCCAGTGTACATATTTATAAGTTTGATTCAAGAACGACAGACAAATCCTCATTCAGTCATATTTTCCTAACAATTTACCGTAATCAATATATTTAATTTATTATCATTACATGATATTTAACATTTTGCTTTGCTTTAAAATATTTGTTCAGACCCTCTTTTGAGTACCGAAGCTTAACATATAGTGCAACATAGTATTCAAACCACATGTAATCCAGCCAGCATCCAATTTGTGTTAATGTGCACAGAAAACCCACGCTCTAGACACTTGGTTACTCAGAAAGCTTTACAGTTTGTAGTTATTAAATGTTGAATTTTGTCCATTCTGTATGATTAGAAATATTGCAGCCCCATACTCAGGAAGCGATCGAGATAAGAACATATTGACTTAAATATGTCCGTCCTGAAGTATGAAAATCATTATATTATACTCTATGAAATCAGCAGATTTGATTGTTAACAATTAAGGAAATTCTGTTTCGTTTCCATAGTTAATTGAATTGTTTTTGTAAACTGAAGAGTTAGAAGGATTTTCTGCTACTGAATATGTATATGTCATTTTGTGACTTTTTGCACAAATTTGCATGATGCCATATAACACAATTTAAAAAGTAGTTATTACTAATCAAAAAGAAAAGAGATAATTAAAGAGATGAGCGGAATCTGCAAGTATTCATACCCAACCACATTACCAACTGTATCGAGGACACCAGGTGTGTTTTCGTGAAAGATAATTCATATTTGTCGCGATATAGGATAAATAATTAAATTGTTTACATCCTTTTTCAGCAATGGTTTCCTACACGATTTCCGTGTACATAATTATGAAACAGGTGACTTTTGTCTAGTAGAGATACAAAGAATAAGGAAATAATGTTCAATTAGACGTACAGCAAGAGGTTTTCTGTAGTTGCGTGATATTAGATCATAATTAGTTAATATTAAATAACACACATTTATTTCTACAATCCTTCCTCTTCCATGTATATATATTTGCAAGTAAAGAAAGGTAAAATAAAAGAAGATAATTGTGTTTATAAGGATTAGGAATTATATTCTGAGCTTTCGGCATCTATCACCACGTATGACAACCCCTCGACATATATGAGGGATGACAACCCTCGGCGATTACACTATCCGGATAAAAGAAGAGGAAGAAAGAAATTAGAAAGGAAATATGCGACCTGGTAAAATTATGTTAAATACCATACCGGAATTTACTTGTTGGAAATGAGGAAAATCCAAGAGAAGCTCACTAAGAATGACTAGTTTACAAAATCTTTTACATTTCTGACCAAGTGTTCCCACCGGAAATTTACCCAGGACCGCTCGCATGAAATACTAGAGCGTCAATGAATACGCTATGCAGGTCGGGAAAATTAACCCTAGAATTATGTCAATATTTCATAGTAGATTCCGTGAATAATAATAATAATAATAATAATAATAATAATAATAATAATAATAATAATGTTTATTTGTGTGTCATAACCATCCTAATGGTACAATAGAGTACCCTATCAAACAAAAATGAACACATATTGCATACAATGTAACTTACCTACTGAAACAATAAAAGATAATGATAAAATAGTATTGGATTAAATAAAATGAAACGGATTAATAATTCCTTGTCAAATTAATACCGAATCTTTTTAGTCTCAAAATTTATACATGGTCAATAATAATAACAATATGTATAATTTCATTAAAACAATGAATGCGTTTTCTTCGAAGGTAAAGAATTGCTCATTTTACTTAGGATGACAATTGATGAACAGTACGGAGATGCAAATGTGAGATCTATATTGATATTAATAGATAAAATTTATTGCAGACTCACAAGATACATCACCATCAGTAAACTTTGTAGTCTTATAGTTCGGAAGCAGTGTTCCAACTATCTCTGCAAAAAAATATAACACAACTTTGTTTTCGAAATTCTCGAGAAGAGAAAATGCTCTAAATGTATATATCTAGAACAGAGTTTCGAGAATTAGCGCTTTTTGAGTAAGTACTGAACACTTTTTTGAGTATTGTTTCACTTTTATCCACGAAATATGTTTTAAAATTGTCTAAATATTGTTCAGTGTATTATTTTTTCCTCTCTACAGGGTGGATAATTTATCTTGAATCGCCCCTTTTAGTTTTGAATTAATACATACAATTGTACGAAACTTTATAGCATACACATATGAACAAAAGAACATTGAATGGCATATCTTCCGATACACTCAATTGACAATGTTTCCAACTCGACATGTATCTATATAGGGTGTAATCAAATGATGGCGATAACGGATAAAGTTGCTTTGTACGATACCTCAAAAAACGCAAACATAGGGTAGAAAATGCCTCCTTTGAAAGTTACAAGCTTCCAAAAAACGACCGACAATATATTTTAAAGCTACATAGATGGAAAATTATGGAATTTATCCTAATTGGATCAATGAATTACACGGGATTACTGTACGCTATATCTAAGTATCAATGTCTTAGAAACGTCTGGTAAAGGCACAACAAATTGTGTAAATAAATTTGGGACACTAGGAACACTTTTATGTACTTAACAAGCCTAAATGGCAGTACTCATAGACATAATTTAAAAATAAGTTAATTTCTCGGCTACTAATCGAGAATGACTAACAAATCTTTTCCATGTAACAACTAAAAAATGTATTCAGGAATTATTCGACAGCAAAATAGTTTAACTTCATTTATTTTTACAATAAAGTGGAATGACATGTTGATATTAAAATATAATTTGATAGTGTTTGGAAGATGTACTCAACAGCTTGCTTTTCTTTACGAATAAAAATCACAAACATAACTTCATATTTTGAGAGTTCCCTCGGAAATAACCTCTATCCGTAAATTCATTGTTGTTTTACATGATCTAACAATTATAATCTAGTTGATAATTGGGAATTTTAAATATATGAGTAAACCTAACATCTTTTCGTTCAGGTGGATGGAAAATGGAGCCACGTTTCTGATTTGCCGACTGCTATATTACCATTGAACTGCCATTAAAAAAAAGCACATTTTTCCGACATCACTTATTTGCATTGTGTGAAAATTGGATGATTTAGTTAGTTGGTGCATACTTTCGTGCCGTTTTTACAATGCTATGGTATTAAGTAGTATTATATTATTTAGTAAATGCATTACAGTACACTACAAAACTATATAATGCAGTTCATAATAATAAGACTTTGATACACGACGTCGTGAATCAATAATCACTCACTCATTCACTTACTTGATGCTGTAATCACCGTCGTTGTCAATAACGGATTGTCAGCTTTCACTTAGGAATTCACTGTCTTTCCTGTAGAACTGTTGTGGTCTCGAGTTGAAGAAATATGTTAACCACTTGCTAAGAGAAGCGTAATCATGAAACTTAGTTGAGACACATTTTAGAAAGTAATACATACATAAACCATATAAATACGCGGTATATATTGCGTGGTAAAAGAGTGATTCATTTTCAATATTGATACACATGCTCGTGCAACACTGGCATTTTGTGTTACATCGGCGGAGGACGAAGTAAACTCTACTTGCATTTGTAATGAAAAATAGAAAAATAGAAAAGAAAGAGAGACAACACTGTTTGAAATTTCTGTACTACTCTGAAAACCAAAACTGATGCACATAGAAGGGAATGTATTGCATTACTGTTGCATAAAAGTGTCTGGATTTCATCTCGTTTTTTTTTTTTTTTAAAGTATAACATTTATGCCCATATAAATGAAATGTCAAACAAATTGACTTCCATTAAAAACTTGTGTTTTCCTATGAATAGTTTATTGTTCCATTCCGTATAACTTGTGATTCTATCTTCACACAGTGTCAAATCCCATGCTTCAATAACATTCTTTTTTGTTTAGCTAAGCCATTATTAAATCGAAGCTATTCCTCAGATTATCTAGTTTCTGAAAATCAAGTTAGCTAGGAGCCTTCAGCTTAATGAAATTAACAGCACATTTTACGTGAAAATTCACTTTATGTTACATAACCAGATTACAATTATACCAATAACCACTTCTATACTAAAACTAGCCTTTGGCTAACTGGGTACTCCGCCCCCTGACCACCGCGTTTGTTCGTCCTACTTCGTCGCGTCAGCCTTTTCATCAAGTGTGAATTTCGTACATTTGCCCTTAACATTTCCTGAATTAGGCCCAGCTGGGAACTCCACCCCTTGATCTGCGCCTTTGGTCGGCCTACGGCCTCATACCTCCTAAGCACACAATTCTACCAAATTTCAAGTTTCTTTTCGTATTTCAACTATATAAAACTTAAGATTTTGTATCAAAAAAAAAAAAAAAACTCCTACTTAAGTAACTTGGGCATTTCTTCTCTCCTTCAGACTCCTTAGAAACTAAAAATATTCACTTTTGGCAATTTTCCTAAAAGTCTCGAAAGGCTAGAATTATGCCAAATTTCGTCACTCTAATAATAACGGAAGCGCCTAAACATTTTGGGGTGTAAAATATGTCCCATATAAATAACATGCGAAAGATTTTTCAGTTCCCTATAAAACCACCCTAAAGTTGGAAATGTTTATTTTGGTCAATTTACTTAGTTAACGCTGACAGAAGCGTATAAGTATACCGAATTTCAAATTTTTATTCCGATTTCAAGTATATAAAACACGAGCTTATAGGTCCAAAAAAGACCAATTTAAATAACATGGGGAATTTCTTCATCCCACTTTAGACCCCCTAGAATAAAATAAAAATAAATAAATAAATAAATAAAAATATTCACTTTGTCAAGTTTTCTGTGGGTTTGTTTCGGAAAGCTATAATCATGCCAAATTTCAAGTTTCCACGTCAACCGGAAGCACCCGTTTATTTTATGTTAGTTCATGTAGTTTTTATATTGTAAGGATCCCCACATCACAACATGAACACATGTTTACCGGAACCGGAAAGACACGAATAACAACAGGATGGGAACCAAAACAGAACAAGCCACCTGAAGAGGCCTATAAAATTGGAACCAAAGAAGAAGGAGGCATCAGTTCAAAACCGATTGCCTGCTGGAGTTGTTACCAGTACGGGCATCTCAAGTTTCAATGCTCTAGACTGTGAGTCTGTTTCCGCTGTAGCAACACGCATCAAGATAATTGCAACAAACCAGTGGACAATGGTTGTTGTGTCACTTGCAAGCCGAAATGGCACCGAACGGGAAGCAATACCTGCCCCCAAATACCATGAAGTATCTATTAAGAGAAATATACCAACATCACAATAGATGGATAAGTTAACCCAAGCAGACGATCTGGCCCTTCCCAGGACCACAACACCACTGAAGCAGCTGAAACCTTCTCAACAATTAAATGTTTCGGAAGGTCATCCATCTGACCTAGAACAACTGCAATGAAGATAGCTACAAATCACATTATTACATGGGCCAGAACCATTCTCACAGCAACTAATCAACAAGAAGAACGAAACAAGATGTTGGAAACCATACAGAAAGCTACAAAGAAAGTCTTCGTGAAAACAGTGAACCCCTTAACAGCTATGAACAGATCAATACATGTTACTCAACTAACATATGCAGACAAATAAAATACTGGGGCAAGCAGCTGGAGTCAAAACCCAAGCCATTTTAAAGAACAATAAAGCAGAAGTAGCAGGGGTAGAGCAGGTGAATTGAAGATGCTGCAACCTGCAGACATATGACTACACAGCAGAGATAAAGGATAACGAGACAGAATAATTGAACGTTAGAACAATAAAACAGATTCCCACTAACAATACATCTTCCCACTACAGACAACACAGATTTGTATCTAACATAGTCAGATAGGTTTTTAATATAACACATAAGTTAACAATTTATTATTAAACACAATTTTACATGGATATTTGCCACCTTTCAATTGTGGTTTTGCCATTTAAATACTTATGCATGCAGCACGACAAACAACATTTTCCCCCCTGGTTCCCAGTTTTGTTTATAACTCTATCAAAACAAAATAAATCTTCTCTCGGGCTTTTCTATCTTATATCTTACACTTCTTTCTTTCTATCTTACATAGCTACAGACTTGCACGTAAATGCATTTCGTTAAAGATAGAAACCGCGGCATACATTTCCCCCCGACATATACTTTAGTTTACTAACAGCATGGAAGAGAGACATGTAGAATGTTGGTTGATGTCTTACTCACTATCCAGGAAGCAGACTTTCGTGAGGGGCGTTCTTTATTACTGATTTTCTTTTCTTTTATTTTTCTTTTTTTTGTTTCTGTTTAAGGCGGCATTAGTTGGCAACTGATCGCTAGCCCTTAATAAGCTCTGGAGGTTCATTTGATGAAGGGAGTCTACGTTTCCTAAAAATCCCTGGAGGCTGCTTTGAAGCAAAGGGGATTCCCCAGCACAAACCATACCTCGCGAGGCTGCCATGAGTCGAGGAAGTTACCAATGGACCATAACTATAAGTCGCTACAAGACACCCAGGTTGCTGCCATGAACGAAGGGGTTTCCGTATAAAACATTACTTTCTTCACCTCTGGGCATAAGGAAGATACATCAAACTTTTTAGACACGAAGACTATTTTGTATTTTTTTTTTAAATTATTAGGTGAAGGACTAGAATTCCGGACTATCATTGTCTCTACCTACACAAGTTATTACATGGTGCAAGGCGCGGAAGTTTTGTACGGGACGCTCTTTTCATTAACTTTTTAATAGGCACAAAAATCGAATAGGTTAGTGTCAAAAATTTTATATCTCCCAATTTTTCTTCCATCTTATTCTTCTTTTTTTTTTCATTCTTCTTTTAGTGCGATTTTATGCCGGAAACAAGGTCTAGTAGGTAGACATATAGATCAGGGAAAGACAACAGTACAAATTTTAACATGACGGAGGATATATCGAACATGTCCTTTAATATTCTAACCTTACTAAATATTCCGACCACGTGCATAAAGACCCATATATATATATATATATATATATATATATATATATATATATATATATATATATACCCTCACGGCATTGTCAAGGCTCTATATTTGTATTTTACATTTAAAGTTGCAACCGGGTGTTTCTGACTGCCGTATTCGGTAGCCCGATCATCACCCTTGTTCGCGCGCACAGTCATTCGAAGAACTGAAAACGTACTCTATACACAAACAGTTTATGGTTGTGAACTCGGAAAGCCTGGTACTTCTGCTTGTCAAGGTCAAAAAGTGGGAGAAAAAAGGATGTGTAGAATGTAAAGAGGGTGCAACAGTGACTGATGCTTGTAAGGGAACATATTCATTTGTAGTTCATGCACATTCCGCCTGTAGCGCTACTGTGGCACAACGTATATTATAACTGTATAACTCTTGTACACCGCTAGTAGGTCTATTGGCGTTAGTGACGACCGAAACTATGTTGTCAGCTCTGACTGCGATAAGGCACTGCCGTGCTGCTTTTGCTTTTCTTTTTTCCCCTTTTTAATTTGTGAGACGCCAAACATGTTGTTTTTGCTTGATGCACGCGCTGAACGGGTTCCTGCGAGCGAAGTATTTAAGAAGTTGACTACATATTCTTGTTTGCGATAGTTTTAAATTGGTTAACTGTTGAAAAATATACGAAAATAAAGCTGTACTTGTTAAGGTATATTAGTCGACGACGTAGCTACTGACAGTGTTGATTACAGATTTTATCGAGGAAGAATTTAATTACAGTAGAGGTGAAAAGGAGACGTCCATTTAGACATCCCCCCCCTTATCAGACTCAATCGGAAATGGTCTCAATCGCTTGTACACAAATGTTCAGGCGAAATTTTCGTTTGTACACAATTAGGGGCGCCGTCAGAACGAAAACAAAGTGGGGGCTGTCTAAATGGTAGCCCCCCACCAACATGTCCTATTCAAGCACAAATTGTCGCAATCATTTGTACATTGTTTATACAGAAATGTGAAGGCGAAATTTTTGATTGTACGCAATTAGGGGCACCACCAGGGCGAAAATAAAAGGGGGGCTGTCTAAATGGTAGGCCCCCACCAACATGTCCAATTCAATCACAAATTGTCCCAATCGTTTCTACATCCTTTGTACAGAAATGTGAAGGCGAAATTTTCGTTTGTACACAATTAGGGGCGCCGCCAGAACGAAAAAGAAATTGGGGGCTGTCCAAATGGTAGTCCCCCCACCATGTCCAATTAAATCACAAATTGTCGCAATCGTTTTGTACATCGTTTGTACAGAAATGTGCAGGCGAAATTTTCGTTTTACAAAATTAGGGGCGACGCCAGAACGAAAACAAAGTGGGGGCTGTCTATGTGGTAGCAACCACCATTTCCAATTCAATCACAAATTGTCGCAATCGTTTGTACATGGTTTGAACAGAAATGTGAAGGCGAAATTATCGTTTGTACACAATTAGGGGCGCCAGCAGAACGAAAACAACGTGGGGAGCTGTCAAAATGGTAGCCCCTCCACCATGTCCAATTCAATCACAAATTGTCGTAATCGTTTGTACTTCGTTTGTACAGAAATGTGCAGGCGAAATTTTCGTTTGTACACAATTAGAGGCGACGCCAGAAAGAAAAAAAACTGGGGCGGCTGTCTAAATGGTAGCCTCCCCACCATGTCCAATTCAATCACACATTGTCGCAATCGTTTCTACATCACTTGAACAGAAATGTGCAAGCCAAATTTTCTTTTGTACACAATTAGGGGCGCAGCCAGAACGAAAACAAGTGGGGGCTGTCTAAGTGGTAATCCCCCACTATGTACAATTGAATCAGAAACTGTCGCAATCGTTTGTACATCGTTTGTACAGAAATCTGAAAGCAAAATTTTCGTTTTTAGACAATTAGGGGCGCCGCCAGAACGAAAACAAAGTGCGGGCTGTCTAAATGGTAGCCCCTCCACCATGTCCAATTCAATCACAAATTGTCGCAATCGTTCCTACATAGTTTGTACAGAAATGTGCAGGTAAAATTTTCGTTTGTAGACAATTAATGGCGCCGCCATAACGAAAACAAAGTGGAGACTGTCTAAGTGGTAGCCCGCCACCATGTCCAATTTAAGCACAAATTTTCGCAATCGTTTCTACATCGTTTGTACAGAAATGTGCAGGCAAAATTAGACACCGAAAGAGAACGAGCCACCTGAAGAGGGCCTATAAAAGTAGAACCGAAAAAGAAGGAGGCATCAGTTTACCTTTAAGAAGCTCTGGAGGTCGCATTGGACGAAGGACTTTTCCTAAATATCCCTGGAGGCTGCCTTGAATCAAAGGGGATTCCTCAACACAAACCATACCTTGCGAAGCTGTCAAGAGAAGAGGAGGTTACCTAAGGACCATAAACTGAAGTCGCTACAAGACACCCCGGTGGCTGCCATGAGCGAAGTGGTTACCCTTTAAAACAATACTTCCTTCACCTCTGGACATAAGGAAGATACATCAAACTTTGTAGACAAAAATACTATTTTGTATTTTTTTGTAAAATAAATAGGTGAAGGGCTAGAATACTGGACTATCATTGTCTCTACCTACATAAATTATTGCAATATAGCTACGATTAGGATATGTTGTTTTCACAATGGGAATTGCGTTTGAAACAATCTTGTAGAATGCAACAAAATGTAATGGCTGGAATGGGATCAAGTCCGTATACAGGGGGTCTAGGGGGGCCGGCCTCCCAAAATTTTTATTGTCCCTTTCTAAAATTATCAATGTAGGCTTGGAAATGAACTATAAATTGGGATGAACTAATATTTTTGGATCCCCCCTAACTTCCACCGGGCTCTCCTACATTTTCGGGCTGGCCACGGGCCTGAGTGGGATGGATCGAATTCCTGTTTTATTTGTGTCAGTCTTTGTTCAGGGAGCAAGGAATTTCTAAACTAGATATCAAGTAATCAGATTGATTATCAAGAAATGCTCGTCATTCCACAACTGTTTCGCAAAATGAAATATTTAAATTTTATATCCCATGAGTATGAAATTTAGGCTAAATTACACGGATGATTAATGAAATAGAACGATGATGAAATAATTGCTGGTTTGACAATTTGGGATGGAAGAACTCCGGAAAAATGTACTGACACGATGTCAATAGGGTTTGAATCGAACGAATTCAATAGTTCCAGTACTGAATTGAATAGTACCAGAGGCAATCTCTCTACTGCTGAGCCACCGTCCTCACCACCATTGTTTTGCTTTTCCAGGGACGGGTTGAAATATCAACTTAATGCAAAAAAAAAAAAAGAAAAAGAAAAAGAAAAAAAGAAAAGAAAAATAAATGAAATGAAATCTTCGTAACGTCCCACGAGTATGCCGGTTACACTAAAGGAGACGTTGATAATAAGAAATGGGTGTAATGGTGGAATGAAGAATGGGAGGAAACAGGAGAACCCCGAGAAAACCCACGAACACGGTGTTTGTCCATACGGCGCGAGCTGGGATCGAACCAGGGACCCCAAGCACCGGAGGTGAACCCTCTACCACTGGGGTGAACGCTCTACCACTCTTTCCCTTCTATGGTGGTGTAAAGAAGACTATTTCTTCGCAATATGTGGCCTTCCTGCGAAGTATGGTGGGTAGAAGTGTCCTTTACTCTACTATCCGTTTAAAAACATCTTCGTTTGTTGCTCTCTCTG
Organism: Thermobia domestica; assembly: GCF_964235325.1. Lineage (NCBI taxonomy): Eukaryota > Metazoa > Arthropoda > Insecta > Zygentoma > Lepismatidae > Thermobia > Thermobia domestica. The sequence continues at coordinate 270,541,177 of NC_137459.1, read as the reverse complement.
TTCATTTTATATCCTACATTTTCTTCCACTAAGCCCTACAAATATGTCTTCTCTAATTTCCGTAATGTTCGAGTCTCTGAACTATACAGTCCAATGCTCCTTACATAGCACTTGACCAATTTCTTCTTAAGTCCAATATTGAGCCTGCTAGTTAAGAGTGATATTTCCTTGGGTTGAATGCTTCTTTAGCTGTGGCAATTCTTGACCTGATCTCTTTGGTGCAGTAAGCGTCTCTTGTCAAAATACTTACTAGATGTTTGAAATTATCGAGCTCTTCAAGTTCTCTTTGTTCTACTTTGATTCGTAAGGGCGGGATTCCATGGGATATTCTCATGACTTTCGATTTTTTATGTTGATTTCCATTCCATACACTTTTCCAGTGCCAACTATTTTGTCAATCATCTCTTGTAGTCCTCCTTCGGTTTTAGCAATTATAACGATATTATCTGCATCCCTGATCTTGTTAATGTCCTGCCCGCCAATCCTGAAACACCGATTCCCATTAATGCTTCCTATTAAACATTCACCGTAAATGTAGAATATTTGCGGCGACATACTACATCCTGTGTGACTCCTCTTCCAATCTCCACACTATTGATTTGTCCTTCATTCAAGAGCAACTTCACTCGTTGGCCTATGTACAGGTTTTGAATGAATCGTAGATCTTTCCAGTTGACTCCGATTTCTTTAGTGTTTTCAGAAGTTTCGTCTAATTGACCCGGTCGAAAGATTTTCGCCAGTCGATGAAGCATAAACACAAGTCTTCCTTTACATCAACAATTCTTTCTGAGAAAATGTTCATCAATCCAGTGACATCTCTGGCACCCTTTTTCTTTCCGAAATCCGTATTGGTCTTCGCCCAACGTCTCTTCTATCTTATTTTCCAGCCCTCTGTTCAGTATGCGCGCAATTACCTTTCCAGCGTGGGTTATAACATCAAGAAAATTTTTTGGCTATTCTCCACTCAGGTACATCTTGCTAAAAAGTAAAGTCGGCATTTGCATTGCATTGTCTCCTAATCCCTTGAGCAAATCTACTGGTATGTCGTCGTCTCTGGTGGCATTTTTTCTTCGCATGTCTTTGATTTCTTGCACTACTTTACTTTTCAATATACTGAGATCCTTTTCTCATCATCATCCACCCCTTCCTCTTTTTCGATCGCAATATCTGTGGTGCGGTTCTTTCGATCATACGGATCTTTTATGTATTCCTCCAAAATTCTAAGAATTCTTTTATGGTCAGTGATTACATTACCTTGTTGATCTTTGATGCCAAACGTTCGTATACTTTTCTTGACTTCCCCTCCTAATTCTTGTGCTTTCCGGTGCAGCATATCATATCTGCCGCGCCGTTGAAGTTCCATTTTTTGTTCACATATCTGTTCCGTGTACTTTTCTTTGGCTCTGCCCGTTCCTCTTCTCAATGCATGCTTTTGTATTCTTTGATGTCCATGTTTTTCGCCCTTCTACGTTCCTCCGTCTTCTTAAGTATCGATTCAGTGCTAATGTAATGCAGTAGTATTCCCGTTTCATCCTAAGACGTTGTCTGCTTTCTGCCCCGAGGAGGTGTAGGTTGGGATTTTCTCTTCGTTTAGAATGAGAGCCGAAAGCTTTTCTCAAACCTCTGAAAGACTTAAATATTTGGATGTTTATGATGTTTGTGATAAATGTACTAGCATGTTTGGATGTTTGCATTTTTTAAAATAAATTTGTATATATTTTACAAAGAGATTTTAAGATAAACATTCTATCTTATATGTGTACAAATGTATCAAAATAATAGAAACACTTGAAGAAAGTGCTACTTACCAGCTTAATATGGCGTTGGATCGCATTTGGCCTTGAGAACAGCTTTGATACGACGTCACATGCCGTCGTATAAGTCGAAATTGCATCAAGTAGAACATTGCACCATTCCTCGTCAATGTGTCATTTATTTACATGAGAGAGAGAATAGCGGCGAAAATATATGCCTAATGCGAGTCCGCAAAACTGACCACATATGGTCACTTATGTTCAGGTGCAGCGGTTGTGGGTTCAGGAGTGATATTGAACTTAATCCTGATATTCATCACACCACGTCGTAACAATTCGAGTTGTGTGAATGGGCAAATCACCATCCTGGAATATGGCGTCATTTGCTGGAAACAACATCTGAATCTTAGAACGCACGCAGTCCCCTAAAATGGCGTGCTACTGGTAAGCGTCTATACGGGACTCAGAATATTACGATCACAGCATCACAGAGTGACTGCCATGTTCACGATTGGTCTTAGGTACTGGAGCTGATACACTTCTTTGGGCGTCTGGCATACATACAGACGGCACGTGGTTTGTAGTAAGGTGAACGATGACCCATTCAACCATATAATACTTTTATGTCATCAGTTGTTCATATTTTGTGCTCGCGACACCATTTGCATCGTGTTGAAGCGTTATGTCACTTGCCAGCGGTTTTGATCGTGCAACCTGACCCCGTATGCCCATGCCTTGTAATTCGTGACGAATTCTGATTTTCGCCACAAGCTGTGGGTAATTTTACTTGTGTTCCTTCATCACTTGCACCACGACCGCACAAAGGTTTTAAATCACAACTCGCTTTAATGCTCGGTGCCACCCGTAGCTGATAGTTTTGTTTCGACCACTATTTCTCATCACTGATATGCTTTTCCTTGAATTTTTGTAGTTCGTCATTATCATAGTTACTGTCCTTTAAAAGACATCTAACACACTTCTTTCGTCACCTCAAATCATACAACCGAGTGCCAACAAATTGTCCTCTTTGAAATTGAGACAGATAACCAATTTTACACTATCACTGTCTGCTCAGTTCACTGTATATCCCGTTATACTGCCCCTAGCGTAGTACGGAATGTTCCCAAATACTATCGGGGAACTTATTTTTAAATCATTTCGGAAGGGTTATACTTTACCCCTCGCTCTTAAATTATTTTAGATTTATGCATTCCGAATACTTATGTAGCCTGTAATAATTTATGTCGTATCGCATCAAGATAGAACCATTTTGGCGAAAGTATTGAATAAAATTATTTTATTATATTATTAATGTAGGAAATATCCAGAATTTGGAGAAATTTATCGTCTTCTATCCGTTAACCTTCGACTGCTTTTAACTCTAACTAGTAAGATAATCAAAATGTCACAAATAAAACATAAACTATGGTTTTATCAAAGAGAGCAATTATTGTTGAGGTTATTAAAAAAATCATTTTCTTTTATATGTGCATCGAAGTTCATATATCGGGTGGATTTTATCTCCTTGTTTGTGATGTATTTTTAAAGCAAAATAACATGGTTATTCATGCAGATTGAAGGAAGACGCATGTCAAGTTCTATTAAAATCGGATAAGACTTACGAGATGTATGGTGGAGAAGACAGACATAAAGATAATCAAACAGACAGATACACGAATACTGCTTGAGTGGAATTGCGTAATCCTTGCTACGTTCACTTCAATAAACTAAGAAGAATACTGTCGGCTACGTAATAAACGTGGGAAGAAGCGATAATATGAAGAAATGGATTAGTATTTTCAAGATGAATGATCTGTGAAATACTTGGATCTGGGAAGCACATACATTGACTCGCAACAGACTAATAGGTACCCTTGCTAAGAAAATGACAGGGAGGTACCGCGAATGGCATTTGATAGATGGACTGCAGAACTAATCAAGGGGAAAGGTTAGCAATAATGTATTGTTGTAAAAGAATGTTGAATGTAGAGTTTATTGAACCTTCGAACCAAGTCTTACCATGAACATAACATTAGCTAAAACAAGGAATTTATTAGATTGTTTGATTCCATTTTGCATTTGATATCCTTTCAAAGTAAATAATAATTTTCACTAATAGCGTAATGTTACATTTCATATACACTATAAGCAATACGTCTTTTTATTATTATTATTATTATTATTATTATTATTATTATTATTATTATTATTATTCCGGAAACATAACAACTGGTAATTATTATTCGTAAAAAGCAGAACAAATATTTGAATTAAGCAATATTTTAAATTTAAACCAGAAAAAAACAAGTCATATGATCATAGCAATCCGGGAAGAGTATTAGATTTGTTGCTGACAAATATAGATAACAGTTTTATGCATTTTGACATCCCACCACTGACTAAAGTCGATCGCTTCCATCCCTCATTCGTGTTAGATTGGAAAATAATATGCAGTGGCAAATATGGTCAAGTTCCTCGGTAAAATACATATAATTTCAAACGAACAAATTTTCCAGGTATTTGCAAAGGTATTAGGGAAATTAACTTAATAAATTATTGCAAGTAACAGTGTCAATGAAGCCACTGACCATTTATATAATTTAATTTATTCTGTATTAAACGAGCATGTACCTAAGAAGTCAATTGGTTGTAATCAAAAATATAAGAATACATGGATGACGCGAGAATTGAAAGCACTAATAAGCAAACAAACAAAACAAATATTCTGTTAAATCAAAAGAACAAATGATGACGCATTATATCAGAGATATTCAGATCTGAGGAAACTTGTAAAAAAAGAAATACATTGAAGCAGGAAAATATCATTATTCAGGTTTGGAAAATAGTATGTATAAGAACAGCTCATATATTTGGAACATTTAAAAAAATCTAACTGTAAACAAGTACCAAGTCAAATAAATTCTCACCTGTTATCTTTCACCTGTGTAAAATAAATTCTCACATTCTCATTTTCACCTGCATCTTTTATCTAAAAAACATTACAGTACAACATTAAATTTTAGATATAACTTCATTTCTCACACTTTTATTAGAAAGCCAGATAGCAAGATAGAAAACAAACCTCTTTGCAGAGAGGCTTCCCATATTCCACTTTGCTGAAATATTGATGTACTGATAAATTCATTAAACTAGTTATAATATTGCACAAAGATATTCAACTAATTTATTTAAGTACATTGCACTGAGTGTAGTGTGTACATTTGCTATGGGCTTATCCTCGTGAATCAAAATGTAATAGCGTAAACTATATTTTATAACATTTAAAGATTATTCGGATCATGTATCATACAACTTGTTTGCTATGCAGTCCACATCTTGATTAGTAGGTTATGTCATTGCGTAAATATACTCTAATCATTATAACTGAGTCTGCACAATAGAGAATAACATAAAGCAATGCAACTTCTTAATTACCTGAGCATCATGTTGTGAAATAAGGTAACTATTTTTTCCGGACGTTCTAATTGTTGATTAGTTAATGCATTACGATTTCCGAATACAATATGAAATAGTAAACACCAGACTATTAAATATATATATATATATATATATATATATATATATATATATATATATATATATATATATATACATATATATACGAGTTATATATTATATATATTTCCTATTGTATATATATACGAGTTATTTTTTTAGGTTGCATTTTCTCCCTGTATAATTCACAGCTAATATTACACTAGTATACTTAATAAATTGTATTAGTTTAAAATAATATTTGTAAATCGTTCACTACAGCCTTGGAATGAAAATTTAGCTTAAGGAAACCAAAAAAAAAAAATGTAATGAAACACATACATTATTCACCTGTATATGTACTTAAACAATGTATATATCGTAACACATACGCATATTTAAATATAATTACCACTTTCATTATTGCTCATTATTTTCTGTTACACTTCTAAACAGTATAACAAATAAAGTTCAGAAATGAAATTTTAAATGTAATGTTGATTATTTACCATAAAAGCATTTGAATATAAGAAACTTTCTTGATGTGCTTTGCATTTTGTTAACACTGGAAATGTTGAAGTATGCATAACTCAAATAATCGTGTTACTTATTTTGACGTAAATAAATAACAGTAATACAAACAAAAAACATGAATTTTACATGATTTTTTCCTTACCATTTGTCGAAACTAGATCATAGCAAAGAATCAATAGTAGAAGTGACATAACCTCAAGGATATACTTCACAGCATTAACCACTTAAGAACATATTTCATAGAAACACACACGCACGCACACACACACACACACACACATATATATATATATATATATATATATACTAACCATTCTTCCTCATACTAACCATTCCTTTTGGATAAATTAGCCCTGATTGGCAGCAAATAATTTTTCGTTCGGGTGGGAAAACTGAAATGTATTATGTTACATTGAAAGGTCAGTTTAACTGGCTTAAGCAAACGTCATTTTTGCATTTATAGAAACTCCATCTTGCCTATCGAATTAATGCCATACAATTTCTCCCTTTATTAGTCTTTATTGCACAAAAATGTCAACGTAACTTCAAAATAGTTCTGGAAACCTTGAAGCAACTTCCTATTGTTTTTCAAGTCATTATTTGTTTAAGTCGGAGCAAAATTGATTAGTAACATCCATATATTATGTTAAATGCTAGCCGGAACTATGTAATTATAAAATTATGTGTGTTATATTTACATGGAATTTATGAAAACTATTACAATTACGCATGCTGTTTCACATTTCCTTTTACAGAGATTGGAAGGTATATTGCATTCGCAAAAATAAGCCAATATATCTATTCCAAAGAAATTCGAAATCAACCATGTTTCTGACTTGAAATTTTTTCAAAGCAAATGTCATTGGCATGTAGAATGAAATTTCGAAAATTTTACTATATATATATAATAAAAGTTCCACCGCTCTCTTGATGTTTTCAATCAGATATACTGTTTAATTCAAATAAGGCCTTTTCTGAAAGTTCTCACAAAGTATGGTGGCTCAAAGCGTTCAAATCTGGTGTTAATGATTCCTGGCTGAATCTAATTTCAAGTGAGTTTGTGGCGCGCAACATCGTATTCATAGGTTTCCCCGAGGTTCTCCTGTTTCATCCCACATTGTCATCCCACCAACTACTTCACAATGTTAGGAATCACGGTGGCTCAGTGGTAGAGCGCTTACCATTCGTGTGTGGGATCAATGTTTTAATCTCAAGTTTGTGGTGGACGTGGTGTCCGTGGCTTTTCTCAAAGTGCTCCCTTTTTTCCCACATTTCATTCCACCTATTCTTCATTCATCATTCACTTGTTTAATCATAGTCTTCTTTAGCCAAAAAAGACAGAATCGTGGGACTGAAATATGTTCTTTTTTTCCTTTGCGATATTTTCACTTCCGTTATTCATCTGTCTCTTTTAGACTACAGGGCGTATTCGTGGGGCACACAACTATATGTTCCATTGAATAATAATAATAATAATAGTAATAATAATAATAATATAAACTCGCACTTTCCTGCCTTTGAATAATACAGTTTCAATTTTGATTTTCCCAAGTATTTCAAAGTTTCTAACTAGAACTGAAACTACTTTCCATTGTTTTTTTTTTAATATATATAGGCTTCTTGGGTATTGTGATAATTTTCGGTAGAATAACCTCAGAAATATTACAGGAATTGCAAAACAACGTGTATGAATACTTAATGCTGATTATGTAGAAAACGTTGTACAGAGAGAAATTAATTATAAACTGTGTAAATGGCTAAGACAAAGATAATAGTCACAAAAGTCCTGTTCAATCTTCCCACTCTTTCCATTTTCTCGGATAGTGTTGACCAACAATTTCACTCCTAAGCTTTCAAATCAGATAACCTTGTACATCTATGCCGCTATGCTAAGAAACAGCGTTTATGGTATTTAAAGGCAGCAATCTGAGTTCTTTTTAAACGTTGTTAGCAAATCAGAAGGCTACGGTGTTGTCACCAGTTTATACTTGTCTATTGATGTACGAAAGAAGTAAATTATCGCTCCCTCGCGTCTGCTTAGTCACATCCTTTATCACACGGCAACGTTGCGTCAAACTTCTTTTAATTTGCCATCGGTCAAGTTCCAGCTTTCATTTCCAGAAAACACTCAAATAGTGCAAAGGAAAAAAAATATCAAAACAAAAACGAGAAGAGCATGTCTTCACGATTGGGAAAATAGCATATGTAACATGTAGAACAGAGGAGGAAAGGGATGGATTAAGAAAACAAAATAGAACAATTGTTTGGAGTGTGTGACAAATAATTGATTTACGAGGAACATACCTAAAAAAATAAAAACAAAAATACATCGAAGTTCGTGCTTGTTTGCAAGAATTGTGTTTATTAGAAACGTCATGATTTTTGTACGTTCTTTCATCTCTTGATGTAGTTTACTTAGATAAAGAAACTGTGACGCTATAGAGCATTTAGTTTGAAATTATTGGATTAGCAAATTATTCATTTCTTGAAATAGTATAAATATAGCACACATATGGACGAAATAAACTGAACATCCTCATATAAATTAACAATTTTGGTCGCATTAAATTAATAAAATATATATCTTTTATCAAACATGCAGTACGCTTAATAAAACTTTAATTAGAACTTTACTTTTTCTGACAATATTTAAAACATGAAAAGTAACAACATATGCGTTCATTTCAATATGCTTTATACTTATATTTTATAATACTTTTTTTCCAAGATATAATTTAAAATTATGTCTACACATTTTATTTTTTAAAAGGTAATGTAACTATAAAAAAGCCAATGTGGCATCGTGTGGGACAGTTCGAATGTGAGAAGATATTTCCTAGTAGATTATCAAGGTTTTTTTTCTTCAAATAGTAATTTCACAAACATTTGACGAGTAATACCGACTTTTCGCTTTCGGTGTTCCACATAATAAGGTTAATCCAATATAACATACATTAATTAATATGGATCTACAAACTCCAAACACTGTTTGTATATCTTGGTTCATATTTGGTTGCTGTGGTTTATATTGTGTATTGAATTGAAAAGTACGACTGATGTATACCATTTTCAAAGAAGATAACAACTACAATACGTATATTCGACTAAGAACGTATAGTTTTACTATCGCTCAGCCAACAATTAATTGCCACAGTGGAACAAATACATAATCTACAATGTGAAGCTCTTAACTGCATTTTGCAAAGCCCTATTTTCAGGAAAGTTCTTTCCCGCTAAGAAGCATTGAAGATTACAATATAGTTAGTAGTTAGTGGAATATATATTGAGAGAATACAGTTAGTGAGAAAGAGTTGCATATTGCATTTCATGAAGAGAGTCTCCGCCGCGCCGTTGTACGAGTGACATACGGGAGTGTGTTGATGTGCAACAGGAGGACACCATGTCCATTGTCGATTGCAGAATGATTGCGGACAAATTTGAGGTGCATTCCATAGAGTTAAGAGCCGCAATGATCCGCTATTATGATTTCGCCTCGTCGGAGAAAGATATGATAGATCACTCACACCATACATAAACACACTACTAACAACACCTGCGGGTGGAGGGGTTGGTTTCGGAACTTCTCTGGACGTTGATCACGATTCAAACACTGCACTAAAAGTTTACGATTGCCGTAGCAGATCTGTTTTAATCAAATGTGAGAATTCAATGAACATAACCTTCTCGATTTTCCAGTACAAACATATAACTACATATCTCTAGACAGCTATCCATGTTGGTCGATATCAACTTATATTAATGAGTCAAACCTTTTTTCTTACCTTACCGATTGTGCGGAGCCTCCGAACGGAAATAGCGAGATACACCCTGTTTCAAAAAGAATATATGTATTACGAAGAATTATTTTGTCCAAACTATCGATCGCTGCGCCTCGGCTCAGCTATTGAAGAAACGAGTACATAGTCTAGTTTATATTAATGTATAGCCGCTAGATCTAAGTTGTCTTCTGTTTTGCTTGTTATCCGTCATATGTTTAAAATGGCTACTCTAGGCTACTCCACAGCAGAAATCATTTTGTGTTCTCGAGTTTGCGAAGTGCAATTCCGTAATTACAGTGCTAAGACGTTTCAGGTTGAGGTGCCAGATTAATTCTCCAAATGGGTGGAACATTTGCAGATGATATCGACAGTTTGTAGGTACAGGATGTGAATGTAAAGGAAAGACTCCTGACCGCCCTCGTGTTCCTGAAGAAAATGTTGCCCGAATTCAAACTGTTTTCCAAAGTAGTCCTTCAAAATCAACTCGTCGTACCAGTCAGGAGTTACAAGTGCCGACAACAACGATTTGGCGTGTTTTGAGACGTCGGTGGGTTATGAAGCCGTACGATTTACAGCTGTTACAAGCTCTGCGTCCTGATGACAAACGCAAACGTGTTGCATTTTATAACGAGATTCTGGATGCTATTGACAATGATTACACTTTCGCACAACGCATCGTGTTCAGTGAAGAAGAGGCTTTCCCTGTTAGTAGTCAAGTGAACAAGCAAAATGTTCATATTTGGGGCCTATAGAACGCACATGCATTCAATGAACATGTACGAGATTCGCCCAAAGTCAATATGTTTTGTGCGATATTCCGATCATTTCTTTTCGGTCCATTCTTCTTTAATGGAAACACGGTTAACATTCAGCAGTATCTCGCTATGTTACAAAACTAGTTGTTTCCGAGGCTGCATGAAAACAACTTGATTTTTCAACAATACGCCCTCCCCTCTCTCTGGAGTCGCCAAGTGCGTGAATATCTGAATGAAGGTCTACCAAACCGTTGGATTGGTCGTCAAGGAGCTGGCGACTTACCATGTTTCAGCTGGCCTCCACGGTCACCGGATTTGAGAACCTGTGACTTATTCCTGTGGGGTTTCCTTAAAGACAACGTTCATGTACCACCACTCCCATAGAACCTGAAAAAGTTGAAGAACCAGATCCGTTCTGTCATAACATCAGTGACGCAGGACATGCTTGCCCGAGTATGGGAGGAATTTGAGTATCGATGTGATGCTGTTCGTGTCGCTGATGGAGAATATATTAAACATCTGTAATTTGAACTTTAAACTGTAATTTGTTTCGTAAATATGTGTGTAAAATTTCATATACGAATGTCTTAAAGTTTAATAAATATATGCATTCGAAATACGGATATTCAATTTGAAACACGGTGTATGTACCTCACTTCTTGAAATCGTATAAAACATTTTTCGAGAGTACACTCCCATGGAGTTTCCGAGAAGATGATCATAACATGGTTTTGGATGACGGCCACGAGCATCAATTTCGAACATGTAATTGACACAAAATTTTACAACTGAACAATCAATTGTGTGTTCATTCATCGCCCCTGGCAAAATTGCGCTCTTAGTGTTTTTCCAGCCTAGATGTACAGAATGTTGTAGATTAAATTACGAATGATTATGAAATTTTACAAACATATTTACGAACCTCTCAAGTTCAAATTACAGTTCAAAGTTCAAATTACAGATGTTCAATATATCCTCCATCAGCGATACGAACAATATCACATCTATACTCAAAATCCTCCCATACTCGGGCAAGCATGTCCTGTGACACTGATGTTATGGCAGTACCGATCCGGTTCTTCAACTCTTCCAGGTTCTGTGGGAGTGGTGCCACATAAACGTTGTCTTTAACGAAACCCCACAGAAAGATGTCACAGGGTGGCAAATCCGGTGACCGTGGAGGCCAGCTGAGACATGCTAAGTCGCCAGCTCCTTGACGATCAATCCAACCGTTCGGTAGAGTTTCATTCAGATATTCACACACTTGGCGACTCCAGTGAGGGGGTGCCCCGTCTTGTTAAAAATCAAGTTGTTTTCGCGCAGCCTCGGAAACAACCAGTTTTGTAACATAGCGAGATACTGCTGACTGTTAACCGTGTTGCCATTAAAGAAGAATGGACCGTAAACAGATGATCGGGATATCGCACAAAACACATTGACTTTGGGCGAATCTCGTACATGTTCAATGAATGCATGTGTGTTCTGTAGGCCCCAAATATGAACATTTTGTTTTTTACCTGACCACTAACACGGAAAGTCGCTTCATCACTGAACACGATGCGTTGTGGAAAAGTGTAATCATTGTCAATAGCATCCAGAATCTCGTTATAAAATGCAACGCGTTTGCGTTTGTCATGAGGACGCAAAGCTTGTAACAGCTGTAACTTGTACGGCTTCAGAACCAACCGAAGTCTCAAAGCACGCCAAATTGTTGTTGTCGGCACTTGTATCTCCTGACTGGCACGACGAGTTGATTTTGAAGGACTACGTTGGAAAGCAGTTTGAATTCGTGCAACATTTTCTTCAGGAACACGAGGGCGGTCAGGAGTCTTTCCTTTACATACACATCCTGTATCTACAAACTGTCGATATCATCTGCAAATGTTCCACCCTTTCGGAGGATCAATTTGGTACCTCAACCTGAAACGTCTTTGCACTGTAATCACAGAATTGCACTTCGCAAACTCGAGAACACAAAATAATTTTTGCTGTGGAGTAGCCATTTTAAACATATAACTGTTACCAAGCAAAACAGAGGGCAACTGGCATTTAGTTGCTATTACTATAAACTAGACTATGTATTTGCTTCTCCAATAGCCGAGCCAAGGCGCAGCGATCGATAGTTTGGACAAAATAATTCTCCGTAATACGTACATTATTTTTGAAACAGGGTGTATTTTCTATTCATATTTAGTCGAAAGTAAAGTCAAATGTCCAGTAATCCTCTTTGTGGATGAACATAAAACCCACCTTACTTTACAATTAAGTGAATGATATTCTGAGCTTCAGATGTGTTAATTGTCTTGTATCTAAGTACAACCAAAATCTAACTCGATGATGTTAGTGCTCTCCGTCCAATGAAGCTGCGTGGAAAGATGTTATGCATCGACGTCGCGAACAGCCGTTCTCAGTTGTTATTAAAAGGAAGTTTGCTCCGCTATTACAAGACACAATTAAAAATTGCATAAAGTCAGAAAGCCTGATAAAAGGCTTTAAAGCATGCGGATTGTAACCTTAGAATCCTAATTCTATTAATCTCAGTGAATGTCTTGGTAAAAGAGAAAGTAGACTTCCTTCAGGGGAATCAAACACCAATTTTGAACAACCTATTGTCGGTAGAATTTGAAACCTCGGAATGTTATGAAATTTAATGTGATTAGGAAATGTGAACAACTCAAAAATTTCACCAGTTTGACAAATCATGAAACAAAATGTGAATATTTTCACATTCTACATCATATTCATGATAAATTGACGCAAACTTCTCCAATGGTCACGGTCACACAAACAACGCAAACATAATATCAAGATAATGAGGAAGCTGCAAGTGAAACACTCGTAGTAGAAGAGCTATTGAAAGCGGAAATGGAAAGTCTAGTGAAGAAAATTTGAAAAGAGATTATGGTGTTGCTGTGGATAGTGAACAAAGTTCACTAAGGAATTAAAGAGAAGTGAGTTTAGGCGTTCTCATATTCCACTACTTCAAGATTGGTTTGGCCTCAAACGCCTAAAAGAGAAAGCAAGATAATTCCATTTGTAATTTAATCCAATAAATGGAAACTGCTTTATAAAGAAAAAGACACTGAATAGAAGGCAACAGAAGAAATCCAGAAAGACTAGAGGAAAAGAAATTGACTCAAAAAGATCGCTGCAGTGGAATATATTAAGAAAATCAACTTGCAGCCATCACAAGCGAAGGAAGCATCCATAAGGCAAATTGCGAGAATAAACATGGAGACCCGTTGACAAGTGGAACAATGAAACGACAACTATTTGGAAATGATCAAGATCTTCAGATGAATAAAAAGCGTCAGTTTGTACAGTGTGGCAGACCTAAATCAACATATTGGCCAAACATTCCATTCTGCATTTTAACTATCTTCAATTTTGTGCCATCAATGCGGACAGTCTCTGGGGTCTTATTGTGCACAACTTGCATCCTATGCAGTTTGCAGCTTTGCATTTTGCCCTCGAAATCTACCAACGCCCAAGATGAAGAATCTGAATGTGACAGTAATGCCAGTAGGATATATTATTATGCTCAGAGTCTGCAAATTGTGGAAGCTAGGGACAGTGACAGTTAGTAAAAATCAACTTTATTGAGCAGTTGCTGATTTCAACCGTTGTTCTTAAAATATGGATCATTTATGTAGTTAATACGCATTTTTTTTAAATATCAAACACATTATATAAAACATAACTAGTATGCTAACCACTCTACTTACTTAAAACACATTTCAGTTATAGTTACTGGTTTAGTTTCAGGTGCACATCACTGTAACTAAAAGTGCCCAAGTTAGAGTTCACGGTGCCCATCACTATAGAGTCATCACGACACTTTATATTTAAAAGAAAAACAATGTAATTGAATTTAAGTGGACTAAAACATACACGGTTTTGTGGTAGGAACATTGTAGAATCCAACGGTGAAAATATAATTTTGAAATTTAAAAAACTGATTGGTCTCTATTGGAATTACTAAAAAGAATGGTCCCTAAGGTGCCCATCACTATATAGTTTACTTATCAGTAATTGAGGAACTCATCCAAAAAAAAAACACATATACATCACCGCGAGACGTATCATTCAGCACATATCCCTGCCGAAAGGATCTGCGTTAACGGTTAAGATAGAAAAAAAAAAGTCCTTGCTAGATTTCACGGATCTTGACAAGGGGATGATACAAATCATGAAGAACATGTGTGATGATATTCTCCCAGTTTCTTCCCTATTTCTCTTAGCATTATCCATGATGTTTCCATAGAGTCTTGGTGTGTGATGAACTCTGGCTGTTTCACTTTCATCTTGAAGAAAAAGGCAGTTGATGGAATGGAGAAACGGATTGTGTGTGTGTGAAAATAAGTGGTGTAATGATCAACCTCAAGTTTCACGAAAATACATTCGTTTCATGGATACAAGCATGACTACATTATAGTGAATCAATTGAATCATATTTTGAATAACATTTCCAGAGGATCAGAGAAGCAATGTTTTTACCTGCGAAACTTCATTTATCTAGCACTTACAGTTGCCAGCTACAAAAGAGTTTGCTTTACTTTCTGACTGTCCTCGCTATATTATTATTTATTAAGTAATAGTTTAAATATTTTAAGAGGCATATTAGGATTTAAAATTGTATTATAACAATACTGTTAGAAGTATACAATAATTTTCCATTTAAAAAAAAAATCTATAGGATTTGCATATAAGAAAACCAGTATAAGTAAAATTTATTAAGCGAATTCAGAAATAATAATAATAATAATAATAATAATAATAATAATAATAATCATAATAATAAACAATGAACCAAACATAAAAATAAAATTTATAATAAACAAAATAGACAAGAAAATGTATTACAAAGTTATGAAAGAGATGAAGATAAATATAGCTATTATTTATGTTGTTTACTGATTTGTCGTGATGTTACACTGCACCTTAAGGTATTCAAAATGAAATGAGACAAATTATTATAAGGAATTAGAAAACAGAAAGGGTTGAATACAAAATGTATAAATGAAGACTTAAAAAACAAACAGTGCCTTCATAATAACTGACTTGTATTTATCTTTAGGTCAGTGCTATCTGTAAGAAACTTATCAACTAATTTGAATTAGGTGTATCGTTGACCAAAATGCGTTATTTGGAATTACGTGTATATTAGGGACGCTTGTATAAGTGTTGTTTTTTGTACACTGTACAGTGCTCACAAAAAAGAGTCATGAACAGGACTCGATTTGTTATTATTTTTCTTTGTCTTTTTCTAATAAATGTTAAATATATTTCAGTATAACACACTAACTGAACCATATAAATTATCAGTTTAGGAGTGGTGTGGAGTTTTCCCAGAATGACTCAGATTGTGTATAAATTCTGACTATTCGTGCTAATCGTTCAAGATTGTCCCTTATCATATAACCTTGAACATTTCCAGTGCACTGTACCTATGCGGTGTAAGTTGTTTGTAACATATAGCGAAAGATTAGTATATTTTAGTAGCAAAGTCATTTTGACTATCTTAAATGTTTAAGTTATCTACAATTATAAGTGTTAATACCACTGTCTCATAACAAACTGACTGTCCGGTCGTTATATGTTCAGGATTTTGAGCATGTGGACTTATTATTATTATTATTATTATAATTATTATTATTATTATTATTATTAGTATTAGTATTATTATTGTTGTTGTTGTTATTATTATTCCTAAGAATATACTTTTATTTCACTGTACATATTGAATGTAGATGACACGAAGAACGGGAGAGTGACCACTTGTTTTGAGCCACTGAGCACAACATTTTATAACAGTTTGCTCTGAGGAGTTATTGCTTCCCGTTAAATAATAATAATAATAATAATAATAATAATAATAATAATAATAATAATAATAATAATAATAATAATAATAATAATAATAATAATCAGAATTTAAGTGAGGCAAGAAACGAAAGGGGAAGAGACAAGCAAGATTATTGATTAGATTGAAACACAATTGAATCCGCTAATATAATATGATAATCTTGTAGCAGATATACATCTAAAATTTAATTTAAAAAAAACATTATAAATTTTAGTTTTCACTTACTACTGCTATTGCAAAAGCTGAAAACAAAATAGTTTTTGTTTTTTATGCTGCTAGAAGTAAAAAGGAAATCTTGGAAATGTTGTAGTTCGAAAATAATTAATAGGAAAATAACATATTCAAATATTCTGCGAAAATATCCTGGAGAACACAGGTGATAAATTGAAGTGAATAGTGACAAAATAATTGCTGAAGTGACAAATTGAGAGGAAAAGAACGAACCTCGAAGAGATGTACGTAAATCATTGTTACCAGGATATAAACTTCAATAACCTGAAAACAAATATGTTCTTTTTTTTTAAATAATCGAATAACAAAAGAACGGAACACAGTAATAAATTTTAACGTGAATTAAAATTTAAATTTACGACTGAGGCATTTTACGCCCCAGAAAATCTGCAATCGGTAGATAAACGGTAGAGTACTTGTTATAATGTTACAGGAAACCAATAATCTTGAACGATCTACGACTCAGTCCATCAAAAATGATGATCTAACTACTCAGGTACCGTGATTCCTCATTAACTGAGTCATCCAGTTCCAAAATGGCTCTTATCCAGTTACAGAAAATCCCAGAAAACTTAAAAAAAAGTGTAGGATACACATGCTTCGTAGAACTGGGAATACTTCAGTGTGTTCATGTGAAAAACCTGTATATCCTCAAATGTTTGCAATTCTACGAAATGCATCATTCCTACAGTGTTTCCACGGTTTTCTGGGATTTTCTGTAAACGGACAAGAGCCGTTTTGGAACTGGACGACTCAATTGATATATTGATATGGCATATGCCAATTTGAAATCTTACTGCTTGACATTTTTTTTTTTCTAATTTCATTAAAAATATTTAGCAAAACTTTGATTAGAATTCAATGTCACTAGCTAAATACTTATATATGAGCTACAACCAGCGGTTCTTGCCGCGTCCTAATTAAAAACGTGGATAAAAAAGGGATAAACATCCGTCGTTGTTGGGTCTTTATTCAGAACCCGATTTTTTTTTTTAAAAAAAGAGAGAGAATGAGAAAGAGAAAGAAGAATGTTGTTCTTCCATTGTTCGGATATTTTAACCAATGTATAATGTTCGTTGCATACATACAAGCGTTCTTGAAAACCGTGAGAAACATGTATGCATTTTCGCATTTACTTGGAGCCTTCAAATATCCCACTCAAGCCAACAATTAAAACAAATACAGCTTCGTACGCCATTAGATTTGTTGAAAATATATATGTGCACGAAACATGGTGGGTCTAGGTAAGCCCTATCTATGAGAAAAGATGATGCCAGACATGCGCACATTTTATTATTAACGAACTGTAAATAATCGTCGTTGTCGGGTCTTAATGTAGAACCTGAATAAAAAGACAGTAAGAAAAATATCTTTAAATGAATGTCTCCATAGCCATTCCATTACTCGAATATTTACCCTTTCCTTTTGTGCAAGCCCATGACAACATGAATAACTAAGAAAGCATTTATCCTGGCACACTGGTAAACACACATATTTTAAAACTGTATCATGCGGGTTGCATACACACAAGACATTTCAAAAGGTGTTAAATTCGTAGTGTTACAATGCGAAAAACAAATAACGTGCATAACTTGCGACTTCCCTGATCCACGCGGACCAAAAATCGAGAAAAGCTGCTTCGTACGCAATTAGATATGGTGATGATCTATATGTGTACACTAAATTTACCGCTCTTCATGACTCATTTCTATGCTAAAATCTGAGACAGATCCATACAATATTTTGTTATTATTAATAAACATAATAAATAATAATAATATGAAATAAATATTCCATAAAAATTAAACAAAATAATATTCAAGCAAACTTTTATTAATTATATTTTTGGCAAGAAGACTGTTATTGATCTTTGGTGACTGTAAGGCCAAACATTGCAAAAGGAATTTCTATAAAAATGTATCAATACCAGTACATTTAATCAAGGCTCATATAATTTATAGATCGCTTTTCCTTCTCTGCGCTTTCTGTCTTTGTATTTATCTGTTGTATGTAACGCTTTTAATCTTGATACTACTCAGGAAGTTTTCAATCAAACTAGAAGAGTTTCTCTTTCCTTCTCCTCTGGTGTTTTTAACATTTTACTCAGAAACCTATATATATATATATATATATATATATATATATATATATATGGAGGAGTAAGATCGATTTTGGAACGTTTCTGCTACTCTTCAGAACTCTTACAGAAAGTACCGCCACGTTGTATATATGTTGATTTTGTTTAGCGTCGTTACTGAATCAAATTCAACGATGATTTGCAAGTAAATACATTTGTGTCTGATCATTGGACAAAATCCTCCGAGCCACTCTCGTAAGGAAACGGATGTCTAGTCGTGAGTGAAGGTCCTGATTAAGTGTACAATATTGTTCAGAGGGCCATTAAGGTTACTCCGCTGTGGACTTTCAATAGAAAAGTTTTCGCTCACCTGCTCTGTTCATCCTTCGGCGCCTGATCCGACGGCGCTGCTGGTTGCTATGGAAACGGCTTCTGTAGACGAGTACGGAGTGGAATCAACGCTCAGTGTTGGGACTAGGCCGGAACGATTTGGACGCTCCGCGACTGCTCTCGTTGGCTCATTCCCACCCGCGCCGCGTGGACTTTCATTCAAGTAATCCCAGTGCTTTTTGGGTGCGTGAGATATGAATTCAATCGCGTCTTCTCACAACGATCTGTGAATTAATTCGCAAACGGATCGCTTATGTGAAAGAGAAGCACGTGTTCTTTCGTGATTACACACGTTTATTTTTCTAGAAGCACATCTTTACATCTGGTGAGTGTTCTCTCAATTTTCTTTCAGATATTCATACATTCTTAGACAAGATAGATTTGATATATTTTTTTTTTCATTGTTTTACAAGAAATAAATCACTTATTTAACACATCCACCCTTCTACATTTTTTCTTTTATAAACAATGAAATAAATTACTATCAACTGACGTTAAAAATAATTAAATATCGCTGATTCATAGATAAACATAGCTTGGTTTCTAGAATTAGCGTCTCAGCATTAGATGCGATTACAGTTTTCAAAATTTAAATGCATAAAAATGAGAAATACACAGCAATGTTTATTACTTACACCGATAAAAGATCACGTAATATCAATATAATTTTCTACATTTATTTTATATATACTACCTTTAAAATACTCAGTAAAGCTTAAGAATATTTAAGATATTCGAAATAAGAAATCATTTGAAAAATGCAATAAAGTTTTTACTACCAGTCCTAAAATATTATTAGCTTGAAGCTATATTTATGCTAAATTGGTCCACCTGTTATTTGTTTTCTTACTGAAATAAGCAAAGCTTCTAAGTTTCAAACACTGCATTTATGTATTTGATTACTTCTTCGAGCAGTATACGAAAACTTACTACTTGGTGTTTTTGAAACTGAAAGTTAGTGAATTTTATGCTATCTTTATCTCATTATATATTACGGAACATATATATTCAAAGTTTGGTTCTTATGAATTTTAATGCATAAATAATGTTTGTTTTTCTTTTTCTCCCCCCTATCTATCTTCAAATCGTATTACTACATTAAAAGGCATGATTTGAAGGATTGATTATAGAACGTATGTCAACGCACTTTTAAATTTTGTACTAAATTTAATTATAATACACACATTTTATGTCCTTTATAATAAGCTGTAGACTCAATCTACCCTGAATCTGCATTTCTACTCAATCTACATTTCTCTGTTCTTCATCTTTTCTCATTTGCCTCAGTAACGATGAGTATTAAAAAAAAATGCGTATCCATTTTTAATGCATTTCAAATTGTACCCAATAGTGCATACAAATAAGACAGATTTGTTAATAACGTGCAATACATTTTTATCCTCTATAACGTTACTTAAATATTAATAAGGTGATAAATAGTTATCTATCTACATTCACATTAAAATCATCAAGTAAAATGTTTTGGAAATTCTTAAATAAATTATTCAAAAGAAGTTCTACATGACAAGATCATCAGTATCTACTTTGTCTAGAGCTGCGGTGGCTTAGTGGTAGAGTGTCCACCTCTGGTGCATGAGGTCTCTGGTTCGATTCCAGCTCGCGCCAAATGAACTTTCTTCTGAACAAACGCCATCTGTGTGGGTTTCCTCTCGGTTCTCCGTTTACTCCCATTTTCTTCGTTTCAAGATGTCATTCGTTCCTTATCATCACTGTCTCTTTTAGCCTACCCGGCATAATCGTAGAACATAAAACTCAGTTTTCATTTTATTTGTCCTACTTTCTCTAGAAAACAAATTTGTTAGTAAAAAGTGTCATGAAGTTTTAAAGCAAAATTTGACCACATATCTGTCTCATTTTTTAAAAATTCTTTTTTTTTCGGAACTATATATTTCAAACTATAACACTAAGATTTACCCACATAATTATTAGTACTTAAAAATGTTATTTTGTGAAAAAAAAATATTCATAATCGATATGATCTTTTCTGTCAGAAAATATAACTTCAAATCAATCATGACGTCACAACTTTTAGATGACGAACTGAGCTGTAACGAATACAATATTTCCGACATTGACTTATTTGCTGATAAGTATTTTGCACTTATTCGACAATTAGACAGATAAATCATTATTATGCTGTCATCTGATTTCTGCGTCATTTTGAAAGAAATATAAAGGAACTAAGGGAGATAAATCTAATGATGAACACTTTAGCTAATTTCAAAGGTGCAGGTTAGAAAACCGTTAAAATTCTTATGGAGGTGAAACCAGTGTACCTACTTCGTAAGTCGGAGGCTTTTAGTTTCCATTTTTCTTATCCGTTATTCTTTTCTGAATGTATTTAATATCTTCCTGTTTGGAATACAGTTTTGGTTTTTGGTTCATTCTCAAATAAAGAGAAATACCAATCTACGATTTATACTGAATGTTTATTATTCTAGTTTAGAGAAATTTACTTCACTTGAACTTTCTTGTTTCAAATATTGGAAGTTTCACGAAATAAACTTAAGTTTGCTTTGGAAATTGACAGTTTGGAAGCTTTTTAGACTAATAGTGGTTGTTTGATTCTGAAAGCAGCCAATGACAACGATACAATTTTGTTATTAGAAATGGAAATTGTATTGTTAATACCACTCATTTTATTTACATATATATTACATTTTAGGTTAGGCTGCATGCAGTTGTGCCAATCAACATTATCGTACACTTTTTTTTTTTTGCTAGGTTTGTTGCATTTAAAACTTCCTACGTCCTACTACATTGCATACTTTGTTAAGGATTATATATCCTTATGTGCAAGTAAAAATGCACTTTTTTGTTTATCTGGAGTCTTTTTAGAGAGCATGCACATCAATTTAAGCTAATACGGTATGAATGTACGTAAAGAACACTTAAAACACAAGATAACATGCATATTACTTATAAAACCATTTTACATGTTAATGCAATTATATCCTCGGTTATCTATCCTCAGCAAACAATATTATGTTTTCTCTTACAAACATAACGATAATACAACTAGCATACGATTAGTTTATGACAAGTCAATCAAAACATCAACATAATTTATTGTTTTAAAAATCCTTTGGTTTACGTTTAAATTCGTGATACGTGAGCACTCGAAATCGTTCTAAAACATAATCGTTATAATTATATTAGATATATTGATAAATTATATTATTTATGTTTATACTGCTCTTAAGCAGAATGAGTTTAATACTGTCTGCAATTAAACAGGAGCTTTTGATTAATTACATTAAAACATGATTTGTGTGATGTTTACTGTGAGGAAATTAATAACAGATATGTAAACGTAGTGTGATAGTACATATGAAATGTTTATGATGTTTGTGTTGGAAGCAATTGTGTATCTACACCATTATAATTCAGCAAATTGACATTGTCCACAAGAATATTACCAAAAATATTATGAACATTTTCACAAGTTGTTTATTGTTTTATATTTATCACTGAACGAAACTCGAAAATTTATATAAATACGAAAGAAACAAATGAAGAAAATAAGAAAACAAACTCTCTTCTTAAAATAAACAAACAAAAAAATAGATCTATTCATATTCACACTGTATTCATTCATCAACTAAGACGTCATTTAAGGAGGGATCAATAGTTTCCCATGAGTTTGAGAGGTACATGTATTTTAATCAATTGTAAGCTAATATACTAAAATAATGAAATTCTTATATGAATATCGTGTATCCCTTTAGCAATATTTGAAATGATTATATTATATGAACGTAGTGTTACATTAAGTGTGTGCGAGTTCCCTTGCATATATATGATTAGCATTCTTGCATTTGCAGCGAAATATCCGGATTCAATTCCCGGAGGAAGTTCACATGAATCGGATTCCACGTTAAGCTGGAGGTCCATGCTCACATAGTCTCGTTGCTGAAGGGGATATGTACTAGCTGAATTGACCGTTCATCACACGGGAAGAAAATGCTAATGGAGATGTTTTAAAACTTAATTTAAATCACCCTTGTGCTCCTTAGGACACCTATTGTAATAAATGTTGAATGACAAATGCGCTGCAATGTTCAAAATTTATTTGAAACTGTGCTGTCGTGATTTCTGTAACAAATATGAACATCCTTCCATCTTATGAAATCGACATAACAAAAGCTCAGGTAAAGCCACGTAGTAACTAAATATGATCGAAAAGTCATTTTATATTCACCGTTCAACCGTTTCCTCACTTTAGTCATTGTATAAACTTAAAGTGGGAAAATAAAATATGAAAATTGACCCTTTTCACCTTTAGAAGCTTAATTTCGATAAACGATAGTACAAGTGTAAATTTAATTTTAGTAAAACGTTTATGCATCAAGTTTAATCTGATTATTTTTAACGCAAGGGACTCATGACATAGAAATACTCAATTTTAGGAATATATTTTGAGCCCAACTCTCCCGTTTGAATAGTTTTGATACAAATGCCCAACTCCCCCGTTTTCCCCGTAACGATGTAACAGACAACCAGCTAAACTAACTCTATGGCCTATGTAACTCGGAGGTTCAATGCCGCGTTCACAAAACCTCTCCACTGACTTATATCCTTAGCTAACTAGACCCAGTTTTTACTTTGCATTACTATTTCTGCGAGATCTATCCTAATATTGTCCTTCCATCTGCGCTTTGGTCTTCCTAATGGTTGTTTCCAGGTTCGACTTCTAGTTAAAACTTTAAAAACATTCTTACTTTCTTCCATTCTGGGTATATGACCTGCCTACCTAAGACTTCTAGATTTGATGACCCTAACGTTTGGTACACAATATAAATTATGTAGTTCATCGTTATGAAGTTTCCACCATTATTCATTCCCGTTCCTCTTGGGTCCAAATATTCTTCTCACGATCATGTTCTCAAATACTTTCAATCTACGTTCTTCCCTCAGAGTAAACGATCATGTTTCGCAACTATACAACATACATGCAACAGAAAACATCTATTTAATTTATACATGTATACCCTGACCAGCCTAAACGTTATGTCCACCTATCTGGTATCTCATACATGGGCGTCTCTGGTGTGTAAAAATTGAAGGATACAACTGCACAAAGAATGCTTGTAAACTGCAACTAAATTTACGTCAAAAACATGAAGTGAATTGTAACCTACTTGAGCTAGACGGATCGGATTTCGACTTCTGCCAGTACAATTGTCATTACTAGTAGGTCACTTGCTACATATTTAGAAGTTTTTAAGTAATATGATTCTTAAGGATTCTTGTTTTAACGTAGGATTTATGCCAGTAATAATGTCGATTTGTTTTATATTTCTCTATCTTTCTTGCCTTGCTTCCATCATGCCATCTAACCAGTAACTCAAAGTACATTTGTTTTCTCCAACCATGTCAAAACATATTTCTTTTACATTTTTTTTTACCTTAAATTATTTCATTACTATTATTCCTAATACCTCTCATAGTTTACCTTTCAAATCATTTCTTTTTTTATTCTCCTCGCCGTACAAGGTTTGAAGAACTCAAGCATAATATCATTATTAAATATTCGTAATGTCCACGTTGCACTGCTAAGTGCAATGTGATACTTAGAAATTCAATTCACTTTCGCAATTCTTCATTCAGAGACTCGCATAGTGCTTCCCATTATTATCACCTCAACAATCAAAAATATTTCTTTACTTCCCATGTTCCTTTTTATTTATCTTTTACATTTCATACTTTCGTTATTAATAATATCTAAGTATTGAAAACCAGCCATCTGTTCTATTTTCCATGCTTAGAATTCTACAATTGTCAGTTTAAATCATTTCAGTCAATATTTCTTTTACCTTCATTTTAGATATGTATTTTAATCTCATTTTTTTACAAGCTATCTTTTATGTTATCGTGTTAATTTTTGATTCTGATTTCGCAACGGAAGCCATGCAATCTGAAAATCAAATATACTAGTCATTCTAATTCTTATCAAATAAAGTGCTCTTCATTGCATTATTCTTCACTATTCTTTTAGGTAGTAAGCATTTTCACTAACATATATATATATATATATATATATATATATATATATATATATATATATATATATATATATATATATATATATATATATATATATATATATATATATATATATATATATGTATATATATATATATATATATATATTTGTCTAGTACCTCTTTCAACTTCATTATCATATACCATGTATTGTAATCCAACTATTAATGTTTGTTCATATGTAAGTTTCTTCAAAGTTTTGTCTTTCATTTTATTGCACACATCTTTCATGTTGCCAGTTCAAGGAATTAAAACAGATCGAAAACAAATACTACTGAAAGGTTCTTTTATTGTCTGAAAAGCTTTTGTCTACTTTGTTCCATGGACACTAATTGCACTTTTACGTTCCTCCCTTCCAAATAATAACTGTTCAACCTCCATACTTTTTTTCGTCCATATAAACTCTTTCATATTCGAAGCTAAACTTTTGCTGCGCGCGATGTGAAAGTAAGACACTGGTTTTAAAACATTTTGGATATGTCAGTATTCAGTAACTTACCTGATTCGAAAGAAATTCGCGTAGTAAAATGTTGAGTGTGTACTCTTGAGTTCATACTGTTCTTAGGTTGAAGGTCCCAGTCATCTATAAACGGCAGGCTGATCGTAGTGTCCGTAGAGATCATTATGCTAACAGTAGGAAAATTATCTGACAACAAGGCGGGCGCAGTTAAGTGTGTATCATTTCCAGAACGACGTTGGCAAACGTTTATTGTACAATAACTGTCTTCGAGTGCAGTCTATACTGAGCCAGTGAGAGGTCGTATGGTCGTTCCATTGGATTGCTGGTCGCGTGTCATGTCATGTTAGTGCTTCGTTGATGATACACATGAAGCGAACAGAGGGTTTACATACCCAACATACTCCTTTCAGTGCTTCCGCAGCGTGCCGAAATGCTTTTGAAATGAACAATTATTTCGGCCGCCTAACTAATAGAACGGTGAAGCCAGTGCAATCAGAGCCACCATGGCTCTCTAAGCATTAAGCATAGTGAGCTTACGAACACTAAACAATCGATTGCTGAATACTGATATACTATCCTGCGTTACTTTCTTATTCCTGACACATACTCAGTGCCATGAACGTTTTCCGTGATATCAACAGAGAGATTGCAGTGGTAAGGCGAATTGATGGTGGCGTTACAGCAATGACAGTAGTTTCTGTCTTCGACACAGTGACGATCCGCCATGCATATATAAACTTGCAAGTGAGGGAGAAACTTCAATATGTTGTCATTCATAATATATGACCCCCACTTCACTTTCTGATATTTGGTAAGAGAAAGGTAATTATAACTATATCCCGCTCATCTTTGGTTTCAATCAGAGAAGTGAATAGTACGTCGTGCATTCGTGATATGGTCAACTTGTCCTCAGAGCTCATCTAGGTACTTCCTGGAACCCCATCTTCCTGCACCATATCGGGCACCCAATTATGTCAGTGAATCTAACGTGCTCTGCTCGGTGCGTGCCTTTTGCTATAACCTACTGGGTCTTCGGACCTAAGACTTATAGGGACGAGATTGGACAGCACCTGACCGCCAGCTGACTTTGAAAACGACGATTTTTAAGACATACTACAGTATCTGACTGGCTATGCGTTGGAACAGCGGTGGAGCAGCAGTAAGCTATTACAGGTCGGAGTCCAGTATATTTATTTTTTTCACTTCAGCCACATTTTTGTCCAAACCACTCGCTGAAGGGCGTCCACATCTCCCAATGTTTTCAACAGTGTCCCATCCATTCTTGAACTCACTGAACCACGGGAAAACCTGAACTCTAGACAGTGCGTCGTCTTTGTAAGCCTCCTTGACCAAGACAAACGTTTTGGAAGCAGTATTGCATAGGTGAAAGCAAAATTTAATCGCTTAGCACTGCTTCAGCGAACGTTCTATGCTGTGACAAAATCTCGAAAACAGCTTTTGCGCCACGCGTGATTCTCACTGTGTTAGAGCTCGGATGCGACTGCCACCTAGTGCGTTGCTTAGCTAAGAACACTCACCACAAATATCCCACGGGGGAGCGCGCTGCTTTTGATTTGAGAGCCGCGCTGCGGCCAGTCTCATTACTTTACGAACAAACCCTGTATATCCATATATCTAAACATTGCATGGGATGTTAAGTGTGGTTATTAAATGTTAAATTATCTAATCGCTATCTATGAAGCTGTATCATACTACGTTCTTCATATGCAATATGTTTGTCTGAAATTAAAATAAAGTGATGAATATTTTATATATTGACAAACTACGGACCACCACAAAAAAGTTTCGCTAGATATCAAGGGAACATCTCTTAAAATAGTTTAATGTGTTTCATTTAATATATCTACTTTGATTTCAAGTACTCATTATTTTACATTTTCCAAAAAAAAATGGCTTGTTAAAATGTTATTGTTTCTCCAGAATCAACTTAACTTACTGTCATTTCTAATATAACAATTATTCCATTTCGAGTTTATAATAATTATTACTGTTTTGTAGAGAACTCATAACTCAAACATCAAGGAATACACCTTGTTGTTCTTACTTGTTTTCAGATATTCGCAAGAACTGAGAATAAATTTTCAATTAATCAAAAAAAAAAGTTACAGGGAGGCTTGCAATTTTTCCAAATGAAAATCTCGAAAACTTTCTTGTTATTTCGCGTTTTATTATACCTGAAAGTTCTTTTTTTCTTTATCTTGAAAAGTTTTCCTTCTTGGAAAGTTAACCGTTACGGAGGAGTGGCATGCGAAATGCGAACGTCGGCAACAGTACAAACCAGCACTTTTAATTCTGTTTTCACCTACAAAGTTCTCTCTTTCTAACGGCTTGTGGTAAGTTTCTATCCTTCATAATAAAGAATTCATTCGGAGATGCAATTCAGAAGCTTAATTCAGAAAATACTTATAACTCTACTAAATAAAATTTGTGTACTAATAGTCGAACTTGTTTATTTGTGCATCTGTTAAAAAATTGAATGCATGGTAGTGAATATTTAATTACAAGGATTTTGCTACACAAAAACTCAATGTGAAATTTGATATTAAGGTATTCTAGAAATTGTTACAGTTCGTCATAACTTTTACTCATGTTCATAAATGTAACTTGTTGAAATTCAAGTGTAATCCAATAATTCTCAGAACACGAAGAAAAATTTTATATATATATATATATATATATATATATATATATATATATATATATATATATATATATATATATATATATATATATATAGTAATTACTATACTACTGAATATATATTCTACACTATTTTCTTAAAAAAAATATTTGATCAATATTGCAAAACAAAATGTTGTATCGGAAAGGACACGGTTCTAATAAATTATTATTAATTATATTATAACTAAACATCAGAATGACACTTCGAGAATCAGAAAAACAACGGTGGGTTTCTGGGACACATAACTTTCAACTTGGAGCCCCGACGGCTCAGCTGTAGAGCGCTCACCTCTGGTGCGTGGGATCCCTGATTTGATTCTAACTTGAGCCAAGTGAGTTTCGTGGTGGACAGAAGCAACGTGTACGTAAGTTTTACTGGGTTATGAGTATTTCCCCCCCTTTTAATTTCCTTCATTCCACAACTGTCTTCATTATCATTACCAGCATCTTCTGCAGTCTAAAGTGCCTAACCGTGAGACATTCAATTAAGTAATTTATTTCATTTTAATTTCATCACTATTACTTTCCGGTGCATGGACTGAGTCGGAACCTACCTAAAAGTAAAAGTTCTAAGAAACATAACAGTTGCAGTTCGAATTCAGTGGTTAGTGAGCATCGTAACCTTTATGTCGTTCTTCTACGGTGTATGCGATTCTTAGTTTTATTTTCAACTGAACTACTGTCTCATTTTTCTTAGTGCACAAGGATAATGTAAATCTTTCAATTTTTACCTAAAATGTTACTAGCACGTTTTAGCGCAAATTTATTCATTATCACTACACTAATGATAGTATATACTTATTGATTTTTGCGAATTGAAGTTTTGAAACATGGAATTCTTTGGTTGGTATTCCAAAATACTCAAACAAATGCGAAGTTTATTATTCAGTCATAGACCTTTTGAATATCTCATTCTCTCTTTTTTAATTATTTTTTACACTCAGTTTGAGGGGTGTCTCGCTTAGGAACACTGATACCTGAACGGGAACAGCTGAAGACTACAGCACTATTATCAATCATTTTAAGTTGTTGTTGTTGTTTTTTTAATGAACCATTTTTACGTTCTGGTAGGTATAGGTATATAATCAGACCCTCAGTCTTCAGACTCAGAGACCGGATGCAGACGTATTCATGATTTGGACAGACTCGCTACCCGATCTGACTCGATTTGAACGGTTATTACAAAGCTTCGAGTCTGCTAACGTTATTGTCCATTATTTTCAACCTCTCTTACTCTTCTTATTACTTGTATCATTTCTTTTTCTTGTAAGTTTTCTGTTTGTGAGTGTGTGCATATCAAAACATTACAATGAAAAATAACTGCAGAGCTATCAGGTCATAAGCGGTGAGAATCACAGACATGAAAAGCTTCATATGTTTATTATGATATGTTTAAAGGCCTAGCATATACGCCTGTACATCTTGTCGCTTAGAATATGAGCGATGGCACGAAAACCAAAAATGGTTTTGTTAAATTTTATTGTATAATGTATTAAAAAAAAAAAAAAAAAACTATTGTACTATATTTCAATATGATAAGACGAATGAACATAGACTTATGTTTCAAACAGTCAAGACGTGGTACCTTGATTAAGACGTAATGTCACAGTAGAAATTGCAGATGTAAATATTCAAGCTTGAATAGAGGAAATCATTAATCCACTGAAAAATTTCCAATAATTTGATCTATATTATGTTATTTCGGCTGCTTCCGGGTTTGTCTCAATCACTGGATCTGTTCAAGTCATCGAGTCAGACGGGCTTGGAAATTAATATTCAAATACTAGTGATCTGGACAAAATTAAAATTAAAAACAAAATTGAACCAAACTGGCCAAGTGACCCGGCGATTCACCTCATCATTCGATATGCAATCTAAATGAGGCATATCTATATAATTTTAGGAACGATAAAAAAAAAAAAAAGATCTTGGCGAATAATTTGTTAATTGGATGAGAGGCCACGAACTTTTTCGAACGGCCCTTAAAATCGAGTTTCCACATTTTCTACGGAATAAGCGCATCATACTGAGTTAAGTGATAGTTTGAGTTTGGCTACACTGTAGGTAGTTCTCCAGATATAACGGTTACAAGAAAATTTTTGATTGAAATATATTGGATCTTTTGATCCCAATATGAAAGTAACTATGAGTGTGACTTATTAACTCCTAAACCACCCGACCGATCTCGATTAAATTTTCAATATTGATGAAGATCGGCCGTGAGATTAGGTTTTGTAATTTTACTTTGACAATGCAACTTAGAGCAGGGCGATATTCAATATTATATCGAAAATGACTGATATTAATGCCGAATCCATAGTTCTGGGGATGCTGCGAGAACAGTAGTAGCGCCGATGTCGTTCAAATTCAAATTCAGTCGCACGATTTGGGAAGGGGGGAAAGACCCGTTGTTCCTCACACGACCGAATTTGTGTGTCGATGCTCGGGTTGGAAGTCCCGAAAAGTTATATCTTCTGGTTGAAGAATGCAAGACAAAAATATCGTCTGTCAGGGAGCGCTTCAGTAATAGTAAAAAGTGACTGACTAACGGAACATATTACTATTGTTTCTTATTTTAACCGAAAGATGGCACTAGGAATTGTATAAACTTTAAAACAAGTTAATGCTTTATTTGTTTTTCATTGTTTTATTTGAACCCATCAAGAGTGTACCTAATAATAGTGCTTTATTATGCCCTGTAATATTACTGTTGCACAATTAACTACATTATGGATGCTTTAATATAGTATACGTGTTATACATCATTTGCATTTGATAAATACGATGTTCTATGTGAGTTGAATGTATCGATATTTTATTTTACCAAAATTGCATTATTATATAAAGTACGCATCCTTATAGCAGGAGATATGTCTAATGCATATGAGCGTTGTTTCGTTAGGTGAAAAATTAGTAGATGAGGATGGGTTCTGTTGTTTGGAGTGTGGAAATAGTTTTCTGATAGTAGATCTTGTGAATTATTGTAACTATTTATCAACTTATGTAGAAAGCTCAACTCAGAGTTTGTTCTCATAGTTTCAAATGGCTGTAGTGTATCGTGTGATAAGAGGTCTATGCATTTTTCATATCTTGGATAGAAGTCTGAATCTGAGTTTTTATACATAAGGGTATATGTCGTATTTCCCATCCTTAGCTTGGAATAGTTGCATTTAGAATAAAACTATGATGTTTTTGTTAATGCCGCTTACGATATGCAATTTCGACCCCCCCCCCAAAAAAGGGGTCTAAGTGCTTTAGGATGTTACTAAATAAGCATTAAATTGTGTAGTGATTCAAAGTCAAGAATCAAACAGGCATTGAGCGGATACAATTCAGTGTTTTGGATTCAGTTCAGAATATATTGTAGTGAATTTAATTGTTGAAATATGTGAAAATTCAAGCTTTGCTTTATACAATTGATCTGTTTAATGATCTATTTTGTTCACCCAAAGTGCTTAAATTTGTTGTATTCACTAGGCTGCAGACGATTGGATAAATTAAATTACTTTAATGCCATTTTATGTCTATGCGCTATTTCCTAACCAAATGAGAACACATTTTTTAGAACATTTTGTTTATTAATTATCATATTTTGCATGATATAGTGCTTATCATCTTTATTTTAAAATACATTAGTTCAAGAGATCAATCTGTACACTAGAGGAGTATGTTTGCTTGCAAATAAATTTTAAGTTTAGATCTTGTCATCGTTCACACAATTTATCATCATCATCATTATATAACTTCTTCGTCTTCAAGTACGATTTTTCTGTTTTAATATCGTCTATGAATTTAGCCTCCTTCGCCCCCAACTTCTTTATCTGCCACCATACCCCTTTAACACATCCCTCATGATACGGTTCCTTCTCAGCCAATGTCCCAACCAGTTTCTATTCCTCTTTTCAACAATATCTAAAACTGTTCTTTCCTCCCCAACCATTTCTGACGCTTTCTCATTCGTTTTGAGCTCGATCCAATTAATTCTTCCCATTCTTCTCCACATCAACATTTCGATAGTTTCCAGTCGTTTTTCATAATTTTTGCGTAATGTTTATTTTTCTGCCCCATATAGTACAATACTCCACACAAAGCGTTTTGACGTGTGCTAAAGATTTTATAGTAGAAATAATACGTAAACGGTCTTTGAATTTTTATTTTTATTTTTAATGATCAAATTGAAAATTGTATAATTTCAGTTTCAGCGAAAATTTCAAGGAACTACAGGCGTAGGGTACTTTTCTTTGAAAATATTGTCTTAGATAGTTTCTTGTATATTATATTGTTAAAGGGTAAACATTGCTATGTTTAATCATCTTTTAAAAGAACTCTTCTGTAATTATTTAATTTCCACTTCTTATTTTATTAACATTCAAGGTGCATATTAGATTTTTTTTATTCTATAGAAATTTATCGTATGATCATGCAACAAATCGGAACACCTTTATTTACATGAGTGTTCATGGGCATTCTCAAAGAAAATGCTCATTTCTACCATTGTATCACACTATTTAAGTTGACCCGTCTTGAAGAACTATTTCCATACAACTGACAAGGGAAGAGAGGGATATTATATATTGAAGTGGAATATGGCTTATACACCAATCGAAAGCACTAATGACGCCTATTACGAAACTGTAATAAATTTTTTTCGAAGGCATATACTGTTTGAGTTATATGAATATACAGGGCGTCCAGAAAATCCGTTTCCACTCCTAGACATCGCAAACGGTGAACCAGATGCCAAAATAGGAAAACACGTGCTTAATAATTTTAAAAGTACTAGGTATCAAAGCAAAAAGTGTTGTAAAAGGGCCATACGCAGGGTCCCAGACGGGGTCCAACTCAAAAATTGCAAATGGTAAGGGAGTATAGAAGCATATCGTTGGAAACCTGTTCGAAAATGGAAGAAGATGGAACAAGCCTCGACTCTCTAGAATGATTCTGTCCAAAATGGAGACCGGTCAAATGGTCAGCAAAAACGTCATTGTAAAGTATATGGCAACTTAAAAAAAAAAAAAAAAACGAAACGGTGAGAGAGATGTCAAAACAGGAAAACACAAGTGTTATCATTTCAAAAGTACAGTAATTGAAAGTAAAAATATTTGTCCCAGGGTCCTCCACAGGGTCCCAGATGTGGTCCTACTTAAATTTTTCAAATAGAAGACATTTTTTTTTTGTTTTGATACGTTGCATTTTTAAAATAATCAAACACGTGTTTTCCTGTTTTGGCATCTGGTTCACTGCGATTTCTAAGGATGGAAACGGATTTTCTGGACACCCTGTATATTCATATAACTCGCACAGTATATGCATTCGGAAATTTTTTATTGCAATTTCGTAATAGGCATCATTAGTGCTTTCGATTAGTGTACAATCCATCTTCCAGTTCGATATATAACCTCCCTCTCTTCCCTTATGAGTGTCATACTTAACTTCAATGGCCGTGCTTGGTTTAGTTTGTTTCAGCTTAGCGACCTACGATTAAGTCTGAGCAGCTAAGGGAGACGTTAAGCTACTGATTATAGTGGAACCCGAACCACTTTTCGTGTTCAAGTGTACCCCCACCAGGAATCGAACCCAGGACCACTAAAGGCAAACGTGCTACCCACTAGGCCAAGCGGAGTACTTTAATGGCCGCGTGTCAGTGGCGATAGGTCATTTGTTTATGCATTACTAGTGGAACATCACACTGAAAAAAATGTAGGTGGCGTACTTAAAAAAGGTAGGGTGCATGCGTAATTCCTGTAGTTTTTGAACTTAACGTACAGCAGACTGTTGAACTTAACGTATAACTGAAAACACATGTTTTATAATACTTTCTATATAAGTGTTCCGTCTGTACGTACTTTCCGTATGAAACAATATAGAAGGTCAGGATCTCGCATACAAATGGATGTATATAGCATATAGCTGACGAAGGTAACATAAGTATACACATGTGATATACGGAAAACTGTTAGATGTCAGACATCCTGCAACGGCATGATGCAACACCTAATGGTAGTCGTGCCTATGTAGAATACGGATAACGTATGCTCCGTACTGATTTATGTAGTAAGCAAGAGGATACCGTACATTTGTATAATATACTGCTGTCCGGAGAACAGATTTTTCTCAGGGCACACATAACGATATACACTGCTCAGTGTTAGTTCTAGAATGGTGACTAATACTTTGATCGGTGTACTTAACTGCGGAGACAAATATTTAAGAAAAGAAAATACTCAAGAGTGTCTACAAGAATTGGAGTGGTAAGGTTTGAAAGTACGTCAATAATATTTGTAAATTAGGGCCATTGAGTGGGCTTAAAAGATAGTATTGGTTTTGAAGGCAGATATATATATTACTTTATTTTATTTATTTATTTATTTATTTATTTGCAAAATGCATAATGAATCATTGAGGAATAATTACTTCTCGTGTTATAGAGATTAGCCAGTAACTGTTAGTTACTTGCGGACTAGATAGTGCAACAGGGAACTGCCCGCACTGTAAGGATTGTTCTTGCATGTTCTGCCCACACACGAACTGCAACACCGGTGTTAATGCGCAGTTTTTTAAATAGTAGGTTCTGACTTGAAGTGGCCTAAATTTTCCGGAATCCGGATTCCAGAAAATTTATTTTCGGGAATCGGAAATTTCAGTTTCCGGATTTCGGAAAAAATCCAAAATTCGGAAAAAAATCCAAAATTTAGAAAGCATAAGCATTTCGGAAAATTACGGGCTGGGAAAAAATACTGAATTCGTAAAAAAGTCAATATTAAGAAAATTTCGGGATTCAGATAAAAACTCGGATTTTTTTCGAAAACATTTTTATTTTCGAAATGCCGATTTTTTTCCGATTTTACTTTCCGGATTCCAGAAAAATGAGACAACGGGAAATGACCTACTAATGCTTCACAACTAATTATAGTACCACGTTCAACCTAAAATGTATTAACACCTAGTGTTACATTTTATCTCCACAAGGTGCTCTATAAAACTAATCTATTTCACTTCCATTGATTTAAGGTTATAGTTTTTGGCGTGGGAAGCGCGGGTTCAATTCCCGGCGGGAGCTCATGTAATTCGGATACCATGTTAAGCTGTAGGTCCAAGTTCCCGTTTCATACAGCCTCGTTGCTGCAAAGAAACACTAAACTCAATATTCAGTTCAATTTCAAGTTTTTATATACATTTCCTTGAGAACTCCTTGTCTTGTTTCTCAATCGATATTTTTTTCACGTCTCCTTTGATTGTGTCTTCAGCTAACACTTCTGAACGCAGTGTTTACGAACCTGCTTCTCACAGTCTGCAAAATCAGCTA
Organism: Thermobia domestica; assembly: GCF_964235325.1. Classification (NCBI taxonomy): domain Eukaryota; kingdom Metazoa; phylum Arthropoda; class Insecta; order Zygentoma; family Lepismatidae; genus Thermobia; species Thermobia domestica. Next base: position 270,505,761 of record NC_137459.1, on the reverse strand, counting down.
CCTCTGTTTGGAAGTTTTCGAAATGATTCTTTCTATTGTCTGATGTTACAAATACGCATACAGATGCAGTCTAAATGGAAGATGGGAAACTCTTGAAGTTGAAGCTTAAAGAACTGACAGTTTGAAAGAGCAAAACACATACACATACTGGCGAACATGCTCCCACCCCCACACGCATACACAAATATCCATGAAAAAATTATTAAAATGTGCATTTCACATGCTCCTTTATCTTTTCGGTTTATTTTTAGTAAAAAAAATTGCATGTAATGCGAGATAAACTCAGAAATAAATAAATATTATATGCACATGTTCTTAAATCTGACGAGAACTTCGGCCTCTATTCCAAACTCAGCTTCAAATATTATTGTTTTGTTTCAGCTAGTACAGAGGCGGCTTTTGCTTTGTCACAGTGATAAAAAAATAAAGTTTTTTCCCCTTGTAACTAAGGAAATAAAGACTATATAAACAGCAATTAATAGATCAATAAAGTTTTCTTCTTCCTGTTTCAAGCGTAAAAAGAAACGTTATTCCTTTCGAGTGGTGTGACTTCCCTCACGAGCCGCCCTTGGTTATTTGTTGTGCTGAGCCTACCCTAAGTGTCACCGTTTTCCATCAATCCATTACATACAAGATTAAAGTATTTCCGCATTCTAAATGTGTTTGCAAACTGATGCTACAACACGATAAATTTAATTAACTCATACACTGACAAACAATTTAAACAATTCAAGTCATTTTTTTAAAAAGCATTAACTTAACTTTCCAGTAATCCGCTAAGCGCAAACACAAAACAAAGCGATGTCGTTCAAACCTACTGGTAAAATAATTTGGAGGTAGAATAATGTCTCCGACGAAACAATATTTCGCGAGAAGTTTTAATAGATTGGTAATGTTTGCACTCATTGACTAGAATTTATTCTGATTCTTCTAGTATCAAACGTCTATTTTCTTAATCAATTGTCATACAAAATTGTTGCAATTGCATCCAGTCAGTAGACAACAAAAAATAAGCAGTTTGTGTATATACCGTTTGCACATGAAACACACCATTGCTCTTTCGATGACTACAATAATGCTTAAGAGTAGCTAATGCACTACATGGTTTCTATGAGATCACTAAATTAAACAGTAGAGCATCTGGTCGATATATAGATACTTGATGATTAGATTGCGCTGACAAACTAAAGTGATATAAATGGGTTAAGGGAACAATTTGACAAAAGTAATTGACTTTTATTTATCATGCAGATGAAAAAATAATCTAAAATATACGTGAAAATTATTCAGTTGCGTTCAGTTGTACATCAGATAGAAACATTTTGCAATAGCATTACTAGGGCTATATTCGTTGAGTGTACAGTACACTAGTGTTACTTAACATTAAAACCTAGTCTTGTTCAGAAAAATCCTAGCCACTAAAATGCTGCAATAACTCTATAAACGGCTTTGAGAACACAGCTTTTTGAAATGTGTGATAATTTTATTTACAGTGGAGTCCCGATTATTCGAGTTTCGATTAACCGAGGATTAATCCAAACAATCAAAAGTATTAAAAACTAATCCAGTTACAATGACAAGCGGTCTGCAGGCATTTGTTTCAGCAAGAAGAAAAAAAGAAAGAAAAGAAAATAATAAAGCTCGCTTAAAGATAACGAACAGCCGGAAGTTATTACTTAAGCAAGCGAGCTTTAATTGTTGCACGTCTTGAGTTTAAGTTTGATGACACGGCTCTACATCGAACAGCAAGACGACATGGCACCAGCTAGCATAATGATGTTGCGACGTCTGCTCAATATAGTGGCCAAAAACGAACCACTTATTGAAGCAGAAGACCATGGAAGACTTTTTAGAGAAATATGTTAATGCTAAACAGTACCTTATTTTTATTGTGCTTTACTTATGTACCTATCACTATTAGAGGGCATTTGGTTTACTATATTATAGCTAATTCCTTATGTATGTAAGTATAATTATATATACTGTACTGTATGTCCAATAAAACAATAAATACAGTAATAATAAATAATGTAGTAAAGAAATAATCAATAAACAACAATAATATATACTGTACAAAATTATCTACGTATCCATCCATGCTAACCGAGTTTTTGCTTCTCCGAGATAGATCCTGCTTCTCGGATAATCGGTACTCTACTGGATTTATTTCAGAATGTTGTAAATATTGTACGTGATATTCTTTTATGCATCAGAACATGTGAATCTACAGACTTCCACTTTTTACCACCTTCTTGGTGATGCTAGATGCAAACCGACTCTTTTGTTTCCCTTTGGCATGGGCGTCCGCAGGAAGGGTCGAATGGATAGACCGTCCCCACCTGGAATCTAGTGAGTAAAGTCTAGCATCTCTAAAATGAGAAGTAATTGTTTCAAATTTAAAAACATGTATGTATTTTTTTTTTAAAGAAAGAAGAATGCTTATAAAACCGGAGCTTCATATTGTTTAAATACATAATATATCTTATCTACGCATTTCCACTTGTGTGTTAGTTTTGTGTGTGTGTGTGTGTGTCGATCTGATGAACTGATGTAAAATGCTTATTATGACAATATCTTGAAATTGTTTCCTTGGCACTCAAGAACAAATTACTTTGACCTGCTAGACCTCTTGGTGGGTCTTCCAAGTCAAATGTCAGGAAAACAAGATAGCATTACTCCGTCTTTCAAAGTGAACAAAACTTTTTCGAAGGAAGAGGAGGAGACACACTCATCGTTAAAAATATGCATTGCTCTCTCTCTCTCTCTCTTTCTCTCTCGCTCTCTCTCTCTCTCTCTCTCTCTTTCTCTCAATATCTGCTTTGCTTATACGAAATCCCTACAAACACGTGACTTCGGTTGGGTCAAGTGCACAATTGAAAATAAATATTTAAATTCAGCGGGTATTTCCATTATAAATAGAACAAAGGCATTGTTTGTCTTCCCAGGAGAGCAAGGACAAGCACGCAAAACGGAACGTCTTTGAAAATAAAGGGGGGACATGAGTTCGCTGGCTTGGGGCTGGCTCGCTCTTTTTTCTTTGTTGAAACAAGGAAAGAGACGGTATTTAGTCAGCCTCCATCTCTCCTCCCCGTTACCCGTATTCTAAAGCAAGACCCATAACACTATGACCTGCTACCTGTCACAAATAATGACTACTCGCTAGTCCATATTTCAAGGTAGAGTGAATGAGCTGCCTACAAAACTTCCTTTGTATGGAACATTATTTTCAACTGATAATGATGGGATGCTAACAAAACACACCATATGTTGCCAGTTAGGCATTATAAATTTATATTTGTTGTAGCTAGTCAATGTTTCAAGTAAAACAGGTCGAGTTAGTTCAGTTGAGTTCTTAACTGTGTGGAAACCGCTTGTTGATATTTGTTTACAATTTATTTTAATTTGTGCGAGTAATTAAACTAATAGCAGCCTTTTTCTCTGCTCCGACAATGAACAGGAAAAGGAAAAACAAACAAACATTGAAATATTCTTAAAAGTAACTACCTTTTCTAAAGATACTTCTTCTGCTGTAAGTGTTGGTGCAAATGTAGAGTTAAGTGATAGTGGAGAAGTGGAGTTATCAGATGAAAGCGAAGTGAGTGTATTTTCCTCCAAATGTCCCAAATTTGATTCCACACTTTCTGACAGTGTTTTAAGTGACGTGATCAGCTATGATCCCAAAGATATTGGGAATTCTGTTGATTTAAATTCTCAGGCATGTTTGTCGGACACTGACAGGTATGATCTCCTAGTATCTCCATGCCCGCCTAGCCAAACGTAAACTTTTAAACAAGATGCTGTGACTGGAAAGCGTCCTTTTCTACACAATTGGTTTAGTCAGTTTCCTTGGCTTTCATACTGTAGGTAGACAGCTACAGGGAGGGCTATGTAGGCATTGTGTTTTTTTCGACCACCCATAAAAATGGTATTTCAGGGTTCTTTTATTGTAACTCCATTCCAAAAGTACAATGACTTTTTTTGCCTGTGCTCGTTCACACGAAAAATCTGAATGGTACATCGTATGTACAGAACGTGTTCAAGCTTTTTCAAACGTTATGGCTAACAAAACTTTACCTGTTGAACGAAAAGTGAACGAAGCATCTCTGAAACAAGTTGAGGAGAACAGGAAAAGGATATCATCTATTATTGAGACAATTGTATTTTGTGCAACACATGACTTATCTTTGAGAGGGAAGGATTTCAATTCTGGTAATTTCTAGGATTTTCTCGAATTTATGGTGGATTCTGGCGATGATTTATTAAAACAGCACTTTGAGACTGCCGCTGAAAACGCCAAGTATGTGTCAGTACGTATTAATAATGAGCTTATATCAATTACCGGTAATGTTGTATTCCGAAATTATATCAAACCTTAGATTATGTCTTCCAAGTATTACAGCGTGCTGGCAGACGAGACAACCGATATTGCGGGTATAGAACAATTAGCGATAGGAATTCGATTTTATGCCCCCAGTGAAAATAAGGTACGCGAAGACTTCATCGGATTCATTCAAACCATTAGATGAGTTCAATGCCGAACACATTGCTAAGACAACTCTAAAAGTTTTAGAGGAGACCGGTTTATCTGAATGTGAATTTGTTGGTCAAGGCTTTAATGGCTGTTCTACCTTTGCAGAATGTAGTGCAAAGTATTATTAGAAAAAAATGTCCAAAAGCATTTTTAACCAGTGCGCTTCACATAAGCTAAATCTTGTTGTTAACAAATCGTGTTCCGTTTCCGACATACACAACACCGTCGACAATGTTAAAGAAATCATTACTTTCTCTCGTGAAAGAACATTGAGAAGGAAACTTATTCCTAGCATCCGACTCCTTTCAGATACTAGATGGACTTCTAAATACAGTAGCATAAGAATATTTTCTGAACACTTCGTTTAAATAATGCGTGCATTAGAAGACTTATCTATAAATTTTCCTGTTTCACGTATAAGAAGCAATGCTTATCGCCTTTTCTGTACGGGATCTACAGGTAGTTTCATAGTTTCTTTGGTAATTATCAGTAATTATTCTTCCTATCTTGAGTCAGTGGCGTAAATTTTACAAGGAATCCAATTCAACTTAATGGTAGCAAAGTATCATATTAATGAGTTGATTGGTATATTTAGAAATCACAGAGTAAACGCAGAAGAAACATTTCAAGCGATTTTCCAAAAGTGCAAAAGTGTAGCAAAATAACTTGATATTCGCTTAATTCCAAGAACTTCGTCTCGAGAAATTCATCGTGTTAATCCTTCTTCTACTTGCATAGAAGAATATTATCGCAGTGCATTTTTTGTTCGCAGTGCATCGATTCTCTTTTACAGTCACGAAATAACATATTTTCTGAGGATAATAGTCCAGGTTTCATTCTGTTTGCATCACATCCATCCGGGATGAGACTTTTCCTAAGTCTCAGTTATTGGAGAAGATGGAAGAAGTAAGCCGAACGTACAAGATAGAAAATTTCATTTCTCAGGCAGAATGCTGGTTTGATTTGTGGAGAGATAGAAATTTGGATTCCGCCAATTTAGAAAAACTCACCATTTTCAACTTAATTGACCAAACTACATTTTACCCAGCAATAAAAGAAGCAATTCAAATTTCTATTACACTTCCTGTTATGACTTGTACCGTTGAAAGAAGTTTTAGTACATTAAGGCGTGTTAAAACTTGGTTATGATGTACCATGTCTGAAGAACGATTAACAGAATTATGCATGATGAGTCTCCATCGAGAAACTGTACAAAAGAACAAAACAGAATTTATATCTGCTGTGTTGGATGCCTTCGGAAAAGAGCCAAGACGTGTACAATTTTTGTTCAAAAAGTAACGCATATAAAGTATTGATTGGTTATTATTCGTGTGCTATGTGAATCTTGTTTTAATATTCATTAAGGTAATTTAGATGGAACAAATTTAGTGTTGTTTTAATTAACAACGTGACTTTGAAAAGAGCAATTATCAAACAAAGTTCCCAGATATGCAAAAGTTCTGCATTAGTAGTACTTCATTAACTGTGATTCGTATAACGAATAATAAAGGATAGAAATGCGTACTTCAAGTCAAACTTAGTAAACAATTTAGTTGTGTGAATGGAATCGGAAATGGTTTTAGTTACCAGAAATATGAGGACGTTGGCAGACTGACAGTGATTTTTATTGTGATAATCCTGAATGTAGTCCCTCCTGCTATTGGTAAGCAATATATACTTTTTTCTTTTAATTTTCTCTTCAGCGTTGATAAAAGTTCATGTTGCTGTTATATGAATAAAACGTATTTCAATTTGACTCCAAGTGCATATGCCATACTGACTTGCTAAATAACAAGAGAAAGAAAGAAATATTTTAAAAGAGGACTCTGGGAAAGGTTGTGCTAGAAAAAGTTTGAAGTAGTCCGTACAGTTTTGGTGTGCAATGTATATAGATTATTTTATGTAATCCATTTTGTCTTCTAATTTAATTTCGTATTTGTTGTCTTTAGTAGTTTTACAATAATAATAGTATCATCAAAATAAATAATATTTTCATGTTTTGTAGTTATAGAAAAGGGAAAATACTACTAAAATGAAGCAGGGCTGTCATTTTTGATCATTTCAGATTTGGCTTGGGGGGAGGGGAAGACCCCCACCAACATAATATTTTCACGGGTTTTACTAGTATAATAGTAGACAGTTGAGTAAAGTATATTGTTCCTCAAAGTCAAGGATACGAAATTGCTAGGGATGGCCAAAATTTTCCGGAATCCGGATTCCGGAATTCAGAAAAATTCCGACATTCGGAAAAAATCCGGAATTTAGAAAAAAATCGGATTTTTTCCGATTTTACTTTCCGGATTCCGGAAAGTAAAAATTCTGGAATTGGCCATCCCTAGCTAGTAGCTGTTAAAAGAGAAACACAATAATGAATATATATACTGTATTAATTTCTTGTAGTTGAATATGTCTTTATCACTTACGTAGACAATTGCTACTGCAGTTATTTACTGTTTTATGAGAAAGGTCTTATTTTCACACACAAAAAAGTCGCCGGTATGTCTCAAACATTATTGCGTTCCCACCTGCAGCTGCTCCAAAGCACTGCAAACTACTTTTTAACCAGGCGAAAGGCAGTGAAGGAAAAGAAATCTCAACAAATATTCTAATAACATTCGCTTATTGTCAACATACCTACAGTGAGCGCAGAAAGTGTTCGTACACCGTGCATACTTTATACTGAAAACAGCTAGCATGAGAACAGGAGGTGGAAAATATATATATATATAACCAGAATTAAGACTACACATTCATACATTTTATTTCTATATACAAGAGAAAGGCCAAACAAACACAATCCCTGTTTTGTTCAGAAGAAAAGAGAAAATTCCTTTTTTGTAAACGCATAAAGTAAGCGTACACTTATGCTTAAATTAATGCTTATAAAGTATATTACGTTATTTAATATTTTGTGGGATTACCCTGTGCGTTAATGATTATCTGTAGTCTTCGTGGCATTGATTTCACCTGTAGTAGTAGTTCGTAGTTCTGTAGCTTCGGGACTGATTATGTCCCATTCTTCTTGAATAGCTTTTCTCAGGCCTATTTAGTAGAGAAGCTGTGCCTTCTGATTATTGTCTCCAGAACAGACCATAGATGTTCTATGGGGTTCATGTCTGGGGATTGGGGAGATGTGCGAAGCTGTTTCAAGGTATTATAGAGTAGCCACAATCGAGTATTTTCCGCTGTTTTGTTTGGAGTCGTTGTCTTGCTGAATAATAAATTGTTTTCAAGAACCATCTTCTGCGCACTAGTATGGAGATTTTCCTTTAATATGTTAATATACACTTTGTGGATCATCAATCCATCGATAAGGTGGAGACGACCCACTCCTGAGGCACTCATACAACCCCAGACGAGCACGGACCCTTCTCCGTGTCTTACTTTAGGGACGAGATTTTGAGGATTCATCTGTGTATTCACCTTGCGCCATACCATACACCTCGCATTGGACTCGATAAGATTAAATTTACTTTCGTCCGAAAATATGACCCTATTCCAGAAAGAAGCCTGATCCCTTATCTTTATACCCTTTTTCAAACTTTAGTCTCTTTATACAATTTGTCTTGTTCACCCAGAACATTTTCCTGGCTATCCGACCATGATACCTTGCAAATATTCCGCACTGTCTTGTTCACTCAACACTCTTAGTCTTCCAGTTCTTTTTATTTTTTTTCTTTTTTTCTTTTTTATTTTTTTTTCTTTGTTTCGCACAGTGATAGAAACATTATACATCGCAATTATTGTTTGTATTGTGGAACGAGGCCTGTCTGCAAGGTTTGCTATCTTTCTCAAAGACTTACCCTTCTTATGCAATTTAATAATTAATTTTCTTGTCTCCTCATTTGTTTCTGTTCGGTTGCTTCCCATTTTGACAGCCCACCGTGCAGTTTTTTCACTCCTATTCACAACAAAACTCATTCTGTTACTCGTCATTCTATACAGAGGTGTATACTCAGGTGAATACTAGTGAACCCCAGTTGTGGTATCTTTGTTTCGTATTCGTACTTCAGGTGTACGATCACTTTTTTGCATCTACTCTATACACTTTCTACGCAAATTATTTTCTTTCTGTCCTTTAAACTTGTCTTTGTGATTCTTTATTGATATATTCATAAAGCTTAACTTTCATTATTCATATTGTGTGTATCATTACACTTCTTAAATTTTCTGTTTCTTTTTCGCAGGCATTCTCGTTTCAATAGCATAGGTGTACGAACACTTTCTGCGCTCACTGTATGTACAGTAAATACAAATTTATAATTTTTGACTTTACGAAGTGTAGAATGTAATTGTTCAATAATTAACATAAGCACGCATTCATTAATTTATACTAACATAATAATTAATAAAACTAATAAGCGGGTGATTGATGACTCAGTGGTAGAGTTTTCATCTATGGTATTCTAACCCAGGACATGTGGGTTTTCGATGGCTAATTTTGTGTTTGAAAATTTTCCCGGTGGTAGGCCTACTCTTGGTTCCCTTTCTTATATTTGTTACATCATCACTCATTAACGAATTTAGTTTATCAAAACTCTATAGCCATATATTCATTCTGTCCGTCAGTGAAACAAACAGTCTCAAGAACTATCTGATGGATTACCATCAATTTTGGCCATGATGTACAGAGTCAATAGTTAAGAATCGAGTTCCCTGATGAATGTAATATTCAAACCGGAAGCGGTACAAATCAACCATTTCCGGTTTTAACGTTAATCATTATATAGTAAATATGGTAATAGATAGCGAGAAGCAGTTTCCAGTAATCGACATATATAACATTCATGTAGATAGAATGTTACCCAATTTGTGCATCTGCTGAAAATAATGAGCTTAGGTATTTAGAGAGCATTTTCCGCTTTAGAAAATGTGTGCTTGGTAAAGAGTGTAGAGAATTAGCTGAGTCAGGCAAGTAGCTAGAATATGGTAATAGGAAGGGGGGGGGGGTCTGTCATGAAATACTGTGGTTATTTACCAGGGGCTCAATCATTCTAAACTATTTTATTGGCAACATATATTGGTACGTTTAGCCAAGATTTCTAATGGGGGATGATATGAAATACTGTGGTTAACACCAGAGGCTCGATCAATCTAAATATTTTACTGACAACATACCCATATTGATTGGTTAGGACAATAAAATGAGGATATATTAGTATTTTAATAAGAAGCTATGAAGAAATCTCGAGTAAAATAATATAAAAAAGTATTGAAAAAAATATAGTCTTCCGAGGTCATTGGAACGGTGTCGAGAATTTTGCGTCTGGGAAATTTGCACCCTACCTCAAGAACAGGGAAGATTGCGCCTGCGATGTACCTCCACCGGGAAGTTTGAGCCCTGCGAAATAAAAGAACCTATTGGAGCTTACGCATTTGCTCGGAGGGGCTGACATTACAGCATAAACAATCCCCCCCACAACCATGCCATTTGTGATCTATTTTCATTGTGGCTATATAGGGGGAGAATAAACTTCAATATAAGCCAAAATAACACAACGGATCAACGCAAACACTACTTCTTCCAGAGATGATTTTGGGGGAACACTGGCCTCCCCAGAGCTCTCAGAGTGCCCCCTCGGAGGAGACCAAAATAATACGTCTATAATAAAATAATAAATAGAATAGTACCAGCAGTGACCCCCCTCCGGAATACTAAGTGTGCCCCCAGGATCATTTTTTCTGAAAGAACGACTGAACGCAATTGTGTTTGAAGTGTAATTCCAGCAAGTAAACACACTGTACATAGTTTTCTTGATAATATTACTGATCTGATTTTACATTGACTTTACATTTTCTTTTCTATACTTTGTGTCCTGAAAAGCCAAACAACTCGCAAGGATTGTGAACAGAGATAGATATCTGGGTAGAGCCAAACAGCCTTTTGTAGATTAAATTATATTCTTTGATTATATTAATAAATAATTATATATCAGTCATTTATACTTTTATTGTAAATTTTGTAGTATAATGAAAAATTGTATTTGTATGGATTGCCCTTAAATGAACTAAAATTGATTTTTTTTTTCATTTGTTCGGAATATTATAACGGATGGAGTAACTCACTGAGACGATGAGAGGCAAGCCTAGTTCAAGTGTGAGTGGAAGTTACTTTACACAATACAAAAATAAGTTGAATTGTAGGGCGGTAACATCCCAGTGCAAATATATAGCCGACGCATTTTTCCCTCTTTTTGGGGTAGAGCGCAAACATCCCAGTGCAAATATATTGCGAGCGCATTTTTTCTATTTTTGTGGTAGGGCGCAAATTTCCCGGGCGCAAAATTCTCGCATTCAAGGAAAATATAATGTCCGTGAAGTTGACAAGCCACTTATGTCAGACTCCAATTTCGACTTTAAACGTCGCTAGTGCTACGTTAGTGTTCGATAGTGACGCAAATTGTTAGTACTCCACAGATAGCGTGTGCTTTTTTAAATAATGGATATGAGCCTTCTAACTGCATGCCAACACGCCCACTTCTAAGAATCATCTCAAAAATAAGGTTAACCGTTAGAGCAAGTAAGCGCTCATTAGTGCCATTAACATTAACGTTAATGCCTCCATCGTACGGCACTTTGAGTAATAATAACCACGCTCTTTGCTAGAGTCTCAATGCGTTCCTATATTCTCGCGAACATTCTGACGTGCCCAAGTTAGTTACTTTTTTTTTTTGCAACTATTGTTTATCTGTTATTGTTTATTGTTTATTGCTAGTCTGCAGAGTAGTCCTTACATTAATATGCCATTGTCCTTGATAATCATTGCGTATTTACAAGCAGTTTATTATTACTGTTAGAAGATATCAAAAAATAACAGATAAAATCTACTACTTAACGGTTCATATTTTTCTTTTACAGTACATAAACGATTAATAATAATAATAATAATAATAATAATAATAATAATAATAATAATAATAATAATAATAATAATAATAATAATAATAATAATAATAATAATAATAATAATAATAATAATAACAATAATAATTATAATAATAATATTAATAATAAGACTATTCCAGCATAAAAGTTGTCAATTGCATCACACTGGCAACAAGCGACGCATATTTTAACTTCATAAAAATTCGTTTCTCACGATTTTCTGGAAAACTACGTATGATAACATCTTTATTATGTCAAGTTGTTTATCTCAGTGTGATATATGTCTTACCTCTGGACAATATCACAGTAAAACAAAAATTAAATATTAGGAGTACATCGTACTTTTGTACTACATCTCATTAACCATGGGAAGATTGAGTAGTGTATACTTTAGGATGTAAGTTTCAGCTTAACTTGCATCATACATTCTTAGGATTACAAAAAGGAAATTTGTTCGTTTGCATTTGATCAAAATTCTGAGGATTACAAAAAGAAAAAAAAATCCGAATTCCGGAATTTTCCTGAATTCCGGATTTTTCCGAATTCCAGATTTTTTCCGAATTCCGGAATTTTTCCGAATTCCGGATTTTTTAAATTCCGGATTTTTTCCGAAATCCGGAATTTTTACGAATTCCGGAATTTTTCCGAAATCCGGATTTTTTTTCTGAATTCTGGAATTTATATATCGCTTAAAAGGTCACACAGAGCACACCTCACATGTGAAATATCTCGCTTGAATGGGGTCTGTAGGAGGCATGGCGACCATTAGAAGATCGGAACAAGGCACGTTCCGAAACACCAAAAACGTGGAAAGAATAGAATTCTATGATGTAAATGTTTCGAGACGTGGTGTATATATAGCTTTAAAATGTAGCTAAATACGAATCTGAAATCAAATGTTTACAAATCAAAACGGTGGATGCAACATGGCGGACATAAACTACCAAAAATCAAGCTATGGATCTGAAATAAGGTCTATGCAGAGATATTCGACGTCGCTATGCATGAATCGGGTACCAAACATGCAAAATTCAAAATAGCGGATCCAAGATGGCAGACAAAATGCAAAACACTGCTATGGAACTGAAAGCGGGTAGATAGAAGTTTCAGTGATCGCTGAGTACGAATTCAATGTTAATAGTGTAAAATGCAATATGACGGATCCAATGTGGCTGACGAAAAGTGAAATAAATATGCATAGAACGGGCATATGTAATTCTTAAACATGTAGTTGAAAAGTACTTATAGTACATAACGTGACGAGTAGAGGAAGGTGATATTTTACAATAAACACGGAACGTGTTTTGCTATAGAATGATGCCAAAATTGAGGCACGGAATTCAGGGCAGATTTTGTAGCGCACATGAAAGTTTTATAATACACACATATTGCAATCATAGACAATAATTATTTTACTACCAACTCCCTCCCTTCGCTCCTGAAGAGATAAATAGGGATCGGCACGTGTTATATATCTTTGAAAACCTCGCACCAAGTACACTTTACATCTGTAACATCTCGCTTGAATGGTGCCTGTAGGGTACGTTGCGATTATTTGCAGATACCATCTGAAGATCCGAAGAATGACAGTGAAAAGTGCGTGTTGGAGTTTAACATCATTATGTTTCCATAACTGTCTTTCCGGTTTCACGTTATGTCGTGTACACTTGTGTATCAGGGGCGTCATTTAGGGGAGGCAGGGAGGGGCATTTGCCCCCGAGTTTGAGATGTAAATAGCTTTTATCAATAGAATAGCAATAAATCAGTGAAAAACGCGAAATGTTGCTTATATCAAGGGGTCTTGCAACCCCAAGCAAAATCTGAAATGACGCTCCTCTTGTGTATGACACTATATGTATGACAAATGCCCACTTTCATGAGTAGAGATAGAACCGACACAGAGACTGGTCTCGATCTAGTCTCGGTCTCGTCTCTAATTACATCCCGAGATGTGATTTTTCAAATCGAGACCAGATCGAGACGGAGCCCAGGTTCATTTCGTTACATGCATGTCTACTCTGTACTTTTGCACTTGTGTCCGCCATATTGGATCAGTCATATTGCGTTTTGCACTTTTGTTCCCTATATTGGATCCATCAGTTAGCATTTTTAACATTGGATTTGTACTTCACTACCACGAAAACCTCTACCTACCCGTTTCCATTTCCATAGTTGTGTTTTGCATTTCCTCCGCCATCTTGGATCTACCATTTTAAATGTTACTCTTCTGGTATCCGATTCATGTACAGCGATTTCGAATATCTCTATATACTTTATTTCAGATCCATAACATTTTTTGTACTTTGTGTCCGCCATGTTGCATCCGTCATTTTGATTTGTAAACATTATATGGCAGATTCGTATTCAGCTTCTTTTAGACGTGTATATACCACATCTCAAAACATTTACATCATAGCTTCCTATTTTGTCCACGTTTTCTTGTGTTTCTTAACGTACTGATCTTCAAATGGTCGCCACGCTCCCTACAGGCCCCATTCAGGCGAGAAATTTCACATAGAATAGATTAATTTTGATGGACAATTCTCTTGCCTTTGTTGTAATTTATTGATAAGGATCGTAAAAATCATAAGTGATGCAACAATTATTTATTCTTGCACCGGAAAATAAAAGAGTGAATGACATGTATACTATAGCCTGGAAGGATAGGAGAGATTCATTATTATAGACTGTAAGCAGCCAATATGAATCAAAAGTTCTGAAATATGTTTTAACTAGATATTTTACGTCCATGCACGTACAGAAAATATGTTTTCAAGGAGTGTGCACAATGAAAAACTACAAAGAAGTTGTGTAGAATTTTTTAGTGGCATTATGAATAGTGCATACAGCTACACCTTGTACAGTGCCTGGACTCAATTAGATATGTAAATCCACGTGGGAAATTAACCATTTTAAAATTACATGTAAGTTGTTGAAAAGTGGCGTTAATGTAGTGAATCAATTGTGTCATGCCTATTTAAGATTTTGAGTGCGTACTTAAGTTTGATTTTTCCCCATGAATGACTTGGCAGTGTTCACTAAATTGGGTGCAGATACAGAACCTGGTTTCAAATTGACTTTAATTACTTACCCTTCCTTTTTCAATAACAAGGAAAGAGAGGGAGATTATATATAGAAGTAGAAAATGGTTTATACGCCAATCAAAAGCACTAATGATGCCTATTACGAATCCGTAATAAAAATTTTCCGAATGCATATACTGTGCGAGTTATATGAATATACAGGGTGTAAAGAAAATCCGTTTCCACCTCTAAAAAAACGCAAACGATGAGACAGATGCCAAAACAGGGAAACACGTGTTTGTTCCATTACAAAGTACAACGTACCAAAGGAAAAAAAATGTTGTGCCAGGGCCACCCGCAGGGACCCAGGGAAGGTCCAACTAAAATACCACAAATGATAAGAGGATCATGTAGCATATCCTTGGAATGCTGTTGGGAAATGAAACAAAATGTCTCATTGAGAAATGAAGTCTCAACTCTAAAATTATCCTGTGCAGAATGGCGGCCGGTCAAAATGTCAGCAAAAACATCATTATAAAGTCTATGGCCACCCCAAGAAAACCAGAAACGGTGAGACAGATGTCAGAACAGAAAAGCACGTATGTCATCATTTCAAAAGTACAATGATTGCAAGTAAAAATATTTGTTACAAGGTACTCCACAGGGTCCCAGACGGGGTCCTACTCAAAATTATCAAATGGCAAGGGATGTCAAGTAGCATATCGTTGGAAAGCTGTTGATAAATTAAAGAAAAGGGAACGACTCTCGACTTTCTAAAGTTACGCTGTGTAAAGTGGCCTTGCTTCAAAATGTCAGCAGAACATTGTAAAGTATATGACCACCCTATCCCCCCCAAAAAAAAAAAAGAAAAAAAATTGAAACGGTGATGCAGATGTCAGAACAGGAAAACACGTATGTCATCGTTTCAAAAGTATAATGATTGAAAGTAAAAATATTGTCCCATGGTCCCCCACAGAGTCCAAGAGTGAGTCCTACTCAAAATTTTCAAATAGCAAGGTGGGTCGAGTAGCAATTCTTTTAAGGCTGTTGTTAAATGAAAGCAGATGGAACAAATCTGGACGCTTTACGATAACACTATGCAAACATCTTGCATTTAATTCTTCTTTCTGTAGCCGGGTTTTAGTTTATTTTCACTTTTATTCTTGTACTCAACGGAAAGAAAGGAAACTCTCCTACTGTGAGGCTTTGGTAACTGGGCCCAGTAATATCTAAATAAATAAAAAAAATATAATAACATAAAAAATAAGAAATAAAGAAAATAAAATAAAAGAAAAGAAATAACATTGGACATCTTTGAATATAGAACTGACTAGTTAACATATATTGTAGAACCACGAACATAAATAACTAGAGGTTGGAGCCATAATAAATAAATACTTTTATATCTACTTATTTATGTTCATGACTGTACAATAGTGATACTTATTTTTGTTGTCTGGATTATCAATTATAAAATGATTCAAACAAAAACGTTTCTTGCATCAGGAACAGCTAATACGTACAAATATCTCAGAATGACAACAAATGCCGATTGCAAAATGGAAAGTGAATGCGCTCGGAGAATCGAAATGAGGATGTACATTTTGACCGGCCACCATTTTACACAGAATAATTTTAGAGAGTCGAGATTTGTTCCGTCTCCGTTCATGTACCAACAGCTTTCCAACGATATGGCACTTGACCTCCCTTGCCATTAGACAATTTTGAAATGAAAACTTTGAATTTTACGTCCAACGATTATGCCGGCTAGGCTAAAGGACACGGTGATAATGAGAAATGAGTGAAATGGCGGAATTAAGAAAGTGAGAGGAAACGAAAGAACCCCAAGGAAACCCACGCATACGGTGTTTGTCCACAAAATTCACTTGGCGTGAGCTGGGATTGAACCTGGGACCCCATGCACCAGACATGAAGCTCTACTCCTGAACCACCGCAGCCCCTTTCGCCACATTGGAATAGGTGCTGTATGTTGTTTGTGATTGCCTATGCAAGAGTGACCTATCCATTTGCAACATAGTTACTACCTAAAGATTCTTATGAATCATATTGATTAAAGAGCATATCCTAAGGAGAGTTTAATACTTACGCCAGAATTAGAGTAAATAATGGGTTTTATTTATTTTATTTATTTAACAATCACCAGATACAGTTCAGAGGCCATTTTATACTTAATATCTAACAACAATAATAACAATGTAAAGGATTTGGGAAAGTATCGGCTAGAGCCTTAACTACACTTTCATTGAAATGCGTACCACAAAGGGGAAATATTTCAAATATTTCCCATTAACCTATTCTTCCCGTGCGAAGAATGGGTACGGACAATATGGACTGATATGGACTGTCGCTGCACAGTATCTCGTGTTCGAAATAATGTGTGTTGTGGTGCAGCTTTCTTACACTTTTAAGCAGCTCTAGCTGTGAAACTAAGTACTTTTCCCCCATATGTCCATTGTTCATATGCACCTTTTCCATTATGTTGATGTCAGGAATCACCTCCCAAATACTACCGATGTTGTTTTAAGACACCCTTGTACGGACTTCTCGTATTTTCATAATTAGTGCAAAAAAGTGCTGTATTTAATACAAATAATAAGTCAGGAACGTAACAAATTAAATAGATAAATGCAATTTTCTTCTTGACTATTTGCACATTTATTTGCTTACTTTCGTTCCACGGGAAGGTAGTGTTCTGATGTTTTTGGGCCTGTCCTCCCCTTTCAGAATATTTTTCCTATATTTTCTCTTTTCTTTTCAACGTTGAGAAGAATCTTTTTTGCACTGTCATCACGTTTCCCAGGAAGAAAAGAGAACAGAGAAAAGATTGGATTTCTCCCCCTTCATTATCAATCCTTCTAAAGGCTTCTAACTGAGTCTTATATGAAGATAAGATTATCGCTAATTACCGAGAAGAAAGCGCTGATGCCACATTACTACTTACGGATTACTGTTAGACGTAGTGGATAACTCAATTTGAAGCGAATTCATTATCTTCAAAACAAATACAATATTTTAACGTCACTGAAATTAGGGAGTTATTTTACCTCTTTATTTTGTGTACGTACGTAAAACCTTGAACCTTCGTTTACTATACTCTTATCTATAAAATTATGCTTTCTAGGTAAAATCAATCATAAAATATTTGATCTGTTTGTGAGATGTCAGAAATACATATCTTATTTACTTCTGATTACTATGTTTTAGAACGGAATGAAGTCTTTATTTAACCTTTTGGGATTTCCACTTTTCGAGGTAAATTTTAGATTTTAATTTAAACAGCAACTGCTTCTTTACTATTTATCGTAGAATCATGGTTTATATCAGGATAGAGCATCCATTGCAACGGCACCACTCGCTTGTCCGTATTATACATCAGAAATTCGAAAATTAAAAAAAAAAGAAGAAAACGGGAGCTTTCGAAAAAAAAAATGTGCTTCTTTAGCCCGAGCCTGGGTTCACTTGGTTATCTGAAAATATCTTGCAACATGCGTAGTTATGTGCACAATGCGTGTGCAAAATTTCAATCTCGTATCTTGAGAACAAAGTGCGAGAAAAATTAAAATTCTAAAGATGATCCATTCTAAAAATTCCTACACCATTACTATTTGGCCTAGGATCATGGTTCAAACGTCATTTTCTTTAATATTATTCACCCTTTCCAACGGTAATACTCGCATGTCCGTATCATACACCTGAACCCGGAAATTCCAGGAAAACCGATTTTTTTCCGTTATAAAGTCCCCCTCTCGGAACATTTTCGCTTCTCAGGCCCGGAGCCAGGTTCGCGTAGAGATCTCAAAAATTAAGAAATACTCAAAGGAGCGCACAATTTGTATGCAAAATTTCAATTAGATATCTTGAGAACTAAGGGCGGGAAACATTTTTGAAATCTGTCTTAAGAAAAAAAAAGTAAAAAAAAAACACTCACGCCCCTTCGCCCCACTTGGCGCAGCCAGGTTGACCATCCGGTTCCGAAACGTATCTGGGGTATTTTTTGGTCCATGCTTGACTTGACCAATAAAGAAAAGTGTTCAATACGTGTATGAGCTCGCTATGTGTTTAAACACAACACTGCACTATGGTACAGATTCGTACCATAAATCTCCAAAGTGTTAAGCCAGTAGCGGTGATATTCTTTATGTTGCATTAAATGAAAATTATTCATCTGTTTGAGATTTCGGTATTTTTTTTTCTCATGGTGAGATTGTCAAAGATTTTCGGTGTTGAAAGGGGCATCATGTTTTATTATATAACATTTTAGCAATTAAATACAGAATGTTGGAACAAGGAAACGAGTAATCTGTCTCCAAGTTTGCAATACTGCTATCAGTTTCTTTGGAAGTAGACTATTTCTATCTATTAGTTGCACTTATTCTAATTGGTTGAAACCTCAAGTGACTTAATGAATAGTATATATATATATATATATATATATATATATATATATATATATATATATATATATATATATATATATATATATATATATATATATATATATATATATTTGTTGTTGCGAATAATTAAGAACATGAACTTATACATCTCCCCCGTGTAAATCTCCCAGAGATTTTAAAAGTTTTGTAAATTTAGTCTAATTTTAGGAGTTTCTGATACATATATCGGGCGTTTCAAAACAACATCGACAACGTTTGGGAGGTGATTCCTAACCAGAAGATAAGACAAAAAGTATAGATCAACCTGGATGCAAAAATGCTTTCTTTAAAAGTTTTCTGGGAATGCACAAAAGTCTTTTTTTCTTTCCAAATAGGTTGCCGAAAACAAGAAAAAAAAAATATGAAGTTTACAGGTCCAATGCTCCAAACCTACCTAAGTTCGGTCAAGACTTCACTTACGTATGGCAAGACAGCCCCCCACTTTAGAAAATTGAAACAATGTTTAGGTCATTCGTTTGTACTACGTTTGTACCGTTTGTACCGAAAATATTTTCGTTTGTACCATTTTCTTTATAGGGTTACTTGAGAGGTCGACTGGGGGGGCTATCTTGGCGCCAAGATAGCCCCCCGTATCACAGCACAAAAAATTGGAATACACCATTCGAAGGTAAATCGTTTGTACCGTTTGTACCGAAAAAAGTTTTGTTTGTATCCTGATAGTTTTCGAGAAACAGGGAATGATATTTTGGGGCGGGGGGCTATCTTGGCGCCAAGATAGCCCCCCCCCGTATCACCGCACAAAAATTGGAATACACCATTCGAAAGCAAATCGTTTGTACCGTTTGCACCGAAAAATGTTTTGTTTGTACCCTGATAGTTTTCGAGAAACATGGGATGATATTTTGGGCGGGGGGCTATCTTGGCGCCAAGATAGCCCCCCATATCAGCGCACAAAAAATTGGAATACACCATTCGAAAGCAAATCGTTTGTATCGTTTGTACCGAAAAAAGTTTTGTTTGCACCCTGATAGTTTTCGAGAAACAGGGAATGATATTTTGGGGCGAGGGCTATCTTGGCGCCAAGATAGCCCCCCCGTATCACATCACAAAAAATTGGAATACACCATTCGAAAGCAAATCGTTTGTACCGTTTGTACCGAAAAATGTTTTGTTTGTACCCTGATAGTTTTCGAGAAACATGGGATGATATTTGGGGCGGGGGGCTATCTTGGCGCCAAGATAGCTCCCCAGGTATCACAGCACAAAAAATTGAAATGCACCATTCGAAAGCTAATCGTTTGTACCGTTTGTACCGAAAAACGTTTTCTTTGTACCCTGATAGTTTTCGAGAAGCAGGGGATGAAATTTGGGGGCTATCTTGGCGCCAAGATAGCCTCCCGTATCACAACAAAAAAATTTGAAATACACCATTCGAAAGCAAATCGTTTGTACCGTTTGTACCGAAAAAAGTTTTGTTTGCACCCTGATAGTTTTCGAGAAACAGGGATGAAAATCGGAGGGGGCTATCTTGGCGCCAAGATAGCCCCCCATATCACCGCACAAAAAATTGGAATACACCATTCGAAAGCAAATCGTTTGTATCGTTTGTACCGAAAAAAGTTTTGTTTGCACCCTGATAGTTTTCGAGAAACAGGGAATGATATTTTGGGGCGAGGGCTATCTTGGCGCCAAGATAGCCCCCCCGTATCACATCACAAAAAATTGGAATACACCATTCGAAAGCTAATCGTTTGTACCGTTTGTACCGAAAAACGTTTTCTTTGTACCCTGATAGTTTTCGAGAAGCAGGGGATGAAATTTGGGGGCTATCTTGGCGCCAAGATAGCTCCCCAGGTATCACAGCGCAAAACAATTGAAATGCACCATTCGAAAGCTAATCGTTTGTACCGTTTGTACCGAAAAATGTTTTGTTTGTACCCTGATAGTTTTCGAGAAGCAGGGGATGAAATTTGGGGGCTATCTTGGCGCCAAGATAGCTCCCCAGGTATCACAGCGCAAAACAATTGAAATGCACCATTCGAAAGCTAATCGTTTGTACCGTTTGTACCGAAAAATGTTTTGTTTGTACCCTGATAGTTTTCGAGAAGCAGGGGATGAAATTAGAGGGCTATCTTGTACGCAAGATAGTCCCCCTAATGTGTACTTTTTCCATGTCCATTATTAAGTTTTATATCTTTATCCATGTGAATTGATGTGTTTAGAATTCTGGTTGTGCATATCAAAATAAAAAAAAAATGAGTTTTTCAGTAATAATTCAACGTTATAATTGAATCCGCGAGTGGGAAAACAGTGTGAGTCCAAAGTAAACCATTTTGAAGTAAAGGCAAAAATAACACTAAAGATATAGAACTACAAGTTGTAATGAAGAGCGGTGCAATTTGCAAGACCTTGCACGTTATAACAGAATGCTATAATGTCGACTGTACATTTGTGGCATTAACAAAAGAAAGTTATTTTTTCAAATATCTCAAAATGCGTTTTGTGGACTAGTAGTGGTTTTCCACTCACCGATGCAATTCAATTTTCTCTATTTCTGCCCTTTTCCTTAAGTAAATACGTATTATTCAGCAATGGCCTATTTGCTTTCGTCTATTGTTTATGAAAGCGGCAAACTTCTCGAGCTTTTAATGTGACAGATGTAAACAGTTAATTTTTTCAGTTGGTGTAAAGCTGAAACGTGGAAGGACGCAGTTTAGGTGAGCAAACATTTCATCTTTTAGTTTTCTTTGTTTAAGATTATTTCTGTAAATCCAGCTTCTTTCTGAATTTGTACACACTTTGTTATTCCTTTTACGGTATTTATTTACGGAAAAGGGCACAAATAGAGAAAATTTAATTGAATCGTTGAGCGGAAAAAAAGTACTAGTCCACAAAACGCATTTTGAAATATTTGAAGAAAGAACGTTCGTTTGTTAATGCCACAAATGTACAGTCGACCTTACAGCAATCTGCTATAACGTGTGAGGTCTTCCAAATTGTACTGCTCTTCATTACAACTTGCAGTTCTACATCTTTAGTGTTATTTTCGCCTTTAACTCAAAATGGCTTATTTAGAACTCACACTGCTTTCCCACTCGCCGATTCAATTTTAACGTTGCGTTACTCCCAACAAGTCCTTTTTTTATTTGGATATGTACAACAAGAGTTCTAAATACACATAAATTCACATGAATAGGCACATAATACTTATTAATGGGCATGGAAAAATAACATATTAGGGGGCCTATCTTGTACAAGATAGCCTCCCAAATGCTATCCACTCCTTCTTGAAAACTATCAGGGTACAAACAAAACTTTTTTTCGGTACAAACGGTACAAACGATTTGCTTTCGAATGGTGTATTTCAAATTTTTGTGCTGTGATACTGGGGGCTATCTTGTCGCCAAGATAGCCCCCCCGCCCAAATTATCATCCCCTGTTTCTCGAAAACTATCAGGGTACAAACAAAATTTTTTTTCGGTACAAACGGTACAAACGATTTGCTTTCGAATGGTGTATTCCAATCTTTTGTGCTGTGATACGGGGAGGCTATCTTGGCGCCAAGATAGCTCCCCGCCCAAAATATCATCCCCTGTTTCTGGAAAACTATGATGGTACAAACAAAACTTTTTTCGGTACAAACGGTACAAACGATTTGCTTTCGAATGGTGTATTCCAATTTTTTGTGCTGTGATACGGGGGGGGTATCTTGGCGCCAAGATAGCCCCCGCCCCAAAATATCATCCCCTGTTTCTCGAAAACTATCAGGGTACAAACAAAACTTTTTTCAGTACAAACGGTACAAACGATTTGCTTTCGAATGGTGTATTTCAAATTTTTGTGTTGTGATACGGGGAGGCTATCTTGGCGCCAAGATAGCCCCCCCCCGATTGTCATCCCTGTTTCTCGAAAACTATCAGGGTACAAACAAAACTTTTTTCGGTACAAACGGTACAAACGATTTGCTTTCGAATGGTGTATTCCAAATTTTTGTGATGTGATACGGGGGGCTATCTTGGCGCCAAGATACCCCCCCAAATGTCATCCCCTGTTTCTCGAAAACTATCAGGGTACAAGGAAAACTTTTTTCGGTACAAACGGTACAAACGTTTTGCT
Source organism: Thermobia domestica (assembly GCF_964235325.1). NCBI lineage: Eukaryota > Metazoa > Arthropoda > Insecta > Zygentoma > Lepismatidae > Thermobia > Thermobia domestica. Next base: position 270,482,788 of record NC_137459.1, on the reverse strand, counting down.
TTCGAATGGTGTATTTCAAATTTTTGTGCTGTGATACGGGGGGGGGCTATCTTGGCGCCAAGATAGCCCCCCAGTCGACCTCTCAAGTAACCCTATAAGGAAAATGGTACAAACGAAAATATTTTCGGTACAAACGGTACAAACGTAGTACAAACGAATGACCTAGTTGTTGTTTCAATTTTCTAAAGTGGGCTTTCTTGCCATACATCTTCACTTAGGCACTACTGTGTGCCCTATCCAAATAGCCATGTTTCAAAATCCTGCAGTACCTGCGCAACAATTTTTATTGAGCTATTTGGTGAGTACTTCAAATTACATGAATGTAGCCAAATTCCCTCTTTAAAAAGTTTCGCATGAGTGAGGAAACATTCATTTCTTCAGAGGAGGAACTTTGGTATACGTCATTTTCTCTCATACCTATGCCGTCTATCAAAACGAAATTTTGTACACTCATTTCCTATCCGCTAAAGTATTTTACGAGATACATTTGGATTGTGTGCTTCAGGGGCGGATCCAGGACGGACTTCTGGGCTGCGGTGGGCTGTAATACTGCTACTTAAAGCTTCTGTTAAGAGCTCCGAACACTCATATGGGTTTTATTTATGTACAAAACAAGAAAGTTTCCTCTTCTTGGGGGGGGGGGGCAATCGCCCCGATCCCCCCTTGGATTCACCCATGGTGTGCTTTTTATCCTGGACAACTTCTGAGGGGGCCAAAAATGATTCGAGGAGTTTCGGAGGGAATGTTCCCTACATTCTCCCAATTCTCCCTGCTCTGGTATGTTTTGAGCGCCAATACATAGCAATCCTGGGAAGCTTGTTTGATGCCGAAGAGAAAGAACTGTAAGCGAAGGCTTTCCAATGAGCAGTGTTGATGCAATAGCTATTTCATTGCAAGTTTACATTTTTGTTTTTACTAGCAGGGTTATTTGGCCCAAGGGACTTACTCCGTTGTGCATGACACCTAATTGTTTGTGTCTGAACACATCTTTGTTACGTTTATAAAATGGACTTGGTTTGATTCAGATGTCCGGATGAGACGTTCATGCCCGTTCCTTGTGAATATGAGGAGCACCAGTATCAAGCGAATCGAATGTTAACTGTGATGATATTGGTTTAACCTTTAATTACTCTGGTGGGGTCTCACAAATCCCCGCTATTATATGCTTATCCTATGATGAGACCATAAGTAGTATATTATCTTTAAATTCTCTCTCTCTCTCTCTCTCTCTCTCTCTTTTGATTCCGTTACAAACCATTTGCATATAATTTCGTCTAGATATTTTACGTTGAAATGCATTCATAATCATGCTGTTACATATGCACAAAAAAGAAAAGAAAACTACTACCTTCCATAAAAATGGTTCAACTTAACAAAAATAAGGTAAGTTAAATGCAAATATTATGCTTAGGGCTAAAGAAATACCCCTCGTAAGAGTTGAAGTTATTTACTTTCTTTCATGTACTGAAGTAAGTCTTCGAAGAAGCGAATTACATTAATATGCTAAATAAACACTGCAGGTGTGTTGTTTTCTTCTCTAAGATTATTCTTGGTAACTTCGTGCAAATTAAGTATTCCTTGAAATCAAATTCTTTACCAGGCAAGTACGCAGAAATTTATTTCGGGAAGGGTTCGAAACTTTTGGGGCACTTCAAATTTAATATGAGAATATATATATATATATATATATATATATATATATATATATATATATATATATATATATATATATATATATATATAGTTTCAAAGCAACACCGACAACGTTTGGGTGGTGATTCCTGACACCAAAACAAGACAAAATGTATATACCAACCTGTGTGCACAATTGCTTCCTTTCGGATTTATAGCCTGCCGAAAACATGAAAAAATGGACTTTAAAGGTCCATAGCCCCAAACCTATGTCTTTAATTCGCACATTAACCCTTGCCAGCTCCGATGCCGCTTCAGAGGACGCACAACTTTACAATAGGGCTATTTTGGAAGGCAATTTTCAAACTTGTCCATAATGTCCTCCTCCGCATGTCACGGAACAATATGCCTGATAACTATTGAAACGCTTGCTAATTCTACAGAGAATGTGGTACAAATCTTGATGTCAGGATAAATAGTACTGCATTCATTTTGTGCGTGTGTGTGTGCTACGTTTTCTTTATACGTCAGGTCATAGTTTCGGTTTGGTATGTACAGAGCGTACTGGTATATAGACTTTCCCCTCATACCTATTCGGTCTATCAAAACGAAATTTGGTACACACATTTCCTATCTCCAAATGTATTTTTCGAGATACATTTTAATTTGGGTTTTTAGCCGGGATCATTCCAGAGGGGTATCAAAGTTGATGGGGGATTTTTGGAGGGTGTTTTCCCGACAGTATCCCAATTTTCCTTGTTCAGGTACGTTTTGAGCGCCAATACATAGCAATCCTGGAAAGCTTCTTTAATTCTGAAGAGAATAAACTATAAGCCACGGCTTTCCGATGAAGTGTTAATGCAATAGCTGTTTCGTTGGAAGTCTACGATTTTGTTTATACTAACAGGGTTAATGGGCCCAAGGGACTTACTCCGTTGTGCATGACACCTAATTGTTTGTGTCTGAACACATCTTTGTTATGTTTATCGAATGAACTTTCAGATGTCCGGATGAGACGTGCATACCCGTTCCTTTGAATATGGGGAGCACCACTACCAAGTGAATTGAATGTTGACTGTGATGATATTGGTTTAACCTTTAATTAGTAATTACTCTGGTGGGGGTCTCACAGATCTCCCCTATGAAAATGTTCATCTCTAGATTCATATGTGCTCAATTAATTATACCGTTTATTTGTCTACCCTTATAGTTCGGTGTGAATTATCATTTTGTTAATAAAAATTTAAAAAATAATCTTTGTCATGTGAGTTATCTGGAGTGTGAGAAATCCCACCAGGGTGTATATATATATATATATATATATATATATATATATATATATATATATATTGGCCTCGTGAATGGTAAACTCAATTTAATAATACGTTTTAATATTTTGTTTCTATAAATTTTGTTTTATACATAAAATTCTCAAAGCGATATAAGATGTATCACTGGCCTAAAAAAAAAGGCGTTACCTTCTGTGGTTCACTCATTTTCCAATAAGAATGAATTTGCATTTTTTATATAAAATATGACACTATATATAAATGGCTCCTGAAAATGTCAAGAATAGGGCCAAATATCAAGTGTGTAGTCACTCAATCGCTAGTGACGAATCTTGTCTTGAAGAAATACATGACAGTGACGATATGGAATAAGTTGACATTTACTTTCAGTGCAGTTTTCCATTGCATATCTCTAGATGAAAATAGCAAGAAAGCCAGAAATATTACATTATCTTCGAGAAAAAGTTTCATCTATCATTGTATTTCTCACACAGAACATAGTGAATATTCAATAAATAAATAATTGGAGTCCATGAGATCTCACCGGAGTGTAATGTAACTTATTTGCGCCATAGTAGTTAAGACTTAACTATCGTACGGGACAAACATTTAAAAAAAATAATATATCGTTGAGGAAAACAGGAGACGAAATAAGTATGTTGATTTCAGCTGAAAGGGTCAACTTATTAACACTAGTGACTTGCACGAGCGTATGAGAATTTTTGGTACCTTTATTTATAGTTTTTTTCTGATAACATGAAGCAAGAAATAACTGATGATACTTTTTCAAGCTCGATCTTACTGCATATCCGTCAGATTCGATTGAACGAACATATTTACTACATGATTCCTATATTTTGTAATTTTTGCAAATCCTACTGCAGAAGACCCTGTTCTCTTACTTTTTGATAGGTATTATTGCCATACTCGGAAATTATAAATTGTTCTGTTAAGGGGAACCTACATGTCATTATAATGTATTTTGACATTCATATTGCTGCCGCAAGCTGAAACCATCACATGCTGTCATTACGAATTATTTCAAGGCTTATTACTGTAAAGAACTGCATCTACGTCTGATGGTTCACTATAATCCTATTCGACTTGCATAATGTTTCAATTTTCCACACTTTTTGGGAAAACACATAATCAAGTCGAACTACTCAAACAACAGCTAAATAGTTTAAAATAACTTGAATATATCGACTAAACTCTCCCCACGGTTTGGAGTAAGTGAATTCCTAAATTCTGATATTCCCACTGTCTTGTTAGGTACAGAGCAAAGCGAGAAGAGCACTTCAACGCACCTGTAAAACTGTGAATCTTCTACCGGAGCTGCAAGGAAAGGATAGAAATGTGTGATGGGAAACCAGTGTAAAACTAAAATGATATTAAACACCCCACATATGAACGATCAAGAAACACTCACTGCATCATCAAAAAGAGCAACATTCTGAAGAGTAATTAAAAATATTTACTCCTTCGAAGTCTACTTAAGCAACCTAAAAAAGAGCAACAAATAATAACACTAAATTTAAAATAAAAAATCGGAATAGTCAGTTAGTACATGTAATTATAACGATGATGACAGATGATAATGTATGTGTTTACTGTGATAAATTGTGGTCATTAAGTGCAAAAAAGGGAAAATTATGGAAATGTAAAATTTATCATTAGAAGTGCACCAATTTTCTTTCAAAGTTTTGTTTGTTGCTTTCTCGTTTCGAAGTGAAAACTGATTTAATATTTGTAAGTTTTAGGCACTTGAAAACTGTTATATATATACATATATATTTACGTATACATATATACATACATACACACACACACACACACACACACATATATATATATATATATATATATATATATATATGTTTTTACATTGGTGTTCTTGTTTGTCCCATTGAGGCTACTTTCCAAAATAATATACATTGTCTGTATTTTATTCTTGCCTTAATTGATTGATATATCGTTCCAAGGTACAAGTAATTTATTTGCAACAAATTTGAAAGAATTTCTGAATATGGCAATTCAAACTAGGTTATTACGTTTGTATCAGAGAAAAATATTGCATTTTTGTAATTATTTTAAACATTGCTTTAACATTTTTTTTTTTGAAAATACCACTTAATTGCGTTTCCCCGAATCTGATGTATGCATGACTAATCATGCTCTAATATATCAACATTGCATTTTGTTCCAGTATTCTATATTAAGATCTCGTCCTATTATTTGTTAGGAGTGAGCTGTGTCTAATACGGGCAATTGCATTTCTTTCGATTTTCTCTTACAGTACAAAATCACTGTTGCGTAATAACTATGATGGTTATATTTTGGATGCAAAGGTCTCTCAATGATTATAATATGCAACACTTGTATCTAAAACTAAAGGTTCTTAGGAATAAACAAATTAAAATGAAGACACCCATATTTGGTGACCTTACTCTATATTTGCCACATAGCAAGATGTTCTTAAAAAAATCATTATTTATATAGATATTCTTAAAAATCATTATCATATATTTAAGTTTAAAATAAATTCTACCAAAATTGAAAAGTAAACAAATACCATATCTAAACTTGTAAATAGTATTAGACGTGGGTAAACTTATATATGTGTCTGTATTATAATGAAAATTGGTGCAATATATCCCTCAATATTGCACCATTAAATCTTGATAAATAGTTCCACAAATTTTCAACATTATCCTCTTAATTTAATAATGATAGAACCTCTGGAGATTTACCTGTACACACAAGGAAACTTCACTGTCGTCAGTACTGTGAAGAATGATAGTAAAAACACAAAACAAACATTGTTTTGCTTGAATCAACTCTTTTTTTTAAGCTGGAATTGCCAGAACTTCCAAAGAGTTGTCTGAATATGACTATACTGTTGATTGAGAGATTCATAAAATTCTGATTATTGTTTGGTATTTGTCACTAAATTGTAGTCTGACTTACTTCTCGTTAATTACGGAAAGAGACAGACGCAGAAAGCCGCTAATTTAATCATGTCAGAAACAAGATAAGTGACGTCTTAATTCTACAGTTATGTTGGTTGTTCCAAAATGCTAGACACTTGGTTGGAAAGACATAATAATAATCGCTTGTCGTCCTAGATTTTGTATGCACTGCATAAGACCTAGTGTAGACAGTTAGGAAATACGAGGTATATAGCGCGAAAATCATATAAATCTTATATTGTGAATGCATAATACTACGTTAGAGTATTGTAATGATTGGAATATGAAACAAAGAGAGTATCAGCTTGCAGATTTTGCTAAATATAATTTTTCATCAAAGACGTTAGACTATAAGTCGTGAATACAGATCCTAAGATTCAAAGTGTAAAATTGTAGAAGTGTATCAATAGGTTACAATTATCGCCAATCGGGTTGCAAGTGCAAAGTTTGGAGTTACATAGGAGCAGGAATAATTTAATCAGGTTCTTCCAAATATAATTTCCTATCAATGACCATAAAATATGAATTGCGACTATAATTACTAAGGTTCGAAGTGAGAAAGTATTGACGTTTATTCATTTACCAAATTTGAGAGGGGTCATAGATTCAAGTCGTGATGAACTTGATGCGTGAAAAAAAAAAACAAGTTGAAATTAAAAAAGTGATAAAAAATAGTGAGAAAAATGTATATAAAAATAAAACTCACGCAAAATTTAAAACAAAAAAACAATAATTGAAAACATTTTGCAAACTAAAAAATAATCATTTTTATTTGTTTTAAATAAAACTGTCAAAGTGAGGTTACAATCCCTAACGATCAAAGTGTGAAACTGTTGTTGTACATAAATTAGTTTTAATAATTACTTGTCAGTACTAAATCCATCAATTTCATAAGAGGATCACACTATCACGTGTATCATTTTACAACACAAGAAGTATATGTACCATATTCAAATTCATGATACATATAGTTTTGCTTTAGACGAATATATGAACGTGACGTCATGAAAACCATGTTAGAGATAATATTGAGACATATCTTCAAACGAAAATTTAAATCTAATACACAAAACATAAATACGTGAATGTGACACCATTATACTTTTTCCTGAACGATATATTTCATCATCTCCTTCACCGTTTCATGATCAAAAATGATCATCTAGCAAATTATTGAAATAGTGTGTATTAAAAACATAAACTGATACTTAAACACACGTGTGTGTGTATGTGGTACGAATCAGGAGCCCTTCCAAATATATCTAATATATTTTTCAAATTCATAAGCGAAATTAGTTATATGTTCCGTCAATTTTATTTTCTATTACGAGTTTTGAGAGAGGCACCAAGAACCAGGCGTGTTGTGAAATTTCAAATACATTCAATGACCTATACATTTACCAAGAAATAACATTGAATGTATCGTGAAATACAATACTTATCCAAATTAATGAGCGAATCGCAACGTAACCCTTCCAAATATTATTGTTGGCAATTTACTCATGAAGATAGCAAGTTGAACAACCTAAGTTTATAAATATATAAGCACAATTCCTATAAAACAATTATGAAATTTTATTTGTTTGACAATTCCCAAATTTAAGAGGTGAGCTGATATACACCTGCCATAATATAATTGAAATACACTATGGTGTCATTGACTTATGAAAGGAAATTAATCCATATATTGATCCATAGGATCATAGGCTATAAAGCCTTATCATTTAAGATTAATTAGCTCAATAACCCGCCACTTGGTATTACTTTTAATTACGGCTTTTTTTAACATTTTTTTTACATTTTTTTACCCATAAAAGCGACAATCAGAACGAACCAATTTTACAGAAGTAAGCATTATTTACGTCCTGGAAAGCATTTACCAATATGTTTTCTTTTTTTTTTTTTTTTTTTACAATTACCAAGTTTAACCCGCCGTAGCACTTGCCGCGGGGTCACAGTACGTGGATACTCCGCGGATAAAGAAATTTTAGTTTTGTTAAAACTGTTGAAGGACTTTTGTGCTGTAAAATATACATTGGCAATTGTCAAAAACATTGTAAGGAAAATATTAAGCAATTTAATATATCTTCAAAAAAAAATCCACATTAAAATAAAATAAACAAATATTGCGGAGTGAGACTCGGCGCAAGTGCCTTGATGTTACAATTGACCACGCGTGCTATGGAGGGTTAAGAGGTTGTCTCCCTCCCGAAATTGATATACGGAGTGCACTATTGCATATGAGTCTTATTCAAAAAAATGAGTCCCTATATTCATTCATATTGCCATATGTTGTACGAAAACCTCACTAAAGAGGGAAAATTAGATCAATAACCTAGCACATGGTGAAATGTATTGGTTACGCATTTTGTTTTAGTATCTATGTACACATAGAAAAGATTAAGGAGGAAGTGCCAAATCAACAGAAGTGTAAATTATATTCGAGTCCTGAATAACATTTAACAACGTTTATATATATATATATATATATATATATATATATATATATATATATATATATATATATATATATATATTGAAAATTCCCAAATTTAAGTGGTAAGTCAATGCGCCCCTCCCAGATTTTAAGATGATCTATCAATGTACCTATTTATTATGAACTAAAATTGAACCCTATACTTAACTGTGTATCCACAGCATATAATAATAACCTATTAAGATGGATAAAGTAGAAGAAGAGCTCCGAAATTTGAGTTTTCGATGTCGCTTACCCAGAGAAGTGAACGAGTTGGACGCCCACACTTAAAATTGTACATATCCTGGTCCTTTTGCTAATTCACAATTTTAGGTTTGACAATTTCCAGTGAAGTAGTAATGTTATGCGCCCCTTCCAAAATTTGAAGGGTGGACCAAGATACCCCTACCCAGATTTAGAGGGGACAATTTTCGGCGCTCGTGTTAAAAGGACCATGGATCTTGAGCCAGGGATTCAGGAGTGCAAAAGTTAAAGCAAGTGACGCAAATACTATTGTTTAAACTTGCTTCAACAATGAAGATGGAAAAATTGAACCCAACGGTACGAATTTAACCTTGGACTAAGTAAAATTCGTGGCTGACAGGAATTGTGTTGCCATACATTTTCTTATTTTTAACAAAGAATATAAATGAAAAGGTAACGAAAAATACAAAGTAGGGGATACCGGTGCTGGTTGACGAACTGCATATAACTCCTTCATTAATTTGCATAATGAGCTGTTCCTGCTGTCATAAAAGAGCGACCTATGGATGCAGCTGCCACCTTCATATGGAATTTGTAACTTGCGGATTATGGCGTCTATTAGATAAAGAGTGTTTTTGCCAGTCTGAAGTTTCTTTTTAAGTTCTCCGTTACAACATCACATAATTGTCACTACTTGGAGTACAGAGGTAGGTAATATAGCATTAGTTAGATCTGAACTTTGTTTTTGTGAATATTCAAACAATAAACCGTAAATGCCAAACAATTGCTGAGTAATTACGACTTTGTTGCACAACATGGGCTTGGGGTTAGTTGGCATATAGCATTTGGGGTTGGTTGGCAAGTGCGCCAAATAACCCCGTGTGGAATTTTATTTCATTTTACTTTTAGTGTTACATTGTTTGTTTATTGTTATGTAGTTTACAGTTCTACTAATCTTTTACTTCAATGCTATAGAATAGCATGCACGTATTGGATTACTGTCAAATTTTAGAAATCGAGATAAGACTGTATACCGGACTCTGAATTTCCTGAATAGGCCTAATTCTCAGGATAAAGAATGTTTTGTATGTGTTTTTTTGTTATGGAAATAGAGGCCTAGCTATTGCTGTTTTCTTTGTGAAAAGTAGGAAATAAACTGCATTTCTCGATAATTCAGCTAAAACATATCTTAGTTTCTCTTAGTTACTTTGTAAACAGCGGGAAATAAACTACTTTTCTTGAGAGTTCAAGTATTTTAATTACATTTTGAAATAATATGAAGAATTAACCTACAACAAATCATATTAAAACTGATGTGGTTTGCTAATCTTGTAAATTCAATGTCATGACAACCAAGCTAAAATTAAAGAAATAAGTTTTCATATTTCATAATGCTGATTCTTTTAAATGTTGTGAATAAAAGTCATTTCAAACTTCAAATAGCCTACTTCATTTCAATATATATAATACAATTTAGAAAAACAACGTTTATTTCTAATAAATCTAATGTTTGTTTGTTTTTTGCTATATTTAAAAAGTATGCCAACTAGCCTCACAATATCAGCCAATCAGCCCCTTACTAGAGGTCGGTTGGCATACTCCGTTTTAAAAGAAAGGAAAAAAAAATATTTCTCGAAAACTTTAAGCAACAAAACAAAAACAAAAATTGAATTTATTAGAGGAAACATTGGTCTGTCCGTACACATCCATTACATTGCAATACTGTGCACCATTTGTTCATAACAAAATAAAGAATAAAAAGTTCGCCAACCAGCCCGGTCTCCCCTATATATACACAATGTGAGTTGCAGGAATTGATTTAGCACGAATTATAACTAACAATACGGCCTATTGTGAACGTCACATTATCTGTGTTATAAGATGATTTGCATATCTAAATTTTTCGTGAAATTATGAATAATATTTTAGTTTAATTAGGTATTTGCATATAAAGAATTTTTAGATTTAATTAATTACCAGCGGGAGCAGATAACTTTTATTAATATTTCTATGTATATTTATGGTTTATTGTATTATGTAAATGAATAGTAATGAACAACAGGGCAGGACTTAAGCGAGAAGCAATGAGAATTTGATATTAATTAATATGAACGTATAAGAAAATAGCGAATTTTGTATTTCGATATGCTAGTTTGCATGGATAGAAGCAGAGAAAGCTTCCCAGAGAAAAAAAAACGCAAAGAAAGCAGGTGTACTCAACGGAGCGTTGGACACCCAAGTTGAGTAGATTTTTGAAATCAATATATCCATCTGAATAAGGATAGACAACCTATGAGATTCAGATTTTGCTTAGCTGTAATGCTAGTTGAATTTCTTAGTGTTGTTATAGGAGGTAGCATACACTAGCACCGCCGAGACACGATTCCTGCGATGACAATGCATGAAAAACCATATAATTTTTAGCATGTCTATGAGAGAAACCTGCATACAAAGGGGTGCTATTTTTTTTAAACACGCCCCTTTTTAGCGTGTTCGACTTCCAAAGCGTCGTTTTGCCAACGGAACATTCTCGAAGAAAGATAAGTTGACTATTTTAAAATTATTGACGAGTCCACTTGAACTAGAGGGGAAGCTGTCTAGAACGTTGTTTGTGATGGTTCCATGACATCCGATAGATGTCTCTGTAAAAATATAGTTATCGTCTGCACCGCTGATATGATTTGAATGATAATATGTGTTATGTTATGTAAATAAACTTTCTGGGTGTTCCCGTAGTATTAGACATATGTAGTCCGATATATATATATTTTGTTTTGTCAAATTGGCTTGTACTAATACCAGTTTTAAGACCTGGTAATGGTTATGGAAGGTATGCAGGCAGACCAACACATACCTCAGTTTTTTTTTTTTAAATCTAGCAGAGAATGCAATACTGCTGCAAAGGAGAAGCAAACTTCCAATCAGTTCTACTAGGTTTATTATAATGTGTCAGGCTACTTCAGCCTTATTTAGAGTCATTTTAATTTGTTTATATCTAGCATAACTCATTTAATTTGTTTTATTAACGTAATTAAGTAATTCAAAATTACAATCCTCAATGCATCTATTTCTATAATTCACCATGTTCAATGTCACTTGTTCAAACATTTCTTGGTGTCGCCGATAGATGGCTTCAGCTGTCAAGGTGTTGAAGTAAGCATGTCAAGTGACATAGTTTGAACAATGTTGGTGTTTAAATTAATATTTTGTGTAAATACAGCATAGTGTGTGTGTGTGACAGATAATAAACTGAAGCTTAATTATTAAGCAATTTAACACACACAGTGACATACAATGATGCCATTGAAGTGATAGACAAAGTGGAAAAGAACATGAACAAGTGTGTTTTTTTTTAAGCTAATGAGGTCACTGGAAACTCGCAAGTGAGGGAGGCACCCTCACCCCTATTCCAGTGGAGCGGGCTATTTTGGTTTGGCCCAACACAGCAGTTGAAAGAAACAATGAAACTGCAAAAGAATAAAACAGTACGCGGGACAAACAGAGAGGTAGTTGTTGCTAAATCGCGAGACAGTGCAGATCAAAGCACTGCAAGTCGTACTCGTGTTGACCGTGAGCTATTTGGAACTCTGACCATTCAGAGATTTGTGTATAAGAATAGTGCGTTAGTTACACACTGATATTCTGTGCGTGTGTGCAGTAGCATGGGCGATCATAACTAGTTTACTTTAGTATTTCCTCGTTTTTCTCCGGACTAACATTCTTGTGGTAGAATGGGAGAGTAGGAGATACCGTTTATATATATATTTAAGAGTGTGTTTTCTCAAAAGTGATATGAGAACAAGTGTTGTATATATCACCATTTACTAGTGAGAAGAGACAAAGCTTTACATCATATTTCGTAAAGTGCTTCGCACCGGTATAAATATTGTGCCATGTCTACGTCACACGCCATATAACTTGTTCACGCTGCTAACAGTGAAATCCAAAGCAAGTGAAATTCTTAGTAAAGAAAACGCAATGCCGTATTCTATATGTTATCTTCAAGGCTGTAGTATAGCACAGTTTAGTTAAAACTCGTCAAATACAAGAACTGAGCTAATTTTGCTTGTATTAAGTAGGCGGGTTTTGTGCAAGAAAATGTCAGAGTGTCAGCTGATGTTAGCCTAGCGAGAACGTTCGTCAAATAACAAATATATTCTCTTGTTTTGGGTCACACCAAGGACTACCCTTTTGAAATCGCCACTGGTGTTATGGAAATCCCTTGGCAGAGGCAACATGACGGTTAGCAGAATCTAACAACACGACAGGAGGAGGAAAGAGGATGGTCCACAACATTGGAAGAAACACAGCCCGGAAGTACATTCTATAGTGAGACCAAAGACACTTCAAGAAAGAAGAACGCGCCGCGATAAATACAATAGTGCACAAACAATAACAATATAGAGCTCAAAGTGTGAGAAAGAAATATTTTTTTTTTCTTTTTAGGTCTCATAGCGAGACCGCGCGCGCGAGTGCTTTTGTAATTATTTCTGTGTGGCTCTGGAATTACGGAAGTGGTGCATTAAAGCAGGATAACCACTGGAATGTTGACTCCTTTTATTGTCGCAGTTGGCTGCAAGGTAATGTGTTACCCTTTCTGTCTTTCTTGTTTGCTTTTCAGGCCAGAAGCTGGGTCTATCTATGGATCGTAATTGCGATGAGCATATTGTGGGTATCTTTCGCATACAGGATGGGTGTTAAAACCATAGAAACCTGTAAGTTAGAGTGTCATGCTTAGTAGGAATCTTATTTACTTTTTTTCAAAATTTTAACTTTTATTTATTCTAAGACTCTACCGACTGACTAAATTTACTAAATTAACTTTGTGGCAGGAGGTTACAGTAATTTAAAGTCAATATTAGTTTAAATATTCAGATTCCTCCCACATTTGCATTCTTGAATATTAATGATCTTAGTAATTTATTCATATTATGCAAACTCACAGTCCTCCGCTCACAAAGAACTTGGCTGCCTTACGCGTGAGGCACGACACACACACCATCCTGGATGTATGTTTTGTTTTAGAAATGTCCTTTGCTAAATTTTGCTTTTGATAGTACATCTTGTGGCAAGAGAAATAAAGTAAAGTCTTGTTTTCTTTTCATTTTCGAGTCAGTAAAGAATGTTGCCACAAGAAATGAAAGATACCCAACGTTTTTACGAAATTTAGTGCAAGCCAGACGCGGGTAGCAGTAGATGTGTTTTTTCTTTCAGGTTGTCGCGCTGCCATCCAGAAAGTTTATTATTTCTGTGTGTATTATTGTTGTGTTATATGCATTTATTTTGTTGAAGTGTATTGCCAAATTTTAAACCTTTTTGGAGGGGAATAACATTTAGCGAATCAAGTTTAGGCATATTAGAGAACCTAGTTACTTACTTAGAGTTCATAATCACTTAATGGTAGTAACGCGAAGTCAAGCTAGAGCGATGGAAGGCTTTGTAGGCGACAACATTATTGACGATCAATTTGCGCAAATAATGGAATTTCCATCGGAGTCTCAGGACACCGGAAGCGATTCAGTAGGAAATGTAAACACCTCTCTCCAGGAAGTAGTTCCGCCTGGAGAAGGTACAGTTAGTACTGAGAGGGCTAATGAATCGGAGCAGGTTAGGGAACCGGTTCCCAGCACCTCGGCGCAAGTCACATCTGTACTTGACCCGTGTCTCGCGTCATTAGTAAATATGATAAGGGAAATGGCTGAAAAGCAAGAAAGAACTTTATTAGAAATTTCAGAGAAGCAGGATAAATCACTTCTAGAGATTGCGAATAAGCTTGAGAACCAAGAAAAGATTCATGAAAAATCACTTTCGGAAATTTCAAGTAAATTAGAATCTCAAGAAAAGAGGCATGAAAAAACGTTATCAGAAGTAGCAAGTAGGCAGGAGAACGCTAGCAGAACCATGTTAGAGAGGTTAGAGGCTGTTCAAGAGCAGATCACTGACAGTTTCAGGCGTGAAATGATGCAAAACGTGACAGAGCTAGAAGCAAGGATCGATTCCTCAGCGGAAGCTCTGGAATCCAAGATAACAGCATCCTGCCAGGAACTAAAATCATCAGTTGAGGCAACAGAAAATAAAATTAGTGATTTAGAGGCTCACACTGAAAGCAGGATAGGCGAGATATCTGAGGTCCTTGGTTCAGACCTCGCTCAGGTCTCTCGTGATGTCAACCATCTACGTGGTGACATGGAGAGAGTGGGGGAAAATGTAGCCGCCGTTTCCACTGAAATAGACAGGGTAAAAGCTACAGTAGATAGTTCTGTGGGACACTTACAAACTAAGTTGCGTAGAGCAGAACTGAGATGGGAGGAACAGCTGGAACTGTTAAAGGAGTCGGTGCGAGAAAACAGTTCCAGTTGTCAAAACACAGCCTCTGTCTCGCATGAGAGAATTGAAACGCCGGTCGCTGGACCGAGCCATGCGGGACAGTTCCCTGAGCTTCCCAGGCGTGATAACTCAGACGAGCAGGCTGCCCCTCCCCCTCCAAACATAAACAACGTAAGCAGTAGCAATAGCAGTGTTGCGAATTGCCAAGTAGCGTCAGCCTTAGGGCTGTTACATCGAGACCTGTCACTTCCGGTTTTTACAGGAGTTGAATCAGAAATACAGGCCCATAATTTTCTAGTAGAGCTAGATAATTATTTCGATTTAACGGGCGTACCAGAAGAGAGACGGTTGGCCTTCTCCTCCCACTGCTTCCGTGGCATCTCACGTCAGTGGATGCAGGTTACTTTGAAGAAATGCGCTAACTATCAAGATCTCGTTAGACATTTCAAGAACGCCTATCTTAGCGAGGAGAAACTCGCTAATCTCCGTGCCTCTATTTTAACGTCACGCTTCGAGACACGGGGAAGCAAAAAGCCGACAGAATACTTGTTGGAATTACTGCATACCAACAGTATTCTCGACCCCCCCGTTACCGCCCCAGGTACTTTTGCGTGTCTTTCCACGGCAATTGCCGTTTTCCATCTATAGATGTATTGTGTCATCTAAACCACGATCTATAGATGAATTGTTGAACATTGTTGGTGAGCTTCAGTCTACCTATCAGCCACCAAGTAATAACAACACTAGGAGGGGAATAAACACACTGTCAGTAGAGGAAGAAGAAGAAGATGTAGGACGATCTTCCCCCCCCCCACGAAACAGTAGGCCGAGTAACCCCACTCGTGACAGGAGGTTCCACAGGGACAATGGGCCTTATTATAATAGGGGTTCACGTAGAGGCAATGGAAACAGAAATGGAAACAATAATGGCAATTGGCGTTCGAGAAATTCCAGTGGTCAGGAGCGTGACACTGGGGATTCTCGAACGAGAAATCAGGGAAATCGAGGACAACGACGTGGAAGGAATAGGGGTCGTGGACAAACTCGTAATAATAATAATAGAAATAGTGACTATGCTGCGGAGGTTAATGAGCTCCGTGTTCATAACGATAGGACTGAACAGTCCACGAGACAAGTCTCGTCTCGTGGGAATTCACGTTCAAATAGCCCTGGAACTAGTCAACGCCACTGAGAACTGTCCGCATGTTCTCAGAGCGGTGACTTGAATACTGGAGTACTGAATATTCAGGATAAACCGGCGAATTGTATTTCTGAGGATATGCGTAATTGTGTTATTGCATGCAACAATGTTGTAGAAGAAGAAAAAGAAGAAAGTAGTGAAACATTTGTAAAGACTTTAGAGACACTAGAGAATGGGGATTGTGAAACCTGTAGACGTATAATTAGCACGACACATTTCGATCGTGAAGGAAATAACGACATTCGTCAGCCCGAAATTATGCTTTTACAGAGGAATGGGGACAAAATTAGAATAAACAAAGAGTTGTTTGAAGAGACGAATGCGATTTTTAGGAATCTTTTAGATAGTTCGACCGAAAAGCTACCCAACAACAATTTGGTTACACTTCCTGAGGTAGAAGTAGGTTTATTTAACAGCAAAATTCTGGCATTATTGGACAGTGGCGCGAGCATCTCAGCTATCTCATTGCAACGTTGGGAAGAAATACGTAAGCGAGACCCCCCACCAGCGTTCATTAAGTCAGCGAACATTAGAGTCAGTTCAGCGTTCGGTCGAGCCGTCGCTTCGATCATCGGCCAAGTATTGTTAGAGTTAGTGATTGCAGAAAAGGAGTACTATACTTCGGCAATAGTAGTGAAAGGGCTGAACCGTGAACTCATTCTGGGTTCACAGTTCTTTGTAGAAAGTAGAGCGATACTAGATTATGAGAGAAACGTCCTTTCGCTTAACCATCCCCACCATATAGAAGTTTCTTTTCGAGACATCGAAATAGAGGAAGAAGACCTTTTCATAAGAAAATTATCCTGGGAGTTCGAAGAGGATGTGGTCGATTGTGAGAATCCCACACTTAGTAGTATGTGCGTGTCGAGGAGAGGACCGCTGACTACAGAGCAGTTCGAGCGAGCGTCAGCAGGCGGAGGCCACCAGGGAGAGTTGGCTACCCTGCGCAGCCAGTTGGACGATGGGAAGTTCCCAACTGCAGCCGAACTTGCAAACGTCGTATACTCGCCACAGGAATGGGCGAAGGTTCGAACCCAGGCTACCCCAGAAGAAATAAGAGATCATGTCGAAAAGTATACTGATTTGAGTGGGGAGGAAAAGCAAAAGTTGTACGACGTGCTCTACAAACATCGTAGCATATTTGACGAGAAGCCCGGTACCATTAGGGATTACCAGCATTCCATTGAGGTGACCGATGATCGACCCATGAAGACAAGGATGTATCCTTATCCTCTGCGACACCGAACGGCTGTTACTAACACCATAAATCGTTGGTTGGCGTGGGGTATAATCAAGAAGCATCCCACTTCCTATTTAAGTCCACTCGTGATTGTGCCGAAAAAGAATGGGACCTTGAGAACTTGTTTGGATGCGAGAAAGCTCGGTGCTATTACGCGCGCAGAATTCGACCAACCGATCCCTGCACTGTGTACACTGCAAGACTTATGTGAACGGCGTTGGTTTTCTAGTTTAGATGCAGTGGATTCTTTCATGCAAATTCTAGTTGAGGAAAAGAGCCAGAAATATTTAGGTTTCCTTCACGACGGAATTACGTATGTATTCAAGAAGCTTCCCTTTGGGACCAAGCAGAGCTTAGCTTCATGTGTGCGTGCGATCAACTCCATTCTCGGGGATGAGTGTCGTGACTTTTGTGGCCATTATGTTGATGACGTAACTATATCGTCATTTTCTTTTGATGAGCATCTGCGCCATCTTGATATTGTGTTAGGGAAGTTGAAAGTAGGTGGCCTAACTTTAAGATTGAAAAAGTGCCAATTTGCCCGCCGGAGAATTTCCATTCTTGGTTATGACCTCTCCCCTGCTGGAATTGAGAAGTCGCAGGAGAAACTGGAGAAGGTAATGGAATTTCGCAAACCGAGAAACGTGAAAGAATTGAGAAGTTTTATTGGGTACTGTCAATTCTATAGAATATTCAGTACACAGTATTCAGAAATTTTATACCCATTGTTTCAGTTGTTAAAGAAGGGAGTGAAATATCAATGGTTGCCTTGTCACGACGTAGCGTTTCAAAGGATACGCGAAGTCTTCAGAGAGAAAGTAGTGCTGAAGAAGCCGCTCCCTGACAAACAACTTATTTTGGAATGTGACGCTTCCGATGTAAGTTGTTCGTCGCATCTTTATCAACTGGACGACAATGGAGAGGTCCGTGTAATAGGAATGACGTCACGCATCTTTAATGCAGCAGAACGTAACTATGGAATTTCAGAGAAAGAGATGGCTGGTGTAATTGATGGCGTGTGTAAGTTTAAACACTATTTGGTAGGCAATTTCTTCAAAATTCGCAGCGACCATCAATCGATACGTTTTCTGCTGTTATGTAGACTTACGTCACAGCGTCTGATGCGTTGGGTACTAACTTTGAATATGTTGACATTCGAATTTGAGTATGTAAAGTCTAAGGACAATTTAAGCGACTACCATTCCAGGTACCCACCAAATACAGGAGTTCAATTCGATAAGGCAAAGAAATTGGTTTTGAATGAATCTCTGATGTCAATACTGACCCACATTCCGAGTCAGTTAAGGGAACTTATTGCAGTGTTGCCAGAGCTGCAAACTTCTGACCCTGTATTTGGCGACGTCAAGAGAAAGCTGCAGAACCAGGAAAACTCAGGGAAAACAGCCAGCGAGAACCACCAGTACTTGCTCTCGAATGGACGGCTATGTAAACGTGACCGTTCCGGTCTACGGATTTGCATACCGGAAGTGCTTGTGCAGCCATTGTTGGAATATTACCACAATGAGCGTGGACATCTGTCTGCTAGCAAGCTTGTGCCAATGTTAACTGAATATTTTGTTTGGCCGAAGATGAGGAATGCCATAAAGAAATTCTCAGCTTCCTGTGGTCTGTGCCAGAAAGCATCCCCCCCTCACATGTACCGTTCGGGACCACTGAACCCTGTTTTAGTGCGTCGCCCCGGATACATGGTTTGTCTGGACTGGTTGGGGCCTCTCCCTGTGGGGGTAGGCAACGTGTCATACATCCTTGTATGCGTGGATGCTTTCTCCAAGTTGATTGGACTCTATGCGTGCAGAAGGGCCACCACAGACACAGCGTTAAAGAAGCTGAAGGAGTTCCTGAAACTGTGTCCGTCTGCTGAGGTCATCTTGACAGACAATGGGACACAGTTTTCAAGTGCCAAGTGGAAGAAGGAACTCTCGGACTTAAACCTTAAGCCCATCTATAGTACTCCGTACTATCCCCAAGGAAACATGGCTGAGGTGGGTGTAAAATCGACAGTGAGAATGTTACGAAAATTGTGCCATGACAAGCAGAGAGAATGGCCCAAACATCTTGAGAAAATCGAAAAGTGTCTCAACTCAAGCGTACATCTGTCGACTGGTCTAAGTCCATTTCAAGTGCACCTGGGAGAATCACCGTCGAAAGAACTGGCGAGATTATTTGAGATCCCAGAAGTAGAGAGACACAAATCGTTGAAATATTACGTTGAGCTAGCAGCAAGTAACCTGAAGAAGTCCGCACAGCGAAGAAAGAAGGCCTTCGATAAACGTCGCGAGCCAGCGCGTTTCGAGGTTGGAGATTTGGTACTGGTGAGAGCTTTTCCCAAATCTGACGCTTTCTCTGGCATTACCAAGAAAATGATGCTCCTTTACACGGGACCTTACCTAACACTCTCCACTGCGCAGAATAATGTCTGCACGCTCGGTGATCCTGAGACTAAAGAAGTACTAATGAAAATAAACGTGTTCCACCTGAAAAAATACGTTCAGCGTGAAGCCACGCCTCCTCAGGACACAGCTGACCTGATGACGTAGGAGAAGCAGGAAATAAACACAGCACGTCATACAGGATGGAGAGCTGAAGAAGAAAGAATCACTCCCAGACGCACCTCTTTACGTCTGGCCTTTAAGAGAGTAGTTGCGCGGAGTGTAATACAACAGTCAATAATGATATTACGAAAGAGATGAATTTTGTATAGAATTATGATGATAAAGTGATTATGACATATTAGGGATTATTTTTATGTGTTATTAGTGCTTAGTTTACCATTTTATTATTGCTATGATATATTGATGTATTTAGGGAAATTTCTTGTATAAAGTTAGTATATACGGAATATGTATGTGATTTACGTAAAGTAGGTTAGTACAACTTCTGAGAAAATGCAACGATTAAGCGATTAACGGTTGCATTTCCTTAAGAGGGGAATAAATGTGAACGTCACATTATCTGTGTTATAAGATGATTTGCATATCTAAATTTTTCGTGAAATTATGAATAATATTTAAGTTTAATTAGGTATTTGCATATAAAGAATTTTTAGATTTAATTAATTACCAGCGGGAGCAGATAACTTTTATTAATATTTCTATGTATATTTATGGTTTATTGTATTATGTAAATGAATAGTAATGAACAACAGGGCAGGACTTAAGCGAGAAGCAATGAGAATTTGATATTAATTAATATGAACGTATAAGAAAATAGCGAATTTTGTATTTCGATATGCTAGTTTGCATGGATAGAAGCAGAGAAAGCTTCCCAGAGAAAAAAAAAACGCAAAGAAAGCAGGTGTACTCAACGGAGCGTTGGACACCCAAGTTGAGTAGATTTTTGAAATCAATATATCCATCTGAATAAGGATAGAAAACCTATGAGATTCAGATTTTGCTTAGCTGTAATGCTAGTTGAATTTCTTAGTGTTGTTATAGGAGGTAGCATACACTAGCACCGCCGAGACACGATTCCTGCGATGACAATGCATGAAAAACCATATAATTTTTAGCATGTCTATGAGAGAAACCTGCATACAAAGAGGTGCTATTTTTTTTAAACACGCCCCTTTTTAGCGTGTTCGACTTCCAAAGCGTCGTTTTGCCAACGGAACATTCTCGAAGAAAGATAAGTTGACTATTTTAAAATTATTGACGAGTCCACTTGAACTAGAGGGGAAGCTGTCTAGAACGTTGTTTGTGATGGTTCCATGACATCCGATAGATGTCTCTGTAAAAATATAGTTATCGTCTGCACCGCTGATATGATTTGAATGATAATATGTGTTATGTTATGTAAATAAACTTTCTGGGTGTTCCCGTAGTATTAGACATATGTAGTCCGATATATATATATTTTGTTTTGTCAAATTGGCTTGTACTAATACCAGTTTTAAGACCTGGTAATGGTTATGGAAGGTATGCAGGCAGACCAACACATACCTCAGTTTTTTTTTTTTTTAAATCTAGCAGAGAATGCAATACTGCTGCAAAGGAGAAGCAAACTTCCAATCAGTTCTACTAGGTTTATTATAATGTGTCAGGCTACTTCAGCCTTATTTAGAGTCATTTTAATTTGTTTATATCTAGCATAACTCATTTAATTTGTTTTATTAACGTAATTAAGTAATTCAAAATTACAATCCTCAATGCATCTATTTCTATAATTCACCATGTTCAATGTCACTTGTTCAAACATTTCTTGGTGTCGCCGATAGATGGCTTCAGCTGTCAAGGTGTTGAAGTAAGCATGTCAAGTGACATAGTTTGAACAATGTTGGTGTTTAAATTAATATTTTGTGTAAATACAGCATAGTGTGTGTGTGTGACAGATAATAAACTGAAGCTTAATTATTAAGCAATTTAACACACACAGTGACATACAATGATGCCATTGAAGTGATAGACAAAGTGGAAAAGAACATGAACAAGTGTGTTTTTTTTTAAGCTAATGAGGTCACTGGAAACTCGCAAGTGAGGGAGGCACCCTCACCCCTATTCCAGTGGAGCGGGCTATTTTGGTTTGGCCCAACACAGCAGTTGAAAGAAACAATGAAACTGCAAAAGAATAAAACAGTACGCGGGACAAACAGAGAGGTAGTTGTTGCTAAATCGCGAGACAGTGCAGATCAAAGCACTGCAAGTCGTACTCGTGTTGACCGTGAGCTATTTGGAACTCTGACCATTCAGAGATTTGTGTATAAGAATAGTGCGTTAGTTACACACTGATATTCTGTGCGTGTGTGCAGTAGCATGGGCGATCATAACTAGTTTACTTTAGTATTTCCTCGTTTTTCTCCGGACTAACATTCTTGTGGTAGAATGGGAGAGTAGGAGATACCGTTTATATATATATTTAAGAGTGTGTTTTCTCAAAAGTGATATGAGAACAAGTGTTGTATATATCACCATTTACTAGTGAGAAGAGACAAAGCTTTACATCATATTTCGTAAAGTGCTTCGCACCGGTATAAATATTGTGCCATGTCTACGTCACACGCCATATAACTTGTTCACGCTGCTAACAGTGAAATCCAAAGCAAGTGAAATTCTTAGTAAAGAAAACGCAATGCCGTATTCTATATGTTATCTTCAAGGCTGTAGTATAGCACAGTTTAGTTAAAACTCGTCAAATACAAGAACTGAGCTAATTTTGCTTGTATTAAGTAGGCGGTTTTGTGCAAGAAAATGTCAGAGTGTCAGCTGATGTTAGCCTAGCGAGAACGTTCGTCAAATAACAAATATATTCTCTTGTTTTGGGTCACACCAAGGACTACCCTTTTGAAATCGCCACTGGTGTTATGGAAATCCCTTGGCAGAGGCAACATGACGGTTAGCAGAATCTAACAACACGACAGGGAGGAGGAAAAGAGGATGGTCCACAACATTGGAAGAAACACAGCCCGGAAGTACATTCTATAGTGAGACCAAAGACACTTCAAGAAAGAAGAACGCGCCGCGATAAATACAATAGTGCACAAACAATAACAATATAGAGCTCAAAGTGTGAGAAAGAAATATTAGAAGAAATATTTTTTTTTTTCTTTTTAGGTCTCATAGCGAGACCGCGCGCGCGAGTGCTTTTGTAATTATTTCTGTGTGCTCTGGAATTACGGAAGTGGTGCATTAAAGCAGGATAATCACTGGAATGTTGACTCCTTTTATTGTCGCAGTTGGCTGCAAGGTAATGTGTTACCCTTTCTGTCTTTCTTGTTTGCTTTTCAGGCCAGAAGCTGGGTCTATCTATGGATCGTAATTGCGATGAGCATATTGTGGGTATCTTTCGCATACAGGATGGGTGTTAAAACCATAGAAACCTGTAAGTTAGAGTGTCATGCTTAGTAGGAATCTTATTTACTTTTTTTCAAAATTTTAACTTTTATTTATTCTAAGACTCTACCGACTGACTAAATTTACTAAATTAACTTTGTGGCAGGAGGTTACAGTAATTTAAAGTCAATATTAGTTTAAATATTCAGATTCCTCCCACATTTGCATTCTTGAATATTAATGATCTTAGTAATTTATTCATATTATGCAAACTCACAGTCCTCCGCTCACACTATGGAACAAGGAGATTCAATGTCGCTCTCCACTGACTTTTGTCCTTAACCACTGGATCTAGTCTCAACTTTGTATTCCTGTTTCTACGAGATCCATCTTAATATTGTCCTCCAATCTGCTCTTTGGTCTTCCTAATTGTTATTTCCAGATTGGACTTCCAGTCAATACTTTGAAAGCATTCCTACTTTCTTACATTCTGGCTACACGACTTACCCACTTGAGCCTCATAGACTTGATGACCCTAGCAATGTTTGGTAAACGGTATAGATTATGCAGTTCCTCTTTATGAAGTTTCCGCCATTCCCCATTTTTCATCATCTCAGGATTTTATTCTCAACTATTTTCAGTCTGCGTTCTTCCCTCACAAGGGAACATCTTATATTGATACTAGCATTGCACAATCAAACCATGCGTTTGCGTAATCGATAGAGGAGTGAAGAAAAGTGAAAAATCCAGTTTTACCGGCCGACACCCAGAAACATAGGAAATACAGAGGAGATAATGATCTAGAATCAAGTGAAGTAACAGTGCAAAAGACACACTGGCATAGAAAGAACTTCAAAATAATTAAAGTAATCAAAATGACAATTACACAACAATATAGTAAGGAAACATTGTATTCACAGACATGCTCAATAACATCATATGTAATGCAGTGTTGCAAACGGTGCATAAAATGAAGTTCTGTTAAATGGCACGGAGCACATTGTAGATCCTTCTTGCCTCAGTATCCCCTGTGTTTCTGGCTTTCGGCCTGTAAAAATTTGGATTTCTCACTTGGATTTCTCCTGTATCGATTGCACATTGTTTGATTGGGCAATGCTACTATCAATATGAGATGTTCCCTTGTCAGAGTAAACGAACATGTTCTGCGAGCATACATTACAAAAGGCATGAATATCGTTTTATGTATTTTAAGCTTCAAATTCCTCGACAGAATTTACAATGACAAAGGATTTTGAAACGAATAATGACACAAATTCCTTGCTTTTAGTCGACATTTAATTTCTTTGTGAATATTATTTTGTTCTGTAAATATTGATCCTAGATGTGTGAAGAGGAGGAGGAGGAAGTAATATATCAAGTATCCACTTTGTCGAAAGTATTATTTGATATGTTGATGCATCCATAATTTGCAGTATTACGATCCCGGCGAACTTCAGTGCCTCTACATTTATTTCTGAACCCATGCCCCTCCAAGCGTTTAATAAGACCCCTTCATTTATTTTTATTATTCTCGTATTATCCCCTATCAGATTCACATCATCGACATACGCTGTAACCTGGTGAATATAATTCAGCTTTAGGTTATTCTTATAGCATATTCCAAAACAAAGTTGAATAATGATGACGACAACGCATCTCTTGTTTCAGGCTATTCTCGACATGAAAGATCATGCACAAGAATTTTCCTACTTGGACTTTATTTTGGGATTCATTTTTCGTATTCTAAATTCTGTAAGAATGTTGCAGAATTTTTTCTTCCTAATCAAGTCGTAAGCCTTTCTAAGATCAATATACAGGGTTATTACAAATGATTCATCAGGTTTTTAAGTCTTATAATTTCAAATATCTAACGCCGACCTATTTGTACTAGTAACTAATCGAAAGAGCATACCTTAAAGTTTTGTTTATGTCATTGCAGATTCCGTTGTGACTCACAAGGTGGCAGGGTGATAACAGTTTGCAAAATGGCGAATAATCAACAGAAAATATTTTGTGTGATGGAATATGTGAAGACAGAAGCCGTCACCGCCGTGCAGCGTGCGTTTCGAAGACAGTACAACATACAGTAACCCACTAAAGAATTTTGCGATAGTATTGGCAGTTTAAGGACACAGGCTGTCTCTCTAAAGGAAAAAAGCTCCGGGCGACCAACTGTCTCGGAGGAAACAGTGGAGAACTCGAACGTGTGTGGGTTGAGCTTGACTGCAGCACAGATGTGTGTCGTGTAACAAGATGAGCGCACATAGAACATGTGTGATGATGTGTAAAAAACTTGAAAATGTGCTTTTTCAAATGATGTATCAATAATTATTTTGCATATAATATTTTGTGAAATACATTCATACAAAACCCGATTAATCATTTGTAGTAACACTGTATAATTGGTGTACGGGGTAAAATATATGCGATGAATCTCAAACTATAAATATTTATCATAATTTGGCTCCCGAAGATAGTGACTCGTCTTATAGAGAGATGCTCCCCTCTTATTTCGCAATTACTGCTCAATGTCTAAGGGATAATATTTCTCACCCGAGGACGAATTCAATGTTAAAAAGGTCAGAGAAATAAGTTATCTAACACGGTTCGTCTGAAAACATAATTAACACGTATTTGCGGTTAAGTATACCTTTAAATAACGTTAGCAAACGGAAATAATTTCCAGCTGGATACGAATATGTAACATGTTATCAATTCTTTCGCACACTTATTAATCCAAATTAGTACTATGAAAATTGAAAATACAAAGTTGTTTTCACACTAAGGTGGAACTTAAGATCGCAAGTGTAACTTCGCTTATTAGGAGGGCAGAGTCATTGATTGTTTCAAGTAATACATCATTCTTTGTGGGGCATCATCACCTAGTGTCTCGAAGAAAACTGAGGAGCTACTGGAACGAAAGAAGAAGCGAACACCAGTCAAGAAGGTAGCAATCATGACCTTGTGATTCAAAATGTTTCAAACCATACATCACCGAATATCAAATAATCACATGGATGATTTAATCCCTAAGGACTTTCCACCCGTAGCTATAGTTCATAGCGTTTAATAGGAAAGTTGTAATGGTGATCACATACATATAACTTTGTAAAGTATAATTCGATTGACACATTCCATACCAGAATTGAATGAAGGATCAGTATCTACTCTATGTTGTAGGAATATAATTTCTTACGTCTGTATAATCCGTTTAAACAACGCCATTTATGAAATATTTTTTTGATATTTTGACCATCTTCAACAGAACTTTCATTAAAGTTGTCAATATTGTGACATTATTACATAAACACGAAATGTACTTTCAATACATTTTCAATTCAAATGCACTTCCATTCTTAGTTAATTCAGCTATATATAATTTCTGTATGTTCTGTATTCATGAATCATATTTTGATGACGATACATTCAATTGAATTTGTAAATTAAAACGGAAATATTAAATCTATATACAAACTCACACACACAAAACTTTATTCTACTTCGTGTTTCTGCATATGTATCACCCTCCTAGAATATAAAACTTCTGCACACGAAGCTGCAGTTTGAGCGATCGAAAAACTAATTTACTCCTCAATTCTTATAGAATGTACGTACAAACAAAAACGTAAATGCGCATTATTTTTATTATTGAACATGACTCAAAGGGAGACAATTCATTGATTTGTATGGTTTAAAATGCATCTGATATTATATGCGTATATAAAACAAGCAATGGCTTATATATATATATATATATATATATATATATGCAGCCTGATATCCAAATATAGAATCATCATATTGAAATCAGCGTTTCCAGGCATGGGACTTGAATGTGAAATCAGAGCATGATATGAGAAGAATACAAAGTTATCTCGTGCCTCAGTTATATATTAAACATTGTTCAAATTTTCACTCAGTATGTATGAACACTAATAAGACTTACGTATTTGCTGTTGATCTTGTGCCAATGTCAGTAGGGCAAATGTTCTTGTACTTTTTTTTTTTAAATGAGCAAATGTTCCTAGTTTGTATACCGAATGAATACATCTTTGTTTTAAGACAGGACCATAGTCACGTAGTGATAGTTGTTCATCCCTAGAGCCAAATCGGTAGTATCATCAGCAAAAAAAAATAATAAAAAAGTACTCACATGCAACAACATTGTTTTCTTTAAAGTTTTGGAGTGTATGAACCCATTCGCATGCAATTTCCTTACTATGGTTTCAAGGAAACATGCTCTTTTTAAGTTACAGAAAAATTACTCAAACATTTGGATTAACACACAGTCATTACCGAGCTTCGTCATTGCTATATCGTTAGCATAATCATCTTCAATATGGGAGGACCAGGTTTGATTCCTGGTGTTAGCTCATGTAAATCTTATCCCACCCTAAGCTATAAGTCCATGTCTTAATTAGTTTAAGTTATAAAAAGGGAAGCTAAACTCTAAACCAGCCAACCATCTGAAATTATAAAGAAAAAAAAAAGTATAGTTGCTGACTTAACTCTGCAACTATGTTGGTCATTTTTCTTGTTGACTCAACCCGATCTTGGGAGGCACAGCCTTGCTATCATGTGAGGCTTCGCTGGACTGGGCTATAACAATATGGACAGTATTTACTGAGTATGCAAGACATTAAAATATTGGTTATGCTGAACGAAGTTACTATGAAAGACGACTTTTAATTATGACCGTTGACTGCTATTTACTGGTAACTGGTAACAAAAGTATGTGTAGTCAACAAGAGTATGTGGCTGGTGAAATGACTTCGGTTGGATAATGTGCACTCTGTAGATCAGTTCACGTCGCCCTTATTTATAACATTTTTTTATACAGAGTTTTCTATTTATTAATTCAACTAGCTGAAATGCCCGTTCTTCGCACGAGGGAAATATGTTTATAGGAGATAGGTGACTCGCTATAAATTGACTTGTAACTATTTAATACGTTTAATGCTTTTAAGTATGAGGTGCACGGTTATACAATAATGGAAAATTTGGTGAACGGAAATTCAATTAAAAAGAAAAGCAATAATAATGATATTAAATTCAAATGAAGAAAATTGTAGTGAAAGAAAAGTCTGGTTTGTAGTTAATGTTGTTTTCATTTTATTTCATACTGAAATAAGTTGTTTTATTGCAATACTTGCTTATAAACTAATTTGTTATCTTATTGTTTGGTGAGTAGACATATAAATAGACTTGTCATTTGATCGAGATCGAGATCGATCATTGTAATTCTACTTAGTTCATTTTGTCATTTTGTTTCTTCAGCAGTTTCTCTGTGTGTGCTTGCTGCGTGTCTCACTTGATCCTCCTCTTTAATTTATTTTCGTTGTGCATATGTTAACCTTTTTCTTAATATATTCCTTCTCTTCCGTTGTGACGCTAAACGTGTTCGTGCTCCACATCTGTTTCATTTCTTTGCTGTTCTTTCTGTGTCCTTCTTTCAGAGTAACCAGTGGCAAGATTACCTCTTTTTTTTACGTTTCGGCATTTTGTTTAGCGTTGTTATTACTTAACACTCTTAAAATCATTTAGCAATTTACTTTCACTTGTTACGTTTTAAACATATCACTGCCATACAGTTAATTGTCTGGCAATTTCACTTTTCCTTGATCCGATCTTATATTTTAAAAGTGTCCCTGACATATATTTAATTTCCAATTTATAGAAAGTAATTCATTTTCTATAAACATATTTTTCCTTGTGGAAGAACGGGCATTTTCGGTACTTTGTGATAATTCTGAAACCATCATTGTATTTTCAACGATGTCTGTATACATTATATCTTCTTCTTTTAAACAAACTTGAAAATAAATGTAATGGCTCAGACTCCGGTCCATCGTTGAATGTTAACTTTCTTTGGTGCTATTTGAACACACTAGTGCCAAAGAACAGAAGATGAAACTGACATGTATTTAACTTTTTGTCAATATACCTCCCAGAAAAGTCGTTTCTCACTAATCTATAATTTTAGGTAATTATGCTTCTGAAGAAGTAATTCTTACCGTAACTCTGAAACACGTTTTTTTTCTTTTTTTGTGGAAATAATGTCGCTACTCTATATAAACTCTTCTTGTGTTGGCGCATGGCGATGTTCAACTTGAAACAAGTACACTTCAAGGGCGCCACAGAGATACTTGTGTTTAGATATTGGGAGGCAGCCTTTAGTAGTAGCAGTAGTACAAAAAGTAAAAGTAGTAGTTGGTAGTAATAGTCGTAGCAGTAGTAATAGTAGAACAAATAGTGGTATTAGTAGTAGTACAAACAGCAGTAGTACTAGTTGGTAGTAGTAGGAAGTAGTGGCAGTAGAAGTACAAATAATAGTAGTAGCTCGGATTCGGTTAGGTTAGGTTAAGGTAGGGTCTGTTGTCTGGCTCCCAAAAAATAACCCCAACATTTTCCTTTCAAAACATTAAGTAGGTTGAGAAGAACCTGTGCATAATGATGTTGATACCTGTAAACTTTAATAAAAATGACTCCGTATTCTTAATATGTACCTTCCCTGTGGTGCACATTCTAGAACATTTTCAAACCTGTAGAAAAATAATATAATATGCTGGCACATTCTAAAACAATTTCGAACATTCTGGAACATTCCAGAACATTCTGGATCAACATTGAAATTGAAAATTACAATAAAAAAAGAAAATACACGAATAGACGTTAAAATTTAACCCATTGTTTAGCACAGTAACACCGTTGCTAGAGTGTTTTCTCCCTCTAGGACCCCTGCTGGTCTAAACCGAAACTTTCTTCATGGGAGGTACAGGGCTACAATACCATATAACTCCCATGGGGCTCTGTGTCTTGGTTTCGGAGCCTTTGTGGCACGCACGGACAAACCACACTTACTTTTATTATATATATTGACTTTTTTTTAATTCCTCACGATGATGGACCTAACCAAAATCATGTACCCTCACGAGAATCAAACTCAAGAGCCTGCTACGGTTTATAAGGTCAACCATTGATAACATAGAACTGTACTGACTTACATATTTAATAACATATATTCAAAGCTATTTCACATCTCTATTGGTTACACTAAAATTATTTTTTCCTATCTATATTATTAATAATTCCTACAAATATAGAAGTACTTCTGTTTTAAAAATAAATGAAGAAAACTATCAATTACCTCCACATGCTATTGCAGCAATGTTTTTCTTTACTCCTTTGAATTTTATATATAATTTGTCCGAACTTGAAGTCTTGCACAAAATTCAAATACTTTGGAAGGGTATATTAGTTAACCACTCCCAACTCTTTTTAAACTATTCTGGGCCAAGTATCGAAAAATATGCTTAAACAGATATTTAAAGATTTAAATGACACGCCTAAATGTCAAATCTATAATATTTCTTACGAGATTCCGAGAGATGAATGTATAATTGACATCCCCATTTAGCCTCCTTCCAAATCGACTAACAGTAAGAAGAGATACTTCATTAGTAATAAGTGGCTCAGTGGTAGAGCGTTCACCTCTGGTGCTTGGGGTCCCGGGTTTGATCCCAGCCTCCGCTAAGTGAACTTTGTGGTGGACAAACACCGCGAGCGTGGGTTTTCTAAGGGTTATCCCGTTTCATCTCACTTTCTTCCTTCCACCATTTCATTCATTACTCATCATCACCGTCTCCTTTAGCCTAACCGGCATAATCGTGGGACGTAAAACTGAATGATTTCATTTCATTTTTCATTAGTAATACACTGTGCCACAAATCCTATATACTATCCAAATTTCAAACCTCTAGCTTAAGCAGTTTGGCTTAGGCGTTGAATAGTCAACCAGTCAGGAATTTTATGTACAGTACACTTCCGATTAGCCAAGGTCGTTAGGACCGATGCTATCTCGGATAGCAGGGAGGCGAAATACATGTTGAGGTTATAAGTAGACTTTTCTGAACAAGCAAACGAATTTAAAACATCTTTAATATCAATACATCGAGCATTAAGTCTATAAGGAAATAATTTTAAAGAAGAAAAAAAAAAGTTCTAAAGAAAAGAGTTTTAAGAGTGGTAGAATAAAATTAAATTTTCATGAACAATACTTAATTTACAAACACTAAATTTAAATTTAATTACAAGTAGTACTGGTACACGAAAGGGCTCGAGAATGAACGAAGTAATCTGAACGGGAACGGAAAGGTCCGATCGTACTCGAACATACTCGTTCCATTCTTGTTGTCGGGCGGTCGGCAGATGACTCAAGGAATGCCGAGAAGATTTGTTCTTTCTTCCATGAAGTAGAAGTTCATTGTCGAGTACAGTTTTGTATTAAAGCGTAACATTAATATTGGGTATATTGTGTTCAAGCTGAAAATAAACATAAACATTTATAAGTAACAACCACCTCGAATAACTGAGAGCGTACTACATATATATTCTATATATAACGTGCATCCGTATCGGATCCAGGGGGGATGATCAGGGCGATCACCCCCCCAGAAGAGGAAACTTTCTTACTTTATATATAAATAAAACAGTGTTTGAAGTTCTCAGAAGTTCATTTTGAACTAAGTAGCAGTATTACAACCCATTGCCCCCCCCCCCAGAAGTCCGTCCTGGATCTGCACCTGCCTGCATCAATGCTTGATTTGATCATTATCATATATATAAGTTAAATAAGTAATCGTACAAACCTTTCATCTTCCGACTAAACCTATTTGAATTAGGCATATAAAATGAAGTATCTTCACTTAAAACTTGTCACAAGTTAGTATTGTAAAATAAAATGTATACACTTTTAGGATTATCTATGTTCATTAATTGATTATTGCATTCCTCTATAACACACTTTTGATGATAACTACACCATCTTTAAATCATAATAATTTTAGTAATTATCTTGCTTACACGTATACCCTCGCTCGTTACCACGGACGATTATTTTATCTCTCTCTCTCTCTCTTTTTTTTTTGCCTCCAAGCGTTCAATTCATCTACTTTGATATCAAATGCAAATGCATAACGAAAGTGCAATTTCGAGGTTCTGGTGTCAATAGTTTTGTTGATTTTATAAACAAACCTATAAATAAATTAACTGCCATTCTCTTCTTCGCGATTTCACTTGCGAAATCTCGTCTAATTTAGACCATATGATGCAATGAGACCATTTATACAAATTTGCAAGGTTTTACATCTGAAAATTTGATAGATCTGTCGAACAGAAATAAAATCCCCCTTAGTATATACAATTATCAAAATCTCGTCTATTTCTAATAATTTCGGAGATCTATTGAACGCCAGAAAAAAAACTATTTAAGCCTCAATCCCCATTAAGATATGCAATTCCCAAAATGTCTACCAAAGTTTCTTATATATATATATATATATATATATATATATATATATATATATATATATATATATATATATATATATATATATATATATATATATATATATATATATAACATTCATTTTGAACTACTAATCATAATGATACGAAATTTCATATATGAGAAGTTACTTCAGATAAAACCAATATGTTATTCACTGTCTTGAATACAGTATAAACGACATAAGGAAAGGGATTTGAATTGCAAATACGTTTGCAAATTGTATTATCAGAATAAACTGCGTATATTGTGGTTCAAAATTGTGACTGATCATAATTTGTGAGTAGTTTTATCAAGTGCAATTTTCCAAAATTTCATGGTAGTGAAAGAACATAGAATAGTGTCATTATTACAATTTTGTTTTGAAGATGTTGATATAAATGAGTTAAATTTGGGTATACATATTTTTTTTTAGAATAAGATATATAACATTAACTTTAAAATAATTAATATAACTGACACAGATGATAGGTGCAAAGTAGTGTAGTGTGCGATATATTCATGTAGTCACTCAAGATGCATTTGATAGGAAAAATCTTCAACTGAACAATATCATGTTAAGTAACACGTGTAATATGTTTTATAACAAAATTATTATCTGTTTTCGAATGACGTTGAACGCCAATCGGTTTACTGATGACCATTGGTGCTGTGCACATCAAAAAGTACACTATTATACATCAATTTCATTATCAGTTACTTTCATGTGTTTGCCTTTTCATTTTGTCAGCGATTAATTAAATAGGATTATGTGGTCCTAGTTTTGATTTACTCTTTATTCTATATAGTTTTATTAGTGAAATATTAACAACATTTGTCCCATATGATACACAATATTTAATCGCATTACGGGCGCAACCACGGGGAGGAAGGGGTTGTTCACCGAGTCACCCTTTAAAACTTCGCAACTCAACATACATTTGTACACTTAAAAAACTATACTTACACAGGTATAGTTGACGTAGCATGAACATTTGATTTTACCCATCATCTGTACTTTCTCTCTTATAAAAATCAATCTAGTTCTACCATTTTCAACGAAATTAAAAAGTTGATTAAAAGAGTGTGTTACTGAATTATCCATGTCTGTCCGTCTGTCTGTTATTTGCGATTTTGGTTTTTAATTTTGAGCCCTCCATTCGATAGAGCAGCAAAAACTACCTAAGATGGCCGATTTCCGGAGATTTAAGGAGCCATATCTCTGAAACCATAAGTTATAGAAAGACGATGTTGGTGTTGATCAATACCTCAGAGGATGGTGAACATTTTGGCCCCAAATAGTAACCGTTGGCCACTGGAAAACTGGGTGCTGGCAAACTGGCCACAGTCCCCCAGATATTGGCCAAACAAGTTCGAATTTCCGTAGATTTAAGGAGCCACGTCTGGAGAACCGTAAGTCATTGAGAGATGATATTTTGCGAATTTTTGGGAGAAACAGAAGGTGCAGATAAAAATATATAATTTTATATTTAGGAACAATCACAGTTATCCTTCCCGCTTTATCTCTCCACTCTTTCTAAGTTCGTTCTGGCAATTCTCTTGGAGTATCCTCAACTGTTTTTTTTTCCCTAAAAATATTGGTGGAAGTATTTACAATTTCTTAATGCCTTTTCCTGTGCAGAATAATACCCGTGTAATACTGCACAGACGTAGTGGCTTCTAGTATTGGTCCTCTGTTACCATAAAAAATAATTTGCATTGCATTGCCCCTGAATTGCATTTATCTTTATACTGTATCCATTTTGTAAAGAATTTTAAGGCTTCAAAGTAAAGGAATTCACTCTTATTGTAATCAATTCAACACAAAATACAATAGAATCAGTTTTAGGAAGACCTACTAATGATCTCATGTGTATTTTGTTCGTGTGTTTCTTCTTCCTTAAATTTCATTCATTAGAAGTATAGCAATTTAATATTTCTTTATTTCTTCTCTCATCGCATTTCGCCTGAAATTAATAGTACTGAGGAAATGTCTAAAAGCTTTCTCCAAATAGCTGCTCGAGAACTTCGAATTAATATCTCGGTTGTGAGAGGGTCATATTCATAGATCGCTAAACTCATAAAGCGAAAATTGTCTTGAGGATAATACTAAGTCTGCGTGGAGGTTATTACGCAATGAAAATCTCATTTCATATTTCGTGTTTACAATACACGTAAGAAGGGAAGCAACATTGAAAGTAATAATTACAATCACGGTGCTGATGGAAGTTTACTTTTCTTAATACAAACATAATGTCATCAAGAGTTTCTATAATGCAGATTTGAATACACCTACTTTTATTGATAGGCTGCCACACATTATATGAAATATGGTTTTGAAATAAATAAAACGTAATTGTTGTTTGATAACACTTATAGCATTTAATTATATTCGAGTGCGTTATTATTATTACTATTATTATTATTATTATTATTATTATTATTATTATTATTATTATTATTATTATTATTATTATTATTATTATTATTATTATTATTATTTGGTTTGTATATATTTAATACATTATTTGAATCAAAAATTAAGAATAAAGTGTGTTGCCCTTTAAGCAGAAAAATTTGTCAGTGGTGCTCAAATGTTTCGTTTCTCTCTCTCTCTATCTCTTACACAAGGTTCTGGCTTTATATCCTAACATTTTCGATGGGTACTCACTTTAAGAAATACTGCTCCGCCACTACTGATCAGGTTTTACTGTAACCCTAGCGTTCTGAACTACCGCATGGCATCGCATTTTCCATTGTAAAGCTCTGGCGCAGGACAGGCATGGAAATTCTGTCCCATTCCTCCCTGTAAGCTTTTCATAGATCATCCCAGGTGCGCGGGCGGCGATATTGAATATATCGTTTCAACAGTTCAAATGTGTAAAAGTCCATTGGCCTGACACTTGGGTTTTTCATACGAAAGTTTTCAAACGAAATGAAATGAATTCCTACTTCCTCATCCATTTCCTGATAAAAAAATGTAGTGATATTTCTGGCGGTATGACTGGAAGACTTGTCCATATGGATCGGTACCTAGTTCGCGTCCGTTCTTTATAATTGTGGAATATCTATCCGATAGATAGATGTCAGAACGGATTCTTGAAAGTATCTTGCATTCATCTTCATGTTTTTATCCGCCTTGTGTCATCAATTTATTCTCATATCCGAATCCCGTAGCAATCATAAAGCCACAAGATAATCTTTCTCTGCGCTGACGAACAAACTTTCTGTGCCCCTTGCCGTCTATGGTACGGTATGTGACCACCAGCAGTGAGGAGATCATATGATTCATCCATTGAGAGAGCTTTCTTCCATTTGGAAGCCGCTCTACAATTCGTCTTATGTTCGGTAATGTGATACGATAGCAGATGGTTTACACGGCCCTCCACACACACTTCAACCTGAGGTGTGAATTGTTGCGAATTGTTTCGTTTACAGTTGACGGTGTGAGATGGGCTGTGGTTCATACCACGTTGAGTCGGGGGATTTTCTTGGCACCCTAATCGACGGATCCACTTAACACTACGGATAACACTTTGCTTGCATACCTTCTCCTAGTGGTTTTCGTGGGTAAATGTTTTGCAAGGAGCTTGTTGTGTGTAACGGACCACAATAGCTTTCGCGGTCGTTACCCAAAATGTAAACAATTCTCCCTACACTGTTTCACAACGAGTAGGCACGAAAACTTAGCATAGAAAAGGATCATTACGTAACCCTCGAGATACTGGTTGATTTTCGGTGCCATTTGATAACACTCGCTTCCAAAACTCATGCACCTGCAATGTCAGGCACAACACCGCTCCCGCCAGCACACCCATAGTTCTAGCATGATACATCAGGTAGCAACACGAATCGAAAATGGTCGGATATGAAGCGAAGAACGTTCTGTATTCACACAGTTAATATAGACAGAGTGTTTTTTTTAAATGCACGTCCAACAGAGGTGAAAATGTAAAACATTTAGTTAGGGAACTGTTCCTGTCAGAGATCTATACTTGTGCTACAAACAGAAAATCATCAGGAATGAACTTACTCTACTGCATTATGTGTAAGATTTTTTAAAATATATATACACATATCGTATGTAAATGTTTTCGCTGTTGAATTCCATTACTCCTGATCTGCTAAAACATCTTAGCAAATATTATTGTAGCATAGATAACCCCTGTACTAATGAAATAGTTGTATATCATTGATTACTTCTTAGAGAGTCTATCGAGATTGAAGAATACATTTTAAGTTATATTATATTAGAAAAGAGACAATAACTTCGTGATATGGATAACTAATAATTCGCAAACATTGTGAAAGTGCATGGATTAGCTATAAATAAAATACTTTATATACCATATTCAATTAATTTTGAGTTCTCAAGAAAATTATGAGGTTATGAAAGGCCTATTATAACGACATAACGAACATAGTGCAAACAAAACGTACCAAGTAGTTCGTCAGACTCTGTTGAGATCCAAAACGACTTGAATCAGAGATATGCGTTTTTACAAATACTTAAAAAAATGTTTTATGTTGTTCATGTGTGAGGTCATATACTTAATGAAATAATATTCAAAACTAGTGAAATAAAATATTAACATTATCTTTACGTCATGTAAATAAACATACCTAGAACATATGTGTATATTTAATTCAAAAGGATCTAAGAGTTAAATGCAATATATATATATATATATATATATATATATATATATATATATATATATAACACTATACAGGGTGTGCACTAATTAATATGACAGTTTTAAAAGTGTTTAATTATACTTTAACTTATCAATAACAAAACTCGTGTTAAAGGAAATATCAACATCTCAAACATACATTATATGGGTTCAATATGGGCCCGTTTGTCACACGACACATATCTAATCTGCAGGGTAATTCCTCCCATACTTCAATCGTATGTCTTGTGTGATTTCAGCAACAGTTGCTCGAATCCTATCTCTCAACTCAGGCAGGTTAGGAACGTAGACTAAATCCTTTACAAAACACCAAAGGAAAACAATCGCATGGGGTTGAGATCAGGTCATCTTCGAAATCACTGCAGATAAGCACTCTCATGGCTTCAATGGCGACCAGCCCAGCGGTCAGTGATATCATCATTCAACCAATCTCGTTCACAGTGATCCCAATGTGAAGGTGGACCACCTTTTGGGAAATAATGCAATTTCGTTTATCTTACAGTTGGTGAAGGGTCATTTTTGGAGCATTCAAATAAGTCGTTGCAGTTACGGTATATTCAGCAAAGCGGAGCAGGTCAGGAAACAGCATATAACTTATATTAACTTTTGAAGAGTCTCGTTCGCATCACAAGAGTTCATAGGGATATGCATGCTGGTCTTACCACTAAGATGAAATGCTGATTCATCACTTTACACAACATGATCAAGAAGGTTATCATCTTCCTGCTGCAACATTTTAGTTGCGAAGTTGGAGCGCACAGCGTAGCCAGTATATATATATATATATATATATATATATATATATATATATATATATATATATATATATATATATATATATATATTTTAATGCATATAACATTTGTAAGCTGTAGATGTATTGAAGAAGCGTTTTTTTATTCATTTATTTGCGGAAGCGTTTTTCTTAAGACCTTTCATCCTGTCATTATTGTCATTGCAAGTTCATGACTGGCCTTCGCAACATATTTTCTAGAACTTCCTAAGAAAGAAAAACTCCCTAACGCGCTCAACCTTCTCCTCGGATATTCTTGGTCGTTCAATACTTCTACCCTTACACAGACAGCCGGTCGTTTCAAACTGGTTATGCTACCGACGAATGCTGTTGGCATTTAGGACATTGTGATTAAACTCCTCGCGAAACGCACATTGAACGTAATACATTACAACTAGCAAACTGTAGAGATGCAAAAAAGCCGGCTTTTTTGAATCGATGGTTTTTTCACATAAAAAGCCGACTCTTTTGGGAAAAAAAACGAGAATTTTGGAAATTTTGGCTTTTTTTTTTCGTTTTCATGATTTTTCTATCTAAATAGCTTTCTTATAGTATATTCTGTATAGTTAGATAAGAATTCTATGACCTAAATGCGATATTTCGCTCTGAAATTCACCATCAAGCTGGATGGAGCACATGTTTTACGAATTAAAGCTAACATGAAGAATGTAGTATTTGGGGGCAATTTTAGAGGCTATTTAACTTTATTTTAACTTTTGAGTTATCGACATCTTTTTTCTTCTCTAGATCATTTTAGTTTGTCATCCGTGTTTCATTTCTAAGAGCTTAGTACTCTAGCTTCTAGCGCCAAAGTTAAACTTGCCCGTTTTTCTATTTATCCGTCAAAGCGTACGTTTTTCAATATATCCGTCAAACCGTACTTCCAAATTTCTGTTATACTGTAGTTGTGAAGTGATTTAGCAATAATTTTCCGGACACAACCTTGAATACCAATTTATACAAATCATCAGAAGCGGATTTAGAAAAGTACTTTAGGAAGGGTTTTTCTGATTGTTTCGTTTTCTAAAAAACTCCTAATTTTATTCGGGAGGTGCTTGAAGTTTGTGAGTACAGGCATAACTAATATTTCGTTTCATTTATATGTTTAGCAATGATATTCCGGATACAGCCTTAAAGATCATTTTATACTGAGAATCAGTGGCGGATTTAGAAAAGTATTTTTGGAAGGGTTTTTGTTACTAATGTTTAGTTTTTCTAAACATTTGTATTTTTTATTTGACGATAGCTTAAAATTTATGAGTAAAGGCATAACTAATAGATATTTTGTTTGTTGCAGACATTCCGTAACTTTGGGGTACAGGCTTCAGTCCGAAAGACCGCCCCCTAACCTTCGTAAAACTGTCACTGCTGGTAATTAGTAATCATAACGATTTAAAAACAATAAGAAAGGAAGTCGGCCAATTCACAGTACACGCACTATTTCTACTTCACAGATGGAATGAAGAAAAGCCTTGTCAGAATTCTCGAATGCTGGATTGAATCCCGGACTTCCCGATAGAAGCGCAAAAGCTAATTCTCACTTATGTTTGTTTTGCAGTTGTATTTACCTTAACTTAAATATATTCGGTAGTCCTTTTTTTGGGGGGACGGGGGGAGTTCCGTAATGATATGTTGAATCCCTCTTGTTGAAAATTAAAAAAAAAAAAAAAAAACTTGAGGATTGGGTAAACCATGATGGTGGTTATATAAAACTTAACTGTAGAATTCCAAGAATATATAGAACCAAAAAGCTCTAGATGTGCAGCTTTTAAGTGTATCCTATAAATCTAAGTATTTCTCTTATGTTTTATTTTAATTTTATTTTGTTTCAAAAAGAGGGTATGGAATATTTTGAAGTGAAAATACTACATACAATTTTGCTAGTTATTTGTGTATTTTTTAAAGTGTTTACTTTTAGGGTTGGCTGGTTTACCCCAACTGTTTTTTAATAACTGGTTTAAACGAAAAAATAAAAAGAACGAAAAATGCGAATCGTGTGAACTTCATGGTGACGTTTCCAAACCACCTGCAACAGTTTTATTTCCCTTTCACCTTTTAATCAAGGTGTCCCATGTTCAATTCCCGGTCGAACCATAACTCTTCTTTCATGCGTAAACCAAGTAGCGGTTCAGATGTCACTTTAAGCGAAAGTCTTCTCCTTGATAACCTCGGTATTTCGTAAGGATGTTAATCCTAAACATACGAAACGAAACCAAATTGTATATTCCTGCATGCCTAAATGCCTGTTGTTTTATAAAGAAGCCAAGATTGCTTTAATATATTGATAGAAATTGGCAAAATTTATCGATTGCCTACGTAGCTTCCAACATCAGCTTGGATTGGACTTTCAATGATATCTACGCACTAAATTTGTAATTTAATACCTCATATTTAACGTACTGAATATGATACGTTGACCTTTAAATTTTATATGCAAAGCAATAACAGGATTTTTCCGTTATTGTCTTACATTTCAAATAATGACGGGATTTTCCCGATGGTTAGGGCGGGAGCTTCTCAATTTAAGAAATTTACTGACCGGACTTCTTTAAGCTTATGGGAGTTCTTCCGGCATAACCCCATGTTGCATAATAACACCAAGGCGAAACAAACTTATTTCTGTGAATATGTAATACAAATACATAAAGCAAAGAATCTAAATAAAAAAAAACTGGTTTAAACCAAAAAAGCCTGGTTTAAACATCCCCCCAAAACGGGTTTTTCGCATTTTCAAAACAATCCATGGTTCGTGCCAACTCTGCTCACTTTTGTATATAGGAGGTTAAAAAATTCTTATTATTAACATTGGTTAATCCTTTGGAATTCATAATGTAAATATGTTGAAGAAAAATCGTTTGAAATATCTTTTCGAAATTCATAGTTTATTTTCGAGGTTTTATATTATTATCAGCATCAACCACTAATTAAATGACTTTTTGTGTTATAGAGAAGCGAAACAAAGTCTGCTTTATCAATTTAAAAAAGAAATTTGAAAAAAAAAGCCCAAAATTTCCCAAGCAAAAAAGCGAAGCAGGATAAACCGAGTTTTTTTTTTTCAAAAAAGCCGTTTTTTTTCGAGCTCTTGCATCTCTAGCAAACTGAAAACAGAAAATGCTCTTTAATTTGAACACTTTTCACATCTCATGTATGACTTTCATTAGCGGCTTAGGGAATAATATAATGGTGAACTATATATATAAAAAAAAAAAACTCTATATTCTCATGAAATTGAATGTAATGACACATACTAAACAAGCTCCCCTGCTATTTCTAGGCAAATTTCCGAAACTAAACTACCTGCATACTGTTTTGTGGTTCGAAGCCAACCCACTTCACCTAATAACTCAATTTGACCGGAAGTCGCACTTACATTCATATATATTGCAGAGAATGAAGCGTCCGCGGTCTAACAATGATTTTCTTTTCCATTGTGGAACCATTTTATTCTTCAACATGATCTCTTTGAAGAGAAATGGACTTCTTCCGACGGTCCTCTAAGACGTTGATACCCTTGTAATATTACGATTTGCCAAACTGTAAAATAAGTTTCCGGTTTCGGTATAACCTCTTATTGATGTAAAACATCTTTACCTGGAGTCATATTTTCACG
Source organism: Thermobia domestica (assembly GCF_964235325.1). NCBI lineage: Eukaryota > Metazoa > Arthropoda > Insecta > Zygentoma > Lepismatidae > Thermobia > Thermobia domestica. The sequence continues at coordinate 270,441,239 of NC_137459.1, read as the reverse complement.
TTGGGAAACAAATAGTAATGGCTGAGGCCAGATCTGAAAATATGGTGCATAGGGAAGCATTTAGTAACCAAATTAATCGAATTTCGTCATCGCTTTTATGGATGAGTGCACAGGTAATTGTCAGCATGGAACACTTTTGCTTTTGAGTTACGAAATGAGAGGAAAAAAAGGATAGACATCATGGCAAGATTGGAGATTTCAAGAGATTTTCACGTTTCATGACCCATACACAAATAAAAAGCGATTTTTGACTGTTCGTCCGTTTCAATGTTCTTCCGTTCGTCTGATTGTTTCTTTTTTATGCGTTCAACGTGTCAAGACAGAACTTTAAACTTAAGTTTTTATGTGATTATCCAAAGGAAATTTCGATTTTTAACACCCCTAAAAATAAGGGTTGTTCACTCAAGGGTGAAAATCAAAATTTGCGATTTTCTTTTTTAAGAATGGCTCTAACGATTTTGTTTATATTTCATAAATCGATATTTCATAACAACCCCATACTGAGATAAGCTTGGAGGACAGCTTTTCTCGGGAGATTTTTTTTTCTTCAAAAAAAGTACTACTCGATGATATTGTTCATACTTCATAAATAAAAATGTTTTTAATAACCTGACAAGATGACATATCTGTTTTGTCCTGGAAAATGTGAACGAGGGGTAGTTTATTCATGAGATATTTTTTCTCGGACAATTTTCTCAAGAACGACATAAGTGATTCTGTTCCTATTTAATGAGAACATTCAATTAATAATGTGATAATTCCCATTATATTAATAATGCGATATTCATTTGCCCTGAAATTATAGGAGTAGTACTTTATTCTTGGCACGAGCTATGACAGTTTTGTGAAAACTACTTTCGTACTTTGCGATTGTGTCTTTTATACACAAATATCTTATTAATGTCCCAGATAATGTGTCTGATGAAGGCAAGGTTAATTTGCCAAAACTGTAACGTTACTATTTGTTAGTTAATATATGTTTTGGTCAGAATTTGTCTCTTATTGTATACGAGAAGTTTCAAAGCTAAAATGAGTGGTATTCATATATTCTCTTATGTAAAAATCCACAATATACAGTTTATTTTTGGCGATCAGTTTTATTTGGGCGAAATTTTCCACAAAAAAATAATGCAATTTTGTTTCTATTTCAAGGGAAAATATTTTATTAACAGTTGCAGTACATCACGATTTGGTTTATGGTATTGGAGCGAGGTAGTTTAGTGCGGTGACACGTACGTTTTCATTTTGTTCTTCAAATGTGGTTGCGTTTTCTTGATCTGCTGATCCAATTTGACCAATAATATAACGTAGTACTTGCCATATACTGTTGTATCTTTCTCCATATAGTCGATTAATATTATGCCATATACATCCCCCCCAAAAAAAATACTGGACATAACGTTGCCAACCGAACGTTGTTACTGAGAATTCGGTCGGCTTTCACCCACTTGCAACTACTATGCACAGAGTCTATTCGATTCCGGTTTCTAATAATGGATCCATGTCTCAGAAATTGTCAAGAACCGACGCAACAATTCCGTTGGATTACGTTGATACAAGGGCGAAACATGCTGAAAATCGTCAACACACTGATATTCCCGGTTAATTGTTAGAGAACGCGGCATCCATCACATGATTTTTATATATTCAAATTTTCATGTAAAATATAGCCAACACGTCCTGTTGATATTTACACGATGTCAGCTATTATTCACTTTAATTATTTTATACATCCCAAACAATACGGTGCGTTTTTTTTTTCGTTAGATTTTCAGCAGTAACTGCCTCATTTACACGACTTAAACGTTCAGCATCATCGTTGTATGTACGACCACGTTTACATTCTGCACAGCACTTCTTTACTGTCGTATATAATGTAAAAGATGCGCAATAGCATTTATCGAGCCATTCCTCGGTTTGCACAGATTTATTATTATTATTATTATTATTATTATTATTATTATTATTATTATTATTATTATTATTATTATAATTAAGCAATCTTCATTCAAAACTAGTGATGGGCAAAACCGGTTTTTATAAAAACCGAAAACCGAAAAACCGACATTTCGGTTTTCTCCAAAACCGGTTCGGTTTTCACCGAAAATGTTTTCGGCGAAAACTTTTCGAAAACACATTAAACTATTTCTGTGGAAATGGATTCGGTTTCCGGAGAACAAGAAAACACCATTCTGGTCAGAAATAGAACAAATTTTGGAAAAAAAAGCGGAATAGGTTTTGAAGAAAACCAAAACCGGACCAGGTAAAAAACCGAACCGGTTTTGAAGAAAACCGAAACCGTTTTTTTTTGAAAATTTTCAAAAACCGGTTTCGTTTTTTAAAAACCGAAAAATCTGTTTTTGTGTCCACCACTATTCAAAACACGACATTCTTTGGAATCATTTCTTTTCACACAACACAAGTAGCGTTACATCAATGTCTGTAACTTGTAAACTAATTGATGACGTCATGAAAGTTTGACTAAAGGCCAGATGGCTCTGATGCTAGTGAATAAACATAACGATTTTCAGATCATCAAGCCATCGATATGTGAGGTCGCGGTAGGTGACTCGTCACCGCCCAGACCAAACTACTATTGGCATCAACGTGGAATTTTGAGAAAATGCTCATTTTGTCGCGAATGTAGGGGATAAGGAAGCTTTATTTTTCTATATCCATCCTAAATACGATAAAAATGGTTCAAAAATTCCACAAGAATAGTATTTATTACGAATTCATGACATTAGATAGATGCAACTCGGCATATGAACTCTTCTTTAACTCCTAGACTGTCGTGTTGCTCACACCATGCGCTACCGCTGTATTATATCGTGGTGCCAGGCAACCCAACATATGAGCACATAGACATATTGCTCCTCAAGTCGAGCTGCCCGCGGTGTGGGCACCAGAGCCCTGCACGGGTCGGGCGCGCCCGGTTCGGCCCGATGCCCTGCCCGGCCCGACCCGTTTCAAGTAATATGAAACTGGACCGGGCCCTAACCGGGCCGGCCCGACTCGGCCCGGATACTCTGAAAAGCGGTTCGGAAACTAATTTTGTCAGCCTATTTGTTTTTTTTTTTTAATGTCCTCCACTACCTCTATTTTTGCCGTGTTCGTACGTTCTTACTGTTATGTTATTCGTAATGTGTTAGGGAAATTGACTCTTTATTCAAGACTTCTAAATACAGAATAAAATGGAGAAATGCTAGTTATTATGGCCGGTCTGCGTAGAATGTGAACCGATGCTTGATCTACGAGGGAGAACAGTGGCTCAGTAAAAAAAAAAACACTCACATCTGGTGCTAGAGGTCATCGGATCAATCCCTGCTCATGCTATGTGAGCTTTGTGGTGGACAAACACCGTGTGCGTGGGAGTTTCTGGGGTGGTCCCGCTTCCTCCCACTGTTTTATTTCCACCAATTCATCCCGTCATCATCCATACAGCCCGAGCCGTAGTTACCTAAAGAACGTATGATAAAGTCAAACACTTGACCTAGTAAGTAGAATTTGGTACGCTACCATTGGACCACGGAGGCCAAAACCATAAACTGGCGTGCTCATAAGATCAGTGCAATTTGTAGTAATGTTCAATTAGCAAGGCAAATATCGAATGGTGTTACATGTTCATGTATTGTTTATAGTATTATGCTACAAATATAACAAAATATAATGATCAAATAAATCACCAAGTCGCCAGGGTCGATTAGGTGTTCCTGGAACGGTGGCTCAGTGGTTGAGCGTTCACCTCTGGTGTATGGGGTCCCTGGTTTGATCCGAGCTCTCGCCAAGTGAACTTTGTGGTGGACAAACCCCGTGTGGGGGGTTCGCGGCGTTCTCCTGTTTCCTCCCACTTTATTCATTCCACTATTTCATTTTTTCTCATCATCATCGCCTCCTTTAGCCTAGTTGGCATAACTTGGAACCACCTACCAAGAAGAATAAACTAATGGATTGGGAAGATAGACATTCAGTCTCTGATGAATTTGATGATGAAGTAGACATCTACCTCAACATGTCATCATGTGTAAGAGAACTAGATATACTGCAGTGGTGGAAGCAACAAGAATAAACATTACCAAAATTGTGTAAATTAGCGCGTCAGTATCTCGTCATCCCTGCTTCTAGTGCGTCTACTGAAAGAGCTTTTAGTACTACAGGCTATATAACTCAGGAACGGAGAAATTGATTTATTGATTTATTGACATATCAGGCACAAGCCTAATTACAGTGTTACATAGTATATACGTTATACAGATTATGTAGGTTAATAAAACTATTGGTAATAATTACATTCGGCTTACATAATTAATAGAATTCTTAAAACTACTTACATCCATTGCCAGTACATCAAGGTTGGAATTTTCTTTAACTAACTTGTTGTAGGTTGCACTAGTTCTCCATATAGGAGATCTGCTTAATGTATTTTTCGAAGTAGTGCGCAATTTAGTGGATGGTACGTGGATACATATTTGGTCGTTAAGATCAGGACAGTCTATTTTGCCATGAAAGAGTTTGTGTAAAAATAATAAATCAATATTTCTTCTCCTGAGTTCTAATGTTTCAAATTTAAATATTCAACAAGGTTAATGTAGCTTTCAAATTTCGGGTAGAATTTTGTTTTCTTAAGTGTAAGAAGCCTTAAAAACTTATTTTGAGTAGGGGAAGGTCGTCTGGTATCGGACAGCGGGTAGTATCGGACAAAAGCAGTTTTCGTTATTTCCCGCTTAGGACTGCACCTAATAAGCTTACAGTGAGTTGATCGGAATGAATTAACCAAGCCCACACCATAGTGGATTTGTCCCATGAACGGTCTGTCTCGTGCTTCAAGGTTTTTGTATTTTTGCGAGTGATCAGGTGCATGGAGATAGATTTATGTGGCTATAACTTATTACAAAATAAGTGTTTTGATATATTATTGTTATCACAACATTTATTAGGATGTATATATTATAATTTAGGAGTATAATTGCATTCGTGTTGTTACAATCCGGTAGATAGCCATTCATACGTTGCAAGTCATTCGGCTGGTATTGGACAAAGTGGAATCGGGTGGTATCGGACATTACATTGGTAAATAAACATGACGTTTCTGGCTTTTTTAGGAAACCATTGGGAAAGTACATGGCAATTGGGATGAATAAAATATAAGGTTGGCCATGGATAAAGTTATTTCCAAATAAATGGCACTACGTCTAGCCGGTTGTAGATTTAGTGTTCCTAAGAGTACATTAGGAGATTGTGTCAAAAAAAGAAAAAAAAATGTTGAAAGGAAAAGAAGCCTTGCTTCTCGGATAATAAAGGCACGTTTAGTAGAAAGTTTGATCGCGACAAAGAGGAAACACTATACAATCATGTAAAGGCTTTGGATAGTCAACTAATGCCACTAAGCAAACCAGAATTATTAAAACTAACTTACAAACTTGCTGAAAAACTAAACAGCATAATATGTGGGAAGTCTTTTGATGAAGATTGGATGTAGTGTAACGTATATAAAGACTGGGTCCATGAACAATATACCAATGTTGATGACAAACTGTTTTGTCATTGTGATTTGTGTTACAATAAAAAATAAGTGGAGATGAGACTAAGAAGTTTGAAATTTGTGTTTTACTTTTATTTTAGGCTGTTTCAAAGCCTAATAAAACTGTATTTTCTGTATAAGAACTTCTGTAAGTAAACAGCTAGCAATTGTAAGTGGTTCTATAAGTAATTTGTTTATTAAATTACCTCAAAAAAGCGATTATCTATAGTTTTATGTTTGTCCGATACCACCCTCCACTTTTTAAGGACGCTAATTTCTATTATCTTTGATTTTTTTTTACAAAAATTAATATTATTAGTTTCTACCTGTCAAATCACCTTTAGCATGTTCTGTATAAGATACCAAGGCATCGTTTTATGCACTAAGTAATTGGATATAGGTATTTTTCAGCCTGACAGGCTAAAAAAAGCTAAGGTGTCCGATACCAGACGACCTTCCCCTACGCTTAATCAAGAATGAGTATTTCTGTATATTAGGGTTCCATATCTTACTACAATATTCTAATTTCGACCTGACGTATGCATAATACAGTACAATTAAAGTTTGGTCATTTTGGAAATCTTTACTGACTCGATAAATATATCCAAGACTTTTGTAGGCTTCTTTGCAAATAGTTTCAATATGTTGAATAAAGGATAATTTTGAATCAAAAATAACTCCCAAATCCCTTATAAAATCAAGCTTTTTCAGTTTTTCCCATAAAGCCTGAGACTGTTGACTATGTTCCCGTGCTATTCGATGCGTACAAGGACATACAGTAAAGCGATGTTCATTTTGCACTATTGGTTTCTTAAGAAACCTTATGTTTTCATTTTCTTAATATCAACTATTCCTTCTATTATATGTGATCTTAAGAGGCATTTATGATAGCTGATATCTATACATTTTTCATTCAGGGGACTTTTGAGGTATTTTTCGTTCAACAATGATATGTGTGGATTTTGTTTTGATTTACTGCCTCGCATTCCGTCATATAGCTCTGTTATTTTCTTGTTACGAACCGTTCCAGGAACACTTCATCGACCCTGGGGTCTGGGTGATTTATTTGATCATTGTTTTTTGTTATTATTATTGTAGCATCGAATTATAAAGAATACAGGAACATGTAACATGATTTGGAATCTGCCGTGCTAATTGAACATTACTACAAATTGCAATGGTTTCGGCTTCCGTGGTCTAATGGTAGGGAACAAATTCTAATTAGTAGGTCAAGGACTTGACTTTCTCATATGTTCTTTAGGCAATTACAGCTCAAGACGTATGGATGATGATGGATGAATTGGTGGAGTGAAGACAGTGGACGAAAACGGGCTAATCCGAAAACTCCCACGCTCACGGCGTTTGTCCACCACAAAGCTCACATAACACGAGGAGGGATCTATCCGACGACCTCTAGCACCAGATGTGAGTGCTTTACCTACTGATCCACCGTTGTCCCTAGTCAAGCATCTGTTCGCATTCTACGCAGACTGACCAAAATAACTAGTATTTATTTGATTTTTTCTGTACTTAGATTGTAAAGTATGTACCACCAGACATGTCAACTCTGACGCGAAGTCGTAGCAGTTGTAGTAGCAGAAGTAGTAGTAGTAGTAGTAATAGTATGAATAATAATAATAATAATAATAATAATAATAATAATAATAATAATAATAATAATAATAATAGCAGTAGCAGTAGTAGTAATAATAAGAGTAGTAGAAGTACAGTACTTTACAGTCTTGAATAAAGAGTTAATTTCCCAAACACATTACGATTAACACAGGCTGCCAACATTAGTTTTCGATCCGTCTTTCACAGTGTTCGGGCCGAGCGGGGCCGGCCCGGTTCGGCCCGATATGTGCCCGGCCCGGTTCGGCCCGATATGTGCCCGGCCCGGTTCGGCCCGAAATGTACCCGGCCCGATTCGGCCCGGAATGTGCCCGGCCCGGTTACAGCCCGGCTCGAGATTCGGGCCGAGCCGGGCACAGAATTCAGATCCATCCGGGCCGGGCCGGGCCGTCTTCGGGCCTGGGTTTGCAGGGCTCTGGTGTGCACACTGATGAGTCTAGGTCAAAACTCCCACACTCAAGAAATGTCAAAACACCCACACAATCGGTCATTACTCCCACACAAATGGACAAATCTCCCAAATGCACGAACGGTCAAAACTCCCACAGCCAAAACCCCCACACTCAAGAAATATCAAAACGCCCACAGAATCGGTCATAACTCCCACACAAATGGACAAAACACCCACACATAGCAATAGTCACAATCCCCACATAAATGTACAAATCTACCACACAAATGGACAAAACTCCCACACAATCGGACAAATCTCCCATACTTTGAAATGATCGTGATTGCGAGTCTTGTAAGTTTCACACGCTGAAAATAATAAAAAGAAATCCAAGGGTGTGTTGACCGTTCATGCGTTTGGGAGATTTGTCCATTTGTGTGGGAATTATGACAGAATGTGTGGGCGTTTTGTAATTTCTTGAGTGTGGGAGTTTTGTCCATTTGTGTGGCGGTTTTGACAATTTCTGGGTGTGGGAGTTTTGTCCATTTGTGTGGTAGATTTATCCGTTTATGTGGGGATTGTGACAGTTGCTATGTGTGGAAGTTTTGTCCATTTGTGTGGGAGTTATGACCGTTGGGGATTATAACCGTTACCTGTGTGGGAATTTTGGCTGTGGGGGTTATGACCGTTCGTGCATTTGGGAGATTTGTCCATTTGTGTGGTAGTTATGACCGATTGTGTGCGAGTTACGACCGTTCGTTGATTTGGGAAATTTGTCCATTTGTGTCGGAGTTATGACCGTTTGTGTGGGCGTTTTGACATTTTCTGAGTGTGAGAGTTTTGGCTGTGGAAGTTTTGACCTGCTCCCACACTGACCACCAGTTTCTTATGGTAGCTTTATTTAGCCGGTTTCCTGGTATAATAAACGCTTGCAGTCTGTGGAAAAACAGGTTTAGAAAGAAATTTTACACAGTTTTTGCTCCGAAGAATGATACACTTTGATACATACTATATTGCCCACGGACTGAGAGGGTCAAAACGTTTTTATATATGGTGGCAGTCTAAGTGTTACAAACGAGATAAACGTGTTAAAGCATGCTCTAAAAATCGGCCTTAAACGGAGGAAAGGGTAACATTTTTGAAATACTCTAATTTCCCCTTGTTTAATCAGAAACAGACAAATATAAGAATTATTTTAAGCTGGAAATTATAAATTCGGTATGCAAACTCTTAATTAAAAATAACGGAACACTTACTTCAGCCACTTTGATAAATCCGCTCCTTGATAGCCATTTTATAGGATAAAAAAATATATATTGAAATTTCATTTTATTTGTTCATGAAGTACCTAATGTGAGAATTCTTTTAAGTTGTAGATCTGTAATTTGGTATATAAACTCTTAAATAATAGCCTAATATATATATATATATATATATATATATATATATATATATATATATATATATATATATATATATATATATATATATATATATATATATATACAAGGGTTGGGGCAAAAGTCATGGCAACTATTTACTTTTCTTGAAGATACGTAAGCGGATCACAAACTTAACTCATATGTGTCGTGTGGAAGTTTTGCATTGATAGTGTGTATGCAGAACAACAGATGGTTCTGTGATAGCAGGTAGTAGCACAGCGAGGACTGTGAAATCAGTCAGTTGGTGAGAGTCGTGCGAGATGGAAGTAACCCGTGTTGAGCAGCACACTTACATCAAAATAGCCGTTCTCCGAGGGAGAAATGCGATGGAATGTCAGAGTAAATTAGTGGAGACCCTTGGGAATAATGCCCTTCCATACCGTACTGTAGCATGGCGGGTAGGAAGGTTTCAGCAAGGACTTGTGTCACCCAGTGATGAGCAACGTTCGGGACGACCTGTCAGTGTGCGGACCGACGTGGCACGTGCCGTCATTGAGTAGCTCCTTGATGAAGAAAAACGATGGACGCTATTGGAGTTAGTGAGGGCAAGTGGCATCAAGAAACGCACCGTCCACAGGATATTGCATAATGAGCTGCAACTACGCAAAATCGCATCGCGGTGGGTACCGCATGCACTGACGGAAGTTCAAAGGTGGATGCGCTTTGCAATATTCTCCGATCACCATGCACACTGGCAACAGGACGGCGATCAATTCTTGTCACGAATAATCGCCATCGTTGAATTTTCGGCCAGGGAATACGAACCAAAACTGAAACGGCAGTCCTCTGAGTGGGACATGCTGGATCACCAAAGAAGCAGAAGTTCCGTCAGAATTCTTTCCCAAATTGATTGTGATCGTCGCGTATGACGTCAGGGATTTTATTGTTTGCCACTTTGTTCCACATGGAAGAACAGGGCCTTCCTGGTACGACAGGTACGACGTGACGTTCGGGAAAAACGTCCGGGTCTTGTGGACACTGCAATAATCCTGTACGACAAAGCAAAACCACATAAAGCAGAGTGTGCAGGGCAGCTACTGGGATGTTGGGGATGGGAAGAATTGGAGCACCCACCGTACTCTCCTAACATTTCGCCCTGTGACTTTGATCTCATTCGAATGATTAAGGAACCAGTACGTGGTAGTCGGTTTGCAACACGAGAGGACATTGCTAATGCTGTGCGCGACCTTGTGACCCGATTCACACATGGTGCAGCAAATGCTGAGGCGGGTGCTATTCAGCGCCTCTCACATCGTTGGCAGCGTGTGGTGACAGTAGCAATGGACTACTTTCAGGGTCTTTAGGCCCAGGTTTGTCATGTCAACTGTATGCGTACTGCGTTATCGTTTTTTTTTATTTTTTTATTTTTTTATTTTTTTTTTTACCGTGAAGGCCATATTGCTCTGTATGCTACCATAATAAATTAGTGTGTCCCGATATTTCAGTACTATTCATTGTCCACATATGTAGTTAACGCCTTGTCCTTTCGTCTGTATATGTCACATTTTCCAACCGGACTGGTATCTTCAAGAAGAAAAAAATGTTGCCATGACTTTTGCCCCAAACCTCGTATATATAAATTAAAGGATTGCGTGTTTCATCGTATTTGAAAATTATGCTTCTAATTTGAAAAATAGTAATTTCTATAACATCCAAATTATCCTTTCCTTATTGAGAAAGTACAGAAGGTAATCAAGTTGAAGCAATTTGATATATAAACTCTTAAATACAAATAAGATAATACGTGTCTCAGCGTTTTCCAAAATTACCTTTTTAAGGAGGCATAGGAGTACAATTCCAATAATATTGGAACTGCCATGTATTTATTCGCAAAGTGCGGAATGTGAAGATTTCTTTAAATTAGAGGTGTGGAATTCGATTTGTAAACTCTTAACTACATCAAAATAATAAGTGTTTCAGCAGTTTCAAAAATTCTGCTCCTAATTGTAAAAAAAAAAAAAAAGAAAAAAAAGAAAAGAAAAAAAAATCATAGTGAAATTTTCCTTTATTCATAAAGTGCCGTATGTGGAGATTTACTTAAGTTAGAAATGTGAAATTCATTATATAAACTCTTAATTAAAAATAATAGAAACACGTTTATTAGTGTTTTCGAATATTCCACTCTTGCAAGGAGAAGGGGGTAATAGTACGATTACGCAATGAAAGTGATTTACTGAAAGTTCAGGTCTTGTTAACATATGCAGAGACGTGAGATTGAACACAATACCCCTTTAGTTACGAAAGTGATCAATATATATATATATAAAGGGACTCATGTTTATCCTAAAGAGAGTATCACATTAAGCCCTGAAGTTAGGGAGATGGAAATCTGTATATAAACTTATCATAAGTAGGCATGTGTCCTATCGTTCTTTCTTTTTTCTTTAATTTCCGTTATAAGAAATGTGGAATCATTTCTATTACTTTTTTCCTCCGTATTGAACGCGATGTGGTCTGTTGTTTGTAATCACATCATGAGAAAATGGTTGGAAACTTTGAAATGAATTTTGAAACATACTATCTTGAGGTAGGTTTCAATCACCACCTTGATTAAGGGTCGTATTTTAGACGTATGGGGTTCAAAATTCATACGCGAAATAGAGTATCTCATGAACTTCTCAAGTCAGAAACACTGATGACACTAGACATGGGACAAGAAAGCGGGTGAAACCCATTGACATTGTCTGCCACAAGATATGTAATGCAGGTCAAGTAATATAAAATTATTTTCAGTATACAAAGAAAATAGCTGTCTTCATGCTCTGATTGCTTCCTCCGTAGAAATTAAAGCTGACATCGTCACAGGTTAAGAAGATGACAATCTGTATATATATATATATATATATATATATATATATATATATATATATATATATATATATATATATATATATATATATATATATATATATATATATATATATATATTTCTCATTTCAACTAACCAAATGCATGACCCAGTATTGTCCAAAATTCCAGTTCTAAGGGAAGGGAGGTAAAATTTCTATATCTTTTCGCAACATTTGAATGGACGTTGCCTATTGTTCGTTATCGTATCACGGGAAACGGCTTATAAGCAGTTGTAAATACCACAACTGGATTTGTTTCATACACAATAAAATTCAGTAGCGTTTTTGTATGTGTGTATATATCTGAGCTATGAACCTTAGGATTTGTTATCTATAGCGTAACTTACTGAAAATCCACAATTAAAAATTAAAATTAAACCTTTGGGTTTGACGACCCACGATTATGCCTGTTAGCATAAGGGAGACGATGATTAAAGCAAGCAAATAATAATGGAAGAATTAGTGGAATGGAAAAGTGGGAGTAACCCGAGAAACCCCAAGAGCACAATGTTGTCCACCACAAATTTACTTAGCAGAGAATCGAACCAGGGACCCATGTACCAGGGTAAAAATTACAAAATCTGCTGTTAAAATCAATTTTTTTTTCTTAATATAAGTCGAGAGCAGTTCCATAAATCTGAATGAAAAACAAATAATAAAGCTGTTTGTGGAAGTTTAGGTCCATTTTCAGCCCCGAAACGACGTGAGCCGTAAACTTACCGGTTTAACGCGGCATGACATTCCAAACCACCGTAATGCGCTAAAAAAAAGTGTCAATGCTCTCCCGCTGGTAATTGAACCCGGGACCACGTGCATCACGGCACACGCACATATATTCAGTACAGATTATCAGTAACAATTGTGTGTTCGATTCCTTATGTAAACTTATTTGTTTCTTGTGATCAACTGCATTTTCATTATTTAATGTTTTTAATGTAATTGAAAACAAATGTAGACAAGAAAACAATCACAACAAATTTTGGATAATTTGTAGAATAAGTTACTTAAGTTAATTATCAAGTTCTTATACATCCACTCTTCAAATTATAGACACAAACCCTGATGTCTAGCAGAATACGCCTGCTTTTAATCTTATTATAGAATTGAAAAGTTTATATTCTGTGACATTCGTTTATAACTAAAAACTAACGATGAAACCAGCAGCACCCTAATCCGCCTCTGGTTGAAAATGAAACAACGAGTTCTGCAAAAAAGAAATGCAGGACATCAAGTCGTACAAGGTAAATACCAAGGCTTAGGTGAATTTAACAACTTAGCTGCTCCATACTTCAACAGTCCTGGCATTAAAAGCTTACGAAAATTTGAACATTCTAATGCAGAAAACAAACCCTGCGATTAGCGTGCTCAACTTGAAGACGCAATCCACAATTTTGTTTGATACTCTTTGAGTTGAACTACAGTTATAAATGTGAAAAGCAAATATGGTGCAAGTTCTGGAGGCAATCACTTGCACGCTTAATCAAGCAAAACTCAGTCTCTCATCTTTCGTTGGTTTCTTCGCAAAATATCCTCAGGCACAGTTTAAAGAAGACCGCTCCGAAAATGTATTCGAAGTTGAAAGCTGAAGGTGGAGTTCTCTCAGAAAGAGAGACAGATTTTTTTGTTCTTTTTCTTGTCATATTAGATATAGAGAGGGTGCAATGTGATATTCTTGAGTTAGTAGCTATCCGCAGTTGACAAAACTGGAAAATTAGGATTCTCTGATTTTGCAATCGTCGTGAAAGAGGATTGAAAATCGATTTTCAAAAGATTTAAACTATTCTCTCCCGTATTTACAATTAGGTGTTTTGCATACTATACTGAGTTTGTTATGTAAATTATTTATGAATAATGATATGACTAAATGAAATATTTGAATACTGTGAAAGTATGTGTGATGTTCTAGACTTGCACAATATTGTCAAAATACTGCCGTCAACCCATCTTCGTTTAGAAACGTACGTAGTCTTTCCACAAGCAGACGTATTTTTTTTCTATTTTTTTTATGAAGGTAAAATGTGATCAGGTATGTAGACTATACTATGCATTAGAGCTGGAGTTGTTATTCAAGGCCATGTCGATCCGTCTAATCATTTGTCCGTCAGTCCATTTGTCAATTTGTCGAGATCTATCAGAGCAAACTTATAACATATAACGATTTTTTTAAATGTCGATTCAGTGTCTCAAGAATAGTTGGGAATCTTTCCGTAATCTATGAATGCTGAAAATGGTAGATATCAAGCATTTTCCCTTTCTACATATGTATTATTCATAATATTCATCTGTATAACTGTATAATTCATTAATCCTGTAAACGTGTATACATTTCCCAAATTTGGGAGATTCAGAAATACAGGACCACTCTCGTACGTGTGTCCGTGCTAATCAAGCATTGAAAATAAAGTTGTTCTTTAACGTAACCCAAACTTATAATCCAGTTTTCTAAAGCAATATTGGCTTCTCATGTTATCTGATGTTTCTCCTCTTTTGTTGATTTGCTAATCCCTTGTTATTATTTGTAAAAAAACAGAATTTCATAATTACCTAAATCAGAACACCATTTTTTTAAGTTCCAGAGAGGGCTGAGTAGCTGCTAGAATTACAACCATTCACGTTTGTTGTTACAAACGGCTGTTGTTGTTGTTTACGTTGAGAAATTAATCTTCTTAATTTATCTGTATTAGAAAATTCCCTCAGACACTAAATATGCCTCGTTAAGTAAACCTAGGCAAAACGGAAATAGACGTAACGGGAACAACCATTCAGCCTACATCTAAGATGAAATAAATATAACTATGAATGTCGGTAGTTAGGTCAGAAGGTGAAACACAAAAACCTCAAACTTGAAGACACCGTCTAGTATTTTTTTTTTTTTGTCTCATCTCGAAACACTTCAAGACGAGACAAAACATTGGTAAATTTTCAAAAAAGAAACATCTAGAGACGAGATGAGACAACCTTAAACTCTATTTCGAGTGCATTCCTAATGTCATGTTGTACTGAAATGTAAACAAGAAATATTTAAAGATTAATTACAGTTACTTTAAGAATATGAATATTACCGATATTTCAAATCAATCAAATTTTCATGTCTTTCTTGTATGAATGTAGAATACATTTTTCAAAATAAAATTTTATATATATATATATATATATATATATATATATATATATATATATATATTGTTATATAATAATTATAAAGATATTTATTTATTTATTTTTATCCCGTTTATTCTTAAAAAAATAATTCAACCTTCAAACGTCTGCCATTATAAACCTATTTCACTTCCTAATACAGTATTTTTATTTTTTTTATTTATTTTTTTTTTGCTAGATGTATCAACAATCTACTCATGAAATATATGAATAAGTTGTTAGTTAATTTGCAATATATGTATTTTCAGTTAACTTTAAGAGATTGTGTCACTATTTGTAATAATTGCACTCCAAATACTGTCTTGATTAATTTAGATTTTTAAACTATCTTTCATAATAATGAACACTTATTTGGGGTCTATTTTTTCAAGTGTTGATTTTAGTTGTAAATTTGTAACATGGATGAAGTATTTTTTTTATATAAAGACTGATACAAAATTAAATGTAAATGGTCACCTTCCAAATGAATTCCCAGTAACTGATCAATAAGACAAGGGGATCCATTTTCGATGATAGACCTACTACTGCCCCTCCGTTATATGAATGACATAATCACTGGTTTAACACGTGTAAGTATTACAGAGACTGTGCTGAAGGTAGCTGGTTACGTAGGTGTGAAGTACCGTAAACTGGGTATACGTTGACCCTTTAAATGCAACTTTGGCCCAAAGGAAAAGACATATTTGATTTCTTTCTACATGCTTATTATGGTTTATATTAGTAAGAAAAGTTATGGATCGAAATATTACAACACTGAGAATGCATGGATATTGGCGCTAGTGATTTCTTTACAGAACTTGGGAAGCAAAATGCTAACAATTGTTAGCAAGTAAACATTTATCATATTTTAAATTCCACAACTTTTATTCATTGCATTAAAGTGACAATCCTGAATGCATAAGTAAGTATATTATAAAAATATGTTCATTAGCGAATATTGTTAAGCATACGCCTTAAGTGTATGTTCAGTTACGCACAAACTATTAAGCGTATAATTGCGTGGGACAACATTGGCCCAATGTTGGGGGCAACATTGGCCCATATTTTCTGCGTTAGTAATTGCCCAATATTAAAGATGAAATGGTGTACAAACGGTGCGATATAATAAGGAATATAAACCGTCCACTAGCTTCTACAAAAGAATAACCTATTATAGAATGCCTGAATTGCAAGAATTTTCTTCCTAAAACTGAGCAGTATGGTACCGGCAAAGTAATCTACCACAATAAAGAACATAGTGCTCTTAATTTCGGGTGTTAAGTATTCATCCACTTTGAGAGATTTTCTTTGAACGATACTTTTCTTTGCCTCTAAATTGAACAAAGCGATTTCACTCCTATGTTTGTAATATCGGCATTTTAAGTTAGGTATTCAGAAATTTGTAGCGTTCTTTTATAGATGTTTCGCATTCACTCAAGTAGAATACAAATATTTCCATGAGACAATATTTCCCGTTCGATTGAAATTGAGTGAAAACACTGATAATTTCACCAATGTGTTTATAATACCCTGTTCTTCTCTCCTGCTTCTTAAATACAATGCTGCAATAATACTTTCGTGTATTAATTAGTCATTTTGACAAATGGGCTAATATTACCCCAACCATGAAAAATCTTGCATGACATCAAATAATTGGAACTACTATCATCATTCTTGGTCATACTTAGTTTTCACTGCTTTCAAAAGAACACCAAAGGACTGAATTTTAACAACGAGAAATACCATTAAATTACCTTCATAATCTTAAGAGCTATTAGACTGGGACTTTTGAAAATTAAAACAAAGGCCAAAGTATACCCAGTTTACGGTAACAGTATTTATATTCTGTAGAATAGATTATTTTCTAATGACGGAATGTATTCGCAATTAAGAGAAACCATCTGGAACTAGATTTAATATATGCGAATCAAATATATTAATCATAAAAACAGAATTGCATTTACATATTTGGGTACCATCCCTCGGGAAGAGAATGTCAAAATATTGGAAATTATATTTTATTATAACATACCGAACTATTACTCACAATTATACAAATGTTGTCAACACATTCCATCAATCAAGCTGCGCTAGTCAACACCAAACCATTTCTTTGTAGAATTCATACGTGGCTAAGCGGTTAGCGTACGCGCCTTTCGCGTTGGAGACACGCGTCCGATTCCCGGCGGGTTAAGCTATAGGTCTACGTCTCATATAGCCTCGCTGCTGAAGGAACGCTAAACTAAAATCGAGCAAAACTTTTTTTTAAAAAAGAAAGTGATTACCTGTTAAGTAAACTGTGGCATTTGGCCAATGCACTACCTATGACTCAAACGATCGGAAAACAAACACAAAATGTACGTGGTTGGTTTATATGTAAACATCATATCTATAGGGTAAACTATGACGCAATGTGTAGTTCACGTTCGAAACATTTCGTAAAGTTGATCAGTCTACAGTAGAAGGCAGTCAGTCTGCATGTTATTCGTTCGGTGACTTGGTACACTGACACAGTTCTTAGCGTAACGAAACAGGTCCAGTATTACGTTCTCTTAATAGATTGATACGAGTCCTTCACTGTCACTTCTTGACCTACCTCACATTTGTAAGTATTTAGAAAATATTCTTTGTGATTGTATGCATATCTCTCTCAGTATTTTGATTTTCAATGTTTAAGTAGCGAGCAACTGTATCCTTTCAAAATGAATAACTCTAGTGTGAAAAAAAAAAATGATGACCACTCATGTATTTGACCCAATATCTGGGCAAGTATGAATGATACAACATTGTGTGCTACTAGTAAATCATTTTGATTTATGATTGTACAATATTATTGACACTAAAGAAAAACGTAACAAGTATGTTTTTAGTGATTGTTCTAAATGCCATAAAGTGTCATGATGTAGATACCTTGGTTCATATAATCACAACCTGTCTTGAATTCTAGTGGAAATGGTTCCAATTGCGTCAGTTTTAGCTTTTGTTAGTCGTAGGTCCGAAAACAATTAAAAATATCAACATGATTTTAAGGTCAGATTATTTCATCGAGCTACTAAACAACATACTGTGAATTGGTGAAGCGGAACGATCATTAAATATAATTTTTACTTGGGGCCGCGGTGGCTCTGGTAGAGCGTCCACCTCTGGTGTTTGGGGTCCCGGTTTCAAATCCTGCTCCCACCAAGTGAACTTTGTGGTGGACAAACACCGTGTTCGTGGGTTTTCTAGGGGTTCTCCCACTTTCTTCATTCCACCATTTTCATTCATTTCTCATCATCACTGTCTCCTTTAGCCTAACCGGCATAACCGTGGGACGCAAAACTGAAAGATTTCATTTCATAATTTAAACTAACAACGTACGAGGAGGGGGAGCTTTCTATGTACCCCATTTGCAACACCAATACTTAAAACTATCGATGAGTGTAGGTAACAGGAAATTTGCAAATTTTATAATAACCTCTTTAATTTCATAAATATTCATGAGAGATTCGTTCGTTTGTTTTATCGAACTACTGTTACCCTGTGCCACACTACTTTCTTGTAATTTATTCTTACGTCCAATAAATGATCATTAGAAATAAAGCGATAGAACGCTTACCTCTGGTATGTAGGTCCCTTTTTCGATCATCATCCAAGAAAGTTTGTGGTGGACAACATCGTGCCCGTGAGATTCCAGGTGTACTCTCGTTTCCTCCCAAATTCTCATTCCACCAACTCTCCAATCATTCACTGCCCTTAATATTTTTTTCCACACTATTAAAATTGCATAATCGTGGATCATTAGCTAAACTAAAATATTTCATTTTCACGATTGTGGAATAATATCAAAGGGATATTAGTTGAAGCTACCAAATACATCACTGCTCAATTATTATATATGAAATTCATAATTATCAATCTACGTTTTCACCTAAGTTCTTAATCTCCCGTTTACCATATATATATATATATATATATATATATATATATATATATATATATATATATATATATATATATATATATATATATATATATATATATATAATCTGAATCCAGACAGAGAAGACGCTGGCCATTGTACTTCTTTCGTACTGTATATCCCTGTTAACTACTGTTGTGCAGATTTTCAATTTGGTTTTCTAAAGTGGTGATGCGTGCACCTTTGCTAGGCGTGGTGTTGATATCGATTTCCGATGGTAAATCATTAAAATTTGAACTTATTATGGTGGTTTGAGTCTTACCTTAAGCTACATGTATAGACAATAGTATAATTTCACATTCGGCAAGATTGTCCACCGACTTAAGAGTTCATGCTTATTGTTAGTATATATATACTAACTCTCTCATACTGCATTTTTCACTCAGGTACAATTGCCTTATGCACTTTCCAAATGATGCCTCTGGATCCACGTCTTACACAGTCTCGGGACCATATTTCGTAACATTTTTCGCAGAATTTTGCGAACTGCAACAAAAAAAGAAAAAAAAAATGGAAGAATCTATTGCAAATGCTATAGCGATTATCGGAAACTGAAACATAGGCCTGTGCGGAATGAGATTCTCGGTTCATCAAGCTTCAACAAAGGTTGATGCTTTTGAACTATGGCATTTTTCGATTAAAGGGGCAATGCAATTCCGTTAGGAACTACCCGAGTTACTTCAACTCTTCAATATTCTTTCAAGATGGACATTTATGTTATAAGTTTTTCAATCATGTGCTTAGTTAAGGTTCCTCAATTTCCTAGGGCGGATTGCATTCTTCTTTGATCAGAATACGACATCAAATATTTAATATTGGTAACGATAGTCTTTGCTCTCCCGTTCCGAGTTGTAGAAACACGGACATTTTCTCTCCTTGAAAAATCAGATCGGTCGTTTCACAACGCATTTGTGGGTGGAGGGTCCTTTCTTTTATATCGTCGACGTCGTTTCTACCTGCTGACGATCTATCGTGCTGCTGACACATGTCTGGAACACAGAAGTCAAATAAGTATTTTTTTTTTTCTCGGATATATGATTGCATGTTCTTCGTTGTCATTTTATATAGATCTGCATGACGTAAATCACTGCATGTATTGCTACGAGGGACGTAAAGGAAGAAATGTTTCCGTGGTTCAGTCGTTTTATTTCTAGCCTTAAAACAGAAATCACGTTTACTGTATGTGGAACATTCATGTTCTGCTTTGATCTTTCACCCCTAACCTGTCTAAAGTAGGTTTAGATAATATTCGGTACTCTGCAGGTCAGCACTGTACTTACAGCTGTTCTTAGAATGCAACACTTAACTAGTATGCGTTTATTGTAATTGAATACGAAGGCTTATGTTAAAGTTAAATTATCTACATGAAAATATCGAGGTATGAAGAAGAAAATGAAAACAAAGGATGAGGGCATTAACCCTTTTCTTGTCCAATACTTACACATATTTAAGGGCCGCGCTGGCTCAGTGGTAGTGTCCATCTCTGGTGCGTGGGATCCCTGGTTCGATTCCCGCTCCCGCCAAGTGGACTTTGTGGTGGACAAACATCCTGTGCGCGAGGTTTCTCAGGGTTCTTCCGTTTCCTCCCACTTCCTTCATTTTACCATTTCGTTCATTTCTCATCGTCACAGTCTTCTTTAGTCTAGCCGGAATAGCCGTGGGACGTAAACTTGAAAGACTTTATTTTCTTACACAAATTTGAGCCTCTGGCACACCTCTTAAGCTCTCAAAGTCCAACTTTGCCGAAGTACGTAAATCAAATTTCTTTAATTATTGTTTTACTTTTCTGTGATATAATATCAGTGACAAAATATCCTACCTCTTAGCTAGATCATCCTTTGATAAGGTGTAATATACCACTGAATGTTAAGTCTTGAGAGCAAGCAAGATGGAATCAACTATGGAACTATAATATTAATAATTTAATTTCAACAACTTTTGTTTGAGCATCTTGCCTTGCTTGCTTGTGGAAAGGATTTAACAATCGAAGAACGCAGCTCTCATGAATAGTTCCAACATGTAAGAAATAGGACAAAACCAATGATCGCGTATTATAAAATAAATGAAAATCATGAGACGTAGGAATCGGTTGAAATAAGATTATGCTTGTATCTGATGCGTACATGAAATATGCGATATATTTTTCCATGTTTATTATATTAAATTGTGCGTGGTTTACACTTACATGAGTAGAATAGCCTAACTCCAAGGAACGGAAGAAGCCTAGTGATTGAAGGTCTCTGACATAGGTAAGTCTCCGAAATATGAATTTCTGCTTGGGAACTGCTGGAAAACTCACCAACATTGTGCAAACATTCGGCGCGAGGAGAGTAAATAACCTAACTCGAATGCTATTATTTACCCAAGAAATATTTACTAAGAAGTTATTTTCTTTAAACAAATGTTTATGAAGAAAAATGTAATAAAAGCATCTACGCACTCAAGAAAATGCGCGGTACAATTGATTGATTTTCTAAAACTGTATTAGGAAGATTTACTTCCAAGGAAATATGAACTCTGTGTATTCACTAAGCATACATGGGATTCGCATTTAAAAAATTAAACTGTAGGTAAGTCGAGGTCAGAGAGCAGTTTTTCCCCCCTCTTGTTTTTTATTTCATTTTACCGCTTCGATTTTGAAGTTACGTTATGCTCACATGATACTGAATTAATCGAATAACAACACGCATTTATGTACACAAAAGGGCCATTCCATCGTCACGGGCAGGACATTTACACTACATTTTTGATGCTTTAAAGTTGTATATTTCTAAAAGTACAACATAAATTCTGCTAATTGTATGATATATGAGCAGTACAGACTTAGGAGTATATGTAGCTGATGCTTTCAATATTTTTTTTTTCTGCTTAGAGTAGAAAATATTAATTCCTAAATGTCTGTCACGGGTGGGGACAAAAAAGAGAAGTGACTTTCGACACACCAAGTGAATGTTACAAAACTCTGCGAATTCTTAGCTCAAAATGTTTTTATTTAAACGGAAATGTATAAATGATGAAATTTTTAAACAAATTTCACATAATAGAAATTTGCCAAATATTTATTTAATGAATAAACTAAACTTTACTGTGTCACGGGCAGGACACATGGTTGTCATGGGCAGGACACCGTGTGAATCAACACACAACATCTCAATAAGAATGATTTCAAAAATGAAATAAAATGGAAAATAAGTTAATTTCTGCTGTTCTGTTATAGCATTTTACATAAATAATTATATTTACTTTACTTGAGGCTCGCTTTTACCACATAAAAATAATAGTATGCCGTACACTTATTTCTCACCACCTACACTTTAGGAAATGGTTTTATTTGCCCATTTACACACACCTTGAAGGGAAATTCGTACAAAACACTGTCTAACAGTATATAAAATAGGTGCTGGTATCCAGTGCCCGTGCCGTGGAAAATCAGCGTCCGGGGCGAAAGTATACGACGCGTCGCGACGGCGCCCCCGTAAATATGAGTGAGATCGACAGACCAGCCGCAAAGCGTCACCATGGTTGGCGCGATGCGTAAGAAAATTTTCAAAAAAATAAACCCTGCTTTTCCTTGATTTTGAGCACTTTTTAATACTGTTTTCCTTCCATTTTCCTTCCATATATATTTCCTCCTGAATTTTGCGCCCCCTTACTTTGGCGCCCGGGGCCGTAACCACGCTCCCCCCCGGGGCACAGCACTGCTGGTATCAAAGGTATTATTTGATCGAAATGCACGTAAGACACATCTTCAACAGTCCTGAAAATTTTACCGCAATCGCTTACGGTCTTCATACGAATTTCCTTGACTTCTTCGTCCTCTTCCACTGGGCTTTGTGCGATAGTTGCATGTTTATTTTTTTCTTTTTCTGTCCACTAGAGAAAAATTCCATCAACAAAAATGTTTATTGTGTTATATCTTCAACAGCTGGTCTAAC
Source organism: Thermobia domestica (assembly GCF_964235325.1). Classification (NCBI taxonomy): domain Eukaryota; kingdom Metazoa; phylum Arthropoda; class Insecta; order Zygentoma; family Lepismatidae; genus Thermobia; species Thermobia domestica. Next base: position 270,418,370 of record NC_137459.1, on the reverse strand, counting down.
ACAAGCCTTGTTAACATGCATAACTAAGTCGTCGCTCAGGATAGCTTCATGGCTTTCGGAATCATCATTTTCAGAATCTGAATAAAAGTCTGTTAGAAATTTAAAGATTTTATACGGATGAAGCTCTAATTTAAAAGTTCGACGAACTACCAAATTTTCGCTGTCAAATTGCAGGAATAATTGTTTTGATTGGGGACATTCAATAGACAAGAGCATTTTCCCGTCTTTTATTCAAACGTCTTTTTTTTTTTTTTAATTTCTGCTGATGATAGTAGTAAAACAGATATATTTTGAAACGAAGAGTTTAAAGCTGCTACGAAATTAGCAGCACATTCTACAATTACTGTGTTTTGTTTCACAAAGTTCCATACTGGCCGTTTTGCACGTACTTCAATCTCATCTACTGCTCCCTTGAAACGAACAGAAAGGTGACACTAATGATAATATTTATATGACATTTATTTTAAGTTAAAACATCATACTGACAGTAATACATAATCCTCTATTTAAGTAAATAATGTTCATGCTTAGAAAACTTTATTTTAGTACACATGGAATAATTTTCTATCGTGAATAAACAATGTACACAAACTATCCCACCAGTGGCATGCCCACTGTCACGGGCAGGACAAGTTTCCAAATTGAAATAAATCGAAATATATTGTTAGCATTAGTCCAAAATTTGGTAAATGCGAAGTACACGTGAAAATTGTTACTTCTACTAAGTACGAACCACATTCACAAATTTAGTAAATTAGTACAATAACTTTTGGTAGTTTTCTGTCACGGGCAGGACACTCAAGTTGACGTTTATATGTTTAATGATATTATAAACAATTTTTATCCTGTAAACACTTTTTTAACTGCAGCTTGTAGCAAAAAGAAGCATCTTGAATAGCTGGAAGTTACTTCAGCCAAATATGCACAATATGCCGTAAAATGTTGCCGATAACAAGAATAAAAATTTTCCTCCCAGCTGACATGTTACAAATTCACAACTTAGACTTAAAATTTTACGTGAATTCTAAGTATAAATAAGTTTTCATTTGTGAAAAAAGTAAATTTCGTTCTATTTACTTCATATATACGTAAAAATGCATTGATTTTGACAGTTTTTTAAAAATTTGGGTTCAGGCTCACTTTCGCGTGGAATGGCCCAAAACAGCAATAGAAATTCATTTTTATTCTCACTCCAGTAAAGTAAATTGTCAAAGTGTGAAATAATGTTCCATTTTGCCAAGCCTTAATCTACAAATATAATTTATAAGTTCATAGTTAAGATGCAAGGGGCGTCCAATAAGTTATCTACTTAGACAGGAAGGAATGCAGATAGGCTCACCTGGTCATCACTGTTTTTCAATGTAGACCCCATGGACGCCTATGCACCGTCGCCACTTTCTACGCAGCGAAGAAATCCCAGAGAAAACAAGTAGTCCTCGTTATGTCCCCGCACGTGTTTCTTCAGGTGCCGGAAGAGGAAATAATCACTAGTAATCCAGGTTTCGTCCCCTGTCACCAGTTGAGCCAGGCATTTGTCTTTGTCCTCCTCCAAAGAAGTCCAAAAAGTCTTGGGACAGCTGTATGCAGCACTGCTTCTCAATCGTTCTGCTCACAGGGACTGCGTTGCTCCGACTGACCTCAAATTACACAGTGAGGTTCTCCAGAGTGGCTTTGGTGTGCGTGTCAGGTGTCATTGTGCTCCACCCCTTCCTTTCTGTCTAGGTAGATAACTTATTGCACGCTCCTTGTGTGCATATAATTACTTCTGTATATGAAATAATTCGTTGTCAATGTATTTCCGCAGCTGGAAGAACATATTAAATACACCGTTTCCCTGATGAAAATACAACCCATTAATTTTACGTTTATTGATGCTCGAGAGGGAAAAAAAGGCATATAGACAGCACGGTCTATATTTATGAATATAGCTATGTGACAATGGAACCGACAGCTAATAAGGGAAAGGATAACTGAATAACTTTGCCAATATATATATATATATATATATATATATATATATATATATATATATATATATATATATATATATATATATATATATATATATATGCTTTTTGCCTATCATAATTGAAGATGATTTATAATTGATTTCAAGGGAAAATATATCCCCAGGGTGCTAATTACCAGGGAATGAGTTGATTTTCTCCCTGAATCATATTTTGTTCCCCCCAAAGAAATCAACTGAAGTATCCCTACCGGGGATTTTTGGTTTTCCCCCAAACTATGCTTAGTATAATGCCAAATTTCAATAAATTATGTCATTCCTTGTAGGTTTAATCTGCTAGCTGTATTTCGAAACGAGTGATATAAACTATTCAGTTTTAGTCATTTCTAATTTAACCGTTATTTTCATTGTGGTTCAGTTGAACTATATTTCCCATGTTCTATGCGTCGCTGGACCACTGGTGGGCAACTAGCGACCTCTCGCCAAAAATTGGTGGCTCGCAGCGACGATCTGCGGTGGTCCCACTTCTGTGTTGAAAATTATACCACCGCCGGCCCACCAGTAGCAGAGATGCGACGAAACGCCAATGAACCACAAAATTACTCCCACAAAATTACTCCCACAAAATGTGTTAAATCGGATATATGTGTGATTTTTTTATATTAAAGTGAGTCTAAAAAACACTCAGAAAGTACTAAAAAGGGCCCCAAAATGGGCGCGAACCACCAAACTTACGATTAATAGGCACGTATTCTTAAGACTTCGACACGGAGGCGGTGAAGAAAACCTTGTTTGTAGAGGGAAAAATCGTTAAGGTCTTTTTAATTCGGTCAATCAGAGTGCTTCTTTAACCGTGCATATTTGACGATAACTGTTTGTGATCATGTAACATGCGTTCGCCATGCAATTTTATATCAAAACTATACTCGTCTATTTACGTTTTTCATAATTCTCCCATATTCACTTTCTAATGATCGGCGGCAGTTGCCATCTAAATTAATACAATTATACGCACTCATCTCAATATTTTTCCCTTCATGGTGTAGAGGCAGAGGTTACTCTTGACCCCCGGATATCACTTTAGGAACAATTCATCAGGGGAAAAAATAATATACTGGATAAATAAGCCGCATGTACATGGCTGATGATAGTTCGTATTTGTCCTTTCGCGATTCTCCGCGACGAATCGAATGAGTGCGAATCAAAATGAAGTACTCGCAACTACGCGATGGTAACTTGAATACCTCGATTCTAGATATCTGTTTCGACTCGACGAAACCCTGCCGCCAGTGGCACACTAGCGCAATCCTTCAATGCGTCGCTATATCGACGATCGACATTTACCGACAAGTGGACCACTAGGTGTTGGCGGCGTTTTCAGCATGGGGTTAATATGATTACAGTTGCTACTTGAAACTGTATCCTCGTACCCGTCAGTTCGTCGTCGTTCGTGAATTTGAATGCATAAATTGCGCATAACAGTCACATATGGATTTATAGATACTCTCAGCGTTTGGCCAAGAACAACCTAGCGAAGGTCGGATACGTCATAATCAACCTCTACATTTGTATCGATTATCATCTTGTTTTATTATTTTTTTTTATGTTTCATTTTCCAGTGTATTATTTGGTAGAGCATGATCCTCATTCCCTAGTTTGCGTCTACGCAACTAAAAAGTTATATTTAATTTGTAATGATTGGCATAGCAATTGTAATGGTTATCTGCATTTTTTTTTTTTTTTTTTGCCCTGCGATACACAAATTTTACGGACACAAATATGGAATGTGCCAATATATCACAATCATCTTATCCAGGCACTTCGAAGTAATATGCCTGTGCCATTTTTTTCTTTATTTAAATAATTCAGTGAATAGGTATTTCTAGAGGAGCATTCCGATCCATATCTCCAGAAACTTTGTATACAGCAAGGCAAAAAAAAAAAAAAAAAACTATAAATGCTATGCCGATTACCGCAGACTAAATCGCAAATTTTGTGTTGCGTCGACTCAAATGGCTAGGGAAGTAAATGGGCCGAATTATTAAGGAAATAAATCTTAAAGTGTTGCGGGCACACGAGTGAATGCGACATATAAACACGTTCAGAAAGGTTAGGTATGATGTGTGCATGTCATACAATATACAGGGCGTTTCAAAACAATACCGACAACGTTTGGGAGGTGATTCCTGACACCAAGATAAGATAGAAAGTATAGACCAACTTGGGCGCACAAATGCTTCCTTTCGGAGTTATAGGCTGCCAAAATCATGGAAAAATTGAACTTTAGAGGTCCGTAGCTCCAATACTATGCGACCTACCGAAGTCTGGTAAAGACTTCATGTAGGAAATAATACGTGCCCTACCTAAAAATCCATGTTTCAAAATCCTGCGGTACTTCCGCAGCAGTTTTTATAGAGTGAGTTTGGCTACGGGCATACAATTTGAAGTACTCACCAACTACCTCTAAACGTCTTATCCGACGTTTGGTAGATAATGTTTCTAATAGCTTTAGGCGTATCTGGAAGATGATCATTAAGAGGATTACAAGATACTTAAAACTTAAAATGATGTCAACAAAGATCAATCACTAGTTGAACTAAGCGCAAAATGTTTTTGTGGCGTTCAACTAGGAAGGTGCAATATTCATATTTATATATTATGATATAATTATAAATATTATGATATATTCTAATTATGGTAGATTTTAATTAACATATTGTCATTTACAAGTTTACTCTAAACTTTAGGTACGGCATCCCTAAGACACGAATTTGAACTATAAATTAGCAACTATTGCACTGAGGATATGTTACACATTCTTCAATAGCAACTTTGAAATTGGTAAACATTTGATTGTCTAGTTGAATGAGGCAATTATTTACTTAAGCAATACACCATCAGAGGAAGATGCTTGAATCTATTCGATATCAGTGATTCATATACTGGATGCATCGGTATGCCGGGGCCATAATCTAAAATTGTTAATAAATGTATCAAAAAAAAAAAGAAAAAGAAAGTTGTTTGGAATAAGTGGTTTTTAATCTTTATTTTAACAACCCTAGCCATTTGGGGTTCACACTAGTACGACACCCAATGCTATTTTTTACGCAACGTTGCTAGTTCAGTATGCTATTCCATTGGACCCTCATCATACCAACAATACAACATTGTTTGAAAAGTACTAGTCTAGATGTTCCAGGTTCAATCACATAACAATATGCATGTTTCCCCATGCTATTTTGTGTCCCCATGCGTTGTATTCGAACAACCCGCTGAACTGGATTTCTTTTTATTTACCATAGGGCGACTTAGCAGTGTGGGGCTAAAAACACTGTTCCGATTGCAAAATTCTCACCATTCTGGATTAAAAACCTATATTTCCAACTTTTCTCTTTCGAAATGTGGATATGAAGAAGAATGGACTAAATTAGTTGTATCGAGCGCCAAACGAATGAAAGGTTGTTAGAATTAAAAAAAACGTTTTAGATATTGTTGAAAAGAGGATAATAAGCTGGTTGGAACATTGTCTAAGAATTGAAAGCAGGAAAGAGAGTGATAGGGCGAAAGAGGCTACAATTGATGGACGATACAAAAGCAGAAAAATCGTACGCGAAGACGAAGAGATTACCGGAAGACTGTGGAACATGGAAGTTTCTCAGTTGGGATAGGCGACCTTCTCATAATGACAGAGTACCTATGGTAATGAGTTGATTGTTCCTTGAGTTGATTTTAAGTTTAACGTCCCGTTCAGCAACGAGACTATGAGACGTGGACCTACTGATTAAAATGGAATCCAAACCAGACGAGCTCCTACCGGGAATCGAAGCCGGGTTTCCCACGCCGATGATTTGTTCGTATCATTATTCATGGCTTATGCCCCTTGACTATTGATGTATCCCTACGCAGACGAATTATTTTTATACAGCCTTGTAACTTTTAAAATAGCATACAAAGACACACTGAAATTTTGTACCACAATTATCACCAGGGATGCATTGTCTGACGTAATTTGTGATACTACTAGGTTAATAATATTGCCAATCTAACATGAGGTAATGCATTTTTCAAATAACCCTGTCAGATTATTACATATTTTAAATTTATATTCCAAATAAAATCTTGTAATATCAACTTCGGTTTTCTGTGTTGTGAATTAAGGATGATACAGCGACAAAAACATCCAAAGTTTGAAAGTTTTTACAGCAGTAACAACGCAAATGAGGCAGACAGGGCGACGCATATTCAAAGTACCAAAGTTTTCAATAGTGTGGTTATGATATGAGAAAAAAAAAAACACTCGAATGAATATGAACAAAATAACAATATATTGAACATTTATCTTCCTTCAAAAGCTTTTATTTAAAAAAAATGCTTAGGTAAACACATAATCAAATCGCCTAGGTGGTTTTCAGTGTAGGCCTATGTAAAGATTATAATGACGTTTACAACAATTTTATATATCGAATCGTTCTGGGAAAATGTTAAATCCTGGCAAAGTTTACAACACTGCTTGAAATTGTCTGATTTCGATAATTTATTTTAATTGCATTGAAAGTAAATCACCAATCGTTTAGAAAACGTTACCACAAATACGTTAGTTAAAAATTTTAAACAAGCATGTTTTTAACATTTCTTTCATATCTCCGGAATGACTCTTTTTCATATCATGAAATAATAAATCGCTGCAATCACATTATGATCATTATTTAAAATCATGTTCGTAATTTAATGTGATTTTTATCTAAATATTTTGTTTTGAAATGCAGTCTTTTCAGAAAGTTAAATTTTCAGTTCTTTGAAGCTTTGTTGACACTAGTATTCAACACTAAGATGCTTTATATGCGTGTTGTTCTTTTCTCGCTTGTGCTAATACTGTTGTAGATTCCACCAAAATGTCGATTTGTTTTTGTTTTTATATTTATGATTATGAGACTGTATCATTCTTAGCACCACTGATTATCAAGTGTAGTATTGTACGTGCTTGTTTAGCATGGCTATTTGAAATGTTACAACCTGACGTAGTGATATTTAAAGTAAAAATACATTTTCATTTCGTTTTGACAACTTTTATTCTGGTTATATTTCAGAGTATATAAAACAATGTCCCCTGTCTATATTTACATTGTACCAGATCTCACCGTTTGTATATATTAGTTTAAAAGTTACGAGGGCGTATCAATATAAATGGTATATAAATTTATGCGTAAACGATTACCAGTTAATATTACGTCGATGCATAAGTTCTTGCGGTTCTTATATTTTATATTTTATTTTTATACTGCTGTTATGACGATCTTATTTTTATACTGCTGTTCAAATACAAATACAACATAGACATATAATTAAGACATTCTACGAGTGTAACAATACATTGCATACATTTTACGGTCACTCACATTAACTAACAATCGCTCAGTTGTGTATTCATCTCCACTATCTATGACCTTCTGCCAACGTTCAGGTTACAGTTCAATGCCCAGCCTGTAGAACAGTTTTGATTTTGACTGGAAGAAGTTCTTTAGTTATTGGTCAAGAGAAGCTTTTCTGTACTGTTTTCAGAAATTGCTTCGTTCCCGTACACTGCACAAATTGTTCTCGCAGCTTCTGCTGCATTGGATCCTCGGTTAAACTCGAAGAATAAAATGTGACGGAAATTATCACTTTTCTCAACTTGACATTCCATATTAGATTGTCTGAAATATATACAATAATAAGTTGACAATCATAAATTAACCGAATAACGATAAACAATCGCTTCACGCTGCGTTGTTGCAACTCAAATGAAAACTGCACGAACTTATGCATCAACCCAATATATTAGGATAAAATAATATATATATATATATATATATATATATATATATATATATATATATATATATATATATATATATATATATATATATATATATATAATCTTGAATGCACAGTGTTATATTTAATATTGGGAAGCATGGCAATTACTTGTAAAATTTTTACGCTCCTTCCAAAATTTTCAATTATTTTCTGAGCGTATTAGCAATATTTGAACATTACCATCATATCGACTGTTCTATATATCATAACAAGTCTTACGAGTTCGCACATACAATCTACGCAAGTGCATATAAAAGCAGATTATGATACACAATTAGGAATGGATCTAAATCACGTAAAGCATAGTGAGTTGCTAGACAAGTTACTACATTCATTTCAGGCTTAATCAGGCTCCACTGGGACCACTAAGAATCCAACTTCGTTTGAGCTTGAATATTATCTAGGCCTACATTAATTAACTGCATGAGGTTGCTGACATACGATAGTTAATTTACTTAAATTAATTAATTTAAATTAGAATTTAAAACATGTTAGCTGAATGACCATGTCTATAAAATCATGGATGATAATATTCGATAAACAGAATTAAAGTTACGTCAAATTTACATAAAGGCATATTAGCATTAAAAAATAAGGTGAAGTAGATTACATGAATAAAATATAAAGTAATTCACAAATTGAACTTGCATATACAAATAGTTTCTTTTAAAATAAGAATTAAACAAATAAACGAACTTTACAAAAGAAAAGGAACCAGGAATGCTAAATGCCATTGAATGACCTTAACCGAAAACTGTAACATCCAACAAATAGTATAAACTTTTCCCCCAATATTTATTGTTATACCTGATTTCTTTAGATTGTTTGGAGTTTATCGACTCTTATCACCAAGGCAAAATGAAACGTGAGCATACAGTGTAAAGTGGGATCCGATCTGCATTTAATCCCACCTGGTATGAGACCAGGATCTCTTTCACTAACGAAAATAAGGCTAATATTCGGTATGAGAGGAGCTCTTCTATCCAGTTGTCAGTTCTTACTAGTTTTCCTCGGCTTAGTTCAACTGTTCAAAATAATATTTAAAAAAATAATAATTCTTTATTCATAGAAATACTGGTACAGTAAATAGCTTAATTATTTCTTTAATATATATATATATATATATATATATATATATATATATATATATATATATATATATATATATATATATATATATATATATGTGTGTGTGTGTGTGTGTGTGTGTGTGTGTGCACCTAGCATCTGAACTTTGTTTCATTGTAAAAAAAAATATGCAAACGTTGTCTGCGGATAGTATATTTTAGCTGTATCCTTACTGTACTGACAATTAACAGTGATTCGTGTTATCAAGACTTTGAAGTCTTGAAACAAACCTACTATAGACTGAAATAGTGATGTCATTTCCTCTTCGTTACCATGGTGATCGCCATGTTAAAAAATGCATGAATGAATAGGAATCCTATGAAGTACACTGTCAATAAAAACATACAGTTAATAAGAATTTTGGAATAGTTTGAAGACAAAGTAAATTTGCCAGGAAAAGAAACAGATTAATGATATGGGACCACTATTTACAAAATTGACCAGTGAAATGTAGTAATTAACGAAGCAACTTATAGGGATTTCTTTTTCTAGAGGGGCCACATCTCTAGGTAATCTGATAAGATAGAAATTGCATAAGTAATGTCAGCGTCATTACCACGTAAAGCCCAACGAACAAAAGCAATTATACACAATGTAAAAAAAAAACAAACAAAAAAAAAACACATACACACAGGAAAGGGGGTACTGAAGCACAATGAAAATGCGATTTCTCAGTCCCGTACTCTGCGGCCATACAGCTAGCGTAGTGTACTACGCAGTCATGGATTCTCGGTTCGATCCCCACTCAAGGCAACTTTTTTCTTTTGTTATTTCCTCAGATAATAAGCCTATACGTTTTAACTTCAATTAGTACTTTATTCAAATTACATACTATGATAATTTTGATAATTATTTCGCAAATTAGCATCATGAAGTGGTTCTTAGTATTAGGATTATTAGGGTTAGAGATTATAGGGTTATTTACGAAAAAACAAAAACAAACATTTTTTTCGCGATTTGTATTTTTTTTGCAACTTTATACATTGTGATAAAAATGCATTGTTTCTATCGAAGTTTAAATATATGAATTCATTATTTGGGTACAAAAATACACATAATACTCAGCGCAGGAATCGAATCCGACACCTCTGGCTACGCAGTCCAGTACGCTAACCGTATGCCCACAAAATACGAGAATGAAACTTCGTAATTTCATAGTGTTTTGATACCGCAAACTGAGTATACTTTGGCCCCTTTTTTTTATTTTCAAAACTCATATTCTAATATCTCCTAAGATTAAGGAGGTAATTTATTGATATTTCTCATTGTTACAATGCAATCCTTTAGTGCTCTTTTGAAAGCAGTGAACACTAAGTATGACCAAGAATGATGACAATAGTTCCAATTTTTTGATGATATGCAAGATTTTTTTTTATCGCTGGGGTAAATTTAGCCCATTTGTCAAAATGACTAATTAATACACGAAAATATTATTGTAACACTGTATTTCAGAAACACAAGATAAGAACATTCTATTATAAACACATTGGTGATATTATCAGTGTTTTTACTCAATTTAAATCAAACGAGAAATATCGTTTAATGAAAATATTTGTATTTTACTTCTGTGAATACGAAAAATGTATAAAATAACACTACAAATTTTTGAATACTTAACTTAAAATACCGATATTACAAATATAGGTGTGAAATCACTTTACTCAATTTAGAGACAAACAAAAATATCGTTTAACAAAAATCTCTCAAAGTGGATGAATACTTAACGTCCAAAAATAAGAACACCACATTATTCATTGGGTAGAATACTTTACCGATACCATACTGCTCAGTTTTAGGAAGAAAATTCTTGCAATTCAGACACTGTATAAAGTCCTCGTTTAGAAGCTAATGGAAGTTAATCTTCCTTATTATATCGTACAACTTGTGCACCATTTTATCTTTAACCCTTTGGGGATCCCATGGTACAATTTGTACCATACGGGGTGTTTCATGGTACATTGCGTTATAGCTCTCCTATTTGAGCTCTTTCGTTCATTTTTTTTTTCAAGTCCAGAGGCATTGTAGAAGACATTACGTATGGTTTCAAACCTTCCTGCGTCGAGACATAGGAGGTGATGATGTCATAAGTCTAAAATTTATATTTTCGTGTAATACTTTTTTGGGGGTTTGTGTAATGTATTTTTGGCGGGCTTATTTTTGCACGTAGAAGATTGAAATTTTGCACAAACATGCAGTCCACCGAGTAGTATTTACCAGATTTTTTCCAGATTTCTGCGTTAAAACAGGGGGGATCCAGAGGGTCAAAAAGTTATTAAAGGGATATTTTTACTCCAAAATCCCGTTTTTCCTCATTTTCCAGCCTTAGATACATGATGGAGACAAGTGAATGGTACCGCCTGAAAGGCAGTTCTATTCTGAAGAGAATGATGTGCGACACATAGCTCTAGGGTAATTACGGAAGTGTCAGGGAATTTTTACCAAAATATACTTCTGTATAGGGGAATTTTGGACATTTTCGGTATTATTTTTTGCGGGCTTATTTTTGCACGTAGAAGATTGAAGTTGTGCACAAACATTCAGTCCACCGAATAGTATCTACCAGATTTTTTTCAGATTTCTGCGTTAAAACAGGAGGGCACAGAGGGGCTAAAGGTTGAAAAAGGGAAATTTTTACCAAAAAATCACTTTCACGTGATTTTCCCGCCTTAGATACATGATGGGGATAAGTGAGTGGTACTGCCTGAAAGGCAGTTCTATTCTGAAGAGAATGGTGGGCAAAACATGACCCTAGGGTAATTAGGGATGTCTCAGGGAATGTTTAAAAATTTCCCTCTGTATACGGGAATATGGGATATTGTCGGTATTTTTTTTAGCGGGCTTACTTTTGCACCTGGAAAATTGGAATTGCGCATAAACATTCATCCCACCGAGTAGTATTTACCAGATTTTTTTTCATATCTCTGCGTTAAAACAGGGGAGTCCAGAGGGGGCTAAAATTTGAAAAAAGGATACTTAGACCCAAAAAATCCCGTTTTTCCTCATTTTCCCGCCTTACATATATAATGGACACACGTGAATCATACCGTCTGAAAGGCGGTTCTAAGCTGAAGAGAATGATGGGCGAAACATGACCCTAGGGTAATTAGGGGTGTCTCAGGAAGTTTTTTTTTTACCTGAGATCATGGTGTTTTATGGTAATTTGGGGCATGGTGGGAATTCCTAATAAAATTTCTCCCGCCCTTGGTATTCAAGATAGAAACTTGAAATTTGTCACACACATTCAGTATACCAAGTACTATTTATCAGTTTTTTTATATGGCTACGTTCACACAGGGCCGCGCCAGAGGGGCCCAAATTGCGAGAAAAAATTTCCCTCCGAAATTTTCCTTTTGACATCATTTTTCCTGTTCCTGGTATATGGTGTGAGCATGCAAGTGGTACCATTTGAAAGCCAGCTTCATTTTGAAGAGAATGAGGTATGAACCATGATCCTAGGATACATAGTGACGATGCAGTAGCGTCTTGACTGAAAGTCTAAAAAATAGCCTAAAAAAAACAGGTACTTGAAGGGTTAATATTGGGCCATTCCCAACACTTTGAAAGTATGAGCCAATGTTGCCCCAAAAATTGGGCCAATGTTGCCCCACGCAAATAAACGCTTAATAATATGTGCGTAATTGAATAAACATTTAACCCTTTTAAATTCTTGCCTTTTTCGGCGTTTTTCTTAGATAAGCAGCGATAGTGTCATCCCTATTTATCCTAGGATCATGGATTATACCTCGTTTTTCTCAGAATGGAACAGCCTTTAAAACGGTACCACTTACATGTCCCTATAATATTCCAGAAGGGAATTATTTGGGGGAAAATCGGGATTTTTTTACCAAAAAAATCTTCTTCAAAGTTTGGGGCCCCCTGAGGCTCTACCGGGTCTGCGCGCAAACCTCCAAAAAATTGGAAAAATACTACGTACTGTACTTATTACTTGTGACAAATTCGAATTTCCTGTCTTGAATAGTAAGGACGGGAAAATTTTTTACCCATGTTGAGAGAGCATTAAAAAAACGCCCAAAATTTCCCTAACATGCACCCTACAATTTTTTTAAAAAATTCTGACACACCCCTAATGATCGTAAAATTATGGTTCGTACGTCGTTTTATTCAGAATGAAGTAGCCTTTCAAGTGGTATCACCCGCATGTCCCTCGAATATTCCTAAGGAGGAGAAAATTGATAAAAATTGGGATTTTTGCTGAAAAAATCCCTTTTTCCCCGGTTTGGAGCCCTCTGGCGCGGCCCTGGGTAAACATAGAGATCCAAAAATCACTTTCGAAAATACTACGTAGTGTACTAATTGCTTGTGCCAAATGCCAATCTCCCATCTTCAACAGTAAGGACGGAAAAAATATTTTCCTCTTCTGCGAATATTCCCCGAGTGTCCCAGAATACCCTATATAAATTTCAAAGATTTCTTGACACTTCCCTAATTAACGTAGGATCACGATTCATATACCATTCTCTTTAGAATAGAGCAGGCTTCCAGATTGTAGTACCCTCATGTCTTTCGGACGTCCCTAAGGAGGGAAAAATTGAGTAAATTGGGATTTTTGCTGAAAAATCCCTTGTTTCTAGTTTTGGGGCCCTCTGGTGCGGGCCTGGGTAAACATAGAGATCTGGAAATCACTTTCGAAAAAACTACGTAGTGTGCTAATTACTTGTGCCAAACACCAATTTCTTATCTTTAATACTAAGGACGGGGCGGGAAAAAATTTCCCTCTTCTGCGAATATTTCCGAAATTTCCCAAGGATACTATACAAACTTCAAAAATTTTCTGACACGTCCCTAATTATCGTAGGATGATGATACATACGTCGTTCTCTTTAGAATAGAGTAGGCTTATAGATGGGATAACCCACATGTCTGTAGGACGTTCCTAAGGAGGTTACATATGAGAAAAATAGGGATTTTTGCAGAAAAATCCCTTTTTCCTCGTTTTGAGGATCTCTGGCGTGGCCCAGGGTTAACATATAAATCTGGAAATCACTTTAAAAAATATTACTTATGGTACTAATTACTTGTGCCAAATACCAGTCTCCTATCTTCAATACTAAGGGCGGGAAAAATATTTTCCTCCTCTGCGAATATTTCCGAAATTTCCCAAGGATACTATACAAACTTCAAAAATTTCCTGACACGTCACTAATTATCGTAGAATGATGATTCATACATCGTTCTCTTCAGAATCGAGTAGGCTTTCAGAAAGTACCACTCAAATGTCCCTATCATGTAGCCGAGCGGAGCAAGAATCGCGAAAGCGGGATTTTTGTTCAAAATATCCCTTTTTTACCTTTTTGTCCTTCTGAACCCCCCTTCTATGTTGACGAAGAGATCCGAAAGAAAATGTCATAAAAACTAATTGGTCCTAAGCGGTTAGCGTACGCGCCTTTGGCGTGGGAGGCCCGGGTTTGATTCCCGGCGGGAGCTCATGTGGTTCGGATTCCACGTTAATCAGTAGGTCCACGTCTCATATAGCCTCGCTGCTGAACGGGACGTAAAACTCAAAATCAACTCAACTCAAACTAATTGGTCCACTGATTGTCTAGGGAAAATGTTAGGATTCTAGGATTAAAGACAAGCTCACCAAAAAATGTTGAAATTAGACTTCAGTAAACAAAGGGAATTTGTAAAATGATGACTTCCTACCCCCCTAAATTCTGACGCTCGGAAGCGTATAGACCCTTCCAAGGCTTTCTTGAATGCCTCCTCTCTTGGAAAATTACAAAAAACCGGAACTAAATAGCATTCTTAGTTCTCTTTTAATCGAATCTTTAAGACACTACAATATCGGTCGAAAACCACCGAAAAAACTTAAAAGGGTTAAGGCGTTAGCTTATTAATATTCGTTAATGAACATGTTTTTATATTCTACTTACTTATGCATTGAAGATGTGTCACTTTAACGCAATGAACAAAAGTTGTGGAACTTGAAATGTAATAAATGTTTAATGCTATAACCTGACCAGGATAGCTGTGCGGTTTTGGGAGGATGGCGCTGCTGTTGTGTTTACATCAGTTTCTTGGCAAGCGCGGTGGGACAGGGGAGCGGAGAGTTTCACTTTGCAGTGTATCCAACGGTTTTTTTTAAGTTGCAGTTTAGATGTTGTGCATAGTCTAATCTCTTTACGCTTAATAAAAAACGCCGTAACTTATGTATGTATTGTAGTGAACCATCCCTGAAGTAATGCAGATGTATTGTGAATAGTGATTTATGAATGGAAATTACCAATTTAAGAACAACATAGCACAGTTGACAATTCAGTGAGCTTCTACCGTATATTGAGCAGATTGTATAAAAATTGATTACGTTTTATTCGATTTCATTATAAAACAGTAGCAGCCTGTAAAACGCAGGAATGACAATGTCAGTGACTAAAAGATTAATTTTGGGTTGATAGCTTAGAGTTTTGCGTAATATCTTGTAACTGTAAGTTTAAATCAAGTTAAGGTTAAGGCTCATGGGGCTGCTGTTTAAGTGTATGTTTATCGATTGACAAATAAATTATTTTTTCGAGTTTTAGCTAGGGAGGAATCCAGGCCCGTATCCAGGCTCCCTAAATTTTTCCCCTAAATTTTTGCTGGCCCTTTAAAAGTTTTACAGTAGGCTTGCAAAAGAACTATAATATGGTGATGAACTATCATATGGTTGGATCGGCCCCCCCTA
Source organism: Thermobia domestica (assembly GCF_964235325.1). NCBI lineage: Eukaryota > Metazoa > Arthropoda > Insecta > Zygentoma > Lepismatidae > Thermobia > Thermobia domestica. The sequence continues at coordinate 270,402,738 of NC_137459.1, read as the reverse complement.
AATTTTGGGGCTGGCTACGGGCCTGGAGGAATCTAGAAACGTTTCCTCTCGAGAACTGTGAAAGTCCTTTCCGCTGGTCTATTGGCCAGCGCATGTGCTTTTATTTTATGTGGTTCTGGGTTTGATTCCCATTGAGAGAACAAAATTTAATTTTACAATCCTTCACTTTCATTAATCATCTGTCTCCTCTAGCATAAACAACATAATCATGGGACGTTAAAATAAAGAAATTTCATTTTTTTGTTCGAGAAATGTGGACCCTTTGGGGGAAAAGGGGGTGAAGAAATGTTTCCTTCATTTTTTAAAGATTTATGGGATTGGATAGCTTGCCTTTAGGGATTGATTTGTACAATTTGGTTCAGTGCACCTTTCTTTTAGGATCATTATAGAAATCCAGCCCTTTGGTAGAGTTCGAATAAAAGTATTGATAAAACATTAGCGTATGGGTAGTGTAAGAGTAAGTATCATTGCTTCAGCACACAATAAATTTTATTTATGAGGAAAGAAATTATCTCTGAATTTCTCTCAGGTTTTAGCTATCAGGTCACAAAGAACTACTAACTGTTCTAACTGTACTAAATCTGCTAACTGTTTTCACACACAATATAATTTTGAAACTTGGGAGCCTAGTGTTATATTTGTGTCTGTAGTATATAATAATGCTGATACGTTATTCTGTTGAACATCTTAAAGGTATTTGTCGATTGACTTCAGGGACTGAGTTTAGCCCGTAAATACAAGTTGCCTATAGTTCAAACATATCAGATGTACGATCTTGTTTAATAAAACCTGCTCCTCCCTGTCCTCTATCTGAAAAGTCCTATATTGTTATTCACATATGAAATTCAAAGGCAAAGTCAATCGTCTTTATTCAGTTGTATTTTTATTTCGTGTAAGTATTAAAATGCGCTACGCATGGTTGCAAGAGGTTGGTTGGGTGGCTTCTTTTAAAATACTGAACTGACATATCTAACATTGGCACTCATCTTCTTTATAAATTGATGTAAGAAACGGCCGATTGATTTCCAGCCAATTACTTCATCACCGGTATCTTTGAGCAATGAGATAACAATGGAAAACAAACTTCGTTCTTTTCAAACTTGATACTTTGAAAAACTTATGAAAGTGGTTTTGTTATTCAAATACATATTCGCTCTAATCAATTTCAGAAGTAACATTAATCTTAGAATAAAGTAATGGCTGTAAGAGTTACCCTGAAAATGTATTTTGTATGTTTTCTTTTTTACGTAATTCAGAGATTTTGTCTGAATTTTACTGGAGTTATAAGGAACCTTCAATTATCAGGCACCCCATTTTAATCGCTTCCCCTCTGCCGTCAATGCAACACTTCTACCCGTCTCCCCAGGGGTACTGGGTCCACCCCTGATTGAGATGGTACATAAACATAACTTTGTCTAATCTCTGTCATTATTTAGCATGGTTTAGTTTTTTTTTTTTTTAAAAAAAAAAACGACATTTCTGCCACATTTTGAAAACTTTATTTGAAAGTTTTCAAAATGTGGCAGAAATATCTTTTGTTTCTAAGTTACTAAACCATGCTAAATAATGACAGAGATTAGACAAAATTATCTTTATGTACGATCTCAATCAGGGGGTGGACCCAGGACCCCTGGGGAGACGGTTAGGAGGGTGGCGGTGAAAGATTATCAGTTTTCTCTCTCACCTAATTTTTGAAGTACATCCGAATATGATGTCAATGCAAAAGAATTTTCTTACTCAAGACCCCGATCGCTCCGCCCCTGACTTGAGCATATGCGTGAAGTGGTTTATTACGAACAAGACAGAAAGAACTGTGATAGATTGATTACTAGTCGTCCGGTTAGAAACACTGCTGCTTGCATTTTAGTTCCAAAATCGGCCGCCCGCACTCGTTCGCTGGTTGTGTTATAACAGTTGCTAGCATTTTGCTTTCAACGTTCCAGAAATAAATCACTAGCGCCAATATTCATGTGTTCTCAATTTCGTAATACTTCGATCCACAAGTTTTCTTATTGGTAAATAATAATAATAATAATAATAATAATAATAATAATAATAACAATGTAGGACAAAAATCAAAGCTTTTCCTTTGGGCCAAAGTATGCCCTGTTTACGCTACTCTGTTTTTTTTGTGTGTGTGTCGATTCTAGCGCCATCCGTGAAGTCATTGTTTTCAGTCCTGTGTCAAATATAATTTCCTTTTTGTGGAGAATCCAAATGTGTAACAAGAAATGGGGTTCCCTATTTAAAATTTTAAAGCTAATCCCGTATACCCGAAGGGTTGGGGATAGGGGGTTGCATTTGGTATCATTTGATTTCTTTTTCGAGACTATTTAACACGTGTTTTGTTTGTTTTGCCGATCTGTATATTTCTTTAGATATTGGAACGTTCCGGGACTTTTTCCACACCCTATATATATATATATATATATATATATATATATATATATATATATATATATATATATATATATATATATATATATAATATTATGGGTGTTGCTCACATGTACGAGAGAGTGGCATTGCAATAAGGACTCAGTCACTCCGAGTGTAGATAAGTGTACTCATATTCTTTGAATGTGCTTTTGGTTAGTGAAAGCAATTACTAAATACTATTGTGTGATGTGAAAGATACATGAGTGCGTTTTGTTTCTCTTATTTTTATTTAATACTGGGTGCGGTACACGGAAAACATACTCGTTAGAAACAGCTTTTGACATGATGACTTTTTCTCCCCGTGGCAGACTGTAGTTTAAGTAGCTGCAGGCAATCCTCCTGTGGTTGTATGTGTGGCGCAGTTAGCAAAGTCTAAACCATTTTTGCAGGAAGCATCACTCATATAATTTCAGTAATTATGTTTCTTTTTTTTTCATTTTTTTTTTTCGCTTCGAGGCTTAAAGTGATAAAACGAGAGGAACATTCGCCTTTAAGGCCTCATTTTTGCCGCGAGCTGCGAGGATTGCACATTATTTACTTCCTATTTTATGATGCATATTCCATAAAAATAAAGTAAGATAATTATGAAAATAATTCAAAAAACCTTTTGTCTCAAATATAAGCGAAAATATATTTGTTGTTTCCAACACTTCTTGCATTTCAATAACACAAATTGGAGAATAGCAAGATATGGTATTTCATTGTTTCGGTTTTATTTCAAATTTCATTCAAAACTCTATAGTAATATTATTTCCATGAACTTCTTATGATCTATTAAGTATATGACCTGTTAATCTTTAAATTCCGTTTTAGGCCACAATTTTATTGTCAGTAAAATACAATTTCCAATTTTAGAGTTCCAAACTATGTTATGAATAGGTGTCGGAAATCTTATTGAACTACTGAGAGATGTGGACAAAAACGAGAATATATAGCCGGAAGTGGTTTAAGTAGTTCATTCAACGCCCCTAGAATAAATTCCATATATTTTTTTTGTTTATCCTCTATTGAAAAAAAAAATGATAAAAAAAACTAGAAATTTTCGATTTCATCCTTAGTTTCCGTAAAGAAAACGTAATATTGATATAGCGGCATTAAAAAAAAATCTATCCAGTGGGTAAAGGAAATTTAGCAACTACCCAACACTACAAAAATCGGGTGATTGAAATTAATTCACACTCCCGGTTTCAATATCAATTCACAGACTAAATCGGTAAGAAATGTGGAGAACATTTTTTTTTCAATCGATTCAGCGTCCATAGAAATATCAAGTAGTAGAAATTTGCTGTTTTCATTTTCAACGTTGATCACCGTAAAACTAAAATGGCACTACATACCGATAAGCGATTTTCTGGAATCGATTCAGTGTCTTAAGGAAACATCTCAGCTGCTCTTATATCTAATATAAATAAAATAAAGTTTGTTTGTGTGTTTGTCTATCTGTCTGTGGCCTGAGGACCAGACGAGTGGACCGAGAGTTACCACATTTTGGTCAGGGGCACCATGACCTAGGCGCCAGGTGAACACGAAGCCCTTTATTCAAATTTCGAACCAGGAGGGTCTCAGGTGGGCGTTACCGGAACCAGCTTGGGAACCATACAAATTGACCGAGAGTTACCAAATTTTAGTCACGAATACCTTGGTCCAGGCTCCAGACTAGTGATGGGTAAATTTCCGGGAAGATGTTTTTCGGGAATATTCCCGGGAAGATTCCCAAAAATTCGAATTTTCCGGTAATTTATGTACAATCACAAAGAAAATTGCATTCTATAACTATATTATAATTTCAAACTTAAATTCATTTTTATATCAGAGTCTATTATTACTGTTTTCCCCAGAGGAGTCTTTAAAATGTATATTCTGAGCGATGTTTTTTTTTATTTTATTATGTTTAGAGAGTACGCATAAGTGGATATTTATTTAAAATATGTTCTATGAAAGTAAGTATGTTTCAAAAATGGTATAATAAGTACACATACTTTTAAACCGCTGAACAGTTTAAATGTACATGTACGTGGATTTTCTAACTTGACTCTACTACCGATATTATAAACATTTTAAATTTTTAAATATTAAACAAATTAGGTTGGGTAACTGCCAGAATACACATGTTCCACCCATTTTGTCAACATTTGCGCTTAAATATGTATGTTAACAATATGTGTAAGATACTTTGCTATCTTTATAATTTTGCATGTAACATTGCCACACACGACCTTTCTTCCTGCCCATTTCTCGAAATTTCATGCGTTAATTCACATGTAAAAGAAGTCTGAGTACCTCTTCATAAGTTCTAGTCAGAAAGAGGAGACAGACCGACGTATATTACTAACGGTGGTTCAGGGTTTATTAATAGTAGTTCATTTCTATTTCTACATAATTCTATAGAACACAAAATGGGCCCTTTTTATCATTTGTAAATTAGTACCGGTTCTTTGCTACTTTTGGCTATTGTTTATCTTTGGGAAGGGGGCAGATTTTGCATCTACTTTTTTTGCGATATTCTATTCCGATGCGGTTGTTTTATGGTTTCATACGTTAAATTACGTTACCATCATTAAATTCAGACAGTATTGCCGAGCGAGCGTAAAAGAGTGAAGGCGGGTTAGCGTTAGAGTCCCGCAGGGCATGTTGTTTTCTATCTTCGTTACCAAAAATTCACTTTATTTTCTTACATAAATCACTTCCACTTACCTTTACGGTTTGTTCAAATTCCCTACTGCCCTAAAAAAAAAATGTGTTCGATACTTTCTTGACTACTTAAATACCACTATCAACTCATTTCTTCCGTAAATCATCTTACTTTTTGCTAGTTTTGGCCCCCAATACTAAACAATTACACTACTTTTTAGTGAAAATGGAAATGGAACTTAAAAAAAATCCTATTATTAGTTCTTAAAGTACAGTCAAAGAATTTTAAAATTTTTAACCTCCAAATTGTTTAAAACCTAGAAGTAAATCATAATATATTAAAATAAAGTAATTAGTCATATGGTTCTTATAATTTGGAAGATAAAGTAAAGAAATGGAAATAAATTCCTTCCCGGGAATTTATAGACCAGCGAAAAAAAAACGGGAATATTCCCATTTTTAAATTCCTTCCCACCGGGAATATTCCCACTGCTGATCACTACTCCAGACCAGAGTTAAACGCTTTTGTCAAAATTCGAACCAGTGGGGGTCTCAGGGGGGCGTTTACCGGCACATGTAAAAGAAGTAGAAAATGGCCGATATTAGTGTCGAATTGATAGTTTTCGCGGTCGCTGAAATCAATGGTGAAACTCCGAGCATGTTAACTTTCAAATTCAGGCTATTTGGCTCCGGGCCGGGGTCACCGGGGTGGGTGGGTGAGGTACCCAGATATAAAAAGTCAGGCCTGTACCCAGGTGTGGTCTAGGGGGGCCTGCTCCCCTACAATGTTCACGGTAGGCTTGCAAATGAACTATAATGTGGCAAAATGGTTGGATCACCCCCCTTAACTTCAGCCGGGCCCCCCTTAAATTTTTGGGCTGGCTACGGGCCTGTAAAAAGTAATCCAAAATGACTGATATTAGTGTCAAGTCCATAGTTTTCGCGGTCGCTGAAATCAATGGTGACACTTCCATTAGCGATACTTGCAAATTTAGTTAATATTGCATGCGGGCCGGGAGTCAAGGGACGGGGGTAATCCGAGACATGTAAAAAAAAAAAAAAAGCCAAAATGACCGATATTAGTATCAAATCCATAGTTTTCGCGGTCACTGAGATCAATGGTGATTCTCCCGCAGGCCTTGACTCCAAATAGGGTATATAGCCCCTGTGCAAAACATGGGTATATTCAACTAGTCTCTCAATAAATACCGGAAGAGGCAGAAACTAACTACAAGCGGAATGCATTTCTTTCAATGTCATAACATTACAACATTATTTGGTAGTGGCAACTATATGTTCTAGCAATTATATATATATATATATATATATATATATATATATATATATATATATATATATATATATATATATATATATATATATATATATATATATATTAGATAGATAGATATTAGGGTGGTCCTTTTTTGCGAATTTAATTGCGCATAGATGCTAACATTGTTCCTTTCCTGCAAGTATATTTCACTGCAAAATATCAACTCAATTGGATAATATTTAGGGGTCGCTCAAGCGACACAAGGTTGTGCCATAGGATGCATATAACTATGTCGTAGACGAGACATATTGGAGGTTTAAAAATTCAATCCTTATAGAGTAAATTGTACTTTCTGCCCTACAAAATGAATTATTTATTATTATTACTAAACTTTCAGATAGCCATTACCAAAATTACCATTTATTGATTTCAAAATAAGTGAGACACCTCTAAATATGCAGTTGTTGTTCATTTTAAACAGAAAAAAATAAGGATATTAACGAAGTTGGTAATTTTTCAAAGTGCTCTTTCGAGCATCTGAAACACGCTTTCTGTGGTCCTCAACAACCTGAATTAGGCTCTGCATTTCACTTTCGTTCGTTGTGATTGATTGATTGAAATGGGCCACTGAACGTTCAGCAGCATCGTTGGCAACCTTAAGTGACTCGACGATTCGTTTCTCCTTTTGGAATGTGTCCGAGTTACTCCAGTGCTCATGAACGTATTGGAACATGGAATTGATGTCAACTCTAAGAGAACGTAAGGCGCAAAGAGAGGCTGATTTAATCAAATCATGAAGATTATTTGTTTCTAAGCCGTGGCAGTTTGTGAGTTTTATGGCTCTTGAACTCCAATTTTCTTCACAAACATAGGCGTCGCCAGAAACTTTCGCAGGGGGGTCAAGAACAAACGCTAATAACACACACACACACACACAAAAAAAAAAAAAAATAAAATCACAATATTATAATTAAGAAGTCATACAAGTACATATACTATGTTGACTTTGAAAGAACTTTCCGAAAACAGAATCGTGTGTTTCTTCCTTAATACTTCATAATAATTACTGTTCTCAACATCTCAAACGTTGAAAGAATCCAGGAGAGAGAGAGAGGGAGAAAGAAAGAAAGAAATGCATGCTCGTGAATATGTTGCTACCGTACGTGCCTTTGGTGTGGGAGATTCGAGTTAGATTCCTGGTAGAAGTTGAGCTTACGAAGTTTGCATTGCATATGAAGCTTTAGGTCCACATCTCACCCTCGGGGTTGTAAGGGACACTAAACTCAGAATAAACCAACCCCAAAAATAAAACTTTATAACAGTACTGTGTTTCTTGATGTGGTTATTTATCAGTCCTTTGCGAAGTCCTGCAACAACGAGACTGCTCCCGGGATCTCGAAAAATACAAGATTTTTTTTGTGTGTGTGTGCATGAAAATCAGAACCTAATCATTTCGCATAGATATAAATTGAAAAAAAATAACACATGCAAAAATGTATTTACGAAAATATTACGGTTTTACTTATCAAACAGGAAAAGAACAGATTTTATAAGATAAAATCGTCGTCATCTTCGTTTTTTTTTTTTAATAACTAAGCCACCAGGTAGAAATAATTCCTTGTCTTGTTTCACGTCTGTTTTGTTCATCAAGCTAGTCTGCACAGTCTCCTTCATAGCTGAATAATGTGAAAGAGATTGATGTCTTTGTCGAAACTCAGAATTTTTTGTACCAGGAGCAAGTAATTCCCATTGCTGTAGTCTAGAACATGGAAGTTCGGATGCTTCTTTCGGCAAATTTAAGTCGCATGCTAAATCATTTAAGTCCTCCTTCTCTATTGAATGTATATCACTGTCAACATGTATTGGTATATACTCCGGATCTTTTGACGTAGACGCCACTAGCTCCGGTGAAACGTCAGGTTCATTCCAGTAATCTTCTTCCACTTTCTATGTGCCAGAGGGTACAGGTATTGGTAAATCGTCACTGTGAGGGACAGGTCGTATGGCCTAAGGAATATCAGGATACTGGATGACGTGTTTACTCTTTTCTAGACATGCTGCGGATCTTGATCATGTAGAAGTACCAGTCATTAATGTGGTTTGTTAGTATCCTCCACACCATCGGTGCAGCTAACGGCAAGGCTTTTAGTTTCCCATATAACCACAACCTAATATTTGTTGTACAAGTTATGCAGCACTAATGAGGAACCCATGGTTTGTCCTGGTCACCAATTGGACAACCGAAGTATAAAGAATAAACAAGTTTTGTAATGTTATATATGTTCTTCCCTTGTGGTTTGTGTGTAAATCTAACACACACATACCGAAAATTATCCGGGTGATTAATACAAGTTCGACTTGAGCCAACTCGTTTCATTTTGTACCAATAACTCACTTGATATGCTACAGCACAACACTCGATTTCTAAAACGATATGCTTCAAACAAATTTAAACGATACACGTGCGAAGAGATCTTGTCAACAACACACTGCCCGCCGCCACTGGAAACGCGTTAAAGAGATTTTGTCAACAACGCTCAATTCTGACACCTCACACAGGGATTTGCTTTTTCTTTGCAAGGGAGAGAGAACACGATAAGACGATGGGGCATAGGTTTCTCACTTTGAATCGTCAATGGACTATAGGAACGAAGATACATAGTGATATGCCGCGCGAGTGACGAAATAAACGAAATTTGTATAATCTAAAGGGCTTAAAATTAGTTACCAATTTATGGATTTTGTCGCTAAATCTAACGATTTGATAATGCATTTTACAAACAAGATTTGTTTAGATTACCATTGTTAAACTATGAATTTAGCGAATTTCGAAATATCGTACAATGAATAAACTTACATTATTTCCTATACAATTAAGGTTTCTAGTGACTTTTCGCAGTACGTTTAGTGACATTATTGTTAACGCTGTTGGCAACACTGTATAATTGTTATCTTTTTGAGAAAAGAGATAAGAGGGCTCTGAGAGGATCAATGTCCTTATGACAAAGTATTTTAAACGTCCATTCTTCGATTCTTGACGGGTAACTAGGCTTACTTTGCTCTTCATTTGAATAAATTACATGTATGCACAAAATATATATCATGCAGTATATCAGAACTGTGACGTGATGTACAAAAAATTATCATTTTCGTTTTCTATGTACCAATATCATTCAGAATCGCCTATTATTTTCGCGGAGATAAAAATCATGTTGTGCAGTGTAATTTAATAATAAAAGCGGCAAATTCTACTCATCTGAGAATCCAGCCCCTTCCCCACAAACAAAATCTAGAATGAAGCTGCTGTAATATATTACGGTAAATGTTACATAACAGAGAGCGCATAGTTGTACATATGTACCGCGATCAATCCTATTAAATCTGTTCCATCCATCACAGTTTACACACATCATGCAGTGCATAGTTTACCTAATAATTACCCAGCACTAATTTTACGCAGGTTGTCAAATGTTCCGTTCAAAGCGGATTTAGACAGTTGGCACATCATCTTTTTACTTGATATATATATCATCTACTCACTGTCAGAATGCACTTTTACTCCTTGCCTTGGCTTATTCCAGAACGGCCTTCGCACTTTTGAACCAATCGTAATGAGAGCTTGTTTGACTTTATTTTTTTGGACACTGGAAGTGATGCCTATTGAGTTCTTCCAACATACACCCAAATCTCGAAATAAATATTTATTTTGTTTCTTGGTGGCATTCGACTGTAGCAACTTCCATGGGAAAGAATCGTCGCTCCAAGTCCTGAAGTGCCGAGAACATTAACAGGTTAAGTGTCACCTATATCGCAAAAAAACATCCCCCTATGACCAAAATGTGTTTATTTCATTTTTCTGTTAATGCGTGTCCTCCTAAGTAACAATTTACTCATTTTAGGTACTTCTACATTATCGGTACTATGCAGTATTGATGCTTTCTTATGGTGATACATTGATGGTGGCTACAAAGTGACCACTATCTGGAACGGACTTAATGGTCGGGTGTGACCAACATCTCACCACGCTAATTTTAGCTGATTATGTCCGGATTTTCCCCGGAAACTGCGAGTGCATATGCTAGTAATAAGTTTAGTATAATGGCAACATCTGCACGCTTTGCTGTAATTTTACTCCATGTGAATTATTTCGTCTCAGTTTTGAGTGACTTGAATAATACTTAGATCTTTGGATAATGCGTTTTATAAAATAGCAATGCGAATAAGCTACTGTGTTACAATTCTCACTTTGTTTTCGAAATGGTGTGCGCTATTGAGGTAGAAAAGTTGATGCGTGAACTCTGGCAGGAAATGTTATTCGAGGAAGATGACAATAGTGAAAACAACTCATTGTCCTGTGATGTATATACTTTCTATGAATGTAAGTCACGTTACATACAGTCAAATAAGAATTCTAAGCACACTACTAGTACTAAGAAAAAAAAAAACAATCATGACACTTCTCTGGCACTATATGTTCCAGTAGATACTATCTATTCCAGTAGTACAAACCACATTGGAGTCAAGTCCCACAAGCCAAAACTGTTTCTCGTACTACTAGGCCGACTACTATACACTTCAATAAGTTGAATGTAAAATGTGAGATCAGTGAGTCACCACACTCCATAAGCTAACAAAAGATTGTGTGAGACCAACCTGGCACCATGTGGCAAAAATGAAATATCCTTCTGTATGAATGATGATTCTAGAGATGGTATATTATCACTTCCTCAGAAGTTTATAATTTATACTCAGTATATTGTTATTCTTTTCGAGCTCACACGGGAGGGTCCCACAAGTTGTCGGTAAGATCTGATTGCCATATAGAACATCTGATAGAGCATCATGAGAAATAAACATGAGAAAAATTTAAGGTGCTATGGACCAGAAGGATAGAAGCTACGGGGCTTCAAAATTTGAGCATCCAAAAAATTATATCATGGAATTATGTACGTTTAAAGTAAATATCTTAAAAACTCTTAAAACAATCAAAACAAAAGTTGCACAATGTAATGAGAACAAAATGCCTTATAGAAAACCATAAACAGTGTTGCCATAGATGAAGTAGTGTTGCCAACTCAGTATTAAAATATTTTGTTTCAAATAGCACCATATACAAGTGTTCACAGATTTAAAACTCTCTATTATCACTAAACATAACAGTGAAGTGTAGTGGTACAGTGTTGGACACTGTTGGAGCTACGTATGCTGAAAATGTACAATGGGGAAGTCTGATATGTGGCAACACATGGTAATAAAGGAATGCATTGGAAAAAAGTAACGGATCTGCATTACACTTCCGTAGCCTCAGTGAATAAGTAGACAACTCGCGAAAACAAAATGATACACGCTTGGAAAGAAACATGTGTTTTCTAGTTCTGTGAAATGATTCTCCAGACTATCTTATCAACGTTTGGAAGAGTAGTTTCTTGGCGTATGTCTTTCGTGTTAAGTGACATACTGTTTTACTTTCTTTTCTAAATACCATATGATTAAGTTTGTATACACTGTAATATTATTATATTCACATTGGAAATATGATTATTTTATTACTATCTCATTTCCTTTTTAGTCGGCCGGATAGCGTGTGGTCTAGAAGACTAGGCAACCAAACTATTAGGGATGCGGGTTCCAATTCTGCCTCAGACATGTTTTCGTTGTACTTTTCACCTCACATTTCATTGCTATATCCCTTTGTCATAGTGATTCGAATCCTATTTTACACTGTAGGTCCCATCCGATATAGCTTCAGAGCTGACACAGGGCGTTAAAATGGCATCACTCAATTTCGTTTTTCAAATGCATCAATATTTTGTGACACTGCTGACATGTTATACTATCGGTGTTATGCATTTGATCTAAATTCATAGTATGAGACCCAGGTTCCATTATTACCATCTGTTGCCACATATCAGACTTCTCCTTGTACATTTTTTAGCACACGAGCTCTAACAGTGTGTAACACTGTACCACTACACTTCACTATTATGTTTAGTGATAATAGTGCGTTTTAAATCTGTGAACACTTGTATGTGGTGCTATTTGAAACAAAATATTTTATGCTGAGTTGGCAACACTACTTCATCTATGGCAACACTGTTTATGGTTTCCTATAAGGCATTTTGTTCTAATTACATTCTGAAACTTTTGTTTTGATTGCTTTAACGTTTTCTTTTTTTTTAAAGATATTTACTTTAAACGTACATCATTACATGATATAATTTTTTGGATGCACAAATTTTGAAGCCCCGTAACTTCTATCATTCTGGTTCATAGCACCTTAAATTTTGCTCATGTTCATTTCTCATGATGCTCTATCAGATGTGTTATGTGGCAATCATATTTCAGCGACAACTTGTGGGACCCTACCGTGTCAGTCGTCTTGCTATTCCTTTCTTCCAATATGCACATAATACTTTCTTCAAGTAATTTTTGAGTATACGGTGCTAGTACTAGAACTTCGATGTTAGTGTGCCCTCAAAAAAGTTATTATGCTTTGCATATAAGTGTTGTTTCTTTCGACAGCAACCCGGAGACGCAACTGCAAATTATTTTTTTTTCTCAATTGACGTTTGAAAAATAGCACTTCTGAAGGAGGTTGTTAAAATATTTTACAAAATTGCAAATATAGACCAAACCTACTAACAAGACATCCTAATTGTAATGTAAAATGCATATTGACCTGCTGCCAATAATTGCTATTGTTAACAAATAACTAGTGTTTGCCGAAGATTATTATAAATTAAGGTAGGTGCAGGTAAATACGCCGTGTTAAGTGTTGGATTTTTTATGACCTTAATTTTCATGAAATACAAAGAACAAGATTTTCGCGTTGCAGAGTAGCCTTTCCAGCGTTCAGAAAAAAAATGTGGCAATAATGCGACTCACTTCTACTTTGTATTTAAGGTAAAAGAAAAAAAAAAAGGATATAAAGTGGCGTGTTTATCAACACGTGCAGGTAATTACGCCAAGCCTAGAATACTACTAGAAATCTGTAATAAATATTGTAACTACTTGAGCCATCTGTATTATACGAACTCAAATATTATTACACAACATGGCTGAAGCAATATATATATATATATATATATATATATATATATATATATATATATATATATATATATATATATGTATATATAATATCCAAAGTTGAAATGCAGTTCCAAACAGAAAAGGTTTAGTCCATAAGAATATAAACAAACAGTGCCACTGTACTGTGGCTTAAAAACCTACAACGATATTACATGGAACATGTGGGACAAATGAAAACATCTGCAGTCAGTCCTGCACAAGGCTTGGCGTATTTCACTGTACCATGATTGGTATTCATTTAGTAGCCATGAAATCAAAAATACTGAAATCACACTTAAAAAATAGTGTTCTTAGACGAGCATAAAATAAGGCGTACATTTCTATAAACAATCAACAATTTTCTGAGTTAGCATGGTACTAATAACGGATTATTACCTCTATTGAAATAATAACGTTCTTGCACGGAAACTTCCCGAAGCAAGCAATACTGTACGGAGTGGAGGTCTCAGCGCTGTCTCCCGGAGTATTCATCAAATCTTCCTTGTCCAAGACCGTGACACTTATTAGAGGCTCATTCTAGCGAGAGACGTCTGAATGATACAAATGCTCAATCCTGTGCATAACATCGAGTACAGGCGTTGTTATTGTAATGTTAAAATGCATGTTGTGTTCACTATTCAAATATTGCCAAAATGTGACTGTAGATAAGTTTTGAAAACGAGCGAATGTGGTATTATTTTAAGTGTTCTGTTCCTTCTCAACAAATAAAATTTCTATTCACCATCGAAATTTACGAGGTAATTACGTAAATATACTATTAAATAAATATATTAAAAGGCAAATCTATTTCTAGAAACTATAAAATATGATTTTTTTTTTTGTAAAATAAATGGTAATTTTAAGAAAATCATTTTACTTGGTCTTTTTTAATGTAATAGTTGATGTTGTATAAACAATATATTGTTTACTAGTGTCTCGTGGACAATAACTAAGTCATGTAAAAGTTAGAAACATACGTGAGTTTTGTAAAGTATTATAACAAAACATGTGCATTGTTATAAATAAGGTGAAACAACGTATATTCCATATCCTATTTTGTCTATGGAATAGTCGCTAATTCATCATTTAGTGTAAATGCTAATATATATATATATATATATATATATATATATATATATATATATATATATATATATAGGGTCTCTCACCTAACTTTGCGACCTCAAATATTTCCGAAATGACAAAAAATTAGGGGCCTATAAAATTCTGTAAACAACAAGTCCCCCCAGGGGTCCCATCATAGGGCCCAATGGGCCAACTTGAAAATTTCAAATATAAACCCCTATTTTTGTTACAAATTCTGATTGTACGATCAAAACTAAGCAACTTTCACTTGAAGCACTTTTTCGTCATTCTAATAGATGGCGCTGTAATCGCAAAAAAATGAATATCATCTTACGTACGTCCCCTAACTTTGCGACCTCAAATACTTCTGTAATAACAAAATAATGTGACAAATCTATTTAGGTAAGAATGCACACATATCAGGGGCCTATAAAATTCTGCAAACAACATGTGCCCTCATGGGTCTCATCGTAGGGCCCCAGGGGCCAACTTGAAAATTTTAAATATAAACTTCCTATTTTTTTGTTGCAGATTCGAATATTTGATCGAAAATACTCAAATTTTACTTGAAGTATTTTTCGTTACGAGCTTAGATGGCGCTGTAATCACAAAAAAAGAAATATCACCGTACATTACCTGGGATTGATAATAAACTAAATATATCGAGAAATAAACATGCAATTAAAAAGCACGATTTATGTGATCAATATTTAAAATTGGCTTAGCATAAAACAAAATTGCTTTCATTTACATTTCAATGCGACCACGGTAGACAATTACGATATGGAAATGAAAGTTTTGTGTTTTGCAACAAGAAAAAAAAATCTCTAGAATTGTAAAGATTAAGTAGACCAATATGTTTGTTAAACATCACGTCACATGGACAGATTAAGTAAAATCATTAGTTCACACTAAGTACGTAAAAGCACAAATGACAACGGAGATTTCACAAAACAAATTTACAAAACCTGGATCAAGCGCAAAGAAACTTAATTGATATACAAGGCTATTTTAAATGATCTTCATGATTTCAAGGGTTAGTAACTCACGTTTGTTTAGTCACAATGACATGCAGCTTATGTTAAATTAGAGAAAGCTCAAAATTATTTTTTTGTTCATAAACTCACGCGTGTTATGTTCCTTGTCAAAGTTGCTGAAGATGAGTGCAGTATGTAATTCAACATACATCAGTTTGATAGTCTAATTTTTGACACACTCATTTTGACATTCCAGAGTCAGGAAATCAATCTGCTTCTTAAATACATTCTCAAAGTTCATTTAAATTGTTAGGGAGGGACACTTGGATTTAAAATAATCCTAACTTCGTTGAAAATTCCGTTTCACATGAAAGTAGATAATATATATATATATATATATATATATATATATATATATATATATATAAAGTCATGTTTTCGTTTCCTGCTATCTAAATTTACTGTTACCCTAGTTACGGAATGCGTAACTGCACATCAGCTTTACCAGCCACATATGTGTCTACCCGTTTTTTTCGAAGAACTTGATTATCATGAGTCCTCTTGCCTCTCTCCACTTGGTTGTCTAAAATTGGCAGATGAACGAAGTGTAACGGATGTTTCACAACATACGTTAAAACTGCATACCTTTCTTTGTCTGACAATGAGCAATTCGATGGTAAAACACAAATAATACATTCCTGGTGTCGTCCAGTTCAATAAGTGCAACTTCATCAACAACCCTTTGACGAAGATTATCCAAAGTGGTTCGTATTGTTTAATATAGAAAAAAATACTCGGAGTTTTAGATAACCCAGAAAAAAATAGTATATTGGCGATAAATCAGGGGTACAGAGAACGAGCGGGCCACCCAATCTCACATTTTTTGCCAATTCGTTATTTAGGAAATTCCATGTTAAGAAATTGCCGCATATTTACACCGTTGTGCGGTCTTCCACATCTTGCTGAAACCAACTGTGGGCGAAATTGTCTTCTGCACTATCTTTCGTTGCTGGAACTATTTGATTTCGAAGCATCTCCGCACACAGTTCAGAAGTCAAATTGTTATCATTAAAAAAAGAGGGCTCAATTATTGTATATTAAGCCTTGCCGCCCAGATAATTAACTGTTCAGGATGTAGAGTGTGTTTGAAAGGACCCATGAGATTGCTGTCAAATCAAAACCTGCTATTACGTCTGTTGATGTAATCGGTTAGGTGGACCATGCGTTCATCAGAGAACATAATGCTAGTAAGAAACGCAGGATCATCATTGATTTGTTTCGACATATCTTCACAAAATTCTACTTGGCGATCAAAGACATCTTCATTCAGCTAGTGTATCAGATGAATTTTGTATGGGTAAAACTTCATTTTCTTCAACATTCTTCTCGCAGATATGCGACTAATGCCCTATTGTTCCGCAGATTTATGAATGCTAGGTTGAGTATGTTCAACAAATGGCTGCAACATAAAGCTGTTTGTCGCCGATTTCGGTCAACCAGGAATGTTGCAATCCTTTATATTTACCGTTTTCTCGACACGTCTTACGATGCATTCGACAGTAGATCTCGAAATGGGATTGTGTGGAACGCATTTTTTTTTCTTTAAATATTATCCTTACTTCAGCACGTGACCTTTGGTTATTGCCCATTCTCCTATCATCGAGAGCGTTAGAACTTTACTTTGAGAGCTCTAATATAAACCGGTTGAAATACAACTTGAGTGTCGAGGGGTCCTCTGTAATAATGCTTACTGCTGCCAATATCTAATGTCTTCTACGTTGCTGAACCATATTTTACAATCAACCATAAGTATTTACAGAACTTGACATAGGGGTGATACATATGTGTCTTCTGGTCAAATGTTATTTGTTCCACTAAATTTATAAGAGCACATTTGCTCTCCCAGATCTACCGATCAACTTTACATGTTCATATTTACTTTCACTTCTCAAATGAAATTATATGCAGTTTCAAACCAAATCGTAACTATGCACATCCACATAACAATAACAACAAAATGATGATGTCATTTAAACTTTAATAGACCCACCGATCAATCTTACGTGTTCACTTTCAATTTTACATCTCAGGTAAAATCACATGGTCTATATTCAAATCAAATTACCATTATGCATATCTACATAAACATGGCAAAAATGAATAACTTAATCATCTGTTCCAACGGAGAGCTAGAGTAAATCAACTTTCATAGTGTCCACAAGCTTACAGAAAAAAAAAATCAGTTCTTGAAGAATATTATTATTAAAACTTGTGTTCTAACTTTATTTGTTTGCAAGTCTTAGCACCAACATCGCATAGTATGTCTAGTTCTTCAATCAGCTTTTCATTTATCAACCTAAGTACAATGATATTAATAGTTTTGGGATTTGTGTATTGTGTATCAGGACAATGAAAAAATACTTAAACTAAAAGTTGCGTTTTTTCGGTCTCAGTATCCGAATCTGCATTCATGAAGAGGATTTATCTTTGAAATTTTGGGAAGATGAAGCTAACTTCATTTAACATTAGCTGAATGGATCTTATAAAATGATTGTACTCGTACTTAAATTGCAAGTGTATTTCTCCAGGTATTTAGATTATCACCAGCCTCGATGATATTATTTTTTTTTTTCTATTGAAGCTTCACCTAGTAGAATAACGAAAATGTGCGTCAACTAAAAGTTATTTATTTTCGATCGAAGAATCAGAATCTGCAATAACAATAAGGGGTTTCCATTTAAAACTTTCAAGTTGTCTTCGGATCCTTATGATGGGACCCCTGGGTGCAAATGTTGTTCTCAGAATTTTATAGGAATCTGACATGGGTACTACATTGTTCAGAAACTAGATTTGTCACATTTTCGTAATTTCGGAAATATTTTAGGTCGCAGAGGCAGGGGACGTCCATACGATGATATTCATTTTTATGCAATTACAGCGCCATCTATTAGAATAACGAAAAAGTGTTTCAAGTAAAAGTTGCTTATTTTTGATCTGATAATCATAATCTGCAATAAAAATATTGTTTTCACTCGCAATTTTCAAGCTGACCCCTAGGACTCGATGATGGGACCTCTGGGGGCACTTGTTTACAGAATTTTATAGGCCTCTGGCATGTGTACATTCTTACGTAACTACATTTGTCACATTTTTTTTTGGTCATTTCGGAAATATTTGAGGTCCCAAAGTTAGGTGAGACTCTCTCTCTCTCTCTCTCTCTATATATATATATATATATATATATATATATATATATATATATATATATATATATATATATAATATTAAATAGTCATATCCTAATACTTGTTTTAATGACAATCTAGTAATGTATCCATCACAATAATTATGTACGTTTGTCATCGTTTAGGGAACGTAAATTTCTCATAATTTGACATACTTAATAGCTTCTACCCTATAAAATTGTTTGTCAGTATTGAGTATGCATTAAAGCGTTTTTCACAATACTTCACCCTTCAAAAAGAAACCGCGTAATTTGATGTTGTATCACTGCGCGCACGACTATTTGCTGATTGATGAAGAGGAAATTGTTTCGTCTATTTCCCGCAATATTTCTGCTGCTGCACGTGCATGCATTTCTGCTACTGCGATGTGTGTTACTCGTCTCACTCTCACACCATTGCCGTGACATACGGCAAAATATCCAATCCTATATAATTCACCATCTTTTAAGAGCAACTGACATTTATTTTTCTCTAAACTGTAATTATAGATGAAATTACAATGAGTTATGTTAAATTATCAACTGAACGATAAAGAGATGACGCTGGTATGTAACAGCAAGCATATTTATCATTATTGGAGATTATTTCTTTTTCATCTATTGCCTAAATCATTGCGCATATCCGTGAAAAACAGTAGTACTTTTCTCCCTCAAGTTCAATTTATTGATCGGCTTTCTTACATTGTATAGCATAATATATTCCATTTGTTGTGTAATATTTGCTCATGGAAGAATAAACTGTTATTAGTCAAATTTTCAATGTTGCTAACTCATAGTTGTTTTTCAGGTTTTTTTTTTTTTTACAAAGAATAGTTGTCAAACAGTTGTCATTTCATGAAAATGGGCTAAGAAAATGAAAAAAGAGAAATCAAGTGTACTCGCTGTTCTTATTGAAGATAATAAGTTACTTATAGTATTTCAGATCTTTGTTTGACCTTTCATCAGAGATGAGGAAACAGTCATTAAAAAAAAATAGAAAGAGAGAGTGAGGGGGATAGAGAGGTTAACAATGATAAAGCCTGTTTTAGTGATTCATTACGAAATAATATGAGGCTATTTTTTATCAGTTATGATTTGTATATCGCCTTTTTATACTGCGATCAGAATAAATGACTATTTAAAAGATGCAAAAACCGAATATTCGGTGCCAGAAATGAAATAATGTACAAATGAATCTTAAACATTTAAGAATTTTATAATATTGATTAGGAATGTTCATAACTTTTGAGTCTTATGTTTTCTGGCTGCAGTAGAATTAAGAGGAGGTACTATATGCATGTTAAATAATGTACCTTTATTCCTATGTAGAATCTAAAATGTTTCTTGGAATTTGTTGAATAAGATGTCAATAGAGTCTTCATTCTCTCATGACTGATATTAGTTTATGGCGTAACTTTTCTGTTAGATATCAACAAATTGAAACGATAAGCCACGAGCAGTGTTCGAAGTGAAAAAAAAAAGCAGAGGCAGTATATTTTATTACAATTTTGATTCGACATACCAGATATCTAAATGTTGAAATACAGTGAGAGTATGTTACCTAAAATATTTCATTTCTATTTACATACGGATAACTTCTCTTTAGTTACGGGAAGGGGTGTGTGGAGAGTCATTGATCCCTCGCCAACAACTTTCTGAAAAAAAAATAATAAAATTATTCCCTTACGTTGTATTATAGAAAATTATACACGAAAATATTCAAAAACCGAGTTTTTATATTAACAATTTCCCTGCGGGAAAACTCTCGGATCCCCCACTCGATTGAGGGGCATTCCAAACCTCCCGAAGATTCACCCCACAGTAGACAAGCCATATATCTGCCCATGCTCAAAACACGTCATTTACCTATATGAATTAAGACAAGAAAACACACACATACATAAGAAAGAATCAATTCAGTTTGGCACATCAAAATATAAACTAGATGAACTTCTTTGAAGACATCTCACTTTAGATATAATAATAATAATAATAATAATAATAATAATAATAATAATAATAATAATAATAACTTTATTTTCAGTGCCGTGAACAGCTCATTGGCAAAAATACAGCACTATGTTAAGACTATTATACAATCATTTAAAACAGACCAGAAAATTTGTGATATAGAATGAATATTAGTAGGTTAAGACCCTTGTCAGAAGTTTAATATATTCACATTACAAGATTAAAGCTGATTATAAAATAAGATTAAAATAGATACAGTTAATATCACAAAATTAAAGTTTCATTTAACTATCGTTAAAATAATGAGTCAACTTTGCTTAAAATTTCATATCTTCTATGTAAAAGATCCTGGTTACCTATTGTCACATTTCCACATAAAATATTGGTTCTTTGAATAAAATGTTATAAAAAAGATATTCTGAAGATATATAATAATAATAAAATGAAGGCCCTTGTCGTGAAGTTAAAACAGATTAATCTTTGGAAAAAAATATAATTAAATAAAATAATTGCTCTATTGTTTCTCCCAACATATGTTCATTTTAAACTGTTATAAGACATTGTCACTCTTTTCAATATTTCGCGTTTTGAATTTAGTGCTACCAATGTTGACTGACTTCTTACACTATAACACGGCACTCTTATTCCTATATTTTCCAAGCAGTAATCGCTACTATATTTATTATCCAATACCATTTGAATAAAGTATTTATCCATAAAATTTCTTCTTTCTGCTAGAGATTGAAGTCCCCAAAAAGTTAACCAATATTCATACTCGTGTGAATAGTAGTCCTTTTTCATTTTATAACATAGTAATCGTATAAAACATTTCTGTACTGCTTCAAGTTTGTTAATAAGTATATTAGACAAGCTGTTCCAAACGACTGAACCAAATTCAAGTTTGGATCTAACAAGTGTCTTATATAAGTACACATAAGAACTACCATTTAAAAAATCAGGCCATTGATTAAAGATAAAACCTATGGTTTTTCTCGTTGCTTGTACTAAATCATTTATGTGATTACTAAATTTCAATTGTCTGTCATAAATAATACCAAGATCTTTAATTTGTTCTACTTTGTTTATTCTTACTCCATGAATTTTATATTTACTGACAAAGTATTGTGTTTTATTAGTAAATGTCATATATCTAGTTTTTCCAGAGTTAATAGTTAATAAATTATTCTCGCACCAATGGTTTACTGCATCTAAGTCTTTCTGCAGGAGATAATTATCATACTCATTATTAACTATTCTAAAGAGCTTTATGTCGTCTGCGTATAATAGTATTTTTGAATACCTTACTTTTCCTGGTAGGTCATTGATGAATAGAGAAAAAAGAAGCGGACCCAGGGGAGACCCTTGAGGTATTCCCTTCCCTATTTGACCTTGAGAAGATGTTACCTTGCCAATTTTTACCTTAAATGTTCTATTTGATAAGTAACTTTCAAACCATTTAATATAAGACGGTGATAGGCCAATGTTTGATAATTTATTCAGAAGTAATTTATGATCAATAGAGTCAAAGGCCTTTGACATATCAATATATATAACATCAACCTGTAAATTACTTTTTAGTGCAAAGTACGTAAAATCTGTAAAATGAATGAGATTCGTTGCAATCGATCTACCTTTATAAAAACCATGTTGCGTATCACTTAAAATATTCTTTACATTAAAATATAAATGTTGGTGTACGATTAATTCAAAAATCTTAGAGAACGCACTTACCAAACTAATAAGCCTATAATTTTTAACATCATATCTATCACCAGATTTGTATATTGGCACAACATATATTTGCTTCCATTTTGAAGGAAATACTCCAGTCTTTAACGATGTGTTACATATAATAGCTAAATTTGACGCTATTTCATTACTACAGGCTTTAATGATATAATATGGAATGTTATCAGGCCCAGGTGTAGTACTTCCCTTAATTTTACTGATTGCTTCAATTATTTCTTTTTGCGTGAAAGATGGAGTACAAATGGGTACATAATTATCATTATTTTCTGTCAGTTTCAGAACCTTACATTTTTTATTTTGGTTGGAGTCAGAATTAAAAGAATTATGAAATACAACTTTAAAACATTCTGCTATATCTAAAATTTCTGACACTGATGTATTATTATATTTTATCTGTTTTGGCATTTGTTTGTTATGTGATTGTTTGAATGTTCTCCAGAAATATAAACTGTCATTACAAATACTGTTCTCCAACGTTAAAAAGTAAAATTTTCTAGCCTCTAGATATTTCTTTTTGACCAACTTTCTTAAATCGGAGTACCTTTGATACCATATTTTATTATTTGATTGTTTGGCCTTTATAAAATATTTTGTTTTCTTATTTATTAATGATTTAAGGTCTCTATTCATCCACGGGTCCTTATATGTCATATTATTATTATACACTTTCTTTGGTACATGGGAATCGAAAACTTCATATATTTTGTCATACAAATTTTCAGACATTTTATCTACATTGTTGGTAGGATCATTAATTTCATTTATTTTCTTTATTCCATAGTAAACCTGCAAGAAATCAGCTTTTTTGAAGTCATAATTACTGGTCTGTTTTGTATTCTTTTTTGAGCTATTGTTTCTTATAGTATTCCATGAATATACAAATGGTGGGTGGAAACGATCCATTTTAGTTAATGGTTCAACATTAAAATTAATTGTACTATTTTCTATATTCGTCAGCAACAAGTCAAGTACTCTATCTTTATTTACGGCATCATAGGACTTACTTAGCTGGTTTAATTGGAGAAGGTTGCTTAATTCTATTACCTTTTCAGCCTTTTTCTTAGCATAAAAATTGCTAGCAGTTACAGTCCCTGTTTTCCAGTCAATTCCTCCAGCATTAAAATCACCTAATATTATAAAATTACTTTTTATTGTCAATAAGTAGGAACACAACCAATCACAGTAGTCTATAAAATTCTTTAACGGTAGTGTAGGTGGAAAATAGTGCAAACATAGTAAAAGTGGTTTATTGTCAGGGATTAAAATTTTTAATATTATTACGTCCAACCTATCGTCAGGAACTTGTATCATTGTATACGAGTATTTATTGTTTATTAAAATCATACACCCACCTCCCTTAGATTTGTTTTCTAGTGTCAGGTTCCTATCTTTCCTAATGATATTGTACTTATTTGATAATTGTACGAAATGTACATTTGTTTCCTTTAGCCATGTTTCTGTAATACAATAAATATCGTAATCTTCACAATTTACTTCGTCCGTGAAAGACCGTTCTTTTGTATTAATACCATTTACATTTTGATAAAATAAGTGCAAGGTACTCATATTTGGTTTAAGATACAAAGAAAGACAGTTTTATTTACTTGATTTTTCTTCCTTTTCACTCAATTCATTTTCAGTTTCTTCTACAACTATTTCACTTTTTAGACGACCCATAAACCTAGTAAACAATACACCATCTGGCCACACATTTGTATTACATACAGTATCAAACTCATTTTCTTGTACACTTACATAAAATGAAGAGTAACTATTGTGTTTGGTTTTTAATTTTACGCACTTTCCAACTTCAATATTTACACTTTCTTTCACGAACTCACTAACATCATTACAAGAAACAGTTGGGTCAAGCCGTGTAACGAATAAAGCAGCCACACGAGAGGGTTTCTTATTGACCTTCAGCTTATCAGTGTTCATTCTTCCTTTCATTAAATTGGAACGATTTCTGTTAGGTAGACCTGACTCATGCATTTGCTTTGTTTCTGTCTGTCTTGCTTGGATATTACGCTTCGAGCGTTTTGTAACAACCTGCCACTCACTATCACCCACACTCCTGTCTTCTTGTGATGTGCTGCAAGCTGATTCATTGACCTTCCTGGTTGTGTTTATATTTTCACTTTGTACACCGTTTTGTTTGTTTGGCGATGGACTATTCACTACCTCAGCAAATGTTTTAATTTTATTTCCACTCAATATTAATTGTCAACTTTATATTTTCTTGTTTAACTGATATTATTTCAGCTTTCAATGAATCATATTTTTCATTCATGTCCTTTAATATTGATAACACTTGACAAAGTCTATTTTTCACTGTGTCACAACACGTGGAACAATTTACATTATTTCTATTTAAGACTGTACCTGCATTTTCATCATCTTCATAATCACTTATTTCAGAGTCTGAATTCTTGCTCTGGCTGTTAATTTGTGTCCTAGTATTCTTCGTCAGTATGGGGGTGACCATTGTGCTGTCGTCCCTGTTCCTTATACAATTTTGACATTTGTACGTTGATACACCTTTTTCTGAGTACATATCGTACTCTATACGTCCAAATTTTAGACAATTTTTTACGTGAAACCTTTTTGCACATAAACTACATGCTAGTACTAATTGTTTGCCAAAAAATGGCTTGTCACACATTCCGCATGCGTCTTCAGACGGCGCCATCTTGAATAATGATAATAATAATAATAATAATAATAATAATAATAATAATAATAATAATAATAATAATAATAATAATAATAATATAATAGTACTAATAAAATAGGAAAAGACACAAAAATGTCAATTTTGAATAGAAGTCGTGAGTACAACTGCACATGTTTCTAGATCTGATAATTAACGCCTTTGTGGCTATGCGATCCGCGTACTCGTCATCGGGCGGGAGACCCGCGTTCGAATTCCGGAGAAAATTTATGTAGTTCGGATCGCTCGTTCGGGGCTGTACGTCCAAATCTCATAGAACATTGTTGTTGAAGGGGACGATAAACTTTCATCCATCCATCCAACCACAGATCTGCTAGTAGGGCCACTAAGTCGTCATGTAATAGTGGCTCTGAATGCTAATATTTTAGGTAGATTCTCAGCTAGAGGAAACGTTAGGAGTGGGATAGTAAATTTTAGTTGTAATTTACACTGGTAGAAAAAAATTCAACGTTCTTCCCTTCTTCCTCCTGGTGCGTGTCTGCGTTTACATAGTAGTTCAAAGATTCAGGAGCGCAGTGTGTACGCCAGTGCAAACGATTCTCCTGATTCTCCTATCACAAACCCATGCAATTTCATTTTTAATTTCATTGTTTCCCCCCTTCAGTTTGTTTATTCATTTCTTAGCACAAAATTACATGTAACATGTTTTGTTCAATTAGTTGGCACCATTTCTGCATTGCAGTCTGCATTGTTTACAAGAGGTGCAAAGCTTCGTGAAAATCGGTAGTTATCTTAGTCTGTTCAGGAGTAGAATATTCGTGAAAATATATTGTTCAAACCATGAAAAATAATCAATTACGAAGTGGAAAATAAAGTGTATTATAAAATGCAATGTCAAACAATTTATTGTCATATTAGTATTATTAAAATCCAGCTGCGATATGATATCCCGAGTCGGCGCTTTGCGCTAGATTATAATAAAAATAATAACTTATTTTCACTAATGTGCGGCGATTTTGGAAAAGAACACATTTCTTAAAATTGTTTTATTTGAACTAAACATTTTGTTATTGGCGCATATCTACTACTTTCTTTGAGTAGTATTTATTTTTGTTAGGCGTATATATTTATTACCGTATGTACTGTATCTTAATCAACTTTATATTAGTATCATTATATAGTTATCTGCTGAATAATATTCAGTATATCGAAATTGCAAGCATACTTACATTTAGTTTTTAATATTCTTGCATATTTGTATATTCATGTGTTACATAGCATTAATTATAATAAATATTATATTATATTCGTGTACTAGCATGTTACTGTATTCATTATAATATACTTAGAATAATAAATATATTATCCAGTAACTTATAGTAAAATCAGTTGATTATTCTTGCCTAATATTGTAATTTTTTGTCTCTTTTTCAGGTAAGTACTTTTCTGCATCTAAGATTCTTTGTAAAATTCTGTGTATAGAGAGATGTCTGCAATGCGTGAGTACTTGCTAAATAATTCAGATTTATATTGTATTGTAAACTATTGAAAAAAACTTAATATTTTATGCAGTAGCGTTCAGATTTGACTTGGTATGCAAAACCTCTTGATATAAGTAAAATTTCGTGTTTTTCATTGACTTACAACTATTATAGTGATAACATCTATATAAATCTGAAACTCAGGGGGGCAGTTGCCCCTCTCTGTACCCTTAAATGACACCCCTGCTTTTATGCTAACACTTCAAATAATAATTCTTAAATAAAACTAATTTGTTCACCAATTATTAATTTTGTATTTCCATAGATACTGTCTAATTTGATAGATACCATAGTATTAAATGACAAAAAAATCCACGAGCTTTACAACAATCAAAATTAGGCTCTCACTAAGTTTGTCTGCGAAGACTGGCTGTGCTTAAATAAAAATAAAAAAAAAATATGTCCAAGCAACGTCATCGGAAATGATCTATTGGTCTCTTCATTTCCTGATTGCTAAAAAAGTTTTAAAAAAGTGTGTTTCTCTCTATTCTCTGTGGAAAAAAAATGCCTAACTTGTCTAGGATTTAATTTCTCTAAAATGTTGAGTATTCGATTCATGAATGTTGTTGCCAAATCGTGCTTGTTCCGGTACCTTTACTTTTCGATTTTCAAAAATGAGGATATTAGAATTCAGTCTAACCTTAATGGAGCTTTGAGAGCTTACCAGTAGCTCAACTCGCTAGCTAAATCAAAATGAAAAAAAAAGGAAAAACAGGTTTATGCTCTTCATAACCCTGGCTTTCACTTTCTATAATTTTGTAAACCCATTCCTAGTTAACATACTCGTATATTTATTCTAATCATTATTTAAATTATATATTAAATCATTATTCCTGTTATTTGTTCATGTCTTAAAATACATAAATCTACTTTCATGACCTATTTGTTATATTTCTTTTCTTAACGTTGCTGTATGTATTGTCTTAAAATGAACCATTTTTTTTCTTTTTCCTGCTTCTTACTGTGTGTCATTAAGACATAGAAACACATTTCAGCTGAGTTGTTATGTGTACTTCCTTTCCCTGTCACGTTTTTGTTTTGTCAGATTCTAAATCATAAAGATCATAAATTATTTGTCTTGGCATTGGTATTGAAATAAATTAATTCATCAAAAAGCTGTTGTGAAAAAAATATTGATTGCTTAAAAGCAATCCTAAAAATTACACTTAAGTTGTAATGAAATTAAATATACTACTTCTTAACTTTTACACACTATATATACACACACGATGTAACAATTCTAGGTTTTTAAATCTAGACTTTATTAAAAAAAATCATTCTCGGATATTTTTCCTTCAGATATGTGCGTAAACTGATAAATCTAAAAAAGAACCACTTCAGATGATACTAAGAAATCTGACCTTGGTATTTCACGAATACCCCTACAATATCTGTTATATGATAGGCAGGTTCGAATACGTATTTCGAGCTATGTACCTGGAGCTACTTACCTAATATGACTTGATCTACTCCGGCGCTAAAAATAACAACTATTCTGTTTTTTTTTTTTAATTGAGAATATTGCTTGCGGATTAGATAAATTTTCAAGCCTTTTAAACATTTGTGAGTGTCGCTAAAAATTTTACTTTGGTTACAATGTATTTATCTATAAGTGTAATTTTAATTACAAACCACTTTTTTTTTTTTAAATAATTTTCAATCGAATTATTGTAGTTTGGGAAAAACTCCATAAAACTAGCAAACGTGCAAGCATGCACCTTAACGTACGTTTTTTCTTTTTTAATTCAGGTTTCACTTGCTTACCATCATTTATTTTTTCACAACTGAGTAATGCAAACTTTAAATAACAATTAGTGCTGAAAATTGTGATCATATTTAGTGTATTCGGGCTAAATAATTCTAATTCTCCATAAAATTATTTAGCCACCAACAAGAGTGGGTGAATTTGGGTTTTAAAGTATTTATACCTCCGTGTTGTAATAATTTTGAGATCAATACAAAAGTGTCTAAGCCTTACAGTATTCTCCAACTATGTTGAATTATTGATTAGAAGTAATTACTGTACATTTAAGCAATTTAGAACTGTTTTCCTAGATCAAAAAGTGATCGTAAGCCGTACAACCAGCCTGCATCATGCAAAGATATGGT
The DNA here is from genome assembly GCF_964235325.1 of Thermobia domestica. Lineage (NCBI taxonomy): Eukaryota > Metazoa > Arthropoda > Insecta > Zygentoma > Lepismatidae > Thermobia > Thermobia domestica. The sequence continues at coordinate 270,373,994 of NC_137459.1, read as the reverse complement.
TACATCTGCTAAAATGATTAATTTATAGATAAATGTTTTCTCTCTATATAAATTTGGAATCGAGAACCCCAGCTCTCCGCTATCTTGAAATATGATATGTCACTGTTGTATCTCTCGCAAACACCCCCAAACTAGAACGTAGAATTAGTAGAAATATCGTATTTCAACACTCAGAATTTGATATTTCAACAGAGAACTTTCAAATGTTGAATCCAGGTATGTCATAGTAAGGGCTTTGGCATTTCTGAATTAGCATTATATCCTCTCTTTCTCTCTCTCTCTCTCTCTCTCTCTCTCTCTCTCTATATATATATATATATATATATATATATATATATATATATATAATATGTACTGAAACAACATAGCGGTGGTAAATCGCGCGTGTCAGAAGAAAATGTGGAAGCAATAAGTGTGTGTTTCTTACGTAGCCCGAGAAAGTCAATTCGCGCAGAGAGCAGGCAATTGGCAATTCCAAAGTCAACCGTGCACGATCTGGCACACAAACGATTACGTTTGCACGCATATAAGGTGCAATTGTTGTAAGAAATTAAGCCCAGCAATAAGGCGCAGAGAGCAGTATTTGCTACTGAATTATAGACAGGAATGATTATGACCATAATTTCCCATTCAACGTTGTTTTCTCTGATGATAAAACTTTTCACTTGTCTGGCTGTGTTAACAGACACACTGTTAGGATATGGGAATCTGAGAATCCGCATGAGTGCATAGAACATTCTAGGGACAGTCCCAATGTTTGGTGTGCTTTAACACATAATGCAGTTATAGGCCTGTTCTTTCTCAGAGCAAACCATAACAGAAAATGTGTTCTTAGACATGCTTCAACTCTTTGCTGTTCCCCAGTTACAACATTTGCAACCTCAAGTGATATTCCAACTGGATGGTGTACCGGCACATTAGAGCCTACAAGTGAGGGAGTAACTTGATACTGAATTTCCTGGTCGTTGGATGGGCCGTGATGGGCCAATTAGGTGGCCTCTGCGCTCTCCTCGTATTATCCCCTGGACTTTTTCCTGTGGGTGTATGTGAAAGACCTTGTGTATTCTGGTGAAAAGGTGCGTAACCTTGGTGAACTGAAGAACCGTATTACGAATTCGATTGCTTCAGTAACACCTCAGATGTTACAGAATACGTGGAGAGAGATTGAGTTCAGGCTAGATATTGTAAGGGTTACAATTGGAGTACACGTGGAGTTACACAGAGTTAGAATGACTTGTAACTAAGACTAAATAAACTTTTTTGAGTTCTCCTTTAAAATGCATGTATTTTTTCTTCCGTATATCTGACCATATTAAAACTACATACTTTTAAAAACCATCAGCCCCATTACGGACACCATATATATGGGGCAAATCGAATGGCGATGTCGTGGTGCCCCTCAGGACCGCTTTTCAAGGATGCCCTGGGGCCCAACTTTAAAATTTTAAATGGAAACATGGGGCGAATGATACCTCGTTCGATAGATCTTTGAAAACTAAAAAGCGATGTGGCAAAAGATTTTTCATATCGGTCACCGTATTCCAAATGGCCGCCAAGATCTGCTACCTGTATCAGATAAACGTCCAGTAGCACTAATATGAAAACGGTTGATCATAAATGAACCAAACATAGACCCAAATAGGACAGCCATGAGTCAAATCGAATGATGATGTCGCGGTGTCTCCCAGGACCGCCTTTCATTGGCGCCCAAACTCAAATTAGAAATTTAGATCGAAAATGTGGTTCAAGTGATACCTCGTTCGATAGATCTTCATACACTAAACAGCGTTGTGACAAGTGATTGTTCATATGGGTCACCGTTTTCAAAATGGCCGCCCGTTTCAGATAGAACGTCCAGTACTACTACTATGAAAACGATTGAAGATAATATCAGATGAACAGAATAAAGCTCGTATAGGAAATGACAGAGGGTATTTATCATTCCACGGCTCGAATATGTTCCAATAGAGGAGAAGATTATTAGAGGAAAAGTGCCATAATGCAAACGAGGAAATCTAATTCCTAGAAAATCATCGTTCCAACGTCCTCCGTAAGTGGGTGAAGCGGGACGGGAAGGAACGGTGAAATTGCAAATAAGAACCTTAGCTTTGCAAAGTGTATCTACACAACAAAATTATCTGAAATATGTTTTTACAAGAGACATATGTCTGCAATGGAAATAAGTAGGTAAATTCTTGTTAAATGGTACTTTCCATTTTGATTGCAGGCAATGATTTGTGCAAAAATGAATCAATTGAAACACGGAACCAATTTGTCGAACAATGCAATTTTAGAACAATGTGTACAAACGTTGGTTTTGCTCAAAAGTCGTCTGCATAATATTGGGTCATTACAGTACCAGTCACTTATACACCCAAGTGTTTCAGACAAACCATACCTATTGCAAGTAAAAGTGGGGTTCTCATTTGAGATTTTACCAGTCATTCCCGCTTCGCCTACTTACGGAGAGAAATCGGAAAGATAATTTTCTAAGAATTACATTTCCTCTTTTGCATGATGTCAATTATACTTTAATAATCTTTTTCTGCATCGGATTATTCTCGAGGCGTGGAATGATAAATAGCCCCTGTGATATCCTATACGAGTTTTTTTCCTGTTCATCCGTTATTGTCTTCAACCGTTTTCATATTAGTGGTGTTGGAAGTTTTATCTGATAAAGCCACCATGTCTTGGTGGCCATTTTGAAAATGGTGACCCATATGAGCAATATTTTGTCACAAATATGTTTAGTGTATGCAGATATATCGAACGAGGTATCACTTGACCCATATTTTCTTTCCAAATGTCCAAGTTAGGTCTGGGCCCTTTGAAACGTGGCACTGGGTGACACCGCGACATCATTCGATTTGCCCCACGTCTTTCCTATTTGAGTTTTTGTTTGGTTCATTTATCTTCAACCGTTTTCATATTAGTGCTACTGGACGTTTATCTGATACTGGTAACATATCTTGGTGACCATTTTGAATACAGTGACCAATATGAAAAATCTTTTGCCACGTCGCTTTTTAGGTTTTGAAGATCTATCGAACGAGGTGTCACTGACCCTATGTTTCCATTTGAAATTTTAAAGTTGGGCCCCGGCCCCCTTGGATAGCGGCTCGAGGGACACCGCGACATCACAATTCGATTTGCTCCATAGTATTTCCTATTTGAGTTTTTGTTTAGTTAATTTATGTCCAACCGTTTTCGAGATATTTGCGTGGAAAGATTAAAATGGGCCATCCTATCTATCTATCTATATATATATATATATATATATATATATATATATATATATATATATATATATATATATATATATATATATATATATATATATATATATATATATATAAGATTATCATATAATAAGTGTCGTTATGCAGAGAACAGTGGAAACGTAAGCACTTGACAGAATGCAACCAAACCTGGTAGGAGTATATTTGGAAACATGCAGAAGAGATTGGCGTAGAAGAAAAATAGTTCCAATTTTCGTAACTAGTAGTAATTGTGGCGCTGTACAATGCCAAGTAAGTACAGTGTGGAAGAAAACACGACAGTAGTGATGCTAAATGATAAGAAAGGCTGTAATTACCTCTCCTGTGGTTCTCATAGCATTGATTTACAACGTCATTAATACCCCGTGGTCGGTTTGAGTACAAAACCTCGCGGCCAGAACCTCGCGGCGACAACCTCGCGGACCAAAACCTCGCCTGGCCAAAACCTCGCCTCCCAAAACCTCGCGGCCCAAAATCTCGCCAGACCGAAACCTCGCCTGGCCAAAACCTCGCCGCCCAAAACCTCGCGGGACAAAATCTCGCCAGGCCAAAACCCCGCCTGGCCAAATCCTCGCCGGGCCAAAATCTCACGGAGCCAAAACCTCGCCACCCAAAACCTCGCGGGCCAAAACCTCGCGCCCCAAAATATCGCCATACCCAAAATCTCGCCTGACCAAAATGTAAATGTTCCAACAGATGATAAGGATGACGGTATAAAAGACGCTGTTTTAGAAGAAGTATCACGGGTATTTGACCAAGTCCCGCGATACCATATGAAAATTCTATTTCTGTATTAGAGGATTTCAATGTGAAGGTAGGGCGACAGGATATTTTTAAACTAGTTATAGGGAAAGAAAGTCTGCACAAGGAAAGTAATGACAACTAACGAGGTTAGTTTCGTGAACTTTGGAACATCCAAAAACTTAAAATTTTAACAAAAATCTAATAATATTTATGAAAGTGTGAAATAATATATGAGTTTTTACGACGTCTCTTGATTATGTCCTATAGGTTAAAGAAGACGTAGATGACCAGGATGAAGGAAATGAGTGGGAGGAAACGGGAAAGAAAGTGGGAGGAAACGGGAATAACCCGAGAAAGCCCACGCACACGATGTTTTGTATCTTCTTCTTCTTCTTCTTCTTCTTCTTTTTATTATTATTATTATTATTATTATTATTATTATTATTATTATTATTATTATTATTATTATTATTATTATTATTTGTAATGTGGAATTGCATATTAAGAAACACATTGGGTGAATTTTAAAGAAAAGTTTCATTCGCGGCGAGGTTTTGGCCACGCGAGGTTTTGGGCGGCGAGGTTTTGGCCACGCGAGGTTTTGGCCCGGCGAGATTTTGTCCCGCGAGATTTTGGCCGGCGAGATTTTGGGCGGCGATGTTTCGGCCGCGAGATTTTGTCTGTATCCCCCCGTGGTCAGTGGAGGATTTACAGGAGGATGGGGTTTTAAGCTGAAGCGTCCCTTTAAAATTATTGGATATCTTAGAAAAACGAAGTTAAATATCAGTCTATCCTGTGTTCATAAACTGCAAGCTCCCCCTAAAATTCTAGGAAAAATAGTGTCAAATCTCGCCTCCAAGCGTTGTTGTGTTTCTTTTCAGTGTTAACTTCGGTAATTATGGTATGGGAAGCAAATGATATTATTCATTTTCAATAAAAGTAATGCTATAATTATGGCCCCCGTGCAAATCGTGGCATTGATTTGTACTCCCTACTAATAACCCTTTGGTGTAGTGATGCGTTATTGGCGATTATGGTGATGTGGGGGTCTTCCCAAAGGCAGGTCACTGACGTGAAGTTTCCTGAGCAAGGAAAACTTTTGGTGACTACAGTTGTATGAAATGATGATTACGTTCTAAGGTCGGGCCCTACAGGTTAACATGGGATCCAACTCACGTGTGTCTTCACCAGAAATCAAACCCGGGACCCCTTGATCACAAGGCAAAGAGTGTGGGAAGAAAAAAAGAATCAAACATCGGATCACCATCAATTCACTTCTGGCACATAGTGGAGCTCAAACCCGTATCACAGAAACACAGGCGTGAGTAAGCACCTGGAGAGGTAATTACAGCCTCTCTTATCATTTAGCATCACTAGTGTTGTTTTTCTTCCACGCTGCACTTACTTGTCGTTGTACAGCGCCACAATTACCTCTGGTGGCGGATATTGCAACTAATTTTGTTTCCTTCACCAATTGCTTCTGCATGCTCTAAAATATACTCCTACCAAGTTTGGTTGCATTCTGTCGAGTGGTTACGTCTCCAGAGTTCTCTGATGAAGGCATGATTTTTGCTCTTTCAGTAGGTCTTACGTAACCTTGCAAATGTCAGTGTCAAACATTCATTAAAATACAAAGCAAATTTTAGGATTTTTACAAATTGTGCCATTGCTCAAAAGTCACAACTACGAAACTTTTGAAACTTTGTTTCTACATTCATCTTAACACGTACATGGTACGGTTACATAAATAAAGAGGGTATTTTTTGTTTATTTTTGTAATTATTAATTTTTATGTACGGAAATATACAGTTTTAAGTTTTGTTACAAATTGTATCATTGTTTGTAAGTTACAACTATTGGTTTCTGAAAATAGGCATCATCCTGCATTGGGAGCCTTATTGTATGTACCTAAATCAACCATCAATAAGAGAGAAACTGCAAAACAATTTGCAAGGTTTTAACTTTAGAAAGACAATTTTTACTAAAATGTACAATGAATTGCTAAATGCTAACTGGGATTGCCTCAAAGATCTGAATGATATTAACGTGATTGTTGATAAGTTTTTGAAATTATTTATAATGTGATACATGTAAGTGTTCCCTCTAAGAAATTTTTGAACAAAAATCATCCCTGTTTGTTTACGTCTAATATTATTTTTAAAAAATGTAAGTCCTATCACCATAAAAAAAGTGGAGAAACGGTATGGATGATGTTTCGTTTCACAAATGGGAATTTTGTAAACTCCGGAAAGAATTGAAAACAGAAATAGCGTTTGCGTATAAATCTTTCGGTTTTGAATCGGAACACATGGTAGAGAGGAATCCTAGTCAATTCTGAAATTTTATAAAAAAGTAAAAATAGGCATCTTCCTACAGGCTTCCATACGCACAATGATAAGGAACTGAGAAACAATAATGATATTGCAGAGGAATTTGCTAGCTATTTTAATTCGGTTTATAGTAATGGCAGAGCACATTATGATACAAATAGAATCATGTCTGATGGGACAGCTTATGAAACATTATATATGTTTTTCTTAAATGAAATCGCTCTAGAGGATGTTGAGGAACCCATAAGAATGTTGAAACCCAAAAGATCGTGCGGATCGGATGGTATACCACCGTGCATTCTTAAGGGTTGTATAGACATTCTTAAGCATCCTCTATATACAATTATAAATATGTCATTAAAAACAAGCGTATTTCCGGACAAGTGGGAAAAATCCGTAATTTCTCCTATTCCTAATCTTATGATGCGAAGAATATACAGAATTTTAGGAAAATTTCTATTTTATCAGCATTTGCCAAGGTGTTTGATCAAGTAATATTCAAGAGGATAATAAGTCATGTAAAACCCGTCATGTCAGTATATCAGCTTGCCTTCTTAAAGAATAGATCAAAATCCACTAATTTAGCCATTATTACAGATTTTATTGCAAATGAATTGGATAGAGGGGGTAAAGTGAATGTGATCTATTCTGACTTTTCAAAAGCCTTTGGTTTGGTAGACCATGACGTACTGTTGCAAAAACTAACTACTTTTAATTTCCCTATGCAAGCAAAACGTTTTTTCGCATCCTATTTGCGAAATCGTCAACAGGCCGTCATGTACAAAGGATATGTATCTAAAAAATTCACAGCCTTATCTGGACTCCCTCAAGGTTCAAATCTTTTCCCACTCTTATTTCTATTAGTAATAAATGGCCTACCGTCGTATATTCATTATTGTAACACTCTTCTATTCGCCGACAACCTTACAATATTCTCTAAAATTAATTCGCTTGAAGACTGTGCAAAACTGCAAATATACTTATGTAATATTAGGAACTGGTGTGACAATACCAAGTTTAAGTTGAACGTAAATAAATGCAAAACTCTTTCCTTTACCAGCAAAGAAAACACCATTATATATGACTATTCTATTGAAGGAACTATTTTAAAGACACCTACTTTAATTAAAGATCTAGGAGTGCTATTTGATCCTAAATTAAGTTTTATTCATCATATTGAAACAATTGTTAATAATTCATACAGAAATCTTGGCTTTGTTATGAGAATAGGTAAGGAGTTTCGAAACGATGCTACGTTAATGAAACTCTATTTTTGTTTTGTGAGATCACAATTAGAATATGCGACTCTGTCTTGGTCACCAAAAAACACAAAAAAAAAAAACACATCGATATGATTGAAAGAATACAATCAAAATTCTTGAGATAACTTGCTTATAGAAAAACTGGCATGTATCCAAAATACGAGTCGCATTCAGAAATAGTACAAAACTTCAATATAAACACGTTGAAACAACGGAGAGAACATACGGATCTTTTATTTTTACACAAACTACTACATGGTAAAATTGATTGTCCCAATCTTACTTCAAAGGTTCAGTTGCATGTCCTATCAGGTAAAACCCTCGTAGGAAGTAGCAGTACATTTTCCTGCAGAAAGGCAAGAACAAATATCCTCGCTAAATCTCCTATATGGAGAATGAGTGCTTCCTACAATGCAATTGAAAGGATAACTTATATAGATGTTTTTGTAATGTCGGAGACAGTATACAAGGATAGCCTTAAAAAGGTGTGATAATGAAAATATATAAATGCATAACCTTGTTAATATATAGCATAGCGTTTCAATTTACGAATACACTGTGTTGTTAGTAATGCACCAGCCCACGTGGCCAACGGAAACCGTTGAATTACTACTATTGATAGGTGTATCAGTCATCAGTGAGCAGCCAATCTTTTCACTCCCTAAGAACTGACTTAGCACAAGTATCAATGCTTCTTCGAAATCATATGTATCAAACAGTAATTTTCTAGGTGCGTATTGCCTTATCTGACATTACAAATTTGTATAAAAATGTTGAGACGTAAACAAAGTTTTACGTAGTATATTTGGCATCTATACCCAGTGTCGAACAATACATTACATCTTCTGAAACATATGAAAATAGTATGTAAAAGTATGCATTATCTAGAAAAATGTATATTATTAGAAGTGTTTGTATCAATTGTGTGTGTGTGTGTGTGTGTGTGTGTGTTCTCACACTACATAGGCCTATAAGGTTCTGAAAGATGAATTGTATAAAATTTATGTAGCGTGCACGGTGATAGTGAAGTATTGGAATTAAAAAAAAAAATAAAAATAAAGATGTGCTGAACATTACCTACGCAACTTAATTTCTTAATTGTCCCAGAAATTGAAGTAAGCGACAGTTGCTCTAAATCTGTCATGCAAGACCAAGAACACTTCATTATTAGTAGCCAATGGCGAGTATATTATCATCCGCTACTAGTCAGATGACATGATTTTCAGACGTTGGATTGAAAAATATTTAAAAAAGAGACAAAAAAAAGAAGAGAGAGAGAGGGAAAAAATGTTTTCTGAATAACACAGTCAGTTTGTCACTAACCAGTGGTCAAATTGGACCGCTTTGATCCCGTGTGTCATGCCCATAGTAAATGAATATGTCAGAGATCATAACAAATGTCAAAATCAACTAATAAATAAAGTATGCTTTATTTTATAGAAGCAGTGTCGAAATTCAAATTCATTAATTTGTCATTTCTCATTTTTCTTGCATTTTGGTATCAAGCGACGAGAGAAGAGAGCGAAGTATGACAATCGTCAAAAATGTTCAGTTCGATATTTCAATGGATTTACACATTTCATAGTCCCTATAAGCTGAAAATATTATTTATGTTGTATGTCCATCCATCCGTTCGTCTTGATATATGCACATTCGCCTATAGTTCATTCAAGGAACGTTCAGTACCTCATGTAAACAAATACACGTGATAATTGTTTCGTTTTATTGGTTAAAGAGCCTTGTCGCATCCATGCGGCAGAAGAAAATAGTCCATTGTCAAGTAAGCTGTTTTTCAATGTTTTTGTTGCTTATAAGGCTCATTACCAGAAATACAATTTACTTACAGTGAAATAACAGAAACAACACTCTATCTAAGAACTAAATCGAATTAATACAATAAAAGAGAATGCGCATGCGTACAAACTGGGTTTGGCCCACCTTGTGCGCGAATCACAGTTTACAATATGGTTGCGTGCGGGGAATATGCAAAACGCCGACAGGGTACAAGCACGTGCTCCTCGAAAAAAGCGCTGACCGACAGCCAATCATCCGATGACTGGCGGAGTAATACCATTCTACAATGTTTACATCAGGATCAGAAGGTTCGTTGAATGAACTTTAGTTTCCGTGCCGTTCAACGCATCAAATTTTAAGCTTTTTTTCTTTCTTTTTAAATACAGATTATCCAGTGTGTTCGTTTAATTTTTGCTGACCTCGTAAATAAAGGTAGTTGACTGGGTAATAATAATAATAATAATAATAATAATAATAATAATAATAATAATAATAATAATAATAATAATAATAATAATAATAATAATAATAATTATTATTATTATTATTATTATTATTATTATTATTATTATTATATTTTTCTTATAAGGATTTTTTTTCTTTTTATTTCTACATCAATATTTCATTAACAATCCTGTATTGTGGTAAAATGTATTTGTCTGTTGGAGAACGGGTAACTTCAACTTAGGGATTTTCTTTTAGAACGATGTTCTCTCAAACAACTTTGTTGACTTCCGTTCATACCTCGTAAATAAATGTTTCATTTTTAGCCATAAAATACGAGACAATTCACTCCCCATGACAAAATTCACAAGGGATAATTTATTCTTAAGGGTCAGTCGCTTTTGGATTATTTTCACAGAAGAAACTCAGGCAATTTTGTTAATATTTAATAAATAAATGTTTGTTTGATAATCTAATAATATAGCATAGTTCAATTTGTTCTTTAAAACAATCATAAGCGGGTAATTTATTATTTGGGGTGAATTTCTTTTCGGATGATTTTATTTAAAAATGCCTAAGCAAGTTTGTTCATGTTTCGTAAGCAAATGTGTAATTATGAGCCCTATAATGTTGAACAAATTACTCACAAAAAAAAAAAAAAAAAAAAAAATCTGAGAGAATAATTCAATTTTGGTAGAGTTCTCTTTGGGTTATTTTTTTTAATTTTTGAAGTGTTATAATGTTGTCCTATTTCTTAAATAAGTGTTTCAGTAATGACTGTAGTAGATTTGGTTTAACAATTAGTAAAAAAAAAAAAAAGAATGAGAAAAGATGAAAGGAAATTGTCCAGTTTAACGCCCTTTAGACTAAGGGTGACAGGGAGGAGTAAGTTTCGTGACATTGTCCGTTTTTTTTTTTTAATTTCGAATTGCGCTTGTCCTATTTTTGGTATTTATTTTTCGTTTTCCTATTTATGAAACCGTAATTTTCGATACACAGGTAATAGATTATTGATAAAAAATAGAGTGAGAGGCAATCAAGCAAACAATGCGTACGGTAGTGGGTGTTTTTGCAGATACACATACGTGTATGCATAACTAATTGACTTTACACTTTTTACACTTGTTAGAACTCCTAACTATATTATGTGATAGCATCGAACGTCTCATGAATCAGCTATGTCTTTATGTCTATGCGTATGCTCATCCCTCCGTCTATCTCTCTACAGTATCAGACCAACAACAGTAAGAGATGTCAAAGAGTGGTTCTTTGGAATCGATTGATTCAGCGTTTGAAGGAATTATGCTGTCCTCACCTGCATATCTCTATATAAAATCAGGAGGAGCAGAAATTTAACACTACTTTGTTTTAATATTGATCTTCATAGAACAAAAATGGCAGAAGATAGTGACAATTTTCGTTTAGGAATCGATTTATCCTCTCAACAATAAGATCCATCTACGTTGTTAACAATTTATGCAAACCGAAAGTGATACAAAATTTATCATTTCCGGTCTTAGCGTTGATCGTCATTGAGCAAAACTGGTAAAAGAGCAACAAGCGGTCTTTCGGAATGATTCAACGTTTTTCTTTTAGTTTCATCCCTTAACCCTATATGAAAAACGGAAGCAGTAGAAATTAAAAGTTTTCTGTTTCAATCCTAATCACCATAGTACAAACGTCACAGTACATACTGACAAGCAGATTCCCGTAATCAATTAAGGATCTGAGAGGATACTGTGGTCACCTGCGTCTCTCTACTAAAACCGGAAATGGTAGAGACTTCGTACTTCTTCCGGTTCGAATGTTGGTTTATATAGGTAAAAGTAGTAAATAGCGAGTAATTAATTTGTGATATGGATTCAGCGTACTAGGAATGGGTTTTATCTTCCACCTTATCCACGTATTGAAATCAGAAGTTGCAGGTGTATTACGTTCAGTTTCAGTACTGAATTCATGTAGTTTGGAAATTCTACTGTAGTTTCACACTGTGAAATGAAACTCAATTTTTCTATTCAGTTACCTTACTTCGTATCCTCCCTCATTCGCTCAACACTGTTCTGTCACTGTTTATAAAGTGCGCTTCTACGTCATTGATCGCCATTTGGAAATTGTTTCTTTTGGGCAACTTATGAATGGTGGTGTGCAGAGAACAATTGTGCTATTCGTAGAAGATTGCATAGCAATGAAATAATTTAAGAATATAAAGTGGAAAGTTAGAATAAATGAACTCAACATAATAAGGTTAAAATCAGTATGAATGCTTCCATTTAAAATATTAGAAAGAATATGGAAATATGTAACAGACTTGTAATATGAAATTCACTACATTATTTTTTTACTCAGTGGTGGAATCTTGTGTTGGTAACAATTGCAAAATTATTCACCATATCTCACTAGAAGTCGTTGGTCGCAGTTAAGTAAGCGTCACCTTTGTGAATAAGAATATCAGGTTTCCGACTATCAGAAAATTGCTGTAAAGTAAGAATTCTACATGCTTTTGACACATTTTTAGTTTTATTTAAAAGAAAGTACAATTTCATGATCTTGCAAGCATTAAGGTGAAGGTTTCGTACAAAGGTATTACGGAATGGAAAGTGGTAGGTGTAGGGTGAAACATTTGATGATGATTGCAAAATGGCTGATGGTGGTAATATGGATCACTTTTAATTTTATAAATCTAACTGCCGGAAAGGTTTACGTAATTGCTGACAAAACTTCCTCTGTACCTTTTTTTTTTTTTTAACGAACGGATTCCGGAAATATTGGTCAGTGCCTAATAGTTCTGCGTATATGTTACTACACTCAGATAGGGGGAGGAAATCCTCTTACACAGCGAGAAAAATATTTAGCGTATTTATGACTTATGAAATTTGAGAACGATACGTTAACCAAGTGCATTGTTAAATACTGCAAATATAAAGTCCGCGTTCCAGTGGAGACAACGTCGAAATTTGCAAAATGACAAGAACATCTGCAACTGACCCAATGAAGGAAAAAATAAATGGAAAGAGAGACGATTCAGAAGCTGGCAATGGCTTCGCCACCTCTACCAACTCTCCACATCTGTCTGAACTCTTGGAAAGAGTGCTCCAGACAACACAAACTGTGAATATTTTTTCTATGGTGAGCAGTGGTCGAAATCAAATCAAAACTGAGAGAAATGAGTACAGCGCGTAGTGTGTCAGTGTTGGCCTTATTAAATTATTTCTAATGTGGCAAAACTCTTACATTTTCGCAATACGTTTAAGTTCTGAATGGGTAAATCAATACTTTTCACATAATTAGGGCATAATTAATCTATTTGTTTCTTCACACTCAATGCTGTAACATAGAGCAGACCAATGTCAGTATTATAAGTAGCATTAATAGACGAAAGTGAGTGTGTTTGGGTTTTATTTTAAAATTTACCATTGTTTCGTATTACCACTTCACTCTCCAAACCTTTAATTTTACAACAGTGTTTCTCCAAAATTGTGCAATACAACTCTTAGTGTACACTGTTTGGAATATGATTTCAAAAAACACACTTACATAAAAAAAATGTAAATTTACATACGCTATAATCTATGTGAAATATTTTCAATTAACAGTAGAAAATCGAAACGTTGTTCATATTTCCCACTTTTCTCTTATCGGTTTAACCAAATAACAATAAATTAGGGTTTAATAGCGAAATATATCTACCCCACCCCAAAATATTTAGATACCCTACACATTGCATGCACATTATATGTAATGATAATCCACAAATACTTGCAAGAATAATTGTTCATATTTGCTAGTTATATTGAGAGGAGTTGTGATTTGAAATTGAATTATTCATTTGAATTAGAAAATGATAAAATACGTTAAACTTTTCAGAAATAATTTATTTGCTTTACTAGGATATAAAAGATTATATAATAACTATCAGACACACTTTTCCACACCCACAAGTCGACAAATTGATAAAACTAATTACCTGGTGTTTCCGCTCCCGCACATGTATAATTAAACGCATGCTATACAATGATAGGGACTACACAACATGCACATCAAAAGATCCTAAATGTATACGCAAAACGATGGAAACTTATCTACGTATTATACGCATCGCTTCCTACAACACTAACATTGTATTATGTTTGTTCTCTACTCGTGTATGCATTTTATTCAAATATGGTCATAGAACGGGATTTAAGGGATCGACAAAATGAACTTAACACTTGTTAATCTCAGTCATACAGCTACTAGTTGCGAGGAAAATAGCGAGTGAAAGTCACTGCTATTTCACGAAAAGACAGACTATCATGCTAGATTTTTAACGTACAAAAAAGAAAATATAAAATGGTAAAATTACATCGTTTGTGAAATTTATTGATGAATAATTCTTTTTAACAAAATACAACATAACTATGTTTCGCTAAAAGCATTTGAAAGATGTGTACATTATTTTGGGTATACAGCAATATGCATCGAAATTTAACAAATCATTCCCAAAACAATCCAACTGAATTCAAGTTTGTCTTAATTTTCTGATCCTTGAATATCGGTTTAGTACTATGACAATACTACTACAACAACTGCTATTACTACTACTACTACTACTACAATAATAATAATAATAATAATAATAATAATAATAATAAACAAAAATATACGTTTCCTCATTATATCGGGATAATGTTGTTAAACATGTTAGAATTATTTTAAATTATACACACGTTAAAAACTAAATACTCAGAAAATATTTTACCCAAAGTTGAACTACAACGCACACTGATTTTGAGATAAAGCTATCTTCTTCATAATTAGGTACTATATCTATATAACATTCCGAAACTGAACTGTTGTTATATAAGAAAGATATTCAAACGGTATTTCTAAAATTTAGAACCGCATTAAATGGTTTATTTCATAGTCACATAGCATATTTGACAGTCAATGATTTGCATGATAGCAAACTCTTTATTAATACCGTTGTTTAGTTATTCAAGTTTAGTATTCCTTTTCAGCACTGTAGCTATATAGTGCTGAATATATAGTTTAAGAATGAATCTGTACCACCATGATGCGTTTAGTTGTTCCCCAAAGAAATCAAACCAGGGATTTCGTGCAACAAGAAGGGGAAAAATTCAGAAGTTACGTTTAGATCTAGATTTAACATATCGCTTAAAATATGATTTTTAACGTGCGTAGTTCTCATCGATTAAAAGTTTTCTTAAGCATATAAAATAGCAATAAAATATACGAGTCCTTTAACTTGAAACTGCAAAATGTTTGAAGAAATACACATGAGACGAAATAATAATAATAATAATAATAGTAATAATAATAACTGTTTGGAATAAAAAGAGTTAATCCTTTGGAAAAAAATGTGAAAAAGTTTCTTCTCGTCAGAGTGGGTGGGGCAACTTTGAAAACTTCAATATGATCCCCATTTTTATTGCAGATTTGGATTATAAGGGAAAGGATAAGTGAATTTTATTCGAAATATTTTTCTATCTATCTATCTACGTATATATATATATATATATATATATATATATATATATATATATATATATATATATATATATATAAGGTGAGTCCAAATAAATGTTACAAGCCAATATCTCGCGAACTATACATGAAAAAAGAATAATGTTAAAAGGCAATGTACAATACAGAGAGGCCTAAAAAATGAGTCAAACCCAAGGTTCTCTCCGTCCCCTATTTTGGTGGAGGGGGTGTACGTGAAATTTTCAAATGGGAACATAGGTCGGGTGATAACTCGTTCGAAAGAGCTTGGAAAATTTATTAATTTTTCTAGGAAACAATTTTTGATATGGGGCACCGTTCTAAAGATGGTCCCCAAAAATGGTCCTGTATCTGATAAAATTTCCAGTACTTATAAATCAGAAACGGCTGAGTAGAAAACGGTGAAACAAAAGTGTTAAGAGTCAATGTAACGGACGGCATAAAATATGGGTTAAACACTAGGTTCCTCCGCCCCCCATTTTGGAAGGAGGGGTGTACGTGGAATTTTCAAATGGCAACATAGGGCGAGTTATACCTTCTTTGATAGATCGTGAAATACCAAACAGCTTAGTGCAAAATTAGGACCTCGTGTTTGGCCCATTTTTTAGGCCTGTCTGTATTGTACATTGACTCTTAACATATTTCTTATTTGATGCACAGTTCGCTGATATTAGATTGTAACACTCAGTTTGAACACTGCGCTTTGTATCTCAATGGGGAAACATTTTCAGCGGCTATTTGAAACAGGCTTGCCCGAAATCAAAACAAATTTTGAACTAGGCTGTTTGGTTTTCCACGATTTATCAAACAAGGTATCTCTCGACCAAATACAGTGAAACCTCTCAATAGCGGACACGAATGGGACATGAAGTTTTGTCCGTTACTGAGAGGTGTCCGTTATAGAGAGGTTACAGAAGTTTAATTTCTCATAACGGTAATTATATGCTGTAATATATAGTAAATACATTTTGTATTAGCGTAAATACGTAAAATTCAATATGAAATTACTCTTATTTAGTACACATTTGAATTACTGGGAGCGATGAAGGAGAAATTCATTTCTGTTAAATCATATTATTGCTTGGCAGTGTTTAACGAAAAAGGCATGCTTTTTCCTCTACAATGGTAATAAAACTCATTAGCAAGTGTCCTCTAAAAATCCTCAGTACGATTCCAGAATAAACATGTGTGTGTGTGTTTGTGTACTGGCGCGTCATCTTCGTTGACAGAATGCATGAAAAGGCAAGCTATTGGGGGTGCATATGTTTATTGACCCAGGCCCAATCACAAAGAATATCCTCTTAGAGAAAATGAAAAAGGAAGCCAGGAAAACTCCAACCCAGACTTGTTCCAGTATCATGAGTAAAAGAAAAATGTTTATTTCCCGAAAAAGTAAGAGAGGTAGCATTGCTCGTTGAAAATGTTATGGTAAAACAAACAATGTTTGTTTTGTTATCTATGAAATTGTCGGTAAAGATGCAAGGTCCAGACGAAAAGGATTACATTTGTTAGGGAAGGGAAGATCTTTCGCATAGAATTCCTGGCCTTACGACTAACCCTGCATGAGTGTTATTGCTTTTTCAAAATTTTCTAGGATTTCTCCCAGAAAGCAGTTTATTGCGGGGAAAAAAATGCAAGTTCAGCTGTTCTGTTTGATGGTTCACTCATGAAAGATACACTTATGGAGAAAAGACTTTAATATATCACAGAACCGAGAACAATTTCTGTCCGTTATGAAGAGGTTTTTGAAACATTTGGGGAAAAAAAGGACTGTCCGCGTCCGTATCTGAGAGTGTCCGTAAAAGGGAGGGTTTTATTCCGTAAGATATCATATATTTTTGCCGGGACAAAAAATATGTCCGTATTATAGAGGTGTCCGTTATTGAGAGGTGTCCGTTAAGGGAGGTTTCACTGTATTCCCATTTGAAAGTTTCAAATTGATCCCGGGTAACCACGATGGGGCCCTGGGGAGACCGCGACAACACCATTCCACGTTGCCTACGACATTTTCCTTTTTCACTTTTTCTTTAATCTTTTTCTACTCAGCCGTTTCTGATTTATAAGTACTGGAAATTTTATCTGATACAGGACCATTTTTGGGTGCCATCTTGAAAACGCTGTCCCATATCAAAAATTGTTTCCAACAAAAATTGTTCAATTTTCCAAGCTCTTAGGAACGAGGTATGACTCGAATTATGTCCTCATTTGAAAATTCCATGTACTGCCCCCTCTTCCCAAAATGGGGGCGGAGGGATCCTCGTGTTTGACTCATTTTAGGACCTTCTGCATTGTATATTGCCTCTTAATATTTTTTCTTATTTGATGCATAGTTTGCGAGATATTGGCTTGTAACAATTATTTTGATTCACCCTGTATATATATATATATATATATATATATATATATATATATATATATATATATATATATATATATATATATATATATATATATATATATGAAAAAAAGATTGACTCAATTTGGTTAGTTAATTTGGAACAAATTAGTATACATTTTGTTCTCTTGCCTTATCGGATGAATACTTCCAAAACTTTATACGCTGAAGACATTTCATGGATTTTTGGTTTTCCGAAGTAGTACGATATGATTTCTGATGTTTTGTTTTGAACTATCCCTCACGATGTAGAATACTAACCATATGTTTCCTAAATTTTTTCCTGTCAACTTTAAAAAGAAAAAATAATGAAATTCAATAATTTACAATGATACTTTAAATTTCGGAGACGCGAGACGTTTTGGAGGGAACTTGATCCTTGTATTTCCGAGTGTGCAACTGTCTAACCCAGCGTTTCCCAACCGGTGTGCCGCGAATGGATCGCTGGTGTGCCGCGAGGAAATCGGAACAAAATTATTAATTCTATAGCGATCAAATTGCAAGACATACAGAAAAAGGTATATTTGTATTTCAAATTACTACTATGAATCTAAAATTTAAAGTTTCATACTGTGTTACTTTTCTGTAGAACATTTTTCTGTACATTTCTAATTTTTTTTAAAAAAAAGTATTTGTTATCATTGTTATGACCATTATTGCTTCTTTATTGTTGCAGACTATTTCGTAACTTGAAATTTTAAAATATTATTCAATCCTTCCGGCAAAGTAAACATGCATACGAATTACCTATATTTGTGTTTTTAAAAATAAAAGAGATTCGTTTGTTCGTTCGTTATTTAGTGATCCTCCTTCTTAATGAAAGGTTGGATACAGTTTTCGAAAAAAAAGTGTATTTTTAACAACTTGAGCCCTATATCTGATTGTAATTGTTTTCTATTTTTAAATTAAAATGAAAAATAAGCATAATGATTTACCACGGGGAAAAACAGTGGTCTAGCTTTCTTCTCTGTGAGAAGGATGTCAGTAATCAGAAAAAATACTACAGTATTTTATATTTTCAAATAATAATAATAATAATAATAATAATAATAATAATAATAATAATAATAATAATAATAATAATAATAATAATAATATGTGTGCCGCGAGAATTCAAGTTACCCTGAAGTGTGCCGCAAGTTGAAAAAGGTTGGGAAACGCTGGTCTAACCAGTAACTTATATGAAGTCATATATCTGCCTCCCGAAAACGTGAATGGTTCTCTTTGACGTGGCAAATTTATACAAAATTATTATTATTATTATTAGTAGTAGTAGTAGTAGTAGTGGTAGTGGTAGTAGTAGTAGTAGTAGTAATAGTATTTTGATATTTAGGCAATTCATTCAATATTTCCGAGTATAAAACTTGAAGTATTATTATTAATAATAACATAATTATGTAAATTGGAATAATAAGATGTAATAGATTATATTACATTTTACATAATCAATCATGTAAAAATATTCATTTACTGTGTAGATAATCTGCCGATACCTTTCCGCCTCTAAACAGTATTTATAAGTATAAGCACAATAGGTGATGCATATGGTTAAAAGTTCAGTTCAGTTTGCATGAAGTTCATGCGTTACGCGTACAATCCGTGGACTTTTGTCATCTGCAAAATGAAGCATACTCTTCAATATTAAAATAATTGTCAGAATTGTTGAGTAGTTTCGAACATTGCCTAGAATATACATTGTGTTTATTAAGTAATAGCGGATGTCTTACTTCTAAAACAATATGAAACAAAATGATACGCTTTTTTTTCGTATTAAGTACTCGAATATCAAATTTTGTTTTCAGTTATCAGCGGTTCAATAATGACACAATTATATCTTCATAATTCATAATTCATATTCATAATTATATGTTTCTAACGTGCATATTTCAATTCCAATACACCGATTGGAGCAGAGGCCATGCCCTCAGCCAATCACACACGACCATTTGTTTACTTTTTTATTTCTAAAATTAATTTAAAAAATCTAATCAATCAGAGTTACTGACCGGTTCAAAAATTAAATGTATATGCCTTCCAGTTTCATATGAATATGAGAACCAAGTACCCCTGAAAGCAACTGAAATTGTCCGGAAAATAACTATTATTGAACTTTCGTGAGTTCAAATGTCTCTTTTTGAGAAAAATGGGCAGAACGGAAATGCATGTTCTGCATAAAAATAATATAACATCCAAAATATTCTACAAAGTGCTGAGGGTCGTTAAGCAGAACAGAAGGAATCTTCATAGGATCTTAAATACTGACCTTTAATGGATGGGTTAAGCATGACATACTTCCGCCACTACATACGACTTCATTTGTTTCGGGTGAATTTCGAATGCATGAAACATATTAACCACTATAAGTTTATGTTTTGCACTGATTTATTTATAATATAATGAAAGAAAGATTTATATCTTCTTTTTAAATTTTCGAAAATGAAAGTAACTTTAAAGAGCAAATGGATTCAAATGCAAGTAAGGATTTTTTTTTTTCTGAAAAGAAACACCCTATGCTATCTTATGTCAACTTTATCTAGCAGTTGCACTGTTTCCGACCAAATGTTGAGAGCGGAAGTGAAGAAATTAGATGAGTAATCTAATCTATCAGTACATAATATGTTTAAAAACTGAATAAGTGTAGTTACTTCCTAATTCTCATCTGATCATACATGTTAGATTGTGTTTCAAAGAATCCTTTCTATAGAAACCTGGATGGACAAGCGCCTCGACTACTGGAAGTATAGGTTATATCATAAATGTATTAAGACATACTTGATTTGCTCTCTCACTCCTAATGTTCCGCAATATTATTAATCTAAAACTAGAAGGATGAAAATATTTCACCCTGTATATTTAAGTCCAGATGTCCAGTGAATTGGAATTAGTAATGCGCGTGCCTTTTGAGATCCATGGTAGCAGATATTATTTCCAATAGACTCAAATAATTTCCATAATTTCCAATGTAGACTCAGTATAGACGGGCGTAAATAGAAGCTTGCAAACCCTTATAAAACTTTTATGGCGGACCCCGTCTTCTGGTTTATGTAACTGACATTTGACTTCTTTACAAATTTTATAATAATTGAATTATGATATACCCCGTATATTAGAAATACCCAATTTCCAGTATAACTTATGTGGAAATTATATCCTATCATCACGGGTGGGCCCTTGGATATTTACAAATACAGCTACCCTGTAGTTACGACACTCCAAATACAGTGAAAATTTAAACAGTGGGAGTCTGGGAAAATGTAATCAACGAGCACAGAACATCGAAATAAAAGCCAAACCTAGTTTAGCAGATATCATAACGCTGTTAAGTTTTGTTTAGCTTGTATACTATGACATTTTAATTATGCTTCAAACAAGTTTGGAGATTCAAAATAAACTCATATATAGATTTGTTTCGGAGATCTAAAATCGTGAAGTGTATAATGAAATAAGACTGCAGGTTAGAATGAATTTAATTACTTAAGTGAAATGTTTACATTAAATTAAATCTTTCAGTTTAACGTCCTACGATTATGCCCTTTAGACTAAGGGATACAGATAATTAAGGCAAGTGAATGATGATGGAAAAATGATGAAATGAAAATGTACGAGGAAACAGGAGTACCTTGACAAAACTTGTGGACACGATGTTGTAAGCCACAAACTTATTTGGTCAGGGATGGAACCAGGGATCCCACACACCAGAGGTTAGCGATCCACCACTGAACCACCATCCCCTTCCGCCTCAGTGAAGTATTGAGCAAGATAGCAGGAACACTAATGCGCTTCATAGAAGGTCCCAGAAACTACATATCTCATTCAAGTTATTGCTATTCGCTGTTTTGCTCTCACGATTTGCCGTCAGTCTCAAAAGGAATAACAGAATTTGTTAGAACGATTCATTTACACATAAACTATCGGAAAACTAAAGGAAAACACCTGACACTATGTTAAGAGCATTTCAATGTTAACATGTTCAGTATTCCCATGCATGGATAAAACAGAAGGATCACATTGTTTCAACACTAAAATAGATCTACCCAAGCAGATTCTCGAAAGTAGGAAACAAATATTAAATTCGTTAAATTGAACTTTGTTTTCATAAACGATGATTCAAATAAATTATTACAGTACGCATACAGCCACTTCGACTCAAGACAACCTTCGTGACAATAAAAGCGTGGCAGTTTTGACGAATAAGATATGGTTGATTTTTTTTTTTTTAATAAATTATGTCATTTGGACACACATCGCTATTTCGATTTCAGTAAAAGCATGTTTTGAAATCCGCCAAAACCTTTAAGTCTTGTTAGTTTGCTACTATCGTGTTTTGAGGTATGGTACTTTTAGGGTGATAAAGTGGCAATAACTCAATTTCGAGAGAAATGAGTACATTATTATGTCAGCTCACCGACGGTATGTACTAGTTATACAAATACGTATTTAGTACTCAAACTTGTTGTAGTGCATCTATAGCTACTGACTTCAGTAGAGGCGTAAGAAAACAGAGAGAACCACCAGGGACATTGAATGCATACCAAAAAAAAATTGAAGACTGCTTGTCGCTATTCACTGCCGTTTCTACTCTATACCGATTAATGTTGAAACAGGAAATGATTTGTTTCTACAACTTCCGGTTTGAATATAAAGCCAGCTGAGGAGGTGAGGCATGTTTTAGGGACGCTGATTTGATCTGAAGAAACTGCTTTTGGATATCATTTCCGTTTATGGTCTATGGAAATCAGCATTGGAAATGGAAATACTTGTAAATTCCAATGACTTCCGGTTTAGATAAAATGTTGCAGATGGTGATGATATATTTTTTTGATATGCTAAACTAATTGCAAAGAAAAAATATATAATCTGTCAATGTTTATTACCGTTTCCATTCAATGACGATCAATGGCCCGGGTTCGATCCCTACCTCCGCCAAATGAACTTTATGCTGGACATTCACCGTGTGCGTGGGTTTTCTCGGGATTCCCCCGTTTCCTCCCACTTTCTTCATTCCACCATTTCATTCATTAGTCATCATCACCGTCTCCTTTAGCCTAACCGGCATAATCGTGGGACGTTAAACTCAAAGATTTCATTTCATTTTTCAATGGCAATCAACGTTAAAAACGGAAACTGTTGATTTTACCACTCCGAATTTAAATAGATTGTTAACACATGTTTAGAACCTATTAATGTGATGCTGAATGAATTAAAGAAAAAAAGTTTATCGATATAATTTACCGTACTTGCCGTATATAATGTAATATTGGAATCGGAAGTACTAATAAATTTCAACTAATTTTGTTTTCGATACTGTGTTGTAGGAGGTGATAGTACATTCTCTTGAGACGCTGAACTGATTGGAATGAACGCTTATCGCTATTTATTAATCCTTTTGTTCTATAGCAATGAACACTGAAACAAGAAAATATTTCAGTTTAACGAACCACGATTATGTCCTTCAGGCTAAGGAAGACGGATGGTTAAGGCAAGTTAATGATGAGCATGCGGAAAGAAACGGGAATACCCTGAGAAAACTCACACACGATGTCGTCCAACACAAAATTACTTCCCCGGGGATCGAATCAGAGACCTCACGCAACAGAGGTAATTGCTCTACCACTGAGCTACCGTGCCGCTTAGTGTTGGAATCAGAAGATGATGATTTATACCAATTCTGGTTTGAACAGACAGTCAACGAAGGAGATTAAAACTATTATTGGGACGCTGAATCGATTGCAAAAGAAAAAAACAAAAACAGTTATTTATATATTTTACCAATTTTGCTCTGATATCTGTCGACAGACAGACGGACAAATGGGCGGACGGACGGACATAGACGTTGTATAAAACTTCAGACACTTATGCATTGCATAGATTGGAAATCTAAAAAAAAAGTAAATAAATAAAATAAAATAGAAATATACAACTTGAAATTTGTGTAACCTTGAAAGCAAAGGAACAATTATTGCATTATTGTGTTATGCATTAGATTAATGTGTGTGCCAAAATACACGTGCTATTGTCATATTGTCAGACATATGTATTTTGTAAAGTACTTAACACAGTTGAATTTATACAAACAACAAGACAACAACTAAATAAGATTTTCAATTCTCGCTAAAACGATGCATATTTAATGAGGGAAAGTAGGTTAGCTTCAGAATTTAATTTAAGCTTTATGCTGTATTGCGATAGAATTAATAGATTCTCTTTGTCATGTGATACACAAACCGTGATTTCACTTCCAAACTTTGTGCTTCATCGACAATCTGCTTCATAATGGCAAACACTGAAACAGTTCTCGCATAAAGATTGATGTAGATGAGACAACAAAACGCAGACACAAGAAATGAAAATAAAAGGAATTTGATTTCAAATATCGTAGAAGTCACGGAAGAGAGATTTGTTTACCTCTACCAAACATCATTTCTTTTCACTTGGTTTGAAGGGTATGACCTCCTACAACTGAAACTACCAAACCCTCATTCTAGAGATGGCAGGTTGCCAGTGCATTCCTTGAGTTCAAACGTCAGACATAATTTTATAACAAGAAAACTAGCATGAAATGGACGAAAAAAATCATTTTTTATAGTTGCTGATATTGTATGAAAAGAAAACGCTTAATTTGTCTGATCTAATTAAGTAACTTTCAAGCATGTAAACATTGTTGATTGCCCAATTAATTTTTATTTGTGAATCGTTTGCATTTTCGAAAGTCTCCAGAGTTAGGTTCGACAGTGTATTTTATGCATGCCAACATCAATTCTGAACGATATCTTTATATGCATATATTCGTGCAACACTTCAGTTCTACATTTGCACCATTCGAAATTGTATATCGTCATATTGAAATTTATCGTTGCTACGGTATCGTCTATTATCATTGCATTTGCAAGGTATGTAAAAAAAAAAAAAAAAAAAAAAGATGAAAATAATGTTACACGTGGTGCATTAACTCATCAATTAATAAAAAAAAACGAAAGATCTCTAAAAATTTTTATTCCACGTGTTTAATTAAATACCATGCTGAACATTTATTACTGAAATACCTATTTAAAAATATTTATTTATAAAACACTTATGAAATTCATATTTATTTAACAAATATTGCTGTATGAAATAAAAGATACGAACGAAGTTACTGCCATCATTAAAATAATAATAATAATAATAATAATAATAATAATTATTATTATTATTATTATTATTATTATTATTATTATTATTATTATTATTATTATTATTATTATAAAGCTCACTTTATGACTAATTTACTTCATGTATATATTTTTTTATGGTATTATAGGCTTTTAAATAAAATATTCAATTATAAAATAGGGTCAAATTATATTGAACAGTTGTTTTGAGAAAAAAAAATATCTGAAAGAAAACTCGCCTCCAGGAGTAAACTATAGACCTTTCTTTAAGACTTTTTTTTTATGAGAAATTACACTATTATGTGATATTGACATTTTAATGAATATTAAATTTATGAAACATAAACAAAGTTGTTTGATCATAGTTTCTCAACCTTTAGTACGTGTATTATGTGGTGAGAAAAAAAAATGTCTTGTTAAAGAAAAAAAGATGTAAAGTGTGGCAGAGTCGAAGTCCTTGCCTAGGATTTTTTTCGACATCTTCTTTCATCTGGTAAAACCAAAAGTCTGCATTGCCTTTGATATACATAATGTGAATCCTCATGCCTAAATAAGAAAGAAATATGAAAGTGCGTAGTTTCAGAGCTAGCGCCGTCCAAAAGCGTAGTAAAGTTACATTTCGACACGCACTATTTTAAACTATAAAAAACAGAGTGTTGCGGTCCATATTAGCGCAAATGAAGTCACATGCACACCATCTAAAGATGCACATTTCAGCAGAATACAATTGATATGCAAAGGATTCTCCTCAAGGCATAATTTTTATATATGCTCTCTGCATAATTCTCAGATATGCTCTGATATGAAGTGGGTTCAAGTGTCTCAACGACCACATGAACTTGGAATAATGGAAACGCATAACGTTGTCAGAAGAATCAACCGTTTCTCTTTCGGTACCACAGGACAAAAGCATCTTTGCCGAACAGCGCCAGAAGTCTACAATTAAAAATATTTCCAATTGTCAAGCATGGGGATGTTCTGCCATGATGTGGTTGGTCATATCCAGATGTTCTGCAGGTCTCTTTTTTACATTGCATAAGCAATGGCAGGCAAGGCCATACATCCATTTTTTGGGAGAACTCTTCCATTCAGTGTTTACCGACGTTATGTCCAATAGGTAATGGAATGTAAGTGAACGGCATACCTCCAAGTCACACATCTAGGAACGTTCAGGCTGATTGAGCAGCATTAATATGAACTAGTCTGTATCCTACGAGTCCCATAATTAACGAATTTGAACATAATTGAACCATTGTGGCCTGTTCTGAAGAGCAGACTCTGGTCGCGTTTCATTCCACCATATCAGCTCCCAAAGAATATATGAAAAATGATACAGCATACCACTAAAAGTATATTCAAGAGTGTGAATGTTTCCATTCCTACGCAAACTCAAGCTGTTAAGGATGCCAAAAATGGTCTAATATCAATTTGGTATGATTCGGTCCTTTACTATGCGACATCAGAGACCCTCTCCCTGTGGAAGAACATGGAGTTCGAATCTCACGTTAAGCTGTATGTTCAAGTCCCTTTTACAAGTATAGGTGTTCACACTATTTTACCAATTTCATGTACATCAAGTTTTAAAGATAATTAGACAGACAGACATCAAAATGTCACTTTGCAAGTACATAGGAGCTAAGAAACGTGATATCACGTTGAAATAAAGAATTGTAGAAGCAGTGTTAGGTGAGCGAGGGGCCTAGTGGCAATAATAGCTCCGTGGGGCAAGAGTACTGATAAAAATCACTGAACACCGAGGTGTGTGTGTGTGTGTGTGTGTGTGTGTGTGAGTGGGTATGCGTGCTTGTGTGTGTGATGTGCTTTTGCATCTACTCCTTAGACGAATCATGCTCAGAACCAGCCCCAAGCTCGGGGTCTGGCGCAGTTGCCTCATTTACCGACCCCAAACTCTGTTTCTATAGAGTTGCACCTGTTTTCCTTAATTTTCACAACTATTTGTTCTTCATACTCCCGATCGACTCTTCGAGGACTGATATCCGTCATATCACACAATCTCATTCTTATCCTTATTTTTATTATAGTTTAATATGCAGCAGAAGATAAAGTGTAGTGTATAGATATAATATACTACTACCACCACCACCAACAACAACAACACTGAAAACATGAGTATATAAATAGAGAAAGGCCAATTTATGTCAAAAGAGATATTTTCTTAACATTGAACAATTTGGACACCAAATTAACACCTTCTCTTCAATTCGAAACCATGCATTTGTTTATTACTAACAAAGAAGAGCATAAATATAAAATTGATTTCTCGTACAGTTCGTGGCATAGAGATCGTTACACAAATTCTAAGTCCAAATTAATAACAGACTATTGTCCCGTTTTCTTATGCATCCAGAAATGCATGTCTCAATCGATTAGTTGCTTCTAGTATTCAATCCAACTCCTCCCCTCCTCCACATTCCCTTGTTTAAAGCAGTGTGTATGACGTAGTACACTCATTTCATTCAGCTGAAAATAAACAGGAATCAAGTTTACAACGTTATCGCTTTAAAACAGTCTTTTCCATTCGTTTGTTCTGAAATATTTTTAAGAGCCTATTATTTTTTAAAATAAAAAAGTCACACAATGTTCCCAGAGCTTCATGAATACCTTTAGTTTCATTATTTCCCTTCTTTAAGACTGCAAGCTAGTAAGATGCTCCCTAAGAAATCTATGGAAATTGCCAATAACGGCAGTAGGTTTTGTGCTTCCTAAAGTATGTAATGCAGGCACATAGCTCTAAAATATCTACTGCCAGAAATGATTATTATTCAATGATTCATTTCATTTCTTTTCAGTAATTGCAAGCAAATATTCCAGGGGCGTCATTTGGGCAAGACAAGAGGGTGTAATTCCCCCTCTCTTGAGCTTCATAAATACGTATTGTTAAGAGCTGGAGTGGGTCAGTCGGTCGGTGGGTCAGTGGGTCAATTGGGTCAAGTCTTCTGAGTGGTTCAGTGGGTCATGTGTCAACAGCATGACACAACACCCGCCATGATCCACTGCGACGCACCGACTCAGTATGATCTACCGACCTACTCTGCTCACTGCATTGTAGACAGTATCTTCTGAAGACTAGTAGATTTGTCTTCGGTTTACTTTCAAGACCTTCATTTCCCTTCCTTTTTTATTTGTTTCTGTCTACTTAGGTGAGTATATCGAGTGGTGCCCACCCCCCCCCCTCATGTCCATGGCGCACCCCCCCTCAACTGTCTATCCGTAGGTGTTCTTCCACGAAAAAAAAACTTTTCGATTAATTTTTACACCCCTCAAACATATTTATTTATAGATTTTTAACCCCCCAAATATTTCAATGACGCAGCTTGCGTCATAGCCCCCCTTGTGGGCACCCCTGGTATATCTAACCAAGTAAAAAAAAGAACTTCAGGCACTTTTAGATATTGATATTTGCAATTGTAATAATAGCAATAGGGCATATACTACTACTTGGCTTTCGAGACCTGTGAGTTTTTAGAGGAGCTAACTACTGGAAAAAATACATTTTTGAATGACTGTAATATATAAATTATTATATAAAAAAAATAATGCAACTGTGTGTGCCCGATCATCAGGGTCAAATTGCAAAGTCAAATGAAATGACTTTTGGTATATAGTTAGACCTTAATGCAAACTGGGATGTTATATTGTTTTCATTATAATACATAATATCCTAATGAGGTAGTGAGGATCCGAAATTTTGCGGGAACAAAATGAGTATCTTGCAAGCCGTTAAACTGGCGGAGCTGAAATGCAGTGCATTAATTCTTTATTGAAAAAAGTGTGTCCTAGCATTTAAAAAAAAATCTCTTTTATGGAGTTGGGCACTTTTTATATATGGAAAGACGGTAGTAAGTTGGTTTGTTAAAATGATCGAAAACGATCAACATTAGTTTAAAAAAATCAGAAACAAAAAAAATACAGCGCTTTGCTTCATATATCCATTGCTCTCTATTATAATAATTGCTGAAGCTTATATTTATTATATGAAGTGCTTACAGCACAGGACAATCAACCCATAAAGTTGTGAGAAAAATAGACACAACATTTGTTCTGTAAGCTTAATTACACGGAAATTTTAAGTTTGGATTGCAAACATAATTATATGGAAATTTTTACTTTTTTTTCCCTTTACGTTGGTCTACTTACCTTGATTTGGAACTTCCAAATTTCTTCCTTTTTTGCACTGAAAAGTATCGATAATTCATCAAGGAAATAATTATACTACGATAATTTAAATGAAATTCATCGTAATTTGGCCCATGGCAACAGCAGTGTGGTAATTGAAGGGGAAGAAAGAGGAAATTCCCATTCCCCTCTGAACACTTTCCAGGAACCTCGTTGCCTTTCGCTTTCTAGAGGGGGGACTTGATAATGACATCAAAGCTTCATTTGTAATTACAAAAATTACATTTATAAACAAATAAGAAATCATCAGTTTATCGGGCTTTAATTGATAATTTATGCACACGATTCCTTATCGAAAGTGTGGTAGATAAAGTTTCTGTTCCCCATGAATCGACATTGCCAACTGACATGGTCGATATGGAAAATATGTTGTATGGTGATAGAGAGATGGTACTTCTTGCTGAGTATTTCGAAACTGACTGAGAAAAATCATTAAGCAGATTGTCGATGAGGAGTTGCAGAATCGGGTAGAAGTATTATCGGTTTCCACAAGAGTGCGAACGGGCATTTCCCCTTATGAATTTACAGATGACTGATATTAGAAATAGATTAAGTGCGAAAACATTGTCTAACTTGTTGTTCATCAGTGTTAATGGCCCACCGCTGGGCAAGCTCAAAGTAGATAAGCTAGTTATTTCTTCGCTGAAGAATGGACATCTTCCACTGCTGATGATTTACCACGAAAAAGTTCTGGAGGCCAACAGGAAATACACCCGATTTCAGATTTGTTTTAAGGTGTCAAATTACGAGTTATGAAAAATGTATACTTGTATTACTAATGGCTTATTTGTGTTATTCAACTTTGTACCTAATTTTTATAAGTCTCTTTTTTGCTTTAGGTAAACTACTTTGAACAAATATTCATAATAATTGCAATTATGCATATTTGTAACTTAAATTTAACGTGTTGTTTTAGTGATTACACAAATTACATATATGAACTTACTTTATGGAGATGCTCTCACAGAGGGTACCCGAGCACCTTTATACACTATGAGAAACTGATTCTTTAAGTCTTTTGTGAGAAAAATACTGTGAACTGAGAAACTATAACCTTCTCCATATTATACAGGGGTATTTTCCTGTGCATAGAAGTTTCTTTTGGAATGCGTTAAGAAACTAACACTTCCAAGAATACTCTTTTAGTACAAGTATATTTTAGGCACACACTAATTTCTCCCCACCTCGAAGTGCTTCAATTTCCTCACTGACAAACACTTTACCATTTGATACTGTAAACGTCAGCTCCACCGTTATTGTTACTAGTGGCGAAGTGTAATCTCACAAATACGGTAAGCCCGACAAACTGATAACATGACATTTAATGTATCATAAAATGTTTAAAATTACAATCAGAATTCTACTTTTCTTATTGAGTTAAAAAAAAGCTACCAAATCTATTTATTTAAAGAACGTTCTTATCTGTATTTCTAACATTGTTTAGAGTTGAATTTATGTGCATATATACATATGAATCTTTTTTGTTGTTTTTGTTGTTTATTTTAACAAGAGAAAATGAATATATAAGCAATAGTAGATGGAAAGTAGTCTGTTATTATTATTATTATTATTATTATTATTATTATTATTATTATTATTATTATTATTATTATTATAGAAATATTTACATGAGGAAAACACGCAATATGTATTAATGGAATATTGCCATTTAGCTCCACTATAAATATTTTGAATTTCAGTTCATATTTTCTTCTTTCTGGAATTCGCAGGGGGATGAGGAGAATATCCTCCTCAGTTGCTATTTTCATTTCCAGAATGTTTGAAAATGGAGGGAGAGAAAAAGAAAGTACATTCTTACTGTTAGCTGCCAAATTCCTTGGATAAGCGTTTTTTACTTGCACCTTTCACTTTTAAAGTAAGTACAATATTGTATTTAATTAATGCATTACGTGGTAATGACTTAACTAGAAATGTTAATTCTCACAAGTAAACCTTACGTTTGGGTGAATCGAGTTGCTGACTGAGACACATATGAAAAAGTAGTACTAAACGTGGTCAGTATTTCAGTGAAGTTTTAGGTGCGAAGCTCCAGGGGTTTAGGAGATATAGCTACCAGAACATTACATGGAAGTACAGAATAGTCTTCATACAGTTGGAGGTAAACGCTCTGTAAGACCTCTTGTAACGACAAAAGATGAATAACAAATATATGGGTACATATTAGGACTAGGGAGAAGTCATATAGTAAGGGTATACCTGACGGCGGCCATCTTGAAATCCGCCATTTTGAATTAAGGTTAAGTTTTTAAAATAGGAATAGGGTCATGTGATACATGATTTAAGGCGCAAATTTAATCAGAAGAACAATGGTGACGTTAATTTTGATTTACGCGCCATTGGTAAAAAGTTACAGGGAAATTAAATATTGTTGCAGCATATGTATTAGTCCTTTACCCCACCTTGTAAATTTTGTGTTAATGATAATAATTAAATAAAAAGCAGATGAATAAATATTAGGTCTATGGTAAGAGTTGCCTTGATGGCGGCCATGTTCAAATCCGCCATTTTGAATCAGACAAAAGTTTTAAACAAAACGCATAACAGTGACACCTTATTAATAGCAAATTTTACCATAACTCCAACGGTATAACCATTTTTGCTTTATCATTAACCAGCACAAAATTAAATGGATCGCTCCTTACGACTACTGCTTTGACGGAATTGTTAACGACAAATGTGTCAAGTGTAACTCGATTGCCTTTGTCAGGTGTGCTCACTGTGAGCAGAGCATTTGTGCAAGTCATGCACTCTTTTCTGAACTACATATTGATTGTACTAATTGAGGACTTTTCTGGAAGAAAGACCCAAGTTCAATTATGACTCAATTCCACTTTGGTCATTTTTCCTTAAATTAGCAACTTGTTTATGCGATAACAAGTGCTGGTTAATGATAAAGCAAAAATGATTATACCGTTGGATTTATGGTAAAATTTGCTATTAATAAGGTGTCACTGTTATGCGTTTTGTTTAAAACTTTTGTCTGATTCAAAATGGCGGATTTGAACATGGCCGCCATCAAGGCAACTCTTACCATAGACCTAATATTTATCCATCTGCTTTTTATTTAATTATTATCATTAACACAAAATTTACAAGGTGGGGTAAAGGACTAATACATATGCTGCAACAATATTTAATTTCCCTGTAACTTTTTACCAATTGCGCCTAAATCAAAACTAACGTCACCATTGTTCTTCTGATTAAATTTGCGCCTTAAATCATGTATCACATGACCCTATTCCTATTTTAAAAACTTAACCTTAATTCAAAATGGCGGATTTCAAGATGGCCGCCGTCAGGTATACCCTTACTATATGACTTCTCCCTAGTCCTAATATGTACCCATATATTTGTTATTCATCTTTTGTCGTTATTAGAGGTCTTACAGAGCGTTTACCTCCAACTGTATGAAGACTATTCTGTACTTCCATGTGATGTTCTGGTAGCTATATCTCCTAAACCCCTGGAGCTTCGCACCTAAAACTTCACTGAAATACTGGCTACATTTAGTACTACTTTTTCATATGTGTCTCAGTCAGCAACTCGATTCACCCAAACGTAAGGTTTACTTGTCAGAAGCAACTCGAGTTGAATCAACGCAAGATAATTAATATCGCATTCTATGGACTGGCATTTTAAGAGGGTGGCTTCCGTGCTTAAGCACTCACCGAAATTTTATTGCAACTTTTTATTGTTTTATATATATTACATAATGTTCACATTTCCAGGAATAAAGTTAGCAAAGCCCGTTCCGAAACAAGCAAAGCCCCCCGAACAAAATCGTAAATATTCCACCTAATTCTATGAAATGGAAACCTCAACTAAAATTACGCACAAATATAATTATTTTATCATGTACAGTAGCGTTTGGCAAATTTATACATATGTTTAAGGTATTAGACTTACATTCTATAAGCTATTAAGGACCAGGCCCCATGTAGGAGGAAAACCAGTTATTCCCAATAACTCCTGAGAGTGTATACCTAAATTAAACAATTCATCACTAATATAAATATATAATTCTACACAGAAACTTCTTACTATGTGTTAGGAAAATCATTTTATAATATATTAACATTGAAAGATGCCTTCAACGCTAAAACTAAACCCCCGGAGGGAACCTTCACACCTTCCCAACAACGCATGCAATCCCCAGCAATAATTGCTTCGTTCCCTGAGCAGCACTGCCCGTAAACCTGTCTAGCGAGCTGGCGAGGCTCAGACGGAAGGGACTTCGAGTGTTTCCAACCTAGTGTTTTGTTACTGAAAAAAAAAAAACGAAATGTTGAAGTATTGACTTTATTTTATGAGAAACCAAATATAAAGAAAATATACAGTAGAAAACAAGGTAGGCCCGGCCTCAGAACCTCATAGTACCCTTTGCCTCTATTTGTAGCAGAGTGGTGCTTGAGCGATTGACTAGAAATTCAAACTCCGATTAGTGACAGTTTCACAATCTTGTTTTATTACAAGTGTAAATTATTTAGTCAGTACAGAAGGGACTGTGGATCGTGTTCAGAGTTGATGATGATAGATTTTGGTGAGTCAGAGTAGGTCACAGAGGATGAGAATGATTCATGGAGGGTGGTGGGTCACGGCGGGTCAGAGTGGGTAACGGTGGGTCACAGTGAGTCGTGGGTCACGGCGGGTGCTGGGCCATGGTGGGTCGTGGACCAGATGGGTTATGGTGGGTGGTGGGTCAGTGGGTCAAGTTTTCATTGACCCATGCCAAATCTGGTACTGTTTGATCAAATATATAGTTATACACTAATAAAAAGTGAAAATCTTATGTCGGCGGAGTATCGCCCCCCGAATAAAATCTCAAAGACAATGCTTTCAGCAACAAAGCTATAGAATTGCGATAGCACATTGCTAGAGAGCTTACATTTGGTTTCAAGAGTCGAAGGTTTGATTTCAAGCTATATGAGTTCTTGGACGACATTGAGAGAGATAGATTCAAGTATGGAGAGAGAGAGGGATGATTATGATTTATATACACAGATTTAGAACTGGGGAAAAATGATCGGGCAACATACGTATTACGAAGAAAATTGTGATTTTGTGAGACAGAAGAAGGGAAGGTTTCGAAGTGCGAGGATCACACTAGGCAGTTGTCGAATTAAGGTGGAGAACTGTGTTTAGAGCAATATATGATTACGAAGGGAGAGAAAGTTCTTGAGAACTGAGGAATTAACAATTTAAAAAAAAATCTGAAGCTTCCGAGACGGGTTACGAACCACGTACCTTGTAGTTATCGAACCATGACTTTATCCATTCTGCTACGGATAACTCTATGTACTCGTTCACATATGTTTCCTTTAGCTACGTTGAAACCTAGCTTAGTGGGATATCCCAAAAGTTGAGTCGGCGAATGCGCCATTCAGATTGAACGTAAACGTATTGTAAATTAGTTACAATGTGCATAATGAAGTTCCCCTTGTTCAGGACACATTTTAAAGCAGTAACGTTTGTTACTATTGTGTTAGTTAAGTTACATTTGATAGAATCATCTCATAAAGTAGTGCCAAACCCTCTGTTACGTTTTTGAACAGAAATAGAGCAAAACATTGCTTGCACAAACATATAATAGTATCATTTGCATGCAAATTTATAACTTAGAAAAGGTGGTGGCTTGTTAGATGAGGAGTTAGTGAACAGGATTCTTCTGCTGGTGGTCTTAGGTTCGAATCTCGTCCATTCTTGTTGCTTCTTTTCCTTTAGCTACACAGAGTTTGTGCATTTCGGATCTTCAAACTTGAATCAAATCTAATACCGGTTACTGAATTAAAAGTAGCTGACATTATTTTCAAATACGAGACGTTATTACATGCTTGTCAGTAGCTCACAATACTCTACTTTGATATCAACTCTTGTAGCCTTCCTTTAACTCATTTCTTGACGTGTTTTGTTACAAAATTAATGAATCATGGCGGACAAAATTGCTTTACCAGTTAATGGTGACTGCTTTGAAACCAAATGCAAAGTATGAGAATTAAAATTATCATATCTGTAGTTTGGTGTGGAGAAGAAACACAATTGCAAACGAAAGGTTCAATAACAACCCACGTTCTAAATTATTGAACCTTTCGTGGGTTGCTATTGAAAACGCATGCACACGGTGTTTGTCAATAAGAAACCCGAGAAACCCGAGAAAGCTCGCGCCGAATGTACTTTATTATGGACAAACACCGTGTGCATGAGTTTTCTCGGGTTTCTTCCGTTTCCTCCCGCTTTCTTCATCCCACGATCTCATTCATTTCTCACCACCACGGTCTAAATTAGCGTAGTCGGCATAAGCATGGAACGTAAAACTTAACATATTTCATTTCGTTTTTTTTTCTTCTTTCTTTTTTATAACTGCATCTCACTTTTCCTGTGACTAGTGCAATAAGCGAGTATTCAGTGAATTAAACCACTAAAACATATATTCATAGCACAATAGTGCAGACGAAGTTTAGTCCTTTGGCAATGTTCAGCATGGAAAGCAAAATAATAATAATAATAATAATAATATTGAAAATTAGTTAACGAATTCCTCTCCGAAAAAGATCACCCGTACAGTTGTTTTTCAGAAGGTAATTTATAATTGTACTTACGTTGGTTGAAATTCCTCCATAGTTGTGGGAGCGAGACACTCAAACCATCCCTACCAAGAGGTGAATGTGACATGTATAAGTAGTCAAATACGAACGATATTAGTGTCGAATTCATGTGCAAAGATGAATAGCGACACTGTGGATGTTGCGTAAGTCCAAATTAAGCCTTGGTTGGCATGGAGTTGACAATGAGAGGGTGACAGGAAAAAATAATCGAAAATATCCTATATTTGTGTCGAATGGATAGTTTTCGGGATCACTGACAGAAATGGCGATATTTCAGATGTGGATATGTCCAGAGTTGGCCCTATTGGCATGGAGTGATAGGGGGAACCAGTGAAGAGTTCAGACCAGTTCCTTTCCGGTGCGTTTCAATACACTGAGAGTGAAAATGATAACGCACAAATATTGATATCACATTCGGAATTATCGGAGATATGATTTCTGGGGAAGTTTCGTTGCTTAAGGGAGGTATTACTGGTCACTCCCTAAAATCGTCACTGCTTTGCAGGGGCGTAGAAAGGAATTTATTTCAGCGATCGAAAGCTTGACAGGAATTTATTTTAGCGATTAAGTTCATATTTTACAAAAATGTCCATCATCATCTCTAAAATTAGATACCGGTATAATTTACAAGAAAGTAGTGATTTCCTGGGGGCAGGAGCTGTGGATTACCAAGGCCTTCATCCTGTGTATGTTCCTGCTGCTCTGAATTGTCATAAGCTCTTCTTCAAATGTAAGACATAAAATGTAAATAATAAACGTATAACATAGAATATAATATAAATAGAAAATATAACTAAGAAATAGAAAATAATTACAAAATAAAGTTGAAGGACAAGTTCTTTTTAACAATAATACTTGAAAGTAAAATATACTTTTAAAACAATTTTGCATTTATGCAGGGCTACAAACAAGTGAGGAGTGCTATGTAATAACAAATATAATATTTGAAAATAATTTCGAATAAAACTAGCTGTGATTACATTACTTCAAAATTGAACTCGTGGAATTCACAGTATGAGCATAGATCATATAAAATAATCAATAAGAATGTTCTTGATTCGATACTTCGACCATCCACATAGGAGTAACTTACATGAACCATTCACCTAACAGACAATGACGGGCAGGGTTTGGCACAACTTTATGAGATAGACTACTTTATGACGCACAGGGTCTATAAAATGTAAATTAATTCACACAATAGTAACAACATTTACTGCTTTAAAAATTGTCCTGAGCTAAGTTACAAGTGGTTTGCGTCTTATCTGAATGACACATCCACCGACTCATTTTTTTGGAATATCCCATTAAGTTAGCTTTCAACGTAGCTAAAGGAAATGTATGTAAACGAACATAAAGTTATCCGTAGCAGAATGGATCAAGTCATGGTTCGATAACTACAAGGTTCGTGGTTCGAAATCCGCCTCGGAAGCTTCAGATTTTTTAATTTGTTAATTCCTCAGTTCTCAAGAACTTTCTCTCCCTTCGTAATCATATGATGCTCTAAAACCAGTTCTCCACCTTAATTCGACAACTGCCTAATGTTATCCTCGCAGTTCGAAACCTTCCCTTCTTCTGTTTCATAAAATCACAATTTTCGTCATAATACGAATGCTGTCTGATCATTTTTCCCAGTTCTAAATCTTTGTGTATAAATCATTTATCTCTGTCTTCATATTTCGATCTCTTTCCCCTCTCCGTCTCTTTCAATGTCGCGCAGGAACTCATATGGCTTGAGATCAAAGCTTCGACTCTTGAAACCAAATTGAAGCTTTCTAACAATGTGCTATCGTAACTCTATAAATTTGTTCCTAAAAGCATTGTCTTTTAGATTTTATTCGGGGGGGGGGGGATTCTCCGCCGACATAAGATTTTCACTTCTTATTAGTTTATTACTATACATTTGATCAAGCAATATGTATTTATGAAACTTAAGGGAGGGGAATTATACCCTCCCGTCCTGCCCAAATGACCCCGCTGGAACATTTGCTTGCAATTACTGAAAAGAAATGAAATGAATAATTGAATAACACTCATTTCTGTCAGTAGATATTTTAGAGCTATGTGCCTGCATTACAGACTTTAGGAAGCACAGAACCTAGTGCCGTTATTGGCAATTTCCATAGATTTCTTAGGGAGCATCTTACTAGCTTGCATTCTTAAAGAAGGGAAATAATGAAACTAAAGGTATTTATGAAGCTCTGGGAACATTGTGAGACTTTTTTATTTTAAAAAATAGGCTCTTAAAAATATTTCAGAACAAACGAATGGAAAAGACTGTTTTAAAGCTATAACGTTGTAAACTTGATTCCTGTTTATTTTCAGCTGAATGAAATGAGTGTACTACGTCACACACACTGCTTTAAACAAGAAAATGTGGAGGAAGGGAGGAGTTGGATTGAATACTAGAAGCAACCAATCGATTGAGACAAGTATTTTTGGATGCATAAGAAAACGGGGCAATAGTTTGTTTTTAATTTGGACTTATAATTTGTGTAACGATTTCTATGGCACGAACTGTACCATGTAATAATAACACAGGTATAATTTTGAGAATGTATACTGGGCCTTTATTTTAAGAGTATCATGTTAGTAAATCCAGTTAGTCCGATCCAGTTAGTGAATCTGAAATAATCCACGTGCCAGTTAAGACTTAAGATTACAGGCAGCCGGAATTGAAACCTAGAAGGTCCCCATTAGAAAACGAGAACGTTATATGTTTACTTGTATGTGCTCTATAAAGTAACTTCGCCATTACCGTATCATATGCTCTGTCGGTTAAATCAAGTTAAATCCAATGTCCCTATTTCTGTCATGCACTTGGGGCTATGTCTTCTTTAAAGATCTTGGATTTCTGACTACTATCTAGGGATGGAAGGGATCTATAAAGAAGAAGAAAAACTGCTTTGTTTGAAGAAAAAAATAGTTTTTTTCAGCATTTGGAGTGGGACATTTTGAACATTTTTTCTTTAAAAAGAATATTTTAGTGGACAATATTTTCTAAGATTGTTTTTCCATTGTAACCAAAAGAAGGGGGAAAACTCACTTGATTAATACACTGAGAAAAATCCGTTATCCGGACAGCGGTATATTGTACAAATATACAGAATCCTTATGTTCCTTACATAAGTCAGTACTTAACGTCCGTGATCCATATGCTACATACTTTTCGCACTTAGATGCTACATCATGCTGTTGCAAGATGTTTGATGCTTACCAGTCTTTCGTATCCTGACCGCCTATATGCAGTTCTTTCGTTCATGCGGAAAGTAAGTTTATTCGGAACACTTATATGGGAAGTGCGTATAAAATATACGTTTTTCAGTTAAGTCCATAAACTACAAGATTTACGCATGCAACCTTCGTTCTTACGTACGCCACATACGTTTTCTCAGTGTACATACTCATGAGAAAAAACTGGAAAAAATGAAGTATAATCGGTTAAATTAATTAAAGAGAAATTCTCAAACCGACAAATCGCTGGGTGAGTGGGCTTTCTAGTTCCTGCGAATTGTTTACAAAGCTATTCATTTAATGATCAACGCTAAAACTGTTTTAATGAGATGCTCTATGGTGTTAGCGATAACTGTTCTGAAAATGTATTCGATTCCCTGAAAAATATATCATTTAAAATTTGTGATTAAAATAAAACTTGATTATAACATTTATTGAGACTGCTAAAATACGAAGAGGAAAATGCTTGAAACGCTCCCCACAAGTTTCTTATTTGAAAATATTTAGCACCATATAACAGAAAAGAAAGAAGAAATTGTCAGTAATCTATATTACAAAATTGAATGTGACTATGTTTGTGACTCCTAATCTGTTGAACCATCCGACCGATCTCGATCAAATTTTCAACATTGATAAGGTTCAGTGCTGGGAGTGTTTTTATCTATTCACTTTGATGGTGTAACTTAGGGAAGGGGATGGTATAAAATAAATAGAACCTAATAACTCTGGAACCAAACGACAAATCTCGATCAAATTTTGAACGTAGATGAAGTTCGGGCCTGGAATTGAATTTACTTATTCACTTTGACGGTAGAACTCAGAGGAGGGGGATGGGAAGGGAAGATTCATAAAAGTAAATAAAACTTTAATAACTCTTGAACCACCAGACTGATCTCGATCAAATTTTCAGTCTAGATGAAGTCCGAACCTGAAACGTTTTTTGCCGTATCACTTTGACGGTGTATTTAAGGGAGCGGGAGGGGGATATACATTTAAAATGATCTAAAATGACAGTTATTAGTGCTGGATCTATCGATTTCTAGCTCACTGAGTGAACAGTCACAAATTTGATAGCGTTTAAATCCAAATTCAGCCCACAACTTGTGGAAGTGGAGTTATATAAAAATGATCGAAATGACCAATATCAGTGACGAGTTTATAGTCTTTAGGGTAACTGAGATGAACAGTAACACTTCCAATGCTGTGGCCCGCAACATGAGATGGGGATGGAATGAATGAAAGTCATCGAAAATGACCGATATCAATAGTAATAGTAAAAAGTGACTGACTAACAGAACATATTACTATTTTTTTTTTCTTAATTTAACCCAGCGAAGCGGGTAATTGATGCTAGTGATAAACTAGAATCATATCCAAGATATCGGTTTATGGCTTTAATTCTGCAAATTTAAGTATTTGATGCTCTTCGAAAGGAGGACGAGGTGTAAGCAAGATTTTATACGAAAACAAAGCTAGTTTTGTATCTGCTTCTTGAATTCTTACTTCTTTATTGCATTTGAAGTTGAATATAGGCGACCAGTAAAGCACATGTATCAAAATGTTCAACTTCCAGGTACTTGAGAAGGTTGTTATATAACAAAAACGACACTTGAGATGTGGGTGTTGTATAACTTACACTTGCTGGCAACAACTTTTAAGCCAGTTGAAATCCAATCAAGACGCTTAATCCCGAGCTGAACACATAAACTCGCAAGTATATAAATTGAGTGTTATAAACATACTTTCTTAATTGTAGAATCCACTACAGGGGAAAAAATTGGTACTTAAACTAGTGAGTTCTAGGCGCTAGAAAGTAAATATCGTATTATTAGTAAAAAGTAAAGTAACGACTTTATTATGAAAATAAAATACCCAGAAAAGCTGACTTTATTTTTCATTTCTACTATGAAATATGTTGTATTCTTGTTTCTAACAAGGACTTCGGATGCTGAGCTCTCAGTATAGATTTTAACAGCTTCATTGTTAAGAATCTGTAGAGAGATGTAAATCATTGGGGTATGCAATTAAGTAAGAACTGAAGTTACATGATCTCAAAACAAAGTTTAAATAACATTATCAGTAAATGTGTCTATTGACAAATTACTGTATTTCAAGTTATGTTTATATAAAGTGCATTAGATAACATACAATAATAGTATTATACAATACAATTTATATAATATTCAATAATAGTAAATAAACAAAAATAAATGAGCAAACAAATTGTAATCTATAATTTGAACTGAATACTACAGAAAGGTATATGTTTTATAAGTTCCTTCTTAACAAAATATTCATTGAATTTAAAATGTTAAACCTCATTCACGTGTTTACATTGCTCCGAATATTTCTCCGGATTTGCAAGTCATGCATTACATTATTATTCTGTCACAATTCCAAGATTTTGAAGATTTGTTTAAGGTGCAGTAGAGAGGCAACTTTGATCGAATTCCTATAATATTATTTCGTTTCACCACAAACCTCTATAACACGTTTTGAAATCCTTTTCATACACGTGTACGTTCCTGGAAGACAAACGAGAAAAGAATCAATGCACTGAAGAAAGCAGCTAGTTGAAAAGTTCCAGTAGTTTTCTCTTTTTTCATCTTTCCTCAAAGCATTGTCTTTCTTCAAAGTTTATATCTGAGTTCAAGTCGGTGGCGGAACACATTGTCGAAGAGAAAGTATCGGGGTTAGTTTAGGAACGGTTTAATGGTGCGTGCAAAATTTCGGAGGACATATTACCTCACAATATCGGCAAGTTTCATGTGATGATACCACAAAGCCACTATCAAAGTTGTTTCTTTTTTTCTTTCTCCACTCGATCTTCTCTAGATTTGATTCTTTACTCTATATCTCGAGGAAAACGAGGAAGCCCAGTAACATGAACGGAATCTTTGATTTTTTATTCGTAAATCGTGAAAAAAATGAATCTACGAAGAGGGGAAAGTTAATAGAAAAGAATATTGCGTTTGAGATGCGGTATGGTTTTGTGGTATAAACGATAAAAAATAATAAGATAAATAAAAAATGAACATAGTTTATAAGGGGACCGCGGAGTCCCAGCGATAGAGCGTGCACCTCTTTTGCATGGGATCCTTCGTTCGACCACAGCTCGCGCCAAATGGTGGTCAAACACTGTATGTGTGGGTTTCCTCGCGGTTCTCCCATTTCCTCCCACTTTATTCATTCCACCTTTTCATTCACCTTCTCCTTTCTCTATCCAGCATAACAGTCGGACGTAAACCCAAAGATTTCATTAAATTTCAGATTCGTTTACAAAGATATGGTATTCGATTATAATAATAATGCTTGCCTGTATGCATGTGAGTGCGTCGTCTTATAAGACCCTCCCGCTGGCCTAATGTCTAAAGCTCTAGTTTGGTGCATGTGGTCCTGATTTCCATTCCTCTTGAGAGAGCATTACACAGTGGTAGGGATTCCAACTTAAACCCTAGCTAGGGCAGCGGCTCAAACAACTTCGTGCTTAAAGTGTTAGTTAAATTCCAAGAATCAATGAAACAAACCAAGGAACATCGTCTTATAAGTGCATTTGGTACTAATACTACACTTTCAATTGACAGGAGAAAGAGCACTTTTTTTTTTTTTTTTTAAGGAAAATTAATCTTGCAATTTTGACACTGTGACAGGCTTAAGATTTTTTTGTTAAATTAAAAATGTATGCGATACAATGGCTTCTTAAATGAGAGACTACACATTTTCACTTCATATTCCCAGCATCGTACTGCATTTTCTATACTGACAATACAGATGCTGGTGCATTTTCATCGGAATAAATTGAACATATCAAGCTCAGTAAATTGATCGCTTCCTGAGGGAAAACTCCGTTGCTAGTAAATAAATTATCTGGGTAGTAGTAACTCGATGAAACCATATTTTGCTATTTTAACATATTTCTGGGCTACTAGCTAGCGAAAAAAATGACAAAAAATGTATTCTTAGCGAATTCACGGCCTTACTTAAACACTTTATAAACGAAGGGTTTTTTTCTAGTCAAATGTGTGTGTGAAAAGATCTGAAACAACATGAAAGCAACGCACTGAGCAAGTTTCATCCAAATTGGACCCTTTTGGAGGGCTTTAGCTGTATTGTAATGATAGAAGTGTTTCAATAATTGCATTCTTAGTAGAGAAGAAATAAATGACATGGTTTTCCGCAAAACAAAGATATATCTCTTGTTGGACGAATGTGCTAAGGAGTTATCATACGACAGTGGTTCGAAACATCTAAATTCCGTTTCGTTGTTTGTTATTATTATTATTATTTTATTTTATTTTCGTTACTGATTTCTACGTATTCGATTAGCTAATCTCGGCAGAATTAGGAAACTACTTGGTTAAATGAGTAAATATTAATTAGTCATGTGGTATTCGGTTGGAGTAACTAAAAAAATCGGTGTGTTATGTATTGACAAAGCAACTTTGTTACTAGTAACCTAATTTTCGCTACTTAGCCCTGAAAATTTTCTTACGTGTTAGTGTATAAGTCACTCCACTCAACTAACATCGAACATTCTCGGTATCAGAGTCACCGGTATAAACCACTGCAGGACATCTTAGCTTTTAATGCAGTAGGCTTCGTTGCACTTTTGCAACAGACAAGTTGTTCCACTCGCGTTTGCGGGCCTTAAAGATTATACACTAAAATTTGAGAGTCCAGATCCCCTGCGTCGGTGTGTTCCTGAGCATGAATACCACTGCTAATTGAACAGCGTTTATTCAGAAACCTTTTATGAAACAACATAGGATTTAGTAGGATCACTACAATTAAATCCTACCTACTTGGCAAGTAACGATAAAAAATAATGAAATATATAAACATTCATCCCTAAAAGAGGATTGTGGGCTATTACAATGTCCAAACAAAACGTATTGTCTTTCGTTCTCAGATACCAAATACAACTTTCGCATCAAAACAATAGTGTAAATCAAGAAATATGTGCATGCTCAAATAGAGAATAATGCACATATATTTGCA
Organism: Thermobia domestica; assembly: GCF_964235325.1. NCBI lineage: Eukaryota > Metazoa > Arthropoda > Insecta > Zygentoma > Lepismatidae > Thermobia > Thermobia domestica. The sequence goes on along the minus strand of NC_137459.1, from coordinate 270,330,042 downwards.
CGAAATTAGACTAGTACATCAAACGATATAAGTCTATAATTCGTTGGTAACTTTTATGTGAATATATGGTACACTCCACATCAAAAAAATGCGACAGCTAACGCCGTGCAGTTAGGCCACCCAATATACACCTTCTTATCCCATAATCGTGTCGGGTAAAGAGAGCCCCTCTCTCTCTTCCTTTCTTCTCTCCCATACTAAAATTAGATAATGAGTGCAATTCTTATTTCAAATTACTAATGTATTAGTATCGATAAAATGTAATAACAAATCCGAGACGAAACAAGATTCATAGGTTGATGTAGGGTGAAACCGAATCATACACAATGAAAAATTGAAACCAATCAATGTCTATCACACATAGATTCAGAAATGAGGCTGAGAGAGAGAGAGAGAGAGAGAGAGAGAGAGAGAGAGATGAGAAGAGAAGAAGAAAGAAAAGGGAGAACACATAAAACTGTGGAATTCAAACGTAGTAAAGAAAAAAACTAACATTATAAAGTTCCGTTTCGAGAAATCCAATAGTAATATAGAAATAACGTTTGTTTTTACACATTTTTTTCAGAACTATTCGCTTCTATAGAGGATACTTTAAACATTTATTATGACATTTTCATAATGGATAGCATACTCAATTTCAAGTAGAACTGTAGACCTCCGAGACACATCTAGGATAATGTCAAAAGTTTAACAAATATGCTTTGTTTCCGCGTGGTTCGATTACAAATTCGGTAGTGTTCATTGGACGTTTATTACATTATAATATACCCGTTTGAGACTACTAATGCAAGTTGAACAAAAAAAAAAAACGAAAAGAAAAGAAAAGAGAAAGAAAGAAAACGAAAATTGAAGAGTGTTATTTTACCGCTAAATTTCTGTCACAAATACCCTATATTAAAAGTCCAAATTTATGTTTCTCATAGATGTAGGTTGTTTCAAATTCCAACGTGTATAAAACACATTGAATTCTAGGATGGGAACAAATTTTGTGTCGAACTAGTATAAATAAAAAATTTTCAAATAGCCAAAGAGGTTAAAATTGTGTAGTTTTTTTTTCGAAGATTTATCTGTTCCGTACATCCAGCATTGATTTCATCTCTTCCGGATAAAACGAACACGATAAGAGCTCAAACGGATCATCGTGTCAGTCGGGTGATGTTGGTTAGATTATAGACCATCACCGGGTTGAGGATTCAAATCCGTAGTGACCCGGTAATTCGACTGAGACTCGGTAACACAGAGGATAAAAAAATATATTTTACTTATTCCCTTGCGTTTAAACAGTATTTCTGCCAGAGATGACCAGGACTGGAGATGTTATCCACAGAGCACGAAAAACACGACGCCGAAGTTAACAGTTAATTAGATTCTCCAGACCAGGTGTGTTGGGCTCTTGCTCCGTTTTAACTTTGGAACATGAAGTGCGTGTGAGAGAGAGGGAGGGAGAGAGAGAGAGAGAGGAAGAAGTGAAAAATGGAAATACAGGATAGGGAAACGTCAAAAAAGAGAGAGAAGGTCGGGACGAATATAAATATGAAGCATACATATCATTGCAGTGTATGATGTAGAACGCACACACTGTTTACTCGAACTATCGGCAGTGATGCTTTGTAAGTTCTCCATCAGAAGACGAATCTGTGTTTGCAGCCACTATTTTATTGGAAAAAATCGTACTACCTGATGGGGAATCGAGCCAAGATTTTCCCTGTGGAAGTCTGACACGTTAACACTACACCACCGATTGCTTCAGCCAAACTTTGTTTAAAAAATGGTGTAGTATTTCCTTCTGAGAACGATAATACGAAAAGTGTATACTGCAGATCAATGATGTTTTTGGAATGTCCTGGTAATTCCCTTGCCCTTTCCCAACTAACATTTGTAAATCGTCTCTATCACGATGCAGGTGTTTGCTTCCACATTCTTATGTATTGCTTGTCCACTATGATAAGTCGATTCTTCACAATCACTTTGTAAAAGAAATAACTTTGGCTTGAACAGGACTTGAACCTAGGTTAGGCAGCTGTATTATTCAGAAACGCTATTGCGTTACCCCTACACTATAATTCCACCTGAAATTAGAAGCCAAATATTACTTACTTTAACCCTGATCCTTTTTATCGAACCGGCTTCTTCCTGTAACGTTATTTGCACCAAAGTGCACAACGAAATTCATTTATTCGACGGCCTAGAGAGAAATTAGTGCCCACTGATAAAGGAAAAACGTACAATCGAGGAAAAATAGAGAAATAAAACATATTTTGCAAGTTTAAAAGTGTGATAATAATAATAATAATAATAATAATAATAATAATAATAATAATAATAATAATTATTATTATTATTATTATTATTATTATTATTATTATTATTATTATTATTATTATTATTATTATTATTATTATATATTATAAAATTGAAAGTAACTATGTTTGTGGCTCCTAATCTCTTGAACCAGCCGACCGATCTCGATCAATTTTTCAACATTGATAAAGTTCGGGCCTGGGAAGCTTTTCTATCATCTCCTTTTAACGGTAAATCTTAGGGGAAGCAGAAGGGTTGATATATAAAAAATGAATAAAACGTAATAACTCTTGAACCACCAGACCGATCCCTATCAAGCTTTCAACATAGATAAAGTTTGGATCTGGGACGATTTTTTTATCATTTCAGTTTGACGGTGCAACGTAGGGGCCGGAGAGAGGAAGATATATGTAAAAAAAAAAAAAAACTGGAAATAAAAGTGGCTGTTTTTGTGTCTTCATCACTCTTGAACCACCCGACCAACCTTGATTAAATTTTCAACATAGATGAGGTTCGGGCATAAGATGGTATTTATCTATTTGCTTTGACGATATAACTTAGGGTTGAGGGGAGGGAGAAGTAAAAAGTGTAAATAAAACTGGATAACTCGTGAAACAAAGGATCAATTACAATGAAATTTTTAATGTAGGTGAGGTTCGGGCCTGAGATGATTTTTTTTCATTTCACTTTCACGGGAGAACTTGGGAATTGGAATGGGAGAGGGAGATATATAAAAATAGATAATATTTAATGACTCTTGAACCACCAAACCAATCTTGATCAAATTTTAAACCTAGATGAAGTTCGAACCTGAGATGTTTTCTGTCATATCACTTTGACTGTGTAACTTAAGAAATGGAGACGGGGAGCGACACTTAAAAAAGAACGAAAAATTACTGCCATACGTGACGAATCTATAATTTCTGGAGCCGCTGAGATTAACAGTGACACATCTAATGTTGTTTAAGACCAAATTCAGCTCCTCAACTTGGAGGAGGGGGAGATACATAAAATGATCGAAATAACCAATATCAGTGTCGAATTCATAGTTTTCCGGCTCGCTGAGGACGTTTTTTTGATTCAGCTTGCATTAGTAGTCTGAAATGGAGGATATGACCAACGCTATCTACTTGGTATATTGTAATATATTTTGGGTCAGTACATCCAATGAACACTACCAAATTTGTAATCGAACCACGCGGAAACAAAGCATGTTTGTTAAACTTTGACATTATCCTAGATGTGTTTCGGAGATCTTCAGTTCTACTTGAAATTGAATATGCTATCCATTATGAAAATGACAATAAATGTTTAAAACATCCTCTATATATTCAAATAATTCTGAAAAAAAAATATGTTAAAATACAAACCTTATTTCTATATTACTGTTGGATTTCTCAAAACGAAACTTTATAATGTTCTTTTTTTTACTACGTTTGAATTCCACAGTTTTATCTGTTCTCCATTTTGCTTTTCTTCTTCTTCTCTCCTATTTTCTTTCTTTCTCTCTCTCTCTCTCTCTCTCTCTCTCTCTCTCTGTCTCTCTTTCAGCCTCATTTCTGAATCTTTGTCTAATAGACATTCATTGATTTCAATTTTTCATTTTGTGTGTTTCAGTTTCTCCCTGCATCAACCTATGAATTTTCTCTTGTGTCGGTTTTGTTATTTCATTTTATCGAAAGTAATACATGTGTAGTTTGAAATAAGAATTTCAATAACTATATAATTTTAGTATGGGAGAGAATAAAGGAGGAGACCTCTTTACCCGACACGATTATGGGATAATAAGATGTGTATTGGGTGGCCTAACTGCACGGCGTTAGCTGTCGAATTTTTTTGATGCGGAGTGTACAAACTAGTTACGAATAGAAATATCCACAATTCAACTGGTATGTCTGGCTTAAGTATCACACATTTTGATTAGTTTCTGCCAATTCGTACAAAACAAATGCGTATTGGTTTCCTGAAAAACCTAGCATTGCACACAGGGGTGTAGCCAGCAGGTTTATGTAGGAGGGGCCCGTCGTTTTTGAGGGGGGGCAGCTACAAAGCCAAAATAAATTATGTTGCAGCTAGTGTTTTTGAGGCATGAAAAACCGGCAAATTTTAGTTTCTAGCTTATTATTATTATTATTTGTATTATTATTATTATTATTATTATTATTATTATTATTATTATTATTATTTGCTTTTTCGCATAAATTATATTCCAAGTAGTTTTTATTATGTTTAACCAATAACTACTGTCCCGGACCAAATACCTTACCGGACCCGGAATATACCTTTGTGCATAACTAGTTTAGTTTAAGCCCTTGTACACAGAACCTATCTACATAAGGCTGATTTTCTTTGAAATTTCACTTATTTTCTTTAAGATTTCCTGACAAAAATAATCATTTATTATTTGTTACTAAAAGAAACAATTATTTTATTAACATCTATGTCTTATTTCCTGTTCTAGGGGCCGTCCACATATTACGTAACGCTATTTTTGACCAATTTTTACCCCCTCTCTCCTGCTTGTCACACTTCGTAACGCAAGGCCGAACCCCTTCCCTTTGTTACGTGACACTTTTTGATCTTTGTTTTTTCATTATTTTGATTATTTTAGGGGTTATTACAATAAAAAACTAATTTTAATTGGTAGAACTTTTTATTACAAAATGTTTATATTATTGTGAATATATTTATAGCGTTTTTCGCCAACAAATCAAAGTATTAGAAAATGGTAGACTCGTAATAATCTTTTATCCCCATAAGGATGTTTAATTAACCAATCATAATTCTTCAAAACTCCCCAAGGAGATCACACCCATCATTTTAGGTCACTGGTGATTGGCAAGGAGAAAGTACTGCGGAAGATGCAGTTAAAAGAGGATTTAAAGCAGGAGCGTCATTTCAGATGTTGCTTGGGGGGGGGCAAGACCCCATGATATAAGTAAAATTTCGCATTTTTATCTGATTTACTACAATTCTTTTGATAAAATCTATATACATATCAAACTCAGGGGGGGGGGGCAAATGCCCCTCCCTGCCCTCCCTAAATGACGCCCCTGATTTAAAGAAATAACATCGACCTCTTCTTCCGAGATACAGTGTGCTTCGTGAATTTGAAGTTCGCCAGTGTTAACAATGCAGAGTTCTGTTCCTCTTCGACCACAGATTCGAAGTGGCTGCACACGTGAAGGAGCACGGACATCTCGTTTATAAACAAGCTTTGGAGCATCTTCTTTGGACTTCGGACTTCAGTTTACCACTATACAAATTCTTTTTTTTCCTAAATTAGTGCGAGAATGGGAATAAACTCGATTTCTTCAGAAATATTTAAATCCAAAAATAATAATAAAAAAGTAGTACGACATTAATATCTGACGAATTAGGTTTTTAATATCTTAAGGTCTGCAAATCGTGCATTGTTCCGTCAAAAAATATTTCAAGAAAAAAAGTTTCTTCTGTTTCACATGCAAAACTTCGAAGAAAAGAGTGGATAATGATTCGAATCAGAAGTTTTAAATAATATTCTCAGAAATAGCGATACAAGTGGCAACGCAAAGGAATATTAAAGCGGTGGTTACGATTACTAACAACTAACTTCAGAAAAGCGTGTGACGTAAATGCAATGCTGCGATAGCCGCAAAACCGAGTTTTATTGTATTGTGATACACACAGGGTTCTTCACCAGTCATGCTGGTGTCTAGTGCGTCTTCGAATAACTTCTGTATGATTCAATTTATATAGGCTATAGTTCGCAACTTTCCGAAATAATGTAATTATTAATTTTTTATATATCTATATAGCTATATATACAGGGTGAACGGTAACTACGTGGACGGGCTTGGACGGGTGATAGTACATCTTAAAAAAGCAAAAAAGTCCTAGTGGACATGGGGGAAATTCCGTCCCGTTTAGCAATGACAGAGTGTTGAAAGCATGGGAACATGAACTTCAGAGGCCAACAGCTTAAAACAGTAGGATCGTGGGGAATGCGGTTAAAAACGCCACTCAGAAAGTCATACCTGCTCTATTGAAAAATGCGTATTTGAAAACGCAGCTACGTGTGCGCACGGGATTAACAATGTGTGACACTTCTTTCCTTTACAGAATGTCCGGGAATCCCTCCGTTCCTTTGGGGAATTGCGTACGCACGCATAGCTGCGTTTCCGAACAACAGCAAAAAAAAACAACAAATTGTTGAAACGTTTGCTTTCAAAGTGTCAAATATAAATCGCAGTAAGCTGTGTGATCTGCTGTTAAAAAAAAAAAAAAAAAAAAAAAAAAAAAAAAAAAAAAAAAAACTTTTCCGATTGGTATAAGGAGAAAATACCATACTATTTTTCGATTGGTATAGTAAAATAGTATTTTTCCATATTGTTTTACCATAAATTATTAATGATATGTAAACTTTGTTATTTTCAAGTGACTGAAATGAGGTAATCTTACAATGATGTTTTAAAAGCTGGTCATTTGGGGGGGGGCAGGAAGTAATTTGGGGGGCCGGGCCCCGATGGGCCCCCCCATGGCTACACCCCTGATTGCACATAAAAATGTACCCTTTCTGGGACCTAGTGCCTACCCAACCCTCTATCCGTCACTGAGTCTAAGGGCGTTAAAATAATGTAACAATGAAAGTGAAATTTTATTCCTTCCTTGTTTATTTTTTTCAGTTACTAGCACAGAATAACTAATTTTGTATATTGTAATGAAGTTTCTTCGACTGACAATAAGTATAGGTTGTTTTCCATTGTAATATGTCATGAAAATATATAATATAGGGGAAGTCAGTTGAATTTGAGCATAGTTAATGAAAATACTAGTATATCTCAAAAATGATGTACTGCAGAAAGTAAAAAGTTGCATCAAAAGAAAGCCTGATCTTTCGTCTACAAACGCGAAAAAGTACTAGATTGTACGTACTTTTGTTCGAGAGTAATAAACAGGTTAGTAAGGTAGGTGCACAGTGCTCATATTTTCCGTAGTACAAGGGTAATATGAGCACTTCATAGTGCAAATATGAGCAGCATTTCTGTTTTAATATTTTAACATAAAATACAAAGCAGATACAAAAACATGTACAAAAGAAGAAATAAAACGTAAATTATTACAATAACGAGCAAAAGATAGTTGCACATATACGTAAAACAGTTCATTTCAAGAGTCCTGTGTATTGGTGTGACGTAAATAATTAGACATTCATCTGCTACAATAATCACTCAGGGCTACAATAATCACTACAATAATCAACAAAGGACTCAGGGGACTGAATGTTTACACAGAAGACATGATACCAGTCTTGGCACATATCACACTTAGTCCATTCCCTTTGGAGTCTTTACTAAACTTTCCTTCACAAATATGACAAATACTATCATTCTTCTCACACTATGTGGATGAGCCTGCCCTCTTTCTTGGCGTAGCATTTTTGGCGTTTTCTTCAATGGAACTATTATTATCCACTTAAGCTTTAGTTTTATTTATGGATGTCTGCTTGTTCACCTTCTCCGCACACATAGACTGTGACAACACCCTTCCCACACAATGCTGGGGTGACAGACTGGAAATGTACGAAATGTATCCAAGCTGATTATGAACTTAAAGATCGTAGATTTTATATCATCCACGTTATTACAAATTATGCTATTACGGAATATCTACTTTAGTTAACATCTGCAAAAGCTCCTCACGTCAATTTTTCTCATTCCTTTTAAAAAATGTGTATGCCCACATTAAACTGAATTCAAATGCTCATATTTCACCGACTGCTAATAATATTTTAACATGTTGTAGTTGGCAATTCTGTTTATAGGAAAGAAGTGAATAAAAGAAGTGGCGTTGTGTTCCTAAACAGAACTGACTATAAATCCAGTAACAAATTATATACAACGCATAGATATCAAGTTTTAGCTTATTGTCCATTACTCTGATTTAACTATAGCTCCAAAAAGCTATATTTTTTTTTTAAATTCTAGGTACCTGTAAACTTGTCTTTTACTTCACAAACAATTGCAGCGAACGAACTTGGGCTACTGTCTGCAATTTCATGAAACTCCAAACAATGCTACGAACTTCGTTGTTTTCTTCTTGCGCAAGGTATGCGTGTGCTGTGTGAGTTTAAGCTTCGTGCTGCTCATATTAAACTGATTCCCCTATATATATCCCCTATAACCCCCTTTACGCTCGGATATACACTAGATGAAATGAGCTTCAATTTTACTTTCTTTACACTGGATAAAACGGCAAACTGCGGTTTAGCCCCTCCCTTGATCATATCCTGTATCCGCGGCTATATATATATATATATATATATATATATATATATATATATATATATATATATATATATATATATATATATATATATATATATATATATAAAATATGCATTAAAAACCCATAGTAAGATTTAATGAGTTGCAACATTTCTAAATTACCCCACTTAAAAAAAATCATCGAATGCACACAAAGTTCTGTACAATTTTGTTTCAATTATATAACCAAAGCACTGCCAGAAACAGACATGGATTCGCATCACAGTCTCCTAGTGTCAGAAGTGTAAAACTGGTTAACGTCAATCAAGAAAAATGAGGATAAATTGTAAAGAGAACTCAAGTTGATTAAGAAGTATTGACAATACCGTGAACGAATTGATTGAAGAAAAATCCGTGCAATGGGCGATATGGTAGGGAATGTAGTAAATTGTTTGGACAAAGTTAGATTCTACCAGATACACTCTACAATATCATTGGCAGAATGGAGAGAACACTGAAAAGAACATATATAACTGAATCGATGCTTAAGAAGATGGAAGAACGCAGATCAAAAATCAAGAAGGCTGAATAATGAATTGGGAAGAGAGACGGACAGAGGCAAATAAAAAATACATGGAACAGATATGTGAAAAAAGTAATGGAACTTCAACGGCACAACTGATATGATCAGATGTGTCATAAAACAAAAGAATTAGGAGGGAAAGCTTACAAAGATATACGCACGTTAATAATCAAAGATTAACAACGTTATGTACTCGCTGACCATCGAAGAGTCTTTAGGATCTGAGAGGAATGCTTAAAGGATCTGTATGAGCAGAAGAACTGCCCCCCTCCCCCCAAAAAATGTGATCGAAACACCGAAAGAGGTGGATGATGAAGAGGAATAGCCCAGTGTATTAAAAGGTGAAGTAGTACAGTCTATCAAAGACATTCGAAGGAGGAAGACAATTGGAAACGACAACCTATCAGCAGATATGCACAAGGAATTTGGATGCAATGCAGTGAAAATACTTCAATTATTAGCAAGGTCTACCTGGGCGGAGAATGGGCAAACAATTTTCTCGATGCGACAATGTTTGCAGTAACCGATAAGAAGGAAGCAAAGAAGTGCATCTATCACAGAACCATTAGCCTTACTTCCCACACTGGAAAAAAAAATATTATACATATATTGAACGGATGACAGGAATGCAAAATAGAAGAGATGTTGGAGGAAGATCAATTTAGATTGAGGAAAGGGAAATGCATCTGAGATGCTATTTGTTTGATGAGAATTGGATCAGAATGAGTTATTTACGTAAATAAAGATTTATGTTTGTGGTTCATCGACGGACAAAAAAGAATTCAACTGGGTCAATTTGACCAAACTTCTGAGAGTACTTAACGAAATCGAGGTCAACTGAAGAGACCAACAACTCATTTGCAACCTGTACAAAGAATAACGAGTCAAGGTGTGCTTGAGTGAAGGATAAACCAATAGTGTGGAGATTGGAAGAGAAGTCAGACAAGGATGTAGTATGTCGCCTCGTTATTCAACATTTACAGGAAATGTTTTATGAAGGAGGAATTGATGAGAATTGCAGGTTTCAAGATTGGAAGGCAGACCTTTGATAAGATCAGGTATGAAAATGACAGTTGCTATAGCTAGAACAGAAGAAGGACTACAGGAGATGATTGACAAAGTAGTTGACAATGGGAAACTCTGTGGAATAAAAATCAACATAAAAAAGTCGAAAGTCATAAGAATATCTCGTGGAAACGCGCACTTACGGATCAGAGTTGAACAAAGAAAACTTGAAGAGATCGATCATTTCAAATACCTGGGAAGTATTTTGAAGAGAGATGCACACTACACGAAAGAGATCAGGTGAAGAATTGTCATAACCGAAGAGGCATTCAACAAGAAAATATCACTTTTAACTAACAGGTCTAATATTGAACTAAGAAAAAAATGAAATGAAATCTTTGAGTTTTACGTCCCACGGTTATGCCGGTTAGGCTAAAGGAGACGGTGATAATGAGAGATGAGTGAAATGGTGGAATGAAGAAAGTGGGAGGAAACGGGAGTACCCCGAGAAAACCCACGAGCACGGTGTTTGTCCACCACAAAGTTCACTTGGCGGGGGCTGGGATCGAACCCGGGACCCCAAGCACCAGAGGTGAACGCTCTACCACTGAGCCATCGCGCCCCCCTGAACTAAGAAAGGAGTTGGTCAAATACTATATATATGGAATATTGGAATGTATGGTTCAGACACGTGGACATTACATAAGTTAGATAAGGAATACTTAGAGAACTTCGAATTATGGTTTTGGAGGAGGATGAAGAAAATGAAATGAACGGAGAGAGTAACAAACGAAAATGTTTTAAAACATATAGGAGAGAAGAGGGCGCTTTTACACAGCCTCTTTCGTAGGAAGGACAACTGGATTGGACATATTTTGAGAATAAAGTATGTTTTCTAATCTGCCATTGAAAGATGGAAGGAAAGAGAGTAAAAGGCAAAATGAAAAAAAAACAAATGACGGATTATTTTAAAAAAAATATAACAAAATATCCTGAGTTAAAAGAGAAAGCTGAAAGTAGAGAAACGTGGAAGAAATATCCCAGCCCCAAACTTAAAATGAGTCTTGAGAGCACAAATGTAATATGTCCATTTTTTTCTTAATATTGACTTTGCCAGCTATTTCGATAGCTCGACACCTCCTCTGTCAGATGCACAAATATATGTCCAATGTTAATAACTCATTGGTGATACACAGTAAACAGCTGTCGGAAAGCTCAAACTCTCTGCTTTGCTAGGACACACTCATCACTTCGAAACAGTCTCCTTAAAATAATATAAATCTGGACATATGATATTTGTGCTCTCAAGACTCGAAAATGGAATAGAGTAATAATAATAATAATAATAATAATAATAATAATAATAATAATAATAATAATAATAATAATAATAATAATCAGTCGTATTAAAAAAATCCTTTATTTTCACGCATAAATCCAGTGTGCATAACGGAGAGGATGCGATGGTATGAAATATTAGGCATCTTAAAACACAGGGACATTTGCTAGCACTGTTATACAATTTTCTAAAATTTATGACAAAATCTTACGATCTAACTTTTATATAAACGTAAACGTAAATTTAGAAGACTAAAGCAAATATGAAATAATATTTTCGAAAAAAGCCATTAGTTTATCGTATCATATTTTATTACATATATGAAACGTGCATATATATTGTTATGAAGAATGAAAGCATTGCTTTTTATTTATTTGTTTTTCTTTCTTTCTTTCTTGATGTTCAAATCTTAATTGATACTGTTCTTCAGTAAACAGTCAATTTAAATTCAAAAGTTCTGATAGTTTGAATTGTTGCATAGTACATATATGCCTAATTGTTTAACAAACTAATGCAGTAGATATAAGTAAAGTTGCAAATTGTTCGGTAAACCAATTTCAGTAAATTATGTTCCTGATAGCAATTATCGAGCTTGTGGTTTATGCCAATTATGACAAAACACATTTATTGGAAGTGTATTACACATTTCGAGTTAATATCACTGTCAATCATGTGAAGAGTTTTTGCATGTACATACGATGATTATATATACATATGGTGTTTATTAAGTAAACCGACAAACTAAAACAGGTGATTTCTCATATCAACATAAGGAGAAAAAAATCATATGGACCCTTGGTGAAAAATGCATAGTTTCAGCGCTAGGACTGAGCAAAACTCTGGCAAAATGTGCTTTGGGGGTGAATATCTCCAAAATTATTAACCACTAAGCTGAAGTGGAATGATATTGTCTTAAACTCGCAATCTCCTCTATCCAAAAATGCATGATTCTGAATCGTTCAGTGACGGCGCAAGGGAGTCCCCCAGAGGAAGTGGTGGGTCCCAGATACTCCGTCAGGACAGATGGTTCTGATTTATGACAAGAAGAACAACGTCCCATCAAGAAACAAGAAGTCGATGGCAGACCATCAATATATTCAATAAAATCAAGATGGTGAAGGATTTTTTCGTGTTTTTTGCGTGGTTGCATAACCACAGAAGGGACTGAATATAGTGGATAGAAGGAAATTAAATAAAATCATTACCGCTGCAGGTTCGTGATCCGCAATCATGACCTGTGTGTAAAAAGAGACATACATTAATAATACATCATGATTTTGGGAGGATTTATCCAAGGAAGATTTGTGAGAAAATTAGAGTATTCTCAAAAAAAAAAGAGAAAGAAAGAAAGAAAAGAAAGAAAGAAAGAACAGTAGTTACTAACTTCTTCATCACAAATTCACTTCGTCGTAAATCAAAAGTAGGACACCTTACCAGATACGTGCACACTAAAACTGAGTTACCATGTACCCCTTTCCCGCTCCTACGTAGCGAACAACAGATTATTTACAACGTATTGAAGCTGATGACATAAAAGCAACACTACTCGTTATGTAACAAAAAGAGGGAACATTCGTTTTAAGAAGGTAGATATCTCAAGAAGAGTTGGTGCCATGTTCGCACAGATTTGTTTGAAACAAATTAACATTCCACAGTGTTGCCTCTTAGGGTGAATGAAGCAGATAACTAAAGACATGAAAATAGTTGAGATAATGAAAGTATGCTATACAATGGGAGAACCGCGAGGAAACCCACAGACACTTCTGGAAAGACACCTACTTGTTGCGATGACTAACATGGAAAGTTTCTTGGCCATGCGGGTCACGGTGTGTGTAGTATAGTAATAGGAAATAGGATACATGGTATTTCCAGACATCACAATGGTGAAAATGTCTTTTAACTGATCAGAAACAAACGGACATGTCTGGGAACATTAGCATAATCTACACTGACAGTAATCATCCTACCTTCCCCTCCCCTTCCCCCTTTGATGTATGAAAATATGATATTATCACAGGAACAGCGGAAACAAATTGCAAGCAAATTAAAACTCGTTGTTTATGGGTGGACTTGCTTTAGCCACAACAAATGAATATCACATGCCGCCTTGTAATCACAGTATTCCGGTTTGGGTTCGTCGGGGTTAAAAGAAGTCTAAAACCAACGGTAGGTCATGACCTTATTTGTAGTAGTATTGGTACTAAGACAAGTCATAAAACTACAACAGAACGAGTGCAGTAAGGAACCTATCTATACCTAGCAGGCCATAAAATGGTAAACGAACAAATATGCAACACATACTGTTTCGAACACGAGGAACCGTGGATCTATAACCGTATACATATATGAAGTCATATACAAGCTAACAAATGCATATGCCAGCAATGTGGTGAGTGTGCAAACGATTCCTCATAAAGCATTAGGTGTTCCCAGACATGCTCGTATTTAAGTGTGTTTGTCCAAATATGAAAAACGTAACTATTGGCAAAATGTGTTAACGAAAACTCGATCAAGAGGTCAGATTGGAGTTATTGTGTCAACTGTGCTTTATTCTATAACAATAAAGCGATAAACAACAATAGCAATGAAATGAGGACATCCTACATATGCAATAAATAGGTTGTACTCTAGAGAAGCTGCCTAAAACGTCGTCTTCCTACACCAGTACAGGCATTGCAACAGCAACGCCCTGAATCTTCAACACGTATTAGCATATGCGGTGCTTCGATGATTTTATGGCTAGCGGTATCAGTTCTTGTAAATAGCACTTCTTCAGATAGTACAGATGTTCCGTAGACCAGGGCTTTCATATGGTCTCACAGAAAAAAAAAGCCTCATTAGCTTAGGTCCTGTGAACCAGTAGGCCTACTCACGAGACCATCTCATTCTATCCATTGCTCCGGATATACATGATTCAGGTATTTCTGCACATCATATGAGAAGCGAAAGGGTGTTCGTCATGTTGGAACCAAACGAAATTCTAGTAGAATCGCCTCTAAGCGTTCTGGTAAAAAGGTTTGCTAAGAAGTTACGATATATTCAATCGTGCTGGTAAAAGATATGGATCATTAAAGGAACCTACAGAATTACCAGGTCAGGTATTCATTGTATACCGGTGACCGATATGGGTTATGGTGTGCGGATTTTCCTCGTTCCAAACATGACTCTTACAGCTATTCAAAACAGTATCTTTCCTAAACCGCACTTCATGAGTGAAAGGTGCCTGTTTTGGAAATACAGGGTTATATTCACACACACATTATGTTCACACGTGGACCGTAATCATTGTCAAACAGGAGCTATATTTTAATAAATAATACACATTTAACTGCTGTTCTCGTAATATTTGCCATAGAGTGAAATGATTTGTTTCTCGCATTCGCGCAATAGCTTCTGTGTTACCGCCTCTAATGCATACTCTTTCAAATCAGAAGTGCTAACAATCCGCTGAAGACTGGTGTCGCACATATCCAGTAGTACAGATCCAATTTGGCGTAGCAGCTCTAAGACATCACAAACATTAAAGGACGAGGTGTTTGTCACGCGGGGTATCTTGCTTGATACGTATAACCTATCTGCCACTCGCCCACACCCACCAACTTCACCATGCACGAAAATTATATCCGCTACTACCTCAATTTGATAGTTGACAATTTTGATCCTATCACTCAACGGTCCTGATGTGGTTGAGTAATATGTTGAGTAAACACAGCTGACAGACAAGGTTACAAATGGAATGTAACACAAAACAATCAGACATCTTGTTTATATTGGATATACGAATTCAATGGCAAAGAAGCTCTATCGCTCTTGCAGCTTACAACACGATAGTAGGACGTCATTTGGGGAGAGCAGAGGGAAAATATTCCCTCCTAAGTTTGAGAAATGCATATACTTGCATCAATTGTCTAATAATATATCAATCACAAACGTGAAAAAAAAAACTTATTTAGCTGGGAACTAGTCCCCCAAGCAATATACGAAATGACGCTGCTGCACAATAGAAATGAAAGAAGAGACGTAACAGCCATCGCAATTACTTCAATTTCCCTTTAAGCATTATGTTGCTATGTGTATCATCGTATCCATGGGATTTGCATGTTGTGAACACTGAAATGCAAAATATATGTTACTTATAGGAATTTGACACCTATCATCAGTCATTCCTGTATATCTCATGAGAGCTGCATTCAATATGACCACCATGGAGATAAAATACACCAATTACTGTCTTGATTTTCATATGTTGGTTACTGCGCTTGTTCTGTTACGATTTTTATAACCTTCGTCAGCACCATATTACTAAGAATAAGGTCATTATCTACCGTTGGCTTCGGATCTCTTTTAATCCCGACGAATCGAACTCGGAATACCGCGATTACAAGGCGGCGCATGATATTATTCATCCATTGTGGCCATAGTGAGTGCATAACTAAACAAGGAGTTTTCAATTTACTTGCAATTTGTTTTCGATGTTCCTGTAATAATCTCATGTGTTTATATATCAAAGAGGGAAGAGTATGTAAAGGAAGGATGATTACTGTGAGTGTAGATTCTGCTAATGTTCCCAGACACGTTCGTGTGTTTCTGAACCGCTAAAAGACACTTTCACAATTGTGACTGCTTGCCAATATCACGTATCCTATTTCCTATTACTACGTACACCGTGACCCTCATGGCCAAGACATTTTCCATGATGATCATCGCAACGAGCAAGTGTCTTTCCAGAAGTGTCTATGGGTTTTCTCACGGTTCTACAATTGTCTAGAATAGTTTCATTCTCTAAACTATTTTCATGTTTCTTTAATTATCCGTCACACGACCTTTCCCTCTTTTCGCTATGTCATCAGCTCCCATACGTTGTAAATAATATATTATTCAATACGTGGGAGCGGGAAAAGGGTACATGGTAACTCAGTGGTAGTGCACACCTATATGGCAAGAGGTCCCACTTTTGATCTGCGACCAACTGAATTTGTTATGAAGAACTTTGTAACTATTGTTCTTATTTTCCTTTTTTTTCGGCGAATACTATAATTTTCTCGCGAATCTTCATTGGATAAATTCTTCTAAAATCATGATGTATTATTAATATATGTCTCCTTTAACACACAGGCCATGATTGTGGATCATGAACCTGAAGCTTTAATGATTTTATTAAATTTCCTTATATTCACCATATTCATTCCCTACTGTAGTTATGCAACCACACACAACACACACACAAATCCTTCGCCATCTTGATTTTGTTGAAAATATTGATGGTCTGTCAACGATTTATTGTTATTTAGTGGGGCATTGTTAAATTTGACACGAATCGGACTCATCTATCCTAACAGAATATCAGGGACCCACCACTTCCTGTGAGTGACTCCCTTGCGCCACCACTGAACGATTTAGAGTCATGTATTTTTGGATAGAGCAGATTACAAGTTTAAGACAATAACATGCCACTTCAGCTCAATGGCTAATTGTTTTGGAGACATTCGCCCCAAAAATTCACGTTTTCCACGTTTTTGGACAGTCCTAGCTCTAAAACTATGCACTTTTGACCATGAGTCCATATTTTTTTTTTTCCTTATTTTGATATGAGAAATCATCTTTTTCAGTTTGTCGATGTAGTTCATTAACAAGTAAGGTTCCCAAATGTCTTCACACCATGCCGTAACCATATGTCTCTACTACACGTGCTTGAAGTAAACAAACATACTGCAGACGGTAGCAACGAAGACGACGTCGTCCATCATCGCCAACATTCGACAAGTGATGCCGATGCCAGCAGTCAGCAACAAAATGGTATCGCCGGTTGATCAAACTACCAACTCTCTATGGGGCCTGGTCATAGAGAGCATCCTATCTCTCTCTAAGACGCCTTTTCATTGAGAGGAACTTTTCCTATAGCTCTAAAACATCTGGACACTGAGCTCCTTTACCTCTCTAAGACGCCTGGTTATTGAGGGGCACCTAATCAACAAAGTTCCATTCCCTCTCTAAAACACCGTCATTGAGATTTACCTAACCAACACGCCCTGAGACACGCCATTGAGTTCCTTTCATTTGTCTTTACTTATATAATTAGAGGAAACTTTATGATTTGTAACACATTTATATTCAAGAGGAACTTTATGTAATAAAAGGTGATGGGAAAGTCCAAATTCCTTTGTATCGAATTATTGCTCTACCCTGTAGACGGAGAATAATATATATATATATATATATATATATATATATATATATATATATATATATATATATATATATATATATATATAGATATATATATATATATATATATATATATATATATATATATATATATATATATATATATAAACACGTCAGTGGCCATTTTAGCCTGTCATATATGAGAGATGGCGTTCCTCGGCGTTCACTCTATCAGATAGATTGGGAAAGGAAGAAACTGTACTTATTATGTGAGGTACCATCCCGACATCTGATGTTAATGAGGGAAATTTCACTCAGGATGACTGTCCTAAAAAAAAAGCTTTCTACACCCTTTCCGACCTAGCGTCTCCACCTGGAATCCAACTCGGGACCCCTCGCACCAAAGACGAGAACGTTAGAGAATATGATATGCGGGACCACTGTATGTTGTAATTCCATCTCAACTGTAGTCTACGGTTCACAATGTATTTTTACTGGAAGGCACTTAAAAATATTCAAGCTGTCCAATCAAACGCTATATAATGCTGCAAGACAGATCTTTGTCATTAACTAAAAGTAAATCAGTACTACCAATAATATATTGGATTTTTTAAAGATTACTCCTTATGTTAATGTTATAAGAATTAAAAATAAAAAGATCAATCGAAAAATTATATCACATTTACTAAAGTCAAAGACCTACTCTGAAATATGGTACACGAAATGAGATAACACGTTTATAGTAAGAAAAAAAAATGTGGGAATAAGAGAGGGAAGAGGTGGTAGTTATATTAAATTATCGTCATTTCGGAATTTCATAAAGTTAGAAGTATGAAATTTGATATTTGTATTTATTTTTATTTAGAATAATTGATCATGTGCCAGACTATATATATATATATATATATATATATATAGAGAGAGAGAGAGAGAGAGAGATATTCAGGGAAGAATCCAAGAGGGAGGGTTACAGGGCTATACCCCCCCCCCCTTGACGCTCAGATATACACTGGATAAAATGAGCTTCAATCCTACTTTACACTGGTTAAAATTTCAAACTTTGGTTTAGTCCCTCCCTTGATCATGTCCTGGATCCACTAATGTATATATACACTTGACCTAGAGGAAAAAGAAAAAAAGAAAGTAGTAGAGGTGGCTCACTTAAATGTAAATCAGATATCATAAAACGCTGAAAGATGTACTTAATTAATTTAAATAAAAAGTCTAAATTTCAAATTTAATGTCCCTAAACTTAAGGAATTTCGAGATTTGAACATCTTTTTGTCTAGAATTTTTATTGGAATGGGATTAAATCGTGGTAACCATGGTTCATTGAGATGGCTATATATCGGAATTTCTTAGCTTCAGAGATTTTTTTTCTTTTTTTTAAATTTTGATATTCCATTTAAAGTAGTTAAACATGGGTATCGCAGTTGTATTTGCGTATTTGATTTGTGCGAATGAAATAGCTGCTTTTACTTTTGGTGGGAAACTTTTATCAATAACGTTACGTAAAGACGAATTAAGGCCATACACTTAAGTTCACAAACTCTCTACACGTCCAGTACACAGGCTGGAGTTTCCATAGAGTAAAAAGGCAGTGTATTGTCAAATATATTCGTTTCAAATTGCACCGTCGCAACCCACAATAACAAGTGATTGTTCTTCACGAATTCAAACTTGGGTAGAAGCCAAAAATAATTTGGCGAAAGAACGCACCATTATTTGTTGGTTTGCCAAATTTCGAACTGGTGATACAATACGACAAAATGTGGCTCGTGGGCCCGAATCAATGTCTCTTGTTTAAGAGAACTCCTAAGAAACACCGTGAAAGTATACCCTCGAAAAAGTGTGTGTGCACTGCAGATTAGCTCGTGTCATTGGAGCAGTCTGTCGTTTGCCGGCTCCGAGTATTCAGTTAAGGTTAAAATATTGGATTCGTGGGTACCGCATGAGGCGACAATTATCAATAAGAATCGCCGTAAAAACGTATTCAGTTCTCCGAGTGTAAAGAATAATCAATAAGTTCTGATGTATCAGGTTATCACTTTGCATTAAATAAGATGTATCTTCTAAGACAATCCTGAACATCAGGACAGTTATTGGACCTTGATCGAATTCCAGAAGGATTTCCAAAACCCTTGGGAAACGCTGTTGGTATGCTGATCTAAGACAAGTTTGATGCATGATTTTTTTTTTTTTTTTCGCGAGGCGAGACCATCAGTGCAGGGAAACTATAATCACAGTGCTGAACTCCAACATCTGCACTTCAGTCTTGCCTCAACCATCCAGAAATGATAAAAAAAATATTGTGTCCTCAAGATTAATTACAATGAACGCGTAAATCTTGTTCAAATGATGTTGCAGGTTCTTCAGGCTTTCCATGAGTTGCAATTTGAAACCCTTCTTCATCTGTCGTATTCTCTTGACGTCTATCCCATCAATTACTATTTTCTCTGGCATCTCAGCCACTTCTTGGAATGAAGACATTTCCTTAATTTGAACAATTAAGCGTGCGGTTAAGGACTCCTTCATATTCAAAACTCCAGAGTCCGGACTTTTTTTTTTTTTTGGCGTGGATTACAATCGTTGTCTGAGTGATAGTAAAATTATATAGTTGCTGGTTTCGACTATTTCGATTACTCAGGTTTTGTATTTTTTTGTTTATTTGTCGGTCCTTAAATTATTCCTTTGGAGTGGCAGGTGAATACGAAATGAAAGAAAGGGTCGGAAAGCGAGTGAAGATCGCGAAGCGCCGCCATTTTCAATCTTTCGGCCCGACAGAAGTTTGTCGATAATGCGGGAAGTGTGACACGAGCATATACGCAAAGAATAGTACAAATGTAGCATCCATTAAACCGTGTGAAAAAGGAGACAGGGTGGATGAGTGGTAGAATCCTTACCTTTGGAGTTTGGGGTCCCTAGTTCTATCATCGACCAGTAAGTAACTGGTAGGCAATATCGTGTCTGTGAGTACTAACATTTCCTACCACATTCTCATTGCTTTAAATCTTCCATTATCATTCGCTTGTTTTAATTGAATATCTCCCTTAGCTTAAAGTACATAAATGTGGAACGTTACAGTGAAACATTTCATTCCATTTAACTTTCTTCGTGCAACATACAGAGTGATCCGTCATTAATGCATACATCAAAAAACACATCAGCTTCCTCGCAATTATGTGGCTAATTTTCGAGTTCAATCCTGGTTTGATGGAAAGCACAATACTTGCGGTATCAATATTTGAGGTACTTCCGACGTTTGTGGCCCTGCCCGAAATAAATTCATATTCACAAAACTGGGAGAGGACATTTTGGTCGTTCAGTTAGAGGAGTACTAAGGTCAAACTGTTACACAAGCACCACCCGTTACCAAGTATAAAATAAATGGAAATTAGCCTTTAATGAGTTTGTAATATATTTTTCGTGTTTTATAATACGGTTTAATCTGTACGTTAGAGATAATCAAATATTCAAACAAAATACAAAATTTGAGATTTAGATACAACATTACATTAAGCTAATAATTAATATCGTAAAATAATCACCAATAGTATATAGAGATACAAAAACCTAACAAAATCGAAGGTATTTCGGGTTGACGTGCAAAGTTGAAATTTGGCAAACTTATAGTTTTAGGAGAAAACCAAACAGAAAAATTGTCAAACGTAACATTTGATCACCTTTTTTTGCTTAATGAATATATATATATATATATATATATATATATATATATATATAAAATACTATAACAATTTTCGAAGAGTAGAAAAGACTGAAAACATCTATGTTAATTAAATTGACTTTTTTGACATCTCATGTTCTAGGCAATTTGCATTGGGGACAAACATTTAACATTCATCCCCGCCAAGTGAACTTTGTGGTGGACAAACACCGTCTGCGTGGGTCTTCTCGGGGTTTTCCCGTTTCCTCCCACTTTCTCCATTCCACCATTTCATTCATTATTCAACATCACCGTCTCCTTTAGCCTAACCGGCATAAGCGTGGGACGTAAAACTCAAAGATTTCATTTTTAAAGTTCAGTATGCTTGTATTTCCAAGTTTAGGGGGGGGGCTAAAAAAATCTTTCCCATGTTAAATGAAACGCAGTATACACCCCATAACTATTAGGCATTTACAGTAGACCTACAGTGGTGCAATTTGGCATGTTTGTAGCCTCCAAGACTAGTCCACAAGAAAAAAAAATAAAAAAATGATCTTTTTCAGGTACCTAGAGGTAATGAAAAACTCAAACGTTTAGGCGCTTCTAATTTAAATAGAAACTCAAAAATTGGCACGCTCGTATGTTTTTTTTTTAAGTAACAAACAAGGCAATAATAACATATAACCGGTTGAAAATGCTCCAAGAGCATTACCAGAACAAACTTAAAAAGACTTATAACCAAAACGCGTTATAATCAATTGTTATGTATAATTTATTATTATATTCATTAAACAATTCTTGTAATATATATCTATCCATTTATAATTTCCTTGAGTACTTTTTTCCCCACATTCTATTCTGTTAAACGTTCTACAATATTTTCTTACGAAACCACGTGTTCAAAACGGAGAGCTCGAAATTAAAAAAAAAAAATGCAAAATATCATTTTTCTATGACTTACGGCTCCCGAGATATGACTCCTTAAATCTGCTGGTCTGATTTTTTTTTTTTTTTTTTTGCCAATATCTGGGGACGGTCGCCAGTTGGCTAGTGGTCGCCGGTTATTTTTGGTTCCATAATGTTTACCATCCTCTTAGGTATTGATCAACATCAATATGGTCTCTCTGTGACTTACGGTTCCCGAGATATGGCTCTTTAAATCCCCTGAAATCGGAACTTTTTTGACAAATATTTCGGGAACGGTAAGAACGATGCGAAAAATACCAAAACGCTCAGATAGTTTTTGATGCTCTATCGAATGGAATGCTCAAAATTTAAAAATTCACAAATAACACACAATCACACACACACACACACACACACACATATATATATATATATATATATATATATATATATATATATATATATATATATATATATATATATACAGAGAGAGAGAGAGAGAGAGACCTAGAAAAGTTCTATGTTTTTTTTTTTTTAAGGTCCGAACCTAGGCATCTTGAATGGGACTACTTCCATACCTAGAAATGTTTAGGTACCTTTAGCAATTGTATGACCTTGAAAGTTTGTGAGATTTAGATTTTGCTACGCAACCAAGAGGAAAAGTTCAAATGTTGGTTTCTTAGTGAAAAAAAAATGACTGTACTAAAATGGTATATGGATTGCATATTTCTTTCATAGAGTATTTGGTTTCATTTGTTTGTCAGACACATCTGCCACCTTAATTCAAATTAAAAGAAAGTTCGGAAATTAAAAGAAAGTTTTAAACTTCACTAATATTGACCCTTGAAGGAAAAAAAAACATATTTTTAATTATTGTTGGGATTTATTGTCTTTTTCTTGCTTCCTATTTTTGGAACAACTTTTGTTTCGATCACTTTTTCGACATGGCATTTGGTTTCAAAACAACAACCGTTTTAAAATTTAAAACATCTGTAACTTCCTTACTACTGATCGTAGATAAAAAGATAAAAAAGACAATGTTTTAACAAAAACATAAATGTTCGAAAAATAAATAAATAAATAAACTGTTAGGTATGAAGACCTTACTTAGCCGATGGCTACTCTCTAATATGACTTTCTGAGTCAGCTGCATAGACTGACTCACTGACAAAATCCCGAGTATTTCCTGTTCAAGTGGAAAATTGAAATTAGGCATGCTTATTAAGAAAACATCTTAAAAGGTATCCAAAAGAGAGAAACAAACACTAACATTTCTAAAAGTATATTTTTGTACATTTCCAGAAGGAAAAACAAAAACTATAGATTCTGCACTAATATTGAAAGCTTCCGATCATTGTATATGTCTTTCCCTTCCAATTTCCCTAGGAATGCTAGGAAGTGTTACTTCCACTGGGGCTGTACTTGGACTTAAATGGCATCTGGACTGCCACCCATCAACTTAGTATAAATATAAACTAATGACTTGACACTAATATCGGTCATTTTTGATTACCGGGTTCTACCTTGCCACCTTATCACCATCCTCGGATGGTAGGGGGGCTGAAATTAGATTTGAAACTACATCGGTAATGCCACAATATATCTCAGTGACTGAGGAAAGTATGAATTCGACACTAATGTCCGTCGTTCTCGATAATTTTCACTTACCACCCCCTTTCATTCCCTTTAAGTCTTAACCCCACAGCATTATTTTCCAGATTATAAGTAATACATGTAGCAAGTGTGATTTACATACGTTCCATGCATTATCGAGTTTATACTGAAACACACACACACATCTATCTATATATTTATCTATCTATCTATCTATCTATCTATCTATCTATCTATATATATATATATATATATATATATATATATATATATATATATATATATACACGTATACTTCAGTGCAACTGTGGAACGCCCAAAAAAAAAGCTTGAACCAATTTGGTGTGAGAGTTAGGGTCTTCTAGTACTCCAGAGTAACGTGAGAAGAGGGTAACATTTAAGAATAAATGAAAATTACTTCTATTAATATGGAATTAATAGTTTGTCCGGTTGATGTAATGAATAGTGTCACTTCAGATATCCATCAGAGCTCAGCTTCCATCGCCATGGGGTCGGAAGGCAAGAAGTCAAAAACGAAATGCCAGAAATTACCAATATTAATGTCAAACCTATAGTTCTCAGTGTCATGAGAAAACGGCTAATCTGTTAGAAATTATTTTCGAACTTGGTTAGAACACACCTCAAGATATGCTTTCACCATATCACTTTGGTTAAAATGCCTCTTGTGGGGGTAGGGTATTTCGAAATATATACCAAATGTGCACTATCTTCCGGACTTTTGTCATTATTTTTCATTGAAGTACGTATCCTAAAAGGGAAAATAGTTTTAGTATTTTTCATAGACCTAATCCTTCATGTGAAGAACAGACATTTCAGCCCTTTCCGTAAATTATTTTGTTCATGAACACATATGCATAATAGCGTACAACTTCCCTTTAAAAAAGAAAGTCCAAAATAGGTAGTTTATTCTTAAGAGTTTTCGTTTCTTTTTTAAGATTTTTTTTTTCGACAATAAGACTTTTTTTATTCATATTTTATTATAATTCAGGGATAACTGGTCCATAGCATGGTTTAGCTTCAGGAATGGGAGTGCGATTCAGTTTCGCGAAGCCTTTTTTCCCCTTCAATTACCCTTGCACTTCTAAGCCTAGTATGTTCATATTTGGTTATGAACCTAGATAAGATATTCGATATTTTTTTATACTGTGCCTGATATATGTTGTACATTTTGTCAAACATTTAGTATTCCTGGAAACGCGCTAGGCCAATATATTTATGGCTAATCATGCAAAAATGACATTCTCCATCATTATTTCTTAAAGAGACTAATACAATACTTTAGTGCATATTTTTTGTTATTATTATTATTTCGTGTATCACATAAACAAGTTCGGTCGTAATTTGATAAACAGTATGACATTCTTTTTCCAAACTCTTATAAATCAAAATGTTCATTTTCAGATGCACTAAATCAAATGCTCAGAATTTCCATACCTATGAATATGACGGTAAAAGTCATAGCAAACCAAATTAATCCTTTTTTTTCATCCTATCTTCTTTACCTTGTATTTTCTCTCATTTCTTATCTTTCAAGCTAGTTTCCAAGTAGTTTCAGAGATCGATGTGAAAAGACAATATACACCACAATAGAATCCATCGTGGCAACGGAACAAACGAAAACGTGCCTGGAATACACAAGAGGTATCTCTGAAGGAACGTCGCTGTCTTTTGTATAGAAATCTACATTGTTATCTCGGATGTAGGCATAATATCACGTAGAATTCACGAAAATTCTTAATTCTAATACATCATCTGGAAAGTTTGTCTATTAACTTTTTGTTTTGTGTTTTCTTAGAGGTAGAAAGTTTCTGATTTTGTCAACACATATATTTCAACAGGGACTAACTATACATATATAATTATAAAGAAATGTATTGTTTTTGTGATTAAAACTTTCAAAATCAATATGCAAGAAAAAAGCTGGGTGGTATTCAAACTGTATGATTATTTAATTTTTGTATTGACGTTTGTCAGCAAAGTCCTCCTAGATCGCTGGACCGATTTTGATATTTCTTGGTACACTCCTGTCCAAAATCATTGTCACATATCCATAACTGTCTTCTTGTAAGAATATAATTTAATAAAGATTTTGCAGGGTGCTTTTAATACTGATACTATACATATAATCTGGAAATGTATATTTGTAGTAAATTTCAAAGGAAAAGAATTATAAATATGAAAATTAGAGTGAGTAAAACAAAATATTGCTAAATGGACAAGAAAGTTCTATTTTCGTTTTATTGTTCTTATCTACTGCTCTTTTGACATGAAATTTGCCACATACATGTCTTTGCCGAGTGTACACATACTAACAGTATAAGAAATACCGGGCGAATTCGTTATCAAATTATATTTCTATAACAACATATTGATAGACATGCGGCAATAATTTTGGACATAAGTGTACATCTCTGGAACATAGCTAACTTGGATATTTGTCATATTGCATTGGTTAAAATTTGTATTATGAACGTGAACAAGTGTTAAAACTTACGCAAACATGAGTATCTCACAATACTCTCAACTTAGGAAGATGCAACTTAATATATATATTTATCTTTTAAAGTAATACGTCCTGTGATCTAGCATTTTTGAAAATTACAATTTCAAAGGGCGATATTTTTGTCCGTGAACTTTCCCAGCTGCACCGATTTGGACTATTTTTCGTATATAACTGTACCTTGGCGAAAGGTACTTGCTAGTGTATTTTCGGAAAGGAAGTAAAAGGAGTGGGAGAATGACACAAAAGTAATCGAAACCGATCGATATTAGTGTCTAATCTATAGTTCTCGGTGCTGCTGAATTTTTAGTAACACTTCTGACGTCGTTGAAGTCCTTCTTCAGTCCGATCATTAGGGACTGGGCTGGGAAGAGAGTGCCATCTAAAAAATAATAGAAAACGTTCAATATTAGTGTCCAATCCGTGAGATGACTAGTGTTGCTTTGTATGCTGTTGAAGTCCAACTTCATACCTTATGTGTTCCCTGAGTAAGGATGAAAGTAAACATGGATATGCTTTTCTCATTCGCATTCTAATTGGTTGAAGTTAATTAGTAGGCGTGTCTTAATTTACTTTGTAATGTAAGTAGTAGAATGTGACATTTGTGATAATTAAAGTAGTAAAGTCATTTAGAAATTTGAGAGGTACATGAGTTGTTATACACATTATAATAAATATGAAATTGATGATGAATAAGATGATTTTTTTCATCTATGCATAAGAAATACATGTTGAAAATATTTCTAATTATTTTTTTTAATGAAATTATATATAAATAGCGTGAAACGAAATTCTGAACAATATCGAATTTACGCTCATGAAAATAATTCTTTGTGCTATGAGAAAATATAATTAGTTTATTGTCATTAGAGTATTCTCGATAAACTATAATTGGGTCGAGATTTATGCTATTATGGAATATAAATTTGTTGAATTAGAGTATCACAGAAGGGAAAAAAATGCTTGTGTTGTTTAGTGTAAGACGTATTAGTGAAAATAATTTATAGACGTTTATTTCGAGTTTGTTTAAAATTTATTCTAGTTAACACCCTCAGAATCACCAAGGCCTTTGGAGAGGTGCGATGGTACTTTAATTATTGACCTCTCGGACTCTCCATCATCATTGGAAGGCAGACAACTCTTGACATATTTGCTGGGGACAGAGTTTTATCCTTGCTGGCGATGAGCATTTAACCTCCACAACCGGAAACAAAGTCTTTTTCCATTCAGATTGGAAGATATAGAATCTCAGATACTTGAAACAGAATTCTTACCAGGAACACAGTACGTATATTTACACTTGTTAAACACACAATCTCTGGTATATAGAATAGAGTTTTTCGCGTTATCTGATTTATTGAGGTAAGAAGAAGGAGAAAGAGAAGGGACAGAAAATATCCCCCGGTTCAGAACTGGGATCTGGATGATTTTTTTTAATTTACCCTCTGAGTGTACAATTGAACCGACAATGTTTGATTGTGCTAAATGCTATATAGCATATTGAAAACTGAACGATGTATGTTTGCTTCGCTTGTGGTTTCGGGGATGCCAATCGATGGAACATGACTGTACCGTTTGGGACACTGAATCTGTTGAACGAAAAGCGATAGATATAATAACAAAAGTCGAAGTACACAATGAATTATTAAGAACATGCAGAAAAAAGGCACGGACATCCGTTTGTGACGATGTGGAACTTTATCGAGCGTTTTTGGGATATTGTATGCGGCTTCGGATATAGACATATTTTATTGAAAATACTTTTGAATAAGACTATGAGAATTATGCGGACATGTAATCAGGCCCGCAACTAGAGGGGTCTAGGGGGACTGGCTCACCTAAACTTTTCGTGGCCCCGCTAGACCATAATACAAAATGCTATTATTAATACAAAATATCACAATTTAGATATTTGTAAGATAATTTTTTAATGACTTGCCCCCTAACTTATTCATGACCCCCAAACCTCTTTAGCTGATTTCGGGAATGCATGTAATGAAATGTGTGTGTTCGGGCTCTGTTTTGATTTTCATTTTAATATATTAATTTTTATTTTTATCATTTAAAAAAAAAAAAAAATAGTCAAGAAGTGTTCATGTATTGTGACTGAGAATCGTAGACAAAACATTTGTAAAACTTGTGTTAGAAACAATGAGTCTTATGTAGAGTCGTTCTGACGCATGATTAGTGGCATATTAAAGACTTCGACTAGCATATGCGTTCTGCTGTAGTCAGGCCTTTAGTATGACGCTAGTCATACATCAAAACGACTCTGCATGAGGTGGTATAAGTTCATACTTACGCTCAAATCGATTAAGTGGTACGGAACATAATTATGGAGCTTATTTTGGAAATCACTTGTTGAGTTATAAAATTTTAGTTGAATTCTTTGAAGTCTGTCATGAACGACATCGTGAAATTTCAATTACAAACTTAAGAAAAAGTGTGTTCCTGTTTCGAAGAATCCCTTTTTGCAGAAAGGGGTACATAAGTTTGTGGAAATCCTGTACTGCACCAGAAGTACGCCGTTATTTGTATTGCATTTTGAGAAATTGATTCCATCGTAATATTGTAGCCACATAATTGTAAGTAACAAATAAATTATTTTATAAATTATTCAGAAGGTCAAGATGTCTGATATATCAGCACACTATAAACTGAAAGGGAATATCTGTAAAGTGAAACGAACGAAAAGATACGGCTGGATGGAACATGTAAAATGTGTCCACATCTATTTTCATAGTTTTATATATTGCATGGAAAGCATTTTGAACATTTCCTCGCTCCTCTTCTGCATATTGCAAAGCAAAAATCAGTCATTGTGCACATCCATGCCTCAGCAAATCAAGAAAAAAATAGGGATGCGCACGAGTCGAGTCGAGTCGAGATTTAAGCCTGTCACGACTCGTCTCGAGAAAATGTTGTCTCGACTCGTGTCTCGACTCGAAAATATGTTTCTGTCTCGACTCGAGTCTCGACTCGACATGTTCTGTCTCGACTCGACTCGAATTCGAGTCGAGACGTCTCGAAATTCGAGTCGAGGCAAAATATACGAGTTAAAATATAAGTAGTAATCGCCCCACTTGGTCTCACTTTGGACTTTGACCCCGACCTTTGTGACGTCATACGTCAAAGGTCAATGACCTTGGCCCAGGGTCAATGACCTAGGGGTACCTTGGCCCACCCCCTAAATTTTGGCAGGGGTACCTAGGACCACCCCCTTAAATTTTGGAAATTGCCAAATCTAAAAATTTGGTATGGTAGCCTAGGACCACAGTATGTACCTCTAACAGTATTGGGTGTCTATGTCGTTCCCTTTTATGGGTAAAAAATTGCCAAAAAGTCAAATTTCGGGGGTTTTTGACCTAATTTATCCCCTTTGATTAGGTGTTATTACCCTATATGGTTATATGGGCGTATACAGGGGTCCATTCCCTTTCATAGCATATGGGTATATTAATGCACCCCTTGAAATTTTTGGAAGGGGTACCTTGGCCCACCCCTTAAATTTTGGAATTTGCCCAATTTAAACATTGGGTATTATAGTATAGGACCCTAATATCTATTATGATAAATTTGGGTGGTCCACCTCATTCCCTTCTAGGGGTACAAAATTGCCAAACTATAAACGTAAGCAATACGTTATACCACGTGTTTGGTTTTTGGCTCAATTTATCCCCTTTGATGAGGTGTTATTACCTTATATGGTTATATGGTCATGTATAGGGGTCCATTCCCTTTTATAAGATGTGGGTATATTTGTGCACCCCTTGAAAAATTTGGGAGGGGCACCTTGGCCCACCCCTTAAATTTTGGAAATTGACCAATTTAAACATTTGGTATTATAGTACTGCACCCTAACATGTATTATGATAAATTTGGGTGGTCCACCTTGTTCCCTTCTAGGGGTACAAATTTGCCAAAATTTTAGTACAACCACGTGTTTGGTATTTTGGCCCAATTTATTTCCTTGGATGAAGTCCTATTACCTTATATGGTTATGTATAGGGGTCTATTCCCTATCATAAGACATAGGTACATTTGTGCACCTCCAGGAGGGGTACCTTGGCCCACCCCTTAAATTTTGGAAATTGACCAATTTAAACATTTGGTATTATAGTACAGGTCCTCAATATGTATCATGATAAATTTGGATGGTCTACATCGTTCCCTTTTAGGGGTACAAAAATTGCCAAAATATAAACGTTGTACCACGTGTTTGTTTTTTTGGTCCATTTTATCCCCTTTGATGAGATCCTATGATTACAAGGGGTCCATATCCTATCATAAGACATGGGTATATTGTTGCACCCTTCTTAAATTTTGGCAATGGGGGTCCACTGAAATTGTCCAATTGAAGCATAGTACAGGACCTCAATATGTTTCGGTGGTCCTATTTTCAAATTTTTAAGTACAACCATGTGTTCGGTTAATGACTCAATGTATCCTATTTGATAAGGTATGGACGGTATCTCCTTTCAATTTGGTAGTACCCTTCGGGTGTAGTACGGTCACGTGATCAATGATTTGGTTTTTGATGCGCGACGAGGTCCCTGGTCAATGTTCTCTAGGAAAGATTCTTGGCATTTAAAACTTTTTTTTTCAACTTTTCAAACTAAAAAAAATGAAAACAAAAATTGAAACGAAAAAATTTCGAAACAAAAATGTTCAAACAAAAATTTTAAACAAAAAATTCGAACATTTTTTAAACTTAAATTTCAAACAAAAAGTTTTTTTAGTTTGAAACAAAAAAAATTTTAAACAAAAAAAATTGGAAACGAAAAATTTCAAAACAAAAATTTCGAACAAAAAAAAATTTAAACAAAAAATTTTGCAACAAAAAAATTAAAAATTTTCAAACGAAAAAAATTTCAAACAAAATTTTGAAACAAAAAATTTCAAACAAAAAATTTGGAAACGAAAAAAAAAATTGAAACGAAACATTTTCAAACAAAAAATTTTGAAAGAATAAATTTACAAACAAAAAAATTTCAAACAAAAATTTGAAAAAAATTTGAAAAAAAAATTTCAACAAAATTTTTGAAACAAAAATTTCAAAACAAATTTGAAACGAAAAATTTTCAAATAGAATTTAAATCAAACAGTGATCAGCTTTCACGGTTAACCGTTAAACTTTATCCGGTTTTTA
This sequence comes from Thermobia domestica, assembly GCF_964235325.1. Taxonomy (NCBI): domain Eukaryota; kingdom Metazoa; phylum Arthropoda; class Insecta; order Zygentoma; family Lepismatidae; genus Thermobia; species Thermobia domestica. The sequence goes on along the minus strand of NC_137459.1, from coordinate 270,298,550 downwards.
ACTATTCGATTAACAAATAAACGGTTTTCAACTATTCGATTAACAAATAAACGGTTTTCAACTACTCGATAAACAGATGAACTGTTTCTTTCCTTTTCACACCAGTGAGTGCAAGAATTTACAAACTAAAACAAAAAAATTTGTACTCGCTTTAAATACGCATCATTTTTGAAACAAGGTGTTAGTGTTCATCATGGATACACAGTGGAAACATCCATTTACCTGTATTCTCGCAGGGCCTAGTGGGTGTGGAAAAACGTATTTTGTGAAGCGATTACTGTCACATCTCCCAACCATGATCAATGCAAAATTTCGTAAGATATACTGGTATTATGCAGAATGGCAAGACGTGTATGCAACAATGCCAGTTCCAGTAGAATTTCACGAAGGACTTCCACGAATAAAAGATTTTCAGCCTCAAGATGGACCACATTTGATTATTATTGATGACCATATGCGAGAAGTGAATAGTGATATTGTTGATATGTTCACAAAAGGATCACATCATCGAAATATTAGTGTGATTTTTATAACACAAAATGTATTTCATCAAAGTAAAGCAAATAGAAATATGAGTTTAAATTGTTCGTATTTGGTGTTGTTTAAAAATCCACGTGACAAGTCACAAATCAAGCATATGAGTTATCAAATCATGCCTGAGCATCCACTGTTTCTACAAGAAAGTTATGCAGACGCAACAAGAAATCCACATGGTTATTTACTGATGGATCTTAAACAAGATACACCCGATGAAATGCGATTTCGTACAAATATTTTTCCCGACGATTTGCATCATTATGTTTACGTACCAACAAAACATGTTTAAATTATTGTGCATGTGAAAAGAATGATTTAGTCTGTCACGATGTCTCCTACAGTGAAACACGCTGATCTGCTACGTGCTCTGCACAAAGCTAAACCAAGATTGCGTAAAGCTATTATTGCCAATGCAGACGCTTCATTAATTCATAGTATTTGTGAATGTTGTTATAATGTCTTAAAAGGCAATGTTCCACTGACAAGTGCGCAGAAGTCAAGATTAAAGCGTTACAAGAACACGCTCCGCTATCTGGTGGACAATACAAAATCATTGGATAAAAAGAAGAAACATTTAGCCGTACAACAAGGAGGATTCTTACCTGCATTACTTGCACCTATTGTAGGAAGTGTGTTATCCAGTATTTTGTTTAAACAATAAACATCATGGAACATAGCAAGAAGATGGTTTTAGTGCCACCAGAAATGCTTCAACGAATGCATGCATCATCATCCCGTGTGAGTGAAAATCGAGAATCTAATCTCGATCGTGAAATGCAATCTATATTGAATACATCGTATCCAAGTGATGAAGAAAAATGGAATCAGTACAATAGAATATTACAGAAATATCTTTATGTGATACGTAAACAAGAAGAACCAATACCACTTACAATTACATCAATGAAACCTGATGGTGACGTCCCGAATGTTGGCGATAGCACGAAACAAGAAATTTTAGCCGCAATACCACAAATGTATCGTAAGAAAGCCGAACTACTATTCCGTCGTTTAAAACAAGATGACGCAATTACGTGGGATCATAAAGGAACAGTGTACATCAACGATAATAAACTACATGGATCCAATATTGTAGATTTAATGTGCGATGTGACTCGACCGAGGAAACATTCTAATCCTCAAGGCTGGGAATTGTTTTGCAACTACCTTGCATCGTCAAACACACCTCAAGAATTGATCGGTAATCCACGGAGATTAAACTATATTGTCAAGCATAATAGTACAACAGCATCTGAAGGACCTGCACCACCAAAACCGGTACCTGAATTATTTTCTTCCGGAGAAGCAGAAGAAGAAGAAGAAGATGATGATGATGTTTTAGAAGTCCGACCAAAAAGAAAACGTATCATTCCACAATGGTCAACGTACAAACCATGAACAAAAAGTTGAAATCCATTTATTACAATCCAGCACATCCTGCATCATTTTCTACTGCAAAGAAATTATGGCAAGCCACAGGAAAATCTATACCTCTAGCCAAAATAAAACTTTGGTTAAACAAACAACCTACCTACACGTTACATCGTCCTGTACGTCGTCGTTTCCGTAGAGATTTTTATCTTGTCAACAATATTGATGATCAATGGGAATGTGATTTAAATGATTTACAATCACTTCAAAACTATAATGACAATTACCGCTATATTCTTACAGTGATTGATGTGTTTAGTCGGTACGGGTGGGCTGTACCACTAAAATCAAAAAGTGCCGAGGATATAGTGAATGCATTTGAAATGATTTTCTAGGAGAGGAAACCAATTGTGCTACGTAGTGATCAAGGAACTGAATTTACCAACAAGACAGTACAAAAGTTTCTCAGGAAACACAACGTGCAACATGTTACAACAAAGGATCCAGATATTAAAGCCAGCATCGCAGAAAGATTTAATCAGACATTGAAACATCGTATGTGGAAATACTTTACCAAATATCAAACATACAATTACATCAAAGTATTGCCTTTACTTGTAAAAGCATACAATGAAAGTCGGCATTCCAGTATTAAAATGGCACCTGCAAACGTTTCTCAGGACAATTTACTGGAGGTGTGGCATAACTTATACGACAAAAAGCTACAACGTTCAAAACAAGATACGGATTTATCTGTTGGTGATACTGTTCGTATAAGTAAAACAAAACGTATCTTTGACAAGGGTTACCTCGAGAACTGGACTTGGGAAATATTCAAAGTAAAAGCCATTGTACCAAGAAACCCACCAGTGTATCGACTAGAGGATTTAAATCATCAACTTATCGATGGTGTTTTCTACAGAGAAGAATTACAACCAGTACCGCTCCCTTCGACGTTCCTCATCGATAAAATATTACGTACAAGAACAAATGGTCGCAGAAAGGAGTATCTCGTCCAGTGGAAAGGATATCCTTCCTCATTCAATTCGTGGATACCTGCAACTTCATTGAAGAAGAAGAAGAATGGAACCTGATCAAGATTTTTACGTTACACTTCCCAGTAATAGTTCCATGGATTATTTTCCAGAAAATACATTGACTTCATATATTACGAAATTACAACGACGTGTAGAGTTTCGCCAGAAATGGGATGTGGCAATTGTAGAGATTCATTATCCACATTCTTTGCTGAACATTAACAGTGAAAACAATAAAATATATTACAAATCATCAAGTAGTAATGATCAAGAACCGTGGAAGGTTGTAACGATCCCTGTACGCTATTATAACAATATACGGGATCTTATTCATGCAATTAATATACATCATAAAGAAACCAATTTATTTATATCTCATGACGCAACTAATAATATATGCCTCATAAGACATCCCAAAAAGGAAATCCATACTTCTGTACAAATCTCACCAAGTGTTAGTTTAATGCTTGGATTTGACCCGAAAAGTGATTTAAAAGATATGGAAAAGGGACAATATACACCGGATGTACGATTAGGCTTACCATCACAAATGTACGTCTATTGTGACATTATTGAATCTGTCATTGTTGGAGATACAATGGTACCCTTGCTACGAATTGTCAACATGGATCCTGTGAATCATACTTTTGGAAGTCATGCAGTACAAATCTTTAATCCTGCACATTATGTTCCGGTGGAAAAAATGAATTTTGAGCAAATACAAATCGATATAAGGGATAGCACAGGTCATCAGATGCCATTCACCTTTGGAACGTTGTGTACAAAACTACATTTCCGTCGTCGTCGTCATGACTGATCCGTATTTGCAATACTACCAAAAACAAGCGTTGTCCGGTATCGGCAACGTCTATGTGGGAAGTCCCTATCAAGCAGGACATGGCATTGGAAGTTTCCTTGGTGGCTTATTTCGTTCAGTGTTACCACTTGTGAAGCAAGGAGCTAAAACTGTGGGAAAAGAATTATTAAAATCAGGTGCCAATATGATTAATGACGTTGTGATCTCGAATCAACCGCTGGAAGAATCGTTTCATCAACGGATGCAAGAGGCAAAATCAAATTTACAAGAAAAAGCTAAAAATAAGTTGAAAACTATGCTGGGAAGTGGATATCATAAACGAAAATGGGATGACTGCTCTCAGTTTGAGGTTGACCTTCCAACGATCAACAACACCATCAATCCTACGAAGAGACGTAAATTATCACATAAGAAGAAGAAGAAATCATTGGCATCGTCACCAGATATTTTTGATTAATTCAACGATGGCTTTCTTACATCATCAATCCTGTGAATGTGTAAAAAGTGAATTGGACATTTTTTCAACGTTGCCCACGCAAACCAGTGTTCTGGACAATCGTATTATAGGCTACAAACCAATTAGTTCAATAGCTGAAAATTCACCAATAGAATTTGTAGTGAGTGGTAGCAGTGATGAATATATTGATCTACCACAAACCTTATTATACATCCAAGCACAAATTGTGAAACCAGATGGTTCCTCCTTCACCAATACGGATAAAGCAATTGCACCTGTCAATGATTTTCTAAATGCTATGTTTAGTGAAGTACAAATCTACTTGAACAATAAACTGATTTCATTTCCGTCACATAATCATCCATATCGTTCGTACATGGAAAAACTGCTCAATTATAGTGATGGAGCTAAAAATACACATTTACAAACAGCAATGTGGTTTCAAGATACGGCTGGTCATATAAACGCAACCACAAGTGAGAACAAAGGATTTCAACAACGCTATGAACTGACAAAACAAAGTATGAAATTCGATATGATTGGACATCTTCATTGTGACATTTTTAATCAAGATAAATTTTTAATTCATGGAGTGGAATTACGTGTGAAACTTATTCCTGCAAAACCAAACTTTTGTCTCATGGCCGGTGAAAGTGGTGTCAATGCAAAAATCAATATTCTAGATGCATCGTTGCAGGTAAAAAAAGTCAGCATCAGCCCTAGTGTTAAATTGGCACACAATAAAATTTTACAATCTACACCGGCAAAGTATCCTCTGACAAGGGTTCAAATGAAATCATTTACCATCCCGAAGGATATACAATCCAAAACTATTGATAACCTGTTTATGGGAACATTGCCAAATCGTATTATTGTAGGATTTACATCGAATGAAGCATCCAGTGGAACTATTACCACCAATCCATTTGAATTTCAACATCTAAACATTAATTTCTTTACATTGTACGTGGATGGAAAAGCTGTACCTTCAAAACCATTGCAACCCAACTTTGAAGAAAATCTCTACATTTCATCGTACCACACATTGTTCTCAGGCTCTGGCATACATTTTACCAATACTGGAAATACAATTTCAAGAGCCGACTACAAGAATGGATATACACTGTTTGTATTTGACCTAACTCCCGATTCTTCTGCTGGAGATTGTCACTATTGGAATTTACAACGACATGGCGCCATCCGATTGGAAGTTCATTTCCAAGAGAAATTAGCAGCACCTGCAAACTGTATTGTGTATGGAGAGTTGTCCTCACTCCTAGAGATAGACCACCAGCGCAACATTATCCTGGACTTTTAAATTACAAGGTACGTATACGTTATGTATCATTTCCATTCACGATGTTGAATACATTACAATTAGCTAGTGCTTTACACGGTAGTCCATTATTCAGAAATCATTTTACCGGGGTATTTGCAAGCGATGAGTTGCCCTCACGGATTTCTCTTCCTCTGGCAATGATTGTAAATACAGATCCATCCACAAAACTAGGAAGTCATTGGATTGCGATTTATATTGATCATCGCGGTGTTGGAGAATATTTTGACAGCTATGGCCTTCCTCCTTATGTACCACAACATGTTGCATTCTTAAAACTTCATTGTATGTACTATAAATATAATAATAGCCAAATGCAAAGTCTTGGTTCATCCGTATGTGGTTATTATGCTTATTTTTATTTGTGCTGTAAAGCCCAAGGAAAATCTCTGCGTGAAATTCAATACTTGTTCACAACAGTACCCACGGTTAATGATCGTAGACTGCTGCAATATACCTTCCAGGTAATTTTATCATATTTATCATTGCAAATGTATTGTTTAATCATCACCTATTTCTATACTAATCATCTTTTTCCTCGTTCTTTTTTACAGAATTCAGAATACGAAGCTTTGCAAACGGGTGCTATGCTGCAAAACATGGAAACAAATCATTACAATCAAGAAGAGGAGGCGGTCTAATGAAGAAACCCAGCTCAATATACAAACATTGTCAATAAGAAAGAAAAAGAAGAAACCAGAAAAATGAATAAAATACAATTTATACTTATTTATGTGTTTTTATTGTCCATTCCATATACAACGTTATCAGATTCTCCTAAAGAACTGTGCGATATAAGACGAGAACCCTGGACAAAGTTTCCACCTAATTCCTAGAGAACATTGACCAGGGACCTCGTCGCGCATCAAAAACCAAATCATTGATCACGTGACCGTACTACACCCGAAGGGTACTACCAAATTGAAAGGAGATACCGTCCATACCTTATCAAAGAGGATACATTGAGTCAGTAACCGAACACATGGTTGTACTTAAAAATTTGAAAATAGGACCACCGAAACATATTGAGGTCCTGTACTATGCTTCAATTGGACAATTTCAGTGGACCCCCATTGCCAAAATTTAAGAAGGGTGCAACAATATACCCATGTCTTATGATAGGATATGGACCCCTTGTAATAATAGGATCTCATCAAAGGGGATAAAATGGACCAAAAAACAAACACGTGGTACAACGTTTATATTTTGGCAATTTTTGTACCCCTAAAAGGGAACGATGTAGACCATCCAAATTTATCATGATACATATTGAGGACCTGTACTATAATACCAAATGTTTAAATTGGGCAATTTCCAAAATTTAAGGGGTGGGCCAAGGTACCCCTCCTGGGGGTGCACAAATGTACCTATGTCTTATGATAGGGAATAGACCCCTATACATAACCATATAAGGTAATAGGACTTCATCCAAGGAAATAAATTGGGCCAAAATACCAAACACGTGGTTGTACTAAAATTTTGGCAAATTTGTACCCCTAGAAGGGAACAAGGTGGACCACCCAAATTTATCATAATACATGTTAGGGTGCAGTACTATAATACCAAATGTTTAAATTGGTCAATTTCCAAAATTTAAGGGGTGGGCCAAGGTGCCCTTCCCAAATTTTTCAAGGGGTGCACAAATATACCCACATCTTATAAAAGGGAATGGACCCCTATACATGACCATATAACCATATAAGGTAATAACACCTCATCAAAGGGGATAAATTGAGCCAAAAACCAAACACGTGGTATAACGTATTGCTTACGTTTATAGTTTTGGCAACTTTGTACCCCTAGAAGGGAATGAGGTGGACCACCCAAATTTATCATAATAGATATTAGGGTCCTATACTATAATACCCAATGTTTAAATTGGGCAAATTCCAAAATTTAAGGGGTGGGCCAAGGTACCCCTTCCAAAAATTTCAAGGGGTGCATTAATATACCCATATGCTATGAAAGGGAATGGACCCCTGTATACGCCCATATAACCATATAGGGTAATAACACCTCATCAAAGGGGATAAATTAGGTCAAAAACCCCCGAAATTTGACTTTTTGGCAATTTTTTACCCATAAAAGGGAACGACATAGACACCCAATACTGTTAGAGGTACATACTGTGGTCCTAGGCTACCATACCAAATTTTTAGATTTGGCAATTTCCAAAATTTAAGGGGGTGGTCCTAGGTACCCCTGCCAAAATTTAGGGGGTTGGCCAAGGTACCCCTGCCAAAATTTAGAGGGGGTGGTCCTAGGTACCCCTAGGTCATTGACCCTGGGCCAAGGTCATTGACCTTTGACCTATGACGTCACAAAGGTCGGGGTCAAAGTCCAAAGTGAGACCAAGTGGGGCGATTACTACTATATACGCACACATCAGCCAGAACATTATGACTATCTATCTAATTGTCAGTATGTCCATCTTTTTCACGGATAACAAAGTCGACTCGTCTTGGCATGCACGCAATGATCCTTGGTAGGCCACTGGAGATAATTGCACCAGATGTGCACATACAGGTCACCTTATTACCGTAAATTCCGGGGAGGGGATGATGCGCTCTAACGTCACGTTCAATCACATCCCAGATGCGTTCGATTTGGTTCAGATCCGGCGAGTTGGAGGGCCAGCACATCATTTGGAACTCGCCCCTATGTTCCTCGAATCACTCCATTACTCCTGGCCTTATGAGATGGTGCATTATCTTGTCAAAGAATTCCACTACCGTTGGGAAAGATGGTCGTCATGAAGGGCTGTACGTAGTTTGCAAGCAGTGTGCGATACACCTCGGCGTCATGGTGCCTTGCTCAAGCTTCACTAGACACATGGATGCTCACGTGAATGTTTCCCAGAGCTTAATTAATCCGCCGCCAGCTTGTCTCCGTCCCGCAGTGCAGGTGTCGAGGAGTTATTCCCTTGCAACACGACGGATTGGTACCCTCCCATCGTCATAATGAAGAAGGTATCGGGATTCATCAGACAATGCAGCGCTCTGCCACTGCGCCAAGGTCCAGTGGCGGTGGTCACGTGTTCATTTCAGTCGTAGTTGCCGATGCCGTTTTGTGAACATTCGCACATAAATGGGTCGTCGGATGCGGAGGCCCATCGTTGGGAGTGTTCGGTGCACTGTGTGTTCAGACACACTTGTACTTTGCCCAGCTTTAAAAAGTCTAATGTTTGTTCCGCCACAGTTCGCTGCCTGTTCTGTTTTACCAGTCTGCCCAGCCTACGACGTCCGACATCAGTAAAAAGGTGGGGGGCGCCCAATGATATTTGATAGTACTTCTTTACCTGTAAAAAAATGAACGGCTCGGTAAGTTTGTGTAGGATAATTAACAAGCACAGAGCAGTACACACCACACGTTTAGGAAACTTTGTTAAATAAAGCATTTCTACAGTCCATATAGGATATTTTTGGTGCTTAAGAATGGTACTCTGATTTGAAAAGAGTTTCTTTAAGTTAACTGTCATGAAATAACAGACCAACTTTTCAGTCCGGAGTGAAGTCGCCTACTTAAGCCTTCATAAAACCATAACTTCAAACCGATTTTCCCTAACGCACCTAAGTTGTGCTTTAATCATGAGAGAGCAGGAGATGTGTTTTCTTACATCATATTCCTTCAACATCTTAAAGACAATTTCATTAATCAGAAAGCTGTCTGGCCTAAAGTCCTAAACATGGAATGGTCTATAAACAGACTCTCCATCAAAAAGGCTAATTCTGTTACTTATAGGATTGAGTTGGTTGAATATAAGAAAATTCCTCTCACCAGAGAAGTGAAGCGCCTTAAGCAGAATCTTCGTTTGAGGTTGTTTCTGCAAAAACAGTCGTCAAGTTTTCGCACCGAAAACTGAGTCCAGTATTATTTATGTTCGCACTCAGTTGAATGCAGTCAGACTGCGATTTAAAAAAAAAAAATGAACCTTCTAAACAAGGACCCTCCTTGCTCACTTTTCAAATAAGGCTCTCACTCTAAAATCCCTACGACTTGCTCCATTACTATGGAAACCAGGTATTGTTAGCAATCTTAAATAAACGTGGAAATGTCAATATCCATAAACAGACACTGTCACACGTGAAAATTTAGATGTTCCCTGCTAAGAAACAAGGTAAATTGATTTAAATCAGTCTGATTTAAATCACTTGATTTTTTTTTAATCGTTGATTTAAATCGAATTACGAAATAATTAATTTAAAGTGAAAATAAGTAAAATCCCGTTTCTGTTCTGTTATTTCGATTATGAAAGTTAATAATCATAATACAATGAGACTCAAATGTACAGTATAGTATGAAAACAAGTGCCATGCAGAGGATGATTAAGAAAATCCCGTTTTGAACAGGTAACGGAGCAATCCTTCCTTATTCTTTTCGTAACATTGAGTTTGGGTTTTAAAATCGTTAACTATTCCAACGGGAAAATCACCATCGACATTTAAGACGAAAAATCTTTTTTTGTGCACAAATGTTTGTTTGTTCCCAGATAATAGGACGTATTTAGATGGGTCCTATCCCCTCTCCAATTTTTATTTTATTTTATTTTATTTTATTTTTTGTTAATTTTATAACTTTAGGCGAAATTTCTGTATTTCATGCCGCAAGCTAGTTCTGAATTTTTAAAAATAGGCCCCTGCTAAATATCAGTAGCTATTGAGAAAGAGTTTCATTTTGATAAACGTTGCTGTACTTTTTTCTTAATGCTTAACCTTTTAAATTATATCACCTAGTTTTAGGTGATAGGGTACAATCTTCATTATTCGATTTTAAAAAGTACCAATAAGGCTTTTTACTTCGTTTTCTTTAAGACTGGAGGCATTTTCGAACAGGTTACATATGCTTTCACGCCTTTCAGCGTTGAGGCATAGTGTGTGATATTATTAATTTAAAAAATATGTTTTTTGTTATGCGTATTATTATTATTATTATTTAGCGGGTTACATTTTGCATTTAGAAGACTAAAATTTTGGACACTCGTTCAGTGCACTCCTTAATAATTTTCAGATATTTTCAGATCTCTGCGTGGAAACAGCGAGGCCTAGGGGGCAAAAATGTTTAAAAAAGAAAGACATTTTTAACAAAAATAGCTTTTTTTCGTGATTTTTCCGCCTCAGATGGAGACATATGAGTGGTACCGTTTGAAAGGCTGTTCTATTCTGAAGAAAATGATGTACATAGTATGCTTCTAGGATAAATAGGGATGTCTCAGGAAACTGTTACCTGAGATCCTGTTTTATACGGAAATCTGCGGCATTTGGGGAATATTGTTTTTCGCGGGCTTACTTTTGCACCTACAGGTTTGAAATTTTGCACATTTATTCAGTGCACTCCTCAGTATTTTTCAGATTTGTTTCAGATTTCTGCCTTAAAACAGGGGGAGGTGTCCACGAAGGTAAATTTTTTTTAAAAAGGATATTTCTAACAGAAAATTCCTTTTTTGTGATTTATCCGCCCCAGATACATGATGGAGACATGTAAAGGGCACCGTTTGAAAATTTGTTTTATTCTGAAGAGAATAATGCACAAATCATGATCCTAGGATAAATAGGGATGCCTGAGGAAATTTTTATATTACATCTGGGTCATCTGGGGCATTGTGGGAATGTTCTTAGCTCATTGTTAAATAGTTTCCTCACCCTTACTTCTCAAGTTAGAAGCTTGAAATTTCGTACACACATTTAGTACACCCCTTATTATTTCCCAGTTGATTTTGAGATCTGTGCATTAACACAGAGGAGTCCAGAGGGGATCAAAATGCAGAAAAAAAATAAATAAAAAAATAAGAAAAATTCCGATTACTCTCAAAATTTCCCGCTTCAGGGACATGATAGGGAAATGTGAATATTACCGTTTGAAAAACTGTTCTATTCTAAAGAGAGTGTGATATATGTACCATGATCCTAGGATAAATAGGGATGATGTTGTAGCTGCTTGACTGGAAGTCTATAATTTACCTTTAAAAAGAGCCATAATTTAAAAGGAAAAAAAAAAACATTGTTTGGGATTGATATAGATTAACGATTGGGGATAATTCAAAATTCAACCCTACTTTCCAATACTTTCACTTAAATGGCGTAATTAGCATTTAATACTAATTCCTAATGTTTTTTTCTTCAGTTTGCAACTTGTATTATACGAAGAGAAAGATTTGATTTAAATAAAAAAAAATCGATTTAAATCAAAAAAATCAACAAAAATATTTAAAAAAAAAATCATGATTTTTTCCCACCCTGCTAAGAAATAACATAAGAGTAATCTATTTCTCTATTTGGGGATTGATTTACCTAGCCTTAACTAGAAACAAGTCGAACTAACTCAAAACAGTTCTTATTTCCAGTCATACACTCTGAAATAACTTATTTCAACAGATATACTGTCATAGAAAATACTGCTCCAACTTGAGACTATATATCTGATATATAACAGAGAATCCATCTTTCTCGAAGCAAAACCTTAAGTCAGGATTACTACACTTGAGACAATCAATGGTGCCAAACACGCGCCTGAATTACGATAGATTTTTCTAAATTATGCCAAATTCTTTACTTATCTTTCCACACTAATTTTAAAGACCAGCCACCACTTACTTTCATTAAGAGGAGCTAACTGTATTCATGTACTTGTATTAAAGAACTAACAAGACTCTTACACAAACGATAAAAATGAATTAGTAAATGAAACATCATATGTATACATTCAATCTTAGTTTAAAGATATTTGAATGTGACTTAAATTTATATTTGTAAGTTTTTAGTTTATATCTGTATCAAACATCCAGTTTATGATGGATCTACTGCATAAAGTAGGATCCCAAAAAAGGTCATCGGAATTTGTACTATCCTTCAGTCGAACCAGGAACTGAAACATGAAGAGTGACATTTTCTTTTTAAAGATACTTTATTAAGCTGAGTATTGTGAAAATTTATGTTGGTACCTAGGTAGAACTACTAACATTATACAAGCGCAATTCCACAACTTTATGTACACAGTACCAAATATTGAACCCTCTTGTGTCCATTTTGTTAGCGTACGGGTCTTTGTTACGGGAGACCCAGGTTTGATTTCCGGTGGGAACTCCTGTGGTTCTGATCCCACGTTAATTTGTAAGTTCACGTCTCATATAGTCTCGATGCTAAATCGTATACTAAACACTAATCGAATACTAAATACAAGTATTTAAGGAAAAAATGATGACGCACCAAGATGACGTAAATTTGGCTATCAAATCCATCTTGTGTTTTCAATTATTTTCCAGTAGTATTTTTTTGTTTCTAGATATCCTTTCAGAGACAGCGATGCAAATTTCGTAACTGCGAATTCCTGTCCGAAGTCACGAAATTATCCGATTAAACGCAAAATTTCCCACCCAATAAGGTATATACCGTAAATTTACAAAACCTAGCAATAAATAAGTTTGAAAAATACCGCTTTAGAGGTGCTATGACGTACAGTTGAATTCATTCTCGGTGTATGAAAGGCATTATATATGATTATGCATGATAAGATCACAAGCAAAATTTAAAAATATTAGGTGCATTTTCTTTTAACAAACATTATATTTTCTTTTATGGTGTGGAAGGGGATATTAAGTTCGGCAAGAAAAAAAAATATTGGCCTTAACACGATTCTTGGTTTTTGTGTACCGCATGTTCCTTGCCACAGAAAAGATGGAGTACATTTTGCAATTCCTTTACATTAGCTTGATGTTTCAAGTCTTTTGTGTGTTTCTGAAGTTCACTTTTACCACAAAAGAGCTCAATGTTAACAGGTCTTACATAGATTTGGTTCGATTCTCAACACGGACTGCAACTACACGTTAAATTGTAGATCCGAAAGCCATTCTTTGTTAAACCTTGCATATATAAGTTCACCAAGAAGCAAATGTTGCATTTCTCCCTTTCATCCTAGCACGAAACAAACCTAAACACAGCTGTGACACGAAGGAGCTATTTCGAAAAGAAGTAAGCTATACTTATGTGGAAAACAACTTCATAGAGATGTGCACCAAATGATATGAAGTATTGTTACCACGCGGTACCACGCGGAAAACTTGATCTATTATAATATTCGCCTCCCTCTGTTCGCTCTTTCGTATCATGTGTATCGGATGGTTTTGATATTTCTTCTGATCATTAAAACATAGCAATGATGCCTGTGTGCGGGGAAAATACCCAAAAGCACCAGATAGCTGTCTTTCCATTTGTTTTGGAAACAACAAACCCATTTCACGTGTGCGAGAGAAAATGAGCAGAGCGAGATCAGGTGTTTAGTCACGGTCAGTTCGCAGCAGGAGTCCATGGTTAAACATTTGGCTCGCTATCTTTTCATATTGATGTGAAAACATATTCGCAAAACCTTACAAACACAAAAGACTACACTTCAAATAAAATTTTAAGACACAGATAGTTCAATTTTTCCTTAGCATCTTTCTTCAGCAAAAGAATCGGTTCACTGTATTCGAATAAGGGAAGGGGAGAAAGGGTGAATTTATATTTTATAGGGAAGTATCATTGTAAGTAACATAAACAATGCATACCGCTTCCGACACTGTACTGAAGCATTAATTCTTTCAGCGGTATATCACTAGATCTATCTTGACCCTCATCCCACCTCAAGTTGTAAAGTAAAAAGGGACAGAAATATCCAAGATAACTACACACTTGAGTTTCAGTTCACAATAATAAAACTAGTGGGTAAGTAAACAGTCTTTTGAAAGTTAAAGAAAACGGTGATGTTGAGAATGAATGAAATGGTGGAATGAAGTAAGTGGTAGGAACTAAAGAAGCACAAGAAAGTCCACACACACGGTGTTTCTATGCCACAAAGCCCACTTGGTACCAGCTGGGATTGAATCAGAGTCTTCACACACCAAGGGTGAAAGCTGTGCCACTGAGTCACAGCGGCCCCGGGGCTAGGTCGAGTCACCTTTACCTTTATAGTTTCTTAGTATTTAAAGTAATGATTGTTACGGTTATGAAATAGATTTTCCTTAATGAGCTGCATAAAAACAAAAGCCTTTGAAATGCATTAAACAATTAGCGCGATTTGATTGTGAACTTAATAGTTTCTGTAAATTTAAAACTGATTACAAAATGAACCCGTAATTTTATTAGGTGAATATAAAATATACTCCCAGCACCAAACAAAACTATTTGGAACTATCATGAAAATAAAGAAAGAAACAGCAAATAGCGTTGCAAAAAGATTAGTAAGTAAGTGAAATACATTTCGGACGTGAATTTCGGAAAATAAAAATTACTAAACCCATTTCTCCTTCAGCAGTGCGCAGAATCAATGTCTAGCGAATGAACACCTCCATGATAACAGAGAGAAGTCGGTGTTAAGTCAATAACAAAAGAAAGCTAAATAAATTCATGTTAAAAGTTATATCAGTGTGTAAATACAGAGACGCACCAAAGCTCGAAAACTTAATACACTAGATACTCCTATGTATCAAGCAATCGTTCAGCTGTCATTTGAGAGGATGGAAATCCTAGGCTCCTGAACAACTATGTTACTAGAGTAAAGTAAGGAGTGTATTTATCTTACAGTGAACTGCTTTAAAGTGGTCTAACTACATTGATGCAAGTGGCCTAACTCCAAAATTGAAATTTTCCAGGAGTGAAAGTTGAAGTTCAATATCTCATGGACAATCCAAGTTTATTTTATGTTGAGAACCAAAACCGTAACTACTGTACGTAGTTTATTGTTTTATGATTTAGTTTACAAAATCCTTTTAAAAAATACCTATCTATAGAAGTGAAAGGTACCTATCTCTACTAGTTCTTGGCATCCAAGCAGTCCATTTATTGTAATATACCATGTAGAATAGTCTTGTATCATAATATGTGACGTACAACAAATGCTACATTATATATTATGGACATTACGGAAGTTAGAGAAGAAATATTTGGAGAGCTTGGAAATGTGGTGTTGGAGGAAGATGGAGAAGATCAAATGGACAGAGGGAGCAACAAACGGAGATGTTTTAAAACGGATAGGAGAGAAAAGGACACTTCTAACCACCATTCTTCGTAGAAAGGCCAATTGGATTGGACACATCCTGCGAAGAAATTGTCTTCTTAACACCACCTAGAAGGAAAAATGGAAAGGAAGCGAGAAATAGGAAGAAGAAGAATACAGCTGATTCAAGATTTGAAAGATAGGAGAAAATATTGGGAGTTAAAAGAGGAAGCTGAAGATCGAGAAAAGTGGAAGAAACATTTCCAGGTCAACATCTAAAATTGAGTAAAAAAAAAAAAAAAATCCTCATTAGTCCCAGGACCTGCCGAAAGGCAGAATACCTAATAATAATAATAATAATAATAATAATAATAATAATAATAATGCGTTGTATAATTTCCTAAAGTAATAAATGCTGCAATTGGTTTCAAGGATGTTTCTGAGTGAATACTTTCTTCAAAATAATATTAAAAATTATAGAAAGATTTTCGAGACATTCGAGTCGAGTCGAGATTTTCACGAGCAGTCTCGACTAGACTCGTGTCTCGGCTCGAAAAATCGAGTCGAGAAATACGTTTGTCTCGACTCGTCCCGAATTTTACAACGTGTGTCCCGACTCGAATCTCGACTCGAATTCGAGTCGAGTCGAGTCGAGATTCGAGACATGTCTCGAGTCGAGCGCATCCCTAGAAAAAATGCTGAAGATTGTTTCTTCCAGTATCGTGTGAATTTATGACTGACTTTGAACAAGCGGCAATAAATGTTACAAGAAAACATTCCAGCCAGCAACATCACGCATTTGTTTGTTTCATTTTACCCAATCTATTTGGAGAAAGATAGAAAAAATTGGGTTGGCTCCACTTTACAAGGCTGATAATGATGGTGCATTTTAACATATACTAGATGATGCATCCGACATCCCGGAGGCACGTCACTACTTGGCGAACACGTATGTAGAAGAACTGAATGCAACCTTCCACCCGTAAATATAGCAATTAGGGATGCACACGAGACGAGTCGAGACAGGATTTTCCTGACAAAATTCGAGTCGAGACACGGCTCTTCCAATAGAGAAATATAAATTTTTCGAGTCGGGACATCACTTTTACAGCAAATTTTGGAGACGAGACAGCCACAAATCTTGTCTCGTGCGCATCCCTAATAGCAATATTTGAAAGTTTACTTTGTATTAGATTTTTGTTTACTCCTTACTTTGTACTAATTATATTCTTTTTATTAATGTTTCATTTCAATAATAAACGCATTTGATAACAACAACGAAAAAAAAACGAACAATGCCGAGGTTTAGCTTAATAGGGAGTAGATAGAAATCGTCCCTATATATATAAAAATTCATTCTACTTTTGAAGTAAGAATACTCCGAGTGTGTAGACATTGTAGAATGTGGACAATTTAGTTTTGAGGAGAAAATTTTGGAGACGTTTAGAGAGTCGTACTCGAATTCTTAAGAGTAGGTTTAGGTGTGGCTAAGTTGGCCTAATTCCGTACTTCATTGTAGTATCTTATTGCATTCACTTGGATAGTTGGAATTACAATCCAATGAAGATAAGGTAATATTAAGAGTATTCATGTCATTATTAATATTCATGTCATTATTGATCAATGCAAATTATTTTTTTTTATTTATCTTTGTATTGTAATTTGTTCTCAGCATAAAACTTGTGCGACAAGGCTTTATTGCGAGCGGAACCTCTTTAGATTTATGTTGGTGTTAGTTCCTTTCGCCATATATTTCTGGTATTCAGATGCTACCAAAACTTTTCATGCGATTCTGCGAAACAAAAAATATTCTAGTTGTCATAGAACATTAATGCGAAATTTCAGTTTGCCATAAAATGCATATTGTAAACATCCAATGATTTAAGATTTCCCGAAATAATTTGTGATAGCCGGATAAGGCGGTGAAAAGTGCCTGTACACGGATTGTTGTGATATTCATACCAAAGGTACCTCATATCCAAAGATAACATTGGCCAGAAAATCAACTTAAAATTCCTTCGAATTTCGAAGTTATTGTTGGAATTCGGAAATCAAAAAATTTTCATTTCTTGGAACCGACTTAAGTTACGAGGATAAAACAAAATATAAATATACTTTGTTTGAAGGGCCTTACCGAGAAGAAACAATGTATTTCGCTTTTCACATTTTAGCAAAACGTGCGTCGAAAATATTCAAATTCGAACATTTTAACTTTATGTTTCAGTGACCATCTTCTATTTTTTTCACCATAGAAGCATCACCAGCCCTCCTACAATATATTTTGACCATAGTTTGGTACTCGTGGTGGAACTTTGTGTAAAATGAGGAAAACCAAAATCTGATATGTAACCTGCGTTATGCCATAAATGTTTTGTCCGGCACGAATAGTGTCAGAAGTCAAAGATGGCTGCGTTTGAGTTTTTGACTCGTCATGAATGATCTACGTAGGATTATAACTTTCATATTCGTACCTCTTCCAGAAACAGCGTCATAACGCTAGTGATACTGATTCTCAGTCTGCCTTAGTAGGATACTAATATTTTATATCGTGATTCACAGAGAAATAACGTTCTGATTATCCCCATATATAGTATATACCCACACATCATGTACAAAATATTATAGTGCATAATATTATAATGTATATATATATAATATTCAAAATGATTTTTGTCATGTCTTTCCTACATTATAAAACATTACAACGAAAATGAAGAACACGGTATGCGAAACATTCAATTTTCATCATTATGTGCGTAACACATAATTTGCTCAAAATGTATGTAGGCCGAACAATCTTAGCAAAGTATCGAGCACATGAAAGGTAGTAAATGTTTTCAGCGAGATATGAACAACATCAAACTGTTCGATTCCCATGTGCACATTCATAAAATTACTGCTTTAGATCCGAATATCCTATTGTATCTGGAACAAAATCAATATAACACCTATAAGTGTTCCTACTAATATGTTGATATCGTACCTCGAACTTAACGATGTGGATATTTTCTTTCAAGAAACAGAGATTGATGCTGTTATCTTCCTTCATCATTGCATGAGTTGAGTGGATCTGAGTATAACGCTCCTTTCAGCAATGAGGCTATATAAGACGTTTTCCTACTGATTAACGTGGAACCAGAACCACATGAGCTCCCGCCAGGAATCGAACCCTGGTCTCCCCGCCAAAGGCATGTACGCTAACAGCTTAGTCACGAAATGAGCTTTCGTTCATCATTTCAGCCGAGTAGGAAATTCACTGAGACAACTGATATAAACCAGTAAATAGATATCTTTCTGTCTACTCCGAGAAGTCCAGGATGTACACAGATGTGACTTTTGCGGAAGAGTGCGTGCACCTGTCCCAACCGTACTCCCCTACTTCTAATCCTAATATGTTCTTTGTGTTGCGCTGTCGTTCGATTTGTTGAACTTTTTCGTCGAGGACATCGTCAGAATTAAGATGATTACCAAAGGCGCTATGTAAAAAATAAGCTATCCGGCATAGCAATCCAACTTGAAGAAGCACCTTGTTCTCCAGTTGGGGACGTAGAAGACAATACATGCCCAAGAATACCATTAACGTCCTCAACAACCCAGCAAATTTTTATAACATAGCGGGAAAATTTCGCCTCAACCGTAGTCAATTTCCTGGGCTTATCTTTTAGTGTAGAAATTAAAACTGTAAATCTAATTTCTTCCAAGTATTCAGTTGTATTCTGAAAGTCGCTATTCACACAATAATGATCACCTTGTTCCATGACAATCGCCAGAACGTTTGGATGTTGAAACACACATTTTACTATCGCTGCGTCATTTCTGATTGCAGTATATGGCCCCAGCATATATACAATATAGTATACATAGTAAATGGCTTACATAGAAACGACTTTTTTTTTGTCCAGGTACGATTTTCTTCCACTCATTATTCGACGTCTTGTTATTTCGAATATATCATCCGTTAAAGATTAGTACTAAATGGTCTATAGTATTAGGAAGTTTTATTTCCACAATAGCTTTTTCAGTTCTTATGAGCTCTTCTTGCGAACAGGCCGCGACTCCGAACTCATAAGGTAACATTATACATTTCGAAGGAAGTCATGACAGATTCACACATATCCAAAACTTGCTTCCCAGACCTAGAATTGCAGCACTAACACTATTAGAATTGACAGTGAGCAATTTAAACAAAAACGTAACAGAAATTAAATGACAGATTATCAGTGGAACTAGCACTCTCACGCGGTTTCCCGAACAGGTACGATTGCGAGAGCTATATTGTCATATAGAGTCATTCATGACGAGTCAGAAATTTAACTTGTCCGTCTTTGACTTCTGACAGTATTGGTGTCGGACAAAACATTCATGGTGTAACGCGGGTTGCATATCCGTCCAGACATGTCAGAATATTTTTTTTTTCTCATTTTACACCAAGTTGCACTACGAGTATCAAACTATGATCAAAATATAGTATAAGCGAGTTGGTGCTGCTTCTATGGTGGAAAATATGTGGTCACTCAAATATAAAACCAAAATATTTGAATTCGGATTTTTTCGACGAGCGTTTCACTAGAAATTTGAAAGGAAAAATACATTACTTCTTGTTTTCGGTAAGGCTCTTCAAACAAATTATATTCATATGTCGTTTCCGAGATATGAACAGTTTTTGATTTCGGAATTTTCAACGATAATTTCGAAGGAATTATAAGTTGATTTTCTGGTTAAAGTTATCTTTGGATATGAAGTACCTTTGATGTAAATATCAGAGCAATTCGTGTAAGGGCACTTTTCACCGCTTTGTCCGGCTATATATTTTCCATTGTTTAGTAAAATTACTACGCGAGTTTAATGATTAACCAATAGAGTGTCATAAACAAATTGATTAGTTTACAAAATATTTGCATAGTTTGTTTTGTTCCAGTCAGACTGGCTATCTTGTATCGCATACTCATAATATTGTTCATGAATTTTGTTCACCAGATTCAACTTTTTTTTTTTTGCCAAGGTGCCGAAAAATCAATTTAAATTAAGTTTTTTTTTTTTGCATTAGCGAATGCGGATCTGGAAGTAAATAGTGTGTTTTGTAAACAAAATGAAACAGAATTAAAGGTAATGTTTGTAATGAAATCTGTTAATAACCACTTAAAAACAAAATGAGAATGTGGATATCAGAGTACATAGCAATTGAACAATTGGTTGAAAAATGATCAAATCCACAACCCTCACTAATGCATATCTAGTTAAATGTTTTCACTGTAACATTAAATAATGTAATAAACCTTTGATTTATATTATATGGGTTTCATTTAGGAAATGAAGCAAGATTCTAAAAAAAATGGTACATAATTATATATTCAAAAAAAAATAAATAAATAAAATGATCTACAAATATACTAGTAAGATAACTATAACCAGCCTATGTTTTTTTCTCATTCTTATTTAGTTTTATACATGTTTGATGACAAGCTTATCAATAACATTTTTTGTGGCTAAGCATTGTAAGACAACTTTCAATATGTTTTAATGATAGTATGCTTTTAATCTGTGGACGAACAAATACAACAACAGATATTAAATGATTACAAAGTTAAAAAGCTGAAAGTTACAATGTAAACAAATTTCGATTCAAGGTTTTGTTGTAAGCAAAGATGTTATGTAGGCAAGTCCTCTTTGCAGAAATCACAAATATAAATGCCTGTTTTCACACCGGCACACTAAGAGTGACTCCATTTCTCACATAATTGACATTTAATTTATAGTTAACCACGCATATCTTTCGAAAATGGATTCCCATAAAATATGTACACAGTGTCTTTTTGGCTCTTCTACTCCAACTGGAAGAGAAACTGCTGAGTCTTTTATTTTTAATTGAAGAAGGAACTTTGGACGTTTTTCTAGTTCTATTACCGCCTGCAGACGGTTTCTGTTTAGGTCTAGTCGTTAACTCTTACTGTTAGATAAGAATTCTTCGAGCTGTTTATAGTACGGAGACGATCTGAAACAGCGCAACAACTCGGCTTACGATCTGTATTCGAAGTTTTCCTCTTCAAAATAGATATTTTCATGATTTTATATGGTGACACACAAACCTTAGAAGAGGTGCTCGGAACGTTGGGATCCTCTGAAGAGGTGCTAGGTACGCTGAGACCCTGTAATAAAAATCGTAGAGGCAATTATTTCTCTTTTTTCCGCCTCTTTGTCAGTTTCCACTTTGCTTTACTCCTAAGCCTTACCGCTCTGCCCTGCCCTCATTTAGGCCATGAATAAAAAGTATCTAACAAATACTTGTATGATTCAAATATGTGTTATCTTCAATAAATTATTTACTAATAACAAAACAATGCAACGGACTTTAGGGTGAGGGAAATGTGGAAACGTTTCCACATTTCCCTCATCTGCATGTTCCCAAGTTGCCCGCACTGTAGTCAAATTGGATAGTACGAGTTGAGTTAAAAACACGTTTGCTTGTGATTGATTGAATACCAGCAACACCTTCCCAATAACTCCCTTACACAATGCTCTGATATGTATTACACTACATTTACGATGCTTTAGACTTAACAATACTACACGCTTACCTCGAAAAACTTCACGAAAATTTGTAAATAACAATTGACACACCACCATTAACTACACTGACCGAACGCTTCATAGCGTTGTGTTGTGCCGAATGGGGACGAGGGTGATTGTTTACGGCAATCGCCGCAAGGGTAAAGCTCTCTGCAGTCAACATATGTTACATTTCCACATTACCCTCACGTTTGCACCCTTTCCTATAATAATTAATGAAATTTTCAAATAATGCTATTTTTGGCATTAAATCGTTTAGATTTACGAGAGATTGAATCCTTCAAACCTGCACTCTTAACGAGCTATTCTAAGGTAGCGTATCTTCTTATTTATACCTCTAGGTAAATGAAACATGAATTGAGTTCCTTTTTGATACTTGATTTAATGGTTTTAGTAAATGTTGACTGTATTAGTGTTTCTGTTAAATGTTCTGTATCTAAATATAGAACATTTAGACGATTTAGAACAATAGAAAAAAAACACTAAACATTAAATCTTCTACATACATAAAAAATGAAGGTGACTATGTTTGTGAATTAAAAACTCTCGAAATACCACACCGATATCAATCAAATTTACAACATAGACGAGGATCTACTCTGCGATGTTTTTTTGTCATTTGACCGCGCAAGTTACGCGAGGGGGAAATATAAAATGATAGAAAATGACCGATATTAGCGTCGAATCCATAGTTTGCGGGGTCGCTGAAATGAACAGTTATATATATTCGATATATATATATATATATATATATATATATATATATATATATATATATATATATATATATATATATATATATATATATATAATCGAAAATGACCGATATCAGAGAGCGCTTTAGTAATAGGAAAAAAGTGACTGCCAATGGAACGTATTACTACTTTTCGGATCGAAAGATCCAATACATTTCAATCAAAAATTTTATTGTACGCCTTATATCTGAAGAACTGCATATAGAACATTACAAACTATCACTTAACTCAGTATGATGTACTTATTCCGTAGACAATACGAAAACTTGATTTAGGGACTGCAAAAAATATGGACCATGATCCAGAAGACAGCAATCGTTTGATCCATTTTTGGATCATTCCTAAATTTATTGTTTCTTACCTTAGCCCAGCGAGGCGGGTAATTGAGGTTAGCAGCAAATCTCTCTCTCTCTCTCTCTCTCTCTCTCTCTCTCTCTCTCTCACACACACACACACACACACACACACAACTAGCCTTTCTATCAATTAGCTGGTATATTTATTCTATTGAAACCTAGGCGCGGTTCCTCTATAGATTTGGATGAATTTGAAGTGTACTGGACTAACTACTGTCATAATACTTCTATGTGCAATCTGGCGTCAGTTTAATTCATAGCTAGTGATTGATTTCATTACTAAATAAAGTGATTTTCTGTGATCACTCACCTGAACTCTCCTTAGCTATCGAAATCCTCAGATTGTATATGACGGAATTCTGGATATTCTTCCTAGCCGGATCACGGAAATTTAGGACGC
This sequence comes from Thermobia domestica, assembly GCF_964235325.1. Classification (NCBI taxonomy): domain Eukaryota; kingdom Metazoa; phylum Arthropoda; class Insecta; order Zygentoma; family Lepismatidae; genus Thermobia; species Thermobia domestica. The sequence goes on along the minus strand of NC_137459.1, from coordinate 270,274,951 downwards.
TTCATGTTGAAATCTAAAATTTCGATATTAGCTGTAATTGCCACTTTGAGTGAGATAATTATGTATCAGCATTACGTACTATGAAGTGTTAAACATTCCTTATTAGTTAATACATTATCAATTACTGTATTTGTGATGTGAGATAAACTATTATATAATTAGCATACACAACATAAATGACACTATATTATTTTTGCGTGTTGATCATTAAAAAAAAAGCTTGAAATAAATCGTTTGTAAATTGTCGTTAAAATTTGGTTTAAGGTCTATACATTACAAATTATTGATTTTGTGTTGGTTCCACCACATAATAATCTAAATAAATTGTATAGTTGCGATATTCGAGTTAGGGTGCTGAACTATAAACAAAAGTAAACTAATTTGAACTTAAAAGTCATACTGCTATTTAATTAATGAGGACACACTTTGCAGTTGTTATTCCAACCCCCTTTCTATACTTCAGACAAATTTGGTAATCATCATTCGATTATAGCTGTCATTTATTTAAATTAGTATCTGCTGCAGATCCGTTTCAATCAGAAATTGATTATTTGTACCACAAACCAGTCGTTACATCTTAGACAAATTTCTACGAAAATTCCTTAAAATGTAATAATAATAATTACAAATGTAATTACTTTGTAATATATTGATGACATTTATTTAGTGAAAATAATTATAATATGATCGCTTTTTCAATTTCTTTGTCATGTTCCCTCAGATTTAAGCATCTTTATGGTTGAATAGTGTAGGTTTCATCTTGTAGAGAGCATTAATCCAAAAACAAACAAACAAAAAAAATCTGCTTCAGTTTTCGTCCAGTGAAGCTTTTCATAGCAGAGAAAATGTCTTTCTCTTGGACTTCGTTTGATCTTATAAAAGTCTCTTGGAGCTGGTAATCTGGAAACCTGAAGGATGTCCTTTTGAGGTGATATCTGCTCGGAAGACTCTCGTAACAATGTCAAACTTCTTGTAGCTTTTACATTGCAAAAGAAGAAAAAAAGAATATATTTGTAGTTATTCTTATCAGGAAGCTTCACCAATTTCATGATGTCAGATACACTTTGCAGTATACTTTTTTTCTTTTGTTTTACTTCACCATTTTCTGCATCTTTCATTCGTGTTATAGCTGATGCAATCCATTTCATGCATTTGACGTAGTTTATCATATAATTTGGGACAAAACAATCTGCAGCGTATTTACTTCGTAATACAAACGATTTTTGATTTGTTCTTGGAAACAGACATTCCTAATATGTACTTCTTAAATGAAGAGGGAAATATTAGGTTAATTTGTTACAACATACTCTATACTTCCCAATAGACAATATTTCTAAGATCTCTCAACACAGAGAAAAAATAACGTTAGACATTAAAATGCAATTAAATAACCGTTGTTTTGATTATAATAGATAGTTAGTAAATAATTTATTATGTATGTTTAATGACTGATATGTCAGCATGCCTTTAATAAGAGTACCACGTTAGTTCCGACATTGTGAGTAACAACTGATGATAAGGTGAGTTTAGCTCTGAGATGCACTGTGGAATATGATCTGCTGCACTTAATAAATAAATAAATAAGTTATTCTGGTCATATGATAAGGAAGGTCCGAAAAACATAAATTGTGAGACGCTGTCGTATGCAAATATGATAAATAAATATCAGACACTAGCATCAATTACACGCATCGCTGGATTAAATTATGAAAACATAATAATATATTCCGTTAGTCAGTCACATTTTATTATTACTATTGATATGGGTCATTTTCGACGACTTTTTTTTATGTATTCCCTCCCCACGTTGCGGGGCGTGGCATCAGATATGCTATTGTTCATGTCAGTGACCCTGAAAACTATTTATTCGACATTGATATTGGTAATTTCTCTCTCTCTCTCTCTCTCTCTCTACATATATATATATATATATATATATATATATATATATATATATATATATATATATATATATATATAATGTCTCCCCCTCCCTTAAGTTTCACCGTCAAAGTGATATAACAAAATAACATCTCAGGTTCGAACCTCATCTGGGTTGAAAATGTAATTGAGATCGGTCGGGTAGTGCGAGAGTTATTAACTTTTATTAACTTTTATTTGCAGTTATATATCTCCCCCATCCCTTCCCCTAAGTTCTACTGTCAAAGTTAAATGATTAAAAAAAATAATAGGTCGGATCCTTGTGTATGTTAGAAATTTGAACGAGATTGGTGGTTTGGTTCAAGAGTCATTGTTTTTTTTTATTTTTATAACTCCTTCCTTCCCCTATCTTAAGTTCTACCGTCAAATTGAAATGATAAAGCACTCCCAGGCCCGAACCTCATGAACGTTGAAAATTTGATCGAGATCTGTCGGGTGGTTCAAAAGATTAAGAATCACAAACATAGTCACTTTCAATTTTATAATATAGACTAGACTGTAGGGGACTGGAAATGCAAGATATAATACGACAAGTCGCATTTGCGTCTATATCCTGTTCTAAATGACAAATGCCTCAGTCCGTCATGCTAATTTCCAATAATAAACAAGGGTATTAATTGGTGTCGCTACTTGCACTCTCTCTTACCTGCATGATGCTGATAGATGTTGGTAGTGTACACGCAATTTGCAGGGTTTTGACGTCCCAGTGGCTTGAACTCAAGTGTTTGAAGTTATGATATATATATATATATATATATATGTGTGTGTGTGTGTGTGTGAATAGAATATATTTTCCTGAAGCATTTATATCATGTTAGTGTCCAACAGTATCTAGGTTTAACACTTCCAGTATGCTCCGAATTGCTTTCCAGCTCTTAGGTGTGTACGAGTTCTTAGCCTGAAGCTTTAATTAGAGCACTTTGGCCGCTCACACATGCATGCCATACCTAAATTGATTTTGCAATAGTAGAGAACTACGAAGTGCTGAGGGGCAGAGACGGTTTGAGTTACGAGTGTTGAACCACTTGTCTCTCAGTGAAAGTTAGTTCCGCTGAATGATGTCGTCAACACAACTGAGAAGCAAGAGGTCAAACGCTGGAAGTCAATAGTCAATAACACTTTAATCTGATCACCACTTAATTATTTCTCTGGAATGTAATATCGTTTTCTCACAAGAACAATCAGGACTGGTGGAGGGTAAACAATCTTGTAATTTTGGAAGTTACGTGATGAAAGTTGTTTTCCTACTACGTGAAATTAACTTATACATTTTTTTTTTGAAAATATAACTCCTTACAAGTTATTTCCACACCGGTTGGTAGTTCTGTGCAATTGATAAATTTAATAATAGAGTATAATTAGCATAAAACTATATATTCTTGAATTAATTTTTTTAGTATATAGCATAAAAAAAACAAAACGAAAGTCTTAAAGTCTCTATCCGCCTTATGCAGAGTCATTTTGACGTATGATTAGCATCATACTAAAGGCATGACTACTGCAGGAAACATATGTTAGTAGAACACTTTAGTATGACACTAATCGATCGTCAGAACGACTCTGCATAAGGCCCTATATTGTTATTTTTTTTCGTATTTTTCATAATAGGTTTATATGATAGTTATTACATACATTTTAAATATGCGTTCTAAAAGACAACGGCTCACTTATGATCGAGTACTGCCGTTAAATAATTAATTTCTGTCCTTCATTCCAAACTACCGCCACCCATTTTAAAGTCTAAGCAGAATAAATCCACCTTTCTCTTGTGGTGCCGGTGCCCTAAGTTTGGTTTAATTTTCACTTTTTTTGTACTGAAATATCTGTGCATATTAAATACACCAAGCGTAACAGTCGAATTTATATATTTACAATTTGAATTTATCAAATAAATTAAAAATATCAACATTTCTTCACAGGTTTTTGCCCATACTAATATTTCCACTTGCGTTCTGTTTTCATGTTGCTCCGGCGCATAAACGTGAAAATGCACTTTTTAGATGGATAAAAATATAATGGTTGCAAAAATGGTTGTATCGGGTGCTAGAAGCCATGTATTACGTTAGATAGTTCAGAGAGACGTTTGGAAAAATGCACAGCTTGCATATTTGATGATGCATTATTCGCAAATACTATGAAAGAAATGGAAAATATGAAAACTTCAACATTTGCGTATATAACAATATATAATTATCAAGCAATAACAAATGACAAACTGAATACTTTTTTAATCATATGAATAATACCGATTTCATCAGCTTGGTCAATAGCCACATCCTTTATTAAGTTTTGAATATCGAACATGCCAATAACCTTTTGTGAAAACATTTTTTTTTTTTTTTAGGTGCTTTGCTGTGGGCGTAAATTATCAAATCTGATGATGACATAATATGCAGCATACAAGTACATTTTTATTCAGTTTGATTTTTTTTTCTGGAACGTAAAATATGAATCTTTGTATATTCTTTGTGACTAGCCTCCAAGACATATTGAGACAACTGGAATATTTGCAGTGGTTCGATTATGTCAATGCAATGTTTGAGAATCTTGTGTAAAGATACATTATTTACCTTGTGCCTGCTGTACAACTCGACGAATAAATTAGCTGTGTTTGAATAGTAGATTTTAAAGACTTCTGTGTTTATTATAATGACAGCTTGACAAGGTATTCAAATTATTTGAGAAAATAAAAATAAATAAAATGTAAAATACATTAAATGTCATTGCTCTGATGCTTTATCTGAAGTAATGCAAAATGTTCGTGAAATGTTAGCATCATTATTCTTTTCCCTCCTTTCTTCGACTGATCAACAACTAAACTGATTTCTTGATATAATTTATAAACAAACAAATAACTATTTCAGTTTAACGTATCACGATTATACCCTTTAAGCTAAGGAAGACGCATGATAAAGATAAGTGGATGATCGTGGAATAACTGTTGGAATGAGTGGAAACGGGAGAACCCCGAGAAAACCCTCGGAAACGATGTTGTTCACCATAAGCTTGGTCCAGGATTGAACCAGAGAGTCCGCGCACCAGAGGTAAGCCTCCGTGCCTCCTGCCTAAACTTATGCACTACTGTGTTCTTCCTTTCATTTTTCTTGTCTTACTGCTTGATTGTACTGTTTGTACTTCCTGTAGAACTCTCTCGTGGCTAAGTGGTTAGCGTACGCGCTTTTGGCGCGGGAGACCCGGGTTCGATTCCCGGTGGGAGCTCATGTGGTTCGGATTCCACGTTAATCAATAGGTTCACGTCTCATATAGCCTCGCTGCTGAAAGGGACGCTAAACTAAAATCAAAACTGTAATTCCTGTAAACAGAACGCTCCAGTTAGCACACTGGTCCTTTGTAGTACTAGCGTTGCTTTTATATTATACCTTTAGGAATAATACGCAACCTATACACACGAAAAAAAGGATAACACAGTATTGTCTGGAACTTTTCTTGTAGGACTCTCCAATAATGTTGTCAATTATCGTAAGAGTGACAAAGATTTGTTATATCTGGTCAATTTCAGATTCGATTAAATACAACTTAGTTTTGAACAGCAGGGCAAGTTAATCACACTACACCGTGTGGAAACCTTATCTTTATCCCGATATCTTAGGAGATGTAAACGACGAGCAAGAGCAAAAGACTCATCACGATATTCACAAATGGAGCAGACGTATCAAGGTAGATGGAATTTCGATATGCTTGTAAATAGACATATGCTACTCACATGAATATGCTTGTAAAATTTAATATTACAGATACAAAATTATTACCAAATACTGAATTATATATATAATTTGTAACTTAAAGTTATGAAACCAGTGTATTGTTCGTTATTTAGCATAATTCCTCTGAAAAATTTAGTCACAGTTCAACAAGAGCTACATAATGTGAACATACACATTATTGTTGCAAGTTTGAAATAGCAGATCACCACAGCTAACGTAGTAGCTAAAATTAGGTATATATTAAAACATGGACCGCCGATGACTTGAAGAGACTAATGTTGACGAATGAATTTTATTTTTCCTTGTTTTCAACAACGAGCCAGATTTATGAATGGCAAACACCGAAAGGACAGAACCTACGCTCTGGTCACCTTACTTCCTACTATTAAACCTTGTGGCTGATTTGTGTTCCTGTAGGTTGCAGTGTTACGGTGTTGTCGGTTCAATATAAGTAATTATTGTTAGCAACCATGTGAATACTTGAGGGGAGCAGGGACCACTTTTCGTAATGGTTTGCCTCAAGGTGACGCAAAATCAGCGTTTTGGTGTGCGATAATCGGAATAGCGGGTATAATTGCTTCTTTTTTAAAGTACTGCGCTGCGTTACACTCTGCATTATTTTTTTTTTTTTTTAGAAGAAAGGTACTAAATTGTCTCCTAGGTGCATTATGTGGCGCATATGTGTTCTGTAAGGCCTCTATACACTATGAGATAAATCGGAAATAACTTACGATTTTCCTTAGAGTGAAAATCTCAATGCGTATGGCATCAGATCGCATGTCATTTCTATGTTCTGAACGATCCTATGATATGTTTTATTATTATTATTATTATTATTATTATTATTATTATTATTATTATTATTATTATTATTATTATTATTATTATTATTATTATTTAGAACACGCTCCATTTCGGAAGGAAATTCGTAAGATTTCGATTTAGGCGACATCACGTGGAAAAACTGAAACTAAATTTGTTTTTTCCCCGACAGCAAAGATGCTATTTCCACACTTATTAGTGCATACGAGGAGCATACATTTTTATATAATACAAAGTCAACGCTCTATCGCAACAGACATGCAAGGCAGAAGGTACTGGAAAGCATTTCTGGCCGAGTATGCATTATCCGACCTGGCATCTCTTCGGAGGTTGTGAAACAGGAAAAATATTCGTATGGCACAAAGGGATAGGATTTCCTACAGGATATATTGCAAGACTTTTCGTAAGATAAATTCTAAGGTATTTTCTAGGAATTATCTGGTAGTGTATAACTGCCTTAACGACGATGCAGTCTTCCAGGACGACAATGCGTCTCAGCGAGACCTGTTCAGGCGTGATTTAAGAATATCAGAATGAGATCCAACATCTACCCTTACCCGCTTAATTCTAACACTTAAACATTACTTTGGTCAATTTCAGAGCAACAAGTGTGGTGCAGATATCCTTCTCCACTATCATTGATGTGGCTGAGTACTTACCCTATAGAGTACTCCAATGTCTCTTATTGTCTTGGAAACATCCTCGAAATAAGACAACTCGACTACATATTAATGGTAGTCCAATACCTCATTAATCATATAAGTTACATTTAGTTAAGACGTTTCCACAATTATGATAATTCTTTTTATGTTCACTTCATTTTCTTTAAAATCGCGGTCGTATCCATGGCCTTTTCTCACAATGTTTATTACTGTATATGATTTAATACACATTTACCTTCGTGCTTCCACGTGGAATGCCAGAACTGCGGGAGCTTACGTGGTTCGGATTCCACGTTAAGCTATATGTCCACGTCTCGTATAGCCTTGGTACTGAAAACTGAAAATCATATCAAATCCTCCAGTATTGATGTGTTGTAATATATAGTTTAGCCCTACATGCAGCATAAGTAGAACAAAAAAAAAAGTAAGTTTCGTACTCAATAACTTCAAAGAAGAAAATGACAGTAAATTATCGTAATATGCATTCCTGAATTTTCGTTTTGATCTCATTAATTTTAAGCTAAATTGTTTTGTCATTTTTCTACAATGCTATTGCATCCATTTTGTTCTTGCCCTCTGGATGTCTTCTTTCTGAAAGGAAGATTAAGTATTAAAGGGATATTACCAGTCAGCTTGCTTTGTAAAACACAATTTCAGTTTTAATCTTCATCCTTTTTCCGACATTATCTCCTCATAGCAAGGATAAAAGGATTTAGCGAAAGTGTTTATTTTTTATAAGGGAAATTGAAACTTATTTTGTTTTAACTGATCACATCTAACACACACAGTAGATCATTTATATTGATATGCCCTTGCAACTTTTAAATAATTGCATCAAAAAATATTAAAATTTCACATCATACAAATACCGACACCGAAACGTTATTCGACAAGTCTGCAATATCACTGTGTTAGCTGTATTGCCAATTCAATATAAAGTTACCTTTTTTTATAATCAAATAGAACTTCGTCAGGATACTGCATATTTCAAATAATTGTGTTGAACGGAAACTTATAATTTCACACACATTGTTGTCACGTACTCTGTTTAACTGAATTATTAAACTTTCGTCGATAATTGCATTTTTTTCAGTTTCATTACTCTTCAAATGACTTACAAAGAACAGTGAAAACAAACTTTGGATATCTCAAAACTAAATTGTGATCAACTTATGAATTCTTTGTCCGTAAAAAGTGCTATGCATTTTTTTTTTTTTTTTTTTTTTTTGTTGAATTCGTTCCCAAGTGCTTAACTCATTTGCCTTGCACAACTCATTTGCCTTGCACAACTTATGTAAGTTCATGCATTGACAAATATGATGAGATAATTATATTTGCAGATGAACATACATACGATTTCATCACAAGCACAAGAAGCGCATGACCTCAACACTAGTTGAGAACCAAAACTATTTCGCTTCCCTAAGCCGGAGATAGTTGCAATGAAAATCTCAACAAGAAGAGAACATCGTATCAACAGCTCGGAGCCAATCACAACATTAGGAAAGCACAAATAAATGTATCATCTGCTGGACTTCTATTAGACTAATTTGTAAATCTAAGGTACATACTCGTTTCATATTTGCTGAGGAGATAGCTTCTAATGGTTCAGTTCTTGGGAAGATTCAACAGACACAAATAAACATAAAATTACGCATATTAAAATAATTCCCCCAAACCTCTAATATTTCATTTCACCATGAATAAAATGTTCACAAATATTTGTGTAAAAAACTATTGAGGACTATATTTCTAAATTTTAAAAAAATGACTATTGCTATAAAAACGATACCTCTCGCGTACTTCCCGTTCTATGCAAATCATATATAACATATACCATAAACGCATTATACGAGGAACATTCAAAAAGTAAAGGCACATTTCAGAAAAACTGTACTTGTTCTAATGATAGAAAAGTGAAACGTACCTTATTTTTCTACGTAACCTCCCTGGACTTCAATGCACTTTTCCCAACGTTTCACAAGTTTTTTTTTTTTTTTTTTTATTCAGTTAGTAAAAAGAATCAGTTGCATCTGTGACCAATTTTGCACCGCGACAATGACTAGCTGATGTTTGACGTTTAAGACCCCGGCTATTTGTAGCGATCGCAAAGCGCATTTATTGCTCATGCGTAAGTTTGAAATACGCTGACCATGTATTTAAATCTGAGCGGCTAAACATGAACGCGAAAGCAATAAAATTGCTGAGAAAACGCCGGCTCCAGCGTATTTGGTGCGGGTCGGAACAATAGACCGCCTGCTGTTTAAAAGATTTCAAAAGGAATGACAGAAAGGAAAGACGTGTTGCCAGGCAAGGGGATTGTAGCAAGAAACAGCTGCTTGGAAGACGCTTTGTGCAGAGATTGGAACTCTGCTATTATAATGTATGTGTGTGTATAACAAAAGAAAATTCACAAAAATAGAAGGAAATTCCGAAAAATTAGCTAATCACAGAAAAATCTATGTAACACAATAGGGTGATTTCTCGTGATACACTTGATTGACAGTTTGCTGGTGCCATGGTAATCTATAAGCAAAATATTTGGCTTTAGGCAAAAGATGAAACAACGAAATAACTTGAATTTGAGCCTCTATCTCAAAAGCTCGAACTCCACCCCCAAACAGATAACCACAAGTGTATTCACAAAGAGAAATTTTCAGTTGTGTTTGAAAACGTGTCCTGTGTACATATCCAGTCATGGTTAGTGTGTTTAACACAGAGGCGTTTATAATCGAAATACAAAATAGGCCATGCCTATATGATTTAAGAGATCCGAACTACATGAATCGTGACTTAAAAATAAAAATGTGGAGAGAAGTGGCTGCGATATTTGTTCCAGACTGGGAGGGAATGGAACGGAATTCTCAGAATGAAGAAGGTAAGAATATTCTTATTTTATGATTTCATTTAATACTGTTAAGTAGAGCTACATCGAGCCAAATTGATGTTCACTATGAATAATAATAATAATAATAATAATAATAATAATAATAATAATAATAATAATAATAATAATAATAATAATAAATACTTTGTTAAAGTTGTGCCAACTTCCAATATACCTAATATATACCAAACCTTAAGGCGCAACAGTCCGAAAGGCCAGGGTCGTCTATGCGTTATTTTATGGGGTGGATGATGGAACAATTGCCCTTAGATGGTCTAAGCCATAGATGTGTGCACAGTAGAAAGGCGGAAAATGCCACCTCTAATAGTTTGGTACTTAGGTATATCGAAAATGTTTTAAACAGCAAAGACCATAATTTTAAATTGGGATTCAATACATCTTATTCTCTTTCCAGTCTTTGAAATGACCGAAAAACTACGTTGCCAAATTATTTCGAAACTTAGTTTTGTAAAACAAACACATAATGTTTCAGTTTCCAGACATTTCTTTCCATGCAGCTTAGAAATATTCCTGGGAAAGATATGTTTATTTTATTTTATTTATTTATTTTAACTGTAACTGCTCGTGTTTTATCAACTTTGTTCTGAAACTGAAAATAAGGTGCTAAAATTGGTAGAGAGTAGGAATTTCAGAAGAAGCCAAAATCATGAAAGGGAAAAAAATTAAAAGATTAAACCAGAGAATTGGTTGAAAATATCATGATGTAAATTTTATACTTGGTGGCTTGGAATTTAGCGGTCCTTTCAGCATCGAAGCTATACAAGATGTAAACCTACAGTTTAAGGTGGAATCTAAACTACCTTTATGCGCTGAAACTTTTCAATTATTTCCCACAGGATTCGAATCCGGAACCCCATTCTCCAAAGGCACGTGCATAGCTAGTAAAGTATAAAGTAGTGTAAATGGAATTTATTGATTGTGGTCTAATATTTGTTTTCGATACAGAGGATATCTTTAAAAAAAATGCCTCTTGCTTCGTCTCTTTCGACTATATAAGCGAGGCTACATCAGACGTGAACTACAGCTAAACGTGGGACCCTAACCACATAACCTCCTGCCTAGAATCGAATCCAGGTCTACCACTTCTGGCGCGGGAAATGAAAAGAAAAGACCTGGAAACCCTGACTGGCTCATAGTATGATTTACAACTTTGGTGAAACTAAAATTACCGTATAGCCACTTAGGCCGCGTTCACTATGGGGGGTAACGCTTTGTCGACTAGCCTAGTACTAAATTTCTTAACTTCTGGCAATGATGGGTGTTTCCGAACCATGCTCGCAGCCTTATTTTCCGGTTAGGGATGATGTACCAAAGTTCCTCGGTCGTTGAGGTCAATGGCCTGCCGGATCTCTCATCGTCACATAAAGAAGTTATTCCCTGTTTGAAACGCTCTATCCACATGTAGGCCTTTCTTCGCGATAAACAGCTTTCACCATACTGTGCTTGCATTCGACGAATAATATCCGCAGTTTTCACACCTTTCGCATACAAAAAGTGAATCACTGCTCTAATTTCCTCCTTGGTGCAGATCTCCAATAGAGCTGCCAGTTTAACGGTATGTTACACTCCAACGACTAATGCAGGAATACGAGCGACACGTTGTATCGAAGTGTTTCCAACAACACTCACTCAGTGCTGGTTACTAGCAGTGTTGTCAATCCCTGGAAAGAGAAAATGCAAATGTGCATTTCCTTTTTTGAATTCTCCACGTATTTAGTGTTGCAACCTACGATGTCTAGAGTATCACAAACATCGAAAAGCAACAAAACTTTGGATGCTTGTGGAACAGTAACAACACAAGTGAGACGAAGAGAAAAATGCCCAAAGGTGCCTTAGTGTTGAATACTACGATCATCACGTGAATTCTTTCGAACAAGTAGAAGAAATTCAAAAGCTTCGAAAAATAAAAGTTTCACTTTATCCAAAATATTTTATTTCGAAAAGAAAGTGCTTAAATAAACATCATTGACTTGCATACATGTTTTCAAATAGGTATAAACATCATAATAGGACAATTTGATATATCAATCCCTTTCGGAGATAATAAAAAACTGATACATATCTATATTCTGCTTAAAATTGCCTATTTACGAAACAAAATCAACCGATTGTTGCTTTTCTTTGCTTCTAAAACAATAGGTTTTGGTAAGTGCAATTACAGCAAGCTATCACAATTATATGATTTTAAGCAGTGTTACAAACTTTAAAATACTAGGTTTATAAGTTTGTGGTCAATAAGAGTTTATATATTTATGGACGTTTGTATGCTTGTGGATGCTTATGTGTTTATGTCCAATCCTTTCGACAATGAGTTATCGGGAACTATAGGCTCTAGAAATATACCCTGTTCACTGATTGATTGTAAATAGTGTGTACATTGTTCAGTTCTAATTGAATATTAAAAACGAACATGACCGTTGTTTCTTTGTTAATTTTTTAGGAGTACACTTGAAGTATTGAAATGTTAAAAGTATATCCTATGAGTTATACATTACAACACCGCATATTTGTATACATTATTTGTATATCTCTCAGGTGTTTGTTTCATTTCCAAATGATGAACAAAAACGAAGGATAACCATTTCTACAATCTAAGATGAATTTTTATCGGTTCGAATGTGTTTCCCAATGAACACCATATATCACTGACATTATAATTAGCTGTGTGTGTAATGTATTTGCTTATTATATACTGCATGCCAGAAGAAAGGTAACATTGATCATACATGAATTGGAAACTCCAACCGGACGTAGGCTTAAATCTTGCAAACGGTGCAATATATTGAAAAATAATAATAATCGAAAACATATTTTACCTTCATGGTACCCCTTGTTGATTTTTATCAAGACATCTCTCATTTGTGTCTGTAAAGGGACCTGTACAGATATTGTGAGGAATGACAAAGAAATGTATGCTCATATGTGAATGATTTGCTGTGTAGCGAGCGCAGGTTTAGTTGGTATATTTGAATCACCTAAGTAGTTTTTCGGAATAAAGCCTTTCAAAGAAAGTCAACTTTTCACGTCCTTGTAACTTTTATCCTACTTGTTCGAAACGCGTGATATTGAGTTTATGCTATAAATTATTTATGAACAATGGTTTAGGGACGTATGCGAGAGCTATTTTTGTTATAGCAATTGCTTTTAAAAATAAATCTAAACATTGCTAAGCTTTACACTAATACATATGAACATGTTATTTAAAATTAAAAAAAAAAGTTTTGAATGATGATTTTACTGCGTGCAATTGTGTTTATTTCTGCCTGTGGAAATATTCTGAGTACCGTATTATGACCAAGCCTTGTCAAACTCTTAACAAGTATATACCTAATGTTGTGTCGATGAATCTTCAGATTGTTTTATAATATGAGCATTGTATATGCCATACTTTGCAATTACAACTATGATTTTACTATTTAGTTTTGGATTTACGTTCGATACGGAGTGTTTTCTTATATAGAAACTCGTTGTACTCCACGCTAATACATTTGCGCTTTGTCCTGTTAATTTTACTTGTGTTATTACTATTCTGGATGCATAACTCATTTAAACATTTATGATGCTCTAGTTTCCTTAGTTTGTAATATTGTAAATAAACATTATAAAGTTAGTTAATTTATTATCATGCATATTTAATATACAGAGGTAATAACCTGAAGTAGTACCATTAAAAAAATGTTAAGTTGTCAAATCATGACGGCATCATCGAGTAATATCATATGGCATCCCACTGTTGATACTTGCATGTTACAAATTGCCATTGATTTTTATCAAATAGTTCAAAGTTAAAACGTTGTTTCAAGATAAATGGTCCGCCCTGTATATAAAACGCACATATTGCCATTTACTTTTGCTAACCAATTAAGTTATTAATTATATAACTCAATTTAATATAATTTTGTTTAACGTCGCTATTTCTGTTTCTCTGTTCTATCAAGAAATTATATATTAATATTACTAAAACAAAAGAAAACAACAACAACAACAAAAAAAACAATTGCTTTAGAATTTCTTCCGAAAATGTATATTAGTAGTATATGCATTGTTAATTACTCGTAATATGTATAGAAAGTATACAGTGTGTTAATGAACTATACCGACAAACTGTGAGAGGTGATTCCTCACATCAAAATAAGAGAAAACAAAAATTCATATGGGCCAATGGCGAAAAGTATCTGGTACATAGTTTCAGAGCTAGGGCTGTCCAAAATCGCGAAAAAGCCAAATTTCAACAGGTACTATTTAGAATTCCAGAAACTGTGGATAGTGGTCCTTATCAGCGTAAAGGAAGCCACGTGGCAAATGGCGGCAAAACGACGTGTGACACCTCATTGCAGACAAAGGAAAGGTGCAACAGCAAGCGGGTTTACACACTTTAGAGAAAGTAATGCCTGAATAACATAATGGTGTCAGAAGCAAGGCAGTAGGGACGCGGCACAAGAAGTTCCTTTTCTGCATCCATTTTCCGCATGTCAGTCTGTCACATACGAAAGTTCCCTTTGAGAAATTCCTTGTGCCGCGTCCCTACTGCGTTGCTCCTCACACCATTATGTTATTCAGGCGTTACTTTCTCCAAAGTGTGTACATCTTGCTGTTGCACCTTTCCTTTGTCCGCAATGAGGTGTCACACGTCGTTTTGCCGCAATTTGCGATAGCTTGTAACTCGGAAACGACTCCTAATTTAATAAAATGTCACATAAACGTTTTGCTTGTTTTCGTGTGAGGAATCACTTCCGAAGCGTTGTAAACGACCTTTCTTTACACCCTATATATATATATATATATATATATATATATATATATATATATATATATATATATATATATATATATATATATATATATGTGTGTGTGTGTGTGTGTGTGTGTGTGTGTGCGTAATATGATACGAGTATGTAGACAGATATAGGCTTCATTATCTGTTTGTTTGAATCTCTCAATCTTCATCATACAATGTGAAGATTCTATCAATGCTATCAATGTTACATTTAGATCCTATACAATGATGTGACTCACATTGAGATTCAATTGAATTTCAGAAGAGAAGGATATCCATAATACAATTATGTTCTTTGTGCAATGAAGCTTATTTTTGTCCTTGAAAGTTCCTTCTGTAAATTGGACTAACTCGATAAAATAAAGAAGAAAAGAGAAAGAAACTAATAAGGAATAAGCAATATCAATAGTTACAAAATAATTACTTTTTTTGTATTTTAATTGAAAATGTGTATTAGTGTTGTGATATGGCCTACAAGCTCCTTGATCACTAAATAAATGTGAGAAATTAAGAAATACGTACATTTATCACATAAATAATAAAGAAAAAAACTTGATACTGAAAAAAAGATGAAAAAAGAGGATAAATATATGTCCAGTTAATGTTAGATCACATGCTATTAAACTAAGATTCATAAAATACATAAATGGTAGAGGCGTATAATATTTAGTATCCAACTAAACTATTATCGGAATAATCCAAGCCTTACTGCATCTTCAGGCCATTGAAGAGGTATTTTGCAATAGGTCACTATTAACATGTTTTGCTCCAAGGTGAAACCGTCAACGGGGCGTATTTTTATCATCTTGCGTGATTCATACGCCGTGCAAGGGAACTCACGGCTCAATTTGCTACGACTTAAAAAAGTAATAAATACCACATTAAACAACTGGTGACATGAAACAACATTCTCATTATCCTGACGCGAATCTTTAACATTTCAACTTGTTTCCATTGGTCAAAAACCCGTTGTGGGTATCAGGATTCGGATATTCCAACTGTTCTTCATCGCTATGATTAATAGAATTCCCAATTGACGGCTTTCAACGAATTTCGAAGGACTTTGCAAGAGTTCTGAAACTTCTTAGAAACGCCATTTAAAAACTGCAATGAATTTTTGCATGCGATTTCAATATATATATATGTGTATGTCTGTTGCTACTACTTTACTGAACTTTCAATCCTCGCATAATGTTTACGCAACATATGTTTATGTATATACCAGCTATTATAAAACACACACACACACACACACACACACACACACACACATATATATATATATATATATATATATATATATATATATATATATATATATATATATATAATATTAATGCCCATGCCCATGAGTTAATGTTATTTTGTTCATTGTTTTCAAACCTATATATAACTTGTTAAAACATTCAGTTATATCCAACAGTAGGATGGAAGCAGTTTGAACGCCCACGTTCAAAGGAGGGTGGTAAAAATTCTTCCTTATGTTGTTTTAGTAACCGCTATTGATTGGTGGCTCATTTATTTAGTTGTTATGAGCAATCTAGTCTCCCCTTTTGTGAATATCGCAATCTTCTTACTTGTGTGGCTAACGGGTGCATGCAGTTTAGATGTAGTTGTCAGATGCTATGGAGCTCTGAAAAACCAACATCGCCTGTAAATTTTAAAACATACCTAACTCCTTTATAAAAATCCTGGTGGCTGCAGTGCGAATATTATTATCGATTCTTTAGAACTCAATTTTGTTGTTCTTTGTAGCCATACCAATGATTATAGCGTGGTATTGAGGGTCGTTTCAATTACTTACTTTTTTTCTTTTCAATTTTACTTAAGCTTCGTTTGGTGTCTTGTTCGGTATAAGATAAGTGTTAGTGACTCACTCATAACATTTGTTTCTTCACTTCTACTGACTGGACTAGATTTTCTAATGAACGATGCATATATATTTCGCTCGCGTAGGAAAGCTGGTTGTAATGAGATCTTACTGCTGTTTTCGTCTTCTTCGGCAGTTGCTTGCGTCGTCACTATTTATTGAATATCATATCAGATAATAGTCAAATTCTACATTAAGAAACAAAAATAACTGCATATTTTTGATATTATATAGAATGCAGGACGAATTTGAAGTTCTCCAAAATTAGCTAAAAGAAAAAAAAAAACTCTATGGCCTATGGAACCCGGAGGTTCAATGCCGCGTTTACAAAAGCTATCCACTGACTTCTATTCTTAGCTAACTGCATCCAGTTCCTTCTTTGTATTCCAATCTCTGCCAGATGCATCTTAATATTATCCTCCCATCTGCGCCTAGGTCTTCCTAATGGTCGTTTTCCTATGGGTCTACCAGTCAAGACTTTGAAAGCGTTTCTACTTTCTTCCATTCTAGCTACGTGACCTGCCCACCTAAGCCTCCTGGACTTGACGACCCTAACAATGATTGGTGAACCATATAAATTATGTAGTTCGTCGTTATGAAGTTTCCGCCATTCCCCATTCCCGTTCCTCTTGGGTCCGAATATTCGTCTCAGGATATTGTTCTCAAATACTTTCAGTCTGTATTCTTCTTTCAGAGTAAGTGACCATAGAAAACAACAGGCGTGATTATCGTTTTGCATATTTTAAGCTTCAAATTCGTCGACAGAATTCGCGACGACAAGAGATTTTGAACCGAATAGTAACACGAATTCCCTGCTTTTAGTCGACATTTAATTTCTTCGTGAATATGATTTTCCTCTGTTAATATTGATCCTAGATATTTGAAACTATCCACTTTATCAAAAGTATTATTTAATATTTTAACGCATTCATAGTTTGCTGTATTCCGGTCCCGACGCACTTCCATATATTTAGTTTTCTCTGCATTTACTTTCAATATTAGCTATCCATTATATTTTATATACATTTAAGTCGTTCTAACTCAACATCTTGACTAAGTTTGTAGGCGTTATTATGATTATCTTCGGTTTATGCACTTTACAGAAATACTGTCCTATGGCTATCTCCGGGCTCCTTCCCCAGACCCTCGCGTTCGTTTGGCCTATGACCTCGCACATCTTAAACCCGCAATACTAGCGAATTTCAAATCTTTTTCCATTTCAACTACCTAAAATATAAGATTATGTATCCCAAGAAAATGCCCATTTTAATAACATAGATTTGTTCACCTCCTTTAGACCCCTCTAGAACTAAAAGTATTCACTTTTGACAAAAAAATATTCATGTGGGTTATTCCTGGAAGGCTACAATCGTACCAAATTTCATCATCCTAATCGTGTCGGAAATACCTAAACATTTTGAGGTGTAGATGATGTCCCATATAGATAATATGGGACATATTTTTCGTTTCCCCATAAAAAACATTCTAAAGTTGGATATTTTTAAAATTTATTTTTGGCGATTTACTTAGGGAACGCTAACGAAAACGTTCAAGAATATCGGGTTTCAGGTTTTTATTCTAGTTATAAGTACCTAAAACATGATATTATAGGCCCAACAAACGTCCATTTAAATAATGTGGAAAATTTCTTCATTCTCGTTTTATACATCCATTAGAAATATTCACTGTTGGCAATTTTCCTGTTGGTTGGTTCCAGAAAGCTACAATCATGCCAAATTTCAACTTTTCACGTCAACTGGAAGTATCCGTTATTTTATGTCAGTTCATGTAGTTTCACATATAATTAATTATACGATATGTGGAAAAATAGTTCACGGTTTATGGTACTAATTCTCATATCAATATGTTTGATTTATCAATCGCTGAAAACTTGAGAATATCCAACTGAAATAAACTTGTAACTCTGTGGTGTTCCCATTATTACAATTACTGCATAAACAGTATGAAAAAATATTCAGACACATTAAACTATCTTCATACTGATTTCGACACTAATAAACGCTAGTGGTAGTTGATTGAATCTGCTTAGGTTACTAAATATTCCATTTTCTGTAATTTTCAACAAAGAAACGGAAATAGGAAATCAATAGTTTAGTGTGCTCCATATAATATGAATTGTATCTTTTCTTCCTTTCTGAATGGTGTTATACGGATTAATAGTTTCATACGCTGTTTTATAGTTGGATAATCGCATTAATTAGTTTTCTGCATCTAGTGTAAGTAACATGTCTAGGGAATTCATTCCAAATACCATTCCATCGCCCTAGAGATATTTGATTTCCGTTATAGCTCATTCCGAGATGTGAATACACAATAACATACGATCTAGTATACAAAAGGTAATGTTCTGCACATTACTCTCTCATGAATACTACTAGAAACTAGTTACAGTTTGCCTTTTTGGAATTTTTTTTTAAAGGGGGTAAAAGACAGGTATGCATATCTGTGATGTAATATGACATACTGTTTATTAGTTTCTCCTTGTAATGAGTTAAAAAGAAAGTACTGTTATGAGCGATATATGTTATATGCTCTTGCATAATTTAAATCCTTATGAGAAGTCGTTATCCAATTTCAAACGCACAAGTGGAACGCATTAGATCCTCATAAGATCTAATGAAAACATATTTTAGTTTTTGTATTTTGTTAGAAAGTTATATATACAATATACATGGTAGTTAATGTTTTACAGGCTCGTCCAGCAAGTTAGTTTCACTAGGGCTGTACATAGAAAGGACATATAGTGACCTTGAAACACTTACTGCCACAGGTACAGCTCAGATTACACTGTTTTTCAATATATTCACCACCTGAAATCAGGCATTTTTCATATCAATGAGTCAACTTCTGTATTTTGATGTCGTAAAAGTCAGCTGTCTGAGAATGGAACCAGTTTATGATGACTGTGCGAAATTGTTCATCATTATCAAAATGGTTACCGGACTTTTTTTTTTTTTCTTTTAGGTGTAGGAAGACATGAAAATTTTTCGGAAAGAAAATGAAATTAAATCTTTCAGTTTTACGTCCCACGATTATGCCGGTTAGGCTAAAGGAGACAGTGATGATGAAGAATGAATGAAATTGTGGAATGGAGAAAGTGGGAGGAAACGGAAGAACCCCGAGAAAATCCACGAGCACGGTGCTTGTCCACCACAAAGTCCGCACGGCGCAAGCTGGGATCGAATCAGGGACCCCAAACACGGGAGGTGAACGCTCTACCACTGAGCCACCGCGCCACCCGAAAATCGTTCGGAACTCAATTACGGCCCATGCGAAAACCGACCTTACGTGATCATTCCACTGTAACGTTTTTGACTACTTAATGCATAGCTCTTTATATATTACTCTGAACGATTGCATATATATAACAGTGGTACTTCCAGTGATATAAGTTTGTTCGAAACATGATTGATAAGTAATACAAGTAGAACACAATTTTCTCTCACAGTTTGAGCAAACATAATGTGTGATTTGTATTTGTAGCTCATCTATTGTAACAAATAGTATTATGCTTGTCCGAACGTAGCTTTCCCAATAGCTATTCAATCGCGCATATTATATCTAATTCAATCTCTCTCTCTCTATCCTTTATTTCCTTCTGAATCTATATTTATTTACAGAATATATTACTATAGATTTAGAAGAAAGGAAACGGGAGAGGTGCTGAATTTGGTATAATATGGAAAGTTGAACAGCTGTTGAGAAAGCTCAGGCAAGCGTTCGGGTAGATTAATATAGTTATTATATACTTTTTAATAAATTTAAATACTGATAGACTGAAACCACTGCCTTCGACCTTCATTGGCATACAAAGATTAGCAATTATAAATAATGAACTTTATGCTAAAGTTCTATTGTGTTGACCCACTTTCTGTGTTTACGTTACAGTTGAACAAAATCGTTAGTAGCATCATCACAAAAAAACAAACAAACAAAAAAAAAAACTACATGGAAACTGTGAAACTATGTCTAGTGAACAGATGAGGTGTCCGGGTAGAATAATACGTATAGCACTAAAAGTGTGAGTTACATGCCAGAGACTTATGGCTTGAGTTCATTGAACCGTACGTATAATGTCTAGTGCTAAATGCAATTTGAACTGCTCAATTCATATCGTCATGTTCACTTAAATAGTGTAAATGAAGTCCAATCAATTTATTCCGTGGTTTATTTTAATATATTCTTTTGTATATGTGATTCGCTCGGACACACATAATAGTAAGCACAACTCTCGATTAATTTCAGTTATTAGATGGAGTATATTATGATCGAACCACAGAAGTGTATGTTGGTAGTTTAGTTTTGGGAGTGCATTTGGAGATGGCAGGGAAATCTTGTTTGGCGTGTGCCATTGCATTTAGTTGCATAAGAATGGTCAACCTTATTTTCCAGTTTAGTCGAAACTTAGAAAATGTGACAAGCTATTATGTTTATCCGAGACGCTAGTATATATATACAAGTTTCGTCCCGTTATAATTTTTTAAAAATCACTGGATGAACCGCTATCATTATTGCTGAAACATACGCAATGCAATTCTGCTGACGTTTCATAAACTTGTTTTGACATGTAAGATTGCATCATGATGCTGAAAAACTTGTGTCTAGTGTTGTTAGATCTATTTAAGCTAAATTGTTATGATTCGTTAGAAACGATTCTTCTTTTTTGCTTTTCTTTCAGTGAGCTAAAATTTTCAGGTAGTAACAAAGCTTACACAAAATTTTCAAACTAAATTTTCTTGAACTTTTCAGCAAGAACAAACAATTTTCAAACCAATATATTTATTTAAAAAATGAGTTAAAACAAATAAAGCAGGCTGTTGAATAAAATTTAAAATCGGATACTTTTTTAAAAAAAAAGAAACATAATTCTTAAGAAAATAATTGAAACAAATAAATTTAAATTTGAAAGTTTTAAATAACTTTTTCAGAAGCTTTTAAATTAGTGTTAAAATATTTTAAACTAAAAGTACATTTATTAAATAGTATTCAAGAGTCCAAAGGATTCAAAACCTTTTTGTTTTGATACGAAGGATAACTATTTCCTCAGATGTGTCATCTAACGACAATGCAATAAGATACTGGGAAACTGCAAATCATTATCGACATAACCGTTGCAAATTTGAGTTTTCTGTGATACTAAGTATGGCGATAAATGAATGCAATGGTCTGAGTAGCCATCTGCCAGCAACTTGAACTAAATCTTACCAGAGTTAATAGAGAAAACACGTTTTCAATTTAATATTTTGCAATCCAGTTTTAGATGTATTTTTTCATACATAAAGAATAACGGAACTACAGAATGCTTCACGCTAACTGTAAAATACTACTACTACAGCTACTACTACTACTACTACCACTAATAATAATAATAATAATAATAATAATAATAATAATAATAATAATGCTTTGCGATTATAAACATTAATTATAATATTACAGGCAGTTACACAAAATACGATGTGACTTTCATACTTAGGAGTATTGAAGATTTTCCACTAAATGCCACCGTTCTTCTTATCTAAAAAAAAGTAAACAATATACTTGGAAAGTAGCTAATCCAATATTTACGAAATGCTAATAAATAAAGCAATTCCTTCTTATGTCCGGACATATAGTGCACAAATCTGACAGAAGAAAGTGGCTTCAGAAATTGCGGACTCGGATTTCTGGCCTATAAGGAAAGACCTGAAAACAGTTGTTAGTTAATTTGTTCGCATTTTATACATAAAATGATTCCTTTCTAGTTGTTAATGCTTTATTTTCTTAGAGTTATGCAAAACTGTATTGCAATTCTCGATATTTCTTTGAATTTAAGATCCTTAGCAAAGGAAAGCATGTTTAAAATGCTATTACAAAGTACCAGGTATGATATGTGAGACAGTTTGTCTAACATCACTTCTCTAGGGCATAATTGATCCTAACTATCTCACTTCCGATCCATCTAAATTATAGTATTCGCGATGAGTCGTGAACCTTGACGTATATAGTGTTGTAAAAGAAAGAAAAAAAAAGGTTCGTATTTTTTTTTCAGAAATTTACGTGTTTTTAGAAAAAAAAAACATTGCCTCTCGTTCTTTTTCTAAATTTCGTTTTTTTCAAATAGTCGTTTGTAATACATCTTACGTCTATTTAAGTATGAAATATTTTTATGTAGGTGTAATTACCGTAAAATGCAACATAAATTATACGCTAGATACTGATACGCTACAAATATTTCACAATTTACATGAATACCATACCTATTAACAATTCGGGTTTTAACAGTTTTCATCAATATCAACTAAGAAATAAAAGTAGAAATGAAATTTTGTTTTTTCGTGAGAACAGGCCTTTAATAAGTACAAAAATATTGTCACGAACAGTATCCAATAACTTGTCTAAAGATAAAAACTAATACTAATTTGCCTAATAGTATTTTTCTAAATGTCATATATAAATAATTTGTCGACTACATATATATGATATGCAGAGCCGGGTCTACCATATATGCAACACGTGCATTTGCGTGGAGCGGCAAGCTTGGATTGTCCGGCAAAATCTGTCATAAGAATATTATTTAAATTAAATATTTGTTGTTGGAAATATACTTCATGATGATGGTAGTCACATTTACTAAACTGACCCTCTATTTGAATACTACATTCATAAATTATGTTTAGGTTGCATTAGTTTAAGGCCACATGGACAATGATTAAGCAAATGGTCGAATAAATCCGAGCACAAATTGCTTGATTGTAGTGATGAGCGCAAGAGTCTTGGTCTTGCAGTTTTTGCAAGAGTCTTGCATGCAAGACCAAGACCAAGACCAAGACCAAGACCAGGTATCCTGATGCAAGACCAAGACCAAGACCAAGGGGTGCAAGACCAAGACCAAGACCAAGACCATACCTGCAAGACCAAGACCAAGACCAAGACTCTTGCGCAAGAGTCTTGCACAAGTACCGGCACTACTTGATTCTTTTTATATAATGTAAAAAAGAAGGAGATGAATGTTTTGGCTTCAGTAAAAATGCTTCTGGAGAGAATGTGTTCCCAATAGTTTATGCAATCCGTGTGAGTCAATCAGTATGTCGTTTTCTGAATCGGTTGTTCGCGTTTTCTGTAGATATTACTCGTTTTCAAGCCATAACGGTGTCATCTCGCACCATGTGGGCTTTTTTGGTGGACAAACACCGTGTGTGTGGATTTTCTAGGTATTTTTTCGTTTCCTCCTACTTTCTTCGTTCCACCATTTCAGTCATTTCTCATCATCACTGTCTCTCTTGTTTAACGCCTGTGTTTAACGCCTTGGTGCACAATCGTGGGACGTTAAACTAGATACTTCATTTCATTTCAAAGCATATTAGTGGTGTTCTTTTTCCAAAACTAAAGAGATATGTCTTATTGAACATAGGTAATACCGTACACCATAGGTGTTGACTACATGGGTATGGCCTTGGCTCCTAGACTCAAGCATCCGTTGGAAATTTTCAATGTGTGCTCTTAAAACTAATATCGAAATAACATTTTCATGACTTTGACAAAAACTTAGTGCATGTGACCGCAAGTTTGATTTCATGGGCGGATGCTTATACATTGAATAATTGTTTATTAATATAAAGGTATACGGCACATCCGGGATTAAAGGATATAACATTATACTACAACAATAAATTTATATTATAAAATTGAAAGTGACTATTTTTGTGACTCCTAATCTTTTGAACCAACCGACCGATCTCGATCAAATTTTCAACATAGATGAGGTCTGGGCCTGGGTGTGTTTTCGTTATTTGACTTTGACGGTAAAACTTAGGGGAGGGGAGAAGGGGAGTTATAAAATAATAAATAAAACTTAATAACTCTTAAACCAAACGACCAATCTCGATCAAATTTTCAACATAGATGAGGTTCAAGCCTGGAATGTTATCTGTCAGTTCACTTCGACGGAGCAATGTAGGGGAGGAGGAGGAGGGAGAGATGCACAAAAGTCAATATAAATAAAAATAACGACTAAGTTTGTGGCTTAATAACTCTTAAACCGATCTCAATCAAACTTTTAACATGTATGAGGTTCGATCCTGGAAAGTTTTTTTTTTTTTTTAAGAATTTGCTTCACCTTGATGGTAGAACCTAGGGGAGGAGGAAGGGAGGAATATATATATAAAATAAATAAAACTTAATAACTTTTGAAACACCCAACCGATCTTGATCAAATTTTCAGTATAGATGAAGTTCAGGGCTGGAGCGATTTTTATCAGTTTACTTTGATGATGCAACGTAGGGGAGGTGGAGGAGGGATATATATATATATATATATATATATATATATATATATATATATATATATATATATATATATAATATGTAAAAAATAAAAATATAAGTACTGTCTTTGTGACTTCATCACTCTTGAACCAGCCAATCGATCTCAATCAAATTTTCAACATACATGAGGTTCTGACTTGGGGTGTTTTTTTTTTTTTTTTTTTAATCAAATCACTTTGACGGTAGAACTTAGGGTAGGAGGTGGGGATGGAAAATGTACACCCGACCGAACTCGGTCTCATTTTCAACATAGATGAAGATCGGATCTGAGGTGGCTTCTGTCATATCACTTTGACGGTGCAGTTTAGGGGAGGAGAATGAAAGATATTTAAAAATGATCGAAAATGACCAATTTTAAAATGGAGTCTATAGTTTTAGGGACGAGCAGTGACACTTGTGATGCCGTTTAAATTCAAATTCAGACCCGCAACTTGGGGAGGAGGAGGGAAATATAAAAATAATCTAAAATGACCGATATCACAGAGCGCTTTACTAATAGTAAAAAGTGACTGACTAACGAAATATATTATTATTTTTTTAAAGTTTAACCTAACGAAGTGGGTAATTGATGCTAGTAATCCATATTCACAAGTGGGACTTCAAATAACTTGGAGTTTTATGCCGTTATTTTGTATTTCCAATACAGATCAAAATATTTATATATATTGAATTTACACAAAAGACATAGACAGTTGAATCGTTTTCAGTTTTCATTCAAATTATTCTAAAATATTAAGAGGTTTGATTATAATAATTATTATTTTAATTCTCTCTTTCTCTTTTTTTGTCAATATTGCTAAATATATCATCATCTTCATAATAGCTATTCTGCCTTATTGGCAGGTTACTTGCTGCAACTGAGAAGCTTCGACGTTCGGTGGTCCTCAGCTAGTCTCTTCGTCTTGACGTAGCAATTTTCTGTTTTTATACCTTCCTTCAACTAGTCTCCTTCGCTCCCTCCCTCTCTATCTTTCCACAATACAGTCCAGCACGTCCCTCATAATACAGTTCTTCCTCAGCCAACATCCTAACCAGTTCCTCTTCCTTCTCTTAACAATATATAATATTCTTTTTTTTTTCCTACTGCTAATTTCTTTTTAACACCTTCTCATTCGTTGTCCGTTCAACACAGCTAATTCTCTCCTTTTTTTCTCCATGCCCATGTATCGAAAGCCTGCAATTTTTTTTTCACTTTTGGTTAATGTCAATGTTTCTGCTCATAGAGTACATATTGGAATCAGTAAAACAAAACCTCAATATTTCATTGGAAGTTTGATTAATACAAGGATTAGCTAATCGTGGTTGAAAAAAAATCTGACGCCTTTAGAGTGTAAAAATAATTTTGTAATTCATGGTGTATCAATAAACTGTGCCGTCTTGATTTTCTTTCATGCGTCTCAGGGGTAGCATCCCCAGTTTGGGAACCAGTCGAGTGTTGGATTTGTTAAAAAATATAAACAGATTACGAAATGTTGTGATTTAGGCATATCTTACAAGTAGTGAAGCGTGGGCACTCATTAAAAAAGGAAAGGTAATCACCTATGTTGTACACTATCATGATACTTACACAAAGTTAAATTATATTACATTTAGAAACACGTATTATATTTCCGTCACTATTGGCGCATCGTAGAGTTTATTATCCCTTATATCCATAGTAAAATTTACCTAGGAAAAGCTTGAGATTTCTTAAATGCAAGACTTGCAAGACTTGCAAGACTCTTGCATGCAAGACCAAGACCAAGACCAAGACTGGGTGTGCAAGAACAAGACCAAGACCAAGACTAAGGGTTCCAGTGCAAGACCAAGACCAAGACTGGATGTGCAAGACCAAGACCAAGACCAAGACCACCCCGGTCTTGGTCTTGGTCTTGCATTTGCTCATCACTACTTGATTGTTGTCAAATGCAAGAATTCAATTCTCTAATAGTAGTGAATAACTGTTCCATTTAGTAAGTTATCACAGTTTTCATATGAAACTAGTCTTGTTTTTGTCAGAAACAAGTTCCTTATCATTGAAGATAGAAACAAGTTTTTTTTAAGTGTTAGATGTAGAAGAAAAATCAAGAAATAAAGAAATAAAGAGCTAGTTGCACTGGAATTGCAAACTGATACATTGAGATTGAAGCTCGATAGTGAATTCTATAAAAAAGATTACCATCTTTCCTCTGCAGGTGTGTTTGCTTTATCTTTCACTAACATAATAGCTTAATATTTAAAGAAAAAAACAGACACAACGGGATTGCATTTTAGTAGGTATTTAAGCCTTTCTGAGTGCGACTGCACTTACCATCACCTTTGTTGTTCATGCTGGAGTAGCATACTTAAAATCATGACTTTTAAGATTTGTTCTTTCTGGAGAAAGGGGGAGGCGGCAAATTATGCCATTGCACGGTGCGACAAAATTGCCTAGTACCGGCTCTGATGATATGTAATGACACAATTTGAAGTAATGCAGGGTGTTTCAAAATTAATATTAGGATTTTGAAATTTAGTAGTATCTATTACAATTAACTTACAATTATAAATATTATCAAATGAAAGAGCAACTCAAACAGTTTTGTACGCACGCATTGTTTCTTCTATCTGCTGTTAGAAAGAGCAAGTAGCAAAGATGGAGACTAGAGAGCGGAAAGCTTTTTGTGTTTTAATAAAGACTGAATCTCTACAGTGCAACCGTCTGTGTGAAGAATATTAAGGAGACGCTTGCAACTACGTCTTTATCGTTTGCAGTTGCTACAGGTCTAAAGCCTACAGACTACGGTTTACGTGCCAATTTCGCAAGTGAAATATTCCTGTATAACAATGAAGATTTTCTGGATAATGTCGTCTTCAGTGTAAAATCGACCTTTCACCTAAGAGCTACTGTGAACACTCATAATGTTTGCACCTGGCCGTCAGCAAATCCTCAGGAGATGGTACAGTTGAAACGAGACTCCTTTAAATTGAATGTACTTTGTGCCATATGGCGGAAAGTTTATGGGCCTTTCTCGCCTATCGACTAGATGTGTGCCGTGTGACGAATGAATCTCACATTGAACACTTGTAGCAAAGACAGTTTGAGATGCTCTTTTACTTGATGCATTGCTTATAATTGTACGTAAAATGTAATAAGTACTACGAAAGCTTAAAATCCCAAAATTTATTTTGAAACACCCTGCATTTCTCAGCAAGTGTTGGAACTAAGATGTAAAAAAGGAGAGAAAATTTTCCTTATAAAGTTATTGTTTACAACGATAATATTATTAGTCGAGACTATAACTACAACAACAACACGAGTTAGTAGTCAAAAAGGGTAATCAAATGTAGACTCGGTGGCCCAGGTGGCCAAAGTGGCACACACGGGTGCGTTACTTGTTTAATCCGCTTCTGTGTGGACACTAATTAAGATATCGGGATATTATTCTTGCAAAATATGGCTGGACTATAGTTTATCATATTATTTTTTTTTCTTCTGGTGTCTTGAATTTCCTTCTCAAATTTCACCCAGTCAAAAATTCGAGAATTTTCTCATTTCGAATTTCCTTTACTTCTTTTTTCCTTGTAGCTTCCTTCGTTCTCGAAATACATCCTTAAGACTTGCCAGGTAGATACCTCGGATGGATACATAATTGCTGACATCAATTGGACGGGCCTGCGCGCAATGTTGCCAATTAGGGAAATTAAAATTCTCCTATATTTGGGCAAAAAAAATAGAAATTTTTGTTTATAAATCCGTACCTATACGTCCGAGTGCAAGCCAACTTACGTCACTCGAACATTTGTCCTTACTTAACAAACGCAAGTACAGATCGCTACAATGGGGTAATTAGGGGGCGCACGTAAAATTCGTATTTATGTTCTAACCCTTAATTTTTCTAGTTTTTCCCTACTTTTCTGTTTACCGTAATATATTTTTTGGTAATTAGAAACTTTATTCCTTAAATATCGCCATAATACTTGTAGGATATATTAGTGGTGTATCAATGTTTAATTTAAGATAGTTTGCGTCTGTCTGGTGGGAGTGTTACCAGCTACAGAAAATTTTAATTCCAGATTTTAGGAGCAAATTTTGGAAAAAAATATATGTTTTGTCTCTATTATTTCCGTCTTGTTGGCTACATCGGAACAAACGTACCAGTATCTGGAAGTCCCGTCTTTGCTTTACACAACGCACTATAGAAAGTTTCAATAGGATAATTAGGGGGAGTACAGTTGAGGTTTACAGTAGACCTTGTTCTCTAATTGGAAAGATCACTGTGATTTTTTAAAAGGTAGAATGAGATATTTTTTTTTTTTTGACATGCTTGCTTTGTTATATATCGTCACAATACATGTAGGGTATATTAGAGGGATACCAAAGCTCCTTTTAAGATAGTTTGTGTGTGTCTGGTAGTATTGTTGCTAGCTACAGAAAATTTTAATTCCAGATTTTAAGGGCAAATTTTGAAAAAAAAATCCCTTTTTTTCTATGATTTCCTTCTTGTTGGCTACATTCGAACAAACTTACCAGTGTCTAACAGCCTCATCGTTAGCCTACACAGCGCACTACAAAAAGTTTCACTAGAATAATTAGGGGAAGTACAGTTGAGGTTTATAATAAACCATTTTCTGGAAATGGTAAGAAAATGGTGAATTTCTGAGGTAGAATGAGATATTTTTTTTTAAATTTCATGCTTAGTTTGTTATATATCGCCATGATACTTGTAGGATATATTTTTGTGGTACTACGGTTTATTTTCAGATAGTTTTCGTCTGTCTGATTTCAGTGTTTCCAGCCAAAGCAATTAATTCCCACTATTAGGTGAAAAATTCAGAAAATTTCCTTTTCCCCTCTATTACTTCCCTCTTGCTGGCTACATTGAAACAAACGTACAATTACCTGAAAGCTTTCTCTTTTACCTAGAGAACGCATCATAAAAAGTTTCAATAGGATAATTAGAGAAGCTGTAGCCCCGGCATATTTGATTTTTTGCTTCTGAGGAGTAAAAAGTGTCAAAATTTACTGTGTATGACATATTTTTTTTTCTTTCCCTCTTTGAATGGATGCCAGTGACTTCAGGATTTCACTGTACCTTGTCAACACACCACAGATTTGTTTAAGTGACTTGAACCTATATAGCAGCAGTGGTGCTACATACAAAAAAAAAAGAAAAAAAATGAAATTCGGTTATAGATTTTTTTGTAAATTTTCACCCCTGCAATTCCCTCAATAATTTCCCACCCGTTGGCAACAATGCAATGCAACTTACACCAAAAAATAGCCACTTCTATTTTCTAAAAAAACAAGGCCTTATCCATATCAATCGAATGAATAGTTTTTTAGCAATAAGTCACTAACTGGAAATCTAGGAAAACGTCAAAAATGACCTGAGGCCGAAAGGAATAATCACACAATTTTGCTCGCATAGGTACAAAGAAACAAACGATTTGTAAGTTACGAGGGCTTCGACTCAAGTTCTGTTGATTATTTCAATAATCTGCAACATAAATCAATAAATAATCGTTGCCAGAAAAAAAAAAACAGACATTTGAAAAAAAACATGAAAAAGATCGATGTGTTTTATTGAAAAAAAAACTTCAGAGAAAAAAAAACGTTTTTTTACAACACTAGACGTACATATATAACAATTTTTGTGTCCAATCGAACGTGATAGTGTGTCCCGATCGTCTATCCCTACCAAAAGATAGGGTCGTCTGTTTATTGCACCATACGGATAACATCTACACAGTACGATATTGCCAGATTGTCGTTTCATTTTGTTTATTTTTTTCTGTTATTGTTTTATATATTTTTGGTATTGTTATTGTTATTCTACTTTTAATTCTAGTAATTTAATGTTGGTATTATATGTAGTTTTTTAAGCAATATTCTTTTGTCGCACGTTCGCCATTGAGAACATTATCGGTGAACTTATGTTGTTTAACGTTTTCTCAAGGGTGCGCTCAGAAGGCAGCTTCACGAACCATGCTGGATTCTTCCGATGCATGACACATAAAGCAAAACAGTTCTGTGATTGATGTAGAGCCCAGGCTTGACGATTCGTCGCAGGCATTATGGTCATTTTGAACTGAATGCTCTGTAACGTTATAGTTTGTTGTGGTTTCTCAGTAAACCACACGGATAGGAAACGAGTTGAAAGGTAACTTAATGTTTGTAATATGCAGTGGTGACAGACAAACGAAAAGATCAATAACGTAGTTGATGTTTTTTACATGCATAATTATTGTGGATGTCTATGCGTGCACTGCCAACACTTGCTCTCCTACAACGTCCACTCCCTTATTTTACTCATTGTATTATTATTATTATTATTATTATTATTATTATTATTATTATTGAATTGTAAAATCGCGCTCTACGACATGCATCGGTCAATTGGAAATAACTGCCTAAACCGTAACCACTTTAATGGTACATTCTGGTCATAACTTAAACTGTATTAAATTACTTTGGACAGAAAGGAACAAAAAATATTGTTCAACCTCCAAATATTAAGCGAATTGGACAATATTTAATGCACTATTCTTCAAGGAGATGGTGAATCTAAGCATCTAGCGTCAACGCAAAAATTAGTCATCAGGACGCACCTTTTGGTAGGTCTCAAATATTATACACACACACACACACACACACACACACACATATATATATATATATATATATATATATATATATATATATATATATATATATATATATATATATATATGTATGTATATATATATATATATATATATATATATATATATATATATATATATATATATCAACTTCTAAAGAAATATGGACACAACACAGTAAAATTAACATCTTAAATGAATTATAAATAGCTTCGAAATGAAACTTTTTTAAAAAAATGTCATGCCACCGAATCAGTTTTTTTGATTCAATACATTTACTAATGTTGGAAAAAATATTCGACATAAATTATATGACTGGTTTCTGGGAAAGACGAAGCTAAATAGAAAACCACATTAGAAAAATAAACTCTCGAGTAAGTTGGAAAAGAAAGTTCAAAATTATCATTAATGCAATGAAATGACGCATATCAAACAAGCTTCTGTATACATTTTCCCGAACTTAATCTACCTGCATAATGTTATGTGAGATAATCCCAACGCATTTCACCCAGTAACTCACTTTCGCTTGAAGTGACGCTTACTTTATTTTCCCTGAGCCCCTCATACATTCTTACACACTTTTAAGGTAGATTTCAACGTTAAGGTTAAAATTTTCTATAAATATGTGAATAGCCTTTGACATGAAGCAGATATCATCTTAAGGTACTGTAAAACGTCCATAAAATATCATGTTCGAAAAATTATGATTTGATTTTAAATCTGGGGTGTTGAGACACAAACAGTTTCCATTAATCATATTAGTCAATTGTATACCAAACTGAGAATACGCATAGGCAACCATTAATATTTTAACAGCATTCGTCTCTAAAAGATCGTTCATAAAGTTGAAATCTTTTCTCAACAAGCAATTCTCTTTGTTGTTTAACAGCAGTGGAGATAAGCATTGCATTCTCATTCAGATTCTTTCTAGCGATAATGAGAATCCAATTTCTCCCAATCCTATATTTTATTTTTCCTTGCATTTACGAGCAGTTATTAGAATTGAAGAGACAGGCAAATTGCTTATCACACCTTTCTAAAGGAACAACTGTAAACGACTGCGCTGTAAACCGTATCTAAGCAACGTAGCTCCAAGCTTTACTTTCTCTTCTTCTGAAAGCATCTTTCCTTCACTTACGTTTTGCAGAAAACTTGAAACAAATTTAAATTCTTTTTTCACTAGGGAAAACATGTGACAGTTCGATAAATTGGCCGTCCACACGCATGGAAAACAAGAAATGTCAGCATCCAAGTTGTATTTTATTATTGTTTTTTGTTGATTTTTAAAAAGTTTTGTTAGTTTGAAACAAATTTATGATCCAACCCATCTAAAGCATTTCCCTCAGTAAAATATTACATTATTTTCTCTGTAAACTATTTCTCGAATCTGTTTACATGAAAAATTGCTTACTATCAATACCAACTAAAGTACAATCATTTATTTTGTGTTTTCTTTTTTTTTTCATATTTCAAATTTAAAACGCGACTAATAAAACAATCAACATTGTATTGTTTCTTTCATTTGTATATCGAATATAAATGGACGGTAAGAAACGTTTGTTGATACATGTAAAGGCCACATATTTTAATTGATCTTTTGGTTGCTTATTCTTTTTTTAGTTTTACTCTGATTATATCATAACTGTTGCTTTATTTCTACACATTAACTTCATTAAAGCTATAGTCTCCGTTTTATATAGTAGCGGATCAAGGATATGATCGAGAGAGGGGTTAAACCAAAGTTTGCCGCTTTATCCAGTGTCAAGCAGGCTTGAAGCTGATTTTATCCAGTTTATACCTGAGCATCAAGGGGTGTATAACCCTTATAGCCCCCTTGGATCCGCATATATATATATATATATATATATATATATATATATATATATATATATATATATATATATATATAATATAGGGTGTTTCGAAGCAACACCGACGACGTTTCGGAGGTGATTCCTGACACCAAGATAAGACGAAAATTATAGACCAACCTGGGTGCACAAATGCTTCCTTTCAAAGTTATAGGCTGCCGAAAACATGAAAAAACGTGAACTTTAAAGGTTCATAGCTCCAAAACTATGGCACCTACCGTAATCGGGTCAAGACTTGATGTAGGAACTAATATTTGTCCTATCCAAATATATATGTTTCAGAATCCTGCGGTACCTTTACAACAATTTTTGTAGAAGTGTTGGTGAGTACTTCACGTTATATGGCAGTAGCCAAACTCCCTCTATAAAAATTGATGAGAGAACCGCAGAATTTAGAAACATGTATTTTTGGGTAGGGCACATACTAGTTCTTAAGTGAAGTCTTGACCCAATTACAGTAGGTCCCATAGCTTTGGAGCTATAAATCTTTAAAATTCGTTTCTTTTCGAGTTTTCGGCAGCCTATAACTCCGAAAGGAAGCATTTGTGCACCCTGGTTGGCCTATACTTTTCGTCTTATCTTGGTGTCAAGAATCACCTCCTAAACGTTGTTGGTGTTGTTTTGAAACACCCTATATATATATATATATATATATATATATATATATATATATATATATATATATATATATATGCAACTGAAAAGAGGAATGAAACCTGGTTGAGACATTCGTTTGGAAGGAACTAAAACCCCAGGGACATGCTGGGAGTTACACTGGCAAGGAAAAGAGGGAAAATTGAAAGAGGTTATAGTTCATGAACTGTATTAAAACATAAAAGTCCTACGTTAAGACGAATAGACTAACTGGAGCCCGTGGTACTTGGTCTGTTTGCGACAAGTGACCTGCCAATACGAGTAGAATACTTTAATGGTAACACTAGCCAACAAAATTTCACTTTTTTTTATGTAACTAGCATGAAAGCAGCTAACATTTATGTTTCCTGGTATGCTGATAGCAAAAATGTTAATGAAAATGCAAGATTAGCTCTCGTTTTGAAGTTACGATAACTTTACGTTATTGCCTATATAAGCTTATGCATGCATTTTCCCTGTTATTATCCCTCGTAGAAAGGTCTCTGAAAGCGCAACCGCTTTGCCTGGCGTTTGTAGTTTTCTGCTGGTGATCTCCTGATTAGTGTCCAGCAGTAATCGGCTAACATTGATGCACTCCACTTTCCCTGGTATCTCATTTCCACGTCCGAAATTTGCTGGTAGAATTCCTCGTGCTTGTCGCTTACAGCACCATAGTCGTTAGGAAAGAAGTCATTTTGGGAATCTAAGAAATGTAACTTCGATGACACATTGCATCTCAGTCTACCGCGGCAGTGGAGAAGATTTGCCACCAGATCCTTACATTTTCCTACCCACTTATTTCCTAGAAAGTTTGTTGATATTTAAACAAAGGCAGGTGAGACAGGAACAGGCAGTACGTTTGCGTGAGGCACTGGTCGCATGGCCGACGGTATGTTACCATATATGAAGAAAGATTTCTCTTCTTGGAAATACCATGTTAATGGAGTGTTCATACAAAAGTAACAATTATTCACATGGTTTGGTGATTCTCGCCAGATCATGGGAAGAGCAAAGCCCATGGAAGATCCTTTACGATTCAACCACTAATGAAGACTCGATACACAAAATTGTAACATACCTGAGGAGCTCAGAGCTTGTCGTGGTTCCTGATTTCACAGCCAAAGTACGGTCTGTATGTGTTCCTAATATATGGCGTTATTAGTCTCCTTTGCGATCTCAATGTAGCCTGTCTGCTCTGTGGCAAAACTTGTCAGAACTGTTTACATATTTGCGGAGCATAATGAGTCACAGTAATTAGTGACCACACACCCTAACTACACTTCAGTAATACCTTTCTCCAGAACACGAACAGAACACAATTTGTAACAAACTGAAACTACTCTTGAAGAAAACATACTCTGCTCCTCCGTTCTTTTTCCCCTTCCTCTCCCCTAGTTGCTATGAGCCCAGGCAAAAATAGAAACAAGATACAAATAGCTATTGTTGCCTGTAGGAAACTTAGTCAGTCTGTCTACCATTATCGAGATTTCGAAGCCTAATGCGAAGGGATTGACAATGAATGCTAATAAAATATAATACTTATAATTAAATGTACCCCTCCCTTTAAGTTGGAAACGAGAGTTAATTCGAGTTTTTCATTGTCGTTTTCGTTATGAGCGTGGTCGATATAGTTAACAAACATCTATTTCATTACAGTTACATTTTCACTGTTGGCTAGTGAATTATGTTAATTTGTATAATTTTCAGCTAGGATTAATTTATACAATTTTGGAACATTACAGTACTCGATGTAAACTATATTATACACTTATAGAATACATTTCAATGTATTGTTTTAATATTTAGGGGGGCAGGGTGGATCAGTGGTAGAGCACCTACCTCTGGTGTGTTGGGTTACTGGTTCGATCCCCGGCCAAGTAAGCTTGTGGTGGGCAATTTCGTACTAGTGGATTTTCTCGGGGTACTCCCGTTTCCTTCCACTTTCTCAATCCACCAATTATTTCATCATCATTCACTTCCATTAATCATCGTCTCCCTTAGCCTAACAGGGAGCGTTAAAACTCAAAGATTTTATTTATTTATTTATTTATTTTTAATGCAGACTAACTTTGTGATCACTGGGGTGCATTTGTAGAATGTTACGAACACGTGCATTTCAGATGCAATTTAACTCTCGTTAAATCAAAACATGTACAGCATAGTTTTGAGTATATATGTGTGCTAAAGAAATATATAAGATGCAAATAAAAGCTCTTTGTATGTATACTACTAACATTAAAAAAAAAGTGATCTGAAACTTCAAACATGACGCATTGGACAACGAAAAGACAATATTTACATCTGAATTCTAGCTTAGAATTCGTTAAGAACAACTTCGTGAAGAAATATCTCTTTATTGCTTGGAGATTGCAAGAGGCTGCTCATCTTCACAACTCTCTCTCTCTCTCTCTCTCTCTCTCTCTCTCTCTCTCTCTCTCTGCTATTTCCATTTTTTCCTCAGGGAACTTAACTGCAAGAATGAACAAGACGAAACTCAAACTCCGCTCGTCGAGAGCCTCAGGCAGCAATTCTTTGACAGACCGTATTGAGTGTCGGAATATCGAAAGATCGAAATCCTTTGTGACTTAATGTCAAATAATCCTTTGGAAGAGATTTATTGAAGCTAACATAACAATATGGAAGAGAAGTAGGGACACTGAAAGGTTTCCCTCCAAAATAATAAACTGAAATACATATTCAAGTATGTTTCTTCTTTTTTTAAACATTTACACAATGTGATTAATGAACCAAAACATGGAAAGAGTAGTGAATAGAGAAAGGTACACTTGATTTAGAGGAGTAAAAATTTTTTTTTAATAATATACATTAATTTTGAATTATTATTAATGCCATTTTAACGACTTAGCAAAAGCCATGTACAGTTATCCTGTCCTGTTCCGTTTCTAAGGGAACTTTTATTTTTCTTTTTTAGTATACACTATGATTTCAAATTCAGGAACTTTAATATCTAGAGAGGGGAAAAAACTGACATATATACATACACAAATAGTGAATGACTTTTATATTTATACAAATAAATGAGACCTTTATGTACAGGGTGAGACCGAGTTTTTGAATAAGCTAAATATCCTTCAGAATGTATTGTTAAATCTTAAACAGTGAGCACGTCAGTACAACATCAGTAACACATTAAATCACACTTTAAATTAAATACCTTTAAATTATTTGCTTTAAAAAGATTAATTCAATTGCTAGTAGCGGGTATATTAATATACATGTAACCAATTATTTCGTAGATCCATTTGCATTTATATATATTTTATTCTCCTTTTAATGAAAATAAATAGCAACGGTACAAAAATTGTAATAATATCCTTGAAAGTTGTTTTTTTTATGCTAAGGCTTCATTTTGTTTAACTTATTAGCTTTCAATGCATATTTAACAATTTGATAAAATTAAAAGTAATACATGCTGTTACATGCCAGATATTGACAGTCGATGAAGTGCAGACTTCCGTAAATGATTGATCGAATTGTAAACTTGGTTTTCTAAAGCACTGAATATACGATAATGGTCCACTCATAAAAAAGAGGGAAAATCAAGCGAAAACTTCAAATTTCAACCGTGATATATCAGTTGACTGCAGAAATTCAGCGCAGTTACAAATTGGCAACAATTAGAAACAAAAACAAAGTTTGTCCTTTGGAATATGTGAGGTGTTAACTTGTTATTAAAATGAAACACGTATTCCAAAGAAAAAGTCAAATAAAGCTAACAGTTCTCCAAATCATTCTGCGATTATATTGACAAATTAAAAAAAAAAAACTCACCTATATAAACGTAAAGAAAAAAAACGGGGCGACAAAGCGCTTTGGACGAAAGCGTGAATAAAGTGAGGGAGAGTTTCACATGCAATAAAGAGAAAAATAGTCAGTAGTTACTGAATGTTGTAATAAACTTGTAATTCCTCAGCAAACTCTGATATATGTAACTTTAGGGTTATATGAAGGTTTGCATACCTCAACAGCCAACAACACTGATAGGGAGAGTTTAGTGAGCGTTTACCTCTGTTGTTTCACAATTACATGAGGAATATTAGCAAACGCATGTTTCGAAAATGACTACTGCTTGCGTGTGTTTGAGCATCGGGAAGCATATCACATTTCTAGCGTACTTTGTACCTGTTTCCATATGATATCAACTATTATTGTGTGCATGGCACTTTGGAAATACGTTTTGAAATCTGATTAATCATTTATAGCAGCAATGAGCTATTGTGATTTTGGCGAGCAGCACAGTCTGGTTGTTAGATGTATCTCTTGCAAACACATAAGTTTTGGGTTCGAATTCAGTAACTGATCACCCTGACTTCTTACACGACTTTATTCTTACACTACTTTACTTTGGTTCAATTCAGACTTTAGCTCCAAGAGATGTACAGAACTTATCTAACTTGATGCAAATCTAGTACCTACAAGGGTGAGTCAAATGTCTTGTAATATTCTGGTATACAGCATATACGTATTTATTACAGTATAGTGAAAGCAAGTTAGCATTGAAAATATAGCTCCTGATGTAGAACTGTTTGCAGCTACCTTCCTGTCAGTTCCTCGATTCCACGTTGATACTGCGTTTTATCCTTAGATGCAACAAAGTCAGGGCTGTTTCCACCTCTTGCTAGTTGGTGAAGCATTGTGATTTCACGAAGTGTGCCATGGACCGAAACACGTAATAATCTAAATGAAAATGTCTAGATTATACATCAAGTTCTCGCAAGTTCTCGCAATTTCGTTGCATTTGCCAAGCAGAATGTGGTTTAACGTTATACCGTTCCAACTATGTGAGCTTTCGGTTCACCAGTGCAGGATATTTTCGGCACAATGCAACTGCTCCAACTATATGGAAAATAGCTCAGTTTTGATGGTATTACCATTAGAAACGAGTTCGAAATGAACTAACATCTCGCAAGTCCACCACATACAGAGCATGACTTTGTGCTCCAAACAACCCTGTTTGGCGACCGGTTCTGGAAGTTGGCCCTTGCTCAACCACTGTTTTTTGCACATTCAGATTTGAAAAAAAAAATAATCTTTGCATATGAATTCGTTTTGAAGTGCAATCAGTTGTGGAAACACAATTACTCTACTCTGGTTCTGAGCTGAGGTGACAGAATGCGGTAGCTCCTGATGATCTTCCCCAGTTCGTAAAAGTGAAACACTATTGGACAATGGCGAGTTGGTTTGATAATTGTCGTGTGAAAATGGATTGATGTCCCTCAATGCGGTGTTGTGTAACCTCACAATCTCTTACCCAGGGGCGGGAAAACCTTAGCTGATCTTTGACAGTTTCACAACCGTCAATCGTGGATTGACTTGAACGCTAATTTTGTGTGTTCTTACATTTGGGTGGTCCGTTTGATTGGCAACTTCATAAAATAACTGAAAAGTATGGTGAAGAATAACACTGCACATAAACAGTTAATAATTGCAGAAGATGTGACTGAAAGGTGATTCGATAAAAATTATTGATGCAATACAATAGTAATCAGAATATTTGCCCTATTTATGCTATTTCTGACAGCCAGATATAACACCTACTCGATAGATTGCTCTCTTTTGTAGCAAGCTCGCAAGAAGATGATCTAATAATGTTTAGACGATAGGGTTAGTACGACTTTAAAAAAATCGTAATACGGTGGAAAAGTTGCGATTGGGGAGACTAAAAATGAGTAAGAGAATATAAAAAAAATCAATTTGTATCTCCCAGTAGCGCATGTGTTCTAAAATTTGCCTAAATTTGAAAAAAAAAAAAAACAATCGAATTTCTGAACATTTTTCGTTTATCTTACTCAATTTGTAAATATTTAAATTTAATAGCTCTAGTCAAATCTTAGTCGAACCTATGATTCAGAAAAGATAATTTTTGAAATTGGCCAAGATATTTGGCTCGCCTAACGACTGTAAATTATAATAAATTCAGAAGTGTATTTTGAAGTCATACATGCTAATATGGTTCAGTATTAAAACAATTAAATACAGTTTGCAATAAATAAATAAATAATAAATAACTGCATCAGTTGGTAAAAGTATGGCAGGATATCTAAAAAAAAGCAGTAGTTACTTTTAGCAGTGATGTGCATTCATAAATTTTCATAGAAGCAAACCTCGTATGGTTCTATTACGGTCTTTTGTTTTGTTGATGTTTGATTCCATTTTTGTTGCCAGGTGTTCTGTTGTTGGCTAGTTTCATTGAGAAAGTGCATATGCAACTAGGCTGGATATTGATAAAGTAGCGCATGTTGTTCTTATCGCGTAATTATACGTCTGTTTGTTGCTGTAGTGTTTTATTTTATAGTGTAGTGAAATTTATAAATATATCAGCAGTGTACTTAATGTGAATAGATTGTCATTGATGTGAAGAATCGTGAGTTTGAAAGACACCTCACAAGCAAAGACAAAGTTTGGACCTACACAAGAAATGAGTAAACCAAAGAGAAATTGATAGAAAAATTAGCGTTCGAAAGTAGACAGTATCAAGAATCATTAATAAACAACAAGAGTTGGGAAAGTGTTCCTTCAGAAACAAGTGTAGAAGGGAAATAAAAGCATCTGCGAGGGTTGATCAGAAATTGAAGTCACTAACATTGGAGAAAAGAAACATGAGCTCACGCCAACAAACTGTACACATGGAAATGGAGTCAATAATAAAATGAGCCATTTAGCAGTAGTGTCTAGACTAAACTTTTTTTGGATTTGACAAAAAAAAAGAAAAAGAAAGAGACTTCTGACAAAAAGAAAAATGCAAGTAACATTTTTGTGCAAAGGTACGCAGAATGGACAGACAGACTGGGTTTCTGTGATTTTTTTTTCGGACGAAAAAAAGTTTAATATTGTTGGAAACGATGCTGAAGTAAAGCTTTAGATGCGTAGGGAAGGGGAATTAAGTGGTAATTGTATATTTAACTAACGCTATGGCCTATGGAACCCGGAGGTTCAATGCCGCGTTCAAAAAGTTCTCCACTGACCTCTATCCTTAGCCAATTGGATCCAGTTTCTACTTTGTATTCCTATCTCTGCCAGATCCATCTTAATATTGTCCTCCCATCTGCGCTTATGTCTACCTAATGGTCGTTTCGCGATTGGTCTTCCAGCCAATACTTTCAAAGCGTTCCTACTTTCTTCATTCCAGCTACATAACCTGCCCATCTAAGGCTCCTAGACTTGACGACCCTAACAATGTTGGGTAAACCGTATAAATTATGTAGTTCCTCGTTATGAAGTTTCCGCCATTCCCCACTCCCGTTCCACTTGGATCCGAATATTCGTCTTAGGATCTTGTTCTCAAATACTTTCAGTCTTTGTTCTTCCCTCATAGTAAGCGACCATGGTTCGCAATCATACTGAACAACAGGCATGATTATCGTTTTATATATTTTAAGCTTCAAATTCCTCGACAGAATTCACGACAACAAGAGATTTTGAACCGAATAGTAACATAAATTCCCTGCTTTTAGTCGACATT
Source organism: Thermobia domestica (assembly GCF_964235325.1). Classification (NCBI taxonomy): domain Eukaryota; kingdom Metazoa; phylum Arthropoda; class Insecta; order Zygentoma; family Lepismatidae; genus Thermobia; species Thermobia domestica. The sequence goes on along the minus strand of NC_137459.1, from coordinate 270,233,328 downwards.
TAATTTCTTCGTGAATATGATTTTCATCTATTAATATTGATCCTGGTAATTGTATATCTGAGGCGCACAAATTCCCGACAAGCGGTATGTTGTAGGGTTGCTTTGCATCGAGATAAATTGGAAAAATTGAAATTTGAACTAGATCAGTTAACAGCTAAAAGTACGCAGAAATTCTTGATCATAAATTAATTTCCACAGCTAGAAATTATTTTACAGGGACAAATCTTAAAAAAATAAAAAAATAAAAACTATTTTCAGAGTGACAATACTTTCTGCCATCTGTCTCATTCAGTAAATATTTTGTTTAAGGGGATGGGTATAGAGAGAATCTGGTGGTCTCCTAGTTCACCAGATTTCAACTATCGAAAACATGTGGCATATTATGAATAAGTAACTGCAGGGAAGGCGTTTTGAAAACATAAACCAAGTAATGATAGCAATTGCATACACTTGGTACCATGATTTATACATGTTAACATGCCGTAATTTTGTTCACAGCATGTCCAGAAGAATTGAAGCTGTCAGGAGGGCTAAATGAGTCCATACAAAATACCAAATGAAGGATAGCATAAAAATTAATCATATTGTGTTATACATTTGCTTTAGAATTAAAAAAAAATATTGCCAAATGTTACCTTATAAGAGAATTTTCTCAATTACTGTCTTGCAAACAATTCTGTAACATAAGTATCTGTGTTCTATGTGTATTTCATTTTATATTAATTTTGTGAATGAATGCAGACAAAATGTGTTTGAACTAATTTAGAAGTTACAACAAACATCCGGTTACATCCTGGTTCAATTTAAAATATGTTGTACTTTATCACACAATTTATATGACCAAAGTAAGAAAAAAAAATTGTCATAAAGATAAGTGATGCAGTTTTTTTCTTTCACAAATTGTACTTTACAGAGAGACCAAAACTTGTGTACCAATCAATACAATCATCAAGGTGCCTGCTTGAAGATTTACGTAGAATTGTAGACCCTGTGATCGAATAAAATTGCTTTTTCGCTCATACAGAACATTTAATGTTAGCCACGACACAATATAATACAAAACACGGAAGAGAGTTTGGACTTCGACTAACTCTAAAAGCGGGACTGTTAGATCAAAGATAACAAGTATCAGAACATTCATGCCGTTAAAACTCAATTTCGAGCATTATTTTCTGTGTTTCTGATAAATAAGAATTTGAACCTTTACATTCGGGAAGAGACTAATTAGAAATGTTTAAAAAAAATCGTAAAATATTATTTTAAAAAATCGGAATTTTGGAAAACTTTAGAACATACGCAAGACCGGAACGCATACACCGTTTTTGTCTGTTTACCTCTTTTAGTCTCCCCAATTCGAAACTTTTCCACGGTACTGCAACTTGAAAAAAAAAGTTATTATTTGACCCACTCTATTGAGTAAGCTTCTCGTAACTTCATTTCAGTGATCAACGCAGTAAGTACAGTTTATTTACTTTCCTCTCTTTATAACTACTATTTTTCTTTATCGGATAAATATCGTCAATGAACTTAAGATATTGGCTACTAAGCCCCTTCTCTGAGTATATCTCATAGATACCATATATGCACGATTTTTTTTCAATAGTCAACTTCTTTTATTAAAGTTTATTATATATATCATCATTCTAGGCAGTTTTTACTGGTGGTAGACTTATTCAGTCTGCACTATAGTTGACTGATTTAAATCAATTGTCGCAATTTAAATCGAATTACTTTCTTTTTCAGAAATATGTAGGATGTAAATCAAACTTACTTTGCTTAAACGAGAAATTAAATGCGATATTTCTGACCATTGTGCTATATTAATCGGACTTAAATTCTGAAACCTGAATCCTAATTCGTATACTGATAGGCTCTTAACTCAAGTTTAAAGAAATTATATCGTTTTATTTTTAGATAACAGTTAATGGGTCAAAATTTTGACAATATATTGATGTAAGAGTTTCATGTTGTACATTATGTTTGAGGAGAGAGCTTAAATCAATTTAGTATGCAATAATCACAATTTTTAGTTCAGAATCATAGCTTCATACTTTGGTAATGCATATGATAGCCTTGTTTCCGTTAGTGGATCGTCACACACATAAACACACCCACCCACCCACACACACACACACACACACACACACACACACACACACATATATATATATATATATATATATATATATATATATATAATATATAAATTTGTAACCTACATCCACCAAACTTTGTAGTTGCACGGCGGGATATATTTCACTTGAACAGGAGATTGGCGAACTTCGACTCTCTTGTACTTTTTCTTTAAAATAAATAACAAAATACAAAAAAATGTCCAAACGCTAAACTTTTGTTGCAACTTCTCCCGTGTGGAGAGTAAGTTGTAAAAGTGGATGGAGTATATTGCAACGTATAGAAACACAAATGAAAGTATGAACGTGAAATGTATTTATATAGCAAATGCTGCAAAGAAAAAATATAAATATTATATTAGACACTTTCCAGCATATGCTGACATAGTAGATAACGCCTACAGCGCAAATTGTCTTTTCTAACACAACTAACTCAGTATGTTTATATTATTAAAGAAAAAAGAAATTGTAATGCTATTAGGTTAATCCACACTGAAGATACCGTCACTTTACACATAGGTCTACCAAATATGGAGGTAACCTAGAACGTTTTATCGCTTTTTATGGAGGTGTGTGTTCCATTGACCCTCACACAATGAATTGAATGTGATTGGAGTTAAAACGAAGGTCAGTTGTTGGTGTGGGTATATCCAACATTCTACCTAGTTGTGGCAGTTCAGTTACTCCGTGAATTTGCGTAAGGACAGAGTGAACATGGGACCTTCACAGAGCGTTGTAAGGGCATGCATGCTGTACGAGTTCAAATTGGGGTCAAACACCGGGTGGGGTGCTGATTGCCACGGGTGCTGACTGCCACAGCCAATTATTGGTGCTAGTTGCCACTACTAGCGCTGATTGCCAATATCAAGGTGTTGATTGCCACGATGGCGTGCTGATTGCCACGCGCCTGAGAGAAAGTTGCTAGACGTAACATTACCGGACGCCAAGAAGCATGAACGAAACATAATGAACCTTAGGATCGGGTTGTTCTGACCAACTCCTAACAAATATAAACAGATCTCTGTATGTACTTTCAGTTTTGTCAGAGTGCAGTGCGCACAAAATTGGTACGATTTATTCTTTCTCACTTGAACTCCCAATGTTAGCATGAATTGTGTACAGCTGAGCAAATTGTTTCGAGCAACTCTTGAAAGTTCCATCAAGAAACACTGCTGACTGTCCTTCACAAGGGAAGTTCGGGAGAAAGCACTCACCTGCAGACAACAAGCTAATAAAATTTATGTACGGTTGAGAACTGTTCGAGATATTCAACTTGGAAGTTTATATGAGAAAATGAGGGTAGGCACATTTAAACGCGTTAAGTACAACATAATTAGCAACGAATATTGACAGACGAATTGAAAGTTATCGGAAGTAACAGAAAAAAAAACTGTTTTGTAATAACTAACGGATTTTTTAGATACAATTAGTCACTATATTGTTCACAATAATGATAGATTAGAGATGAAAATTGATCACTGTTATTCTTCTGTTCTATGAAGAAATGACGCAGGCAAAAGACTTCCTTGGACCATTAACATCTTATATGTGCAATTGCGTTACATCCGCCAAGGGAACAGTTCGCAGAACCAAAACAGAAAGCAAATTCGACAAATGATTCAAAAGGTATAGGCCTATAATTTGTTCGTAACTTGCCTTGTGGAAACCAAACTGAAACAATCCAATGTATCGCGGTGATCGGAACTCATTCGTATGAACACACACTTTATCTGATTGTTTCGTTGGTACATTATAACCAGTGTTGGGAAGTAACGTAACGCAAGTAACGCGTTACTTGTAACGCATTACTTTTTTTTAAGTAACGTTCCCTAGTAACGCGTTACATTTTTCCGAAAGTAACTGTAACGGTAACGCGTTACAAATTTTTAAGTAACATACCTAGTTTGCGTTACTTTTTTCGCGTTACATTTCGGATGAGTAACGACAATATATGTATATATTTTTTTCGGAAACAGATGTTTCTTTCTTGTAAGTGAATTCCTCAGAATGAAACAATCGAGCTTGAACTACGTATGTCAGTGACCGACAGTCACAGACACACAGAGAAACAGATAAGTTCGTAGTGCCACTTGCTGTTTTTTGAAGATGAGGACAGCCTTAGGGAAATCACATGTACTGATTGCAAGCACCTGGAAGATTTTGTCGTAGATTTTGACAGTTCCAAATCAATACATTCAGTGAGTGAACTAGGAGTGCGATGATACCGGTAGTCTATTTTAATTTGATTGGTGTTGTTTTTGTAAAGATGGAGAACAAAAATATTTTACCGTTCGAACATTTGAAAGAATACTTTTTTCTTAAGATTTGAGGATAATGGTGGACAGAATTTAAAAGTAAAGTGTTTCCAATTCGAGTCGAGTTGGAGGATATTTTTCGAGTCGAGTTCTCGGGTCGAGCTCAAAGATGTCTGTTTCTAGTCGACTCGAGTGTCAAAGAAAACTCGCTTGAACTCGCTCGTGTCCATCCCTACGAGTAACGCAGTATGGCATTTTATCAATGTTACATTATATGAAAATGTTCATATATCAAGTAAAAATTTGTCCTTGCATTCGCATAAAGCGATTCAAAACGTGCAATAATAATAATAATATAATAATAATAATAATAATAATAATAATAATAATAATAATAATAATAATAACAGCGTTAGTAATATTACTACTACGGAAAATTGAAGTCATAATTTTATTACATTTTTAAAGTTTCGGACCTAAAAGTAACGCGTTAGTAACGCGTTACTTTCGAAGTAAAGTAACAGTTACTTTTGTGGGACAAGTAACGCGTTACTAACGCGTTACATTTTAAGAGAAAGTAAAGTAACTTGTAACGCGTTACATTTTTACAAGTAACTTACCCAACACTGATTATAACGCCCGGATGAAATTTAATATTGTGTACAAATCTCCTGCCATAATCTTTGATTGGTCAGAATCCAAACGCATAAAATGGTTGTACATATCGTGTGCAGTTCTTTGGTATCTTCTCAACCATTACGTCTTTGCCATTCGTCATGCAACTTGTAATGGACAATTTGTCTGTGAATGTATCCCAGTGATCAAGCAGCAGCAAGTTCAAACCATCAGGCTTCGCCATGTGAGAGAATACTTAACGCGCTTAAATGTGCATCCACTCACCTTTTCATATAAACTTCCAAGGTGAATATCTCAGTTATCAACCGTACATGAATTTTATTACCTGTTGTAATCAGCATGAATTGATCTTTCAAATGGCATGCTTAGTTTCTCTGCAGGCAAGTGCTTTCTCCTGAACTTCCCTTGTCAGCGCTGGCTTCAGACCACAAAACACAAAATCCGTACTGCAGAAAGGAAGTTCCGTCTTCGAAGCGAAGATAATCCTCCGGAAAATCTAGTTCTTTAGACGTGGAATAGTTTTGCATTATGCCAAAACTGTCCTCCTAGCATTGTTTAAATAACCCTTCCTTTGACTATAAGGAAACATTATTAGGGTGAATAAATACACTATTTTTACTATATACTGATCCATTAAATAATACAATAAACCCATTAATTTAAACAACCAAATGTGCAAATTGTACATATAACAGAAATGGCAGTCTCTTTATAAACATCCAAGCGTATGTCCTTCCAATTAGTGAGCAACATTGTGACTTACAGGATGCCACCTAGGTTTACAGCGATGATTACTAAATTTATCCCTCATACTAAATTGATGATGAATAGTAAATTTAGTATGAGGGATTAATTCCGCTCTTTCCAAATACATTTTATCTCAGATTCGTGGCAGTCAGCACCTTGATATTTGCAATCAACGCCAGTCGTAGCAATCAGCACCAATAATTGACTATGGCAGTCTGCACCCGTGGCAATTAGCACCAATAATATACTGTGGCAGTCAGCACCCGTGGTAATCAGCACCAAACCAAACGCCACTACAGCGGGAGGAAAATGTGCCAGGCCTTTGATGAGTGTGTCGTGACTACGCGGACAGTGCAGCGGTGGTTTATAAGTATAAGAACGGTGAAGAAACATATGAAGATGCACGACGTGCCAGAAGACGGACACATATCCAAAATGAAGACCTTCAGGCAGCAATTGAAGAAAACTAAACTAGAAGAAAGCCAGACATGTGAGAAACTAGACTAGAATTCAGTGTAAGTGAAGAAACCATTCGGCAGCACCTCCATCAACTTGGGAAGCACTACAAGTTGGGTCGATGAGTCCCACATGATTTGACTCTGGGCCAGAAGGAAACCCGACCAGGCACCTAGGTTTATTTGCTGTCTCGTCTGAGGAAGGAGCCATTTATGGACAAGGTGTTGACATGTGATGAGAAGTGAGCCCTGTACGAAGCTCCACGGTGCCGTCGTCATTGCTTAGAATCCCATGAACCGATTTCAAAACAGAAGAAACCAACACTGCATTTGAAGAAGGTCCTTGTGTGTGTTTGGTGGACTGCTCGCAGCATCGTGCATCGGGAACTGATACCAGCTGCCCATAGCATCAACGCAACTGTGTACTGTCAACAGTTGAGCCGGGTTCAAGAAGAAACTCGAAACTCTGGAACCAGAACTTCTGAATCGTAAAGAGGTCCTCATGTTACAGGACAACGCTAAGCCCCACGTGGATAGGATGATAAGGGACATCATTTTGCGTCTTAGATGGGAAACACTATTACATCCGCCATGCTCCCAGGACGTTGCACCGTCCGATTATCACCTGTTCCATTCATTGGACAATCACCTTATGGGACGCCAGTTCAAATCTCTAGTAGAGGTGCAAAATGCACTTGACATCTCATTCGCGTCACGGCCTAACAATTTCAACAATGATGATACACACAAAACTGATCCTCTTTCGCACTTTTCTTAAAATGTAAGTCACACAGTAAGTCACACTCCAAGTACTATATCCCTTGACTTCCATCATCTTCATATGGTTTGAGATATACTCATCAAAAGTGCTGATCATCGTCCTATGAACTATCAGTTCTCTCACAACGCGACGTTTTCTTCGTACTTATCTTTGGAGCGCTTTCCGTCTTCTTTTCTGGGTTTGTCCTCTGGTTTCTTCACAATTCTACTTAACGTTTGTTTCACTGTACTAGGGCATGTTGCGACACCTATTGCAACTTACCCCTCAGCCACTTTACTTCACAAAATGAATACAATATCTTCAACATAAATCTCATTGTATACATGGCTATTATTATTTTGCAAATGAAATACATGTGTTTCATTAGTAGCATTGCAGTTAGTTCAAATTGTTTGTACTAGTCGCCAGACACTTCAAGATAAATTATTCAAATTTTACTCAACTGGTCTGAAAATAGCAACTCTTTTCTCTGTCAACAATTACAAGCTTGCGGTAAGCAACACTCAACTACATTTGTTACTCCACAAATAAATAAATAAATAAATAAATAAAAATAAAGCGCATGCTTGAAGGACAGTTTCGTTTTCGTAACTATTCGCGTTGAGAAGATTTTAACAGTTGCAACCTACCCATGTTGCAACTAGCTCCCGCTTCCCCTATGCATAATAACAAGATGAACCGTTTGATATTATTTTTTTTTTGAACATAGCACTACGCAATATAGGATTTTTGTGACGTTAGTTAGATTAAAATACGTATCTTAAGGGGGAAAAAGAATCAACATTTATGCAGAAATAGTGTACCTCAAGGATCTTTCAAATTATGAAAACGCAACTTGACATCCAAACTGCAACTTGACTTCTGACCAAAAGTCACAAAGGGGTTATAACTGTGAATAACTGTTTAGAAAAAAAAATCATTAGTTTCCATTGATATTGCACAAATTTAAAGACGAAGGATGGGGAATTGTTCATTTATGTGTGCAACATAATCGCAGATAGGTGTCCGCTATTGTAGGCTTCACATAGACAGACCTTCTGCAGCGCATTAAGCATGGCAGGAATCAACTCTTTTGGTCCGAGTGCCCGCATCTCCGCACGAATATTGTCCTTGAGTGTGTGGGTTGTTCACATACACTTTGTCTTTCAGATAGCCCCAAAGAAAATAATCAAGTTGAGTGAGGTCAGGCGAATGGAAGAGCCAGTTCATGCCAGAGTTTCTAGACATAATACGATGCCAGAAAATGGTCCCTTGAAACCTAATTGAGGCCTTTGTCATTTATGCTGTGCCCCATTTTATTGACGTCCATCTTAGGCGCTTTATTCACTGCAAGGCGCACAATAACCTCAATCATGTTTAGGTATCAATCACCAGTCACCGTTACTCCATTGACTTCATCATCTTCAAACAAGTATGGTCCAATAACCAATTCTGACGTCATGCCACACCACAGAGTGCACTTCACAGAACGTATTTCGCACATGCATAGCGTTTTGGTTTCCACTATCCCAAAACCGAAAATTTTGCCTGTTGACGAAGTCATTAAGTGATAAACACACTTCGTCTCACTCCACCAACTTGTGGATGAAATCTTTGTTTTCTTTGGCAAGACGGAGCCCGTATCTGTGAAGCCTATAGTGGCTGACACCTGTCTAAGATTATATTTCACACATAAATGTAAACAATCTCCCATCCTTGTTCTTTAAATCGGTGAAGTATCAATGGAAACTAATGATAAATAATAAAAAAAAAATATTCACAGTTATAACCCCTTTCCGACTTTTGGCCCACCCTTTATATATAATATTTCGCGAAGGCATCATTATCATCACACACATGAACATATAATTTAGTTATTAAGTATTTGACTCACAAAAAAGTTAGTCGTACTTACTGGTATAGAAAAAATAACTCTATTTTGATCCTAATAGAAACATTAAATGAATATTTTTCTTAGAAATAGCCTTTAGTCCAAATAAGAAAATACAATCCATAAACATACACGAAAAAGACTGGCAAACTAATTGTTCTTCTTACAACCGGTTCCAGGATTTAAACCCGACCCGATGGACATCGGGAAAGTCAGTAATCCTAGCACATCTTAATATAGCGAAATAGTAAGTTCAAACTGTATATATTTCACATAAATGTATTCTTCTCGTGCTAAGAACAGGCGCCTTGGCTAGTTGTAAATACCATGAATAAGATTTTTTTAAAAATAAAAAAAAAAACATAATATATATAATTTTGAGAGGGGTGTAAACTTGCTACGCAACACAATACGTTTTATTTTAACCCTTTCGGACCCGGGTCATTTTTGGCGTTTTCCTACATTTTCAGTTAGTGGCTTACTGCTCAAAAACTATTTACCCGATTGATATGGTTAAAATCTTGTTTTCTAGAAGAGGGATGTCACTATTTTTTTGGTGTAAGTTACATCGCAAGGTTGCCAAGGAGAGGGAAATGTAGGAATGAAAATTTACAAAAAAAAAAAAAAATCCCTAATCGAATTTCAAGTTTATTTTCTTTTTTTTCTTTCTTTCTTTGTTACTTTCTTTGTTTGTTTGTTTCTTTTTTTTTTCTTTTTTGTAGCTGGCACCACAGTTGGCATATAAATTCAAGTCACCTAAAAATTCTTTGGTGTGTTGACATGGTACAGTGAAAACCTGAAGTCGCTGGTTGTTATACAAAGAGAGAAAGAAAAAGTTCTTTGTTATCATGCACATTAAATTTTGACACTTTTTACGCCTCGGAATCAAAAATGAACAGATATGCCGGGGCTACAACTTCCCTAATTATTCTGTAGGTCGAACAAGAGGCTTTTAAATAGTGGCACGTTTGTTTCAATCTAGCCAGCAAGAGGCAAATAACAGATGGGACAATAATTATTTTTCCGAATTTTTCACCTAAAATCGGGAACTATTATTTTTGGCTAGAAACACTGCCACCAGACAGACAAAAGCCATCTTAAAATAAACCTTGGTACCCCACAAGTACATTATGCAACCATTATAGCGATATCTAACAAAGTAAGCATGAATTATATATATATATATATATATATATATATATATATATATATATATATATATATATATATATATATATATATATATATTGCTTAATTGGGGTTGTAGCAAGTCTTATGCGAGAGTGGTAAGGAATTGGGGATGCACTGACAAACTAACATTTGAGCGAATTAAGTGAACAGATTCAAATTTATACCTTTTAATATACGATTTTATTCCCCTTCCTATTGATAAATGAGTCTATTGGCCTAGGATGAAAGTCATATCATACTCAGAGAGACTTTGTGTACATACCTCTTTTCCTGTCCATACCGGGCCCATCTCTTTTCGTTGGATGTCTTTTCACTTATGATCACAAAGACGACGGACCGTGGTTCTAACCAGAATCATCCGTAGCCTTCCTGTAGTCTGCATTTTATTCAGAAGTCACTTCCTAAGTTCAATTCAGCAGTTTTCTATCATTGAACCCGGCAGTACACTAAAGAATGCGGAATCCAGACAGGGTGGTATGATCAGAACAGAGCAATGTACTCATAGAAAATACTGTAAAACTTCAATGGATCGTTCTCTCCAAGTATGATACAAACAATATATATATATATATATATATATATATATATATATATATATATATATATATATATATATATATATATATAATATCATTCTAACTCAGAAATTCACCATTTTCTTGCCATTTACAGAACATATCTTAAAAGAAACCTCAACTGTACTTCTCCTAATTTTCCTACTGAAACTTTTTATAGTACGTTTTGTAGGATAAAGACGAGAATTTTAAGTACGTTTGTTCGAATGTAGTCAATAAGTGGGAAATAGTAGAGACAAAAATGGGATTGTTTCAAACATTTCTCCTAAAAAATGGGAATCCTTTTTGGATAACAACACTGCTACCAGCCATACGCAAACTATCTTAAAATAAACACTGGCACAACACTAATATATCGTAGAAGTATCATGGCGATACTTAAAAAACAAAGATTCTAATTACAAAAAAAAAAAAAAAAAAAAAAAAAACAGTGAACAGAAAATTAGGGAAAGACTAGAAACATCAAGAAAAATCAAGGGTTAGAACCTAAATACGAAAATTTTCGTGCTCTCCCTAATTACTCCGTTGTAACAATCAGTACCCGATTTTGATCAGTAAGGACCAATGTTCGACTGGCGTAAGTTTATTTGCGCTCGGACTTATGTGTAGGGATTTATAAACAAAAATGTCGAATTTTTTGCCCAATTTATTAAAATTTTAATTATCCTACTTTGCAACACTGCACGCGGGCCAGCTCATTTAAAGTCAACAATTAGGTATCCTTCAAAGGTATCGACCTGATAAGTCTTAAGGAGATCTATATTCAACGAAGGATGCTGCAGGAGAGAAATGTAAAAGTAAATTCGAAATTCGAAATGTCTCAAATTTTTGATTTTGCGCTCAAATTTGAGAAGGAAATTTCACACCCAGAGTAAAAAGAAACTAATATGATAAACTATGGCCCAACCATATTTGGCCAGAAATAGTCCCGATATCTTAATTAGTGTCCACACAGGAGCTTATAAAATTGTGACACACCCGTGTGTGTCGCTTTGGCCACCTGGGTCCGATAGAGTTAAATTTTGCAAATTGGTAGCATATTCTACACGTGCCATGTGTGCTACACGTATGAATATGTAGTTATTAAAAAAAAACTTAGTGACTTCCAATTATAAGGCACAAGATAAGGAAATAGTGTTCTTTACACACTTGTTACACATCGAATATTATTAGGTCCTAAACTACATTAATTTGCTACATTATCTGAAATGAAAAGTAGAAAATGGTATGTTTAAAAACAACAATTTTGTTTATAAACACGTTATAATAATTTGATCAATAAATAAGCCAACTTTTTAAATGCATTCTTCTTCAAGCATAATGTGATATAATGTGTTATTTTGTTACTGTTGATGCATATCTTGATTTTGTATCACTTTAAAACAGAGAACCACTTCAAACACTCATCCAACGTATCATGGTTTCACTAGGTTATTTTGTGGCTCCCCACGCACAACACAACATATATTCTCATTTGCGTTCCTCTGAAGAGATGTTGTTATGGATACAAGCTTTAGGGGAAGATTATTTCTAATGTAGAAGAGCAATAATGAATTACTTTACAAGAAATGTGATTTGTACTGTTATTCTGAAATTAGTAGAGGACTAATAAGCTGATTCTTTTTTTTAAGCAAAATAAGTTGCATAACAATATTATGTTATAGTATTGATTTAAAGTCATGTTCGATAAAATTTGGTTATTTAAGTCTGCAAATATCTATAGTACTTTAATATCGGTGGAATTAACACATTTAAAGAAAAAAAAGTTTAGCATATTTGTTGGTAGATATTGAACACTAATCTAAAATGAATGCTAATTTGCGTAGTGGGATGGTAAAGTGTCGGGCAATGCAAAACAGTGAATCAACTGTAGAGCGTTCTATTCAGGTAATATGAAATATAAATTTAATCTCGTGGAGATAGTTCTGGCTAGCGATGTTAAAATCGCAAGGTTGGCTCAGACATTGACTTCACTAACTGTGTGCATGTGATAGCAAACTTGAGCAGTACAGGGGAGGAAGAAGCAACATGCAAACTGATGACGACCAAATCACTTTTGTACTATTCATAAAGACTGTCATCTGCATATATATAATCCACTAACAATGCAGTTCCCTTTAAAGACCAGACAAATTAACAGACCAGAAATTTAACAGATATATTTATTTATTAAATATAGACAGAGTATCAACAATGCTTACATTAAATTTTGCGACTCCTTTACAGTACGGCTTTGCCATGTTAATTGATTTTTGGATGCAGCACGGTCGATTAAGGAAGCTTTTTTTTTTTTTTTTGCTACAAGTTTCTATCTCTCTATCAAAGCTACAATAGCCAAAGATCTTCTCGCGCTCTCCTCTCTTCTAATTTACCCTTCTTTCCTTTCTATCTACACAACAATAGATTCACGAGTAAGTGCCTCCCTTTAGATAGAAACCGCGACACCCCTCCCTACTGATAAATGCTTTGGAGTACTAACTACATGGAGAAGAGACATGTAGACAGACCGATTATGAATCTCTAATAGATGTAGACTTTCCCGAGGGGCGCTCGTAGTTCTAGATTTTCCGTTCTTGTTTTCTGCTTCTGGCTCTCAGTAACACAGAGAGAAAAAGAAAATGAAATTAGGAATAGATTGATAATAATCTTGTGATAAACTGCTTAAGAGAAATGAGAAATATATAGTGGATATAAAGACATATATGCACCAACTTCAGAAAACATGAAAAAGAAGTGGAAAACAAAATTACGAGCAAGTAAACGAAATTTTACGTATATATATATATATATATATATATATATATATATATATATATATATATATATATATATATATATATATATATATATATATATATATATATAAGAGATGGATGATCGTAATATCGTAGTGGAATTTAAGAGACAGGACGTTATACATGTTTCAGATGAAATAAGCTCTGCTGAAGACAGTGAATCGCAACACCTGAAACGTACGTTTATGAATAAACGGGCTTGTGCTTATCATAAGAATCAATAGCATGTAAATAATTTTGTCTAGACGCTAAAGCAACCCGCAAAACTTAAATGTTTTGAGTTTTGCGTATTAGTGTTACGCGAAACGTACATTATGAATGAATGACTTAAATATGGATAGCCATGATTATATCGGATGTTGCAAAATAAGTGTTACAAATCTTGGGAGGTGACTCCTGCCACTGAGACAAGAAAAAAAATTCTGTTGAACTTTCGGCTATCGGACATAGTTTCGGATCTACAAGGTGCCGAAAGCGTGGGAAAATGGTTTTCGGACGCCAATAGTTCGGAAACTATCCAACGTAAAGAGGGCGGGTAAAAAATTCACTAAAGAAGTCATACCTGTTGTATTGAATTTTGCATGTTTCACAGTCCTACCATGCACGTGCAAGGGATTCCCCACAGGAACGTAGGGAGTCCCGGATAATCTGCCAAATGAAAATGGGTCTAAATGGATATGAATTGATAGGGTTTCTACCAGCTAACAATAATGCGTTTGTATTAAGTCAATATCTGGAACAAATACAAAATGGCGGACATCTTCATGCCCGTTGTGTGTGGTTGCATAATCGCCAGGTACGGATGCTGGCCAACAGTGACGTTCTGAGTATTAAGTGTAGCGAATTTGTAATCAAATGCTCTAGAAAGACATCTGGGGTGTCGACAGAGCACAACAGATGAAGCAGGGTGATTCACATCTGTGAAAGTTCACTTTGCGGGGGCTGGGATCGAACCCGGGACCCCTAGCACCAGAGGTGAACGCTCTACCACTGAGCCACCGTGGCCCCAGAAAGAAATGCACTCATACTAAGTAAACGTGAGTTCAAAGCGTCGCAAATGTAATGAAAAGCTTTAAGAACATGAAAGCCATTTCAAATTCACCAATAATATTCCCTAAAACCGATGCAATATGATCTGCACGGTTGCATACCATACCGATAAGGATGCAAGAAATGAGGTCAAGTTGAAATTGTGCAAGGGGACTCACTAAGAAACTCGGTAAACTAAAGGAATGCCACTAGTGGGATCGCATGATCGATATTGAAATGTTACCAATGTGTGTATTGATATCAAAATGTAGCTAATGGACAAATGTCAACATGTCTCACTACTGCTGGGACACGGTCTCACTTGCGAAAACTAGGAAAATAACGTTGCACATTCTGCTATTACATCTGGTGCACCTTTTAGTAGAACTAACTAGAACACAAGTGTATCAATGTCCCTCTTTGTTTCGAAAATTGTCCCACAGTCGACAAATGAAAATAAATCTCTTAATCCATGGTTCAAATTCTGATAGAGCGTGATAATAACAAACTTGTATCATGTCCCACGTCTTCTGTGACACGTGACGTAATCGAAATATAGGAAAATACATCCAGAAATTCGTATCTTACACACAGTTCACATGCCAAGACAATGACGAAAATTATTCAATTTCGCACATGTAACATTACAGTTGGAACACCATGCATATGGAAAATAAAACGACATGAGAAATAGGAAGAAACGTCTTAAAGCTGTTTACAACTGTGCAGTAGGAGTAAGAAAATAAAACACACAAGCATGTCGGGAGACTGTACAGGAGCTCTTGCAAAACAAAGCGGTTACTCCTGAAAGAAATGAATACAGAAAAAGCGAGGCTCCTACAGAATCTGGGCTAGAGCGCTCGCTTTCGCTCGCCTAGTCACAGTTCCCAATCCTACTGGGAGCCCACGGCCTCAGATTCAAGACCCGAGTAGTCATTTTCCTATTTTTCGCACGTGCGACGGTGTCCCAGCAGTAGTGGGACATGTTGACATTTGTCCATTAGCTACATGTTGATATCAACCCCACACATTGGCCACATTTCAATATCGATCATGCGATCCCACTACTGACATTCATTTAGTTTACTCAGTTTCTTAGTGAGTCCACTTGCACAATTTCAACTTGGCCTCAGTTGTTGCATCCTTATTGGTATGCAACCGTGCACATCATATTGCATCGGTTTTAGGGAATATTATTGGTGAATTGGAAATGGCTTTTATGTACTTGACACTATTGCTTACATTTGCGACACTTTGAACTCACGTTTACTTAGTATGAGTGCATTTTTCTGGAATTTTTCGTTACGTGTTTTCACGCATGCGAATCATCCTGCTTCATCTGTTGTGCTCTGTCGACACTCCAGATGTCTTTCTAGAGCATTTGATTACAAACTTGCTACACTTAATACTCAGAACATCACTGTTGGGCAGCATCCGTACCTGGCGATTATGCAACCACACACAACTAGCTTGAAGATGTCCGCCATTTTGTATTTGTTCCAGATATTGACTTAATACAAACGAATTATTGTTAGCTGGTAGAAACCCTATCAATTCATATCCATTTAGATCCATTTTCATTTGGCAGATTATCCGGGACTCCCTACGTTCCTTTGGGGAATCCCTTGCGCGTGCATGGTAGGACTGTGAAACATGCAAAATTCAATACAACAGGTATGACTTCTTCAGTGAATTTTTTACCCGCCCTCTTTACGTTGGATAGTTTCCGAACTATTGGCGTCCGAAAGTCATTTTCCCAAGCTTTCTGCACGTTGTAGATCTGAAACTATGTCCGATAGCCGAAAGTTCAAAAGAACTTTTTTTCTTGTCTCAGTGGCAGGAGTCACCTCCCAAGAGTTGTAACACTTATTTTGCAACATCCGATATCATCCGTTTTCCATTACGATATCAACGGATTGGTTCTATGAACGAACTCGGGCGAGATAATTGTCCTGAATGTTTAGTACAATAATAATAATATTAATAATAATAATAATAATTACTTTGTTTAGTGTATGTCGTGTGGAGTGGCAGACAGTCAGACGTCGTACTTACGTATCACGTTCCACCTTTGTATCATTTTTTCTTGATTTGTGACGATTTTAGTGTGAATTGGGCTTAGAGGCTATATCTTGAAGTCAATTCATTCATCCATTCGTGATTTTTAATGCACAGGTTTTCCATTTCAGTTTCCATATCACTTGTTCATCTGTCGTAAATATCATAGCAACATAAGATCCATTTGCTTTATATTGTCTATTAACTGCAATTCTCTTCTTTTTCCCCACACATTTCTCCCCGTAAACCGTTACTTTCAGAGCATACCCCAGTAGACAATTCCTCTTCAGCAATTACTCAACCGATTTCTTGTCCTCTTTTATATTGAGTAGTCCTCTTTCTTCACCGACTCTGCAGCACAGTTATTCTAAAAATTTCCGTTCACTTTCTCCATCCATCACTAAACCTACATTTTAAAAGCTTCAAGTCAATTTTCTTCATTTATATGCAAATACCAGGTTTCTGCTCCATCCAATGTCGTGATATACGAATAATGTTCAAAAATTCCACAGAAAACACGTTATTTACTTTTTAAAAACTTACTTATACATTGCTATTTCTTCTTCGATTCCCTATCTGTATTTCATAGTACTGGTTACCAAACAACCCAAGTATCTTAAGTCGTTAAATTGATATGTTTGCCAGCCTTGAAGTGTTATATTAATCCTTGATTTTATCTCATATAATTTTCCTTATTTGAGTTTACTTTCTTCCCGAACTGATCACAGCTGATATTCTACTCCTTCGGCATGGTGTTGATATCTCTTCATATTCTACTAACAAATCAATTTTATCAACAACTTTTGCACATTCAGTTTATTTCCTTCGTATTTGAACATCCCTTACGCTGGAAACAGTGCTTCACAAGTTCATCTAAATGAATAGTGAACAATGTAGGAGACTTGCGTCATCCTTATGTGTTTTTTTTTTTTTTTTTTACTTTAACTCGCTTCATGCACATATTTCTTACAAGTCTCATATCTAGATATTTCTTCTCAATTATCCACATCAATCTAGTTGAACTTATTTTACTTCTTCCCTTTCTGAAATTAAATTGCTCCTCTTACAACTCATAATCATCTTTGCACCCAGACATCTGCTCCGAGTTCACAGAAAAGTGATCGCTGATTCCGATATCAGGCTGACTGTTCTGCATTATGTGTATTTATTGGAAATGTTTTTTAATTTGTTCAGGTACAAAAATTGTTACAGTGCAGCATTTTGACCAGTCAGGTTTTTCATAAGTTTTGTTGCTCAAGTGCAAACGATTCTTATTTTCTTTACTCAAATATTTTATCGATTGAACAAGATTCGATGAATTGTTGAATTCCCAATATTAATTTCCTTTAACGTTTGTTCGAATTGCACCTCGACATACTTTATCGTCATCATGTGCATCATCTTCATTCTCAATAGATAAAATATCCCTTAAATTACTTGTTTATACTTTTTTATTGTTCCCACGTTCAATGTTAATTTCTTGTCTGGAAGTTCATTAAAGAAACAGATAAATAAATAAAACAAAAAGTATAATTAGGGTTGTGCGAATGACATACCCACTTTGACGTCTGTTTGGAAATTCATCTCTGCAACACATCTCATGCACAAACTAAGGTCACGCGTCTGGCATCAGAAAAATTATACACGTCCAACAAACAAAACAGAGTACCCAGATAGACATAGGTTAGCGTGTTGTTGAACAGGTTCATATGAAAGTTCACTAAGGAGATACACAAATGCGGGTGATTTTTATCTACACATTTGAACTGGGTCGTTCTGCAGAGCAAACCAAATAAAAACGGCAGCGTATTTGCACCAGGAGTGACAAACGAACACACCATTTATCATTGATTTGTCAAATTTCGTCTGACGACACAACATTGCAAAATATACATTTGTGTGCACCGACTAACATCATGTTCGAACGAGTTCCTGAGAAACACCGTGGAATCAGGCTTCGGAAAAAAGTGTTTGTGTCGTTCTATGTGAATTATTCATAAAGTACGCCACTGTCGTTTATTGTCTTTGCACAATCAGTAAGGGGAAATAGTTGAACTCATGAGTTTCACATAAGTTGGCACAGCCAACGGGAATCGCTATCTGCAAATATGAAGTTCTCTGTGTGTAAGGAATGTCGAAAGAAATTCCTGCATTCGGTTGTCATTTCATATTAATTTTAGATAGATGATTTATGACACTTAGAAACGGTCAGGGCAATGGTTGGATTGTGATCAACGTCCAAAACGTTCTCTTAAAACACCTCTCCATCTACATAAGGTATTATTGCTGTTATGGTGATTGATGGTATGAGTGATTCAATATACTTTTCTCAGGGTAAGCGAAACCATCAATGCAGATCATTATGGTGCTGACTTCATGAAATTCACCCTTGTCCACAATGGTAAGCATACACACTGTCCTCATACTGCTTAACTGCTCACACACGGATGGTACAGACTCTCCATGATATATAGTAGGAGTCCTTTCCCTCATGCCATAATCTTCCAATATCTATCTCACGAACCAGAGCCGGATTTTGAATCCTGCGAACTATGCGTTCGCAAGAGGTGCCAGGTGAAGAGGGCGTAAAACTAGAAAATGAATTTTGTGTTTTAAATGTTAATATTTATTAGATAATGTTATGATGGGAAAAAAGAAGAAAATAGCTTCAAATAAATATTGAATAGACCGAGATACATATAAAGCACATCAAAAGGACAATAAATGCAATAGTTTGTGTAGTTGGCTGTAGAACATCCCTTTACAGTTGAAATGAACTCGTACATCAATTGACGCCAATGCCACACTTACAAGTGATACTAGTTTGAGGAAAATTTGCCGCGGCGCAGGGAAATTTAAGGATCATTTTAAAGAGGGAGAAAAGGGAGATTTTAAGAATATGTGGTAAAATGTATGAATATTTAGCTTTTTAATAAATATTATGTTAAGCGCTACAACTGTGCAACTAAAGACAGCGGCATTCTTTTCACAGTCCCACCATATGCACAGTATACAAATATGACAAAATCTTAATTCCTCTCCCAACAACCCTTCCGCGACCTTGCTAGAGAATATCATTGCCAAATATGCCCTTGACAGGGAAATTGATCAACAAAGAAAAGGAAGTCAACTAAACGTGTTGCTTATGGATTGGATGTCATTATCACAGTAGAAAGAAATGTCTTCAAGGGTAGTCCGTCTTGACATAAACAGTGACCGCGCCTAGTGCTTCTGTTCAATGTCCACAGTTAGGGGTTGAGAAAGATCAGCATAGATGAAAATCACATTATCGAAGTTCAAGCAGCTAGGCTTTTGTAGTGTTGTTGTCATTTGGTTCAAGGGGAGGGGCGAATACTAAAAGAAGACGAGAGGTCCAAATTGATTTTTTGATCATTTCTCAGGGACATGTTAACTTACCAGTACATTCCTAATATCAGTGGCTCACAATCGCTGATCACTGCTTAATGCTCACATTGTTAATGTATATTTGTCCATTTGTCATTCCTGAATATTTTCATTTCTATCCTAAGTCGTTTCACTTTTTTCATAATGTGTGTTTTCACTTTTCAATAATACTTTGTTTCTCGTGTAATAACAATGACCATCGACAAAAAGAAAACACTTGACCATCTTATCGGAAAATAAAGCTACAAAACTTGAAAGAAAATGAAAGTGAAGACTCTAAAATAGTTTCTCTCGACTTCTTAACAAAATTTCGAAAGCGACAAATGTTGGTGAGAGAGTTGTCAATACCAGTTATTATTAACAAAGCATTTGCAAGTAGACAAACTTTAAAAACTATAAGTTTATTTTACTTGATTGCCAGTAATCCGGTTACGGATCTGAGTTAAAAAATTTAATGTATTTCAAAATTTGTACGGATACAATTAATTTTCACGCAGTATATGCGTATATAACTCGAAAGAGTAACTGTAATCGAAATCAAATTATAAGTAACACTTTAAAAAGAAATAAATAATCCTCACTGTCAATCACAGCAGCATATACATATGTTCATTGTATTATAACAGTATAACAATCCTTATCAATCCATTCTCTCGTATTAAATTTAGATGTAGCGATGTTTTCAAACTGTTGGTAATATCCTAATGCAAAGTAAAGTTTTAATTATTAGTTACTTGTTTTCAGGGATGCACCGACGGAGTCTGGATCCTCCAAAACTTTTAATGTTGAAGAAAACTAGCAGAATCTCAATGAACAATACACAAAATTATTTGCATTTTGAAAGCTATTCAAAAAAAAAAAAATATTTGAACCCAAAAGAGATTGTTGGGTAAGCCGCTGCTGTGTTTACATTGTGTTACTTATTGCCTGATTTCGAAGGTCTATGTTGGAAAGAGATATGAAAGAACTGAATTGTTTTATAGATCTAAGGGGTCCTGACAATATTTTTTTGCGGGGAGGGGGTTAAAGTTCTACCACTGGATCGAAAACAAATTAAATATTAAGTTGCACACTTTTGTTATTTACTGTGTATTTAAAAAGTTCAGCTATAATTATTAAAGAGTTATTTGAGATCAACTATTTCTCAAGAACAATTAAATGGGCTAGCTCCAATGGCCATTGAAAATTGCATACTCAATGGAATGGATACGAATGCAGTAATAATATATTTTCCCAAATTGAAAGCCAGAACAGTGTCTTCATTACCTGAACTTTTCAGTAACAGAGAAAGCAAGCAATTAAGCTAATTACCATAATCGTATCACTAGAAAACACTATGTAAATATGTGTTTAATGAAGTGTAAGAGCATATCTCTTTGACGAAATCAAATCTGTGTTACTGTTAGAATTGAAGATTATTAGTTTTATTCTCTTCCAACTTTTATGTTTTAACTATATTTGTCAAAACACATCTTAGGCATATGTCTTAATTGTGTCTTGTGCTTATTTAATAAAACATTATACTAATAACTAATAAGTTGGAACTTTGTTCAGTATTCACTCACAGTCGATTAGTTAAATTTTCGCCATTTTTCGTTAATATTCACAGGGAGACTACAAATATTGAAGAAAGTTGCAATTGTAATTTTTTTGTCCATTACAACTTTATATTTCTTTTTTTAAAAAAAATTAACACTCGCCCAACAAAGACCAAGCCATTTTTGACCCACAAATGTTTTATTTTAACTTTTTTTATGTATGTATGTAACCCGTAGCTCTAAAATTCTTTGAAATACATATAGCATTACTCACAAACTGATAATTTCTATTTTTTTTAATTTATAATGATATTAGTATTAATAGTTCGTGAAGAATCTCCGAAACTGAATATTTGGAACATTTTGAATATATTAGAAAAGATTTGTTAACTACACAGGATGTAGACTTTGAAGTACCGTAAAATCAAATAATGTGTCGTGGTGAGTATGGAAGAGTGGTTTAATTTGACATAAGTATAGAATGCATATTGGAACGAGAAACTTTGCCAATGACCTTGGAAACGAGAATTGCTTGAAACTACTGAGAGGGTGTGGTGGAAGGCAAAATGCCCGAAGTACACCGGCAGTGAACACGCTTGACAGGTTGCCAGAGATGTTGGATACGAATGGTGTCCAAAGAATGGAAAGACTCTTAGACTAAGAAAATAACTGCATCAATTCTACAGAGGGTTGACAAAAAACAAACGGAACTGAAAAGAAATTCGTATAAAGAAACTGGAAAATTCTCTCTGCAAATAAACATTTCAGATTTAGTTCAGATTTAGTTCCTGCTTTCCACATATTATTTTTCCTGGATTGTTTAAGTTCGTTAAATTTGTTTGGAATTTAGGGAGAGGTTTATAAACGTACTAAATGGACTTATACTGCATTTTATCATTTGTTTCAAACATACGTAAGTATTATTATTTGTAGTCGAGTTTACTAAAGACTTTATTTATTTTCGCTGGTTTGTAAAATATTAGATTTAAGTCTCCTCCGTAAGGTCTCTCTCACTTAAAAGCATAGCAGGACAGTTATAGTCATTGCGACGACTCGCGAAGCTTAGGCTCTACACAAATCACAGAAATACGTTCTCTCACGTCCAATACATTGAAAGAATTCGGTACAATTCCTGGAATTGATTTCCGAAGGCACACTTAAGAAAAAGTGAAACGGCATAAGTGCACCAACAACGTTGCCAGACTTAGAAGACATGACAAACGAGCGAGAAAGGAACAACACTTAAAGAACTATAACGCGAATACTAACATCTTTTTAATTAAGATAACAATAATAACACCATAATATAAGACAATAAAAATAGTAAGAAGTAAACGAAACTTAGCAGCTATCCGACAACTCTGTACCTTCAGGAGATATTTTCCATATAGCGCGAGAGACGACACTGGCAAAACTTCATGAGTGGTAGTTGAAAACCGGAACACACCGGGTGATGAAATTGGTAAATCTAGATCAAGTTTCAAAATTCCTCGCAATCACTATAGTATCTAAAAATGTTATTATGAACTAATAATTATTTTCAAAACCGTTCATTGAGCTACTGTGTCTCAGTGATAGAGCGTTCATCTCTGGTGCATTGGGTACTTGGTTCGATCCCAGCTCCCGCCAAGTGAAATGTTTTGGTGGACGAAAACCGCGTGCGTGGGTTTCTCGGGTTTTTCCCATTTCCTCCATTTTATTCATTCCACCGTTTCCTTCATTTCTCATTATTACCGTTTTCTTTAGCCTATCCGACATAACCGTGGAACATAAACATTTTTTTTCAAGACCGTTCATGTAATGTATCAATTTGAAAAAAAAAAATGAAATCTTTGTTTTACGTCCCACGCTTATGACGGTTAGGCTAAAGGACACGGTGATTATGAGAAATGAATGGAATGGTGGAATTAAGAAAGTGGGATGAAACGAGATAACCCCCGAGAAAACCCACTAGCACTGTGTTTGTCCACCACAAAGTCCACACGGCGCGAGCTGGGATCGACCCAGGAACCCCAAGCACCGGAGGTGAACGCTCTACCATTGAGCCAACGCACCTCCATGCATAAATTTGAGTGTCAAATACTTACATCATCGTAAACTGCGCACTCAAACTTCTACTCAATTAAATGAATTTGAATACTATTCGTTCCTACATTTTTTATGTTATTTATTGTCTCTAAATTATTCACTGAACTGAAAAAGTGAGAGTTACGGAAGTGTCACTCAGTGATCTAAATAAAACTTTGCACAATTGTAGAACTTCGAAAAATAATCGACACGTGTTTTTCTCGGCAATGGTGAAGATTTAAGGGTAGAAACCACCCTTTAAACGTTAGGGGTGGTCTCCAAGCATAGACAGAAAACAATCATTTAATATAAAAGAAATATACTGCCAGGGGGGTTAGGAAAGCTGATTCAGACTCTGATTTCAAAATTGCAAAATACAAAATAGCGGATCCAATATAGTGATTATAGTTACAAAATGTATTTTGGTTTGAAATTTTCTGCAGTTAGCCAAGAACAATAAGAGCGATTCGAAACCCCTTGAGTTTAACAGAATGCCTTATTAAAGTCATTCTCTGAGCCTCTTCCTATTCGGGTGCTTATGTATAGTGTGTCCCCTCGCCTCTCACTTTGTCAGAACTTCATATACCCTCAATTGTTATAATTTTGAATTTATTGAGAAAATGCTTCACAGTAATGATACTTCGTAAAAAAAAAGTGTGATGCATAAACATTGTTTAAACCAAGCTCACTTTATTACAGCAATAACTGACAAATCGCAAAATACAGCACAATCATCTTCCAAATAATTGTTTTTGTATCACGCATATCTAATAAGATTTGCAAATCTGGGAGAAGAAAACTGATTATGAATCAGTGATTTGGATCTAAATAATATTATTACGGACATGTAAATTTATGTTATAGTTGTAGAGGACAATATCAGTAAAATGTCTCAAGTAGTTTTTCCATGGCCTAATGGCGAACACATCAAGAGGCTGAATCCTACCAGTTGTTAGTGCAGAATGGTTTATATTTTGAGGTACTCTATTGTTCGTAAAATAGGTGGGAAAGTTAATGAATTATAACCATTCTACGAATCTAATAATAAAATGGACTTTACACTAGACACTGGAAGAAAAAACCTCTTGAAACCATGATCTCGCCTGAACTGATGTTACTTTCCCGAATTTGGTGCTTTTACAAGAACATTTTCAGATTAAAATAGGTTGTTTTGGACTATAGGGTCAAATGTGTCATACTTTTCCTGCAAAATAATTAACAACGGTGGTAAGAACACCATTATCAGAAATTAAAGACTGCTGTAGCTATGAGTCATAGATTTAGTGACTTACCATAATGTTTACTCTTTGTCTCTGTAAACGCTATAGTGAGAAATGCAGAGACTCACTTTAATCAAGCATCCCATTAAACAGGGTACATAAAGGGATTTCAAATTGGTCTGCAACCTCCTCGCAGTAATATCAGCCAACTGCAATTGTTCTTGGCTGACTGCAGAGATTTTCAAACAAGAAGACATTTTGTAATTCTAATCACTATATTGGATCCGCAATTTTGAATTTTGCAACTTTGACGACAAATTCTGAATCAGCTGTTCTAAAAAAATACCCTGGTAGTATGTTTTGTTCTAAATTAAAATATTGTTTTCAGTCTATGCTTAGAGACCACCCCTAAAGTTAAAAGGGTGGTTTCCACCCTTAAATCTTCACCATTGCCTAGACAAAAAAAAAAATACGTGTCGAATACTTTTTGATCTATTTGTGTGCAAATTTTCATTGAAATCAGTGAGTTACACTTGCGTAAGTCTCCTTGTTAGTGAAAAGTTTATAATTCACATATTATTTAATCACAAATATACGCATTGCACTGAAACTCGTTTTATTGTTCCTAGTTCATTAAGAAATACTTAAAAATATTACATTATTCACTCTTGAAAATAAAAGTTTTCTTTGGTAAACAATGTTGATTTTTTTTTTGTTTTGTGTCAGCTTCCTTGCGTCTCGGTTCACACACACACACACACAATTTCTTCAGGAATTGTTAAATTGGACAGGTACTTTGAGCCAAATATGCTGGCTTTGTCTTTTTGTGTCATTTCTTTCCATTGCGCTTTTTTATTCCATTTGAGACATTATTCGTTGTCTGGATTTTTCTTTGCTCTTTGTTCTTTTCATTTTATAAATAGATGATAACAATGCTAGGACCAAGCTGTTTCGTAATGGGTTCTTTCTTTGTTATCACGCGCAGCACAATCTGATTATATTGTTGCTAGGCAACTTTTCTTTCTTCCTTTGCAAGTAGGAGGAAATACTACATCCACTTACTATATATATATATATATATATATATATATATATATATATATATATATTCTTGCTACTAGTCATTTCGTTCCGAAGTATTATTTATAATTCATCCATCACCTAATGTCATGGGCTAAATAAGGATACTTTCCCAATGCTTTTGTTACTAGGAAGCATTTATCAATTATACATTATCCATGACAAAAACAAACTTGCAAGTGTTGAATATATATATATAGTGTTTGAAAAAGAACTCCCTAGTTGTTTTAAGTATAAATTTAATTGGGAAATGAATGAAAATTTACATCAATGAGTACATATCATGAAAGATAATTCCTTCAAGTTTTGTTTAATGTTTGTAGACTTCAACGTGGGATCCATTTGTGGTCCTACACACGTCGAAACGATATTTCAATTCTCGCCACGTATTCACCAACATTTCAGGTGTAGCTGTCCCAACCGGCGCGACGATTCTTTCCCGTAAATGATTGATGTCTCTAATCTTTTCACTGTGTACAACATTTTTTATGTGGCCCCAAAAGAAAAAAGTCCAGTGGGGTGAAGTCTGGGCTTCGTGGTGGCCAATGTATTGGGTCAGCCCTGCTTCTCCACCTTCCTGGAAAGCGAGTGTCAAGAGCCGCACTCACATGGTTACTGTAATGAGGTTTGGCGCCATCTTGTTGGAAAAACGCAAGCCCCTTTTCCGCCTCAATATCGTCTATTTGGAGAAAGACGTACTCTGTCAGCATGTCATAGTAAACGTCCCCGTTTATTGTTTTTTTCTACAAAAATGAAAGGACCAATCACACGATATTCCATCAAACCGCACCAGACATTAAATTTGGGAGAGTCACGTTGATGCTGAATAACTTCATGTGGATGCTCTGCCCCCAAATTCTGCAGTTATGACGATTAACTGTTCCACTGACATGAAATGTAGCCTCATCAGAAAAGAGAATCTTAAAAAGAAAAATGACATCATCATCAATTCTGTGTAGAAAGTCAGCAGCAAACTCATACCTTTCGATTTTATCAGTAGCTTTAATTTCATGTAACAGTTGCAATTTGTAGGCGCGCAACTTAAGTCTTTTACGCACATCATCATACACAGTACCTTTAGGCACTCCTAATTGTAGACTACGTCTGGCCAATCACTTCTTCGGGCTCCGAACACAAAAAAACACGGATCTGTTTAACATCATCTTCAGAAGTTCTGGGTCTACCTGGTGATTTTGATTTTAAAACACTACTGGTTTCCTTGAAAGACTTTAGCCAAGGACGGCTAGTTTTTGCTGTAGGTAGTTCACCACAATATTGACGTCTAAAATTACGTTGTTCTGTTATAACTGACTCAGTTTGAGGAAACAGAGGGGGGAGAACAGCACTGGTGCCGTCTCAAGGTCAAACAGACCTGCCAACTGCAGAGGAGCCAAACTTTGAGAGTTGATGAATCAAACAACACAAACTAGAATAGTGTATGTCACTTTGTACAGATTCTAGGACACATTAAAACTACAAAATCATTACAGGTGGCTGAGTACCATTTAAATATAATACATTTGTTTTAAACACAAAGGTACGGAGCAAAGAATTGGAAATAGAAGTTTAATTAATATTGATTGCTGCCTTTCATATTGTCCTTAAGTTTGAATTCAAGATTTCGACTGACAAAGCAGGGTACCCCTGTGTAACACGCCGACTGTAATAAGATTGCGCAGACAGAGATGAAACCGAAAAATAAGCGACAGTTTTTTGTTTTATATCAGGCAACAAGTGCATTGAAAAGATCAAATAGGGACATAATCATGGGATCAAAATGAAATTGTGGAATATAGCAAGAACGAGACGAGATATTGAAAAAGATTAAATGTACGAAATATTTCCCATAGTCGACGCAAGGCAATGAGGTAGAAAGCTCCCATGCGAAGAAAGCAGAACATCCTGAAATTTACCAATCACGTGTGCAATATTGTCACAATGTGCTACGGTAATGAGCGAAAAGGATGGCAAGAAGCAGGAAGAAAGAAGGAACGGAAACGGAAAATACGTGTTTTTTGCTTTGGGTGCATACGTCGCCAGTATGTAAAAGAGACATTGGTTCATCTTACAAGTAAGGTTTCCCAGGTGATACACGCCGATTTTAATCAAACTTCACAGGTTTGTAGAACAGCAAAAAAATAAGCGACACGTATTTTTTATAGCGGCCCATATGCATATTTAGGTGGTATAATAGGGCTGTCAAATTGGGACAACAATGCATACTTTAGGTAATAGCGCGAAAACGAAAAGAGATAGCCAAACGTTGTAAAGGAGCAAGTTGTCATGACACGATAAGCATTTCAATAACACATAGCGCTTCCACGGGAATAACACATAACATCCGCAAATGGACCAATCAGGGATGAAAAGCCGTCACAGAGCTTTATCTAGTACGCGAAATCCAAATAACGTAGGTAAGAATAAAGAATAATAAAGAATAAGTGATACGTTTTTTTTTTGCAAGATGAGACAAAAAAAAAGCAAATAGATGCATTGTTATCTCAATGTCGAAAGATTGGAGAACTGGGAATATGAGGATGTGAACGCCTGAATGAGAAGCAACCTGTCAATCAGTGTTGTAGAACTGGTTGCAGACACGCCAGAAGAGAGACATTCGCTCAAGGACATTGTAGTGTAAAGAAGCAGAACCAGAAATGCGCCGAAAACTGGGTATTACCTGGGAGTGTATATCTACATCAAACACGAAAGCAGTACTGTGTGGAAGTGGGGACACAGTTGTGTTTTGATACTAATAGACGACCGGTTGGTGGCGAACGTTTCTGCATCCTATATGTGGATATACGTGTATTTATGTGTGAATGCCATGTAAAGGTACCGGTAGAAGTTCTGAACACATGAACCCGTGTGTTGTGAAGTAGTCAGCATGAGGTGTTTGTAAGTGGTATGATATTATTTGCAGTGTTGTGAAAATGACGTATGCAAGTCCACACAATGTGCTGGATATGTTAATGGACGCATACAAAGAGACAAAACGTGTAAACACTATAAAAACAGAATATGAAATGGAAATAAAGGATATACTTGTTGATGTCCTGGAAAGTTTCAGGAAAGGTTGTAATACCGAAGTGGACGTTACAGATGATCTGGTATTTAGTGATAATGACGTACATGACGTCGCTTCTTCACTCGTTAGTGAAGATGACACAGAAAGCAACGAAGACGAAGGATTATCATAATACAATGTCAGTATTGCGGAGAAAGGGAGCACCAGCGAAGCTGTAGACACAGAATATAAAGTGAAGGCAGTGCAGTTTTGGAAATGTGGAAAGAAGAGGCGTCTGTCGTTTGAAACTGTGAAACATAGGTTCTGGTTCGTCAAAAGTAGGAATGACCTCTATAAATGAGAAAGACAGTTGCATGACGGTGGAACAAATTATGAAAAAGGGACGCATATTGATGCAATCGTATATGAGAAATTTCATACTGCTAAATGCAAAAATCTTATAATCCATGACAGGCTTACGACGTTGGGCTATAGAAGCTAGTCAAACTGTGGGATTCGACGGGTTTAAAGCGTCAACAAAATGGCAGTTTAAAAGGCGTCATCACATCGTGTCACGAAAAATTACAAAATATGTCACTTACGTACAATAGCGCAGAACAAAGGGCCTATTTATCCATACAACGGGGCTTGTTGCAAAACAATATCAATGTTTGTATTACTATCCTATACGACCTATTCTTACAGGAAGGGCGTGATTTCGTTTACTGCTGGGTGGCTTTTAAATTACTGATCATGTGCATTGAACTGTTCGCAAGCACTAACTACTAAAAGATTTACCGTAAATACGCGCGTAATTTTCGCCCTCGCATAATTTACGCATCCCAACTTTGAAGGGCATTTTCTGTATATTTTATTTTTCTCGCGTAATTTGCGCACGGGGAAACTTTTTGTGAAACAGCATTTTTCCAGGAATCAATTACGGTCGCTAATGAACAATTGACAACGCAGCAAATCCATTGTTGTAAGTTAAGAAACCGCACGAATTCTTAACCAGTTTTTTAATGTTATTTTTCTACAAATTTAGAATTAGTTGTTTGTTGTCAATTCTTGCTTCAAAGAAAGTGTGTACCGATGTTTTCGTGTTATTTTGACTGAGGAAAAAATTAGATGATGTTCACTGATGTGGCTAATTTTTTTCCCCGCATAATTTACGCACCCTTATTTCAAAGCAACTTTTTTCGTCTAAAAAAGTGCGAAAATTAATCGAGTTAATGCGGTAACATATAAACCATTGAACAACAAGATCACGTTTGGTATTTATCTCTCGAGGATTCTACCTGTCACCTGCAACCAGTTCTACAACACTGATTGGCAGGTTGCTTATCATACAGGCGTTCACATCCTCATATTCCCAGTTCTCCAATCTTTCGACATTGAGATAACAATGCATCTATTTACCTTTTTTTGTCTCATCTTGCAAAAACGAAAAAAAAAAACACGTATCACTTATTCTTTATCATTCTTTATTCTTACCTACGTTATTTGGATTTCGCGTAATAGATAAAGCTCTGCGACTGCCTTTCAACCCTGATTGGTCCATTTGCGGATGTTGTGTGTTATTCCCGTGGAAGCGCTATGGGTTATTGAAATGCTTATCGTGTCGTGACGACTTGCTCCTTTACAACGTTTGGCTATCTCTTTTCGTTTTCGCGCTATTACATAAAGTACGCATTGTTGTCCAAAATTGACAGCCTTATTATACCACCTAAATATGCATATGGGCCGCTATAAAAAATACGTGTCGCTTATTTTTTTGCTGTTCTACAAACCTGTGAAGTTTGATTAAAATCGTTGTGTATCACCTGGGAAACCTTACTTGTTAGTGCACGAAGATGTGAAAACATGCAGGAAGGACGCAACCGTTCGTATAGGCAGCCAGCGAAACTGTACTGCGCGGTTGGTTGCATGTATCGCGTAATGGGAACAACGATGAGATGGATGTTGGAAACGAAAATGTGTCTATTCAGTAGTAACACACACACACACACACACAAAAAAAATACATTTCACACTAAAATATAATTGCAGGTGGTCTACGTATGTAAGATAAACACCAACAGTAATATCAGTACCACGCATGAGTATCAGCATTACATTACTTAGAATATACGCATACATATGTGCACTCATGCCCAAAATGACTGTCTCGTATCTATAACTGTCTTATTGTAAGAATATAATTTGATAATGTTTTTGCAGGATACTAGTAATACTGATACTATGTGTATAATCATGAAATGTATATTTGTAGTAAATTTCATAGGGAAAGAATTATAAATACGAAAATTAGAATGAGTAAAACAAAATGTTGCTAAATGGACAAGAAAGTTTTATTTTCGTTTTATTGTTCTTATTTACTGTTCTTTTGACATGAAATTTGCCACATGCATGTTTTTGCCGATTATACATATACTAACATTATAAGAAATACCGTACGAATTTGTTATCAAATTATATTCCTACAACAACATATTTATAGACATGCGACAATAATTTTGGACATGAGTGTACGTACAACAGTAAGCAGGATTTATGCTGGAAACAAGTAGCTCACTCCTGATAAGTAGCACAAAAATGATATTTCAGGAAGAAATCGTCCAAACAAAAACAGTGGCAGCACGAACACTTGATGGTGGATAGGTTCTGGCACTCTGCTTTGCAAATCAGTGATGTGAACTGATGGTAACTCCACTGGATTTGGAAAGTAATCTTGTCGTGTTGAAAGATATCGAGAAGAAACCACGCGTATTGCAATAGACGTATGTACGTGGAGACGACAGTTGATTATGCACAAGAGATTGAAGTATCAGGATATTGTCTCTGTTGTTTTGCTGAATACATACCGAATCAGATACTTTGTGTACGAAGTTCTTCCAAATTCTGAAACCATACACGTCCAGAGGCTGTACCCAGTTGTGAGCATAAGTATCGTCATAATGTTGCAGTGCCTGTCCAGTGGCAATATTGTTGCCAAGTCGGCTCGATCATAAACTGTCCACGGCTAACAGTGCTGTTTGCTCATTGACCTGTGGAAGGAAACCGATTGGAATCACGTATTAATGATCTGTTTTGTAACTTTCTCAGATAAGGATGCACAAATGCACATTTTTTGTAGGCGGAACATTGTTTGTTGAATCCGTTACACAAAACTAAATGAAACTCTTTTAAGATGTACCACTCCGATGTACGTCACAGCGATTCAACACCGAATTTTTGAAGGTTAATTTATCCCAAAGTAAAAATAAATAAATAAATCAAAAGTAAAATCACAACGACTGTGCAACAGAGGCGGTTACCGTATACGGTCAAGCTTAGTCCCATACAAAACTGCTGTCCAGGTCTCAAGTCAGACCAAAGCAAGATTGTCTTCCCGACAAATGCCGTGCTAAAACTACAAAATGCATAATGGTTAATACATCAGTTCCAAAAAGTATAATCGACAAAACGAAGAATTAAAGGCTACTTAAACGAGTCAAGTTGAGGCTTAATTCAAATCTAAGCACGCGGTTGCAAATCAACTTCGGATACTCGCTCTATTTTTTTTTTTTTTTCTGATAATTCTCCGGTTCCGTTGATAAACTGGTAGAACCAAATATTCTACCAAAGAACCACCTGCCACGATGAACACGCAGTTTTGCTAAGGCCTTCCGGGATAAATTTTGCCATGATTGTAGCCTTCCGGGACTAACCCACAAGAAAATTGCCAAAATTAAATATTTTTAGCTTTTATGGGATCTAAATCGGAAATGAATAACCTCCATTTTATTTAAATGGACATTTTCTTGCGAAACAAAATCATGTTTTTAGGTAGTTGAAATAGGAAAAGAAACTTGAAATTCGATATTCATGAAGCTCTATGCTAGCTTTCTTTCTTTATATATATATATATATATATATATATATATATATATATATATATATATATATATATATATATATATATATATATATATATAAATGCTTAATGTTATCTGTCATTTTCTTACCTTGCGCACATAATTAAGCCAAGCAGCCATATATATAACAGGTTTTAGGCTTAATTATGTGTGCAAGGTAAGAATATGACAGGCAAAAATTAAGCATATATAGCATGTTATGTAATGTAATGAAACATTTCGAAATGGAAAACGTTTCCTTTTAAATATATGCACATTCTTTTGTTGTTTTGATGCACTATGAAGCTTTTTATTTTTTCAGACTTGTAAAAGCGTTTTAAGAGGTCATCATTTTTTATTAAACAAAAAGTTTAGATGTGATGGAAATACACCTAGTCCAAGATAAAATCATATGAATTTGTGCTGGACGTGTATGCGGTTTCTGTGTAAAGTCTCGCTGCACCAATATATTCATTCTTCTATGTCTCTCACTATTATTGCACTTATTATGGGTGTATTTTATTCCACACGACATGTGTGAGAAATTATGTTCTCAAAAATTTGATTCTAAACATATGTCGTAATGCGTTTGCTCATTAAAAATGAAAAACAATGTTACGTTAGTGGACTACTATATTTCGAGTTTGTTTGTTTGAATTGTGTCGCACACTTATGCCATGTAGTCTAACAGAAGCTAAGGTAACAATAGATATATCACTGATACATACTCGGACACCCAGATTCATTCCTCTACTAAATAGTTCATATCGTTGTAATTTATACTTGATACGTTGTTTTCTATAATAATAATAATAATAATAATAATAATAATAATAATAATAATAATAATAATAATAATATGATGATGATGATGATTATGATGATGATGTGCGTACTTAGAACACATCCAAGTTACTAAACCTGTTGCAGTAACATTGAGATAAATCATCAGTTCTTACAGCTTAGTGTCACAAACTACACGACCTGTATCCAATAAGTGAAATAAATTTCCATTGCAGTATTGATTATATATCTACTCTTTCCTGTCGCTGAAGCTCTATCCTATCACGTAAATATTGCAACTTGTCTTCTAATACAGTGAAGTGTGGGCTGCACTCAGGATGTTACGGTAATCCATTTGTTAAACTCATTCATATTCTTATGTTAATATAGTTAGCATTACCAAATGCTTTATTATATTCAAAGCTCAATGTGTTTTTTATGCTATGCACAATCACCCCATCCCCAATAGAGGTCATCCGTGACAAAGCAGTTAGAGTATTCGCTTTTGGCGTGGGAGACACGATTTCGATTCCCAGCGGGAGCTCATGTGGCTCGGATTCAACGTTAAACAGTAAGTCCCGTCTCACATAGTCTCACTGCTGAAAGCGATGTTAAACTCAAAGTCAATCCCTCCCCCAATAACATATTTATATTCCATGGATTATTTCAGAGAAGTTCTTGACATCTCACCCAAGATCTTTCATTGATATTTATTTTCAACTTGTTCTTATGTGTAATTTTATATAAGATCATATTCCCAAACTATTTTGATATTATGACGAATCTATCGATATTCATCAAAGTTTATCAAGTCGTTTAGATTTTGTGTAGGAATTCGTGCTTTAAGTATGTGGCGTTTAACGTTCGTCATATTGTATTGTCAACAGATGCATTATTTAAATTTTGATTTCCAAATTCAGGGATGGAGGTAGATTTTAGTGTAAATCTCTTCATTTGAGCGTATTTTAGTCAAAATCCATATATACGTAACAGCTTTTATTCCAAGAACAAATTAACATACGAAAATTTAAAAAAAAATCGTTTTGTATTGTGAAACTAAGGTAGATAGACTTTCAAACTATAAATATTCAATATAAAAGCCTGTGGTGTATGTATCATTTCAGGTTGTAATATAGAGAAATTATGTTGTAGATGAAATACTCTCCTAAGACACAATCTAAATGAGGAACCACTTCTCCACTACATTTTGTATGCTTTTTTATATCTTTCTTTACGGTGACCAGTATTGAAACAGGGAATTGTAGTGGATTCGATTAAAATAATGCTGGTGAAGATGAAACGTGTTGATGATATTCTGAATCCGAATCAAGCATCAACTTCTTGCTATCTCCTAACGTTTAAAGATGGAGACAAAATCTCTGAAATACTGAGTTGGCATTAGAGAAACATTTCTCACCATATCTCACCACTTTGCTCTACGAAGGTCGAGAATAAAATCTAAAGTGACTCTATAGTCCTATTGCTCCAGATATTAGAGCTATTCTATTAACTGGAAACTATTCGTGAAGCTATGAAAACTATGCAAACTATTCGTAGCTATGAAAACTATTCGTGAAGCCAGTGGCGTAACTAAAGGCTTAGGGGTCCTCCCGCAGACAGCGTGCAGTGGGGCCCCTACCCTACTTCCCACCTCACGATTTGAAGGCCCCTGATGGCTTAAGGCCCCCCGCAATGCGGGGTCTGCAGGGCCCTTATTTACGCCCCTGCGTGAAGCATTAAATCAATTTCAGGATCCTGACTTTCTGTCTCTGTGTTGCTCTTTTTGTTCTATTGTGGATACCATAACTAGTTGATTTCCACAACTTTCGGTTCGGACAGACAGATAGAAGACATAACCGTTCCATAAAATGTTCTACTCTATGCATAACACATTGGAAGTATTTAAAAAAAATACCAAGGTCTGTTGTGAATCATATCATATGATGCACTTGGATTTGCTAAACCTTCAATTTTATGCACTTGTTCTTTTTTTTCTGCGTGTAATATCATCCATACTCTTCCACGCTATTATAATATGTAAATTATACCATTAACATATTTACATAAATGCATACCACCTCACAATATCCGGAAAATATAGGGTGTTGGGAGTAAATTTGATAGTTTGTTTCCAGTACATAAATAAGATGTGTCTGGAAGTATTTGTCAAATGCTAGGTACCGTTACTTGGCTGTTTGAGACATCATGGTGTCGAAAAGAACTCCAACTGGACAAGTGAAAGCCACCGGAGTGTTGGAGAAGAGTTGCCTGCATCACGATGATGCGTACAAGGCATCGTAATTTATCAATCAACAGAGTTTCTCAGTGTTGCGGGAATACTTTAAAAGTGATAGGACGTGAAATGCATCAGCGGTGCAACGATCACGAAGCCGTGGCTGATAGAACACACGTACGACATTCCGATTGTCGTCGAACCACAGATTCCATACACCAAATGCAGGATAAACTGACGGAAAATCAATTCGAAGTCACGTCGTATATCTTGTGAAATTGAGGAACAGTTATGTGAAGCACTGGGTTTAGAGATGCCTACTGCGAGATTCTAACAAGGGAAGTACTTGAAGTGGTACTCGGTGATCGATGATATATTATATGTCCTTGGAAAGGTTGCATCGAGTAAACTTCATATGTGAAATATTTCTCTTCAACGGAGCCTGTAGGGGGTGTTGTGACCATTTAAAGATCAGAACAATGCTCACTTCGAAGCACCAGAAAACATGAACAAAATTGGAAGTTATGATGTAATTGTTTTGAGACATGGCATATATAGGTTTAAAAGTTAGACGAATACGAATCCGACATCAAAAGTTTACAAATCAAAATGGTGGATCCAACATGGCGAACATAAATTGCAAAATCAAACACTCTGCCCAAATAGAAAACATCGCGCAGATACTCGTACATAGAATGTAATAATAGGATATATCACACGAGCGGGATATGTAGTATATTGTTCCTGAACGTCATATTATATAGACAGGGTTCCCACATTCTAAAAAATCAGAGTGTGTCAGGGAAATGAAAACATGTCAGGAAGTGTCAGGGAAATCATGCATTTTGCGTAAAATGTCATGAAAAGTCGGAGAACGTAAATGTGCAAGTGAAACATTCTCTTTTTTCAATCTTAAATTGTTTCCTCTCTATCAGTTGTAAAGAGTGACATGTGAAGAGGAACATAATGATACAGCATCTCCAATGATGGCAATGATGCAATGTTGTTATTTCGTGCCGAGGATTTGAGGTACTGTTGGTGGGTGTGTATTTATGTTTGAGACGGAGAGGGGTGAAAATTAACCATGTGAAGGCAGAAATCGAAGTATGACTTCTCATCTTCGTGGACATCGTGTTTTAAGACAGAAAAAAACTACTGAAATAACTGAAAACATGAAATAAACTACTTTTAAGCTTGACTGTCGAAACCTTTTGCTAGGCAGAGTCAAGAAGATTGTGAAAACGAGCCCTCTAAAGTACAAACTGGTGCGTGCTCTGTCAGCTTTGGGCCTAGGTTACAAAAAAAAAAAAATAAAATAAAATAAAAAGTCCAGAATTTGCTCAGACCACGATGGAAAACATTGTCATGTTTTTCTGTTTTTTTTTTTTTCAAGCCGAAAAGAGTCTAATTTGAAATGTCAAGATATGTGGTAATTTATTATAACAATTATTCATATTTAACATAACATGTATGCAAATGGTAACTAAAGGAGTGTGTTGGACGGGTATGGGGATGGAGGCTGCCGTTAAAAAAAAGTGTGCATGATAGAACTTATCCCATATATTGCCATTTATATTCAATAATTTGTCATGGAAAAAAACATAATTTGTGTCAGGGAATGTCTGGAAATTTCAGGGAAATAGATCTTCACTTTTTTGTGGGAACCCTGTATAGAGTAGTGAGAAAATACAACATAACTACAGTTTTTTTCTGCGGGTACATCAGTTCCGTAGCTAGGGTTGGCCAGAGAGACTGAGTCCCTGCTATCGCCTCCAGCCATCCCTGAAACTTTCAGTTATTTTTTGGAATGCACCTTCTGTACATGAGGGGTGAACTCATTGCACGAAATTGATCTCAGATCTCTCTGTCTTAATGTTCTGGCTACGGACCTGAAGCGAATGTGGTTAAAATGCGGTTTTATGACTTAGGCAAATATATATATATATATATATATATATATATATATATATATATATATATATATATATATATTTCATTGTTGTTTGCCATTTTGGTAGTACATTGTATAATTACATTATTTAATAGTATCGACATTAAATAATGTATTATGCTATAGCATACAAATGCTAGCTTTCAGTTCTGTCATATTTATAAAACTTATTTTATATTTTATTTAGTATACTAGATTGTTTCTGTAGTATTACCGTCGTGTGCGATCTAACTTACCCACGTGCGAGATCATCCTTACCTCCGTGTGAGAGATGGTGAGAAACATAAGTTTCGAACAGCGGCTACCACTGATGGCACAATGACTTTCAACAATGATTGTGAGTTTGAAATTGTACACACAGTGCCCAACTACATATTGCATCAGTCTTAACAAGAGATTTTTTTACAATATTGGCTGGCTAGTTAATAAAAGTTTTTTTTTTTGTTTAATGCTCGCCAACTACTATTACTTTATCATATATTTACAGTTAATACATTATGTGCCAAGAAGGGATTACAAACTCAAAAATAAATATATAAATAAAATAAACGAAATATTATGTTTAGTGCATGGTGGTAACACATTTAAATATATCTATTTATTCCTTACTAGAGTAGTACTATTAATACTTAGCCGCTTCCCCTGTGAGTAGTAGTTAGCGTACGCGCTCTTGGCTTAAGAGAGCCGGGATTTGATTGGTTTTAGGAACTCACGCAATTCGAATCTCACGTTAAGCTGTAGGTCTATGCATCATATAGCCTCGCTGTTGAAAGAAACGCTAAATTCAAATTTAACAATTACATATTTCAAACATTGAGTAGTTGCTCCTGTAAATTGCCTTACACATTCCCTTGCACAGTGGTATGAAATGCTCAAAGCGTGGCCAAATTCAAAATATCTTTCAAAGTGCAGAAAAATGAGTGTGCTACGGATTTTGACCTCACTGATCACGAACTCGATGTCAAAATTGAAAACTTCAAAATGGCGGATCCAATATGGCGGATCAGAATTGAAATATATATATATATATATATATATATATATATATATATATATATATATATATATATATATATATATATATATATATATATATATATAGTATGCGTTTGTGAAAATGTATAATTATACATTAAAATTCGAAATTATGCAAAAAAACAATTATTCAGTGGTAATGAATAATTGGTGTGAAGAAAAAATGTATAGACCTAGGTAAAGCAAGATACTTTTGGAGAATTAAAGCATAGGAATTACGACTGCAATTCAGTTTTTTTTTAAAGCGTACA
This sequence comes from Thermobia domestica, assembly GCF_964235325.1. Classification (NCBI taxonomy): domain Eukaryota; kingdom Metazoa; phylum Arthropoda; class Insecta; order Zygentoma; family Lepismatidae; genus Thermobia; species Thermobia domestica. The sequence goes on along the minus strand of NC_137459.1, from coordinate 270,194,341 downwards.
ATATACAAACATTTAATAAACGGCTTCAATGGAATTATCGTCAGTTGTCCCATGTGAATCTTCAGATGAAGTTTCTTGTAAATAATCCTCAGAACATGATATAGTAGCTGGTAAACATAATAATTTCACTGCATCTTCAGATAATTTGTTAAACTTCTTTCTGAGGCTCTTCTCATAAAGATGAAATGTATGGATCGGATGTTGCCATAAGTCTTTAAGAAACATCTTCCATACATATTTTAATACAACTTCACAAATTCTAAGATAACTACCACTCCTCGATGATAGGTGATTTTAAAAGGTTTCAATTATGATTTGTAGATCGCCTTTCAAATGGTCTTTCCTCAAAACAAATTCTCTCTTTTCTCGATAATTGGATGATTTTATCTTTTGAACATGAAATTAATATAATAATTTATCAAATAATATATTTTATTATTACTAAATTATTCAATTTTATTTAATTCAATTTATTTTATATATTTAACATAAATTATAAAATAATGGGAACTAAAATATGTATGCATCGACTATCTTTTTCTGTGTTATACTGAAGCAGTTTTTCTTTTTGTTTATTTGTTGCTCTTCACTATCGTATTCGTATGTGCCTTGTAAACATCATTTTCACTTAGTTTATAATAATCTTAGCTTTACATTTTAAAAAGTTTTTTATCCATTAACAAAATGCTGAAATATGAATTAACTGCCACTTTTTATGCATTCGTAATGTCGAAAAACAGGCGTAGCTAAGCGCAGCTGTTTATATAACATTCTTGCAGTAAATTGATCATAGATTATTAATCAATACAAAATTTAGCGGAATGGGGCGTCATATATAACTTTTGAGTTCAGTTTTTCATAAACTTTGTAATAATTTCAACAGTTGTTTGATATAAACATTAATGAAAATAAATGTATAGTAAATAACTTATTGTCAATAATATATGATTTTGAAATACTTTACATACCTCCCGGAACAACGTACATTTTCATTTAAATAGATCGGGAAAGTATACAATGAAATATGTAATATGAAACTCGAGCTATATTTCTCGCGCGAATCAGCTGTTGCGAGACGCACAAAAGTAGGTTCACTTTGACTTCCAATATTACTTCTGGTAAAAACGGTGGACGGTTTCGATGGGTAAAGTTTAGGAGACTAACTGTTGCTGAAGCTAACTTCATACTTAAACATAACCAAATAAAAACTTCACATTTTTATTTTTTGTCACGTTTTAGGCATTTCGTACCACTGTGCCTTGTTTCGATTTCTTTTTAATGTTACATGTACTAGTAGAATATCAAACGTGTAAAAGTAAATCGCTCTTAATAAACACACGAAATTACTAAAAGCAATAATACGAGTAATAATAATGCCATTTCAGGTTAAACTTGCAAATTATATTTGTTCACAAGCATTTATTGCATAAGATGTATGTGCGAAACGCAGTGGTAACATGAAAACTGTTCCCTTCGCTTGCATTGTCGAGCATTAAAACATTATATGACTATGAAATGTGTTAATGTTTGTATGATTTGTATATTCCATCAGTTCGTACCTACGAAGCGCCAAAGCCGTTTCAACAGCCTCATGAATATACATCCATCATTTCTCTTCGAATCCTACTCAGGATGCAACGGATGAGCAAAGGTGTCAGTCAGAGCTCTATGTCTAACTATTGTGTTGACTCTGTAGTGGTTCACTGTCACGTAGATGATTCATACATCTACTTCGAAACCGACAGTCAGTGTGCAAATTACAGAGAGTTTGGAAAGTCAATACTCGCTTCCGTGACAGCTAACAAGTTCTAACAAATGCCAAAAGGAAGCGTTGTATTTGTTTTCAACGAAAACGTTGAATGGATTGGGAGTTAATGATCACATAGCACTTCTTTCAGCTATAGATGGATGTACAGGATAACGTATAATCATTACGACTTTGACAAGGTTCATGTACACTTTAACATGTATATGAGAGTTTGATATATTGATTATTATTTGATAATTTGTAACACAGTGAACAAAATGAGAGTTGTTTCTACTAAAGTTCGTCTCCAATATACAGGTCCAAGACCTTGTACAAATATTGAAATCAAATCTTGTTTCTTTTGTATGTCATCTAACATAACAGTACTGAGTTTGTCTGCTACAATAAAATAAATACAATAAACAAACATCTGAATTTTAAATCAAAATGCATATATGCTTTCAAGACATAACGTATCACACGTTTTAATAGTAAGAGCCACTGCTCTTGTTAATGATTTATTATTATTATTATTATTGTTATTATTATTATTAGTAGTAGTAGTAGTAGTAGTAGTATTGGGAAAATTTATGTGACCAACCCCAATTAGACAGATCCAATTAGCAAGTTTTACTCATCATAGTTAGCATCATTTTCTGACACTTAATAATTTTTGAGATAAACTATTTTTTTTTTATTTTTTTTCAGAACTTGATGTGTTACAGTCCTGTGATGGTTGGGGAAATTCCTTCTTTTAATAATTTTGGGAGAACCTCCACTAGTGACTTGCTGCAGCGAATAAAGTATTGTTAGAAATCCGAAAATTAATTAGAATAATTCATACGAAATTAATATTCCTTATGCAATTAATGGTCGAAATGTTGTTAGCAGTATCCTTAATCTTAGATAGCCCAATGATTATAGCTGTTCAAATATCTTAATTTTCCATGCTGAAACATTACAGTGCGATTATTATTTTATACTTCTTACTCACCCACTCTTCAATTGCCATGATTTTGCAGCCTGGTTACGAGTTACGATACATTTTATCTAGAACATTCTAGTAAATTCAGAATTGGTAACCAATTGTAAATCTTGTAGGTTTATGAGTGGGTAGGAGCTTTATACTCTAAAAAATAATTATGAAAGGATCTCCGCAAAGTGAAACTATCCTGAATATTGTCGAAGGAGAACACCATTAGTTCCTATTGCAGTTTTATTCTTCGCGGAATCGAAGGATATTTCTCACGAGTCATTTTCGGAGGAAAAGTAGTGCAACATTCGGTTATGATTGCGATGATGAAGGAAATATGTTTTCGACTTTCTTCCTAAAAAGGAAATTAGATGTTCAAGTAGAAAGATTGATAGGGCCAGGAGAGGTGTTGAAGTTCATTGTGGTCTTCATCAGCCACGCTTGAACATGTTTGGATCTGTGTATTAGCACATTGTCACCTTTTTGAATACGGAGTCATTGTTAGGACATCTTCCACTACACGCTTACAACCTCAATGTACTTAACTAGTATTTGAAATCACGACACACTTTATACGGGTATTCATGATTATTAGGAGTGTGTAGCAATATATATGAACTAACCAGTGAAGAAAACAATTGTTTGAATTTATTACTGTACATCATGTAGCATACATTTTTGGGGATATTAATTTATGTATGACATTTACCTACAGCAATTTAACAACAATTTGATTATCATGATAGGGCTATAGATTTGTTCTTTGAGACAATATTTATCGTCTCTCAGGTTACTAAAATCTGGCATTTTAAGCGAACGTAATGCGCTCAATTAATATTCACATTGAAGATTATAATGCAGTATGCGAATGCGTATGCAACCACACCAAACCCTCAAATTGTATAATAATTTTATTTCTAATAATGCATCTTTCCCCCATCAATTAATTACACTAGTTGTTATGCCCAAACTTTCACCTTGTTGTACGCTATAGAATAGAAGTGCGATTGATTGAAAGTTCTAATTGCTTACACTTAATATATTGATAGGTACACTCAGTTTGAATTCACCCATCAATCAACATGCGGCGACACAACTACAATTTCTCAAATCTAAATGTGGTACCTTTCTTGCCCTAATAATAACCAGCAAAACACGTTCAGTCCAGTATCATCACTATGCGTTTTGAAATATAAATTAAAACATTCAGCACAGCACATTACCATAGAAATACACAAATATTAATGCTTAAATGCAAATATGATTGCGGTCATTGGCCTATTTTGAAACAATTAAATTGAAGCAACAAAATAGTAAGTTGGAATTGAATTGCCACATTACTTTTTTTACCGATAAATTATCTGTATGCCAGGCAACTGTGACTATTATTATTATTATTATTATTATTATTATTATTATTATTATTATTATTAGAAATTATCGTGACACATTGATATGTTTATATTTATAAATGGGTTTAGAATGAACATTATTATGCATGCCAAGTAGGCTCTAAAGAACCGTATTAACTTTGCTGTAATATATATATATATATATATATATATATATATATATATATATATAATATAAAATTAATCCTCATATTACCTCTTATGTTAGAACTTTAAACGATATGACTTCAAATTATTGGCACGATCATGTTTCATAATACTGCTATGCAATTTAATAATATAGCCTAAAATATATCATTTAAAATGAATGCAGCTACTTAACGAATCGTTTCCAGGCCCTTAAAATCATGATGGCGTTTCACTAGGAAAATAAGGAAATGTCCTCTGTTTCGAAAAAAAAAAGGATAATTCTTCAAATTCAAGATTCGTAATGGGGTGATAGCAGAGTGTATTTCTGCTGTTTCGGATCTCTGGTTTGATTCTAGATCGCGCCGAATGCCTTTGTGGTGGACAAACGGCATGAACGTGTATCTGTATCTGCAAGGCAAAAGGGAATAAGTCCAAAAATTTCATTTTTTTATTTCACAATTTGAAATATATGGTTTGGCTCTATGTACTGTAAAAAAATGGCACTCGTAGGATAATAAATAAGAGAGATATAAACGTGCTCTCGTTTTGAATAAGTCAGTATCATTCAAAGATCTACACAGTGAAGGGGAATAAGTCGACTTATTCCCTTTTGCCAAATGCATTTCTATCTGAAACGATACAAAGTATGTTATTCTTAAAGTAATAAGTCATTAGAGTTTTCAGTTCTTATGGTTACTTTTGTCGGCAAAGTGAACAATGTAACATAATACTATTTGACAATTTGGAAAAAGGGAAACGGCTAACTGGTGGAAACTTTGATCTAGCGTATTTTTTATACAATCAAAGAGAGCGGTAAAATTGTTGTGCGTTAAATATTTTCAAAGCGGTTGGTGCCACTTTTATTTAATCATTATCGTGAAAAGATTTGTTGGCAACAGTCGCTACTTGTTGTTGCTCATACTTAGATGTTTTAGTTTTCCAGTTAAAGGCTTATATGCTCAGTTTATATGATTTGAACTTGATCTGGAGTAATGACAATGGAAGAAAATTTCGTTTACAGCACTTTAGATGAATTATCTGATTCCAGTATCAGTGATTTAATTTCGGACTTTGGTTCCAGTTATCACCCGGAAGAAAGTGATGGCGCCTCGGATTCTAGTTCTTATCAAAAAAAAAAAAAAACATTGATGGAAGAAAACGTTTTTTCCAACAAAATAAGGATAGTGCTAGACAGACTAAGAAACTTATATCTTTCTCCCAACCCGTTTTGGACTCGCAAAGCAAACAAAGCAATAATAAAAAGCTTAGTGTCAACTCAGAATACGAGGATAAGGAAAACTGATACTGTATTTAGTAAACGGAAAAGAGATGAAGATTTACCTAGTAGTAAGCAGTCTAACGATCGGCAAGTAAATAAGCGAAGAATGTCGAAAAAGCAAGCAAAGGAAAAGAAGAATTTAGGATAGCAGTACATTTCGACTAGTGGAACTATAGTCCCTGAAAAGAAGAGGATAGCTCTTTTCCCGTGTCGTTCCAGATGCTACAAGGAATTTTCAGAAGAGAAACTCGAGACCATTTTTCAAGACTTTTGGAAGCTCGGAGACCACAATTTTCAAACTCAGTTTATTGGCAATCTAATATCCATATCAGAAAAAAAAACAAAGCTCAAGACCTCGAAAAGAAAATACACGAAATCGTAATGTGACTTGCAAATATTTCTTAACTCTACTGGTGGCAATACAGTTCAAGTGTGCAAAGGCTGCTTCAGTAAAACTTTTTTCTATTGGGATCAAGTACTTGAATGTTGTTATAAACAAAAATAAGAAATCAGCATCAGGAATATTATCTCCCGATAGAAGAGGTTCCACTACTCCATCGAATAAACTATCTGAGGAAAGTTTATTGTTTCTTCGTGAACATTTTAACGAACTACCTGCATGTGAGTCGCATTATGGACGACAAAGAAGTAGCAAGAAATACCTACCTAGCTATTTAAGCAAGCAAATTATATATGAAATGTACAAATTTGAGTGTCCTAAAAACATAAAACCTGTCAGCTACACATTTTATTGCAATTTTATGCGTAAGGAATTTCCATTTATTTCAATTAAAAGACCAAGAATTGATACGTGCAAGGTTTGTGAAACACTTAACGTGAAACTATAATATTGTTCCTCAAGTGAGACTGACGATATTCAAAGGCAGCTGTCTGATAATCAACTTAAAGCTGAATATGCTTATGGCATGAAGAGGAGTGACAAGGAGAAGTGCAAGAGAAGTGGAGGAGAATCAGTTGTCCTTACATTCGACTTACAGCAATGCTTACCGACGCCAAATTTACATACAAGTGTGTCATTTTACAAAAGACTTTTCTGGACATACAATTTAACTATTCATTCACTTAATGATGACAAAGCAACTTGTTACATGCGGCACGAAGGTATAGGAGGACGAGGGTCCAATCAGATTGCATCGTGTACGTTTAAGTATATAATGAATTTGCCTGAGTCAGCGAAACACCTTACTATGTATTCTGACACGTGTGGTGGCCAGAATAGAAATATCAATTTTGTGGCAATGTGTACCTTCGCTCTCAAACAAAAGAAAACCTTACAGAGAATAGATCATAAATCTTTGGAGCCTGGACATACTCATCTAGAGTGTGATGCTGATCATGTCAGAATTGAGTATTCTAAAAAGAGTTCTAATATTCAAATCCGTGTCCCACAGGAATACTATATGATGGTTAGAATGGCTGGAGGAAAGAGACCATTCACAGTTGTGGAAATGGACACCACAAAATTTCTTTCATTCTCAGATCTGCTAAAGTCATCGCTTGTCCACATACATCACAACGCTTTAGGAGATAAAGTAAAATGGCTCGAAATAAGATGGCTGAAATACGAGAGAGAATTTGGTGTAGTCTAATACAAAACAAGTCTTCGAGATGATGATACATTTCTCACAATGGACCTTTGTCGACGAGGAAGCACTGGCGAAAATGCAACGGTTTGTCCAACCTACTCAGGTCCTAATCCAATAAATCCTGAAAAGAAGAAAGATCTTTTGTCTTTGTTACCCCTAATAGATCCAATATATCGTGGATTCTACGCATCTTTGGTGTCGTATCCAACTGTAAGATTCACAGATCCTGACATTATTCAGTCAGAATAAGAAGAGCTGTAAATGATTGAAATGGACTTATCCAAAAATGTAAATATTCAAAATTAGAATAGTTTCTTTTCAAGTAAATCTGCTCTATCATGTTTCAAAGTTATTTAAAATGTTAATTTTGTTCATGTAAAAATATGAAATTTTATAAAACATTGTCACAATAGATGTAGAAAGCTTAACAAATACAGAAAACTGAAGTTAAAATTTAAAAAAATAATAAAATGGCATAATTTGTACAACATGTTATATTCTTACGGTGACTTATACCGTCCCGTCTCCCTTAGTAACTAATAACTAAAAAAATTGAAAAAGGTAATAAGTCTTATTTTGAGTTATTTAAAAGGCTGTTACTGTAAATATAAGAGCAAAAACATATCTGCAGCATTGTATAAGACCAAGATGTTACTGTATAACTTTCACATTTATATCATTAATATAAAAATAAATATAGGCGACTGAACTTTAAAAAAAATATTTAAACTTCTCTCCTGGAAAGTAGCGATTTTGACTTATTCCCTTTCGCCTTGCAGGTGTAGTATTTTTCTTGCGGTTCTTCCGTTTGTTTTCACTTTTTCATTTCATCATATTGTTCATTACCACCAGTGTTTCACTCAGTCTCGGAACATAAACATGGAACGGAAGACAGATGGAAAGAGATACATCAGTATTTGTTGCAATGTTCAACTTCCAAGGAAATGCAAGGCATCCATCAGTATGCGCGTAATCGGTATTGTGAAAATATAATTGTCTCATTAAAAAAAATAATCGTGTAATACTTTTTTGGTGAAACATCCTCATTTTTTTTATCAAGTTTGACATATGGTAACCGTTAACTACTTGCAAGTCTTGTGTTTTCGGAGAATAGATAGAACATTTTATTCAAATTGCTGAAGAAGATGGAATTTAATAATATGAACTTCATTTAGGTTGCAGTTAATGATGCAATTTGCGCTAGGAATTATTAAAACAACAATGTTGTATGTACAGGATGGTAGGTAACTCCACCAACAAACTTTGGGTGGCGATTCCTTATACGAAATGAAATAAAAAAGTTCTAATAAACATGGGTTGAAAAATGCCTCCTTTCAGAGTTATGATCCTTTGAAAATTCGAAGAATCGTTTTTTTTCCCTCCCTAACGTAGAAACTATAGAACCTATCCAAAGTGGTTTGAGGAATTAGACAGGAATTAGTATGTTCTCTATCTAAATATCTATGTTTTACCATCTTCCGTAATCGGGGAAAGAAACTGTGAAAAGGAAGTTGAAGTATAGGGATGCTCCTTTAAGTACTAATGGTGCGTTCGTTTCGCTGGTTCCGGTGAATTCCGAAACATGGATATTTAGGTAAAGCGTATTCCTGGTCCTGTGTAATTCCTTGAACCGCTTGGTATAGGCTCTATAGTTTCTAAGCTAGGATGTTTTGAAACATGGTATTTCGAATTTTCGGTAGTTCAGAACTCTGAAAGGAGGCGTTTTTGACCCATGTTTATTAGAACCTTTTTATTTCATTTCGTATAAGGAACCGCCTCAAAAAGTTTTTCGGTGTAGTTTCCTACCACCTGCATATATATATATATAGTGTTTGAGTAGTCTCAATGATTAGCATTTTATTGTATAAAGCAGTTAGACCATGTTTAAAATAAATTAGCCATTTATGTTAAGCATATATGTATGTGGTTGAGATTAGTTGCTGGTTTGTAATAACGGCCATGAGTTTAAATTGTAGTACACATGTTGTTTATATTTCATTTTTAATTGCAAGATAGTAGCTAGAATTTCAGCTTAATATGATTTACATGACTTACACTATATATTTGTTCAAAATAGAAAAAAAAAAGGTATTCTTCATATTCTTTATTGAGTTTAAAATGAAGAAAGAACTTACGCGGGGAACGCATTTTTGAAAATGTGATTATAGTAGAAGCACTTCTCATTTATTTATAATGTGTATTTTATTTCAGACAAAAGTGAAAGTTGTTTTTTATTATCTAATTGAATTATTGTTTTATTTTCAGCGTGCTTCTTCAGAATTGCAGAAACTTCATACATATATTAGTAATTAAGGTAAGTGCTTTATTTATATTTTAACATAAATTTCCTACTTTAAATTTTGCAAGCTGTTTAAATGATGGTATGTTGAAAACTTTTATTCCTTTAATTGTTTAGACTGCTTTGACTTACTGAACTTTTGTTCTTCGATTGATTTTTTTTTCGTTTTTTTTTCTACAGAACAATGCAAAGACTATACTTCGGTTCACAACTACAACAATAATCTGAATATTATAAATGTAATGCGTGGCGTTGATGAGTTTTGTTACGGGTATTTCTAGTTATTTCATTGTTTTGTTTTTCATTAAAGAAAAAAGAGAACACTTTTATAACATAATACAGATTTAGCTAAACTTCCTGCAATGGTTATAGTTTGCTTGGTCATCTTAAGTTTTTCGAAAAGTGTATGATGGGTAGCTCTGATTGGTTTCTCAATTTGTTATTATCACTTCTCATGTTGCTATTTTTTTTCAAACTTCATGTAGGATGTAATATAATTTATCAAACATATTTTTAAAGCTTTTAACTGCTCTTAGTGCCCCTAATGCGATAAATAAATACTAGTTATTATTAATTGTTTGTTAATGCTATGGTCACTTTTGTTTGCTTTATCAGTAAGGACTAGAGGGTGTCCCATGAATATCAAAGAGTAGAAAAATCATGATATTTGATACGTTACAGATATTTATTAATTTGAACAAGGTTACCATTTGATGTGTTCTCCAGGAGTAAATGATTAGGTCCTCCCAATGCGTGCAACAGAAAGACCAATATATTTAACTCATTGTCTAGATGTTCATTTTTTCCTATGTTTCTACGAATGATGAAACAACCTTTATACCATTTAGTGCTGTGATATAAAAACAATCATACGCACACCTTTGTTGCTCAGAACTCCGGATTCTGTTTCCAGTGGGATAATCATGAGGTTCGACGCCTTACAGTGGATCGGATTACACTTTAACTGTAAGTTCGCATTTTATAAAGACTAGATTCTAAAGACGGACACTAAACTCTGCTCAACAAGAATTGAATGAAAATTACAGTGTAGATTAGTCTTTGCGTCCACGAATCCAGTAAATTAATTTGTAAAAAGCAGTGACTAGTTGTGTGAAAATTATGACAAGATATTTTATAAAGTGTGGTTCATGCCTAAAAACCATGAAGGTTGAAGAACATTGTTTTCCACTTTTAATATAACAAATTTTACTTGAATATATTTCGCCTTTGAAATATGGCTATCATATCCCTTAGTTTCAAAAATGTTCTTCGGAAAAAAAAAACATTACAACATTTGAAATTATTTTAAATTTGTTCAACTATTCAAACAGAACAACTCTATGATGAGGAAAAAAAAAACAAATGGCATAACTAAAGATGTTATTAACTATGAAGTAAATGCAAAGAGAGGGCAAAGATTGAAATAAAATCGATCATCCAAATAATAAAAAAAAATATTTCAGTTTCCACTTATTGAAATTCTAATGCTTGAAATCATCGTCACAATATTGCAGTTTATTATATACATTCCAAACATTTTTTGATAAAGTGACGTGATTTTACAGTGCAAGTGCAAACTTGTTTGTGTAACATTAAATTTGTTCAAAACAATTGTTTTGTATTGTTCTTTCGAGAAGTCAATCATTTCTACCTTGAATATGAAATTATATCTTCCTCCCCGCCAGTTTAGCAGCAAGCGAGATCCTTAGGCGTACGGAATCAGAGATTCGATACCGAATGGAAAAGCATTGACATTTGAATAAATTGTGGTGGTTTAGATTCCACCTTAAACTGTAGTCACGGTGCTGAAGAGGAACACTAAATTTCAACAAACAATAACATGATACTATACTAACAGTTGAAATGGTAATTAACATCGGTAAATCGAAAGTTATGAAAATAACCCGTGGAAATGCGCCCTTACGGGTCAGAGTAAAACAAAGGGAACTTTAAGAATTTGATCATTTCAAGTATCTGGGAAGAATTTTGACGAGAGATGCTTACTGCACCAAAGATATCAGGTCAAGAATTGACATATCCAAAGAAATATTCAACAAGAAAGATCATTCTTAACTAGCAGTCTTGATATTGAAATAAGGAAGAAGTTGGTCAAGTGTTATATATGGAGCATTAGACTGTATGGTTCAGAGACTTGGGCATTACGGAAGTTAGAGAAGAAATATTTAGGGCGCTCCAAAATGGGTGTTGGAAGAAGATGGAGAGGACAAAATGGACAGAGATAGTAACAAATGAAGATAATTCTAAAATGGATAGGAGAGAAGAGGGCGCCTCTAGCCAGCACCCTTCGTAGGAAGGCCAATTGGATTTGACAAATCTTGCGAAGAAATTATCTTCTTCACACATCTATAGAAGGAAAGATGTAAGGAAAATGAATAATAGGAAGAAGAAAACACAGCTGATCTATGAGTTGAAAACTAGAAGAAAATGTCAGGAGTTAAAAGAGGAAACTTAAGATCGAAAAACCTGGAAGAAACATTTCCAGCCCAAACCTAAAAAAATAAATAAATAAATAAATAAATAAATAAATAAAAATAAAATAAAATAAACATAAGAAAAGGATTAGTCTCATGACCTGACAAAAGGCAGAATAATAATAATAATAATAATAATAGTTAACATTCTTAGTAAAATTGCTTGAAGTACTATTTTTATGTAAATGAAAAGTGTTATTCGATATTGAAAATCAATATATACCTTTCTAAACAAATTTTCAGCACTAAATGTAATTACAAAATAGATATAACTATAGTTTCGTGGTATTGGCCATACAATAATTTGTTTATATTGGTTAGTATAACATGTTTGATCCTAATTCATTGCATGACAATAAATATTTACGATAAGTACTGGTTTGATAACTTGAATACTGAACTGTATGAGCAAGTTTATGAATACGCTCAAAGAAGCTTATAACATATTGGCACTGGATTATAAGGTATATTCTCAAATTCACGTAAACTAAGCTTTAAAAAAAATAAACTGCACTAAGTGTAAAGAAAGACGAAGACGCGTAAGAGAAATGAAATATTCCTTAAATATCATTGCAAGTATATATATTAAGACTATATTTCACTCATCATATACACTACAGCCTTGCTATTGTTATAATGAAAAGCATAGTGAAGATCTATTTTAATTTACATTAATAAATGAAGTGATTTTCGTACAACACAATTTTTAAATTTACATAGAAATATATTTTCTGTCGCTCTCTCGAAAACTACACATGATACTTTACACTGGCATGCACACTTTTGTTCAGTTCAGTAAGATTTATCGATTGGTTTTATGTCCCATTTGTGGATAACATGTATCCCATTATATGGCTATAATATTGTAGAACTCATCAATATAGTTCTTTGTTTTTTGTCACATATTTTAGTCCCAGTTTTCTTCTAATACAAATTTTTGGTTTCAACAATACTACCAGCCACATTTGCAGGACCATTCTTAGGTATACGGCTAAGAAATTAATTTTATAAAAGTTTGAAGAATATCATTAGCGAAGTAGGACTATCATTATTTTAAAAAAAATAGTATATTGTAGATCGTGAGAAGATACCGTACGTCTTATTGAAAAGGCAATAACAAACAGAAGAACGAGAGTTGAACACTAAAATCTACAAAGTATATACGTCATTTCTTCTGCTAGAAGCTATGAGATGCTCTCGAAAGGACTAGATATGACAAATTATACAGGAGAGAAGAAGGAAACACCTCCAATTAGGTTGCCGGACTGTCGGTGTAATATACCTATTTCGTGAGGGCAAATTGCCACACTATTTTTGGCAGGAATATAAAAAATAAACTACACTTAATGCGCTGAAGTGATGCAACACCTAACTTCTAGAAAATTTTACTTTTAATACTAAGATATAAAGTAATTTTGATAATCAATAAATAAGGCGGTATCTGAAAGTAGTATAATTAATCTACTATGGATACGATATCAAAAATATGAAACAATTATTAACTAGAAATGCCAATGCCACCATATAAAGAGGCATTTTTCAAAGGCCTCTTGATTATTTCTTTTTCAAACATGTTGTGGAATGGGGACAACTAGTCACAAACAATGAATAGTTTCTTACAATACACTATCGCAACTAGGAATTTGGTAGTGTGTTCAGAATATGTAATATGAACCAATTTCTTACAGTCAATACATTTTATCCAACCCATTCTAGAATTATCTGGATCAAAATAATGCAAACAAAAAACATTGCAACAACTAGAAGAATGTGCAGCAACAGTTTATTTTCTTTTTATTTATTTATTTTTTCCTCGTGGAATTGAAAGTTTTGGTGGAATACTGTTTTGCAGGCGTAATAGAAACACCTAAATTCAATACAGATGCATGATTTTTAGTAAGTGCAACGGATTCAAACTGGCATAGGGATATCTTTAAAACATGCTTGTGGGGACGTTAAAATTGCAGTGTTCAACTCCACACTGGTTGAAGTCTGATCAACAGATTTATAGCTCGTTGGTATTTCTTGACGGGAAAGCTGGTCAGGAGATGCCTTGGTAATTTTGTTTTATGTCGTGCATAGTGAGGAGAAAAAATCTTGGCTGAAAATTTATTTTAGTTTAATTTGGAAATTATTATTTTTTTTAAGTCAAACGTTACAGCCAATTGTGTCAAATATTGAGCAGGCAATACTAAGAAATATTGGAAAATTAAAATAAGAAATGGCATAAGAATCGAATCCTGACGTAGCGTTCCCAATCATTTCATATTTCTGGGCAATCTTCGTGTCCGCACTCTTGCAGGGATCTACTCCATTTAGTAGGCTGAGATCATCTATGCATTGTCTAACTTTGGATCGTATCTGCTAATAGCATGACTTTTTTCATGTTTACTACGAGGTTTCAAAATATTAACATAAATAGTTACTTATGCGAGCTCCGGAATCTTTTTTTGGGCATGAAAGTGGGTACTTATAGCACGTTTTCCCTCTCCCCTTGATGCACAGGCTGCACTTCCAAATTTGTTTGGCCCAGTAGGAGACATACTATCTTGCCTCTTCTGAGCACATTTCTCTGTCACCGGTTGGAGTAGGTTCATCATCGGATAGCCATCTCCTTCCGACCCATTGCGTACGTTTTGCGAGGAACTTGTAAACTGATTAACATAGAAATTTGAACCAAAAGTTGCTTGGGTATGTATTGTTGTGCACAGACAACATTAATTAATATTTTAAGACAGCTACACGTTAAGAAATGCTATCACAGCATTTAGAGGTAAATGCGAGTAATTTCCGTCGTTTGAAATCATTCCTAGCAAACTTATATGTCAAAATTTATCGACCTGAGGGCATATTGCATGTATATATGTACTTAAACCAAATGTACTGTACTTGTGTTTGGGTGTACTTATCTATAATAATAGTGACAGATACTGAAGTGTTTGCTTAACGGATACCATTTGTAAAACAGTGTTATTGTGTTTTTCAGTACATAGGACTTACAAAGAAATGCTTAAACTATCGAAAATAATTTCAGAACGATTTTTATTCAATTTATTTAAAACTGCCAAACTATTTTGGCATCTATTAAGTGCGAAAACCTTTTTACATCCATCTTCGGAGGAGTTCAGAGTCTAGTAAAGAAACCTGGACACACACATTTATTTTTTTAAACGCATCTTTTTTGCACGTGAATATAAAATGTTAATACTTTCGCTTCGAATAAAAGTCTAAATTAACCAGAAACATACACGCATTTATGTCCGTTTGAGTCAGTCCCATCGTTGCGTAAGAACACGCATACTTTCCGTAAATATGGGTTGTCAAGATTTTCAAACAAGACTAAGTTTAAAAGGAATACTTTCTTACTAATACTGCCAGCTGTTTGTCGCAAGTAGAGATGCAAAAAAGCCGGCTTTTTGAATCGATGTTTTTTTTTTTTTGCACATAAAAAGCCGGCTTTTTAGGGAAAAAAACGAGAATTTTGGAAATTTTGGCTTTTTTCATTTTCATGATTTTTCTGTTTAAATAGCCTTCTTATAGTATACTCTAAAGTTAAATAAGATTTCATGGCCTGAATGCCATATTTCGCTCTGGAATTCATCATCATGACGTATGGAGCACATGGTTTATGAATTAAAGTAAAAATAAAGTACGTAGTATTTGAGGCCAATTTTAGAAGCTATTTAACTTTATTCTAACTTCTGAATTATCGACATTTTTTTTCTTCTATAGATAATTTCTTTTTAGTCATCCGTGTTTCACTTCTTAGAGCTTAGTACTCTAACTTCTATCACATAATTAAACTAATGTTTTTCAATATATCAATCAGAGCGTACGTTTTTCAATATATCTGTCAGCGCATACTTCCACAATCTTCCACACTTATACTGTAGCTGTACAATGATTTAACAATAATTTTCCGGACGCAACCTTGAATACCGTTTGATAGAAATAATCATTATCGGATTTAGAAAATTATTTAGGAGTTTTTTTTTTCTGAATAATGTTTGTTTTTTTCTAAAAATTTCTCTTTTATTTAAGAGGAGCTTAAGTTTATGAGTACAGGCATAACAAATATTTCGTTTCGTTTGTATATTCAACTATAATCATCCAGACCTTGAAGACCATTTTATACTGATAATCAATGGCGGATTTAGAAAAGTGTTTTAAGAGGGTTTCTTATTAATGCTTAATTTTTCTAAAAAAATTCTAATTTTTTATTCGAGGACAGCTTGAAGTTTATGAGTAAAGGCAAATTATATATATATATATATATATATATATATATATATATATATATATATATATATATATCTTATATATAAAAGAGAACGCACAAATCCTTTGTTCCCTCATCACGCTAATACGGCTGAACCAATTTCTTTCATTTTTGGGGGGTTATTAGGATTTGGACCCTAGATGGTTTTTATCATATCACTTTAATTTTTAATTACCAGTGTCTTGAGATAATTGACCATTCAAGTGTCCATAACGTACAAATCCTTTGTTAGTTCATCATAGGTAAAAATAAACTTATTTATATGCAACCCGCATGACCGTGTCACTCGGCGGGTTAACATAAATGACAGGCGATATAATGTTAACATTTACTGCAATCTTCTATGGTTTTTATCATATCACTTGAAAGCGAAAAAGTAAAAATTATCTAAGTAACAAAGTTTATTGCGTTCCGGGGTGACCGCAGCGAAGCGGTGTGAACGCTGCTAGTATATATATATATGTATATAGTTTGTTTTAGAAATTCCGTAATTTCGGGGTAGAGGCTTTAATCCGAAAGACATCCCCACCCTAACTCTCTTCGCAAATCCATCACTGCTGATAATTAATAATAACAAAGATTTAAAAGCGATTAGAAAGTAAGTCGGCCAGGACTCACAATACATGCACTATTTCTACATTCACAGATGGAATTAAGAAAAATTTTTGTCAAAATGATCGAATAAGGGGTTGAGTCCCGGACTTCACGAAAGAAGTGCGAAAGATAACCACTCACTCATGTTTGTTGTGAAGTTGTGCTTAACTTAAATGTATTATTTCCCTCTCTCTCTCTTTCTCTATGGCAACAAAAGCTCTCCATTGACTTCTGTCCTTATCCAATTCAATCCAGTTTCTACTCTGCATTCCTATTTCTGCTAGGGCCTAGATTTTCCTAATGGACGTTTTCCGATTGGGTTTCCAGTTAAAACTTTGAAAGCGTTCCTACTTTCTTCCATTCTGGCTACATGACCTGCTCACCTGAGCCTCCTAGACTTCATGACTTTAACGATGTTTGGTAAACCGTATAAATTATGTAGTTCCTCCTTATGAAGTTTCCGCCATTCCCCATTGCCGTTCCTCTTGGGTCCAAATATTCGTCTCAGAATTTTATTCTCAAATAATTACAGTCTGTGTTCTTCCTTCAGTGTAAGCGACCATGTTTCACAACCATAAAGCATAACAGGCATGATTATCATTTTATATATTTTAAGCTTTAAATTCCTTGACAGAATTCGCGACAACAAAATATTTTGAACTGAATAATAACAAGAATTTCCTGATTTTAGACGACATTTAATTTCTTTGTGGGTATGATTTTGGTCTGGTAATACT
The DNA here is from genome assembly GCF_964235325.1 of Thermobia domestica. Classification (NCBI taxonomy): domain Eukaryota; kingdom Metazoa; phylum Arthropoda; class Insecta; order Zygentoma; family Lepismatidae; genus Thermobia; species Thermobia domestica. Next base: position 270,176,793 of record NC_137459.1, on the reverse strand, counting down.
GATCCAAGATGTTTGAAAGTATCCACTGTGTCGAAAGTATTAATTGACATTTTAACGCATTCATAATTTGCCGTATTACAATCCTTGTGAACTTCCTTGTATTTAGATTTCTCTGCATTTACTCATGTCCCTGCAAGCGTTTAATAAGGCCTCTGCATTTCTTCCGATTGTTCTCCTATCAGATTTACATCATCAGCATACACCATAACCTGGTGAATACCATTCAACTCTAGGCCTTGGTTCCTATCTTTGATTTTTCTTATAGCGTATTCCGGAACAAAGCTGAATAATAACAGAATAACGCATATCCTTGTTTCAGGGCAATTTCGACGTGGAAGCTCTACTCGGACTTTACTCTGGAATTCATTTAAACACTTAATAAATCTAGCTCTTTCGGTATTCCAAATTCTGTAAGAATGTTGTACAATGTTTCCCTCCTTACCGAGTTGTAAGCCTTTCTAAAATCAATAAACAGTTGATTTCTTTTCGAGTATTTGTCGAATGGTAAATATCTGGTCGACTTCGACTAAATTCACACTGATAATCTCCAATAATTTCATCTGCGTATGGGGTCAGTCTTATTAATAGAATGTTCAGAGAAATGCCTCGATAATTATTACAATCAATTTTGTCGTGTTTCTTGTGAATTGGAACAGTGATTGATTCTTCAACTCTTTTTAAATGTATTCCATAGTTTTTATTTTTTGTAAAAAAAAAAAAGTTTCGAAACATGTTGAATTTTCTTGTTAAAAATTCAGGAACCTTCAGGACTGGGTAAACCGTGATGGCGGTTTTATATTCTACAGCAGTGGTGTCCAATTATAATGAGCCTGAGGACCATAACCGTCTTTACTAGTAAAGTGGAGGGCCGCAGCTAAATAATAATAATAATAATAATAATAATAATAATAATAATAATAATAATAATAATAATAATAATAATAATAATAATAATAATGCTATTATTATTATTATTATTATTATTATTTTTATTATTATTATTATTATTATTATTATTATTATTATTCTACAAAAGAAAAATATAAAAAGGTATTTGAAATATTACCTATTCAATCTGTGACAAATGAGTGTGACTAGCAGTGTTTACAAGGGCTGGGATATCTACATCCATTCCTATTGTTGCGAGCCGCAAGACATGTAAAAGAGAAGCATCTCAAAGGCAGTTTCTGAAGCGATTCTTCACAATTTTCATGGTGGTAAATGCACTTTCACTCAAATAAGTACTATCAAACATAGTCAGTCTTTTCCGACTAAACTCACAGTTTTTAGGGAAAGCTGTTGCCGTGGATGCCCGCGCACTTTTTGTTGTACAGCAGCGCTAAATGGATGAGTTATTTCGAAAGAAGAGTGGAAACATTAAAATACTATCAGTAATAAAAATCGTGAAAGCTTTGTGGGCTGTAGAAAACGGTTTGGCGGGCCGCGGACCGCCATTTGGACAGCGCTGTTTTACAGCCTACGAAACCATACGCTCAGATCAACCGTCTATTATATATATGATCCATGAACAGAAAATTCGATACTTTCTTCTGAACAAGCTTAAGGAGCAGTCAGTGCATTGCAGAATTTGGAGCTTTACCGATTTTGCAGATCCGAAGTACCTGGTCGGGGATAACAGATTATTACTTATGTGATCAATCAGTGAAAAAAATGTTCGAAATAATCACACAATGTATATGAAAGTTAAAACTTAACTGAAAAATTTCAAGAATTTACAGAACCACCCGAAACAAAGCTCTTGATGCGCAGATTTCTCTCATGTATTTCTTTATTTTGCTTCAAAAATACAGTGTGCGATATTTTGAAGTAAAAATACTACATACAATTTTGCTAGTTATTTGTGTATCATTTTTAAAGTACTTATTGTATATAAGAGGTTAAAGTATTATTACATATATTTGTTAATCCCTTGGAATTTATAATGTAAATATGTTAAGAATTTTAAAAAATCTTTTTGAAATTCGTGGTTTATTTTCGAGGTTTCATATTATTATCTGCATCAACCACTATTTAAATGAGTTTTTTTTTTTTGTTGTAAAGAAGCGAAACAAAGTCTGCTTTATGAGTTTAAAGCAAAATTTTTTTTAAAATCCCGAAATTTCCCAAGCAAAAAAGCGAAGCAGAAAAAAACGTTTTTTTTTTTTCAAAAAAGCGTTTTTTTTTTCGAGCCCTTGCATCTCTAGTCGCAAGCTCAATACTCGTCTATACTATTTTTTTTTCTAGTTAGTTAGCAATAATGTTATCAGATATTTATCTGTTGAGTCCAGTTTATCAATCCTCTACCTTTCCCCCCGGATAACCCGAGTACCAAGATATAAAAGTTTCAGTACAAATCTAACTCTGAATACACATTGTTGTTTTAAATATGTCAATATGATACCCAAGGTCATTCTAGATGTATTATATTCAACTTATACGGGTCAACGTAGCAAAATAGCCTAAAACAACGCGAATTATTGTTGTGCATGGGTACACACTGTTGTGCATAAAGGCTTATTTTGATTTCAATCTTTTGATTAGTAAATCGCTTATACTATCTGGAGATATAAATAAATACCTCTTGGTGGTGTTGTTGAAATAAAAATTAGCATCCCTTTCAGCAACGATTCTGTATATGAGACATGAGCCTACAGCATACCGTTGGATCAGAACCTCATGATCTCTCACTGGAGACCAAGCCGTATCTCCCGCACGGAAGATGGGTATAACCACGAAGAAGTTCTCAATATAATATTATCTCCGTGTTTGAGGATCTTTCACAGTAGCTCTTACAAATACCCAATCATTGATTGGTCACTTTATTTACGAGTTGCATAGTCACATTGGGGAGAGGGATTTCCTGTTCTACTTTCACACTACAAATTTCCCTAAGTGAAAACGCACATTTGTATTAATTTGTTAGCAAATTACTCCTCAGATCCCTATTTGGACTCTGCATTAATATTGTTTTCTTATGTTTGCTGTATCTAGTTTATCTTCGAGTCCAACGAATCTTCAGAATCAATAGTATATACAAACGCTCTTAAACAATTGGTTCCAGGTTCATTGTTTCACTTATATAGTTCAATAATATTTATAACTAACAATATCTAGGTACATTATATGCGTCAAAAAATGTCAGCATCTTAATCCACAATTCACCAAAAAAACGTGTTGTGGGAGATAGTGCGCACCAAATACGGTTATAAGATATATAAGTAAGTTAGCAACTATTTAATGCATATGCTGATCTCTATACAGAATAATACACAGCTGTGTAAAAAAAAAAAAAAAAAAAAAAAACGAATCTACACTTTACGCTATGATAAATTGTCCTTGATTGTCTTCGTTCTTGGTGATGGTTGGGAACTTGCACCGCTAGAGACTACAGCTCATTTGTGAATCAGACTCTTTGTTTATTTACATATTGTTTTCTCAATTACCTTCTATGAATCTTGAAATTATTATTATTATTATTATTATTATTATTATTATTATTATTATTATTATTATTATTATTATTATTATTATTATTATTATTATTATTTAACGTCTTGAGATATTTCAATATTCAGTCGGTCTTCGAATATTGTACTAACAAATCAATGTATTTATTGTTATTTCTCTTTATTCACCGTCTGTCGAACCTCGTGAGATTTAGTATTGTGTCGATGAATCTGACTGTATCTTGGAACAACTAGATTACATTACCCTTCTTCAAATTGGCCCACCAGGTCTTTTTTGTGAAAATCACTCTTTTTTCTTCTCTCCCTATCAGCTATCTCTCTGATTGGGACACTCTATTGATTGACAGTTTCTTATTTCCTCGTAGAACCTTAACATACGAATTACAGCTTCTTTTAGGACGTCTTTTATCCGATTGTTCTTTTTAGCGAGCATTCTTCTTCTTCTTCTTCTTCTTCTTCTTCTTCTTCTTAAAGAAACTTTAAGCTTCTTCTGGTGCTTATCGACATGAGGACGGTTTCAGTGGGAGTCGCAGCAAGGAAGGAATGGTAGTGGTGTTTACAGCGCTTTTATAATCGTAATGCCACTTTAAAAATATGAAACGTGTCTTTTAAGCGCAAATTGCTGTAATTTTATACAACCTGCCAAACTAAGGTGCAATTTGGGTTGCATACCAACATGTGCTGTATGCAGTCTAAGGTGTATTAGCTGTTTTAACATTCTTATGTATTTATTGACTATTAGAGTATGCCTGTTTACTATAGCTTATCATATAATTATATGATGTGTTGTACAGTATGTACCTTTCATATAGAATCTGCGTACACTCAAAGTTTCGCGTGAAATTCGAATGCCTCGTGTGTGTATGTTACTAAACAACTTCCACGCCTTTCCTTCCATCCTAGATCAAACATTTGAAAACACTGAAACACGTGGATTATTTTAAGTGGAAAGTCCAAATAAAAAAATCTGTTTCTCTAACCTTAAGGTATTCCAAAATATGGGCGCCATATTATATTAATTGCAACCTCACCTCGTTTCCTTTCCATGTTTTTTCCCTTCTAGGAAAGATGAGAAACGCTTAAAATTTCATTATTTTAAGTGAGAAGTATAAATACTAAATAGTATGTATCTACCTTAAGAAATTACGAGATTTTGATATTTTGTTATAATAATTACAACTACCTTTACCTTTCCCTGTTTTCTTCAATTTTAGGACACATATAAGTAACCGCAGAAGCGCGTAAATAATTATTTTAAATGAAAATTAAATACAAAGTGGCGTGTCTTCGTAAAAAAAAAAAAAAAAAATCCAAAATATGGACATCATATTATAATAATTGCAAGCCCTCATTCCTCCTCCATCTACGCCGGATTTCCGAAAGCTCTTCCTTAGTAGTACTTAATGTCACAAATCCTACGTATTGACCAAATTCCAAAGTTCTAGCTTCAGTAGTTTGGTTTGGCGTTAATTAGTTAGTTATTCAGGATCTCTTGTGAATTTTCTGTTGTTCTTCCACGCTTCAAATAATGCGTTAATGTTTGTAGTTTTTACTTTCCTAAGAGTTTCTCTGCCGTCTAAAAGATAATTCAGTTTATTATTATTTGGTGAGTTACTTTATAATCTGGGAACCACTATAAAGTTTGACGTAGAATCTCATCATGTGACTCAAACTAACCACCTAAGTAACTATGGTTTATGGAATCCGCAGGTTCAATGCCGAGTTCACAAAAGCTCTCCAGAGACTTCTGTCCTTAGCCAATCGAATCCAGTTTCTGCTTTGTATTCCTATTTATGCGGGATCCATCTAAATATTGTTCACCCATCTGTGCCTTGGTCTTCCTAATGATTGTTTTGCGATTTGACTTCCAGTTAAAAGTTTGAAAAATATTCTACGTTCTTCCATTCTAGCTACATAATCTGTCCACCTGAGCTTCTAGACCTGATGACCCTAACAATGTTTGATAAACAGTATAAATTATATAGTTCTTCGTTATAAAAATTCTACCATTCCCCACTCCTGTTTCTCTTGAGTCTGAATATTCGTCTTAGGATCTTGTTCTCAAATACTTTGTCTTCGTTCTTCCCTCAGAGTAAGCGACTATGTTTATCAACCATACAGGACCCAACAGTCATTATTATAGTTTTATATATTTTAAGCTTTCATATTCCTCGACAGAATTCGCGACGACAAAATATTTTGAACTGGTTAATAACATGAATTCCTTATTTTATTCGACATTTAATTTATTTGTGAATATAGTTTGTCTATTAATATTGATTTAGATATTTGAAAGTATCCACTTTGTCGAAAGTATTAGATGACATTTTAATGCATCCATGATTTGCCGTATTACGATCCCGACGAACTTCATGCGACTCACACTTTCCGAAATTCTATATCAGGCGTTGGCTATATCAGTCTTGTATACATTGCTGTCAGATAAAACAGAGCGAACATACAAACAACTGTTTACATTTTCTTAAAATGTGATCTGGCCAGAACAAACCTCGAGTGCTGAAAGTGGCTTTTAAAATTGCTGTAATCAATGCATTGCTTTCAGTGTTTCTTAATTCATAGGTTTCCTGCTGTCATTGCCATTTCAACCAGGACATCTGGCAGAAAGTGAATATTACAGGTCTCGTCGAGGTTCAGACTATAAGTCCATAATGATGGTGTATGCCGTCATGTTCGTATGTGTAGTGTGTTAGCATTAATATCATCAAGCGGGATCGATTAAAATTGCTCATTGTCTTGGAGGACTGTTCACCCAGTCAGAAAATCGAAGAACAATTATTTCATGGAACAATGGATCGACAATTCAAATACAGGGATATTCAAAAAGAAAGAACAGATTTCAAACATTTATTTTTTTTCCAAACTACAAAAGATAGAAACATGATTCGAACGTTACTCGATTAAGAAAATTTTACAATTTATTGTTAGTAATTATGATGTGCATTCAATATGAGCATCGTGTGTTACACGACAAATGTCAAAACGGTGGCTCATTTCTTGCCACACACGAATCAGCTGGTCTCTAGTTATCGAATTCACAGCTTCAACAATTCGATGTCGTAGACCTTCAAGAGTGTCAGGCATAGAAGTGATAAAAACACGGTCTTTTACGTAATCTCATAGATAAAAATCACACGGAGTGAGATCTGGAGACCTGGGAGGTCACCGGCGATAATGTTGATCTTCTGCTCCTCCTCTTCCAATTCAACGTCCTGGAATGGTATTATTCAAGTAACGTAGAATGTGGTTAGAAAAATGAGGCGGGGTACCATCTTGCATGAAGATGAAGTCATCTGAATCATCTTCAAGTTGGCGAAATAACCAGTTTTGAAGCATGTCTAGATGGTTAATCCTATCACAGTTTTCTCCATGAAGAAGAAAGGCCCATAAACTTTGGTTGCATATATCGTAGAGAAGACGTTCATCATTGGTGAATCTCTTTCATGTTGAATAACTGCCACAGGATTTTCACTTGCCCAAATTCTAACGTTATGGCGATTAGCTTTATCGGAAAGATGAAAAGTGGATTCATCGAGAAAAAATAATCGTTGAGCAAAATTATCTTCTTCTATATCATCTAACATGCTAATGCAAAATTTGAACCTGTTGTTGTGGTCGTCAGGATGCAATGCTTGAAATAACTGCAGTTTGTATGGCTTCATGTACAGACGATGTTTTAGAACTCGCTATACCGTTGGTTGAGGAATGTTAAGTTCTTTGCTTGCTCGTGATGTGGATTTCTTTGGGCTCCTTTAGTAAAGTGTACGAATACGCTCGACATTCTCGTTCGATGTGCGTGGACGTACCGTGCTTTTCCCTTTGCAGATGCAACCATCTTCTACGAATTTTAGATGTCACTCGTAAATTTGCTTATGATGCGGCGGTTGTTTATTAAATTGACGGCGAAATGCTCGCTGAACTGCAACAATGGACTCAAGTTTTGCCAATTGTAGCACACAAAAGACTTCTCCTGTGGGGACACCGCCATTTCGCTACAGACAAACAACAACAAACAACAGCGCCAGTGCGGTCGTGATTTGAACTTCTATCCTGGCTGTTTAAATTGTAAACTTTTCTTAATCAAGTAACGCTAGAATCATGTTTCTATATTTTGCAGTTTGGCAGAAATAAATGTTTAAAATATGTTATTTATTTTTGAGTAACCCCGTATTTCAATAGAAATATGAAACTGCAATGGCAAAGGTACAGAACAAACAGTGCTATAGAGCGCTGGTACAAAAAGTTAAACCGCAGTATGTGTAAGAGTACACCACATATATTGAAGGTAGCAGATGCGACGTCTAGTTGTCATGTTTCTGAGAAACTTGACTTAGATTGCAATCTGGAGAAGCGTAGAAAATCAACTTAAATCCATCTTGACGAACGATTACAATTAGCCCTGTAGAAGCTAGGAAATGACGGAGACATTAAAAACTGATTGAGGAGCTTAAGCTACCTCCAGAAACTTGGACAATTGCTAATAATTGTACAAAATGGATTGACAATGTACAGAAGTATGAGGGTTCGAACTATGAATTATGAATTATTTTAATTTGAATTAGGTATCTAGGTATGAATTATTTAAGGTATGAATTATTTTAGTTTGTGATTATTCTTTTTCTCTTCTTATTTATTTCCATTTGCTATTCTTGTTTTTATTTTCATCTATTTGAATTTGCAATAGTTTTATTATTACTATTCTATATTTATTTCAATTTATCATACTTTAAGTTATTATTTTTCTCTTCTTTACTCTAACTTTCGTTTGTTCAATTTTTGTTCTCTGTCTTGTTCTTAGTTATTTTAATTTCCGATTGTTTTATTTATTATTCTTTTGGTGAACGTGAGACATTTTCTAAGATTTCCTTCTCTAGTATTAAATGCAATTGTTCGCATTTATTTGAACTTGTTGAGTTGATTTTGAGTTTAACGCCCGTTTCAGCAGCGAGGGTATATGAGACGGACCTACGGCTTAACGTGAAATCCAAACCACACGAGTTCCCGCCGGTAATCGAACCTGGATTTACCGCGCCCAAGGCGCGTACGCTTACCGTTTAGTCACGAAGGAACTCTTATTTTAACTTGTGTTTGCTCTGTTGTGTCCTTCCTCTCCTATAGTGAAAGCAGTTTCAGGATGAATCACGTGATTGACAGGTGGACCGTGGGGAAATGCACGACACCTGCAGAAAGATTAATCTGATAAACATGACCGTGCAATGTTGCTCGATGATATGCACCGTGCGAAAATGCACGACACCCTACTGATCATGATTAATCACACACACACATACACACAAGTTACGCAAAAAATCACAGGCCCAAGTCGGTGCAGAAATGTGTCGTTATATTCTAATGAGAATTGAGGAGGAAGGAAAACGTAATAAAGAGTAGTAACTTCATAATATTAAATGTAAGATCACAGTCGGGTAGAACAACATAATGATTATCTTAAGTGTTGATTTCATTAATGTTACCAGCGCAATATGCATCAGCTTCCAGTACATCATTTATCATCTTCTGTTTCTGCAAGACCTCATGGATTTTCTTATATTTGTCGTGTCTAACTTTGTTTGTCTCCGTCACTGTTCGACATCAACTGTTGTATTACTGAAATCTATGCTCGAAATAATTACTATCTTCCTTTATCTTACCTTAGTTCAATATTTTGTTGTCAAGCTATGACCATTCGTCTTATCGTTCTTCGTATCATATATAATATCCAACATTATATCAGTAGCACGTTTGCTTTAAAATAGTAGTGTTCAACATTCGGTACACGTACCCTAAGAGGTACACGACAGTTTGATAGGGGATACATACATTCATTTAAAAAAATTGCAATACATTGTAATGTGTTTAATTTTATTTAATGCTAAATTGAGCATAGTTCTATTACATTTATAGCATAGCTCTCCTGTATCTACATAGTTAAAAAGAAGTTAGTAGTTAAAAAGTAGTGTTATTTATTTGATTAATATACAATAAATTATAGCTTACTTTAGATACGGTAGTTACTTATAATTTCAATTAATTACAGCTTGAATCTAAGGATACACGCTTGAATAAAATGAAATTTTAAGGTTACGCGAAAAGAAAAAAAACAAATACCACTGCTTTAAATGAATTTTAATGCATTCAAGAGTTGATGTGTGCCGATAATGTGTAGTGTCTTGTAAAATTTAAACTAATATATATATTTTGCCCTGCTTATACTTTTACCAATAACTTCTGGAAATATTATGATTTTCAATCCAATTTCAGTAAATTACAAAGAACCTCGTACGCGTTAAGACAAACAAAACTGTAGTCAAACTTGATTATTTGCGCTGACTTTTTTTTTCTTTTTTTCTTTTCTTTTCTTTTCTTTTTTTATGAACTAATAAGTACAGGGATACGTACTGTTGGCTGGTCACTTCTCAATCATATTCTACATATTATTTCTTGTCTAGAGAGCTCATTCGTGGCTAAGCGGCTACTGTAAAAGCCTTTGCGGTGGAAGACCCCTGGTTTGATTCTAGAAATGAGATCATGTGGTTCGAATCGCACGCTAATCTGTAGTTCCACGTTTACTATAGGTTTGCTGCTGAAAGATACACTAAACTCAAATTGAAATCAAAATGAAATTTCTTGTCTACAATATTTATGTCTATAACTTCTATATGTCAAATTATTTTAACAAAATTTACCATTTTTATAAATACATTATCACATTGCAAAATGATGATAATAATATTTTTATCTGAAAGTCTTTGGCATGTTTCATCTCTTTAATGTTTTGACAAACAAAAAAAAATAATAATAACTGACCACTATTATAGAACTTGAGCCATCCTACTTTGCAACTGGGTATCAATGATAACCCAAGTTCTATTCAAGAAAGAAGCTCTGTGTTTAAACTGTCTAGAGGGAAGCTGCATCTAAATGAAAAAGAGAAAAATATTTTTAAAAAGTCTTGCTAAGCTTCTTTCTTTTTTTTCTTTTTTTCGGATGCTTGGTTGGACTAGAGAGCTTTTTTTTTCTTTTTTTTTGTAAATTTATCTCTCTTTCGTGGGGACGGTAACTGTCGACAGTCCTGTGTGTACTCTAGGCCTCTCTCACCTCGCTTATTGGAGATGTGAAGTTAATATTTGCTTTGCGTGCTGCTTTCAGGTGAACACGAAATCACATGGTATAAGAGAGCTAAAAAAGAACTGAAAGGGATTTGTACACGTAGCACCAAGACTCATCTTTTCCACGAAACTTCACCCGGGCTCGGTGTGTTGAATACGGTAAGCACTATAAAAGGCTTTCCAAAATTGTTCATTTTCTTCCACTCTAAAAGTGTCTCCAGTATTTGCTAAGTTACTTCGCTGAAATTTCCAACAGACACACCGAACGTTTTAACAGCTGAATTTTCGCTTCAATTGTGCTCCTACAACGTATCATTATTTATTAAAATTATGTTAATTATTCTTCAGCAAAATTTATATTGACACTTCAGTTTCACTGTGGTTTCTACGTACTTTCCAGTACTTGTTTACTCGTACTTTTTGTCCATAATTTTAGGAAATACGGAATTTGTCTTAGAATATCACGTACATACAATGATGTAGAAATCAGAAATATTTAATCTTTAATACTTTGTTAAATATATTCTTCTAGAGAGACATAATACAGAGTTAGAATTAAGCACCAGATTTTAAAGTTTTTAGATTACAACGAAAAATTAATAATTAATAATCTAAATAAACACTATTAAAACAATATTAACCTACCTTAACAAAAGCGCTAAAGAGTAGAAAAGTGTATAAAAACACCGAACAAGAGACAATAATAATAATAATAATAATAATAATAATAATAATAATAATAATAATAATAATAATAATAATAATAATAATAATTTAAAAGCTGAAAATAGTGTGTTTCCATTATTTGAAACGAAAATGTGAAGTCTGTGCTAAGCCAAACAAATTAGTGCCTCGTAAAATTACTATTTAAACTAATTTTATATTAGACATTAATTTGCTTAGCTTAGCACTGACTTCAGAAGTTGTATAGATAATTGTATTTAATTATTTTTTTCAGCTTTTATATATTTAAAATTGTTATTTTCTGCTTTTAGCACTTTTATTATTTTATGTTTTCAGGGCTTTTCCTACTTTTAGCACTTTTAGCACTTTCATTATTTTCTACTTTTATCTTTTACTATTATTTTCTACTTTTGGCGTTTTTATTATTTTCTACTTTTAGCACTTTCATTATTTTCTATTTTTTTTGTTTTTTTGTTTTATTATTTTCTACTTTTGGCGCTTTTATTATATTCTACTTTTAGCATTTTTATTATGTTCTACTTTTAGCGTTTTTATTTTCTACTTTTTAGAAAATTTGTTAAAGTTGATTAACATTTTTCTAAATTATTTCTTTTTATTTTCGGCCTTTATTTTACTGTGCTCTTGAAGTCGACTTTTTTTTTCATTGTTTGAAATTGAAGTCGATTAAAGTTCATTTAATGTTTACAGGTTTCCGTTACCCTCATTAGTTTGGTTGTGTACTTAAACTGGGGGTGGATGATTGCTCAGTTGTAGAGTTCTTACCTCTGGTCTGTGGAGTCCCTAGTTCGATCCCATCCAAGTAAGCTCCTAGTGGACAACATCGTGTCCATAGGTTTTCTCAGGGTACCTCTGTTTCTTATCACATTCACATTCTACCAGTTTTTTTCATCATAATTCACTTACCTTGATCATTTGTCTCCCTTAGCCTAAAGAGCATAATCGTTGGACGCTAAATTGAAAGGTTTCATTTTCAAAGATATCTAAGCTAAAGGTAGGCACTAACTTTACTGAAGCTCTCCTATGTATTTATCTTGTCCGTGTGTCCGTCTATCCCTCCGTCTGGGAGGTAAACAAATCTCAAGAACTGTTTCTCAGATCACAACCAAATTTCATCAGAATGTGCAGGGTAAACAATTATGAACTAACTGCGTTAACAGAGACCATATTCTAACTGGAACTAATTCTAAAAATCAAACTTTTCCCTCTTTTTTTTTACGTTGACCATCTATCTATTAAAATGCTACAATAGCAATTAAAAGCGTTTTTCTTTTTCTTTTTCTTTACTCAATGCTGACGATCAGCCAGCAACCGTTAGAAGGTTGCGCCTTCTGTGCGATAATAGATTTAAACGTTATTATTGGAGGTATGTAATTTTCGATGGGCTAAGGGATGTTCGTAGAGCTGGAGTAGGATTTTCTATTTTAATTTCGTTAAAAGGGATTTAGGCTGTATGTTATTGGTTTACTATTTTATTTATATCCTTTATCTGGAACAGGAGAGAAGAGAATGAAGAATGAAAATGAGAAACATGAAGTGCAATGTAACAACACAACACATAAGTAATAGTTAGTGTGACAAGTGAGAGTTATCTTCTGTCCAGGGGCGACTCTGGACGGAATGAATACAAAATGGGTGCCCTGTTAAGACATGAGCTTCTTACTGTGCAGTAAATGATGTTGCTATGTATGGAGGAACTATGAATGTTGAAAATGCGGCAACTGCGTCCAAATCCGGATGATCAGGAGGAAGTGTATATCAGTAAAGTACAAACAGAAGCGATAAAGGCGTTCCCAATAGCTTGCGAGATGGATTGTATGGAATGTCTGTTTGCATGGTAGAATTAAAAGCGCCTGAGCTCCAACCTATAACTTTGGCTTTCAAATCTTTCATTAACGGTTATCTGTAATTTCACGTTTAAAAGAGACAAACTTTTTAGGTATGTGTACTTTAAATAAATTAGTTAACTAGATATTTTTCATAAAGTTTGATATAAAATTATTGTTCAAAGCCTTTGTATTTTAATAAGCCTTCTCTAAAATCAATGCACATGAATTGTGCTTCCATCTTACGAGTTCTTTTAAACCATATGTTGTGGAGGTTTATATGTTTGTGGTCAATCCTTTCGACAATGTGATCTCAAAAACTACAGGCTCTAGAAAGATGACGTTTTCACTGATCGATTGGCAATTTTGCGTAGATTGTCCAGTTCTAATTGAATATTTAAAAAAAAACATGGTCATTATTTATTTATTACATTTTTAGGGTACACTGGAAACGTTGAAATTAAAAAAAAAACTAAAGCATCATATCATACGCGTTATACATTCAAACACTACACTGTTGCATATATTTGTTACATATGCCTCAGGTGTTTGTTTCATGGAAAAATAATAATGAAAAAGGAAGGATAACCATTTCTCCAGTCTAAGATGAATTTTCATTTTTGGAGTGTTTTGCTCAATGAACACCATGTGTAACTGCCATTGTAATTAATTGTGTATGTAATCATTTGCTTATTACATACTGCATGCAAGAAGGAAGAAAAGCTGGTCATGCATGAATTAGAAACTCCAACCGGAAGTAGGCTCAAATCTTGCAAACGGTGCGAGATATTGAGAAAAGAGTGATCGATAAAACCTCCCCTTTCTGATACGCCTTGCCGATCTTTTTTTCAAGACTTCTTTCACTTGTGTCTGTAAAAGGACATGCACAGATGTTGTGAAAAATGATAATGATATTTATGCTCATATGCGAATGATGTGCTGTGTAGAGAGCGCAGGTTATAGATAAAAAACGCTAATGAATGGCGAGAAGCGTCTTCCTGAAATTGGTAAAGCGCAGACCTACATATATTTCACCTCCACCTTTAACATTATACTTGAAACAGAAGTGGTAGAAATACACTTAATAAGTTTTAATATGGATCTTCATAGAACAAACTCGATGAGAAATATCGATATTTTAAAATTGATTTAGCGTTCCAAGATTAAGGTGGCATCTTCTCTATAAATGAGTGGCGCGGTGGCTCAGCGATATAGCGTTTATCTTTGGTGCGTGGAATCCCTGGTTAGATCCCCGACCAAACAAATTTGTAATGGACAACATCGTATCCGTGAGTTTTCTCCACCATTTATTCCGTCATCATTTACTTGCCTTAATCATTCATCTGTCTTAGCTTTACTGGAATAATCTTGGGACGTTAGACTGATATACAGGGTTTTCATAAAGTCTGGACGGATTTAATTTGCTTATAATTTTCATAAAAATGCTCATAATGAAATCAAATAAAGTGCAAACGGTAGCGGTAGGATGAAATTTTTAGTTGACAACACTGTTAGATAAGCGGCAACTCTGACCGTATCAATAATGGCGTCGGTGAAAGAGAAAGCGCAATGTGTTGTGTGGTACGCAGAGCTAAAATCACCAATTCTGGTGTGTCGAAAGTTCACCAAAGAGTTCAAAAAGGCGGCACCGACTGAGAGTGCAATCCGGAAGTGGCATGCTAAGTTCTTGGAGACAGGAAGCGTCCTGGACCGTCCTGTGGCGGACGGCGCTGGAACGCTATGGGTGGATTCCAGCGCCGCCTACGCGAATGTGTGGATGTAAATGGCGCCCAGTTGGAGGTGTGGCGGTGAATGAACTGAGCTGGTGCAGATTACAGGTAAAAATTTTATCCTTCCGCTACCGTTTGCACTTTATTTGATTTCAATATGAGCATTTTTATGAAAATTATAAGCAAATTAAATCCGTCCAGACTTTATGAAAACCCTGTATTCAATTTACTTCTCTCTTAACATACATTGAAACCGGAACTGGCAGATATAAATTACTTCCGACTTTAACGTTCGTTCCCACAGAATATATATATATATATATATATATATATATATATATATATATATATATATATATATATATATATATATATATATAAATATATGTATAGGACAAATGGTTTTGGCTAATAAATTAAACGTCCCAAGAACATATTTGTTTTCTACTCTAATCTTTCCACTGAAAATGAAAGTGTTAAAATGAGCCCTTCCAGTTTTAATTTGATTCTTATAGAATAAAAAATGGTAACATGTAACGACAAGCAGTTATCTGTAATTAAGTTTCCGACAAATATGTTCCATCTCCACTCTAAACCTATTTCTATTAAAAGCGGAAAGAAAATCAACCACTTCCGGTTTTAATGGCGGTCATTATAGAGTGAAATCGTTAATTGATTGAGAAGTGATTTGTTCTAATCAATCAAGTGTCCCAAGAATGCATACCATCTCTGGAATATATTTATTCAAACCGGAAGTGGTAAACTTTACTACCATTTTCGGTGTCACTATTATTTGAGAAAATTTCAAGCAAGGCAAACTCCTTGCTTTAAGAGTTAAGATGACAATACCATTTCCTTTAAGCGTACATTCCATCAATGGAAACAAAAGATATTCATCATGTTGTGATATCTTCGTCTTATGTTTCTCATAAGTTTTATTTAAATAAATTATTTTCTTTTAACAAAAGAGACACTGACCAAAGCTTAAAACCCACTTTATTTTAAATTATAATTTGTAACTGTTTCGGATATCTAGCATATCCTTCTTCAGACACTATCGAAAATAAAAATAGTGTCTGAAGAAGGATATGCTAGATATCCGAAACAGTTACAAATTATAATTTAAAATAGAGTGGGTTTTAAGCTTTGGTCAGTCTCTCTTTTGTTAAAATAATCAATCCAAAATTATTTTCATGTAAAATAGCAGCTTTGCATGTATCTCACACGTCATAAGTGGGACTTTAAGAGAATTGCACTTCCTACTTCGTTTTTTTCCCCTGAAAATCAATCTCAAAAATATTATACAGGGTGTTTCAGAACAACACCGAAAACGTTTGGGAGGTGATTCCTGACACCAAGGTAAGACGAAAAGTATAGACCAACCTAGTTGCACAAGTGCTTTCTTTCGGAGTTATGGCCTATCAAAAACATGGAAAAACATGAGTTTTAAGATCTATAGCTCCAAAACTATGGGACCTACCGTAGTCGGTCTCGACAGCTGCAAGTGGCGTCAAAATTGGGAATGCGTGCAGTGATTATTTTTGTGAGCGAAAAGATGTAACTGCAGTGACATTTATCGGCAGTTGCATGAAATGCATGGCTAGAATGCAATGTCACGTCAATATATCATGAAGTGGTGCAACACGTTTGAGAACGGACGTACAGATATTGACGATGCTGTGCGCGAGAGAAGACCATCCATCAGCTGCGACAAATGTGGAAATCGCTGCTCGCCGTGACTTCCATGTATTTGGTCTCGTGAAAGACGAACTTTCAAAGCGACGATACAACTCGGATAACAAGGTGAGAGCTGCAGCCCAAGAATGATTACAGGGCATTGGATTTCTTTGCAGAAGGCATAGAAAAACATTTACCACGCTTCCGCAAATGCTTAAATAACGGAGGTAATTACTCTGCAAGGTAGATCATGAATGGAACTTCACGATACAAATCAAGTTATTGTAAAAAATTATATCCTGTTTTATTTTGTTAAGCAATGCAACTAGCTTTATGACTGACCTTCGTAGTTCTATCTTGCCAACTATAAATTATAATTTTCCCAATTGAAAATGTGTGAATGCAAAAGTTGCGTAGTTATTACTTCCTCTAAAACAGTAGACATCAGTATCTAAAAGAAAGATAAACAAAAGGGGAAAAAAAGTTCCTGTGTTACTTACGCTTACAGAGCTCATCATCTTAAGAACTGTGCTTCTTCAGGTACCGAAAACGCATTCCCTCCTAAATTGAGTGCATGAGATAGGCAATATGACTGTAGTTGCTAAGGTTTACACAGATGGCTTTTTTTAAATAGTTTTTTTTCCTTAGTAATATAATGCATGTACTGATTAAAAGTTAATTAAAATTTTCGAGGGTCGATTACATCGGACATTCTTATTTCTTTATTTTCACTTCACCGATTGATATGGATATTTTTTTTTCTTGAAGTAAACAATAATGTTAGTGGTTTGATTTTACTGCTTTGCTTTTTCATGTTTAATTAAATGGTTCTTGCTTTGTTAAAATGTATTGCATATCAATTTATTACTGCTTAAATTGAAATTAATTGATACAATTATAAATCACAATATTTAATTTCACAAAGTGAAAGAAATTTAAATTGATTTGATATAACATTAGCAAAATTGAACGACAAAAATTCCAGTTCATTTCAAACAATAGTTTGGTTGATTAGAGTTCTGGCTCTTCTTTCAGCACTGGAGCTATATGAAAGTGAGCCTACAGTTAGGGATGGAATCATCTGAACCATCGTAATGCGTTCAAATTTTCAAAGCTTTCCCGCCGGGAATCAAATCCAGGATCCCTTAAACCAGTGGCGCTCGCTAGCCAATAGATCAACAGAGACGACTTCAAAGAAAAGTAAAATAAAATATATTTTCTTTATAAATTAATGTGCTGAAACAAAGGTTTAGCCAGTACCCTACAACATTAATAAAACTAGCATTTGTAATAATATGAATTTCATTTTACATATCATTTTAGCATTTCATTTTACATTTCCAATTACAAAAAAAAAAAAAATGTATAAATATAACCACTCCATAGATTACGCTCAAGAAAATGGAATACCATTGAAAACTTTAGTATTCATGTACTTCAGGCTACGGGGGCGAAAAACAAATTGATTTCGAAATAATTATTTGACTGAGCTTCGGATATAGCAGGAAACAAATTTGTACTGTAACAATCATCAGTTAAATTCATGAATGTCTGGAACAAATTTACAAATTTGACCTGAATATGTATCCATATTCTCTTGGAATCGTAGAAAACGCTGGGAAACATTCAATTGTCCCACCCACCCACCCACCCCCCCAAAAAGGCATGGAAAACAAGGTGACTATTCATTATTTACGAACCCGGAATTACTCAATCATTAGACAAGAACGCGAATCATTTATCTACCTTCTTAGTATTTATGTAAAGCAAAACTAGATGATGCGATGCATTTTGCTTTAGAAGTGATGGATACTACTAGTAAGTTACTTCGGTCTCTAGGACACTTAGGATTTCTATTATACATATTTTATTGAAGGAAAATAAAAATTATATTTCAAAACTAGAAGGTAAAAATGATTGTTCACAAATGCAACTTGCATACAATTCTGTAAAATGCAGTTATAACAATTTATACGTATAATTAGATTATTATGTTAATATTTGACCGTACAAGAAGTCGGTATTACTTGTTCTCAGGTTTTGATAAAGTCATAATGCAAAATAATGAAATAGAAATTAAGAAAAAAAGTAAGTGATAAATATAAATCTGTCTTGTGCTGACTTAGTTTTTTTTTTTTAAGATTTCAATCGTTATGCAATACCGAGGTTATGAAAATCGAGAGCTATTATTAATGGGGGTCTAAAGCCCAGTTCTTGAATATGTGGAATTTACTTGTGTACTGAATAACATATAGCATGAACTCTTACAGTATAAAGAACGCTCCTACCACACTATAACGTCCACAAGAGAATTGGGTTATAAAACCGCGCCTCGATTCTACTGGATTAATATTCTCGTCTTCAATTATGTTAGATAAATAACTTACACAGGAGGGTCCCACAAATTGTCGCTAAAATCTGATTGCCGCATAGCACATCTCATAGAGAATCACAAGATATTAACATGAACAAAATTTAAGGTGCTATGGACCAGAAGGATATTAGCTAGGGGGCTTCAAAATTTGAATATCTATCTATCTATCTATCTATCTATCTATCTATCTATCTATCTATCTATCTATATATATATATATATATATATACAGTGAAACCTGTCTATGTTGGCCACCATCGGTTCCATCGAAAAGTGGCCAACTTAGACAGGTGGCCAACTTAAAGAAAATAAGTGTGATTTGTGTATTTTTAGAATAGGATTTCTAGTATTATTTGATTGTAAAATTTTAATAATCAGTGCCACGACAGCTACTTATAAAGAATGTATATAGAGTAATCATAAAAGTATACAGTACTAGAAAATATTACTATAGTAGGCCTATGTTTAGTATATGTGCATACCTTTCTCTTCCTGGAAAGTAGTCTGGCACATTGGATTATTTGGATTGAAAACACAATAACACAAACAACCATGAAATAGAAGCGTATGTACGCAGTTTATTGAAATTGATATAGCACACTGAGTTATTGAGATTGAAAACAAGAAAAGCTAAGTTATAAATTGAGAAATTCATATGCAATTTATATTACTTCTTTTCAGTTCTTACTGAATGGTGGTTCATTCTAGACGTATTTGTTTTATTCTTTTTGACAAATATGCACATTCTAATATTATAGTTAACTACCTCTTGTTAATGAGCTAAAAGTGTTTCCCTCGGAGCCAAAGATATTTTGAGAAAAGGAATTGATATCTCAAACACTCCGCTATCTTTTGAAGAACCGACAGGTGCCAATAGTTGACAATTGAGATGGTTAGTTTTAACCTTGAGAATTTTCCGGAATTACTAAAGCTCCCCACTGATGAGAGGAATTGATATAGCTAATGGTTTTACCAAAACAGATAGGGTAAACAAATACGTACAAACATTTCCTGAATTCCTGTACGTGCTTTTTCTTATTCACACCTTCCTTCACCACCCCTTTATGAGGGCAGTGTTCTGGCCATTGACCTCCAAGAACAAATCGTGAGAATCTATGCTTCTTTGTGTCAGTCACAAATACAGAACATCTGCCTCTCATATGGCAATAAGAAAGAGTTAAGAAAAATAACAAAACATATTTTGCGTGGCCAAGATACGCAGGTAAATTTATCATTATCATCATAGGATAAACATTGCTTTAGTGTGGCCAACTTTCAAGATAGACAGGTGGCCAACTTATAGAGTAGTAAGTAACGAATGTCTTATGGGAAAATGCAGGTTCAAGACGAACTAGGCCAAGATAAGCAGGTGGCCAACTTAGAGAGGTGGCCAAGTGGACAGGTTTCACTGTATCATGGACTTACGTACGTTTAAAGTAAATATCTTGAAAACCGTTAAAGCAATCAAAACAAAAGTTACACAATATAATGAGAACACAATGCCCTATCAAGAGCCATAAACAATGTTGCCATAAGTGAAGCAGTGTTTCCAACTCAGCATAAAAATATTTTGTTTGAAATAGCACCATATACAAGTGTGCACAGATTTAAAATGCACTATTTCACTAAACATAACAGTGAAGTACAGTGACACAGTGTTGCACACTATCGGAGCTACATGTGCTGAAAATGTATATACAATAGAGAAGGCTGATATGTAGCATCAAAGGTAATAAAGTAATGCACTAGAAACAAGTGAAGATTTTGCATTATACTTATGTAGCCCCGATGAATAAGCAGACAACTAGCGAAAACAAAATGCTACATGCGAGGAAAAAAACTTTTTTTTTCTAATTCTGTAAACTGGTTCTCTATTATCTTATCAATATTGGGAAGAGTATTTTCTTGGTTTCTATCTTTCGTGTTAAGTGACATGTTCTTTTACTTCCTCTCCGACATACCATATGATTATGTTTGTACACTATAATGTACCATATTCACATTGGAAATATATAAATTTTTTTATTACTACCTCATTTCGTTTTTAGTAGCCAGGATAGCCGTGTGGTCGAGCAGGCTACACAACCGACATATTAGGCATCGCGGGTTGCAATCCCGCCTTAGACATGTTTTTGTTGTACTTTTCACCTTATATTTCATTGTAGTCTTTCTCTTTCATAGTGATTCGGATCCCACTTTACCACCTTCAGTACATATAGATGCTGAGCTGACACAGGACTAAAAATTGCATCACTCAATTTAATTTTTCAAATGCATCAATATTTTGTGACACTGCTGACAGTTTGCTATGTTATACTATCTGTGTTATGCATTTGAACTAAATTCATATTATTAGACCCAGATTCCTTTATTACCATTTTGCCACATATCAGACTTCTCCAATGTACATATTCAGCACACTTAGCTCCAATTGTGTGCAACCGTGTACCACTACACTTCACCGATATGTTTAGTGATAATAGTGCATTTTAAATATGTGCACACTTGTATATGGTGCTATTTCAAACAAAATATCTTTATGCTGAGTTGGAAACACTGCTTCAGTTATGACAACTCTGTTTATGGTTTCCGATAGGGCATTTCGTTCTCATTATATTGTGCAACTTTTGTTTTGATTGCTTTAACGGCTTTCAAGATATTTACTTTAAACGTGCATAATTCCATTATATATATATATATATATATATATATATATATATATATATATATATATATATATATATATATATATATATATATATATATTGGGTATTCAAATTTTGAAGCCCCCTAGCTCCTATCCTTCTGGTCCATAGCACCTTAAATTTTTGCTCATGTTCATTTCTCATGATGCTCTATCAGATGTGTTGTGTGGCAACCAGATTTTAGATACAACTTGTTGGACCCTCCCGTGTTAGAACCATCGTTCAAGCCAAGTGTTCAGAGAAAACGACCAACTTTATTTATTAAAAAATAATAATAATAATAAAATTTGTGCTGTGTGAGAAAATTATTTCAGTAAGCTTTCCTATAGAACAATAAATATTATCCTTAGTACAATGCTTTGACTGTAGAGCTCAATAAATTTAAATTTAAATTTGGGTAACGCAATTATGAAAAGAAAATTTGTCTTCCCTCTTACTATAAGTGCAGTTGTGTTGTAATGTTTAATTTCTTAGTATTTTCAAATCTTCCAAGGTGTTCCAATTTATATCCAGTGCAGTCACTCCGAGAGAGCCAGTCTTCAGCGATTTACTATTAAAACTAAGTTATTATAAACGTTATCGGACGAACGACTTCATTTATGTATTGTTACAACAGCGCACTCAGCTATGAGGAATTTGGAATAATCCATTGTCTTCCACAGTATTACATTTTCCACTTGTCTCTTTCCATGAATTCTTTCCGCTGTTGTTATTTTAGGATTTATGGAATTTACCTTGCAAATGTCTGGTGGCAGGCACAGGAAAACGAGCGGTTTTGTTGCAGTCGTGTGTATGAAACACAGCGGAACAAATGGCTTCTCTTTTCCTGTCATAAGCACTCCTGTTCTGCGCAGCAATTCCACACGATTAAGCTGCTTGTTGTTCGGTGCTGTAACTTTTCATTTCTCTAGCACCTGATAGCGGCACTTTTCAATTATTACGAATTCCATGTGATCATTATTATTCGCTAACATTCTATCATACTTGTACATCTTTTTTTTCTGAGACATGAGAACTGTTCAATATTATTCATTTTGCATTCATCTTTCTTTGTCATATTAATTTCCAAGAATGTTTTAAGGGAAATATTGTATCTTAAGATTTGTTGTGATACAATATCAACATATGGAGGGCGCGGTGGCTCAGTGGTAGAGCGTTCAATTCCGGTGCCTGGTGTCCCCGGTTCGATCCCAGGTCGTGCCGTGTGGACTTTGTGGTGGACAAACACCGTGCTCGTGGGTTTCCTCGGGGTTCTCCCGTTTCCTTCCACTTTCTTCATTCCACCATTTCACTCATTTCTCATAATCATCGTCTCCTTTAGCCTAACCGGCATAACCATGGGACGTAAAACTCAAAGATTTCATTTTTAATATCAACATATTGTTAAGAGGTATCCTATTCTGCTCCCATGTGTCACATATCTCAAATATTTTTCCATATATTTAATGCTCTAAACTTTGTAGCCGTTTTTGAAATCACGTTAAGGGGTCTTATAAGATCGTAATGTTAAATACGTTCTGTAATCTACACGATAACTCTTGAGCAAAAACGAATGATTGAATTATGTTTGTTGCATTTGATAGGTAGAACAGTTATCTCGACTGAGATTGTTAATGGAGTCAATATGTTATGAATTACTTTGGCGGTGGTTATTTGTATATAATTTTCTACTATTGAAATGAAGAGCATAGTGGCTCAGTGGTAGAGCGATTACCTCTGGTGTGGGGTCCTTAGTTTGATCTCCGCCTAATTAAGCTACCAGCATTACCATTCCACCAATCCTTCCACCATCACTCACTTACTTTAATTATCCATTTCCCTTAGCCTAAAGGCTGTAATCATGGAACGTTAGACTGAACGATTTTTCTACTCTTAAATCAAATGTATATAATTTTAGAATGTTAGAAGCTACATGTTACACCACTAGATGTCAACAAACATCATCAAGTGGCTGACATCTTCCGCACCAAATTAAATCTCGTAGAAGTAGACGTAAATATACGTTTTACGTGATCCTCTTTACTGTCATTTAGCAAACTTCATTTTAAAATAAATAATTGCATAGCGATGAATGTTTGCAAAGCTAAATAGGTTTTGCGTCACTTGTTCGATATGCATCTACTCTCTCTCTTTCTCTCTCTCTCACTTACATGTTGCACAAGTGTTATGTGTAAATATATATGCTTCACATAGTTTCGACTTCGGCACTTATGGCAGGGGCGGACTGGCAACCATAGGGCCCACCCTGCTAAACTGAAATGAGGGCCCACTGTACAAAAATGTAAAAAATGTACTTGGCATTCTTCATATGTATTACATATAAAAGTCCATCTTCGAACCCATAAATAGTATCCCATATATTCATACAAAAGCAAAACATTAACCTCGACCCGAGAAGGATTTAGCCAAAACGGCGCATAAGAAAGTTGACCCGAGCCGACCCGTGGCTAGAGCAGCCCTGATCCTAGCGTAGGTGACCTGCCCCGACCCGTGTCTCAAGCAGGCTTGACTCGACCCCTGACCCATGAAAGCCTGATCTGACCCGTTTGAAAGCACTACGCGGCAGCAAACTGTTCAGTTAATTTCGTGTTCGCCTGTTAAAGTTGTGTAATTTCAAGTAAAAATAGACATAAAAGATAAGCTACAATTGACTGAAATCATCCAAAGACGTGGTGTACACATTATAATTTATAAACACCTTAGACAGGAAAAAAAAAAAAAAAAAAACTGGCAACTGTCCTGCAGTACTCGAATGAGTCGCATCACGCTCATTTGTTTCTTGGGGCTTCACAGATTCAAATAGCCTACGTTTTTTTGGGGTCAGATGCAGCTTTTTGTAAATCACATCTTCATTTGTGTTATCGCTTTTTAGCACCACTTTTATATTTCTTCTTTACAGTAATCTTACAATCACTCCTACTGACACAACCACATCTGTCTTCCACGACAAACGACACGTAACTGGTGTTCCAATAATTGAATTGCTGCTATCGGATTTGCTCTTCGATGTAATATACAAATAAAACACGAGCCGAGGGCAGCAACTTGATAGTAATTGTTTGAGGTTTGTATAAAACAATCGTTGATAGTGGCGACTAATTTCTTTTCGCTTTACCGCACAAAAAAAAAATCAAAGCCTGATCCGATTTCTTTCTTCGAAGCATGGTCTGAGGACAATGCAGTTCAAAAGCGTTCCGGCTCCACCTCCACTTTCCACAATAACAATATCTATGAAACTATTGTTTCTTTAAAACATCTCCACTCGCCGGCTTGTAAAAGGACCGGAGTAGGCAATGGTATCCAAATACAATAACAGCCTGAAATCTACTATGTTTCTTATATTTTAAAAAGTAATAGTTAACGTGCTCGTTTTTAACAGCTGCTGTATCACAAACCCCGCAATGTTTTAGGGCCGGATTGTCTCACAGACGGAACCTTTTCAAGTCGATAAACGTGAAGAAGAATAAGGTCTTGTCATGAAAGTTTAATTTTACGTCTTTTTTATGCAAAACACAAGTTTGCGAGAGTTACCCTGCCACATTTTTTATGCTGGTAGGTTTAATTGAGCACATCTTTTTAAATTGGTGGAGGGGGCCCACCTGTTTGGAGGGCCCACCCTGCATTTGCAGGGTAGCAGGGTGGGCCAGTCCGCCCCTGACTTATGGAAGAGGACTTAGCACCACACTCCTGTCATTTTGTTTCCCCATGTTGCCCCACGTATCCATTTTATCGGAGCTGTGTGTAGATCAGAGCCACATGTGAACGGGGGAAACATGTTCTTCAACCATGATCGAATCCAGTCCACCATTGTTAATTAGATGCCTTATTGACGACTCTACCGCAAGTCCCTATATATATGTAGAAACATATACTCAAAATCTTTCATTTTTCAGAAATGTTCAATTAATACATGATTGTTTTGCCTATACTACTTTTTTTTTAAAATTTAGTTGTGTTTGCGCTACCCAAAATTAATTAATTTATTAATTTTATTATTATTGCTATGGTATCGAAATGGAAGCGTTTTATTTTAATTCAAATATTATGCTACTACACACACACACACACACACACACAGACACACATATATATATATATATATATATATATATATATATATATATATATATATATATATATATATATATATATATATAATGAACTGTATGTCCTATAGAACCCAAATGACCCATGTCGCATTCACAAAAGAGTTTCATTGACTTTTTCTTTCTTTGTTTTTCTTATAGCCAACTTGATCCAGACCTTGTCTTCCTATTTCTGCGAGATTCATCCTAATATTGTCCACCCATCTGCACCTAGGTTTCCCTAATGGTCGTTTTCCGATTGTATTTCCAGTCAAAACTTCCAAAGCGTTCCTACTTTCTTCAATTCTGGCTACATGACCTGCCCACCTGAACCTCCTAGACTTGATGACCCAAACAATGTTTGATAGAATGGTATAAATTATGCAGTTTTTTGTTATGATGTTTCTGACATTTCCATTTTCTGTTCCTTGGGTGAGAATATTCGTCTCAGAGATTTATTCTCAAATACCTTTAGTCTGCGTTCTTCCCTCAGAGTAAGCGACCGTATTTAGAAAGCAGACAACATAAGAGTCATAGTTGTCTTTATATATATATATATAATAATAATAATAATAATAATAATAATAATAAATTTGAAGGTTCATAGTCCCAAAACTATAAGATCTACCGTAGTCGGTTCAAGATTTCACTTAGGAACTGGTATGTACCCTATCCAAATATCGAAGTTTCAGAATCCTGCGGTACTTTCGTAACAATTTTTATTGAGGTTGTTTGTGAATACTTCAAATTATAGGCGCGTAGCCTAACACTCTCTATAAAAATTGTTACGTGAGTACCTTAGGATTCTGAAACATGTATTTTTGGATAGCGCACATGTTAGTTCCTAAGTGAAGTCTTGAACCGACTGTGGTAGGTCCCATAGTTTTGGAGCTATGGAACTTTAAACTTCATTTCTTTCAAGTTTTCGGCAGCCTATAACTCTGAAAGCAGGCATTTGTGCACATAGGTTGATCTATACTTTTTGTCTTATCCTGGTGTCAGGAATCACCTCCAAACGTTGTCGTTGTTTTGAAACTCTCTCTCTCTCTCTCTCTCTCTCTCTCTCTCTCTCTCTATATATATATATATATATATATATATATATATATATATATATATATATATATATATATATATATATATATATATATATATATATATATATATATAAGCTTTAAATTCCTCGACATAATTCGCGAGAAGAAAATGACCTGAATAATACTATGAACTTCCTGCTTTCGGGCGACATTTATTATTTTTATTATTATTATTTTTTTTTATTTGGAAGTGATTTTGATCTTTTGGGTTTGATTCTAGATACTTCAAACTTCATAAGAAAATATCAAATTAATTTCAGTTCCGTAAAATTGCACTGTACTCTTAAGTTGCTTGATGCACAATAAATGAAATAATCATAATATTTGAACCGAAAGCACCCATATAGTGTTGCATAGCTAAATGGTTTAAAATAATCAAACTGCGTAATTTTACTCTCATAGTTTCGCAGTAAGATTCCTAACATTCGTGCAGATGGCTGAGGATTTGCATGTTGCATATGAAGAGACAAACTCATATCAAACGTTACATATCGTGAATTTGCATGTAACGTTTTAGAAAGGAATTATTTTTACAACATTTGAACTATATATATATATATATATATATATATATATATATATATATATATATATATATATATATATATACAGCTATTTTCAAAAGTCTGAGCACACAACTATTTTTTTCAGAATTAAAGAAAGAAGACGTGTATTCATAAGAAAAAAGAATTACCTGTTCAGTAAAATAAACATTATTGCTCACGTAAAGAAATTAAAACATATGACCCTGTTCCCACTGAGTCAAATTTATTACGTTTGTGTTCACTGAAATGCTTATCCTTAGCCTTGATAAGAGATTTGAATATTCCAGACATATGTTTGGTTAACTTACCGAACTTAAACGAAGCTAAGAGACTCTAATACACCTGAAGAATTATCCAAAAACCTTCTGTATTCGATTTGTAATAAGTCCGGTGGCTATGGCTACTATTCAATTTCTTAGGTAAGCGTCTTTTTTTGTACTGCAGATAATTACTGTGTGCCTTGGAAGAATGTTTTGAATTGTAATCCTGCTATAGTAGAAAGTTAATGTCCCGAATACACGTTGCTGACTCAATTACATGCCTTACTTAAAGTTAAGAAACACATTTTTGTCCATTATTTAATGAATTCGAACTAAAGTACCAACTTGATAGTCAGTAAAGTATCTCCAAAGAGTGACGTTACATTATCCATGTCTTGCTATAGGTTTTGCACCGGTGGGATGAAAGCGCTCTTCAGAACGATGATACACAAAGTTCTAGCATTGGAAGGAGAAAAGTTTGAATTTAGATTCGTCTGTCCAGGGTGTCCTCCGTTGTTTGTTTTTATTTTGTTGACCCAGGAGTACGGTTTTGTAATATTTCCTGTCTGAAGAAATAGTTCCTTTACCGCAATCCTATCCCAAACACCATCTGAAGGCACTAGGCCACTGTCCTACTTAATACCGATCGGAAATACCTCTTGATAATTATATTTGTTCTTCCCGAGCCGTTAACATCTGCTCTGTTGGCTTGATTTTCCAGTGAACTTGTATTTAAGAGAACTTGCTCTTTTTAGATGACCAGTGCCTTTCCGTACAATATTTACTCTACTTTCTTATGTACTGCTCCGCCCGGTCACAGAACATTTTGTTTTTCAGAGAATCACTATCTTCTCTCAAAATATTAATGTAAACATGTGCTTCGAGTCTTAGCTAACCGTTTCTCTTCCGCATTTTATAGCGCTTGCATGTTCTTCACACTGTTCAATTGCTTCACGCGGATGAAAATGGTAAGATTGCATGTTGCAGATTTGCATCTAATTTTGCCAATATTACAACACGATTAAATAGCACATACACAACTGTTCGTTGAAGTAAAGGGACAACTACTGGCAATGGTTCGTACAAATACCACTAGGTGTCGCTGAAACAATGCATTATCAGACAAAGCCTAACGTTTGTTGGCTATTCATTAGTTTTTGCCAAGCTACATTTATTCAATAAATGTGGCCTGACGTCAACAAGATAATGAAGTTTTGTATCCTCATTTGAACTGGTTTACACACAAACACACACACACACACACACGCACACACACACACACACACACATATATATATATATATATATATATATATATATATATATATATATATATATATATATACAGGGTGGTAGGCAACTCCACCGAAAAAAACTTTGAGAGGTGATTCCTTATATGAAATGAAAGAAAAAATGAAATGAAATCTTTGAGTTTTACGTCCCACGATTATGCCGGTTAGGCTAAAGGAGACGGTGATGATGAGAGAGGAATGAAATGGTGGAATGAAGAAAATGGGAGGAAACGGGAGAACCCCGAGAAAACCCACGCACACAGTGTATGAAATGAAAGAAAAAAGTTCTAATAAACATAGGTCGAAAAACGTCTCCTTTCAGAGTTATGAACCGCCGAAAATTCGAAAAGTCGTGTTTCGAAACGCCCTGTCTTAGAAACTATAGGACCTATCCCAAGCGGCTTAAGAAATTACACAGGAACTAATATGCGATCAACCTAAATATACGTGTTTTAACATCCTCCGTTATCGGCGAAACGAACGCGCCCTTAGTACTTAAAGGAGTATTTCTATACCTTAACTTCCTTTTTACAGTTCGTTTCGCCGATAACAGACCACGGTAGAACATGGATATTTAGATAGAGCGCATACTAGTTCATTTGTAATTCCTTAAACCGCTTGGGATCGGTCCTGTAGTTTCTAAGGCAGAGCGTTTCGAAACGTGAATTTTCGAATATTCGCCGGCGTATAACTCTGAAAGGAGACGTTTTTCGTTCCATGTTTATTAGAGCTTGTTTCTTTCATTTCATATAAGGAATCACCTCCCAAAGTTTGTCGGTTGAGTTACCTACCAATATATATATATATATATATATATATATATATCATCCAAGTATATGCGATATCAGTATCACATCCATAAACACATTTTTTTTGTTTATATTGATGCTTGAGATCTAAGTAATCTATTTACTTCGTCCATTTTCATCTGGCAATTCATATTGGTTTTATTTGAATGGGATTTTACTACTAGTACAAGCAAATGCGACATTCCGAACTTTTCTGTCTTAAATTATTTAATGTACCAAATTTCATATTTGTATATGCAATGTATTAGAAACACTAACATGCATTGTCCAAATTATTACTTGACATCTCCTTTCGGGCTAAATTTTCTAGGTTTATGTAACTGAATGAGATGTTTCAATTTTAAAATAAATGAAAAAAAATCAGCTAAACACAATTTTGTACATTTTGGCGGAGAGAAATCTTCACACCCTTTCCCAAACTCCAGCTCTCGAATTTGAGATGCAGTTTCATTGCTTTCTTTTATCTAAAAACCGATTATCGTTAGTGTGTAATGCAAATTGCTATTCAATGTTATTAAACCTTGATTTTTTTTAAAAAAATGAAATTATAATAACAACAATAATAGGTATTTTGTTATTATGTCTTGGTTTCTTTCTTAATTGCATGTAGAAATTACCAAAATCCTTTTGTTTCATTCGAGGTCGTAAATCAGCAATACGTGACCCGCTATGACTCACCGCCCGCCGTGACCCACCGACCCACTCTGTTCAATGCATTGTAAACAGCAGCACCTGAGCAATGGTGAATTTGTCTACTTTCAAGGTCACCACTTTTCTTCATTGTTCATGTTTATATTTACTTACCTGAGATATGTGTGAGTGATCATCACGGCCAAATTGCAAAGCCAAATGAAATGACTTTTAGTATACAGTTAGGCCAAGATCTCAACTGGGGTGTTATAATATCGTTTTCATTATAACCAGGAGCGTCATCTGAAATTTTGTTTGGGGGAAGCAAGATCCCTTGATACAAGTAAATTTTCGTGTTTTTCACTGATTTACTACTATTATATTGATAAAATCTAGATAAATATCAAACTCAGGGAGGGTCAATTGCCCCTCCCTGCCCCCTAAATTACGGCCCTGATAATAACATATATCCGAAGAGGGTAATGGTGGTCGAATGTTTGCGAAAAATTGAGTATATCACGAGCCGTTCAACTTAGCGAGCTGAAATTAAGTATTAGCTCTTTATTAAAACTAAACAGAAAGTGTCCTAGCCATTTTTTAAAAATATGTTTTACAGTGGGGGAACTTTATATATATTGGGAATTGGTAGAGGGTTGATTTGTGAAAAAAAAAAATCAAAACCGATCGATATTAGTTGAGAAACAATTATTAATTGAGGAACAAAAGTCGCAGTGCTTCGCATTTCATATCCACTGCTTTCTATTATAATAATTGCTGAAGCTTGTTTTTATTATACGGAGCGTTCATAGCACAAGGAAATCAAGTCATAAAGTTGTGAGAAAAATAGACACAAAATTTGAACTGTGAGCTTAATCTCATGAGAATTTTAAGTTTGTAATGTATGCTTAATTATATGGACGATTATTACACTGTTTTCCTTTACGTTGATCATAATTTACCTTAATTTGCGACTTTCAAATTTGATTCTATTTGTTCACTAAAAAGTATATGTATTCCAACAAGGAAATAATTATATATTATGATTAAATTGAATAATTTGGCCCATGACAAACATTTTACCATTTTATATCGTAAAGGTCAGATTCACCGGTATTGTGACACAGCTGTGCTTGAGAGATTGACCGTAGAAATTCAAACTCAGATTCATGATAGTTTCACAGCTTTATTTTACTGTAAGTGTAAACTCTTCAGTCATTGGAGAGGAGATTGTGGATAATGGGTCAGAGTTGATGATGGGCTTTGGTCAATCGGAGTGGGTCGCAATGAGTCAAATTGGTACATGATGGGTCGGAGTGGGCCATGGTGGATCAGAGTGACTCACGGTGGTTGGCGTGTCATGGCGGATCGTGGAAGAGAGTGGACCACGGTAGGTCATGGATCACGATGGGTGGTGGGTCAAGTTTTCATTGACCCACGCCATATATGAGTAACGCCTTACGTATATTTAAACGGTAAAAGTTTTGCATTGCTTAGTACAAACACCTTATAAATTTACTTTGTTTACATACTATGAATCATGTAATACCAAATATGAGTTTGCTATCTAAGACTTGGGCGAAATAATGTTGCCCAGGAGACTTGAATAAAATTCTCGCCTTGTCTCGAATTTGAAAACGTACTTTCGTCTCGTTTTCGAGAGAGACAAAGTATTTCGTCTTATGGACAGCCCTATCTATGTGCGTACGTGATCCTGAGTTTGATCTGGGTGTTTGTCTAAGATAGAAATACAAATAATGCTTTTGATTCTACTTTAACCCTTTGACTACCAACGGACACATGTGTCCCAAGCGAATAATTCAAACATCGTTGGGAATTTGTTTTTAGAAAATTTAAAAAGGAATTCATTTTGTTTTCCTATCGGGTCAGATGTGACCAGGAGACTGTGTTTAGTTTCCAAAACTGTGTAAAGATGTCAGGAATGCCAACATTAAAGGGGTCGTACATATAAAAGAATGTTCACATTAAAAAAATGGTAGTCAAAGAGCTAAAGAACAGTTTAATGCAATATCAATATCAGAAACATATCCAACACTTCAATTTATCAGTTAATTAATCAGTAGAACTAAAATTGACACATTGACTGGCGGTGTCCTCTTTTTCTTGAACCTCATTGCATCCTCTTCGATTGAAGAGCATTTCTTTATCTTCTAAAATAAAAAAGAAAGAAACAAAATAAAATAAAAAAAAGAAATAAAAGTCTCAAATTAAAAACTTTGTTTGTAATGTCTATCGATTTAAGTTACGGGAGACTGGTAAATACTTATTTTATAATTAATATTGATTGAGTTACCAAATATATATTACTTAAAATGCTTAATTTCATCTTATTATTGAAAGAAAATCGGTACAATCAGTTAGTAATATTTCACAGTTATACCATGATGTCTGGAAGATATTTTGTTGTATTGAACTTCATATTTCATTGTTTTACGTACCGTATATTCAATTCATACTTGTATCCCACGAAGCACAATGTTCTTTTATACAATATTCCATGATATGTAATTAAGTGGTGGGAAATAAACTTCCATTACTGCAAAACTTACGCTCTGTCCACACTCATCCTCATCGACTTTGCATTTGCGAAATGTATGCAAATAATATACATATTCGTAAGTTGAATACAAACAATGCCTCTAAATAGACCTTCAAATGGCATGCATATATGCTCAGATTTTGAGAGAAACATGTGATAAGAGTGAAAAGCAATTCTAACTCCGTACACTTTTTTGGAGTGGGTTTTCTTAAAACCTACTATATTTTGCAATCTAGTATTTGTGCTACATTCTGGGAAGCATTTGTTAAAATAAATAAATGCATGCATAAATAAATAAACTACACCGAAAGCTTTCGGGTGTCTAATTCATGGCATAGTTTTCAAGCAGAAAGTTTGAATACATTCCAAGTTCCTACGTCTAAATATGTTTTAAAAATTGTGATGGGAAGTTAATAAGTTGCCCGGTTTAGTTTTTTTTGGGATGTAGATTATTCATAGTGGCATAGTGTGGATTTTCACTCAGAGGTTGCTCTTCTCAATGTATTATTCTTAATTCATTATTGGGAAATATTTCTTAAATGTTGAATTTCTTATTGAATTATTTATATTTATTGTATTATTGTTTCATAAGAATAAGTTTCATGGGAGTAAGAGTCCCATAAATGCTACGCCCCTAATAAGTTGTGTATAAGTATAAGAAAAATAATTACACCCTTCGAATATATTTATTGAAATTGTCTACAGGAGAGTTAAGAATTGTTAACATTTCTGAAGCTATTATGCAAAGCTAATTGACTGATACGTGGCAAATCAGATACAAGAAAATCGATAGCGAAATGTCTCCGTACATACATTTAAATAAAATTGAATTTAAGCATGTCTCAAGTAAATTAAAACTTTAAAGTTACTAGCAAACTGTTGTGCTAAATCTTCAAGATGGAATTACATGTACACATTGCATTCCTTACTCAACCATTTTTATCAAAAGATGCTGTTTTTTCTCTCTCTACAATGCTCTACGTAATTTATGTGGCCGCATTTTTGAATCTCTGAAGTGAATTATCTGCCACTATAAATTGAGGAACGAATAACAAGGGGAGCAACATATCAGTGAAGCAGAACGCTGATTTGCCATGACCTCTGCTATTAATTTCCGTTGCCCAGTGATGCGATAAAAATATTCAAAACATATATATTTAAAAACAAAAAAGTAGAACGGACATCTGAAATGAATGTGTTCATCACAGCATAATTATTATCGCTCAGAACTAGAAAATTGAAGTGGGAAAAGAAGATAATGCAAGCATAAAAAAAGAAGAGTTCTTTATTATGTAATGAAGCTTCCAGGGGTATGTCTTTCACAGCGTGTTATTAAATGCCGTAGGAACAACTGATAATAAACTGAGACTGGAATTAATATATCAACAGCAGAGTATTAGTTGCGTTTGAGTCCAAAATTACCGCTACAACTTTGAATACTAACGAGACTATTGTATCTAGAATTTGGTGATAATTAACGTTGCCTATCATTAAAGTGAAACAACAAAACTTATAATATATATGATGAAGTTGCTGGAATGATACCAAAGTTCATATGTGTGAAGTGAATCCAGACAGAAAACCATTTAATAATGCATAGTATGTTAGTAGTAAACAGTGCTAAAGTAAATATATGTGTAATACATAGCAAGATCTTGTAATGGAGACCCTCGCCTAGATTTAAATCCGATTGATAATTTGGATATTACTTTAATCAGTAAATATCACATCATATAGTTTCTTTAGTGTAAAAGGGACACTAGATTCTCATAAACCAATCTGTAACACAAGAGAAGGTAATTACTTGTTGATTGATTACTTAGAGCCTGTCGTTATTTTTCAGCAAAGCAAAAAAAAAATATTTTATAAAGAACATGAATCATTATTAAAATAATTACAGTGTACAACAACAACAAAAAGAATGCCATATGAAACCGGGCGTTACACATGTGAGTTTAATGTGTTCACCATGTTCATTCAAACGTCTCATTCAGAAGTAGTGCAAACTCGACCATTACAGCAACACGTGACAGCTTATGCAACTGTATACTAGAGTGGGTCGATAAGTTAATTTTCGAATATCGAATCGCATAAGTGCACAAAGATTGCGTATTCGAATGTTAATAAAGGGATGAATATATGTATATACATAGATAGATAGATAGATATAATATTATTAAGTATTCTGCCTTTCAGCAGGTCCTGGGACTAATGAGGACTATTTTTTTTTTTTTAATATTGAGATTTGAGCCTGGGAATGTTTCTTCCACGTTTCTCGATCTTCGGCTTCCTCTTTTAACTCCCGATATTTTCTCCTCTCTTTTAAATCATCGATCAGCTGTGTTCGTCTTCTTCCTATTTCTCACTTTCCTTCCATCTTCCCTTCTATGGCGGTGTGAAGAAGACAATTTCTTCGCAGGATGTGTCCAATCCAATTGGCCTTTCTACGAAGGATAGTGACTAGAAGCGTCCTCTTCTCTCCTATCAGTTTTAAAACATCTTCGTTTGTTACTCTCTTTGTCCATTTGATATTCTCCATCTTCCTCCAACACCACATTTAGAAGCTCTATAAATATTTCTTATCAAACTTCCGTAATGTCCAAGTCTCTGTACCATACAGTCCAATGCTCCATATGTATCACTTGACCAACTTCTTCTTAAGTCCAATATTAAGCCTGCTAGTTAAGAGGTTTCTCCTTGTTGAATGCTTCTTTAGCTATGGCAATTCTTGACCTGATCTCTTTGGTGCAGTAAGTGTCTCTAGTCCAAATACTTCCCATATTCTTGAAATTATCGACCTCTTCAAGTTCTCTTTGTTCTTCTCTGATCTATAAGGGCGTGTTTCCACGGGATATTCTCATGAATTTCGACTTTTCGATGTTAATTTCCACTGCATACAGTTTCCCAGTATCAACTATTTTGTAAATCATCTCCTATAGTCCTCCTTCGGTTTTAGCTATCATAACTGCATCACCTGCATACCTGATCTTAATAATATGCCCTCCAATATTGAAATCTCCAATTCAGATTAACGCTTCCTTCATTAAACATTCACTGTAAATGTTGAATAATTGAGGCGACAAACTACATCCTTGTCTGATTCCTCTTCCAATCTCCACACTATTGGTTTCTCCTTCATTCAAGCGCAACTTCACTTTTTGTCCTATGTGCAGGTTTTGAATGAGTCGTCGATCTCTCCACTTGACTTCGATTTCATTAAGTATTTTCAGAAGCTTCTTCCAGCTGACTCGGTCGAAAGATCTTCGCCAGTCGATGGAGCACAAACACAATTCTTCCTTTACATCAAGAATTCTTTCTGATATAATTCTGATCAATCCAATAGCATCTCTGGCGCCTTTTCCTTTCGGAAATCCAAATTGATCTTCTAACCTCTCATCTATCTTACTTTCCAGCCGCCTGTTCAATATGCATGCAATCATCTTTCCAGTGTAGTAAATCAGGCTAATTGTTATTTGATCGTTGCACTTCTTTGCTTGTTTTTTTTTTCTTGGGCAATGCAATCATTGTATCATCAAGAACATCCGTTGGCCATTCTCCCCTCAGATAGATCTTGTTAATAAGTGAAATCAGTACTTTCATTGCGTTGTCTCCTAATCCCTTGAGCAAATCTACTGCTATGCCGTTTTCTTCAGTGGTCTTTCTCCTTCGCATGTCCTTGATTGTTTGTATTTCTTCACTTTTCAATATACTGGGTCATTTTTCATCATCGTCCATCTCTTCCTCGGCTTCGATCGGAATATCTTTGGAGCGGTTCTTCTGATCATACAGATCTTTTATGTATTTCTTCCAAATTATAAGGATTCTTTGATGGTTACATTACCTTGTTGATCTTCGATGCCAAACGTTCGTATACTTTTGTTAGCTTTCCCTCCTAATTCTTGTGTTTTCTGGTACATAAGATGATATCTACCGCGCCGTTGATGTTCCATTATTTCTTCACATATTTGCTCCATGTACTTTTCTCTGGATTTGTCCGATTCTCTTGTCAGTTCATTATTCAGCCATCTGTATTGATTGATGTCGGTGTTTTTTTTGCTCGTCTGCTTTCCTCCATCTTCTTGAGCATCGTTTCATTTATCCATGTTTTCTCGGTACTCTATCCATCCTACCAATGTTATTGTTGAGTGTGTCAAGTAGAATCCTTTTAACTTTTCCCAAACTATTCTCTATATTGCCAACCATATCGCCCATTGCACATATTTTTACTTCAATTTCTTCTTTCACATCATTGTCGATATTTCTTAGTCGCTCTAAGTTCCATTTTCGATTTCTTCTCCCATTTTTCTTGATCGACTTTAACCAAGTTTGCACTTCTGTCACCAGGTGATTTTGATCCGAATCAGTGTTCGCTCCTGGCAGTATCATCACTTCGTGTACACTATTCCTGTAACATTGCTTTGCAAGAATGTAATCGATTTGGTAGCATTTCTTATCTACTGGACTTTTCCACGTGTACGTTTTTTTTCTTTTCTTAAACCACGTGTTAATCGCTACCAGATCGTGTTGCCTACATAAATCGATAAGCATTTGACCTGGTTCGTTTCTTCTACCTAGTCCAAATGGTCCCACTACCTTATTCGCAACTCCTTCTTCTACTACGCTGTTGAATTCTCCCATTACTATGGCCTTGACCTTACTTCTTCTTTCCTGATGCAATATGTCACTGATCTGATCATACATTATTTCTAATTCATTATCATCATGATCAGTTGTTGGCACATACACTTGTATTATCGCAATATTCACTGGTTTTGCATGTAGTTTTACAAACATCAAGCGGTCACTGCAGCATTCCACTTTGGTTACAATTCTTGCTACTTCGTTCTTCATTGCTATCGCGACACCATTCCCGGCCATATCGCCACCCAAATAGTACATTATGTAATTTCCCGATACTATCTATTTCCCTGGCCATCTCACTTTACTCAAGCCCACAATGTCCACTTTACATTTGTCCATTTCAATTTTTAAATTTTCAAGTTTTCCCTCACGTCGTAGAGTTCGTACGTTCCAGGTTCCCATGGTGAAATGAAAGTTATTATTTTCTCCTCTGATGATTCCTCCCGGAGTAGTCCCCACCCGGAGATCCGAAGGGGAGACTTTTTACCTCTGAATATGTTTACCTCAGGAAGAATCATCATATTTATTTATTTTCCTCTTTCGTCCTTTCTGGTAAAAATATTGTGTGGTAATATTCTTATTTCCTTTCCACATCTCTATGCTGTTGACCATCTAGTGATTCATCCGCCTTTTAGGACAGTTTTTCCTCCTAAGGACAAGAAGGTGTTCTGACCTCCAACCACTCATCCGCTCTCCGAGAAGGCCATTGGCACTTGGCAGAAGCTGACTCCTTATTCTGGCAGTCGGTCGGTCCCCACCTACGCTAGTGCGAAATACGTTGCCGGCTTATTCCGTGAGGAGGTGTAGGTTGGGATTTTTCCTTCGTTTAGGATGAGACCCGAAGGCTTTTCTCAAACCTCTCAAGTACTTTTAGAAAGCTTAGAGAGCCTTATATATATATATATATATATATATATATATATATATATATATATATATATATATATATATATATATATATATATATATATATATATATAATTCAACTCAGGCAAATGACTTAATATTTTATTGTCCCTGTGTTCGGCGTATTATTGTCACAGTCAATCTTGCACTTACAGTGTATTTTCCTGAGTGAAACCCTTTCCATAGTGTGTAATTTTTAGAACTTCTGCGCGTAGCTTAAAACATAAGTTAAATGCATATATTGATTATTCTGCCTTTAAGGGCAACTTAGTATACTGTTTAATATTATTGTCCATATATCATCATCATCATCATAATCATTACCATCACAGTCATGACTATCACCATCATTTCAATGTTGTTTATTTTTTTCGTATTTATTACTGAATGGAGAACACTGAGCAGCAACTTGGTTATGTTAGATTTGGTTACAGAGTAATATACTTGGTCGTAATTCCAAATTTACTTCTTTTTATGGGAATGTATTGAACCCATTACAATCGTCCTTTCCACAACATCAAACTTTCATCAAGAGACAGTTGAGTTGATTTTAACGTTTTTTTCAGCAGCGAGGCTATACGAGATTTGGACTTACTGATTAATGTGGAATCCGAACCACATGAGCTCCCGCCGGGAATCGAGCCCGGGTCTCCCACGTCATAGGCGAGTACGCTAACCCCTTAGCTACCAAGGAGCTCCAACAGATAGTTCTCTTTCCGGTATATACAGATATTTGAATTTAGGTACAAGGGCGTCAAGTATAGGTTTTATTTTCCACAGTTTTCAGTTGGAATTTATGCACAGTTTTGAATAATCAAGAAAATGCTAAAATGTATTGAGCAAAAAAGTCTGTTGTACAGCGTAATAGGTCTAAAACCTACTGTCTCCAATATCATATTTTTGCTATAATACATAGGGAGTTCGGGTTTCCACACAGGCAGTATCGGACTGTCCACTTTGGCTACTCGACGATCGCCAAGGGCCCGAGGCCCTAGGGGCCACGCAGGGATCACGGGGCGTAGGAGCTGTAGGCCTAAATTGAAAATTGTTAAAGCTAGACTAAGATCTACGATAAAACAAAACCATTTGTTTCCTTTACTTTTCATGCTTACAGAAAAAAAGAAATCCAGAATGTAGACAAATAAAAAGTAATTAATTTGATTGCCTCAACAAGTGGAGAGCTGCGTAAAAAAAAAACTGTCAAAGTAACAGAAGTAACTTCACAATTACGTTTGATTTTTCTCTGCATTATTGTAACTTTTTTTTTTGTGGGGTATCTGTTTTGTACTACATGTTTATTCAATAGAGAAAATATGATTTTGTCACTTCTCTTATGTTCCAATTGACGTGCTAAGTTTATATACAGAGTGTCACAAAAAGATGGGGACGGTGGAATATCTTAAGAAATACACGTCGTATCATGAAAAAAAAAGTGGCAAATATATTTTAAAATTCTATTTTAAGATGGAACAATGAATTCACCCGGGTACCCCTGAGGGTGGCAAGAGGGACAACTTGAATAGTTTAAATTGAACCCCCCCCCCAATTTTTAGTGCAGATTCAAATACTACACACAAAAATACGTAACTTTTACTCGGAACATTATTGTGTATTCTTGACAGATAGCACTGTAATGGCGAAAAATCTGTTTTATTGAGTAACGCAGCAGAAAGATCGGGACAGGAAAATATCTCGAGAAATATACGTCCGAGAATGAAAAACAAAATACGTGTCAAGTTTTGTTCAATTTCTATTTAACTGTGTGCAAATCAATGCTCCTTAACGCCCCTTTAGGGGGGAAGCGGGGGCAACTTGAAAGTTTAAATGGGACTTCCCAGGTTTTAGTGCAGATTCAGATGCTACATACAAAAATACGTAACTTTTATCTGCAAATATTTGTTTGTTTGCTCGATAGATAACACTGTAATCGCAAAATCTCTGTTTTATCGAGCAACGCAACAGAAATGTCGGGATATAGGAATATCTCGAGAAATACGCATCTGGGCGTGAAATAAAACTAAAATATATGGATCTAATATGTTTGATCCCTAAAGTGTATGCGTGTGTACAAATGAAAACACTTGGGTACACCTTAGTGAGAGAGAGGGGGCAATTTGGAAATTTGAAATAGAACCCCGCAGTTGTGATTGCAGGTTCAGATGGAAAGCACACAAATATACAACTTTTACCTGAAAAGTTCTTTTGTGTTCTTGAGAGATGACACTGGTAGTGGCAAAACTATGTTTTATCGCTGTAATGCACGAAATGCGCTTCCGATCATAAGATACAAAAAGACTTGCCGGATTGTTGTCGAAAATATTTTATTCTAGTCAGTTTAGCAGGAAATAATCAGAGAAACAACTAAAGTTTAAAATTAAACATTCACATTGAAATGAAAGGGTCTAATATGTACATCAGATATAGCAACAGGCGATAAATTAACTACTTGTAGTGCTACACAGGAACAGCTACGTGAACGTACCTGAGTAGCTGTATATTCACTCCTGGGTCTATTCTGTCGGTGCATCATCTCGCCTCTCACCGTCGGGGGGCTTGTTGGTGCCTACGATATTCGCCAGTAACCAGTGTGTTAT
Source organism: Thermobia domestica (assembly GCF_964235325.1). Taxonomy (NCBI): domain Eukaryota; kingdom Metazoa; phylum Arthropoda; class Insecta; order Zygentoma; family Lepismatidae; genus Thermobia; species Thermobia domestica. Next base: position 270,135,769 of record NC_137459.1, on the reverse strand, counting down.
AGTAAGTGTTCATATTGCGTACCTTGTTCGATTTGATAGGTTCCTATTCGATGATAGAATCCATCTACAGTAGCTCTAATGAAATTGGGTTCAATGAATGCAAATTCGTCACTAACGCTTTGCTGAACCCCATCTAAGTTGGTAGGCTTCCTTTCGTACACACACGATTCTTCAAATGTCCCCAAGGAAAATAGTCCAGTGGCGACAAGTCAGGAGAACGAGCTGGTCACTCAATTTCGCCTCTTCTGCCAATCCACATTTTCGGGAATTGCTCATTCAGAAACTGCCTTAGATTTACACCAGAGTGCGGGCCCGCACCACCTTGCTGGAACCACGTTTCGGCTAAGTTACCCGCTACAATGTTTCTAATTGATGAAAGACGTCGTTCCGCATCATATATTCATACTTCCCAGCATTCAAATTCCCGTCAATGAAAAATGGTCCAACTATGGAGGTGTTCATCACTCCCGCCCAGACGTTCAATTTCTGAGGGTATTGGTTATGTGCTTCAACCGACCTAATGAGGATCGCTGTCAGCCCAAAATCTACAGTTATGTCTGTTAACGTGACCGGTTAATTCGGAAGTGGCTTCGTCTGAAAAAGGAATTCTAGTAAGAAAGTTAGGATCGTCATCAATACGCCTCATCTTTTCACAAAATTCCATACGACGGTCGAAGTCATCTTTATTTAACTCATGTATCAGATGAATTTTGTACAGGTGAAACTTGATTGCCTTCAAAGTTCTGTGGACAGCCATGCGACTGATATGTTGTTGAGCAAATTTACGGGTGCTCAGGTGAGGATTTTCTACGAAAGATAATGCAACGTCAAGCTGTTTTTCGGCCGTAGTCGATGACATTGGTCAGCCAGGAAGTCGACGATTATTTGCACTTTCCGTTTCCTTGAAGCGCCACACGGTGCGCCCGACAGTCGACTTTGAAATGAGATCGTTTGGACCGCAAAATGTTCGGTTAAATAGCGCCCTAACTTCAGCATACGACCTTTGGTGATCACCCCATCCGCACATCATCAAAATAATTATTCTGTCGTGCTCAGAAAGAGTGGTCATGTCGTCAAGTAGCTAATATCTGTGCAGCACTTCGAGATCACCACAATTTGGCTTTACCTTCACCACTAAGGTGCACTTAATTTACCAGACATTCACTCACAATGAACACCTCGAATTGGATTCATAATAAGACTTCGTGATAAGGAAGTATCTGACAGGATTTCGATTCTCATTCATTCCATACTACTCGCTACTGTCTCTCAGCTGTAACAGGCCACTTCGAAGTAAATCACTAATTTTGCACTAATGAAAACTGTTGTACAGTGTTTTTTATGCAAAACTAACTCGAAGCAGGCATGCCGAGGCTACTCCGCAAGGAATTAAACAGCTACGAACACAATTACCAACTCTATTTCGATGACTTATTTGACATACACGTCGATGACCAACGTTGCTTCGATATAAAAACAACTCTTTTGCCAATTAGGATAGTTTCCTGCTTGTGTGATTTGATTTTAATGCCTGCGTTTCGCGGAGAACTATTTTAGCCAAATGTTGTCCTGGTTCTTGGGAGTACAACGTTCAACTTCAAATATTGCCTCCGTTTTAAACTCCAATATTTCTGTGCACTTTGAAAGAAATATTTAGTTGTTGCGATTACAGTCATGGGCGCCCGCAGGCTTTTCTTCCGAGGAGAGGGAAGCACAATGTTTCAGAAGACGAAGGCAGGGGGGGCGAAACTACCATTAAAAGGTAACTGTGCACAATGAGTCCTCACATGTAGGGATAATTTAACAAAATCAGAGGCAATTTAAATTCCAGAGGAGTAAATGCCTCTTAAAAATGAAATATTTGAGTTTTACATCCCACGGTTATGCCGGTTAGGCTAAACGAAACGGCGATGATGAGTAATGAATGAAATGGTGGAATGAAAAAGTGGGAGGAAACGGGAGGAGCTGGGATCGAACCCGGGACCCCTAGCACCAGAGGTGAACGCTCTGCCACTGAGCCACCGCGGCTCCCAAATACCCCATAATTCCCTATTTGTCAACGCTCATGATTACAGCTCGCAGTAACGGTAACTGCAATAAAACAATTCAAATAAACGTTCGGTAGGTATACAGTATTTGCATTTCTTGCTCGAAAGTACATTTCATGCGTTACTCGATAAAATAGTTATATATATATATATATATATATATATATATATATATATATATATATATATATATATATATATAATATTACATTGTCATCTGTCAAGAACACAAAACAACTTTTCCGATAAAAGTTACGTCGATTTTGTGTACAGCATCTGAATTTACAGTAACAATTCGAGGTTACCATGTCACATTTCCAAGTGCCCCCTCCACTCACCCCTCACTCCACTCTAGGGGTTAACCAAGTTCATTCATATTTGCACACACACACTTTAGGGATCAAAAATATTACACCCATACATTTGTGTTTAATTTTATGCGCAGATGCGTATTTCTCGAGATATTCCAATATCCCGACATTTATGTTGCGTTGCTCGATTAAACATACATTTTGTGATTACAGTGTCATCTATCGAGCAAGCAAACAAATATTTGCAGATAAAAGTTACGTATTTGTGTATGTAGCATCTGAATCTGCACTAAAACCTGGATGGTCCCATTTAAACTTTTCAAGTTGCCCCCCTTAGGGGGTACCCGGTTGAATTCATCGTTCCACCCTGAAATATAATTTAAAAATGCATTTGCCACTTTTTTTTTTTTTTTGTATTTCATGATACGACGTCCGCTAGTCAGTCTCATTTTACTATTACTAAAGCGCTCTTTGATATTGGTCATTTTATAAGATTTTTATATATCCCATTCTCTCCCCATGTTGTAAGGCCGGGCATCGGAATTGTCACTGTTCATCTCAGCGACCCCGAAAACTATGAATTCGACACTGATGTTGGTCATTTTCATCATTTTATACATCTCCTCGTCCCCCTCTCCAAGTTGCGAGGCTGAATTTGGATTTCAACGGCATCAGAAGTATCACTGTTTATCTCTGCGGCCTGGAAATATATTCGGTAATCATATCGGTTCTTATATATATATATTGTAAAGATTTCTCGGGTAGAGCAAATGAAATGTACACGGGATTTGGACTTTTCCCTTCACCCTTTTATTACAAAAGTTTTATGTACACAAATAATAAGAAATTCCACTAATATCAGGTAAGATTAGATGGGAGCCCGGTGACCAAGCGTCGTGGGCTTTGAGGTGAGGGTACTCTCGGTGACCAAGCGTCGTGAGAGGGGTGTAGATTAGGTATCTCTCTCTCGGTGACCGTGCGTCGTGAGAAAGAGGAAAGGAACCCGGTGACCAAGCGTCGTGGGTATAAGGATAGGTACCTCTCGGTGACCAAGCGTCGTGAGAGGGGTGTAGATTAGGTATCTCTCTCTCGGTGACCGTGCGTCATGAGAAAGAGGAAAGGAACCCGGTGACCAAGCGTCGTGAGAGGGGTTTTAGGTGTTGTGACCAATCCGTGAAGATTGATGTTGGTCGAGGTGTGCAGGTCCTTTTTATTCTGTCCTGTCGGCTTCCATCGTGGGTACTCGTCCTTCCGACTGATGGCGATGGTGATCGACTCCTCTTCGGGAACGTCGTCTGTTTGTTTGTGTTTATTATCAACACATGTAGTTCACACGTGGTTATTGCCTGGAATGGCAACGTGGGGATCCTTACACCCCCGGGGCGTAGAAAAAAAATAAGCCACTGGATTATTTTTTCGTGTTTGTGCCAGCATCTGGAGTCTGCATTGGGCACAGTATACACTGGAAAGCACTATAACACTGAAACACAAAAGCAAAGTTAAAAGCACTGGTCACTGATATCACTGTTTGAGATATTATCACATAAGTTTTAAAGTTGAAGTTGGAGCACTGACAGTTTGTCCTCTTAAGCTAAGCAGGATCCGTATTTCACGTCATTTCCCTCAAAGAAGAGGCTGTCGAAGCTCTGGTGATTACAGTTAGTATACATATACTAGGTCGCTTATAGTGAGGGCCGTAGCAGATTTTGGTGACGGTAACACTGTCTCTGGCGCCGACTGGGACGAGGTCATCGGTAGTGGATGTGAGATCTCGATGCGAGGAGGGGATGTTAATTCTGGCCGTATCCTGAGGCGGCGGTATAGAATATATAGGAAAGCGAAAAATAGAAGAACTATTGCGGCCGTGATAATGAGTGGAAGAAGATGAAACATACTGCAAAAGAAGGAGGGTGTGAGATTAGCGATTGTTCGTAACCACGCGCTTGTACAAATAATAAAGAAAACATCCAATTCCAATTAGTAATAAAACAATTAAGGCCGCGATGATTATTAGTGTCCAGGGGAAAGTTGGCGCAAGATGAAAATCCGAGAAATGATCTGGGAGAAAGTTCTTTTCATGTTGTAAGAGGGAATGCATAGATGTTATGGTTCGTTGGAAATTTTGAAGATTCAGGGTAAAATTGATATCGTTCTGAGCAGGCAGGTGCCGAAATTCAATTGTAAAATTGGCCGTATGACGTGAAGGCAAATTCAGGGTGTCAGTAAGTACTCTTTCGAAATCCTCATATTGAAAGAAGTACGTAGAAGATGTATTAACGCCATCTGCAGCGATTATATGGTTCCTATGCCTGGTAACTTTTAGTGCTTTTTGGATGCAATTTTATTTGAAAATACGACTGGGAAATGTCCAAACTTGAAATCAGGTTTTTCCCTTTTAAAACCTGTAAAACGTCCTCTGTATTTTGAAATGGTATGCTTAGGTATTTCGTATAAACATTGCATGCCTGGAGGTTCAACACAAGCCTGAAATCTGAACTGTTTGGCTTTTTAATTGCAATTAAAGGTGAGGAGAAATTACTAGTCTGCGTCTCCGTTATGATTTTTGCATCTAACAGCTGTTGTATCTGCTTATCAATTTGATCTCTTATCCCTAATGGAATCGGTGGGGAACGGTGATGGAATGCCGCACTTTTATCTATACGAATTTTGTGTTCATATCCTCTAAAATAGCCTATATCCTCTGGGCTGTATGAAAACACATCCCTGTATTTATACAATAAATTGGTTATAGCTATTCGCTGGTATTCTGGTAAATCTGGATTTATGTCAAAAAGATTAATGTTAAAAGATTTAGCAGTTTGCCTTAATCTTTCCTTTATCTCTTCTTGAGTACGAAATTGATGCGCTTTCTTTTCGTCTTCTTCTATTGTAAATGAAAATTCTTCCACGCCCTCCTCTGTATACGCCACTGGTGTACCTTTATTTAATGTTATTATTCGTGACGTGGGATTGGAAATGAGTAATGTGAGGTCGTTACTCGGTACTCTCATGGTCATTGCCTGTAAGCCGTATCGGTCTAATAATGATTGCAATGGAGTAATGTAAAATGCAGCGTCATGAATTGTTTCTCTTTGAATCGATACAGGAAAGAAGAAATGTGATTTCGCTGGTATCGTAACTGTACTTGCTGTGATGACGTTTGCATTCCTTTGCAAGTGCAATGAGTGCATAGTGTCTCGTGACATTTCTTCCGATTCTTGCTTTTCTATTGGAAACGTAGGTTTCCTAGGTTTTCTGTATAATGATATAGATTTATTCTCCAAGTCTATTTGAGAAAAAAGCCTTGTGAGAATATCATTCCCAAAAATTGGATTGAAGTCAGCATCTATGATGCGGAAGTATGTGAAAAAGTGGTGTTGCCAATTTTAAATTTAATTAAAGCTATTTCTTTTAAAGTTAGAACTTTGTTGGCAATGCCCTTGATACGAGTTTGAAATGGTATTAGCGTACATTTTGGGGGTACGTCCCGTCTTGACCATAGACTAAGACTAGAACCAGTGTCTATTATAGCTGGTAGACTGTTTGTATGCACATGAATATTGAGTAACAGTTTATTATTTTCTATTCCCAATCTAACATGTTCACGATGTTCATTATTGGTCGTCTGGGTGAAAAAATTGGCGTCCGTGTCCTTAAGAGTTTCCGCTGTTGCCTGCTCTTCTTGATTGCCATCACACTTAAATTGTGGTGGTATCTGTGTGGCTCGCGCCGACTTTTCGGAAATGGCCCGCGAGGCTTGACTTTGGCCTGCGAGCCCATCTAGGCGTTTCCCTGGTTGGAATTTTTTGGATTATTCCAACAGGTAGATGCTCCGTGGTTCTTCTTGTAACAAATTGAGCAGACTGATATTTTGTCGCCCTTTACAAAATTATTCCTTTTTCTACCACCGTTGTTTCCTTTATTGCTATTCTTCGCATCCGCTTTTTGTCCGTTTCCTTTATGAATTTTTCCTCCGTTGTTACGCCTATAATTAGACTTCATGGCGTTCTGTGCTACCATTAACGATAACTCGGCCATTTGATTTGCTAATTTGGTAAGGTCCGTGTGAGGAGGTTGTGAGGGCGGGTTTTGACTTTGGTGGGGGTGCGGATTCGAAACTTTAGGTGCAGAGGAAGTTGACTGAGGAGGGAAGATATTCTGCGATGGAGGTGCAGAAGGTAACGATTACGAATAACTAGGAGCAGGTTGGGTGTGATGCACAGTAGAAGTTGGCTGTTGTGCATAGGTTGGCATGTATGAATTAGAATTTGTTTGGCTATAATGGTCGTACAAAGGGAGTGGTGAGGGGCGGTTAGGTTGGCCGATTAAAGAATGAATTGCCTGTGACAATTCTACATAATTCCTCTTTTGCATGAGATCTTGAGCTTTTTCCAGTTCGTGGAGTCGTTCCTGCAGCCGCTGGATTGTTGGAAAGGATTCCAACGCTATCTTTTGCAGCAAATTTCGTTGTAGTCCTAACGAAAGAAAATGAATTTTCTGTTCCTCTGAAGCCTCTGGCATCAGCTGTCTAATAGCCCTCAATTTCCTTAAGAAATATGAATCGACTGATTCATTTTCGTTTTGTTGAATTTGAAAAATTTCTAATTCGGCCTTATACGCTGGTATATTTGGGCGGGACAGAGAAACTAATTTGGTTTTCAGCTGTTCGTAATTTAGTGTGTCGAATTGATTCAGATTTTGCAATTGTAAGACAAAGTCAAGAGCTACGTCCTGTAGATACATAGGAAGAATTTCTTTCTTCTTTTCGGGGGTCCAAGCCTGAAGTAAAGCCAAATGATCAAACAGCATGAAAAATCGATCGGGATCGTCAGTACTGTGACCAGAATATCTAGTTAAGTGAGGAATATTAAGAGGTATGCGGGAGCCTGATTCTGCCATATTGTTATCGCCTTCTTTATATGTATTTTTCCCAGATCTAGTTGTCGGCATAAATAACTGCCAGCCTGTAACGAATCAATCTACCGTTAAGAGTAATGAGAGTATTTATGAGAATACGGATACTATCTTTTATATGATCCTGCTTTTAGTAACACTTACACTGTATGTTAAAAGTTTTTAAGTCCGTGATAAAAAGAGCGCCCCGTAGGAAAGTCCTTTTAGTGTCTGCAAATAGACGCCGACGCATCTACCATGTAAAGATTTCTCGGGTAGAGCAAATGAAATGTACACGGGATTTGGACTTTTCCCTTCACCCTTTTATTACAAAAGTTTTATGTACACAAATAATAAGAAATTCCACTAATATCAGGTAAGATTAGATGGGAGCCCGGTGACCAAGCGTCGTGGGCTTTGAGGTGAGGTACTCTCGGTGACCAAGCGTCGTGAGAGGGGTGTAGATTAGGTATCTCTCTCTCGGTGACCGTGCGTCGTGAGAAAGAGGAAAGGAACCCGGTGACCAAGCGTCGTGGGTATAAGGATAGGTACCTCTCGGTGACCAAGCGTCGTGAGAGGGGTGTAGATTAGGTATCTCTCTCTCGGTGACCGTGCGTCGTGAGAAAGAGGAAAGGAACCCGGTGACCAAGCGTCGTGAGAGGGGTTTTAGGTGTTGTGACCAATCCGTGAAGATTGATGTTGGTCGAGGTGTGCAGGTCCTTTTTATTCTGTCCTGTCGGCTTCCATCGTGGGTACTCGTCCTTCCGACTGATGGCGATGGTGATCGACTCCTCTTCGGGAACGTCGTCTGTTTGTTTGTGTTTATTATCAACACATGTAGTTCACACGTGGTTATTGCCTGGTACGGCAACGTGGGGATCCTTACAATATATATATATATATATATATATATATATCCCAAAGTGCGGGGAAGAATTTGGATTTAAACAGCATCGAAAGTGTCACTGTTAATCTCAGCAACCCCAAAAGCTCTAAATTTGACACTAATATCGGTCATTTTCGATAATTTTATTAAGTTTTATTCATTTTCATATATCTCTCCCCCCCTAAGCTCTACCGTGAAACTGATATAACAAAAAATACCCCAGATCTGAACCTCAGCAATGTTGAAAATTTGGTTAAGATCGGTCGAATGGTTTAAGCGTGATAAAGTCACAAAGACAGTCACTTTTATTTTATTTTTTTTACGTATATCTCCCTTCTTCCCCTCCCTAACGTTCCACCGCAAAATGAAATGATGAAAACATCCCAGGCCCGAACCTTATCTATGTTGAAAGTTTGATCGAGATCGGTCCAGTGCTTAAGTTTTATTCATTTTCATATATTTTCTCTCTTCCTACCTTAGGATTCGCCGCCGAAGCGAAACGATAAGAAACTTCCCAGTTCCAAACCTCATCTATGTTGAGAATTTGATAGAAATCGATTTTGTGGTTGAAGAGATTGAGAGTCAAAGATAGTCACTTTCAATTTTATAATATGTATTAGCCTTTGGCTAGTATATATATATATATATAATGTGTGTGTGTGTGTGTGTGTGTGTGTGTGATATTTTGGGGAATTTAAGGGCCCGCGCCAAGGGTCTTCAATTTAGCCGGTCCGACATTGCACACAAGTCTCTGAAGAATTAGAATTGCCCAGAACAATCACACTTCATCTGTGTACATATCGCTTTACGCAAAGTCGGCTTCTCTTCTTCAGGAGGCCGTTTTTTTGTAACACCATTTCACTTGCAAATATATTAGTTTCAAGCACAATCAACTGCACAAGAACATCTGAGAAATATAATTTTAACAATTCAAAAGCATTATCCTTTTCAAGCATATCTAGTTGCAAATCACTATTGCTCAAAACACTTCTATGGTAAAACGCGCTTATGTAGTCTTGTCCACGAGGCCCCAGCACCATTTTCCACTTCCGTCTCCATCAGAATCAGAGAAGCCATAAATATCGGATAAAGAAACCTCCGAATCATTGTCACTGAAACTAAGCAAATGTTCAATGATGTCGTCGTCTTCAACATCATGTTTCATACTTGCCATTGTATTCTGAAAATTATATAAATAAAAACACAGAGCTTCTCATAGTTTCAGAACCGAGTAGCGGCAGAAACAGAATAAACACAGATGCATTCATACTTTAAATAGGGCACAATTAACAAAATGTTGTTTCTTCTTCTCTTTCTTCTCGTTTTGGTAGAACTTCATGTAGGAAGAACCTTTATACACTTCGTAAATACTGATAGTGGTGATATATTCAAGAAATATGTATTAATTCGCTCAACACAGGCAAATTCACTACACTATGTACAAGAGCGTATTATTACGCCCAACACAAAATAAGCTACAACGACCATGAGCGCATTATTACCCCAAACACACTGAATAGAAGACCTCAGTCAGAAAATTACACAAGGAAGGGGATGACTAAAAAAACAAATCATTTCTTTAACTCTCAAATTTCGGCTTCTAATAGGATGAAATAACTTTATTTTAACTGCTTGATAATAGTGCATTACAGTGCTGCGCATTTAAAGTTCGCGCACATGGTCTGAAGTTAGTAAAATTTGGTCGGGACTAGATAATTTAACATTATTACATACAGACGTGCTATTCTATTAATATATATATATATATATATATATATATATATATATGCAAGGTAACTTTTTACTCCTTTGTTCCAGAGAGTGAATTTATATACTCAAATTGGAGATAAATGGCATTAACTTGCAACTCTTCGCTTTTTTTTTCTAAAATGGCCCAGATCTTACCACGTAGAGATGGCTGCAAAATGAGCTCAATCCATGCTCTACCCATCCATCCAATTATCCAGGGCATGCTACGTTACGTTATATTACCATTATGAGGCAACAGTCATTTCGAAATAGGATTTTTAGTTGAATTAAGACAACAAATTTGTAATGTTGTTTTAGCATAGCTGTTTATGTCATATACTATGCACAATTTGCTGATGAACTCTTCACAGTTTAGCATATTGTAAAATTCTCTCAGTTTATGCAAGGTAGAGCATTTATCGTACACGGGAATTTGAACTTTCCCATCACCTTTTATTATAAAAGATCTTGTTAAATACAGAAATATATTACAATAAGTAGTTCCTCTAATAATTTTAGGTAAGAGAGTGGAAGGGACCCAATGACCAGGCGTCGTAGGTCTTTGTAGGTGAGGTTCCTCTCTTTGGCCGGGCGTCGTGAGAGGGGATTAGTTTTGTGTGATTATGTGTCTCTCTCGGTGACCGGGTGTCGTGAGAGAGAAAGAGTACACAATAGCCGGGCTCCTTAGGGCTTAAGGATCGGTATTTCTCAATTGACCAAGCGTCGTGAGAGGATAAGGTGAACCCAATGGCCGGGCGCGTTTAGGGCTTTAGGCGATTTGATCAACCTGGATAGATTGATGCTTGTTGAAGCGTGCTCCTGTTTTTATCCTAAAATGTCGGCTAACTTCGGTGATCTCCGTCCTGCCGACTGCTGGCGATTGTGGATGACTCCTCTTCGGTTCTGTTGTCAGCGTTGTATTTGTTTACTGTCAACACGTGTATATTTGTTTACTGTACACTCATGGTTATCGCATGATATCAAGACATGCGGAATCTTACAATATTTTTGCCCTATTTTAGCGTGACAAAAGAAGTTATAAATTCAAAAGTCAGACAAAGTTTTATTTTGCTTTCTATGCTAATGTCCATACGTGCTTTCCCATACACAACATTCATACTCCGGTAGATGTCGATGGGTATCACATCTTCAACAGTAATGAATTCAATTCTAACCGGATGCTCATGCAGTCCATCACTAATCCTGCGATTATGTCATTGTCAGTGGATTAATGGACCTGAAAAACAAAAATATGTATAAAGTGTAAGGTTCAAGTTTTCGCTGAGTGTGCAATTATACTCGTATAATAGTAAATAAATAAATAACTAAATAAATAAAAGAGAGTGTTGGAGACAAAACTTATTGAACGACCTCCATAGTTCTTGTAATGCTAATTTTGATTTACAATATTCATTTTATTGGTTTCAATTATTCTTTTTCTTCTATAATTTCACATTTGTTGATTGTATGAATTATTGTAGATGAATCGACTGCTTAAAGAATAACCCGAAAGACTTTTCTTTCTTTGGTCTGGATGTTCTACGAAATTTAATATGTGAACATGGACAAGATAATTATTTGTGTCAGCATGACAATGAAGGCGTACTCACGTCATACCTGCCCTTCTCCCTAGTGTGCGTAACTTTGGTGCGAGCCAGCGTTGAATATTATGTAAACATTACTTGAGTGATAATAAGCTTTCTACAATAATGTGAATAATCAAATGAAACCATTATTTATGAATCAATAAGTCGCACATAACACATCATAGAATAAAGTAGAACATACAGTACATCTAATATAATGCTCATTACAAACGTATTTTAGTACTTTGTTTATTTTAGTAATTTTACACAGTACGGCCACAAGCTCTGTCAGTGGAATACAGAAGCCTAGTAATGTTGCAATTTCCAGTGAGGAAACCTGGCAAACAATATACGCAGTATCTAAGACGATCTACTTCACGAATCTACTTGGAACCAGTGTGTAGTTTGTCGCTAGATGGTGACAGCAACAGATAAGTGAAACCTCTATGAAGATCGAATAATTGTTTCAGCATTATTTGTGTGAAAAAAAAAGAGAAAACGATTGCCACGATGTTGAATTATATTTGTAGCAATAAACGTTTTGTATTTCGAATAATAGCAGGATTCGAACAAAACCTGGAAGCTGTTGATCGTGTTAGATCGAGTCGTTGAAGATGTGAAAAAAAAAATACTAATGAAAAAAACAAGTATACGTACAAAGATTCAACTCAACTGTTTCCGGCAGTAGCCATTTTTTGTCACGTGAGAGGAATATAGATTCCTGGTCTATGTCACGTATTTTATACAAAGATTTGCACGCTAATGTTTATAGAAGGTACACACGACACTTGCTACATACCGAATGGTGAAGCAGATACGATGCCAAATGGTTAGCAAGAAATGTTCCACGGTTAATCGCAGCTGCTGACTGGCCTAGTGGAAGTTTGGACATCAATCCGCTTGATTGCTATATGTGAGCAGAATCTTAAGATGACAGCACACTTAAAATTACATCGCAATATCGAGATGTTAAAGAAATCAATCAAGTATCTCTCAGTCAAATTTCATTGGACATGATTCGTGCTGCTGTTGATGAGTGGTTTCAATGCCTTCATCGCTGTGTTGCTTCACAGGACACTCACTTTGAATAAGGGTATGTTCATTTTGTAACATACATCAATAAACGATAAACTCACTGTAGCTTAAAACAATAATCTCACTGGTTCTTGTATAACGATATTTTTGAATATACTTAAACTATGAATCTAAAGTCATGTGCATATGCTATCTTTAAGCCTTAGCTTATAAATAAGACAGTTTTCCAAAATTTGACTCCAAAATAAAAATAAAGCTTCAACGTTTTCTCAACTTTCGTCATATTTATGAAGGCTTTAAGGCTTTAGAAATGATACATTTGAACAAAAAATAGCTTAGCTTTTAGATACCCATAAGACAGAGCTTTAGTAAACTCCACTTCTAAGGAAGAGAGCGAGTTAAAAGTTCAACCGGAAAGAAATATATTATATAGTAATTCGTGCGACTTGATTTGGTTGTGACTTCCCAGGTAAACAGCCGGACTTCACATCATTATTAGAGCAGTGCCAGAATTTTAATGTCTTCTGTATGGTCGGTTCTAAGGACGGGATTTCTGTTGAGTGTGCCTTTGTCACCGACGTGGATAGCTCAGAATTCAATTTGCGTCGCCTGTGTTTAGTATTTACTGCTGGATTAACTTTAGTTAAGCTCACCCTTGACTTGCTCTCACGCTCTCGTTAAGTAGTGTGCTCGACTCGAAGAGCGTAGTTATGAGCCTGCAGAATGTATTAAGTAAGCACACTCTTGTTCAAGGTATTACTGTGAGATATCATAAACTATCGTTATATGGTTGTATCGTTATGATCTGTTGAGTTCTGTGCCATGTCGGCATAGCTGTCAAGAGCGCCGTCTTGGCCTAGGTTGCATTGGAGCATAGTCGCGCTCGCTCCGATCTCTATATTTTTTTCTACACCTTGATGCACTCTCTTCGGCAAGCAGATTGGAACCAGGCAAATGAAAAGAAACTCCACCTAGTTAAGCCACTCTTTGGGGATTGGCACAATCTCCCGTCCTAGTCTCCGAGATGAAGTGCTCCTGACGCATTTACGTATCGGACACTCTTATCTGACTCATAGATTTGTGCTGTGTTTCTTATACTTTCCGTATTGTGAATAATGCATTATCCCATTGAGTATTTGACATTCTCATTGAATGCCCCAAATATTCAGAACTCAGATAACGTCATGGACCCCCTCATATCCTTGACTCTGTACTGGCGGGTGACATTGGTTTTATTTACCGTATTCTCTCTTTTGTCTACGCCTCTGACCTAGCTCACGTTCTCTGAGCACTTTAGTTTCTCGTCCTTACGTTTATTTCTGATATAATTTTAACTTTTCCTCTAAAATTCTATTCTGTTATTATTTATTGTTTTTGTTATATATTTTGTCTCTCATATTTATTGCTTTAACTCTATAGTTACAATTTCCTTTCTGCAGCATTTTGTAGCTTTCTTATGTTTTGCTACAGTCATTTCAATATTTATTTCCGGCAGCCCATACAGGAGCAGTCGTGTATATCGTGGCAGGGTCAAACGGACTTGCTGCTAACGTCCCCATTCAATTCTGATCATTCATTCATTCATGGACGGTGTTTATTTGCTACCAAATAAAAAAAATAATAATCCAGTTGATAGCCCACCTTTCATACTTAAGCACAAGTTCCAGTGTCGCGTGCATATAGCAAGATTTTGTTTTACCCATTTTTTTTTTTTTTTTTTTTTGTATTTATAATTATTTTCCTATGAAATTTACCAAATGTATACATTTCCTGATTATACACATAATATCAGTATTAAAAGTACCCTGCAAAATCATAATCAAATTATATTCTTACAAGAAGACAGTTATATGCGACAATAATTTTGGACATGAGTTTACAATTGTGTTTCATGCTGATATAGTCCGCGTCACTCGAATTGGCGTATGACGTCAACCAATATGGTTGCAGCGCGCTTTCTTGCCAAACCTTCAGCGACTTGAGTTGATTTTGAGTTTAACGTCATGTTCAGCAGCGAGGTTATATGAGACGTGGACCTACTGATTAACGTGGAATCTGAACCACATGAGCTCCCACCGGAAACCTTCAATGAGGTATCTAATTATTCGTAAAAAAACATAAATATGAACAAAATCAATTACGAAAGATTGAGTTCCTCACTGAAGGTTTGGAATCAGTGCACTGCGAGCTTATTGGCTGACACCATACGCCAATTCTGGTGACGCGGACTATAAATGATAATCCATCTATAACAGCACCCTATGGGAATACATGGTTTACCATTTCTTCAGATCAACTGGATAAATCACCTCCATCGGCGAACTCGATCACTAATTTTCGACGCTTTACCTTCCGGCAAAAATTGATGGTGATTCATTAAGTAATCCTTGCGGTGTGTATGTATTCCAGACGGACGGACAGTCGTTTTCTTTGTCTCGCGGACGGACGAACAAATGGACAAAATGAGGTAAATATGTAAAAGAGTTTATTTGGTAAACTGAATTCCTTAAAAATAAATATGTTCAGTTCTTATACAAATTGCAATAACGTAAAGCTTAAAACATTATTATTATTATTATTATTATTATTATTATTATTATTATTATTATTATTATTATTATTATTATTATTATTATTATTATTATTATTATTATTATTACTATTATTATTAATAATACTAATACTAATACTAATACTAATAATAATAATAATAATAATAATAATAATAATAATAATAATAATGGAGAAATGTTACTTGAAATTTTAGGTAGGGGAAATACATTCAGTCTACTCAGGCGCAGGAGCCATGACAACAGTTCTTGTTAGTGAACCTCTTCCGCACTTTATGTAGTACGAAAGAAAGAATAGCAAAAATAAGAATAATGAAGTTAATGAAGTTATTCCTTTTACCTTTGACAACATGCTCTGTAAATATGACTAAAATATTATACCTTGTTATTTTTGTGCTTTGTTCTCTTTTACTATCTTATGCCATGGTTGTAGGGAGTATTTCCTGAAGATACTATGGAAACACATTTTAGTAAGTAGGGTTCTGACAAATTAAGGCACTTTGTTTCATATTGCATGCCTCCAGACCATGTTGACATACAATTTAGAGAAAGGGATATAGTAAAAATAAATCATAGATAATATACATATAATTAAATGTAGAATATATGTAGTACAACTATTGTAATTTTCTTGCATGCATAATGAACAATTGTCAATCGACTATTAGATGAAGTTGTATAAAATACTTTTTCACAGGCATTTATATTGTGAAAATATATTGCGTTACTTCCCAGTGTGTCAGAGCAGTTCAGTATGGATGAAGAAGTATATTGAGTATATTCAGTGAAGTATTGCTTTAGTATATTGTTGTACGTAGCATGCTGCATTTCTATTTTCTTCTAGAAAAAAAAAATGTAAAACTCGCAAATTACTTAGAGACTGAGATCAGTACATTCAGTTGTATAGTTAACATATTTAGTGCATTCAAATGTTCGCATATAATATTTGAATGTGTTTTATGTATGCGAATTAACCTTCTTATTACCAAGCTCATTCGGCTAAGTAAGACTGATGTTGCTGAAGGCTAGGTTCTCAAAACATGTAAATTTCGTTATATTTATATGTTTGTAGCTCAGGCTATAATAGACTTATATGCACAATACAAGAAGCAAAACATGCAAAATCGGGGTCGTTTTAACTTCCTCAGCGCCCTAGGCACTTCCAATTGTTACGCCCCTCCACTATTTCACGAGCATCCCCTCCTTCAGTTATTGCTGTGCCAGTTTTGTTTCGGTAGGGATTTTTTGCTCTCTTACTCTTTTCCCTTTCTTTATTTTCGTTCTTTGGAGATTCTTTCCATTATCCACCACCTATGGACCCGCTGTGTGACATATGGACCCGCCGACCGGGCGCAGCCATGATGGTTACTAACAAACACTGATAATTGCTGCTAAATAAGCAAGTGGCACTATAATCCCATGCATGTACAGGAGATTGGAATTTATTGGTCGCGCTTTTAATAATAATAAATTGAACTTATCAGAAGTATATTATAAAGGTAACCAAGAAAGTTCTGTCACTTTTTCACCCACCACCTTTGAACATCGATATGTCACGTGAGATGTAGCAGGAAGATCAAATATAGTCCCCATCAGCATCAACGACCTTCTGCCAATGTTCTGCAAGGTCTTGGATTCCATAGCGGTGGATCTTGGTGGGCCGTGAAGCGAAGAAGGTGTCAAGTACATTTTACACCTCTACTAGGAATTTGAACTGACGTGCTCTAAGGTGATTGTCCAAAAAATGGAGCAGGTGATAATCAGACGGTGCAATATCCGGGGAGAATGGCGGATGCAATAGTGTTTCTCATCCAAGCCCGGAATGGTGTCCCGGGTCACCCTAACCACGTGGGGCTTAGTGTTGTTCTGTAACAGGAGGACCCCTTTGCGATTCAGAAGTGTTTTTTTTTGTTAGTTTTTCTTGAACACTGCTCAACTCCTGACGGTACACAGTTGCATTGATGCTCTGACTAGCTGGCAACAGTTCCCACACGATGCCGCAAGCAAGTCACCAAACACACAGGAGGACCTCCTTCTGGTGCAGTGCTGGTTTCGGCTGGTTTGGAACCGGTTCATGGAATGCTAACCAATGATGACGGCGCCGTGGAGTTTCGTACGGGACCCACTTCTCATCACATGTCAACATCCTGTCCAGAAGTGACTCTTTCCTCAGACGAGACAGCAAAGAAACACAGGTTTCTGCTCGAGTTGCCTTCTGGCCCGGAATCAAATCATGTGGGATCCATCGACCCAACTTGTAGTGCTTCTCAAGTTGATGAAGATGTTGCCGAATGGTATCTCCACTCATACTGAATTGTAGTCCAACTTCCTGACATGTCTGGCCACTGTTCGCCTCAATTGCTGCCTGAAGATCTTCATTTTGTACATGTGTTCGTCTTCCGGCACGTGATGCATCTTAAAATGTTTCGTCACCGTCCTTAAATTTGTTAAGCCAAAGCTGCACTGTCCGCGTAGTCACGACACCCTCACCAAAGGCCTGGCATATCTACCGTCACACTCTAGCTGCGTTTGACCCCAGTTTGATCTCCTACATAATACACGCCCTTGTGACACTCTGTGGAGTTCCCATGTTCACTCTGTCCTTACAGAAGTTTAAGGTGTAACTGAGCTGCCACAATCAGGAAACACCCACACCAACAGCTGACCTTCATTTTATCTCCATTAGCAAGGGCCAATTGAACACAGACCTCCACAACAAGCGACAGAACTTTCTTGGTTACCTTTATATAATTGTTGTTGTCTTTCTTTTTTATACTTTCATCATGTTGATATTAAATTTATCATATTAAGTGACAAGTTAGTAGTTTTAAATGGACGGAAGTTGTATTTATAGGTTTCTCGTAAATTACTATAATTAAAAAGTGCACAAGGAATCACTTCCACATTATCGGCTTTTGTCCGCTAATAGCAGAAAACACGCATTTTTCCACATATAAGTACAGTTACTAGTTTGTTTTCACCCTCACTCCAAGTTATCTTCAGACAACTGTTCTTAAGTAAGCCTATTGTTATTTATCAAATAATATAAATCTCTATTTTCAATTAACAAAAGTAAAATTATACCTACCACATTTACTTTAGCCACGGAGACCTAGTATGTTTGTAACCAGGTAGCTCAACTGAAACCGAAATGACGTTTTCTGCACCAGCGTATTTCATTTTTTCTCTTTTCACCCTCCAATTTTTGCGCCCCCAAATCTTTTGCGCCCTAGGCACATGCCTAGTGTGCCTAAGCGGAAAAACGGCCCTGCGCAAAATAAAACAATTCATTTTGATTTCACATCGTCGCTTTTAGTAGTGACTCTATATGACATGTGGGCCTACAGTTTAACGTGATATTCGAACCACATGACCTCTCGCCAAAGACCGAACTCAGGTCTCCCACGCCTAAGGCATGTATGTTAAACACTTAGTCATGAGGGAGCTCTAATTAGAAACACATACTTTTTTCTTAATGGGATTTGCCTTCCGTACCCCAACAAACCATATACATGATACATATGAATATATATGCAAGTTGTTTTAAAACAACACCAACAACGTTTGGGAGGTGATTCCTGACACCAAGATGAGACAAACAGTATAGACCAACCTGGGTGCACAAATGCTTCCTTTCGGATGTATAGGCTGCCGAAAACTTGTAAAAATGAACTTGAAGGTCCATAACTCCAAAAATTTGGGACCTACCGTACTCGGGCTAAGACGTCACTTAGGAACTAATGTGTGTGTTATCCACAAATGCATGTTTCGAAATTCTAAGATACACACACAACAGTTTTTTTTTTGTAGAGGGGGTTCGGCTACGGACATATAATCTGAAGTATTCAGCAACTACATCTATAAAAATTGTTGTTGAAGTACTGTAGGATTCTGAAACTTGGATATTTGGATAGGGCACATACTATTTATTAAATGAAGTCTTGACTCGACTACGGCAGGTCTCATAGTTTTGGAGCTATGGACCTTTAAAGTTCTTTTTTGTTATTGTTGTTGTTGTTGTTGTTGTTTTCTGCAGCCTGTAACTCGGAAAGGAAGCATTTGTGCACCCAGGTTGGTCTATACTTTTCGTCTTATCTTAGTGTCAGGAATCACCTCCCAGACGTTGTCGATATTGTTTCGAAACACCCTGTATATATATATATATATATATATATATATATATATATATATATATATATATATATATATATATAGGGTGGACCATTTTAATCAATCCACGGAAATATCTGAAAAAATGATAAAACGTAGAAGAAATTTTTGAAGTACATTTTATATATTACTAAGGGGGAAAACCAATTCCGCCAAAAGTACCCCTCCTCACCCCTCGTAAATGGGGGTAACGGGGGGTAACTTTGAAATGTCAAATAGGAACATGGGTCGAGTAATACCTCATTCGAAAGGTCTTGGAAAACTAAGTAACGCTGTACCAAAAGATGTTTCATATTTGCACCAGTTTCAAAATGGCCGCCATGATATAGTTCGGAAACTCCAGTACCCGTAGTATGAAAACCATGGCAGGTAAATAAATGGAACAAAATTGAAATACGTAAATATCATAAGGCATATCGTGTAATGTAATCCCTCTGATCCCAGTGACCTCCCTGAAGGGGTCTTGGGGGCTAACTTCAAAATTTCAATGTCCGACCGGACAAGGGTTCGGGCGTACGCTTGACCTACCCAATGCTGTTTGGAAGGCAGACTTCATGGGTAGAGAATTGGTGCACTGAGTTAATGCGGATGGCCACAGTTACATTTTGATTAACTATTAGCACTCATCTCATATTGTGAGCTTGAGAGACGAAACCGTGTGTACGTATATCCCCGAAATGCTTTCTGAATAACCAGCACGCATTGCATAAAAGTTTCTGTGGCGACGGAGATTAGCAAATTCACACGTTTGTAAGTTCCAGCAACTGCATTAATCGACAACTTCTTTCGTATAACGTTCCTTCTGTTTTCGCATCAAATCATACTCAGCCATACAGATATGCGTTACCATTCAAATAAAATTTCATATTTTTTTTTTTTTTTTTTTTTTAGTCAGTTCAGCGTCATCCTTACAAACAAATGTTTCAACCACACCATACCTATTTGTAGCGTAGCCTTAATTAGCGAATTAAAGTAGAGTTCTCATTTGTGGCAAGAGCCCTTTAGGGAGGCCACTGGTATCACAGGTATCACACCATCCGATATGCCATATGATATTTGCGTATTTCAATTTTGTTACATTCGTTTACCTTCCATGGTTTTCATACTACGGGTACTGGAGTTTCCGAACCATATCATGACGGCCATTTTGAAACTGGTGCTCCATATGAAACATCTTTTGGTACAGCGTTACTTAGTTTTCCAAGACCTTTCGAACGAGGTATTACTCGACCCATGTTCCTATTTGACATTTCAAAGTTACCCCCCGTTACCCGCATTTACGGGGGGCATGGAGGGGTACTTTTGGAGGAATTGGTTTTCCCCCTTAGCAATATACAACGTGTACTTCAAAAATTTATTATGTGTTTTATCATTTTTCAGATATTTCCGTGGATTGATTAAAATGGACCACCATACATATATATAATAGTGATTTATTTGTGGATTTTGTAGAAGAGGGAATATTTATGCAAGATTGTGTTCTGTATAACAGAGCAACTTTAAAGTGGGGCTGGGACAACGTTATTTTTAAACCTACCTACTTTGAAATTATGGTACATGTTTGATAAGATTTGGTTAGATTGCATGCATTTGGATATATTAGATTGCATGCGTTAGTTACCTTTCTACTTTTCGTCCTACTGCTGAGGGCAAGTGTAGAACATACAGTAAAAGCTTTATAGTTGCATTGCAATCTGCACACCTTGTCATAACAAGTGTCACACTCCTACGTAAAAGGGTTTTGCTATGACAAGTAATTCTTTAGTCTGTTCTAATTTGGTCCTTAAAGACCAAATTCCGCGCCCGAACTATAAATACAACAAAAGGTAAGAGTTTACTTTGGGCAGAACAGTGATAGGTACACAAATACTTGAGCCTAATTTTATTAAATAGAAGGGGGGAAACGCTACTAAACGTCATTCTTCATTATCATAAATGAGTTTTAGTACCATTTTGCTCCTTGTACTTAATAAAATTAGAATCAGGTGTGTGTACACCTATTAATGTTCTACTCAAAGTAAATTTTTGGCCAACAAAATATGCTGGCATTAAAATGAATCCAGAATTGAACAAAGACAGGGTTAAGCTGAAGCATGATTTACGGCGTGTTATCTAACACTGCCTTTAGAAATTAACAATACTTTCACACCGTACCTCACTTTAGAATAGTGTAGCAATACGAGGTTGTTTTACATCGGATACCGTCATTTTCCCAATTGGTATGTTAGTAGTAGAACGATGTTCATTTTTTATCCAGCTGACGACATACTTTTCTGCATTGAACGAGGTAATATCTGGCTCATTAAAGTTTATGAAAAGAATAAATTCCAGGGTTTTACAGATAAATGGTTTCTAGTTTCAGTATGCTGGAAATTTAAGCTGGAAAAGCCTCTCTCACACTCTGCAGAAGAAACTGAAAGACCACTGATTTCCATGTTAAGATTTTGTAGATTTGGGCCAATATTAGGTTTCATCTTATGCTCTTGAAATTCCTGCAGAATTTTGGCTGAATCATCAGAGGACAATTTTAATTCTTTTATTTTTTTATTTTATTTTATTTTCAAAATTTGCATTACTTCTTTGTCGGCGTTTAACTTTATTGCAGACAATTCTTCTCGCCAATTGGATTGTAGCAAAACCTCAGCTCCACTGAATGTTTCGAGCGTATGCTATATGCTAAACCCTTGCAATCTAATTTTCTGATACTTCCCAAGAGAATTGTCTAGTGAGACTAAGGGTTTTGCCAATGAGATTCCACAAAACTGACCAGTTTCTTCAAACTGACGTAATTGTTTCATGGACATGCCGCCTTTTTCTTTCAACGCTTCCAGAACATTTACAGTTTTTCAATTTTGCTTATTACCTGTATAAGGCATGCAGACCTTTCTTCTAGAAACAGGCTAGGATATGTAGCGGTTCCAGCGCATCTCGGATCATGGACATTTCATAAACAAAATTTCATTTTGAGCTTTACGTACAGATATGAAAATATTGCGCACTGCTGAAAGCTTTTCTGCAAATTTGTAGAAGCTTCTCGAAAGTGTTCCACTAGCGCAGGGTAGGACTTCCGCAATGCTTCTACTGAACGGTATGAAGAGCCTAACCACCGTACATCAAAAACTTTAGTAATATTATAGAACCGAATACCTAGTCCTTCTGATAATTCGATTTCTCGCCTGTTGTTCGGGGACATTGAGTAAACACTGTGCAATCGCTCTACAAGGCTTTGAAAATGAAGCATATCTGAAATCGTATTTACAACGTTGTGAACAGCCAGTTCCAGCTTATGACTCATGGAGTGAAACACGAAGAAAGTGGTGTCTAATTCTCGCTGGAGTAAAGAAACAGCAGCATTTATTTCGCCTTGCATGTTATTAAATATTTGCGCCATCAATACAAACTACTATATGTCTTTCTCGTAATATCATTTTGGAAAGATTCATACTTTCACATATTTTAACTATGGAATCACAAACCCCTCTGCCTGTTGTTACCTATAACTCAAATAAACCTAAAAGTATATTGCTACACACCTGATTAACTACAGTACGGATATACACAATTAGAGCAGATTTATGGGAAACAGTGGAGGATTCATCTATCATTAGCGCGAAGGGTTCATCGGAATTCGCAAGATACTGGGTCATTTTTTGTTCATTTCTGTAGCTACAAAGTCAATAATATTTGAACACGTTACATTAGAGTAGAGGTTCATTCCATTTATTTCTTATTATTTAATAAGATACACGGTAAACGACAGACGATTTTGGGCAATAACATGGGCAGTTCTAAATATCACAGTTGTATTTTTAACACGAATTTCATTCACAATTAACACGAAAGCCCCTTACTTTGTGTACCGGAATTATTGCCTTTTAATCGTCAGGAGCTTTTCCTGTATTAAAATATATTCTAATATCCATTTCCTTATGTTCTTTTCAAGGTGTTTGTCAACGAGGACTGCTAACGAAGACTACCAATTCACAACTGCAGTGACTGCTCACTGATACCTGAAAATGTTTTATTGTTGTTATTACTGTGCTACTCAGATAAAGTATGATAATCAGTGATATCGGCTGCAAGATTTTTCTTCGGGAAACAATTCTATAAACAAGACCAGCATAGCTCGCGACAATAAACATACTAAAAAAGTAAAAAATTGTTATTAAAATATGGAGCTGAATTATTGTACTTTAAAACATATTGTATAGCTTAAGAAAGGTGAAAAATATCTTCCCAGGCTGCGAAGATAGAATTAAACCTAGAGACATTGAAACCAAAACTTAGAAGGGGAAATTCCCAGGCTTCCTCGGCTACAAATAAATCCCTGGATATATATATATATATATATATATATATATATATATATATATATATATATATATATATATATATATATATATATATATATATATATATATATATATAATATGAATCAGAACCAATATCGCTCTCACAGTCATTTTGTTACGGAGGACAGTATCAAACACCATGAATGCCAGTTCTGCAAATTAGCTTTCCAGTGTTATTTATACAAACTAGTTTCATTGTTCATTGTTCCGCATTCAATTACATCTAATTTATACAAACGTGTTTAACATTACAGCAATGCATTTATTTATGTTATATACAGACTTTAGAAGATCAGTGACGGGTCGTTATGCTTTGGTGCGAAGTGTTTCGGGTTTCATCCTATTTCTTGTAAACTTTTAGAGCTGCTTCGTGTCTAAGTAGTTAACATACACACCTTCGGCGTGAGAGATCCAGTTCGATTCCCGACGGGAGCTTATGTGGTTTGTATTTCAAATTAATCACCAGGTCGCGTCTCATACAGCCTCACTGCTGAAAGGGACGTTAAAATTAACTCAACTCAACTCTTGTAAACTTGCAATAGACAACAACTTATGCGTTGTGTGATTTTATTATTATTATATTTCACTATATTAATTCTAATAATTTCACTACGGCTGACATTTTACTTTTAGTATTATTTTGCACTACCGAATAGTGCGCAAACGAAGGATGTTACAGGAAATGCGTATAACATTTTTATGTATTGTATTTTTGAATATTATAGTAACATCTTATTACAGTAAAAATTGCAGAATTTTAACCTATAATTTGAGCCTACTGTATCCTTCAAAAACGTAGAATTTGCTTTATACCTTGGCATTACTATTAGATATAAACTTATCGTAATTTGCGTTTCTAATCTTAATTTGATGTTTCATAAACAGTCACAATGACTGCTCATATTATGCACCATTGACCTAACTTCGTCGATCTTAACCAAATTGAGCATATCCATAGATTTTGAACAGTGAGTATTTACGATTTTGCTTCGGGACTTTGCTAGTTTTATTCCTGGAAATGTGAAAATTCTGCAAGATATTTAGTTTACTTTAAAATAGTAAATAACATTTTAGGGGATGGAGCTTAAGCTCGGAAGCCCACCTTAAATACGCCACTGATCTTGACCATTTGGTAGGAATTCGAAATATTTTTATGTGAAGATATGTAACTACCGAATTATTGCTCATCAATGTTGAAGTTTAGATTTAAAAAAAATCACTAATAGATATTTAAAATAATAATTAGCGGAGAATGCATTAAACAAATTCCATCAACCGTTAAAACTTTGAGACGTCAGGAAATAAAATGTGCAGCTATAAATAATAATAATAATAATAATAATAATAATAATAATAATAATAATAATAATAATATAATGTGAGAATAAACATTCATTTCTTTCTCATTAGGAAAGGTCTAAATTAGTTATGAATCTTAAAATAAATAAACGCATGCTTCATTTCCAGCGATACCTACCTATCTGATGCTCATAAATGTCATTAGCGTGCAGATAATTTGACGATTTCAAACAACAAGAACGATGTAATTGCAACTTAAAAACTGAATTGTGACTGCATCAATTCAATTGCTTCAAAATAGGATAAGTACCTTAGTCATATTTAGGTTTGAGCATTAATATTTATGTAACTATATGTTGGTTTCTACACGAACTATGTTTTTTATAAATGTTAAATGCAAATTGCATTCATTAAACACGATTTTAACTTACACTGTCCAACAATCTGAAGGCTCAGGTGCAATATATATATATATATATATATATATATATATATATATATATATATATATATATATATATATATATATATATATTGTAAACTACGTAAGTTTTTAAGTTATACTTTAAGGATCTTTCTTGAGACTTTCACTCTATTACAGCCTGAATATAATTTAGATCATATATCACATCTTTTATCTACTAAGGTTTCTATAAGTTCAAAAAAAAAGAAAAAAAATGCAAAATACAGCTTGATAATATAGGTTAAAGAATGAAATCCCAATTGGAACAGAGTTCTCTATTAAAATTATACAGTACATCATCCGTTCTGGTTCATTGTTTCGCGATGAATAATAAGAATCAAAAGTTATATGACGTGGTAAGCTTTCGAAAGCGATCTGGAATTACGAGATAAAGAAGAAAGACTAGCTGAGATTTCAGTTCTTCCTTCTCGCTTCTTTGTGAAGAAAAAATGAAAGAGCAAAAGGGGGAGAATCATCGACAGTTCTAAGTACACTTCACTTCCATGAATCTCTCTTCAATAGCAAGATGGTTATTTGAAAGTCGTGGGGCCACTTGTATCCGAGGTCAGTATTCTCTTCACCGCATTCTTCGTCATTCAAAATGATTTGGAGATGAAGAGGGATTTTTTATTGGCATCCGGATGCTAGAAATAAGAAAAAGAAAAACGCTGAGCACGAGAGAAAAACAGTAATTTGGATCCAAAGAATAAAAGGCTCATAAAAGAGAAGCACGGCTTATTCCAAATGCATTGAATTAGAATAATACAGTATGAGCCCTGCAAAACATTTTTTTTTCTTTTTATACGCATATTCACAGATTTCAGAAATCGTTTATATATACACTTGTGTGCAAAACTTAAGGCTGGAAGTAATTTTCGCAAGTGATGTCACTCGTAAGTGGCATAGATCGGTGAAACTTGAACCATACATATAAAGTAGTGCTACAGTATGATACAGAAAATAGCACATATATACTAGTGCATGCGATCAAAAGAAGAAAATTGCACTTTCATACACATACTATAGCTAACACAGGATGCACTGTGACTCATGGTAGCCCCCCTGACAATACAGAGGGAGTGATTTGGTTATTAGAAAAATATGTGATCACCGCAAACACTGATACATGGTCTAGAGCTTACTACCACGCTTCTCTCAAGATTTATAATGAATTGATGATGAGGTTAGAAAACATTTCGGTGAGAAAAAGAAACGCACAGACATTATCATAGACAAAGACGGGATAACGCTTATAGAAAAGAAGCAGATAACAAGAAGATGGGAGGAATACATTGAACAACTCGACAGAGAAGACATAGTGATTGAAAAAAGATATAGAGAAGGAAGACGACGTTGATGGAAATAAATGGACTCATCCCTGGGAAAAGAAGGATAAGTAAAAAATGTGATTTTACAGGAGAGCTTTTTTTGTTTTGTTTTTAACCCCTTTCTGCATTTTTTTTTCTTTTAGCGAAAGGAAACTAAGCAGTATTGGAAATCCTCATATGGGGACTTGAATTTTAGACTTTTCACCTAATTCCGACGAGAAATAAGTAAGTGTCATATATGACACACTTACAACTCACATAGAGCATGCCAGATGACACCAAAATATCTTATTCGTACACGTCAATATCTCACACAGCAGACAAAACAGTCATCTGATGCCTTTGATTAATCACAAAAAAGCTAAAGTGAAAAAAGGGTATGAGCCATATATGGCACAGCATGCGGTAAGGGGTTAAGATGTTTTGCTGGTAAAATGGAGCTGAAATCAGTAATTATAATTACTTTTATGCATAATATTACATTTAATACAGAAAATAAATTATAATTTTTGTTCATTACCATTTTAAGTGACATCTCTTTTTGACCACTGTTATATCTGACTTATCCTCTTTTGCTCATTCGTACATTTGACTTATCTTGTTATTATTTCTGATAAATATGACAACTCTTTCTGGTCATTATTTTTGTCATTTATTAATACAAGAAATGAAACAAAATAGTTACTATTTACTAGTTTCTATTGAAACCTAGTTAAGGAGTTGCTACAGTAATAAGGATATGAAAAGTATGATGGTGACTTACGTAGTATGCAACTAAACATTCATACATGAAAACAGAAAGCTGCACCAATCACTAAACACAGGACTTTATAACACTTACTGACTGCTAGTCCTCATCACTGAGGCCTGTTATTATTGAAACACAATATGAGTTGCTACAATAATAAGGATACGGCATCAAGTATCATGACTAATACAAAACTAAATATTTACATCATGAAAACAATGAAAGAGTTGCAGCAGTAGCTAAACATCAGACATTAAAACTCTTGACACGGGTTAGTCCTCGTCACTTGAAGATGAGTGTGGACCGCAATTTTTTTTCTTGAGAATATGTTTGTAAATTTTGATAGAAATTGTGAAATATACAATCATATAAATGGTAGCAAGGGGAAAAGATCATTCTTTTTCTTTTCCGAAATTGGTTTGGGTCCCTTATAACAGTTCATAATTTCAAGACACACACTTAGTGTGATTCCATACAAAGTGTTCCCCGTCTTCGTTCTTCTTGCGGACTACTAGTGACTCCTTTAAAATTGCAGAAAAATCAAGAATCTTTCTTTTCCACTTCAACCAGTGTAAATGGCTTCTTAACAGATCAGTCTGCACGAGCAGATACCAGTTTCTTGGGTTAAAAATTTGATGATCACTGAAGGCACGTTTTTTTCCCCTTTTTTTTTCTGTATCATTTCAATCACTGAATGATCATAATCAGATTCTAAAATGAGTGTCCTTGTATCATGGATTTATGGTCTACGGTTTCCAAATGTTGGATGTTTTGTAGTGCAATGGATAACATAGCATAATGTAATTCCTAACGTAAGATCACTTGCATGATGTAATTCTTAATTTGACCAGCTCATGTATCACTCTAAAATGTTACACGCTTCACATCAGGAGACAGGTTACCTAAATGCTTGGAAATGAATGATGTTTCATTTGCTCCTTTTGCAGCAAAAGATTCATGCCACATGCAGCAGGTAACTTCTTTGATATTGCAAGGTATTGCAATCATGAATAGTTAAATTATAGGTCCATAGCTGTCTTTTGTAAAACGAAAGAAATGTTTGCAAATTTGATGTCAGCAGACACTGCTACAAATCCAATGCAAATAATTTCATTGATGTGCCACTTTCTACCGCTTCTTTATCAAAACTTTTTGCCTCATACGTCTTATCTGCTTCATATTTATGCTGAGTAAATTCTTCTTCCAAGCCTCCAACACTTTCAGTTTCATGTGAGACATGTCACACTTGTGACATATATCACACTTTGGCTTTTTAAACGATAAATTGACGGAATGAAAAATTGTTACATAAGTAGTCATGCTTACTGGATGACTGCAGATTCATAATATAGTATGTGAATTGTACTGATTTGTAAATGAGGAGGTAGAAATTTATTTTGATAATGCTTTCTAGAATAGTGTATTTCATAGGATGGGAAGGACGTAAAATATAATGTGATTTCTGGCCATTCTCTTGTACTTATCAGACAGTTTATTTGCTGGGGATGATTTCCCTCTCATGCATCTTCCTGTTGTGGAACAAAGAGAACCCTGTTTCTTGGCGAGTACTACTTCAACGAAAGAATTATTCTCTCCAAGAACTTTAAGAAAACAACCTTTGCATAGAACAGTATTTCTCCCATGTACTTTCAAAGTATGAGAGTGAGTAATCTGTACTTACGTTTGTCTCCTTCCACCTATACAAGTAGCATTTTCTCTTGTTCTGATTAGGCTAGACACATAAGCTATCCTTTTGTCATGGCCACCCAATACCCAGCATTCTTCAAACACTTTCTGGTTTTCACCGTTTGTTATTTCATCTTTACATTTCATTCTACATTGTGGTAAGAGAACAGTTTTTCTTTCTGGTCTCAATTTCCTGCTTGGAGTTTTGTATTCCTTGTCAGTATTTCCAAGAGCTTTACGTTCATTTTTGACGGCCCTGCTATGTCATTTGACAACATATTTTGGTAATGAGCACCACTGAATGAATCTTTGTCAGATGCCTCTTTTCGTAGTACAGATGGTTCATAACTGCCAGCATGTTCGAGATATGATTCCAAGGTAACATTTTCAGTGCTTCCTTCATCATAGTTTAGGGTATCAGATGTGAACTCTGAAATGAAGTCGTTAAATAAGGTATCAGTGTCAGTATTATTAAACTATAGTAAATTATTTAAAACTGTAAAATTATTTAAATACAAACTTGAAAACAAAGAAGCAACTACGTATTCAAGCATCATGTAAAAGTAAGTAATTTTATGTTTCACATGACAGTGATATTCTTCTGAAAACTGACAAATTTAACCTGGAAAATAAAAAAAAAAAATTCCAATTTTAGTAACAAATACAAATAATTGACCTGGCCCATACTTTCGGGAGCTGTTAATTTGTAAAGAATAACGTGCCACGAGCCTACCTCGGAATTTGAAAAGAGACAACTACGAGTTTAATCCTTAACTAAACCTCGTTAATTTTATGTATCAGATCTTAGTGGTTTCCTTCAGGAAATGACCTCAGAAATAAATATTTATGGAAAACATAAACAGATACTTGCAGCAAGATGTCTCTCAGACTGCAACTCACTGTACTGCGCAGAACAATGTTCAATCTCCAATTCAGTCACTCACTTCAGACATTTTCACTGCTTCATTTCCACCACTAATCAGTTCAGAGTACTCTGCATCCTCTGTACTAACAGAAATGCTAGCGTTAAATATCTTTCATATTCTTTTCGGCAGAATATCAGAATCGTCGTCTTTTTTCAACATTTCCAGAATTATATGAGCTCGCGAAGACGACATTCTTTTATCATTTAACAAACATCTAAACAATATTCTTGATTGCAGACGGCTTTTACAGAACGTACACTTTCCTGTACTTCTCCCTCAATACAAAATATATTTTTGTTGGCAAAACTGTAATCTGAGTTTTATAAATAATCTTATTGAAAGCGGTATTTTATAAAGATTTTCACTATTGGAAGGTTGCCAAACTTTGCAGGTAAAGTAGCCTTAGAACACAAATAATATTCACTACATAGTAATAAATATTATATTGGGTAAAGCACTTAACCGACTTCTCATATTGAAAGCGGCCATTTATTTACTGTGCAAAACAAGATAAGTATATTTAACTGATTTTTTCTAAAGCAAACTGATACCTTCAGACCTAGCTGGTTAATGATTTAACGGTCTTCGCACGCAATCTTACGACCTAGTGTCTTGGAAATTATCTCAGAATATGCGGAATGGAAAGCTGGACATTTTGATACCAAAATCTTATTTTCAAAAAAAAAAAAAAAAAAAAAAAAGTTATCGTGTTTTTCCCGAAGATGAGTGAATTAGGACCATCAATTTTACAGTGCAAATTTGACAATGCTTTAATAAAAAGTGTAACATGGTAAGCCCCAGGAATACAGCAAATACCAACGGAAGTTATTGAGAACCTCGGAATGGCAAGAAAGAAGAAACTATTGGATCTTATTCATGAAATGTACATTTCGGAAAAAAAATACCAAGATACTTCGAAAAAGATGTATATTGGTACATATCCCGAAGAGAAAAGGGCACATAACGTTAAGTTTGCTCTCCCAGGCATCAAAAATACTGTGCAAAATTATCGCAAAGCGAATAGAATGACAAGTCGAATAACGGCTATCGGAGTATCAGTTTGGATTCAGGAGAAAAAGAGGAGCAAGGGAAGCGATACTGAGTCTACGGTTGATCATGGAACAGCACATCAGAATAAACGAGTCAATTGTGATAACATTTGCAGATATAGAAAAAGAAAAGCTTTTGACAACGTAGATTGGAATATCTTGTTCAGAGCGTGGAAGAATCTTAAAGTGGATTACAAAGACAGAATAATAATATACCAACTTTATTGGAACCAGACAGCTGTAAAAGGAATAGATCAGAAGGAAGCAAGAATAAGTAAAGGAGTGAGGCAAGAATGTGGACTTTCACTTCTATTCAACTTCTACATAGAAGAGGCTATGAAAGAATTCTTAGAGAAAAATGAGAAAGGTGTAAAAGTAAATAGACAGGTTTTAAGCACGATAAAGTTTGCTGATGACATAACACTGATAGCGTAGAACGAAAAGAACTTGCAGGAAGTACTCAAACTCGAACGATGAACTTGAAAGAACATGCAAAATGAAGATAAATAAGAAGAAAACGAAAGTGATAAAGTGCACAAGAGCAGGGCAGGAAGAGGCAAACGTACGGCTTGATGAAAAGAAAGTCGAAGACGTTAAAACGTTCCCCTATTTAGGAAGTCTCCTGGAACGTGAAGAAGTGAAAAATACGTAAGTTCCAGAATAACGCAGGATAAACAAGCATTCAATAAGAAAATATAATTGCTAACATCAAGAAATGTGTCGCTGGAATTTCGTAAATGATTTATTAAGACCCTGCTATAAAGCATGGCGCTTTACGGGTCAGAGACGTGGACATTGAGAAAAGCTCAGATATTCCAGCTGGTAGCAGTTGAAATTTGTTGTTGGCGCAGAATGCTGCGCATATCATGAATCAAAAGGAAAAGGAATGAAGATGTACCAAAGGAAGCTAATGAAGGACGATAGATCATGAAGATAATAGGATAAAGAAGAAACATCATACTTGTCCATCTTATTTGGCACTCCAATTGGATCGCTACGCTGATAGAGAGAAAGGCAGAAGGAAAACCAGGAAGAGGAAGACCAAGGATAGAATATCTAGATACAGCTACAAAGAAGAGGTCTTTTCAAGGTATAAAACAGCTCTCCCAATGAAGAGAAAATTTTTAAAATTTGAATATTGCCCATCAACGTATGGTTGAGGTGAACAAGAATAAGACACCCTTTCCGCCCGCAATTATTCTCATCCCCTTGCCGATGGGAGCTGAACAATGCAGCATAAGACCAAAAGGTCGGTAGGACCGAAAGCTTCTTAACAGACATACCGCCGAAAATTCAGCTCAGAAACATGTTTCGATTCTATACCGTTCTCGTCGTACGCCGTTTTTGGTTCTATGCCGATTCAGTCCTATGCCGTTCTCCTGAAATAATTTAACTTTTAATCGTGTACCTAAAAACAATATTTTATTATCTGTGTAATATGCGCTGCTATAAATTGTAAACTCTTGTCGGTCTTTATGCCTATGCGGGTTATATCTATAAACTGCGTACGATCGAAACGGCGTAGGACCGAGATGACATACAATCTTAACGATGCATGAATGACTAGAGCAAAGATTTCTTTCTTAGGAAAGCAACCAGGAACTCTGGCAATGCATTTTAAACTATAAGCATTACAAGATATTTAAAACATCAATATGAATGTGAGCAACAATGTAATCATTGTGTTAAATAGTAGTGGATGCAAGATACATTTTTTTTGTATGCTTAGTCAAGGAAACTTCATTTTCATATCTATGGACACATTATTATTATTATTATTATTATTATTATTATTATTATTATTATTATTATTATTATTATTATTATTATTATTATTATTATTCGTCTGCACTAAAATATTTACAGTTTGTTCGTGATAGGATATGCTCCGTACGTGTTTTGGATACTACAAGCGTATACTAGCATTGTGGCTTCCAGAATACATACGAAACATAAATGCAACGTGCTTCGTACATGATTACAGATCATGCTGTCATTACACGACGAACGAATGTATGGCTGACGCCCAAAAGAGGCTTCTAGTTTGGGTACTTTTTTCTTCTTTCAAATGTGTCTAAAGTTTAGTGCTAATGTGGGTCACTATTTCATGTTACTCCGTTACTCGTGTTACTACTTTCAAAGGATGAAATAGTGTCAGTGATTGCGTGAACATTCCAGGTGACCAGGCCAACGTTTTGGTATTGATATAATACTCTAACAACGAAGTCGCACAGACTATACAAAAACATACAGTCAAAGTTTTTTCTGTGTAACAGAAAGAAAAAAATCCACTTCTATTTCTCTCTTATTCTGCTTAATTCCCCAAGTTATATATCATTTCACCTCTAATGTCAGTTCTAGTGCACCAAGTCCGTCATTTATTTCCTCATGCACTATTGCTAATGCTCCACTACATACATATATTTGTTTACTACTACTCTGAAAATAATTCAGGCTTCGTACGCGTTGATTACGTGCCGAGTACAAACTGTAATACAGACTGAAAATATTCCACCTTTTCATTAGTGAGGTAAATCGAATATAAGATGTTCTTTTATTACTTAATTGGAAACTGTACACGAAGTTGCTGTATACTATATTGATAATACATTTGCACTTTTGATGGAGACTGAAATACATTTAGTATTATGCTCTTATTACCATTATTTTACGAGGGTCATTTAACTCGAATTGGCAACATAGTTCTGAAATGAATGCAGTGAATCACTCACCTCAAGAAGCTTATAATCCTTCGATGAAGTCTCCGCCAGCCTGTTGAACCCTTCGCCAGATGTCTGGTAAACCTTGAATACCTGTCAAAGCCCCATTATGTGAGAGGGCGTTGACAGTGCGCCCTAAGGCGCGAACAATGCCGGGAATGCGTTTGGAACGTTTGCCCCAGAGAGGTTCTTTCATTTTTGGGAAGAGATCAAAATATCAGGGGCTCACATCCGGGGAGTATGGCGGGTGCTCCAGTACCTCCCAACCCCATCGTTGTAACAGTCTGTACTGGATTGCCTGTATGGCATCTGTCATTGTCGTGTAGGAGAATTGGTCCAGACTCCAGGAGGTGTGGACGTTTGCGCCGCAATGTTGGTCGCAAATGGTGACTGAGGTATGAAGCATAGTATGCAGCATTGAGTACGCCCATTGTAACGCCCAGTGGAACTTGGTGTGACAGGATAATGTCTTCTTGGTCGAATGACATTATCATCACCACCTTCATATTTGCTGGCTCTTGCGTTTTCGGCTTAAGCTCCACAGCTTAAGCTTTTTCGGTCGTGGAGATTCTGGGTGGCGTCATTCGTTCGACTGACGTTTCAATTCAGACTCGCACGATCTTCTCCACGTTTCGTTACTTGCAATAATGCGGTGCAAGAAGTCATCACCTTTCTCATTCTAACGTTGAAGGTGTAGGCGCGCACATTCCGAACTATGCCACTCTTGAACCTCGGTCACAGCATGGGGTACCAATCTGGGTGCAATTTTGCGCATGCCAAGATCTTGTGTTAGCATGCAGAACACTGATCCGGAAGAAATGTTCAGCTCTTGCGCCAATTCACTACAAGTCTAGTGCCGATCACCGTCAAGCACTGTCCGTAGCCGTTCGCATATGCCCTTCACCGTGCATTTTGTCTGTTGACTGTCGTCCCGCCTGAAATGCTGCAACCCATCTCGCCACTGTCCGATACGGTAGAGCAGCTTCACCACAGGCCTCTACTAATCCTCGGTGAATCGTCCTAGCATTTCGCCTTCGTGCCATCTGCAATTTGATAAACACACGCTGTTCTGCAAGCGTGAACATTGCGTTAGGGTGGTATTTCACACAACAATCACTTTAACAATGTCTACTCGCCACACACACCGTAATATGGGACCTCAGCAGTGTTGAACTGACCCCTAAACATCAGGGTTGTTTTGCTTAAAACAAAATGTTTAAAACAAATGATTA
Organism: Thermobia domestica; assembly: GCF_964235325.1. NCBI lineage: Eukaryota > Metazoa > Arthropoda > Insecta > Zygentoma > Lepismatidae > Thermobia > Thermobia domestica. The sequence goes on along the minus strand of NC_137459.1, from coordinate 270,100,718 downwards.
AAACTTGTTTAAACAATTGATTTTGTTTAAAACACATTTTGTATACGTTTTAAACATTTTGTTTTAAACACGTGCATTTTTTAAGACTTGTTTTAAACATATGTTTATTTTTATTTTATTTTTGTAAAAACAATTATTTTTGGTGATCTACAATTTATTCTGTCTCTTCTTTCCCCTCATTTTTTACGTATTTTGTATTGTTTAAATGTATCTCAGTTAACTTGCAAGAAAGTGTCGTAGTCGAAGGTTGGACTACTTGTAGAACTGATAGTAAAATATAAATAAAATCACAGAAAATAAACAAAAGTTTATTTGCTAAATTGCGGTTCTGAAATTAAAATATCGCAGGCATTCGTTGATACAGTACATGTTGGTTCTCAGTCTCCGTACAACTTGGAATCGTTTAATATGAATTTTACGGGAAGAAAAGAAGGATCATTTGGATCAAATTTATTAAAGTAATTTAAACTCCATCAGATAAGAAAACGACCATACGAGCTCGTTGCAAAACATATAAGAAATGGTTGGTTTAGTTCGAAGAATGAAGCTTGATTATGAAAAATGCAATACTGTGAAAAAAAAACTGGAAACCCAAAAAATGGTAAAAGTGTTGATCCGAAAATTGCTTTTGATGATTCTGTCGTCAGTAATGTGGTTGAGATGTAACTGGAAACTTCAGATAAGAATAAATTTTGTATCAACAATATATGTTTCATTATATTATGAAAATTTTATTTCGTCCCTCTTCCCGACCTCAGTTCTAAATTTTCTTTAAAAAAACATGGCTTGTATGAAGCAACCAGGCGAGAAGCGCAAGGTATGGGAGTCGCCCGTGTAACTAACCATTAAAGTATGATACTTATTGTAACAACAGTGCAGAACGTCAGTGTATGGGACAATTTGACCTCAGTTTGTTCGTCTGTATGTATTTATGCACCACGCTACAGGGCACAATTTTCGGTCTTTTAACGTTAAATTTTGAGGGTAGAGGTACGAGACATCGGAATTTGCTATATAGATTTTTACTGCGATCCGAAGTAAAATTTCAAAATTAGCGGTTCGGATCCCACGTTAAACAAAAAAGCTGTGTCTCAAATAGCCTTGCTACTGATGCAAGACTGTAATCAATCAAACTAAACTTACTAATTTTATGGGTTGTAGAATAAATTTGGCTCCAACTCAATGTTTATAATATATATATATATATATATATATATATATATATATATATATATTGATATGGGGCGTTCAGAGCACAAGGGATCCTAGTCCATTTTCAGAAAGGTTCACTTTTCCTCAGCAAACGTAGTATCTTCGTAGCCAAAGGTACGGAATAAATGAAACAAACACCACGTGAAAGGGTGTGGACTAGAGTTTAATAGGACAACTGCTAGACAAGGGCGTTGATGGAATGGGGGAGGAGGGCTAATTTCTCCCTCCTTGCTCACAAATTTAAGATATTAACAGTATATTGCCCTGCACTCACATACGCTGCAACGTGGGAATGGTTAACAAGTCCAGCTCCGAATGCTATAATCAATGATGCATAATTACGTTAAACAAATGCAGTGTGTGTCATATTTTCACTAACACGAATCCGAGATGAAAGAAAGAAAAAACACATGACAAGATGCAATCTAGAATTTTATATAGTAATTATTGCTAGAGATGGGCGTTTGTTTCAAGGTCATCCGTCCCTTAACCTGAATTTCAGATTTTGGGGAAATTAATTCAGATTTAGAAACCTTTCGCTGAGCAAAGTCCAACATAAAATATTTGAAGTCCTTACACCGAATAAATACGGATTTTGATCACTTATGATCCATTTCCATTGGCCGTAAGGAGCTATAAGCTCAAGGATATTATAAAATAGAGGATCTGCCCTTACAACACAATCTTGAAGGCATACGTCAGTTTCCCCACCCCCTACTCTGCCCACTCCGCCCAATAAGATCGCCATGTTTTGAGCCATCAATCATGGCGGAAACGAAAGTAGCCAATTCAACAATGGATGAAACGAGAGTAGCCAATCAGACGTGACGATGCTCTTTTTTTGGCTTTATTGATTTAATAGGATAAAGATACGTATGGGCAGATTCTCTATTTTATAGGGGGCCGCGGTGGCTCAGTGGTAGAGCGTTCACCTCTGGTGCATGGGGTCTCGGGTTCAAACCCTGCTCCCGCCAAGTGAACTTTGTGGTGGACAAACACCGTGTGCGTGGGTTTTCTCGGGGTTCTCCCGTTTCCTCCCACTTTCTTCATTCCACCATTTCATTCATTTCTCATAATCACCGTCTCCTTTAGTCTAACCGGCATAACTGTGGGACGTAAAACTCAAAGATTTCATTTCATTTTCTCTATTTTATAATGTCCTTGTATGTATATTTTTTGGCCCAATGATTCCAATGGTGGCTCTACTTTCGAGTTTCAGTCCTGGTTAAAATTTTGGAAATTGGTCTTAAGCAACTTCCCAGTTTTAATCATATGTATGTTCTCCGTATTTATTCGGTGTAAGGACCTGAAAAACTTGTTCTGTTGGACTTTGGTTATCAAAATATTTCTAAAACTGTCTTACTGCCCCCAAAATCTGAAATCCAGAGTCGGGATGACAACAGTTGCCCTCCTGTCCCACTGACGCCCTGTCTAGCGGGTATCACACCCACGCCCTTTTGCATGGTTTAGTTACATTGTTTTGAACTCTTGAGTGCGAAGATATTAAGTTTTGAAATAGAATTCATTTGCTGAGAGAAATTGAACTTTACTGAAAATTGATTTGGATCCATTGTGCTCTGAACGCCCAAATATTACCCAATATTATTATTCAATAAATTATTGACTCAAAAAAATAACCAAATACATAGGCTTGCAGAAAATATTCGAAAGTAAGCACAACATGAAGTGTGCTTCAAACATTACTTTTCGAAAATTTACGATTTTAAAATAGTTTTATTAATATCAGTGTTCTGAAATAGTAATCAAATTTTGCAACAAAGATCTCACCCACCTCCACAAAACGTGAGCTTAGCCCCTAAAGTCATAACTAGAAAACTTTCAGAAGCGGAAACTACGAAATGGCTTGCTATAGGGCTAAAATAACCACACAACAGTATTTCTGGTAAAATTCTAGCCTTAAAATATGTAATATGACTCCCTTTGCATTTGAAATTTCGAATACCAATCAAAGATGTCCGCCATGATGTTTGGTAACAACATCTGATGTGTCAGACCACTTTCAAGTTTCATAATTCTCGCTCACCCCATTCCTAATACACAAGGATGGTGAGGACTTCTGTTTTGCCATGTATATTGATAGGTTGTGTGAAATCTCTATAGTGGGTAGTTTCTAAAATCTGCCTAAAAATCTTATTACAACAGATAAAGTACTTACGAGAGTCGCTGGCAAGATGGTGTAATAAAAGGGAGTCGTAGTTCTATACTAATCTATATTTTGTACCCAACACAGTATAGTATTAACGAGAATAAAATAAATGAAAAGATCGGTTGAAAGAGCAAAAAAGTCTTAATAAATACGTTATTACACGATTTTGAAATATATTTAAAATCATGTTTGAAACTGTTCAAAATGTTTAAAACATGTTTTTGTGTGCGTTTTAAAGCATGTTTAAAATATTTTGAACACATTTTTCATGTTTTAAACAAGTGTTTTGTTCCTTTTTAAAAATATTTTTCCAACCCTGCCACACACCCACGGAACACACTACGTTCGTCATATGTCTCCTGCCCACATAACACTTCAATCGTAGCAGTGTTGCCAGTTCAAGTTAAATGACCCTCGTATAAAAGTTTCCTTTATATTTTATACAGATTTGATTCGAAAGTTGGATCTAGATGTTGACTGAAGCTATTGTAACGTTTTTGAAAATGTGTTTTTTTAGTACAAGTAGGCAGTTATTATAACTTTTGTTACGAACTCGTCTGTCTTCTCTTTTATTACTGTTTGATTGATCAAGACTTGGTACTGAATTTAAGTTAGGAAAACATATTTTTTATATGGGAGAATGTCTATTCATTGCAGATTCTTCTTTTTTCCCCTTTACTTGTCAAATAGACGCCACTGTTTGTTTCCTACGAATGCATTCATCTCTTTCAGAATTTTCCTCTGTTATTTGCATCAACAGCCTTTCATAAATTTTAGTTTCTCTTTGTACTTTTTTTCTAAAGATAAAATGTTTGACATTTCAGTTTGAATTTTGACTCCACTTTCTAATCCAATTACAAGGTTATTTTCAATTAACTTTTATAACATTTATAATCTACAATGGATCGACTGGCATGCCTTTCCATTTCCAGAAAGTTCGATTTATATACTTTTGAAAAATATATTATCATTATCATTCAATTTCATAGTCTTATCTTACTTAATCATGCGACACTTATTGTTATGTTTAATTTATTAATTATAATGTACAATTAAAAGACGTCTCCTTAAGTCAGTTTTAACACTTAGGCACACACAGATATATATATATATATATATATATATATATATATATATATATATATATATATATATAAAGATATACGCATTAATAAATTTATACATATTTCAAAACGCTGTAGCATAAGTTATATAGCTTCCTGATACTTTTGCATTTAGACGTCTAATGGAAATGATTCTGTCATATATAATACAAGCCCTTATACTTGTAGAATCGTTCACTTCCGTTAGCACTGAGGCTATGCCAAACGGGACTAACGTTATTATATTTTCGATTTTTAAAATGTTTACCAAAACTCGTTTGCAAATTGACCTTTCCTGTCTGCTTGTTGTTCCGATCCGAAATACATATTAACCCTTTAGCTTGGAGTTTTGCATACATGCAAAGTGTACTTTGAAATTGTATTGCGCCATGTAGTTTCTAGTTCGAATATAGAGAACCAGCTTTGCGTATCAGCTAGGATGTCCTCTCACTAGTGAAGTTCTGAATTTCCCGCCTGATGTCATAGTAATCTAGCGATGGACTCTTTGTCTTACTTGTTGTACGCGTACTTACGCCATATTGTAATTTTTCAGCTTTCTTTTCTCGTTTAGGCAGACAGCTTTAAACTGTTGACTTTTTCTGTGTTAGACATAATTGTAATGAGTGTAAAAGTGCATGTACGCTGACATTCGTTGCGTTTTATTCGTTCTATCTGTAGTGGACATTGCAGATGTCAACGCGCAACTATGCAGTCTTTATATGCAAACACCATAAATATCCCATAGACCCCATACTATTTGCATTAATGTTTTTTTTTTTTTTTTTTTTAATTCCGTGTTTCCTACACCGAAACCCCTCCAAATTAAAAAAAAAAAAAAAAAAACAGTCTGATCAGAAAAATTGTACGTTAAAGGGTTAAGGTGTGTCAGTTCGTCTGGGACACAAGCACGACAAACACTCTTAATAACTACTTAAGAGACCACCATCAAATTTGGGGAAAATGAAAAAGGGTCAAATGTTAAGAATTGAATTCGTTGATAAAGGTGATTCGTGCGCCAGAAGTATTAAATATCAAGTATTTTCAGTTCATTTGATCACCATAGAACAATATATATATATATATATATATATATATATATATATATATATATATATATATATATATATATATATATATATATATATATATATAATTTATAGCAATAAAAACGGTTTCCTTAAGTGTGCAAAGAATACGTTTCATATATATCCTTGTGGTCCCACGTAGCGTAGTCGCTAAAGCTTTTGTCTTCGGTGCGAGTGGTCTCGGGTTCCATTCCCGGTTGGAACACACACTCAAAGAAGTGTAGAATCTTTTTATATAAGTTTTCCTGGGTTTTCTCCACTCACACTAGACAAATGCCGAGATGGCACTTACTCTACAAGTCCAAGACCGCTTCCTTCCTTCCTCAATCCTTTCTCCCTTCCCTCTCTTCGGATAGTGTGACCGCCGAGGGACGTCATCCCTCATACGCGATGGGCTAACATGACCATAGATTCCGAGAGCCCAGAAATCCAAAATCGTAACCGTCATCATGTATATCCTTAACTCTGTACTAAAACCGGATGTGATAGAAACCCAGTACAACTTTCAGGTTCAACATTGACCCACATAGGGTAAAAATTATAATGCGTAACGAGAAAAAAAAATATTTTCAAATCAATTTAGCGTTCTTAAAACAGCTACAGTACTCTCCCTTAATCCTCTATTGGAACCAAAAGTGGCAGAAATAAACCTCTTTTAGTTTTAACGTTCATCGCCGTAGAGTGCAGATGGTGATATACAGCGAGAAGAGGTTGTCTGCAATCAATTAAGCCATGCAACAACATTTTATATCTCCACTGTAGTGTCTGTGTTTAAACCAGAACTTGTAGAAGGATTTCAGTATTACTAAAAAAACAAAAAAAAAAACAAAAAAAAAAAAACAAACAAAAAAATGTCACGTCATAGAAAGCAAACTCATTCAAATGGTGTACGCGTAACACTGCAACTTGCTTTGAAGAAAATAATAAAAATATTTAGAATAAATTATTTTTGACATAATTTTCACATATTCATTGCTACTTCTAAATACTTCAAGTCCTCACAATCTGATTTATATGTGATACTATCATGCACGATCTGTCATCGTGTCCTTGTTTTTTTTTTTTCGGGGTACTCTCGTTTACTTCCACATGATCATTCCACGAATTATTCTGTTATCATTCACTTGCCTTAATCATTGTCCCTTTAGCCTAAAGGGTATACCCGTGAGACGTTAAAGAGAACGAAAGATTTACATGGTCTGTGTGCCAAGCTGTACAACTACACTCACACTGATATCAATATCATATTGTGGGCATTTCGTTTGCATCGCATTTCTACGATTTTGTGTCACAAACTGCTACGAAATATCGCTTTAAAACGCTGGCATATGATAGTAGGAAATATTGGAAAGTATAACTTTTAAGGTTTGAACCTTTTCGTTTAAGAAGAAACCAATTCAAGCATTCAATGTGATTTTTTTTAATGCAAGTCTAGTGTCATTAGCAGATGTATCAACAGTACCCGTACGCACTTTTATTTTGTCAATAAAGTTGAAATTATACGAGCAACAGTTTGAGTACACTTTTTTGTAGCTTAAGAAGAAAGATGAGAAAAAATAAGTTGTTTCCTCCAAATACCACGGAACTCTGTAGATACTGGCTCACTCATTCCACTGTTTTATGGAAAATAGAAAAAAAATGCATATACCCTGGGTAGGTATCCACTCTCATTGTGCATAATCATGATCATGGTACGTTTCTTTCTACCTCGTATTATGACATACCTGTAAATATTTTACTGGGATTTTCTATTATTAGTATATCCACAAAAGTAACGTTTGACGTAATGTTCTGTTGTTCTCATCAACTATTGCGGTGGCGACGTCTGACACTTTATAGAGAATCATATCTCATGATTTTTTTTATCCAATTGAAACAAAGAAAAACACGCCTGCCTCCTCAATTGTCATGGTAGATAAATGCTCATTCGCTATGACAGAATGTCGCCATTTATCACGATCTGGGTACTTTCCATGCGGTTCCGGCAGATGATAGTCCCATTCTGAATGTCTTTTATTTTAATGTGAAAATTGTACCTCACCTAATTCTTTACATGAAAATTTCTAGGTCGTATGCATATACACTATATATATATATATATGTTTATACTATACACTATTATATAATGTATATGTTTATCTTTGAAATTAAAAATAAATGTAACATTATTTGTATTTCTTAACTACTTGCTTGATTTATAGAACAGAGCATTTTGAAATGTTAAGTTTTGTATAATTTACTTAAACGTAGTTTCAGTTAAATTCGGTATTTCACGGTTAAGGATACTGGGAGTATTTTACTTTCTTGTATAACCTATATGTCATTAGAATCTAAAAGATGCTACATTCGTCTATCGGCTTTACTCACCTACATTTAACGGATTTTGTATGCAAAGAACGAATAAACTGAAATACCTGATTACACAAGCCAACAGTGAAAATGTAACTCGAATGAAATAAATGTTTCTTAACTATGTTGACCACGCTGATAACGAAAATAACAATGAAAAAGTCGAATTAGCTCTTGTTTCCAAGTTAAAGGGGGATGCATTCAATGATAATTATTATATTTTATTAGCATTCATTGTCAATTCATTTCCATATAGGCTCCGAAGTTACGCTGATGGTAGACGGAGTGATTAAGTTTCCTGCAGGCAACAATAGCTGAATATATATTGTAGCTATATTTAGCCCGGGCTCGTAGCAAAAACGGGGAAGGAAAGGAGAAATGTAAGAGGAAGGGAGGAGCAATATATTTCATTTAAGCGTAGTTTCAGTTTTCTTACAAGCTGTGTTGTATTCGTGTGTTTTTAAGAACGTGTTACTGAAGTGGTCTTTGTAATTGCTGTGATTCAATACGCCTTACAAATGCGTCAACAGTGCTGACAATTTTTGCTACATTTGCGGGTAGGCTACATTGAAATTGCAAAGGAGACCGATAGCGCCATATATTGGGAAAGGGTACAGACTGTACTTTGGCTGTGAAATCAGGGACCAGGATAAGTCCTGGGCTCCTCATGTGTGTTGCATATCTTGTGTCTCAAGTCTTCATTCGTGGTTGAATCGTGAAAGATCTTCCATTGGCTTTGCTATGCCCATGATCTGGCGACAACCATCAAATAATGTGGATGATTGTTACTTTTGTATGACAACTCCATTAACACATGGTATTTCCAAGAAGAGAAAGCTTTCCTTGACATATCCTAACATATCCTACGCCATGTGACCAGTAACTCATGGAGACGGACTGCCTATTCCTATCCCACCTCATTGTGATAGTGAGGAGGGTTTTAGTGAAACTAGTGCTACACCATCACCTTCAAAACCCAGTTCTTTGAAAGATCCTGGTTTGTGTGTAACGATGAGCGTGCAGAGAATCACAAAATAACACAGTGTGAACTTGATGCCCTAGTGAAAGATTTGGAATTGACGAAATATAAAGCTGAACTGTTGGCATCACGACTAGAACAGTGGAATTGTCTTGATAAGACCGAAAATGTGACTGCTTTCCGTGACCGCCATATTCCACTCTTTCCATTTTTCGAAAGTGAAAAGAACTTGGTATTTTGTAGTGATGTAGAGGGACTAATGGCAGTTATGGGCATTGACTATAAAAGTGATGAGAGGAAGTTTTTCAACGGCTCCTCCAAAATAAGTCTCAAATATGTCCATAATGCCAACGTGTTACTATCGATTACGATTGGGTGTGCATCTTACATGAAAGAAACATATGATTACATGAAACAATTGTTATGACGATTGAACTATGACAAGTTTAAATGTCAGCTTTTCGGAAATTTCAAAGTCATAGGCATATTACTTGGGGTACAATAGGGCTACACCAAGTTCTGTTGCTTCTTGTGCCCCTGAGATAGCCGCGCCAAATCACTTCATTATAAAAAGAAAGATTGACCTAAGTGTCAATCACTTGAATCAAGACCTTAAAATGTTAAGTACGAATCACTTGTCGAATTTAAGGACATAATTGCCCCTACTCTTCATGTAAAATTGGCCTAATGAAAAAGTTTAAGGCCATGGACAAAATTGTGAAAACATTTCTTTATTTACGCGAGAAATTTCCACGTATTAATGAGGCGAAAATAAAAGGGGATTTTTGTGGGTCCCTAGATACGCAAACTGTACAAAGATGAGCATTTCAACACCATTATGACTTGTGATGAAAAGTTAACTTGGGATGTCTTTGTTCAAGTTTCAAAAAACTTCTAGGAAGTAAGAAGATAGAAAACTATAATTATCTTGTAAATCTTCTGCACTGCTATTACAGACTGGGGTGCAACATGCCCTTAAAGTTACACTTCTTAGATTTCAACTTGGTCTTCTTTCCTGATAACTGTGATGCTGTAAGCGAAGAACACGGAGAGTGCTTTCATCAGCAAATTTCAAACATGAAAATAAGATACCAGGGAAAGTGGAGTAGTCAATGCTAGCCGATTACTGCTGGACACTAACCAGAAGATCACCAGCAGAAAACTAAAAACGCTAGGCAAAGCAATTGCACCTTCAGTTTGCTTCCTCCTAGGGATAACAACAAGGTAAACATATGCATAAGTTAATATAAGCAATAACGTACAGTTATCATAACTTCAAAACGAGAGATAATCTTGCATTTTCATTAACATTTTCGTTATCAGCATACCCGACAACGTAAAGATTGGCTGTTTACCTGCCAGTTACATAAAAAAAGTAAAATTTTGTTGGCTAGAGATATGTTTGAAAATCACGATTTTAAACTAAAACTGTCGAATTTCTATATGCTATTGCGGTGTATATTTTCAGTTTGAAACTTATAATTTTAACCTTCCAGCGGACGTTCATTTCCTCATAACACCAGTGGAGCACTTTGTTGGGCGAATAAAGTAATTAGAACTGGCAAGGAACGGACATGAACCTGCCATCGGGACATCCGAATCAAGCCTAGTCCATTCAATAAACATAACAAAGATGTGTTCATGCACAAAAAATAGCTATTGCATCAACACTGTTCATTGGAATGTCATGGTTTATATTTCAATCTCTTCAGCATGAAACAAGCTTTCTAGAGCTACTATGTATTGGGGCCCATAACGTACTTGAGCAGGGAAAATTGGAAGAATGTCAGGAAAATTTCCTCCAGAAATCCCTCCCATCAACTTTGGACCCCTCTGGAGTGGCCCTGGTTAAAAATACACAGTCCAAATGTATATCGAAGAATACTATAATTGACAAGAAATATGTATACCAAGTTTTGTATTGATAGACAGAATAGGTATGAGGCTAAAATATGTATTTGTATACAAGCTTTTCCCTCATATCTAGTCCAAAGAAAATAACTGATATCCATATTCTTAGATATTTATAAATCTCCTAGAAGCAGAATGCATTTTACCTGATCTTTTAAAGTACATTGCGTTTTTCTTGCCATTGACAGCCTCTTGCCTCACATATCGGGTGGAGAATCTGAAAATTGGCGTTGGTGCCAACACAGTGGTGTTTCTATATGTCACTGTAAATTAAGCCTAAGTAAACCAATAAAATACACAATTACCACATGCAATGCCAAAACTTACAACTGTTTGATAAAGTGGAAAATAAACATGAATTACATTAGAACAAAATTTATTTTGAAAAAAAAAAGAAAGAAAGAAACCTAGACAAATCACGTTTCCTTTTCTAATTCACTATCCTTCTTTAACAACCTTATAGATTCTAGGTATTTCTTTTAGTTTGGAAGAATAAAATAATCTTCAAGTAAAAGCAAATAAAAATACAAAAACGGCTTTAAGAATATAACAGCATAAAATAAGGCCACCTTGTTTTGCTCCTTTTGCCTAAAACTTCAGAGTAATCTGAAAGTAAAATGATCGAATGTTGTGATTTTTGTTCTTAATGTATTAAGTTGTGCGTGGATTCTAGAACGAAGTTCACAAGACTTGAAATTTTCATTCAATAGCATGTGAAAACCTTAGCTGCCAATATGAAAGTAGGGCTCCAGTGCACCCCACCCCTTGCATTTCCCAAAGGGTGGCTACGGATATTGTAACAACTAGAAGTCTCTCTAATGGCGGTTCCTTCTTTTTTGACGTTGCGAGAACTAACGACCTTCGCCATCTTATTATGCGTAGCCACTGAGGCGCAACTTACCGGCTTCTGGAAATGAGCAGCCCCACCCGCTTACTGTTATTTTTCATGAAGTATTGACGTCAATGTGGAAACTATGAAGTAAAGTCCAGAACTCAGCCTCAGCCTGCGGAATTACAATGGTTTTAATCCCCCATCTCCTTCCATTTTCCTCTGTTCTGGAGGTAACAATGTAAGGAGGAAACCAACTGCCTGTCCTGACTAGACTCTTCTATTGTTGAAATTGAAAAGATGAAGAACAATGTACGAGCAGTTAAGCGGAACGTCGGAAAGTACAAGATATTGGAATGCTCTAAACAACGTGATGAGCAACACATGCTCTGTGCAAGGCTTTCTCTCCTCTGTAAGTTACGTCCAACTTAACTCTGTCTTAAGACACTCAATAGACCTCTCCTTATAATTAAATTCTCATTTAGGCATACATAATGTAAAATTACTTCTCGTGTAAGTTTTTCAAACAATTTACAGCATCAACTCGTTTATAAGAAAACGTGACCTTCCACTAATCTATACATGAATTAAGGTCTCCACGACTTGTTTATTACAAAATTAATTTTCATCAGTCGGTACTTTCTTCCACAGTAGAAACCAAATCGTAACCAGATAACAATTTCATATTAAAAACCAATAATAATAATAATAATAATAATAATAATAATAATAATAATCTATCTATATATATAAAAGAGAACGCACAAAATCCTTTGTCCGCTCATCACGCTAATACGGCTGAACCGATTTCTTTCATTTTTGGGGGGTTGTTAGGATTTGGACCCTAGATGGTTTTTATCATATCACTTTAATTTTCAGTTACCAGTGTCTTGAGATAATTGACCATTCAGGTGTCCATACGTACAAATCCTTTGTTATTAGTTCATCATAGGTATAAAAATAAACGTATTTATATGCAACCCGCATGACCCTGTGACTCGGCGGGTTAACATAACTGACAGGCGTTATAATGGTTTTTATCATATCACTTGAAAGCGAAAAAGTAAAAATTATCTAAGTAACAAAGTTTATTGCGTTCGGGGGTGACCGCAGCGAAGCGGGGCGGGTTAACATAAATGACAGGCGATATAATGTTAACATTTACTGCAATCTTCTATGGTTTTTATCATATCACTTGAAAGCGAAAAAGTAAAAATTATCTAAGTAACAAAGTTTATTGCGTTCCGGGGTGACCGCAGCGAAGCGGGGTGAACGCTGCTAGTATATATATAAAAGAGAACGTACAAATCCTTTGTCCGCTCATCACGCTAATACGGCTGAACCAATTTCTTTTATTTTTGGGGGGTTATTAGGATTTGGACCCTAGATTGTTTTTATCATATCACTTTAATTTTCAATTACCAGTGTCTTGAGATAATTGACCATTCAGGTGTCCATTACGTAGAAATCCTTTGTTAGTTCATCATAGGTATAAAAATAAACGTATTTATACGCAACCCGCATGACCGTGTCACTCGGCGGGTTAACATAAATGACAGGCGTTATAATGGTTTTTATCATATCACTTGAAAGCGAAAAAGTAAAAATTATCTAAGTAACAAAGTTTATTGCGTTCCGGGGTGACCGCAGCGAAGCGGGGTGAACGCTGCTAGTAATAATAATATACGTGAGGGTCATCCAGAAAATAAAGCCGTTTAGTTATACATTAAAAAAAAACAATATTTATTACAAAAAATAATTGTGTTACATACTGAAATTTCTTCACGCGTCTATATAATCACACCTTCATTTAAACATGTGTTGTATCTGTTCACAAGCTTCAGAATTCCTACGTTATTCTCTTCTGCTGCAAGTTCATTAAGTCAAATGGTCACTCCATTCTCCAACTCTTCAACATTTCCAAAACTTTTGCCGCTCAGAAACTCTGTCAGCTTAAGTCAAGTGTGAAAATCATTAGTAGCAAGATCCGGATTATAGGGTGGATGAAAAATCAATCCGAATTGATCCACCAATTCTTTAGTTGTAGCAGCAGTGTGGGAGCTTGCGTTGTCGTTAATAAGCACAATTTGTCCAGAAAACATTCCTCGTTTCCTATTTTTGAATGGCTCACCGTAGTTTGTTAGTCTCATAATAACGTTTTACATTGATAGTAGTGCATTTTGGCATGAAATCCAACAAAAGAACGTACTTGCGAGCCCAAAAGACGGTTACCATGACCTTTCGTGTTGTGAGAGTCTTTTTTTTTTCTGGGTGACGAGAATGATGCATTCAAGTGAGTTGCGCTTGCTCTTTCAGTGATGCGAGGCACACAGGTCTCATCACCAGTCACAGTCCAATCAAGAAACGCGTCTCCATCTACGTGATATCGTATCAAGCATATCAATGCTGAGCCTATTCTCTGAGTTTTGTGTCACTCACTTAGTTACCGCGCATCTCATCCTGCACAAATTGTGTTGTAGCCGAAATGCTGCGACACAATTTCACCAAGCAAAGATCGAGAAATGTATGTAAATAAAATTTGCAATTACGCACTTGTCTTGTAAGATTTTGTTGTTCACTGCAGTCTTCATTTTTTTTTTTGTGTGTGTGTGTGTGTGTGTGTGTGTGGTACGTGATGGACGCCCAGGTCGAGTTTCATCTGGGCCTGGTGAAATTTTTTCGTCCATTGTTGAGTATTTCACACCATGGTCTCACATTTCTTTCATTCGTTACATTATCACCAAACGCTGCTTTCAGCTGGTTTGGGTGTTTCCACACTTTTGGACCACTTTTTCTTTCATTTTTAAGGAATTTGGTTTTCCAAAATTCCTTTATCTATTTATCTTCTTTCTTTCTTGCGTGTGTGTAAGTGTGTATGTTTGAATGTGTTAATGTGTGTGTGTATGTGTGTCCGCTCGGAATACAAAGAAGAAGGAATCCTCCAGAATTACTTGATGAATGACCCCAATTTTTGCCGGGATGCAGAGGGTCAAAAATTAGGACTCGAGTTCATTGACAGAGGTGACATTGAAATCGGAAGTAATAGCAATCAGCAACATCACGTTTCAACATTGATCACTACAAAGAAATACAAAAAAAGAAAGAAAAGAAAAGAAAGAACGAAAGAAAAGAAAAATAATATATAGTGAGATGCAGTGTTTCTTTCAGAAAGAATGTTCCGGGGGGACACTTTGTATTCCGGGGGGCACTACTGATACTATTCCGTTTATTATTATATTATAGACATATTATTTTGGGCTCCTTCGCGGGATCACTCTCAGAGCACCAGGGAGTTAGTGCCCCCCCCCAAAAAAAAAACGTGTCTGGAAGAAACACTGGTGAGATGCAATTTTCGGTAATCGATTTAATCGACCAAAGCGTACCTTTTGTTTGTATCGTTGACACTCTGCTGAACTCAGAAATCTACTATAACTTATATTTTTAATGTTTATCTACATTGCACAAAGATAAGTGGTAACGAGAAGCCCTTTCTTTAATTGATTTAGTGTTCTAAGAATAGATACCACCCTCTCTACCAATCATCTACTCAAACCCAGAGTGGCAGAAATCAAACCCTTCAGGTTTTAACATTGATCGTTATAGATTATAAACGGTAATATATAACGATAAAAGTATTTTTTTCGTACGACCTGTTAAACGTCCGAAGATTATATTCCGTATTTGCTCTAATTTTTCTACTAAAGTTGAAAGTGGTGATGGATTTCTACCGCTTCTGGTTTCAATATCAGTTAAGAAAATATCACGCGATACAAATCGAACTCCTCCACTTGTTGTGTACGTGATACAGCTACTTGTTTTTTATACCACAAATATCATGTGGAGATTACAAAGATACTGTCTTTTTTTCATTAAAAAGTAACTAATTTCAAGGTAATTGTTTATCTACTTTCACTACTCATAATGTACTAACAGTTCTCAATCTTTTCTAGCTATCATCTTACGCAACCATAGTATGCTATAATAGTATTTCGTAAAACAGGTGCGTCGACATGGGAATCAATTATGACACAATATTCGTGATTGGAAATTGAAGAGTCGAGAGATAAAGTTTGAAATATTTACCAGTTAGAAAGTTTGTATCTATATAAACAACAAATAATTTATAAAGAAAATATTACGTTTAAATGAAAACCGTACCCTTGAAAGACACTGGAGGGTATAATCATTGAATAAGTTGAAATAAAAGCAGATATTTTTTCCCCCCGTAGTGATCTAGAGGAGAGAGAAGAAAAAAAAATGCAGAAATGTGCCATGGATCATGGTTAGCGTGGGATGCTGCTGGAATGAGCAACCCTGTTCCACTAGTACCGAATCCCCTTTTCAACCTTTTTTTTTTTTTGTAATACTCTGCTACTTCGGATAAATCATTTCTCACTATATTGTCTTATTTGATTTTGTCTTCCATCCACCTGTGTTTCCCTAATGTGTTGTTCCCTTTTCGTTATTACATTTTTTTTTCCTTCTTTCTATCTCTTTAACCAATACTCTCTTACATACACTGATTTCTTTTTTGTGCTCTTGACAAAATATCACAGACTGTCTGTGAGACGTGCCGTGAAATTCCATTGCATTTATTTGAACACTGTTCTTATAGAATTCATCCTGCTAGTTTACAGTTACAGATACTACAGTTAATAAAGGCAAATTTTGAATTTGAGTAATCACTGTTAAATAATAATAATAATAATAATAATAATAATAATAATAATAATAATAACTGTGTTAACCAATTGTAATTATTGTTGGCAAGGGTGTTTTGTATTTATGATAATGGTCTTTTCTTACTGAATTATTCGTGAAAATCTTACATTTTACATTTTTTTTGAATAAACATATTTTATTTTTAATGTTACAAACACTTCAGAGAAATGAACATAGTGAAGCATTTAAACAATAATGGTGAATTACACGAATTATTTACTTTCATAATACGGAATTTTAATAACCAGTAAATAAGAAAATAAAATAAGAACCATATTTAACTCTTTGATTATCAATATCTTTAGGAACCTGTACTTCGAATTTCATACTAAACTGCAACTCTCATCTTATAATAAGTAGTATCACTGCTAACAATGACTTTATTTCAACTTAATATATATGAAATATTCTAGAAATGGCGCCCACGTAGTACAGAGCACTATTATACAAGTCAATACACACAGGGTGTTTCAAAATTCCCTACCACCCCTTTTAAAATTCGTACGGATATATTTATATTGAATTTGATATAGAAAATGTGCAATAGGGCTAGGGGCAAATCTTTTCGATGATGGTTCGCAGACGATCGTTATATTAAATGTCGCAACTTGAATTTCATTAAAAAAAAAAAAAATCAAACAATAAGTGGGTCATGTGATGCCTAACCTTAAGCTAGAGTTTGCTTAAGATGTCAAATCTGATATGAGACTCCATGTTTTTTTTTTTTTTTTAATTTTGGAAGAAGTTATGAACAACGACAATTGATATTTACCTGTTACACGTTATGATCTCTAGGGATGCGCTCGAGTCGAGACATGTCTCGAATCTCGACTCGACTCGACTCGAATTCGAGTCGAGATTCGAGTCGAGACACACTTTGTAAAATTCGAGACGAGTCGAGACAAACGTATTTCTCGACTCGAATTTTCGAGTCGAGACACGAGTCGAGTCGAGACGGCTCTTAAAAATCTCGACTCGACTCGAATTTCTCGAAAATCTTTCTATAATTTTTAATATTATTTTGAAGAAAGTATTCAGTCAGAAACAGCCTTGAAACCAATTCCAGCTTTTATTCCTTAAGAAAGGTACAGAACGCATAAAATTAATAGTTAATCTTTAAAGATCAAGATTTAATTTTCAGCTCAATTCAGTTAATTAGAACTAATAGTTAATGTCGTTGTATTTGGTTGTACTGCAAATATAATGATAATAATAATAATAATTGATTATCTAGTTTGTATGAAACTATTATCCGTAGTCTAAATCTAGTTTGTATAAAACTATTGCGATAAAGTGAACTTCATAAATTCTCTGAATGAGCAGTTGGTAGTCTATAGTAATTTAGCATAGTTATAATTATTGTGTTTTCGTTCCCATGAACGCAATAGGGTTACGTAACTTCTGGATTATTCGCTTGCCCAACTATTCTGAGGCTTTAATATGTTGCAGCATATCACGAGCTACGGATAATATATAATGTAACATTTGTTGTAAATCACATATTATGATACGAGACTATTTTACATAGTATATCTTATCTAATATAAATAAAATAAAGAGTTTGTTTGTGTGTTTGTCTGTCTGTCTGTGTGCGACCTGGGGACCAGACGAGTGGACCGAGAGTTCCCAAAATTTGGTCACGGGTACCTTAGTCCAGGCCCCAGATCAAGACAAAGCGTTTTTTTAAATTTCGAACCAGGGAGGTCTCGGGGGGGACGTTTACTGGGACCGACCTGAGGACCAGACAAGTTGACCGAGAGTTACCAAATTTTGGTCACGGATACCTTGGTCCAGGTCCCAGACTAAGGCGAAGCGTTTTTGTCAAAATTGGAACCAGGGGGTCTCAGGGGGCGTTTAGCGAGATATGTAGTAAAAGTAATCCAAATTGATCGACATTAGTGTCAAATCCATAGTTTTCACGGTCGCTGAGATCAATGGTGACACTTCCATCAGCGATGACTTGCAAATTCAGCTACTACTGTATTCAGCACCGGGTGTCAGCGGGTGAGGAATACCAAGACATGTATAAATAGCCCATATTGATTGATACTAGTGTCAAATCCATAGTTTTCGCGGTCACTGAAATGAATGGTGATACTTCCACAGGTGTTGACTTCCAAATACAAGTCCCCATGCGAAGAATGGGTATATTAGGCTAGTATTACAATAAATGGACTGCTTGGATGCCAAGAACTAGTACAGATAAGTACCATTCACTTCTATGAATAGGTATTTTTTAAAATGATTTTTGTAATCACTAAGTTATAAAACAATGAACTACATACAGTAGTTATGGTTTTGGTTCCCAACATAAAAGAAATATGGATTGTTCATGAGATATTGAACTTCAACTTTCACTCCTGGAAAATTTCAATTTTGGAGTTAGGCCACTTGGCATCAAAGCAGTTCACTCTAAGATAAATACATTCCGCACATTAGTAACATAGTTGTTCAGGGGCCTTCGATTTCCATCCTCTCAAATGAAAGCTGAACGATTGCTTGATACATGCTGACTATATAGGAGAAATAGTGTATTAAGTTTTCGAGCTTTGGTGCGTATCCGTATTTACACTCTGATATAACTTTAAGTTCACACTCAAATCGAGCTAATTGTTTAATGCATTTCGAAAGCTTTTGTTTTTATGCAGCTCATTAAGGAAAATCTATTTCATAAACCTAACATTTATGTACTAAGAAAGTATGAACGTAATGTGGACTCGACCTAGCGCCGTGGCCGCTGTGACTCAGTGGCACAGCTCTCACCCTTGGTGTGTGAGGACTCTGATTCTGTGTGTGTGTGTGTGAACTCCGCAGTTAGTGTACGCGTCTTTGCCGTGGAAGACTCGGGTTCAATTCCCGGCGCGAGCTCATGTAGTTCGGATTCCACGTTAATCAGTAGGTCTACATTTGATATACCCTAGCTGCTGAAAGAGATGGTAAAGTCAAAATCAACTCAACAATATATATGTGTGTGTGCTTATGTGAATTTCCTCGTGGCTGTAAGGTTAACACATACGCCTTGATCGCGGGAGACTCTGGTTCGATTTACGGTGGAAGCTCATGAAGTTGTTACCGGTATCCCACTGTAAACTGTAGATCCATGCCTCATATAACCATAAATATAATATATATGCCTTTGATACACTTATTTTCGACTTGAAAGCCATCGAAAATTTCCGGGCACAGAGTCCCGTAGACCGAAAATGAGAAACATGGGTACAGAGTAAAACAGCCATAGAAATTTAAGCTTTTTAGGCTAACTTAATCCTTACATATAATGCAACTAGCTTGGCCAAGTTATAATGGAGGAAATGCTATCATTGCAACACTCTGAGAATAGAAAATGTTCGTCAGGTATTACTATCCCCCCTCTCCTGCAGAATGAAAACCATGACTAAAACTCTCTCTCTCTCTCTCTCTCTATATATATATATATATATATGTATATATATATATATATATATATATATATATATATATATATATATAACTATTTTGTGTAATATAACAAACAGTGGCGGATAGTATTCATGTTTCCTTGCAGAGGTCCTTACGATGGTTCGCTTCCATCTTCCTCTCCCCAAGAACTAAAATAAATTTAAAAAATTGCTATTACTTGTTAATCTTGTACAAAGGACGCAATTAAAGTCCCAGTGTAACACCCCTTCACATTTGGATTTTTCCCCTGGAAGAAAACCAGTTATTATTGTTTCTTGATTTCTCAGTCTCACCTACATAAACATACGAATAGAATTACAGGATAGGACATGTTTAGATTGCTTGCACGTGACATCTAACTATATTTCTTATCAAATGTGTCACAGATGAAAATTTCCGTTTGTACTGCCTCTATTTTCTGGTACATATGTTTCATTTATGTTATGTTGCTAAAATTCGTTAGGAAACAAGTACAGACTTCGCCTGTGTGCCTGACTAAACGTAAATGTACTGGATAATTATTTTTTCACTATCTTCCAGAAAAAAAAGTAACCCATCTCATGTCGGCTAACAAAAGGAGGTAGCGGACCAAAGATAGCCGTTGTTTACCTAAGGTCGTTACACAGCAGGGGTTTCATTCAGTCAGAGGGAAAAGAAAAAATAATTTAAGGTTTCTACATTTGTTTTGAACTGCAATATACTTATTCCTTTTATTTTAAGAACCATTTCGTTGTCATTTGTCTGCATCAGAAAAAATGCAAAAAAAAAATCACTAGAATATGCCTATTTCCCCAAAGTACGTACTACATCACTAGTTCAATAGTAAAATCACTAAATCTAGTACGAAATCATAAATGTGGCATCCCTGGGTTGGAGCGAAAGTAATGGTTGGAGTAAAAACTAGTCCGTATTTCTACTGCGTTCTGTTGTTGAATTCACAGAAATGTTCAAAAATAAATTCAAGAAGTAAAACACGATCCTACAAAAGACTGTTTACTTGCTTACTGGTTTTCGTATTGTGAACTGAAACTCAAGTGCGCAGTCATGTTGAATACCTCTGTCCCTTTCTACTTTACAACTTGAGGTGGGATGAGGGTCAGGATAGATCTAGTGATATACCGCTAAAGGAAGTGCTTCAGTACAGAGTCGGAAGCGGTATGTATTGTTTATACTACTTACAACGTTACCCTCCACATAAAATATAAACTCACCCTTTCTCCCTTCCCTTTTTCGAATACAATGAACCGACTCTTTTGCTGAAGAAAGATGCTAAAAGAAAATTGAAACATCTGTGTCTAAACTTTCTTTGAAGCGCAGTCTTTTGTATTTGTAAGGTTTTGCGAGTGTTTTCGAGATAGCCAAATTTTTTACCATGGACTCCTGCTGCGAACTGACCGTGAGCAAACACCCGATCTCGCTGTGCTCAATTTCTCTCGCACACGTGAAATAGGTTTGTTGTTTCCAAAACAAATAGGAAGTTACCTTGTGCTTTTGCATTTCTGCACGCACACAGGTACCATTGTTGTTTTAATGATCAGAAGAAATATCAAAACCATCCGATATATATGATACGAAACAGCTAACAGATGGAGGCAAAGATAAAAGTAGGCCTATACCAAGTTTTCCGCATGGTACCATTACGGAGAATAAATATTTCATAAAGTCACGTAGATGCGCTTAAACCTATTCCATCTGTCCTTATAACTTTTCTGGTCTCATCAATTTCTCAGGAGAATACGTACAACATATGTCCAAATTCCATATATACTCTTTCTAAACTAATGAGTAAACTCATTAAGAACACCAACTGATATCAATAAACAGGAAAGAAAACAATACTTTATACCTCTATCATTTGGTACACATCTCTATGCAGCACAGCTTGTTTCGTTTCGAAATAGCTCCTTCGTGTCACAGCTGTGGTTAGTTTTGTTTTGTGTTAGGATGAAAGAGAGAAATGCAACATTTGCTTCGCGGTGAAGTTATATATATTATTAAGATGAGCGGTGATAAGCGAGGTTTAACAAAGAGTGCCTTTCGGATGCACAATTTAACGGGTAGTTGCAGTCCGTGTTGAGAATCGAACCAAAGCTATGTAAGACATGTTATGACAAATCCAAAAGGTGTGTTCTATCGGTGCAGTACAGTTTTTCACGTTTTTCAAAATGTTCCAAAACCCAAAGAATAATCTTTAATTTCTGATATTTTAGTCGTCACAAATTACAATTTTATAATGTAGTCAATGTTTATAATTACTGGGCAGTTGGGCGTTTAAACGAATGACATCATAATAAAGTCAAAACCATAATTTTGAGTTGAATTGATTCTGAGTTTAACGTCCCGTTCAGCAGTGAGGCTATGTGAGACGTGGACCTACTAATTAACGTGGAATCCGAACCACATGAACTCCCACCGGGAATCAAGCCCAGGTTTCCCACGCCAAAGGCAAGTATGCTAACCGTTAGCCACGAAGGAGCTCCACCATAATTTTAGTGGGCGTTAAGAAATATCTCGCCAGTGCTTTTACAATAAATAAAATTTTATAAGTATTAAAGAATAGTGGTAAGAGATTTTATAATAGCTCTTTTATTTATGAGATATGAATATTTTGAAAAAAATAAAGAATAGGTTGGCGGAACCACAAAAGACTTTCTTATAAATACATACGCACCTTACTCACCTTTTATAATTGCTATGCTTACGTTCTCCATAAAAACGAAAATTCTCTTTTAGTGATACTTTACCCAAGATCATGAAGTGGGTTCAAATTTAATTAAAGGCAAAATACAATACAATAATCCACAAATATTGCCTCAAGTGAGTTTA
Organism: Thermobia domestica; assembly: GCF_964235325.1. Taxonomy (NCBI): domain Eukaryota; kingdom Metazoa; phylum Arthropoda; class Insecta; order Zygentoma; family Lepismatidae; genus Thermobia; species Thermobia domestica. Next base: position 270,078,097 of record NC_137459.1, on the reverse strand, counting down.
AAGATTTCTAAACACTAGTGCGAAGCCGGGCTCTGCCGTTGCGATCGATTTACAGGTCTTGAGACGAAAGTAAGAAGGGACTTACGCACATAGTAAGTAAAAACAATTAATATGCTTGTAACTTTCCCCCCAAATGGGTGTATCTTAAAACTAACCTCACCATTATTTTTCTAATTAAATTCTAGCCCGAAATTATGTATCATATTACCCTATTCCCATTTTGAAAACTTAACCTTAATTCAAAATGGCGGATTTCAAGATGGCAGCCATCAAGGTCATATCTACCATACGACTTCCCCCCAGGACTTATATGTATCCACATGGTTTTTCTTCACTTTTCTTCATTAAAGCTCCGTTTACAAAGGGAGTAGGGGACTTCTGTAGTAATCTCTAATAACCACATCACAACTCTTAAAAGTTATAAAAAAAACTTTGAAAACATGCACCATGGCAAAAATTTGTCATCACAAGTAATGATGCATACATGCCTTCTATCAGCAAAAAAAGTTTCATTGAAATTGGAGCCGGACATTTGAGTGATGTCCCTTGTTGGATGTGATTGAACGTGACGTCAGAGCACATTGCCCCCTTCCCGGAATTTACGGGAATTAGGTGACCTGAGTGAGCACATGTGGTGCCAGCTCTCTCCAGCGACCTATCAAGGATCATTGCGTGTATGCCAAGACGTGTCGCCGTTTTTATCCATGCCAAAAGTCGACATACTGACAATTAGGTAGGTAGTCATGATGGTCTGGCTGATGTGTGCGTATATTTTAACTCGTACATTTTGTCTCGACTCGAATTTCGAAACGTCTCGACTCGAATTCGAGTCGAGTCGAGACAGAGACTGTCGAGTCGAGACACGAGTCGAGACAGAAACATATTTTCGAGTCGAGACAACATTTTCTCGAGACGAGTCGAGACAGGCTTAAATCTCGACTCGACTCGACTCGAATGCACCCCTAATGATCCCCATGTGCTCCTTTTTCATTCATGAAGCTTTAACATTGGAAAAATACCTGGAGATGTTACCGGATCAGATACTGACAAGTCTGTTGTCGGAATATGGTATATTTCCCATTTTTCAACAATACGGCGCACCTCCCCACTTCAGCATCCGGGTGCGTCGGTACATGGATGAACAATTTCCTGGGGCATGGATTGGTCGCCGTAGGTTAGTTGAATGGCCTGTCCGATCACCAGACCTCACTCCAATGGATTCTACCTTTGGGGATACTTTAAGGCTATGGTGTATGGTGTGAAAATTCGTGGTATTGAGCAACGTTTCATGACTGCCTATAAACAAATTTCCCCAGCTACTCTGGTCCGTGTTCATAGCTATTGCGAAAGATGCCTGCAAACGTGCATTGTCCAGCACGGATCACATGTGGAGCGCAATGTGTAACAGGTAAAGATCAATTCTCGTTGTCTATAACTTCTCATAAATTAAATATATATAAAATCTTATTTCAGATTTGATATCCTGAGCAAATTCTAGCCTAAGGTCATGTATCACATGACTCACATATCGTTTGAAATAAAAACTTGAAATTCAAGGTGGTGGCATTCAGTATAACGGCCGTCCGCGCACCATTATCCAAAATCTTTGCCTCTAGCCCTGTTGTACATGAAGTTCAACATAAATACCTCCGTTCAGATTTTAGAAAGAGTGTTAAGGGACTTTTGAAGTACCCAATACATGCGATGAGACGCGAATCGCGCTGTGTGGCAACGACGCAAATAAATAACTATAAAGTAAATCTACGACTGCATCAAATAGTTAAATCGATTGTTTCGAAATGACACTTAAAATCGGTAGACATTAACACTAGCATTACCTATTACCGTAACAACCGATGTAATTGCTCAGTGGATTCGTAGATCAATGCTAATGTTTCCAAGTTAACCTATGACGTTGCCACATAGTGAAATGTTTGATTCCCCATAGCAGCTGACGGAGGCTCCGGATGGTATATTATTGTATCGAATTTTCGCTTTATTTGACATATTGAATAATGGTATGCTGTCCATAGCGCAATTTTTAGATGAAATGAAGTGTGAACGTGAAACATGAGCAAGAATAGAAATGACGAGATAACTCTTTAGTGGCAAGAAAAGTCTGTGTTGTGGGACCTTGAATAAAAAGTTGAATAAAAGACTTACAAAATGTATCTTATAGAGTATAGCACTGTATGGCCCATACACATGGACATTACGCAAAAATGATGAAAAAAAAAAGACTTTAAACTTTCGAAACATGGGTGTGGAGAGGAATGGAGAGAATTACCTGAGTAAAGGGAAAAACGAATGAGAGAATGTTAGAAATGATGAAAAAAAGAACAGCTTTAGATATTATTCAGAAAAGAAAGATAAACTCATTGGTACGTTGTTTAAGAAGAAACTATAGTGTAACATGAGGAACGTGCTAGATAGTATGGCGGAAGGAAAGATTCAGGGAAGAAGACTACAATTGATAGACGATATCAAAATAGAAAAATCATACGTCAAAACGAAAATGTTAGCAGAAGACCGTGGAACATGGAAGCTTTTCTGTTCTAGCAAGTGACCTGCCAATAATGGCAGAATAAGTATGATGATGGCGATCGTATATATCATTTCAACATATATAAACGTGTTTCAATAAAACAATAATAATGACTAATGTGTAACTTGTGTATATGGAGGGCACTGTGACTCAGTGGTATAGCGCTCACCTCTGGTACATGTGTTCCTTGGTTCGATCCCAGCTCGCGCCAAGTGAGCTCTGTGGTGTATAAACACCGTGCGCGTGGGTACTCAGAGATTCTCCCGTTTCTTCCTACCATCTTAATTCCATCATATTATTCATTTCTCACCATTACCGTCTCATTAAGCCTAGCCGGCATATCGTGGGACGTAAAACTTAAAGATTTAAAAAAATGTGTGTATATGGACTGCATACAGTTTCACAAAAATATGAAATGAATATTCACATTTGTATTATTAATTGCATTGTTTCTACACTAATAGAAGCTTGAGTTTTCCCATAACATCCACTTGCTTTTGATGTGGAACCATAGTGAAATATAGTGAAACCTTGTTACGAGCGCAATGACTGGAATGCAGACCCCAGTACAGGTTCATTTACTTGTCCTTCCTGAAACTGGTGTTTCACGAAGATCTCAAAATATCTTATTAATAGATTGGTTGACTTTAGATATGATGTCCCGTTCAGCATCAGGTCTATAAGAGACGTGAATCTAGAGCTTAACGTTTTATTCGAACCACATGAGCTCTCGTCAGTTTCGAAACTGGATCTTCTGAACCGAAGAGGCGTACGCTGAATATATTGCCAGGAGGAACTCTCTTAGAAGACTAGAAACAAGTTTTATGAGTCGAGGAGTAAAATACGAAAAAAAAAAAAAAACTTAAAAATTAATGGATATGCACGCTTTCTAAGCTCATACAATTTATTGTGTTTGAATAAGTTCTTCGAATCCAGGTTCCAGTTTTACATTTTTGTTTTATTAAACACATTCACTTAATTTTAAACTTGTAAGACCGGCCGTTAGATGATAACATTTCCATCACAGCTGTTAGTATTGATTGATGCAAACAAGGATGAGTGTAGATGACAGGAAGAGCTGGGCTACAACAGCAAATTTAAACAATTAAGATTTAACAAGACTTTCTAGTGACAAACTGAAAGCAGGTAATTTAATTTCCCTTGCGAACAATTTCTTTTTTTTTTTAAAAAAAAGTTATAATTCACGAAGATTATTTACTATTTGCTGACCTATTCGCTTTTCCTTTTTCCTATTTTGTTAGCACATTTAACTGGAAATTGAGTTAAATGCAAATCTTACATGAGACGGGACCTACTGATTAACGTGGACTTCCAACTACGTGAGCTCCCGCCGAGAATCAAACCTATATCATCCACAGTCTTGAATAGAGATTAACGTAGTACGGAACCTGTTGTTCCGATGCTGAATAAATTCCAAAATTGCACTTGCTCTTACGCGTTACTGTTTTCGTCCTATTGAGACTAATTTTCAGCCATCCCCCCAAATAAAGTAAATTTCTGCCACTTCCAGTTTCAGTAGAGCCATGCGGGTGAAAATAGTAGGCCTGTACATTTTTTGTACGCAGAGGTTGCGATGGCTCAGTAGTAGAGCTGGTTACCTCTGGTGCGTGGAGTCCGTGGGTTGATTTCCGGCGAAGTAAATTTGTGGTGGATAACATCGTGTTTGTGGGTTTTCTCGGGGTACTCCCGTTTCCTCCCGCATTCTCATTTCATTAGTCTAATACTTCCATCATCATTCACTTGCCTTAGTCATCCGTCTCCCTTACCTTATCAAGCATAATCATGGGGCGTTAAACTGTAAGATTTATTTCATATTTCTTTTGTATACGCTGAATCTGTTAAAGCAAGCGTTTTTCGGTATATCTTACCATTTCTCTTCTATAGCGATCAAAGTTGAAAGCATAAATTGTTCGTTTCTGTCACTTCCTGTTTGAATTGAGAGTTTACGATGTGATAGAACCTTAGGACGCCGAAACGGCAATAAAAACGCTTTTTGATATTATTATTATTATTATTATTATTATTATTATTATTATTATTATTATTATTATTATATATTTTCGATCTCATACGTGTCGACAGATTGTTGGATGGATGAAGAAACAGACAGAGAAGCAGGCGGAAATAGCCATTCTACAAGTATATGACTTCCCATACGTATACATAGTATAACTTGGAAGTCTAGTAAATTTAGAAGAAACCGCTGTAACGACAAACCAATCAAACAGCTTCATAGGTATACTTTTAAGCAAATTAACCTATCCAGTTTTTGGGTAGGCAAATACAGGGTGTCCATAAATTACTGCAGGAAAGTAAGACTCTATAACTTGGAAACTATGTAATGTGTTAACAAATACTTTTTGGTGTACTTACAGAAAGGTTCAAAGTTTTGTTTCAGCTAGTTAAGATTCATTGCCAAACCTCCAATTGTGCACCATTCATGTTCAAACATTATTGCAGTCTTTTTGGGAAACCAAGAATTGCGTGTTGGCGGTGCTCGTCTGGAATGTTCAAAGTCACATCAGTTATTTTGTTCATGATATCTTGTTTGTTCTTGAATTTGGGGTTGCAAAATCCACTTGAATTCGAGGAGCACAAGCGGGGTAGTCCCAAAGTCAATATGTGATGTGCTGTTTCAATGGATTACATTATCGGCCCTTTGTTCTTCGAGAAAGAGACGGTAAATGGTAACAATTAACTTGATCATGCTAGAGACATTCCTTTTACCAGAACCTACTAGGTTAGGCATCCTTAATAAGGTCCACATGCAACAGCATGGGGCACCGCCGCACTATGCCCTTCAAGTTCGACAGTTTCTTAACGAATAAATTAAGTAGAGATGGATTGGCCGAAGAGGACCCACACCTTGGCCTGCAAGATCACCAGATTTGTCGCCTTGTGATTACTGGCTGTGGGGACACGTGAAGACCAAGGTGTATTCGCAGAAGCCAGCTAATCTGCACGATCTGAAGAACAAAATAACTGATGTGATTTTGAACATTCCAGACGAGCATCGCCAACACGCAATTCTTGGTTTCTAAATAGACTGCAAGAGTGTTTGGACGTGAATGGTGCACAATTGGATGTTTGTCGATGAACCTTATCTAGCTGAAACAAAACTTTGAACCTTTCTGTAAGTACAACAAAACATGTATTTTGCAAGTTATAGAGTTTTACTTCCCTGCAGGACTTTACGGACACCCTATAGAGAAAGGGTAAATAACCATTTTTATATATAAACCGCTGGCTATTCACCTTATGTATATCAGTAGTCACTACTCTGGTTTAAGTGTGAAATAAAATAAAAAAAAACTTCGATGTCGGGCCACCAGCAGGAAATGATGAATTAACTTCTTAGTAAGGAAAACATGAAATATCTGCTTTTTCGTAGGGCCCTGTTCACATAACACTCGTCTAAAATATAGTCTGTAGTGATGGTACTCACATTGTTAATAGCGTCGCAGCCAGTATTGAAGATTTGGTTACTAAGGATAGTTTTGAGTTGAGCTCTAAATTATGTTCTTAATAAACACGATTAAAACATCCACCATCATGTTTCACTAGCATAGACAACAATGGAAAATATGTTCAAATTTTATTAGATTTACTAATATGAATATTAAAATAAAAATGGGAGACACGGCAGCATAGTGGTAGAGTGCTTATCTTTGGTGCGTGGGGTCCCTCGTCAAGTATGTGTGGTGGACAAAATCGCGCTCGTAGGTTTTCTTGGGGTACTCCCGTTTCTTTCCACTTTCTCGTTCCACCAATTCTTCCATCATCATACAATTGCTTTAATCGTCGTCTCCCTTACGCTAACAGGCATAATCGTGGGACGTTCAACTCAGATATAATTTTATTTCATGAATAAAGAACACAATAGGTTACGGTATTAAACTGAAGAGGGCAATAGTTTATATAACACTCAAACGATTTTTTTTCTGGGTATGGTTCTTTTGTTAACAAATCGGTGACTGCTACGCGTATTTCATACTTAGTTCTAAATAATACGTTCTGAAAACATTTTGTAAAGTTTTAATGTTCACTATAGTTTTTATCGCTCCGCTTAAGGCCAAACAAAGAATATTAAAAGTATTCTATTGTTCTATTCACCGCTGTTCTTCTTCTTCTTTGAAAATTTTACGCAAATAATAGGGTGGGTGCGCCATATATGGAATACGTCTCTAATATGAAATACCGGACTATTTTGTTTGCTATGTGCTACCACCGAGTAGACTTTACGTAAACTTGTTCACAGTGACGCCCTCAGTCTGTGCATGAGTGATTTGCTGGCGAACGATAACATAAGATTATCTTTTGTTGCAGAATATATTTTTGAAGAACTTGAGTTTTTCGGGCGTATATTTCTTGGCTGTTGAATGTACGCAAAGAGGCATGTATTATTGTTCAGTTTGAAATATTTAGATTACATATGTAGTATACCATAAAGGTATAAAGATTCAGTACACAGAGAATCACGTAAGCGTGTGTAGGAAGAGAACTATCCAAAATGGCGATTTTCCTAATATGGAATACTAACAGGCTCCTAATATGAAATATTCCTAAATAGGTTCATATGTATATGAACTGAAAGTGAAGAAGAATAACTGAATTGTAAGTTATGTTAGACCTGATATATTATTTTAGACTGAACGTCAGCGAACGTCTCCTAGTTGAGACATTTGGCATTTGTGTTGTCTGTCTTTGTGTCTCGCGATAACTAATGAACGCGTGAACCGATTCCAATGAAACTTTCACAGATTATTTATTGGTTCAAATGTCCAGACTGCCGTGTCGTCCACAGTGCAAAATGAAGAGAACAGCACAACAGTAGCGATTAAAGTAGTGAGTCTGCTACCACAACTACAGCCACAACATCGCAACACGTGTGGTCCGAAACCAGGTGAGGCGAAAGTAGTTACGAACACTCCACACAAAAACGATTTAAATCCTACTCTACTTCATCACAACGGCTCTTTACCTTATCATTGCAAGTAGTTATAAAGCGTTTAGCTTTCCAAGCCCCACCCAAGAAAATCGAATCGAAACATCCAAAGAAAGAAAAAGACACCACGCGACTACAGATTAGAAAGTTAATTCGAAGAGTCAGTGAGTGGCTTGGACGAAGACACTAACAGTTTAAGTGAACCTACTGATGATGACAATCAGGAATGTAGACTTTGTGGTAAATTGTTGTCGCTTAATGCAGGAGAGGGGATTGGTTAAAATGTCGAGTTTTTAAAAGACGGTCCCACGAAAAGTGTCCCACGAAAGGTGGAGAAAAATATGTTTGTGGGCATTGATTTGCAAAATAAAACTGGAATCAAAATTTGGACGCCTTAAGACACTGTCAATCCAGTATATTTGAACTTTTTCTTTTATATAGGGTTTTTTGTTTTACTTTATTTGTCGCAGGTAGTTTGATTCCCCGAATATTTCGTTTTATCATTTTTATTATTGGTTGTATCTAATAAACTTGTTGATTCCATGGTAAAAGATATTATTGCTACTCCAAAAGTTGAAATAAGTAGCTAGTACAGCCTATTACAGCAATTTACAAACATAATCTGTACTAATAATGAATAAGTTCAGTCATGTTCGATAATTATCTTTGTACTACGTGTAAAATTCTGGTATTTCTGTTGTTTTATGTTTCAATTAGCCTAAGAATGTTATGATTTTTTTTGTTTACTTGTCTTATAGACATATAGGCCACAATTCCTACAATGCAAAATTTGGATAATTCGAGCATGGGCACGATCCCTGCTGAGACCGCCCATCCTGAATGATGTTTTCCATGGTTTTCCTCAGTCCTATCAGGCTTGTGCCGGGATTATACATTCCTGAGGCCAGGGCTGATTCCTTTCCAATTCGTAGACTTGTCTTAAGGACCGATGTGATCTCGGAGTTGGAGGTTTGAACACTTCCTTTGATCATTTCCTTGAATTAATAAACACATTTATTTCTTAAATAAATAAATAAATTGCTCAGATGTGTAATTGTCATGCTCTAATTATCTTAATGTCGCATTGTAGGCAGACGCGCATATTTCGTTCTAGTATTCCATTTTAAGAACAGGTGGTGTTCCATATTAGGAGCGGGGTGTGCCTAATATGGGAAATTGAGTTTCTTTCAATTTTGTAATATTGTAAAAAATCAATAATGTGGAGCAAACTTTCATACTTGTATTTTGTTTTGCAAAGGTACCGCAAGTATTATTATGTATAATATTTTTATTCTGGGATACGCATTTCTGAGAAATGAAGAAGAAACAAAAAGTATTCCATATTCGGTGCCTTTACCCTATTAATAATTTGATAATTTTCCTCCGTAGGTTTTGTTGGCCATGATTTACTATTTAGCAATACAGTCAATGTTGTTTACTGTTGAGCAATTAGATATCTAGACTTATGACTTTATGGTTGAGTTGAACACGTCGTACTCGTAGGCAATGAGGAACATCTTGCTAGCGGTGTTGCAATAAATATGATTTTATTTTAATTACTAACCAATTATGGTGATTATAAAAAGACAGTTCGTTCATTTATGTGATACAAGTATTTTGTAAAAAAAAAAAAAAAAATGCCAGAGAAGGACCATAGAAGAATCTTAAAATAGCATTTCTTAGAAGTACAGACACTCTTACTCACCTTTTGAGTCTTATTAGACCTGCTTTAAAGTAAAATTCCAGCTTTGTGATATTTTAACAAGATCATGAAACAGGTTTTAATTTAAATCGTCCGACTTAATTAAATATAAACTCTACTGGCGTATTAAAAGAAGAAAGAAAAAAACTCACAAATTATTGCTTCAAGGGAGTTGAACGATTTCTGAACATTACTGCAAGATCTCTCGTCGATTTGTGGAGCCTTAGGACAATGTTAAATTGCCCAGTCAATAATGTAGGTGAGACTTCTATTTCCGGTGTGAATAAATTATTTTGACTATTTCATGTGAATGTTAGGGAAATCTTCCTGTGAATGCATTTGGTGGCATTAATAGTATACAGTCTGATCATCTTATCATTATTTAAATTCAGTAATAAATAAGAAACATTAGGACCTGGGACTCATTATTTCTAGTTAACTAGTGAGTGGGAAACTCTTTGAAGATAGGGAGCCCAAGCTCGAAGGACTATGAGTCTGAGCTAGCCTTGATTGTATATTTGAGTTTAACATCCCGTTCGGCAGCAAGGCTCTATAAAATATGAACAGTTTAACGTGAAATCGGAAGCACATGAACAACTACCAGAATTCAAACCCGGATCTCGTACGCTAAGGGCGAGTCCACACTCACGTAACCACGAAGGATCTCATAGTTCGAGCTAGTGCGAGTCGAACAAACCTCAGAATGCGCAAGCTCCATTGAAATTTTGATTGGATTTGATTTTCAGCTTAGTGTCACTTTCCAGCAAGGCTGTATGAGACGTGAACATACAGCCCAATGTGAAATCTGAACCGCAAGGGCTTCTGCCTCAGCCTCATTGAAGATAGTGAGCCGGAGCCCGAATTGGTATCGGCTGCAATATGTCCATCGTTATTTCTTTGCACGTAAAATATAATGCAATATTTCATATTCACGTTTGACATGTAGGCTAAGCTGACTATAGTGATGAGTGTGAATGCATAAAATGGTGGAATTAATCAAGTGCAAAGAAACTGGAGAACTCGCACGATGTTTGTCCACCGCAAAACCTATTTATTTATTTATATATTTATTGTGGTTGTCATAGTTGTACGTTAAGTTGTACTTAAGTATGTACCTAAGTGGTCACCGTAAGATATACAGAACAGTTTCATTATATCCGGCTATGGCAATACTGATGCAAGTGTAAAATTTCTAGTTTTACAACCGACATATATGCCCTTTTCCTAAAGAAGACGTCGAATTATTAACTAAAGTGGATGATGATGAATAAATTGTGGAACGTTAGTGAGGGAAGAACAGAGAGAAGACACTTGAAAGAATTGTTATCACAACAAACTCGCAGGAATCAAACTAGGACGCACTTGCACCAGAAGTGAATATTCTACCACTGAACCACTCTCCCAACTGTCACCTGCCTAGCTGTACCAGAAAGATGAAATCGGTTTTGTCAATAATTGTAAAATCTCTACCTTTCTTACTAGACCTTTTGCATTGGGTTTGGCAAAATATGTGTATGCAAATAATAATTGTACATTCATGTACAACTTTGAAGTACGGAGGAATATAGATGTTTCACAGTTATTACATTTTTCTTCAATCGTTGAATAAAACAACAACCATTGGTACATTGGAGCTTGTTGATTGTTTCAAAAAATACAAAATTTATATTCATTTACTCAGTAATATAAATTACGTACATGAAATAAGAATTTGCGTGTGGAGGCCGAAAAAAAAAAATACTGACAGTTGATAAAGTTCAGCAGAAGTTACACAACTGTCTCACTGACAGATCCCAATATCTCCCGTGGCAGGGTTACATTATTATTATTATTATTATTATTATTATTATTATTATTATTATTATTATTATTATTAATAATAATAATAATAATAATATTTAAATCACTAGATCTTGTAAAATATTATGATGTACATACTTTTGGACCATCCGAGCTATAGGCCATTACTTCTTTTAAAATTTTTACTTCATACGATTATGCTCCGAGGCTAAGGAGACAGCGTTGGTGATATGGATAATAATGGTGGAATGATTAAAGTGGGAGGAAATGGAGAAACTCGCGAAATCATACGCACATGGTGTTTGTCAACCACAAAGCCCACCTGGCGCTTGCTAGCCCGGGAACCAACGAACCATAGGTAAGCGCTCTACCACTGAGCCTGCAGCCTCTCCTATCAAATTGTGAATTATAATGTCATCTTATTTGTGTTATTATTTTTAAAGAATAATTGAATCGAACTGATTCCATGTGAATCAAACTTGGCATGGTTGTATACAGGTCCGTGAACTATTATGGTTTTCATACTATTGGTCCTCGAGAGTTATGGACCATCGAATTTGAGTTTCGCATTCTTTTTTTGAAGAAAGAAGAAGAAAAGAAAAGAAACATTCGATGTAGATTAAACTTGGCATGATAGCAGACCCTGACCTGATATATAAGCTGTTGAAATATTGTGGTATGGAAGCTTCAGGTTACTGAGTAAAGGACCACAGCCAAAGCTAATTTTGGTTTCCATATTCTCGAAAAAAAAAGAAGAATGAATTCGACCAATCACATCCAATGTGGATCAAGCTTGGCAGAGTGGTAGATCATTTTCTGCTTATAAGCTAATGAGCCATTAAGGTATGCAGCCTTTTGGTTCCCGAGTTATGGACCATCTAATGCGGGCTTTGTACTTACAGTTTGGGAAATACTCGCGAAGTGATATTAGTAAAAAAAAAAAATGAATATTTTTTTTTTTTCGTAATGGCGTAACTCACACTGGTTCATTTATTGAATTAAACACTCGCGGATTACATTTTTTTCAACTTCTCAGACTGAGGTCAATAAAATTTTAACTTACGTAAGAAATATAATGTATAGAAAAAAAAAACAGTTTAAACTAATCTTATTTTGTTTCACAAAGTAAACACTATTTATCCTAACTCAAGATATATTACATAAAAAGTAAACCTAATTGCTACTCCTATTATTATTTTGTTTGTTTATTGAAGTTTAGCGCTAATATCGAACACTAAATTTAGATGAGGTATGTATCTACAGTTTAAGTTTGAATCAGAACTACTGTAATGCGTTTAATACAGGTATTATCATATCATGTATCAAATTCGAGACCCAAAGACGCGCTCTAGCCTCTGCATCTGTGGTAATGATATTATTAGTATTTGTTTCAGAAATGTTTTGTCAAACTGCTTTGTTACAAAATGATATATATTTATTATTATTATTCTCATAATTATGAAAATTTGCTAAATTATTGGGGACTCCAAAATCTGTTTGAGATAATAAAAAAAAAAAATACCGATTATTCATGTATTCAGATGGTATTAAAAACTAGTGTTGCACACAGAAAAATCCGTTATCCTGACAGCGGTGTATAGTACAGTCAGCAGCAAAAGTTCTTTCAGTTTGGTAAAATTTATTTCGGGAATGACGGTGGTATGGTTCAAACATACAGAAAATTATCTTATTTTGAATTTACTGAAAAATGTACTGAAATTGTCCTTCCTTTCTGAAGTTAACTTACGAAACTAATTTCACCAAACGGTAAAAAGCTTCCTGTCACTGACTGTACAAATATATGGTATCCATAGGTTTACTACATAAATATGTACAGAACATAAGTTATTCTTATGACACACAAGTACTGCTTTTACACCGCTTAAATGTCACAGCGTACCACTGCAGAATGTCTGACACCTAACGGTCTTCCGTATATTACATACTCGTACGTATTCTGCATACGTTAGCTATATATTATAAACATTCTTCTTTATGTGAGATCCTTATCATTTATATACATTTTTTTTTTCATTCATACGGAAAGTACGTATAGATGGAACACTTATAGGGAAAATATTATAAAACACAAGTTTCCAGTTATATGTTTCGTGGAGGATGTTACATATAGTCTACTGTACGTCAAAAAGCTACAGAATTTACGTGTGTAACCTAAGCTTTCCTACTCCACATACGTATTGTTTTATCTGTGTTGTAAATATTTTCTAGAAAATGTAAGCATAAGAGATTTCAATTACATAATAAGGAATCAATGGATGATGGTTCCGTTAAATTCCAAATGTAGTGGACTAAAAGGAGTTGCATAATGTTATAATTTAAACTGATCATAATAATATATTTTTAAAAGCTTTCTAGAGTATCTGCCAGACATATTAATGAATATGATAAATTTATGACAAATAATTATCTGCCAGTCTTTACAATAAAAGTTATATTCATCTCAGTATATTTTAACCAATATGTCAATAAAAACTATATGTTAGCTTAATGGTCATGAAGATTAAAAAAGTAATATTGACTTATTTTATATTAAACTTTAACTACATTACTTAGAAAGTAATTCATTACATTCACCTTTTTTTCATTACATATTGATTAAAACATAAAAACGTGTGTATTTTTTTTTTATTTTCTGACAAGGGTCCCAAGCTGTTAAGTTTACTAATACCTTACAATTCGTTATAGGTATTATTTTACTTGTGCCCGTTGTGCCAAGCGTTATTATGTAATACTTTTAAATGTGCTATATTATCGCTTCTGAGCTTTTTGCAGCACACAAAATAAAGTTATTATTATTATTATTATTATTATTATTATTATTATTATTATTATTATTATTATTATTATTATTATTATTATTATTATTATTAATAATAATAATAATAATAATAATAATGATATTATTATTATTATTATCTGTCCTTATCAGCGGTTACCATTAAAATATACCAGGCTTTGGTTGTTCAGTAAGCTTATTTTGCAGAACCAAAAGTTCTGTTCAATTCAAGGTACAGTTTGCAATATGAAATTACGTTTGAATGCAATAAAATGTGCATACACATTTGAAATTTAAAAAAAAAAAATGTAATTAGATACATTTAAAGAAATCAATACGCATAAATGCATTATAACTTAAAGCAATGTACTAATGCCATATTGAAATGCGTGATTCAATAAATAAATAAATAAATACATAAATAAATAAATAAATAAAACTTTAACTTTTTTTTCCTCGAGCTGAAAAGTGTATTGTTGACACGTTATTGGCATCGTATTGATTAAATACTACTATGAGTGAGAATAAAATAAAACGTAAAACAAAAATCGTTAAGATAATAAATCTTAATGGTACAAAGCCACCATGTAAAATTACCTATATGTCTCTGTGTAGGTATTGACTATCTTCTGGCAACCCTGTGTGATGAATTAGTTGTTGACGGCAGTTAACAAGAGCCGTGCACCGAACTTGAATAGCAATGTGTGACCCATATCCTTCATGCTGGGTCTGTTAAACCTATAAATCTTTTACGCTGTGCTGCTCATGTGTGCAGCAGCATTCTAAACTTCTAGAGTAACTAGCTTGAAGTTTTAAATACAGCTCAATCATCAGAAAATACAGTACTATCGACGGAAAAGAATTACGAGACTGGGTATAGACATACAAATTCGTATATTTTCCCATATTCCTTAAGGACAATAACGAAAGTAATTTCAAATTAGAAGTACTGAGAATAGTGATTTCCATATTAGAAAGTGTTTACTACTAGAGATAGACAGTTCTTCGCACGGAGAGAATATGTTTCATTTTGGATATATGGACAATTGGACATGAATTTTGATTGAACCGGGATCAGAAGTGTCACTGTTCATCTTAGCGACCCTGAAAGCTATAGATTCGACATTAATATCGGTAATTTTCGATCATTTTAAAATTATTGACCTCTCCCCACTCCTACGATCTACTGTAAAAGTGATATGATGGAAACCATCCCAAGCCCGAACTTCAGCTATGTTGAAAATTTGATTGAGATCAGTCGGGTAGTTCAAGAGTTTTTAAGTCACGAACATAGTCATTTATATACAGTATATACCAGAATTTGGCTACCTGGGGGCTCGGCCTCCAGACCCCAATGTTTGCTCAGCCTACGGCCTCGCATTTCTTATGTATCAGACTTTACATCTACAACGAATTTCGTGTATTTACTCTTCATATTTCCTGAATTAGTCCAGCTGGGGGCTTCGCCCCCACACCTCTGCCTTTGCTCGGCCTACAGCCTCACACCGCTTAAACCCACAATTATACCGAATTTAAAGTTTCTTTTACTATTTCAACTGTCTCAACCTTAACCCCCGACGTGGAGTCCCACGGACTCCGCGAGTAATGTGATACTTATTTATGTCATTTTATTTTTTGTGTAGCTCCACGCCCTTCTCAGTAACTTCTAGTCAGTTGAGTTTGGACGCTGTTCTGCGGCAGGCGTGCTGAAAATTTATTTCACTGCTGCTCGAGCGTTTGCACGGAGTCCGTGGGACTCCATGTCGGGGTTTATGTAACATTCCTGTGTCATACCTGATTTACTTTTTCCAGCTGATGAAGTGGATTTAAATTGTGATATTTGTCGAAATCAGTGTCGAAGGGTGATATTTTCAAGATGGTAGGTCCAATCTTCTTCTTCTTCTTCTTCTTCTTCTTCTTCTACTACTACTACTACTACTACTACTACTACTACTACTACTACTACTAATAATAATAATAATAATAATAATAATAATAATAATAATAATAATAATAAATGAAACAGATTAGACCTAAATATTTTACTACCAAAACACAAGAAGACAAATTCACATAAATTTAACGTAATTGTAGTTCATCGACAGAACTTATTGGATTCGGATCTCAATTTTCATAATAAAATTCACGTATGCGACTCATAGTTGATCTTAATTCGCCTAATGGAGTTCGTTTAAATTGGGCGTGATCTGGTGGAGAAGATTGACTATCACATTATCTGTGCTTCACAAGAAGTATATGTTGTTTAGTCTATTTGTACTGAAACAAATTCTGCTTGTAAAATTTCGTCTTTAATTATATTGTTCAAAACACATGACAAACATTCAACCAAGTCATTTTGTGTCACTTAATTCCCCTTGAAAAACAGAATCAGACATAAATATTTTTTTTTTCATACGTTGCTCTTTATTTCAACAACTACAAATAATTTTATTGTACGAATGCGTGCAGAACTCTCTTGCCCTCTGTTTGTTCTATTTTCATCACAGGCATTGATCTCCGTTCCTTAATAACACAGTAATTAAAAAAAAAAAAAAAACTGACATAGAAGATTCTATGTTCACAATCTCCACTTACTGACATTTTCTCTCATTCGCTTTTGCAAATGTAAGAAAAAAAATGTCACTCACAATATCTCAAAAACGCACACTACTCAATTCTAATGAACTCAACGAGTCTGATTTCGTATAGGTTTGTGCCAACGTAACGGAACAAAGGGGCATTTGCTCGATATAACTGGCGTAGCACCTTTAGAAAAGCTTGTTCCAGCTTTTGCGTTGCGTTAGAGTACGCAAAATTAAGCAAAGTTGGTACGGAATGGGGTCCTACAATCTTGCTCTTTATTTGTTTGACATATCGAATCGAAATCGAAGGTCTCGAGAGAAACGCTTTATGTAGGAAAAAAAGTCAATAAGTGCTGAGACGGGTCTCTTTCGCAGGTTATTACTAGGGATGGGCAAAACCGGTTTTTATAAAAAAACGGAAAGCGGTTTCTAGAAAAAACGAAACCCGAAAAACCGACGTTTCGGTTATGTCCAAAACCGGTTCGTTTTTTCATCGAAATCGGTTTCGGGTTTCTCCAAAAACCGGCTCTGTTTTTCACAGAAACCGGTTTCGGGTTTCTCCAAAACCGGTTCGGTTTTCACCGAAACGAGAAAACACAAAAAAACTATTTCTGTGGAAACGAAATCGGTTTCCGGAGAACGACGAAACACTATTCTGGTCAGAAATAGAACAATTTTTTAAAAAAGGAACCGGTTTTGAAGAAAACCGAAACCGAATCCGGTTAAAAACGAACCGGTTTTAGAAAAAAACGAACCGGTTCTGGTAAAAACCGAACCGGTTTTGGTGAAAACTGAAACCGTTTTTTTAATGAAAACCCGGTTTCGTTTTTTCTAAAAACCGAAAACCAAAAAAAAAAAAAAACGGTTTAGTGCCCACCACTAGTTATTACCAACACGTTCCCTCGCGGATTTTCTGAGTAGCTTGACGGTAGTTCTACTGCCGCCTTAGAAACTGCTCGGTGAGCCTCCCAGCAATAGTGCTAACCACGATTTCTTCATCGAGCAATATTTTATTTTCAGAAAACTGTCATACATTCTGTGCAAGGAAAATTAATTAATTATAAATTATAATTTTTGAATTAAATGGGTAGGCTGGGCCTCAGGACCTCTTACGACCCTTCGCCACTTGTTGAAATTGAACTGTTTGGTTACAATCCACTTTGAAAATGTCTCTGCCGTCCACAGTTAGGGATTATGAACCAAAATTTGCAGAGAAAGTCGCAGGAATAATGAACGATGTGGGTAGGGACTTGTCTTATGTATTGTTTTCGGATGTGGAGGATGAAAGGATTGTCAGTCAAAGTGATCATGAAAGCAAGTCGGAGATATCAGAAAATGACAGGGACAGTTCCTCTGATAAAGGAATCTCCAGGAGGAAGGGACAATATTTTGGGAACTG
Source organism: Thermobia domestica (assembly GCF_964235325.1). NCBI lineage: Eukaryota > Metazoa > Arthropoda > Insecta > Zygentoma > Lepismatidae > Thermobia > Thermobia domestica. The sequence goes on along the minus strand of NC_137459.1, from coordinate 270,060,306 downwards.
ATAGAATGATTGATTTTAAGCAAAAAAATTCATATGAACACTGGTCCTAACCTCAACGGTTTGAGAGCTACAGGTTGTGAACCATTTTCGATTATATATTGTGTATTGCTTACCTTGTTACTATTCTATAATATATAGGTGAAATATAGGAGAACTGAAAGACTATGGAATGGCCTTTCCAACGGTATGCAAATATGGCAGTGGTACTTTTCAAAGGGAAGCCATTGAGGGAAATTTCGGAGAGTAAAGGCTATTTAAATAAATTGGATGGCAACACTGATTCTCAAATATCCTTCAATAACTTATGTTCCTAAAACACCAATGTCACGTGTTGCACTTACCGTTGGAAAGGCCATTCCATCACCTTTCAAATCCGCTATGTCCCACCTTTGTAAAATAATTGCAGGGTGAGCAATCTGCAATATAAAGTTAAAAATTGTTCACAACTTGTAGGTCTCAATCCGTTGAGATTAGGACCCATGTTCATATGAACCTTTCTGCTTAGAATCACCTATACTACTCTTCCCCGAAGTAGGGGCCGCGGTGGCTCAGTGGTAGAGTGTTCACCTCTGTTGCTTGGGGTCCCGGGTTCGATCCCTGCCCCCACCAAGTGAACTTTGTGGTGGACAAACACCGTGTGCGTGGGTTTTCTCGGGGTTCTTCCGTTTCCTCCCACTTTCTTCATTCCACCATTTCATTCATTTCTCATAATCACCGTATCCTTTAACCTAATCGGCATAAACGTGGGACGTAAAACTCAAAGATTTCATTTCATTTGCTTTACCGAAGTATTGCCCCTTCCTTCTGGAACACCCTATATACATATAGGGTGTTCCACAAGTAACGGTAAAAATGAAACGACATATTCCTGGCAAAATAAGCAACAATGTTTGTATTACATATAGTCCGAAAATGGACAGGAACGAACCTAGACAGTTCCGAAAGTGATGAAAAAGAATTTTACACCTGCCTGCTGGAATAACGATAGGAGCTAGGAAATGGGTTCACGATGAAAACAAAACAAAACAAAAAAAAAATGATGTATGTCCCTTTCAAGACTATGTTTACATAGAGAAATAAAGTAGGGCTGGAAGATTTTTTTTTTTTTATGTCAGGTACTAGATTATTGTAAAATGACAACCTAGCTTAAGGTTTCAGCATTTCATTCAACGCAAACTACTCGCTAAATTGTCTCAGAGAAACAAGACCAAGTGTTTTAATTTATTTCTATGAGCAAAGATGTTTAATTTACAGAACAAGTCTTACAGTGTTTTGTAGGGATACATTTTTTTTCATTCTTAAGAAAATTATGAAAAATCAGTAGTATGCTCAGATTTTGACAATATATGTATGCTTGTACGTAGACTATATAGGCTATGACGCACTTTGATACCATATATGTTACAAAACCCCTGCGTAAGGGAATGTTGTTTTCGTATTTATCGATCGACCAAGAAAATACACGTGAAGTTGTGCTAAGTATGTTGTATGTTACTAACAAAAGTTGGCGAAATTCTGTTTCATGAAGAGCAGATCGAACTATTTTATCATTTATCGAGTTCTGCTTTATTTATCTAAACACCGTGTATTTGGCAATTGAAATCATTAAAACGTGAGACCAATGATTTAACGTAAATTGAGCAAGTTGAGCTGCAATAACGTAAATTCTTTATGATATCTTCAACAATAGTTACTTTCATATGCTTATGTTCTTCACCAGTATCCACTATTGATCGAATAGTTAAAATTGTGCATTGAAGCTGAGGAAGTGAACCAAATAAAAGAATTGTGTGAAGTTGTATACTTTTCTTGCCAGTCTTCTTAGCCAAATATATTCCAGAAAACAACTGTGGTGATGCAGCTGCGCAAAATGTGTAGACGTTGTGTATGGATCGACTAAACTGCAACATGTCGACCAGCAGGGTTTGTGATGGTCGAATGATAATCTCGAGAAAACAGGCTCTTCAATTTGCATGCAAATGTTCCACGTGGAATGTTAATGCCTGAATAAACCGCTTGGAACTATGGGATCAGCGGAACTGAAGGGCAACTGAAGCCGTCAAAGAAGTTCTTTAATTGGGTTGACTGTTTGATGTCTCCTCCTCTTAGGCCTGGAAAGGGAAAACAGACACAAAGTAAGATGATCTACTCTCGGGCACCCGGTTACACATTTTCATATCTTCTGCCTTGGGATAGCAGCTCTGATCCCATATTGAAACGTTGAGTAATTTATTCAATAATCTGATGAGAAGCAATAAATTAAAAACAAGATCAATAATACCGATATGATTTATTTATTCCAGTCCCCTAAATTGATAAAATGCTTAATGTTCAGTTCAGTTCGTTCAGTTAATGTTTTGAAGCATGCACTCTAAATATAAATATTAACATTTGTCCTGTTGAAATCACATTGATTTTATTTGTATTTGTTTCTTTCTTTTCTTCTTTTTTTGGTTAGTGTTGCTACTTCGTAATCGTATATGATGAAGCACTTTGGACTGCAGAAGTAACTGAAAAAATGAAATGGCATCGTTCAGTTTAACGTTCCACGATCTAAGGGAGGCTGAGGCGACGATTATTCATGCAAGTGAATAATTATGGAAGAATTGGTGGAAACGGGAATACCCTGAGAAAATCTCACAGATATGATATTGTCCCCTACGAACTTACTTGTCAGGAAATCTAACCAGGGATCCATAAACACTCTACCACTGAGCCCCTGCTCTCGCAAAGTAAAAGAATATATATTATTGAGGTTTCTATGCCCCCAGGTTTGATTCCTGTGCAAACAAGACATTTTGTTTTCACCCGTTGTGATAAGAACCAGCGATTAGCTACTGCAGTAAATAAAATTATTAACTACAGATAAAGGTGTCATGGTGGCGAACGTCTGGCGAAGTTAGATCTACCAAAACTTATTATTATTATTATTATTATTATTATTATTATTATTATTATTATTATTATTATTATTATTATTATTATTATTATTATTATTATTGGGAGAAGTAGTAGTACTGGCTTTAAAATTATTTTGTGTATATTCCGGAAGTTATGGAAACTGTCTTCCTTTTTATTGTTTTGGTTAAACTTACAGATTTCATTTCATTTCTTTTCTTGTTTTGCAATCTTTTAGGCGACCTTAAAAACGCTCAATATATATGTAGCTCCACGAAAAGTAACTCAAAAATAGCATGTGTCGTTGCCTCCAGACTTTTTTTTTTATTGAAATATGTGTATTTTGCTTAAGCATTATAGAAAAGTTTCTCGAATCAAACAATTCTTTTGACAATGATATCTCGAAAACCACGAGCTGTAGAAAAAATGCCTTTTTGGTTAAATAATTGAAAATTTTGTGTAAATTGTTTAGTTTTAATTGAATATTTAAACAATAATCATTATTACTTTATTACATTTTTAGGAGTATATGAAGTATTGAAATTTTAAAAGCTAAAGCATGATATGCTATACATTATACATTCCAACACCACACATAGTATTTCTCTCCGGCGTTTGTTTCATGGCCAAGTGATAATGAAAAACATTTCTCCTGCCTAAGATAAATCCTTTGTCCATTAACACAACATATCACTGACATTACAGTTAATTGTGTATGTAATTTATTTGCTTATTACATACTGCATGCAAGAAGAAAGAAAACTGATCATACGCGGATTAGAAACTTCAATCGGAAGTAGGCTTAAATCTTGCAAAACGGTGAGAGATATTGAACAACAACAACAAAAACAACAACAATAATAATAATAATAATAATAATAAACTTCCCTTTATGATAGCTCTTACCGATTGTTATCAAGATGTCCTTCACTTAGGTCTGGAAAAGGACATGTACAGATCCTGTGGGGAATAACAAGGAGATTCATGCTCATTTATGAATGATGCGCTGTGTAGAGAGCTCAGATTCATCTAACAAAAATTGAAAGTATTAATAATAATAATAATTGTCCCAGTGAAAAACCTTGAGAAATTCCGCTTCTAATAGTGTGCGAGTCTGTCAAAAGGGTCCCAATTTTAATTTAGTTAACAACTTTCAAAAAATTGTAGGTTCAAGGGAGATGTTCCCATGTTTGATAGTTTATTTTAAAAAAAATGCAATTTGATATATATATATATATATATATATATATATATATATATATATATATATATATATATATATATATATATATATATATAGAGAGAGAGAGAGAGAGAGAGAGAGAGAGAGAGAGATAATATACAATATTGCTGTAATGTTATATATATGATTATCATAGAACGGGACGTACGTGACAGGTATTGTAATCAGCAATAACCAACTTGTTTGTTAGAATCCTATACGCAAATAATGTTTACACCAATATTTATAAATATGTTGTTTATTGTGTAATGAAAGAAAATCGACTTGGTGGAATTTCCTTAATGTGCGTAATTTTTGTTTATTTGTGACTGTTGAAACTGTCCAAGTGCCGAATCATGACTAAGCATTGACACATATAAAACAAGTACATACCTTCGACTTATAGACATTGGCTTAATAAAAGTTTAGTAAAATGATACACTTTTGCGTTCTTTATGATGTTGAGATCGGCTCCACAGTGTAATATGGAGTCTTATTTTTGTTAGTTTAGCGTTGTAACTGTCCCCGACTTAGGAAAGTGAAGTCGTTTTTGTTTTTGTCTAGTGCTGAGGTCATGCACGTACTGTACTCGTAGTGATATGGTAAGTACGTGTACCTACGAATATACTTTGCTAATCATATTTGTCAATGCGTGAACTCCCCATGATGACTTGTGCACTGCAATTCACTTTAGAATTTCGAAACAAATTTAAAGACATAATTGCATAGCAGTTTTTACACATAAACAACTCATAAGTTAATCCCAATTTAGGTTTAAAATATCTAATGTTTTTATTTTCTGTCATCTGTAAGTTGTTTTGAAGAATAATGAACTAAAACTAAACTACAATCATGTACAGAAGTTTAATAATTGAGTTGAACGCAGTCCGTGACACATACTTACACGCATATCTATATCTATCTATCTATCTATATATCTATTTATCTCTCTCTCTCTCTCTCTCTCTCTCTCTCTCTCTCTCTCTCTCTCTCTCTCTCTATATATATATATATATATATATATATATATATATATATATATATATATATATATATATATATATGTATGTATGTGTGTGTGTGTGTGTGTGTTTTGTCACATACATCTTCATTTTACAGAATCAATTCAGCGATTTTCCATGTTGTTTTTATCCTTATGTCTATTAAAGCCGGAAGTGGAAGAAATTCACTGCAACTTCTGATTTCAATAGGACAAGAATGACAGTAACTATATGCAAATGTACTTTTTTTTAAATGAATTCTGTGTACCGGAAATAAGCTTAATTTATACTTGGATTCCTTGCTTGAAACCAGATGTGGTGGGAATCTACGATTGCCGGTTTCAACATTGATCGCCATAGTGATAAAACTATTTTTGACAGTGATATACGATATATGTAATATACACTATCCGTGTGGTACTATATTCATATTATAATATGAAACCGGTATATAATATGACTATAGTACCACGTGGATGTGTTGTACCTCAGACTTTATTTTGCAATCGCAACGACAAATGGTAAAATATACTACATTTTTCGGTTTCAGTTTTGATATAAGAGATATAAAGAAATCGCTTTTAATATGTACGGATTCAGCGTCTGAAAAACATGTTCTATATGGGACATTGCACCTCTATTGCAGCTGAATATTATAGATACGTTACTTTCAGTCTATGCGTTGAATATACATACGAGCGACTGGTAAGTTCTCTCGTCCGGCCAGAAAGACTTTGACTACAAGCATGAAAGTTTCAGGCTATTTAACGTATTCTTCCCGAACTTCAACATACTTTTCAATTTATGGAACTCTTCCAAAACTAATATATACCGGTATATAACTTTATTATCACTGTTAAATTTCTCTTTTCAGGACTTCCTTTTTTAGTGTAGGAAATGAATAATAATCATAGAGCACAGCATCTGGCTTGTAAGGTGGGAGGTCAATGCACTGAGACTCTGGGTCCTTAAGAAAATCTATTCTTCTATCCTTGTAAACGGTAGCATTATTCTGCAGAAACATCATCTCTATTCTCAACTTTCCCGGTACGTTTATTTAATAGCGTCCTTTAATTTAGCCAGAATACTTCAGTAAGTATACAGTAAGTATCCTTTTGCAAGGTAGTCAGATGACAAAATATAATCTGTATCCCAAAATATTGAGGCAAACACCTTGATTGAGGACCTCTGTGCTTTGAGTATCTTTGGCCTTGGATATCCCTAGTGGCCACGAGTGCGTTACCAATAAACTCAAATGTGAATGGATAAATCCAGTTTCACTATTAATTTGATGTATTTGTAATGCTCAGGAGCATTGTGTCACCTTTTATGTATTTAGTCGGACAGTAGACAGTATTCAAATTTAGGATCAATGCTATGAAGAGTAAAAGGAATTTTCAATTACCTTACCAAGAAAATGGAAAAAAATAATAAAGTTCATTATGTCGAAAAAGGAAAATATTCAATGAAATTAAAATTTGTTTGATGAATAATAATATTAATTTAAATAAAACAAACACAAATAGTATTTGCTTACGTATTTATTACTCACTCTAAAATAATAAGGAAGGTTCATAAAGGAACATTGTTCGCTTGTTCAAACTTAGTGTCTTTCCTCAGCATCGAAAATATGGATGTGAACCTACAGTTTCAGATTGAATTCGAACCATACACATGCAACAAAGACACACGCGTTAGCCACTAGTCTCCGACTCAAATGTCCTCCTTTCAACAACATCCAATGTAAGTTAAACGATGTTGTCTAATATATTTGTTCCTGATTTAGGATAACGCAATTTCAATTTCAAAGGTACATCCTTATGATATATGTCACTATTGCGTTAATAAATTTATTATTGTTATTATTATTATTATTATTATTATTATTATTATTATTATTAAGTATTCTGCCTTTCGGCAGGTCCTGGGACTAATGAGGATCTTCTTTTTATTTTTATTTTTTTTCTCAACTTTTAGATTTGATCCTGGAAATGTTTCTTCCACTTTTCATGATCTTCAGCTTCCTCTTTTAACTCTCAATATTTTCTCCTATCTTTCAAATCATCGATCAACTGTATTCTTCTTCTTCCTATTCATCCCTTCCCTCCCACCTTTCCTTCTATGGCGTTCTTAATAAATTTGTAAGAACGAATTTGTTTTTCATTGTCTTCATTTATCGCGTTAATGTCTCACGTTATATGTGCACACGAAATGAAGCGAAATCCGACAACGTCGCACTTGCACACCATTGGCCTTCGACATACCATTGGCCAAGAGGTTTGAGTCGGACATTAGATCAGTGGAGAGAGTTAAAATTATATTAGAGGTGAATGATTAGCGTTCGTCCCTTTCATGAAGGATTCCGGATTTCGCATCCCGGTTGGGGTACGGATAGCAAGGATTCAACGTATAAAGATGTAACCAGCCTCATATGGGTACAAAACTGAAAAAATAATATACGTTATATATCTAAATAAGTAAATAATAATAATAATAATAATAATAATAATAATAATAATAATAATAATAATAATAATAATAATAATAATAATAAAACTGAAATGAATTTTTATGATAGTCTAGATATACTACAAGCAAAGAAGCGTTAACATACCTGAGGCTACTGGCATTTTGAATGTTAGTTAAGCCACAAAAGGATGTGATTATGACAAAACTCTCTGTCTAATAAAACGGAAGCTCAAACACGAAAACGTAATTTCAGAATCCTCCTCAAAAGAAACACAAGGAACATATTATTTCGTGGTTTTTATCTACTTTTCATGTATTATTTGTTTTTTTTTTTATCATTTAGAGGGAAAAATATTCTCTTTAATATTTTCCCCCTTTTTATGTATTTGGTGGTCCCAACCACACACAGAACTTTGCCGTTCTGAATGAATTGCTAACATGCACAAATTAATTTAAAATCGATTAATAACTTTTTCCTTTTTTTATCCCATTATGATGTTTTCCTCTCGATAACAGCAGATGAAACATCAAGCACAGACAAACCAAATGTAACGGAAAATTGGTTTAGTGTTCTGTTATGATAGCATCAAATAAAAAGAATGCAATAGTGTAATAAGAGCCAATTACCACTATTTCTTGCTTTCTATAACATTTTTCCATTACGTCATATAAATGTCAACGGTATCCGAAATCTAAACAAAAATTTAAATCATTGCTATCCAGCAAGCATCATAAAACATCAGAAGATGACTTACTATACATATAGACAATGCGATAGCTAATCACAATGATAAACAATCTTAGAATTAATATTTATTTTAGTATAATACTAGCATCAATCGCCCGCTTTACTGGGTTTAATTAAGAAAAAAAAACATAGTAATGTGTTTCGTTAGTAAGTCACCTTTTCACTTTTTATATTACTAAAGCGCTCCTTGATATTGTTCATTTACGATGATTTTTATATATCCTCTCTCCTACTCATGTTGCTGGCCACGGCATCGGAAGTGTCATTGTTCACCTCAGCAACCCCGAAAAGTGTGAATTCGACACTGAATCGGTCATTTTGATTATATATATATACATATATACCCTCCCCTCCCCTCCCACAATTTTTGTGAGGCTGAATTTGGATTTAAATGACATCATAAATGTGACTGTTCACCTCAGCAGCGAACTCCATAACTATAGAGTCCACACTAATATTGGTCATTTTCCATCGATATTTGTAAATGTATTTCCCCTCCTGTAAGTTACATCGTCAAACTGATATAATAGAAAGCATATCATGGTTAAACTTCATCCAGGTTGAAAATTTGATCGAGGTTGGTTCGGTGGTTCAAAAGTTATAAGGTTTTATTTATTTTTATATATCTCCCGCTCTCCTGTCACCACGGCATGGCGCGTCCTCAGGTTGCGAATCGAGGAGAAGGCCTCTAGATATAGAGGTTAGCTGCGAATATACTGAATAAGCAGTCGCGGACAGACGACTAGAAGTGGTCCTCCAGCTTGGGGGTTTGGGTAAGGCTAACACCCTCATCCTGTAAAAAAAGGTACTTGTTCAGAAACATTCACAAAAGCCTCGGACAAGGACTGATAACTTGGTACGACATCAGCAAAAGAAAATGGACATGAGATTTGGAACATGGAATATTAGAAGTCTTTATAGGGCAGGCGCGTTAAAATCTGTAACGAGTGAGTTAGAGAAATACAGGATGGACTTAGTAGGAGTTCAGGAAGTTAGGTGGGAAGGAAATGGATCTGTGAATTCCGGAAATTTTACGTTCTTTTACGGGGAAGGAAATAAAAATCACCAGTTAGGAACAGGGTTTTTCGTTCACAAACGAATATTACCAGCAATTAAACGGGTTGAATTTGTTACTGACAGACTTTATTTTATTACTCTTAGGGACGGTGGTGTGATATTATTGTTTTAAATGTACATGCTCCAACTGAAGATAAGGGTGACGGTATTTGACCAACTCCCGCGATACCATATGAAGATTCTATTAGGGGATTTCAATGCGAAGGTAGGACGAGAGGGTATTTTCAAACCGATTATAGGGAACGAAAGTTTGCATAAGGAAGTTAATGATAACGGTGTTAGACTCGTGAACTTTGCAACATCCAAAAACCTAATCGTGAAGAGTACAAAATTCCCACATCGCGACGTTCATAAATACACTTGGACATCACCAGGCGGAAAAACACATAATCAAATTGATCACGTTTTAGTAGATAGAAGAAGGCAATCTAGCATAATTGACGTCCGGTCGTTTAGAGGGGCTGATTGTGACACTGATCACTACCTGGTAGCAGCGATAATACGGGAGAGATATTCAATGTCCGAAAACGGAGAGATTTAATTTAAAGAAATTAGAAGAGAGCCAGGTAAGAGAGGAATACCAGATTGAAGTTTCGAATAGATGCTCGGTCTTAGAAGACTCGGAGTGCACTAGTGTTGAGGATACTTGGATTGAAATTAGAGATAGCATTAAAAGCTCAGCAATAGAAAAATTGGGACACGCGAAAATACGTAGGAACAAACCATGGTTCGACCAAGAATGCATTAAACTAGCAGAGAAGAGAAAACAGGCAAAATTACGGTGGCTACAAAATCCGAATGAAATAACTACACAAAATTTCGCAGATATCAGGCGGGAAACTTCCAAAACTTTTAGAACAAAGAAACGCAATTTTTTGAAAGCAAAAATTAAGGAACTTGAAGATAATAGTAAAAATAAAAATATTCGGGACATGTATAAGGGGATCAGCGAATTTAAGAAAGGCTATCAACCTCGTGCTTATATATTAAAGAAATCTGACGGAACAGTTCTCACTGATACGGATAGCATCTTAAATAGATGGAAAGATTTCTTTAACGATTTGCTGAACACGCAGCCAAAAACTAATGTGCGTGGAGAAAAGGAGATACACACCGCAGAACCGTATATTCCAGAACCCAATCGAGTAGAAGTGGAAGCCGCTATAAAGAAATTAAAGAAACACAAATCTCCGGGTGTAGATAAAATTTCGGCTGAGTTAATTTTAGCTGGAGGCGAAAAATTGTGGAACAAGATACACAAACTCATTCTCGTTATCTGGAACAAGGAAGAATTGCCACAAGAGTGGAAAGAGTCAATCATTGTTCCAATTCACAAGAAAGGCGACAGAACTGACTGTAATAATTATCGAGGCATTTCTCTTCTGTCAACATCCTATAAAATACTTTCAAATATTATGTTAGCAAGATTGACCCCATACGCAGATGAAATTATTGGAGATTATCAGTGCGGATTTAGACGAAATCGATCAACTATCGACCAAATATTTACCATTCGCCAAATACTCGAAAAGAAGTGGGAATACAATACCCCGGTACATCAACTATTTATTGATTTTAGAAAGGCTTGCGACTCGGTTAGGAGAGAAACATTATACAACGTTCTTACAGAACTTGGAATACCGAGAAAGCTAATTAGATTAATTAAGATATGTTTAAGTGAATCCCAAAGTAAAGTCCGGGTAGGAATTTTTTTGTCCACGAGCTTCCACGTCGAAAATGGCCTGAAACAAGGAGATGCGTTGTCGCCATTATTATTTAACTTTGTGCTGGAATACGCCATAAGGAAAATCAAAGATAGCAACCAGGGCCTAGAGTTGAACGGTATTCACCAGGTTATGGCATATGCTGATGATGTAAATTTAGTAGGGGGGGATAGGAGAACAGTAGAAATAAATGCAGAGATCTTATTAAACGCTTGCAGGGACATGGGTTTAGAAGTGAATGCAGAGAAAACTAAATACATGGAAGTGCGTCGGGACCGTAATACGGCAAATTGTGGAGGCGTTAAAATATTAAATAATGCTTTTGGTAAAGTGGATACTTTCAAATATTTAGGATCAATATTAACAGACGAAAATCATATTCACGAAGAAATTAAATGTCGACTAAAAGCAGGGAATTCGTGTTACTACTCGGTTCAAAATCTCTTGCCGTCGCGAATTCTGTCGAGGAATTTGAAGTTTAAAATATATAAAACGATAATCATGCCTGTTGTTCTGTATGGTTGCGAAACATGAGCATACCTGAGGGAAGAACATAGACTGTAAGTATCTGAGAACAGGATCCTGAGAAGAATATTCGGACCCAAGAGGAACGAGAATGGGGAATGGCGGAAGCTTCATAACGAGGAACTACATAGTTTATACGGTTTACCCAACATTGTTAGGGTCGTCAAGTCTAGGAGGCTTAGGTGGGCAGGTCATGTAGCTAGAATGGAAGAAAATAGAAACGCTTTCAAAGTCTTGACTGGTAGACCCATAGGAAAACGACCATTAGGAAGACCTAGGCGCAGATGGGAGGATAATATTAAGATGGATCTCGCAGAGATAGGAACACAAAGTAGAAACTGGATGCAATTAGCTAAGGATAGAAGTCAGTGGAGAGCTTTTGTGAACGCGGCACTGAACCTCCGGGTTCCATAGGCCATAGAGTTAGTTAGTATATCTCCCGCTCCTACCCCCTTCCCTAAGCTCTATCATCAAAGTGAATAGATAAATACCATTCTAGGCCCGAACGTCATATTTGTTGAAAATTTGATCGAGATCGGTCAGGTGGTTCAAGAGTTATTACGTTTTATTTATTTTTATATATGCATCCCCTCCCCTCCACCTCCCCTACGTTCTACCATCAAAGTGATATGATAAAAACTATCGCAGACCCGAAATTGATCCATATTGGAAATCCGATTAAGATCGGTTCTGTGGTTAAAGCGTGATGAAGTTACAAAGACAGTCACTTTTATTATTATTATTTTTAAGATATATCTCCCACCTCTCCTTCCCCTAGGTGTCACCGTAAAAGTGAAATGACGAAAATATCCCAGGCCCGTACCTTATCTGTGTTGAAAGTTTAATCAAGATCGGTCTGGTGGTTCAAGAGTTAAATTTTATTTATTTTCATAGATTTCACCCCTCTTCTTCCCCTCCTCTAAGTTCAGAAACCGCATCAGGTCCAAACCTCATCAATGTTGAAAATTTGGTTAAGATCGGTCGTGTACTTTAAGCGTGATGAAGTCATAAAGACCGTTACTCTTATTTTTACTTTTTTGACATATATCTCCCCCTTTCCCTTCTTTGCACTGTAGAAGTGAAGATAAGAAAACACCCCAGGACCTCGCCTTATCTATGTTTAAAGCTTGATCGAGATTGGTCGTTTGGTTCAAGAGTTAACAAGTTTTATTCATTTTGATATATTTCCCCCTCCCCTCTCCCTCTCCTAAGATCTATTGTCAAAATAAATTATAAAACAAACTTCTCAAGTTTGAACTTCATATATGTTGAAAATTTGGTTGAGATCGATCGGATGGTTCAAAAGTTAATTCATGACCATAGTCACTTTTATTTTTATATTTATTGATTTTTGTATATCTCCCCCTCCACCCCCTCTCCTGCTTTGCTTCGTCAAATTGAAATGATAAAAATCATGCTAGTTCCGAAACTCATGTACATTGAAAATGTGATCAAGATAGGTCGGGTATTTCAAGAGTTAAAAAGTTTTATTTATTTTTATACGTCTCCCTCCTCCCACTTCCCTGAGCTCTAACGTCAAAGTAAATAGCTAAAAGTACTCCCAGGTCACAGCCACATCTTCGTGGAAAATTTGATCGAGATTGGTCGTGCGATTCAAGTGATTAAGAGTCGCAAAAGTCACTTTCGGAGGCTACACCCTCAGGCCCACGTGTTTGCTCGGCCTACTTCCTCGTATTGTCTTATGTCTTACCCTTTGCATTAATAGTGAATTTCATGCATTTGCTCATCACATTTCCTGAATTTGTACAGCTGGGGGCTTAGCCCCCACACCCCCGCCTTTGCTCGGCCTACGACCTTGGACCTCTTGAACCCACAATTCTACCGAGTTCTAAGTTTCTTTTTCTATTTCAACTATCTAAAAGATAAGATTTTCTATCCCAAGAAAACGTCTATTTAAATAACATGGGGATTTCTTAATATCTTCTTTAGACCCCTTAGAAATTAAATATATTCACTTTTAGCAATTTTTCTGTCGGCTAGTCCCGAAATCTACAATCATATCAAATTTAATCATTGTAGCCCTACAGGAAGTGCCCAACAATTTTGGGGTGTAAAAGGTATCCTATATAAATAGCATGGGAAAGATTTTTCAGTTCCTTATAAAAGCACTCTAAAGTTTGATATATATGTATATATATATATATATATATATATATATATATATATATATATATATATATATATATATATATATATATTTTATTTGTATAGGTCCAAAAAGACCCATTTAAATAACGTGGGGGAGTTCTTCATTCCTCCTTTGGACCATTAAAAATTATTTTTTTTTTCTTTTACAATTTTCCTGTAGGTTGGTCCCGGAAAGCTACAGTCATACCATATTTCAACTTTCCACGACATGCGGAAGTACCCATTAAATTTATGTCAGTTCATGTAGTTTTATATATAGTTATACAATTAGTGCAATAATCAACCAATAACTATGTTCTTTTTGTGATATTGAGTTGATTTTGAGTTTAACGCCCCTTTCCGCAGCGAGGTTATATGATACGGGACCTACTGATTAACGTGGAATCCGAACCACATGAGCTCCTGCCGGGTATCAAATCCGGATCACCCACGCAAAAGGCGCGTACGCTAACCTTCTAGCCACGAAAAGTTCATTTTTTTATGATACTAGCTATCTCTGAGGTATTTGGTGCAAGAAGACTCGGGTTTGATTCTAGGTGGGAGAGCACTTAAACTTAAATCCGTTATAGTGGTTATAATTCCACGTAATCCACGTTTCATATAACATCGGTGCAGAAACGGGACTATAATATCCAGTCAAGCAATATAATGCATTTGCGGGATTGCGGTGACATAGTAGTAGAGCGTTCACCTCTGGTGCGTGGAATCCCTGGTTCGACCCAGTTCGCACCAAATGGGTTTTGTGGTGGACAATCACCGTGTTTGTGGGTTTTCTCTGAATTCTCCCGTTTCCTCCCGCTTTTTTCATTCCCCCATTGCATTCATTTCTCATCATAACCCGTCTTTTTCGGCCAAAATATTTCGTTTCATTACTAATATATTCCGGAGCTCCTCCGTGGCTAAGCGGTTAGCGTACGCGCCTTTGGCGTTGGGGACGCGGGATTGATTCTCGGCGGAAGCTCATGTGGTTCGGATTTCACGTTAGTCAGTAGGTCCACGTTACATATAGCCTCGGTGTTGGACGGAACGTTAAACTCAAAATCAACTCATCTCAACTAATGCATTCGGCTACCAGTGTACCATGGACATTTTGCAAAACAATACAAACCTATATGCTAACTTTAAACTTTAACTCTGAACTTTAAATTGTTGTTTAAATAAGATACAAGTAACAGTTTGCTAAACACGAATGCAAGTTCAGAATTGTGTTCCATATACTTTCATTCAGGGTCAGCCCTGGGCAATTTGTTGCCTCGTGCAATGGCATCATTTTTCGCCCCCTTTCTGCAGAAAGAAGAACTCTTAAAAGCCACAATTTTATGTATGCTACTCCATTATGAATAAGAAAGCTTGAAGTGCACTCACACTCAGAAAGACCTAAACACTATACACAAAATCTTGCTGTGTTTGCTTTTTAAATTGAAATAATAATAATTTATGTTAGTGAAAGATAAAGCAAACGCGTCTGCATATGGCATATGGTGTTTTTTTTTTTCATATAGAATTCAAGTTTCAATTTCAATATATCGGTTTGCAATTCCAATGCAACTAGCTCTTTTATATGTATTTCTTGATTTTCGTCCTACATCTGTTCTAAAAAAAAAATCCACATTCAACGATACGGAATGAAAACTAGTTTTCATATCAGAATTGTGATAACTAGCCAAATATAACAGGTGTTCACTACTGTTCGAGAATTGAGTTCTTGTATTTGACAATAATGAAGCAATTCATGCTGGGATATTTTCGAACTTTTGCTTTAGCACTGTCCATGTGTTCTTAAACTAATGCCACCTAAACATGATTCATAAATGATGGGGGCGCGGTGGCTCAGTGGTAGAGCGTTCACCTCCGGTGCTTGGGGTCCCTGGTTCGATCCCAGCTCGTGCCGTGTGGACTTTGTGGTGGACAAACACCGTGCTCGTGGGTTTACTCGGGGTTCTCCCGTTTCCTCCCACTTTCTTCATTTCACTCATCTCTCATCATCACCGTCTCCTTTAGCCTAACCGACATAACCGTGGGACGTAAAACTTAAATATTTCATTTCATTGTTGTGATTCATAAATGTAGTATGCAAATATCAGATCAGCTTAATAAATTAGCTACCGTAATCGTAAAGTTTGTTTCCCACAACAACAAAAAATAAATATTTAAATAGCATAGTTATTACAGATTTTGCTGCCCCTCGAAACTTGCATCCCCGTGCAAATACGCGTATTGCACGTATGTTAAACTGGCCCTGCTTTGATTTACATTAGTGGGAAACATGTCAGAGCAAAAATCACACTTTGTGGGTTGTATAATAAGTACTAATGCATTTGTCGTTCATAACTAGAGTGAAAACCAATTTACAAGTACTATTTCTTGAAAGTACAGTAAAATCAGCACACTTTTACCATTTGCTTTCCACACTGGAACGGTGTCTTAACTAACAATGAGTAAATGTTGTTGAAATACTATTACAAGAAGATATTTTTAAATACACATTAAACAATATGGTTGTAATCAAATTGAAGCATTACTACATCATCTGAATTGCAATATATAACATATATTAGTTATTTGTTTTATGCAATGAAATTATCAAGGTGGATTGTCCTGGTTTAAAATGAATTTAGCTCAAATATGCATAATATAGACTACGGAATAATAATATTCTAACCAGGCCTGTACGTATAATTAACTAGTGGACCTCATACCGAGTGTGAAAACGAATAGAAGAAACTCTTATTTGAAAATGAAGGCTAAAGGAACATTATAGATTTATTCTATGACGTCATTCTCTGTAACGGCCAAGTCTGGACTTGCCTGAGAGCTGAGGATACGCACCATCTACGTTGAAACGAACGTTGAGGGATTTAGCAGGATTTGGTGTTGCTGCTTCTTCTCTGCCGAAAATCTGGGAGAACTCACAAAATGAACCAAATATAAACAAACAAGTCATAAAGTATATACGTGTGAAAGATGTTTACATGCAAGCATAACCATATAAGCAATGCAGTAGCACATACAGGAAGTAGGAAATCGGTTCGTATATTATATATGTATGTATCGCATACTATGATAAATACACAATGAAAATTGTGTACTCATTCTTTCAAACGACGAATGTATGTTTTACTACTGTACAGTAAATATATTTGTTTTGAGACATAACAAGTGACGCCCTGCAGGGAAGTCGCATTAGTACTATTGTAATTTTATCCGTGGTACTTCCTTCAGTAACTGCCACCGGACTGAACGTCACTAAAAAAAAAAAAAAAAAAATGAAGTACAAGTATCCGCTCTCAATATTTGAATGCAGTAATAAATAACCATGCATCATCAAGTATAATCTATAGTGTACGGATTCGAATCTTTATTGGACAACGTCATTTAGGTAATCATTTTTGGCATGCTATTGCGATATTCATTTTTTTGCAAGCTCTTCCTCTAAGAAGGAAGGCAAAATGCAACGATCATGCTTTTGTGTTAACTGTTGAGCTTTGCTTCGATTTTTACTATAAGGCCATTGTAATACACGAAGTACGACTGTTTATTAAAGTGATTCAAATCTGAATAACTCTTGAAAGGAAAAAAAAAAAACAAGGAGGCTTTACATGATTTTGTATTTTAAATTTCGTTTAAGTAAAGCCCAAGCTATTTAGCAATAGACTGTATATTCAATATATTACAGGATGTCTGAGAAATCACTTCCTAGTTTTTAAATCACTGCTACTTATTTTTTTATGAAAGGAGTTTTAAGAAATTATTTAGAAAGAACATCATTTGAAGTTTTGTTTCGTATCGTTACTTTTATCAGTGCAATTTGAGGTGAAAAGACTCATGTGTTAAACGTGGAAAAGTGTGCAAGAATAAGAGCTCGGTATGAGATGTGCACTGAGAAAAATATTGTTTAGTCTGGAAAATCCGGAGAGGCGAAGTGTAATAGGATTCTGTATCAAACACAATATTTTCTGTACCAGCCTACGCACAGGTTTACCGCTTAACCAGGATCTATCTTTACAGCCATAAGTAGACGCACATCATTCGTCATCGCCGTCACCACGTGCATGATACGGAAAATAACGGTTATACTCTTCGATAAACTATATTTGGTCTCTTACAGACACTACATAGTTCTATTCTTGTGTATAATCTAGAATTTCCTTCTGGCTGGAAATGAACATATGAGAAAACGAATTCGGCACGTAGCAACATCTATAAATATGTACGGAAAATACGCACATATACAAAGAGTTCGTATGCTCTATCTAGGCTTGCCTCGTTTCAATGCTTCACATAAAATCTTCACCACGACACAGACTGTTGTTATTCTGCCGTAGAAAGAGCAGCACCAGGAAAGCCACATGTGGCCGGAATTTACGGATTTTCTTTATAAATGCTCTATTTTTTCTACCTGTCTGAGAATATGTTATTCAAGAGCAAAAATGGTGGAGAGCTGAACAAAAAAATCATGTTATGCTGGGTGCAAAACAGTTAAAAATTGCCACCTAAATTCAATAACAATGGGCACTGTCGCTACACTATCCACTTCAAGAATACGAGAGAACATTGCCAGAGTTGGTGAGGTGTCCGTGCGAAGCCCAAATAAATCAGTACGTCAAGTGGCTCGTGAAAGTTGTCTCGCGTTAAGCAGTTGCCAACATTCTGAAGAAGGATTTCTCTTTTAAGCCATAGAAACGACATTCGTGCATGGCTCTGACAGACGAACGTAGTTTACATTTTTTTTTTTTTTTGTCATGGTATGATGACCGGTCCGAACTATTTGACAAAATTTTGACAATACTGTTTCATGGCGGTGGAAATATGAACAGAAACAACAATCATTTCTCGATGCGTAATAACTTGAACGTGTATATGTGTTAAGAAAGAACAGAGATATCCGAAAGCAACAATATTATGATATTACAATAACGAACTTCGCGAATGGCTGCGTTGAACTGGGAAAAAAATGGTGCGTATCGATGGCCACTTCGCAGCCCTGGTTGAACCCTCCTTCCCTATTTAGGGGTTCGCTAAGGAGATTTACAAGAAGAACGCAATTTTTGTTGAACTAGAAACAAGAATAGCTGACATGATCAATAACGTTCCATATAACTTCTTCTTTTTTTTTAAGTGGAAGTGGCGAATGTGTCAGTTTGTTTAAGGAAATGTGCTGAGAATGTTGGTTCACATGTGGAGCTAATATTTCTAATAAAATATCCAGTGTTGTATCTTTTTTAATACAGCAGTTTCATAAATAAATAACGTATAACGAAGTAAAAGTGTGAATTACCTCATTAGTTACCCTATATGTGATTATACGATAGAGTGAACAATTTACCTCGATACTTTTAAAATAATTGACTAAAATACTCATTTTTCGGCGATGCAAATACCGGCATGAAGACATCGTTTTACAAACTTTGAAATACCACCATACTAAAATATATGCCAATCCATCTTTATTATTATTATTATTATTATTATTATTATTATTATTATTATTATTATTATTATTATTATTATTATTATTTTCTAAATGATATTATGCAAGATTGTTATTTCAAATCTACATGTTAAACTAACAATATCATACATGCTAATCAGTGCTACAAATTAAGAGTACTACAATGTCGCAAACATCCAAATTTTGTTTTTGTTTTTTTTTTTACAGTAGTAATAACGGAAGTGAGTATTGAGTTTTGCAGTTCATGGAATCCCCCTTCCACTTTTTGGTGTCTATCTATCTATCTATCTATCTATCTATATATATATATATATATATATATATATATATATATATATATATAACTTCTGGATATTTCCCTAAAGCTATAAGTCAACTTATGAAGATAAATAACTCTTTGAATCTATATGAATCATCTGAAAAGCATAAAACAGTAAATAAATAAATAAAGATAAACAGACTCAAAAAAGTATTTTTTTCTCTGAATTGTGAACTAACTGACAACCATATCTGTGTGGCAGCCATACCTGTTTTGTTCATTCCTTTTGAAAGTCAGCATTTTTTAGGTAGTAATTGTTTTACGATTGTTTCCAAAGACTTGAATACTGTCAGATAATATTGTAGGTTAATATGTGAAAGGAATTTTTATTATAATACATTATAATAGGATATCAAATTAGAGTAGGCAAGTGTATTAATGGATTCGCTCCAAATTCGCAATTTATTTTAAATTAGGACGTAAATATAACATAAGGTTATATATGTTAACATAAGTTGCATTCCTAAATAGCTTCGCTGATTTAGTGTTTATTGTAAAGTTTGTTTATTATCACTTAGTACGTGGAAAACGTATGTATGTATAGTTTTTGCTTTCCGAAAACGATGAATAATTTCTACATTTGACAATTGGTGATACATAAAAACATAATTTTAAGTATTTTCGTATATTTAAGACATAACATGAATGTATGTAATAGCTTTACATGCCTATGATAAATGTATGACTGTTACTCGAATGTTATACTCAATATTCTATTCTAAAATATATATGTGACAGATAATGAAAGCAAATGCAAAATAACTGTGCATTATTTGAATAAAGTAATAAGAGTTAATTTGAAACTTGGGGTGATCATGCAAGACAGATTGGCTTTTCCAGTTCTTTCACTTATTGTACCAGACGCGTCAATATTATTGAAGAATTATTCTCTACATGATTTATAAAGAATGGGTCACTTTTTGTGCTTTTAGTGAGCAACAAATCATCTTCTCCTTTAGATTGAGAAAGTTAGAGAGCAACGCTAAATGTAGTAGATCTTATCAGGAATTCATTTTATAAAATAAATCGATTTTCTGAACGCCAGAGGAAGAGACAATGTATTATATGCGTCAATGAATTAGAGCTGAAGTTATTGAAATTCCGTAGATGTGTCTTCCTCTTAAGTGTTGGGTTTTCTTTCTTCCCATACATGTTGATATTTGTAATCATGCTGTGTCTTGGGGATATTGTTTAAGCACAATAATGTTTCCAGCAAGGTATTACAGAAAGAGAGGCTTGAATCTAAACCTGACAGAGTCGAATAGTATAACGCTTTGTTCTTATACGTTCTCATCCTTTGGGAAAGATATATCACACAGCAACGAGATGAGTAGCCAGTGTTCAATCAGTTGGTCCAAATTTTCTCGAGTCCACCAGGAACTTTTCATCATTCGTTGCTCCGCAGCCGGATTGCCGTAGATGCATAAAGCTCAGAGCCTCTCTCTTCCCCGATCTAATGGGTGTCATATATCACAGCGCTCTCCTGAAACAATCACACTCTGTAATAAAAGTCGCAAAAAGTATAAGGTCCATGACGTCAACTCATTCCTAGGTTTAAAGTTGCCGCTCCCTCGTTTTTCTGTTCACGAGTTTCTATAACGACAGAGCATTGTGGTCGTTTGAAGAGATGAATTAAAATGTCATATGAAATTTTATCTTTAATTATACCGTTCGTCTTTCACTGCTTTGCAATTCGTTTCCTGAGCGACTTTTCAAAAGAGAGACAAGGTAATTGTAAAACCACTTCTTTTTTCATATTCATTAGTTGAAGTTTAAGATTTCAAGAAACGAGAGTGAAAAGTTACACTATTGTGAATTTTTAAACAATATAAAACATTATTTATAATATATTGCTTATCTAAATAATACTACATTTTAAAGAAATCATATTTACAGTTCTTATGAAATGGTAAATTAGCAGCCAAACGGAGAGCAACGTGCGGAAAATAGATGGCATTCTTGGCAGATCAAGAGCTACAAACTTAAAAAAAAAATCATTTATTCTACCAATATTGTATTATACACTTCAACAGATATATGAATTATAATAATCTATAGTTTTAAGTGGTAGATAATTTGTGTTAAGCGTATTGTATTTGATGTTTTTAAAGAACATATACCTAATTAAGAATGTGTAATACTAAGAATTCGCAAATAAGAAATTTCATTTTACTGTGTTGTACACGGTAGCGAAGAAAGTATGCGATATTTGTTTCTTAAATGTGATTTATGTTTTCTTAACGAACTAAAACAAATGCCGTAAAGTGGCTTTTACGAAACGTCAAAATGCGATGACCAAAGCTCTAAAATAATGTTAATAATAATAATAATAATAATAATAATAATAATAATAATAATAATAAATGTATTATTAAAATGTATTATAAATGTATTATAAATGTTAGGAACAGCTCGTAAGCAAACATACAAAAGTTACAATATTATTACATAATAAAATTTCACACAATAGGCTGAAAATTAAGTAATAATTATAATGAATTATTATAAATTGAAACTTAACAGACTAGGACCCTTGTGAGAAAGTAAAAACAAATGCACTTATTACTAAATTAAAAAATACAAAAAATAATGTTTGCCCAACATAGTAGAGGAAGTTTCATTTAAAATAAGTTAGTATTAATTTATAATGTTTCATGCCCATCAATCTAAAGTTATATTTTGTTGTCATATTCGTTACTGAAATAAATACATTTTCTTTAAATATTGACAAATTATTCATTCATTGTTATAAATTTAATATATGCATTAATCTTTGTGACAGATACTCTGTACGGTTACTAAATTTATGACTGGTTAGTTTAAATTTTACCATTTTGTATTTCAGTCTTCTCCTACTATTACTATTACTACTACTACTACTACTACTAATACTAAATAATAATAATAATAATAATAATAATAATAATAATAATAATAATAATAATAATAATAATAATAATAATAATAATAATAATGTGTCGGCACAAATATGCTTCATTTCTCCATTTAGATCAGGAGGGTTAACATAAAAAGAAATAAACGTAAGATTCATTAACATTTTTCATAAAAAAATTATGAGATGCAATACTCCCGGAAGATATCATTGATTAAGAAACGATTGAGAAATTGCATGCGCATCGTGCACAAATGATCAATATATAAGAGTGTATTGTATATGCACCACTTTAGGATGAAATATGACGCATACTGTCGTTTCTTGTCACCCATTTTATTGTTCCCACATGTGCAAAAGAAAAAAAATGCGCGTATACTGTAACTCACGATTTTTTGCAATTATTCCATTTTCCTTACCTTTATGAGTAAAATTCAGTTATTAGTATGTGTAGATAATAAAAAGCTATCCACTTAAGGGCATATTTCCAAAAAAAAATCTAATAAAATAAAAATATAAGCAAAAAAAAAATACGTTCGGTTTTGTGTATACTGGCAATCATGTTTTCGAGGGATTTTTCAGTAGCAGAGCACGATTGCGAAGGGAAATTGACAATAGCCTGTGAACGAGCTGGCAAAAGGAACTGAAACTTGGAGTAAAATATTGAATTTATTGGTATAAATCTAGTGTCTAGATGTTTTCCCAAATACAAATTAGCTTCTGTAACTAAGATGTACGAAAATAAAGAATTAAACAGAAAAGCTCCTACCTTAAGATTCGAAGCGATACGCACCATGGTTATGAACATTATTTGTTAAGAAAAAGAGAGCAAACAAAACGCAGTCTCCGTGGTTAGGTGGATAGAGCACATTATTTTATTAGCATTTCCCAAATAAAATTTTCAGTGATAGCTGCAGCCTAACACGAGTCAGCTTAAGAAATTCGAGCGATAAAGTTCTGTGCGTTTCATCAGTACCCATTCTTAATTATATTTGTCAATGTTACACTTAATCACAATTTTCCTAACAAAATCGAAACTTCTTTTTAAATGTGTCTTGTTGTGCCCAAATGGTTCAAGTGCATTGGTTCGGATTTGATTCCCGGGTGAGAGCTAATGTATTTTTATACAACGTTAAGATATAGGTAACAAGCAGGTGCAAAGAGAAAAGTGTTTAAACAAGCCTAACCAAGCTAACGAATAATACAAATAAATAATACAATATTACGAAGTTATAGAAGAAGCGTTGTTAATATTAGATATTTGCGTGTAAAATGTCCAACCGATGACTGACAACTCCAAAGGTAAGAAAGTGAAACATCCGATACCAGATTAATCAGTGGTCTCTAGGTAAAGCTATCCTACTAGAAAGTGATTGAGATACCAAAAAATGTTGTAATCGCTGGGAGATATGTTAGGAGAATGCCGTGGGTGAGAGAGTTTAATACTGTAACTTATGAATAGTCTGCACCTTCCTTGAGTATAGAAGTGCTTAGGCCTATATAGGTTTGCATTGAAATGAGCATTAATACACAATATCTGTTGAACATTACGAGGGGCTTGCGGACAGGTTTGCAGTGCATTTCTCGGGGTTAGATATTGTAACGAACCTAGCGAATTCCTGAGCCTTCCCCACTGTATACTATTAGTTAAATTTGTGGTTAATTACAACTCTATTTTTTTAAAATAACACTATTAACCGACATCACCTGTGCACTACGAGCAACAATCCATCAGTAATTCTTTATTTTTGCCGTTCACCTCTGGTGCTTGGGGTCCCGGGTTCGATCCTAGCCCCAGCTAAGTGAACTTTGTGGTGGACAAACACCGTGTGCGTGGGTTTTCTCGGGGTTCTCCCGTTTCCTCCCATTTTCTTCATTCCACCATTTCATTCATTTCTCATAATCACCATCTCTTTTAGCCTAACCGGCATAACCGTGGGACGTAAAACTCAAAGATTTCATTTTCTTTATTTTTGCCCTTTGTTTTAGCGCCATATTTTTTTGTTCTTAAATTTATTTGCCTATGGTTTTGCATATGTGTAGCGTGAACATTAAATTTTGACTTCTACGCCATATGCATCTAATTGCAAACACATCTATAGAAAGGACACAACAAACTTGGGATATATAGTTTGTGTATGGAAAATCATACACGAGGCGCTGTACGGGAGAACCGTGTGCACACATAAGGCAGTAAACTTCCTAAGAAATTTATAATAATAATAATAAATAGAAAACGAAACAGTTACTTACATAGATTATTTATTTAAACATATAAGTGCAATGGACAGAAGTTATTTCTTTCTATCTTTGAAGGCAACAACCTTTAGGGTGCCAAGACGTAGAAAAGGACTTGTGGCACTCACAACTATAGGGTGGTGTGTGGTTGGCACATCAGATTCCTTTGTTGTTAGTCCCAGCTTTCTAGACCGGATGCAGTTATTCCCGGTAGAAAATACAATAAAATATACCTTTCTAATACTATTAAAGTAGTATTCCCTCAATGTGATACTTGTTTTTTAACTGTATACAGGCAGCTGATCCATGCAAGAATCGTTGATAATAATAAGTAAAATAAGCTCAAAAAATATTCTTGTAAAAAATAGGTAAACGTTTGCGTCACACTGTTCATTTTGCTGGGCACGCCAGTGTGCCGTGTTATCCGGTTGTGGCACACTGGAATATAGAGTATGGTTTTCTAGTTTTCCCCAACTATTTTAACTGCTTTAATTGAAATGAATCTATAATAAGAAGACAGTGAATTTAGTCTTTTTTACCCTTCGATTTAGAAATAAGGTCCACTAGAATTATATATAGAAAAATAATAATACACAGAATTTTATAGAGTAGTTTGTTTTATTCGAAATGACATACTTCCTAGAACTGTTTGGGTTGGAATTATTTGAAATATTTAAGTTTTACGACACACTGTTATATCGGCTAGGCTAAAGGAGACGGTGATGATGAGAAATGAATGAAATAGTAGAATGAAGAAAGTTGGAGAAAACGGGAGAACTCCAAGAAAACCCATGCACATGGTGTTTTCCACCACAAAATTCGCTTAGTGCGAACTGGAATCGAACCAAGTATCACATGCGCCAAAGGTGAAAGCTTTATCACTGAGCCACCACGGCCCCTCTGAATTTGTTTATAGGAGAGAGTGACTAATTTATGAAAACTTGATATCGAATACATTTGTTTAAAAATACCAGCTTTTTTGTGAAATATTGCTTAACATTCAGGAAAACCTAAGTCAATAATATAATAATAATAATAATAATAATAATAATAATATAATAATAATAATAATAATAATAATAATAATAAATTGAACACTCTCTGGACCTAGTGCATTGACACAATTCCACGAATTGAAAATAATTTGTTTACTTCTTATGTAAGTGTAGAAGGACTTAATCCCTGTTGCTTTCAATATACGAAGAAAGTGTCCAACTGTCAAATGATATGCTACATAAAATGCCCTATGCAACATAATGTAGTATAGAGTCATCATTTCTAGGTTGTCTAAAGAACACTTTTGTTTTAGCAAGAAAGGAAGAAAATAGAACATGCTCACTTTTATCCTAGTAGAAAGTTTGCAGATTTAAGGGAAAATGCACAGAGTTGTTGGATATTAAACGTAGTTTGGATTAATGGAGTAAGACATCGTAAATAATTTATTGTTTGAAATATACTGGGAGTGACCAAGCCATTACCTATGGAAATATTGAAAGAGACACGTTAATGGTGTTAGTTGCAATCTGTTGTAGAAATGAAAAATTTAAGGAAATCTCTAAAACTCTTAAATCACAGATCCAAATTGACTGACTGTTAAGTAAAACTGCAAAATCTGATTAAAGCAAAAAAAAAAAGTATTAATGACCAGTGTTACAGTTTCAGATATATCATTCTCATATCAAAACTATGATAGAAATAAATTATGAATAAAGGTGAATTTACAGTTCTGGAATACCAACAAATGATTTTGCTAGATGCAAATTTTGGGAAAACTTTTGTATAACGCTTTAGATTTATTTATCGGTTTGTTTGTTTATTAGCTTCCCCATGCCATAAACGTCGCCAACACTTAGTGGCCCACTTGCCGGTAAATGGCGATCGTCGATATAGCGACGCGTCGAAAGATTGCCGCTAGTGTGCCACTAGTGGCAGGGATTCGTCGTGTCGAAGTAGATATCTACAATCGGGGGGTATTGAAGTTACCACCGCTAACAGCGAGGACTTCATTTTGATCCGCGCTCCTTTGATTTGTCACATAGAATCGCAAAGGAACCAACACGAACAATCGCCAGTCATGTGCATGCAGTTATTATTTTATATTATTTTTCCCTGACGAATTGGTATTATAAGGACAACACTTGAGCTCCGGGGATCAATAGTAACTTCTGACCTTACATCATGAAGTGAAAAATCTTGAGATGGGTGCGTATAATTTAGATGGCAACTGTCGCCGATCACTAGCAACTGAATATGGGGAATTATGAGAAAACTAAATAGACGCTTGCCATTTTGTTATAAAATTACATGGCGAGTGCATTTGATCTGATTGCAAACAGCTCACCTCAAATATACACGGTTAAAGGAGCGCTCTGATTAGAAATATTAAAAAAAAAAAAACTTCAACGATTTATCACTCTACAAGATGTGTCTTCATAATCACCTCCGTGGCGAATTCGGAAGAACATGCAACTAGTAACCCTAAGGTTGGTTCGCGCCCAGCTCAGGGCACTTTTTTTACTTTTTTACTTTTAAAAAAAATGTTTTTAGACTCTCCTTAATGCAAACAAATTACGCATATAGACGATTTAACGTATTTTAGGGGACTAATTTTGTGGTTCGTTGGCGTTCCGTCGCTTCTCTGCCACTGGTGGTATAATTTTCAAAACGGAAGTGGGACCATCGCAGATTGTCGCTGCGGGACCGCCAATCTATGGGAGCATGTTGCTAATTGCTTATCCATGGTCCACCGACGCTTACGCATGGGGTTGCCCCTTCACAAGTGAGGCAGATTATAATCGACCAAGAGTGTTTTGGAACAATGGGGAACATCTTCCGACTTCGACTTCTGAATAATCCGTTTAGGATCAAGTCGAATCAAGGCTGCCCAACGGGAAGGTAGAACAAGTGAATCAATCGTTCCGAGCACTACGCTCGAGAGCTTCCGTCTTATTCAAGACTTAGACTCTTCAGGAAAAGTAACACGTATATTACTTATAATTTATTCTTTGCGTCAAAGTATTTTGCAATAAACCATCGTTTTGTATTTTTTGTTTCTTACGATTGTATACTATTAATTTCGAAAATTGTACTCATAATATAATTTCTCATCATGGATTTGAAAAAAATCAAAGTTCGAACAAAGAAACATCTCCGATCCAATGTATCTTCATGTTTGATATGGAAGTCTCATCTTCATTATTGAACCTTAATTTATTTTAGTCCTAGGCAACGCGAATCGACAGGACGGTTCTAAGTGAAAACATTCATTGAGATGGTTAAGTAATAAGGAAATTCCTGCTGTTACTTCACGAAACACAACAGATCTTGAGAAAAAAAAAACAATTTTGCTTACCAGGGGGAGGGAATAAATTATCTGCTTACGTTTGCTTAACTAGGAAGAAGGCAAGGGCGCCGATCCTCGGAGCGCCGGGCCCCCCTAAAGCTCATGTGAGCCTCCTTTGTATTTATGAATATACAATAGTTGGCATAATTTGATTGCAATTTGTCTTTAGATCCTTATATATATTCTGCATTTGAATTCCCCTCCCCTCAAATTTACAGAGAAATCAGCGCCCTTGGAAGAAGGTATAGTGAAATGAATAAAAATGTAATAACGTAATACTTGAACAATTCTATCTAATGGAGGAAAGTAAATTAGTATTCAACACTTCTTTCAGTTTGAAACATTTCAAGGATTCTCGTAATTTAGTAGCGTCCCGAATTTGCATTTTTGAAATATGGGAACTCTATCTATGCATTAACGTGGGAAATAGGTTTCGGACCATGCACTTAAGCCGCTTTGCCACAAGAGGCACATATGGGGTTTTCTTTCGATTTTCTTACTAATATTGCGAATGGTATGACTTTTAAAACTATGTTTAAAAAACAATACACATCGACACAATAAGATAATAATCTGATACCTAGGAAATATATTGAACTGTTTTTAATTTGTTCTCACGCTACCAAAACAGTACTTATGCTTTTCTTATTCCAGCCTTTTAATATAAGCATTTCAGACTATTGTCTGTTCTAGGACGATACAATTCTAGTTCATGTATATGCTAGCCTCGGAAATACAGTAGAATTTCGCTTATCTGACATAAACAGGCAGGCAGAACGCCGGATAATATGAATGTGGTAAGAAAAGACCTATTAAAAGTAAAACTTATGATATAATTTTACATATTACGCATCGAATAATCATGTTTTGTAACAAATAAATGTACTGCACTGAATCAAGAACGTATAAAGCATTAGGGCCTGAGAGGTGTCCCCTTCCCAAACTGAAGCACTTTTTAATAAACTTGCATTTACCCTTTGAGGTTTTTTTATATCAGTTTACTTGGAGTCAGTGTCCAAACTTTGGGTAATGTGCTGTTGTCTTGTTATAATCCTAAGAACACGCCATAATGTCATTATACCAGGTGGAATTAAAGAACAGTTTTAAATAGGATTAACATTTCGTTTCCGTTCTGTTTTTAACTTTAATATATTAGAACGATACACTCATTGCCTTCGTGCTATTTTTGTTATGTGATATACGTAGCAGACAGTTTTCCTTAGTTACATTTCTCTCGAAAATATGTTTCATTTTGTTTGTGCTATAATGCAGTTTCCAAAGTAAACCGGTTTATAAATGAAAAGCAGAAAAAAGTTTGAGATAAATACAGAACTGTTGCGTTATTATTATTATTATTATTATTATTATTATTATTATTATTATTATTATTATTATTATTATTATTATTATTATTATTGATGTTGATATTTTTAAAACATTAGAATTACGTGCTAACAAAGATTCGTGTTGAGCCCCCTCCGAATAGAAATTTTGATACGTGTCTGCACTTTATGATAGACATATGACTCAAGGTGTAGACGGGCGCGCTAGGCGATAGACTCCAGAGCGTGAAAAATAGATTAAGACCAAAACTTGCAGTTCTTCTTGATGATTGGTGCTATCTGCAATGATATGTCGGATCATACGATATGTGGAACAAAGAAAGGTCAGATAAGCGAGACCATGGTGTATTGGTGTTTCACGCACCTAAATCTGTAAAATGTTTGTATAAACAATTATCTTTCACTTCCTAGCTAAATTTGTGGGTATGATTACACACCTTGCCTTATAAAGTAGCCTATAGTGTTATAAAGAAAAAAAAATATGTTTTTGCTAAAAGCTAAAGAGAAGTGAACTTCAATAATTTATTTATTTATTTATTTATTTATTTATTTATTTAATAATGGTAAACTAGTCCATTTCATCACGATAAATCATGTTTGGTACTAAGGTTTTTTTTTTTTTTTTTTTTTTTTGCTGTCCGTACATATCCTTCACACTTTGTTGGAGACAAAATTGTTCATTTCCCAAGAAAACAGGATGAGAGAAGCTATACAACAGCATGAACTGAAAAGAATAGATATTACCTATAGTACTCTAACCCTGGATAAATACGTCATTACAGCAAAATATCAATGTTATGTCATTATATTGCTTTGGTTCTTATTAACATAAAAATTATAATGTTTTGTAAATAAAAAAGAGGATTGGATGGAATGGGATTCGATCTAGTGTCAAAAGAGTGTAAGAATTACTAATCCACCACACTACCCACGTAACCACGGAAACTACTTTTTGCTTGTTCTCTTTTTTCTTAACAAATAAATGCTAATATC
Organism: Thermobia domestica; assembly: GCF_964235325.1. NCBI lineage: Eukaryota > Metazoa > Arthropoda > Insecta > Zygentoma > Lepismatidae > Thermobia > Thermobia domestica. Next base: position 270,029,892 of record NC_137459.1, on the reverse strand, counting down.
CATAGCGCATGTCACTTCCTCCCTCAAAACAGAAGATTTCCTCTTTGTTTCTATATTTCCACACCAAATCTTGGTTTCAGAAGCTAATATATATTTGGCAAACCATGTAGATACTAGGTTTAAACCAATACATTCAATATTTTACTCCACTTTCCAGTTCCTTCTGCCAGCTCGTTCACTGCCTATTGTCAATTTCCCTTCGCAATCGTTCTTTGCTACTGAAAAAAAAAAACTCCCTAGAAATCATGATTGCCAGCATACACAAAACCGATAATAATTTTGTTTCTTGCTTACATTTTTATTATTTTATTATTTTTTAGAAATATATCCTTAGATGGATTGCTTTCTATTATCTCCACATACTAATAACTGAATTTTACTCATAAACGTAAGGAAAATGGAATAAATGCGAAAAATCGTGAGTTACAGTATACAGTATTTTTATTGCGCATGGGAGTACATGATCAGTGATGCTATACGTTGTAGAAACAAACGGTTCTCATTTCGTCTTACTAATTTCAACTCTAAAGTATACGAGAATATCTTTAGTTTAAAAAATGACTATTTTTATTTTTTTTAATCGGACTTGTTTTCCTTTTTAAAAGAAATTCCACGGAATATTTTTACTTAAAGTTGAGGAGAAAATGAAGTTTGCATTATTGTTGTTGGCCCAGTTTAATTGCAAACAGTAGATAAGATACTGAATCCTCAGAAATATTTACGCTACATTACACCGACTGAATATTCTCTTTTTGTTGAAAAAAAGTTGTCGTCAAAACGCTATTGAATTATAATCATGTGCGGGGTAAAGAAATAACTTATTATTATTATTATTATTATTATTATTATTATTATTATTATTATTATTATTATTATTATTATTATTATTTTGACGCGTATCTTCACTGTTCGCCTTTTCCCGTTTTGCCTTATAATTCTTATCAAAGAAACATCAATCAAAAAATAGTACTTAATGATTTGTTACCGTATAGTAAAACGGTAATTCCCGTTTCGCCTTACAATAATTGTCATATATTGGTAGCCTTGCTTGATCAAATATAAATGTAATAATGTATTCAACGAAGGATACTGAGAAACTGGAAACACACAAGATTCATTGAAATGAAGGAAACAATGTAATGAATTGGAACTCAGGACTTAAAATTAATGAATCAGAGGGTTGACTGAGGGACTCAATATGAGGACAAATTGTATTAAAATTTGTAATATCGGCCTAAAATTAGACAAAAATTACAGAAAAGTCGGAATTTCGGGGAGGAGGTTCGGACCTGCCTACAGCAAATGAAGAATGTTTGTAATATAAAATGAAGTATTTTTTTTAGAAAAAAAATGAATAATGCTATTACATTAAAATAATTTTAAAAATGAAATTAATCATCCACTGTTATTTCTGATTTGCCTAACTGGATGCACAATTGCGAATTTATTGCTATACTTCATATTGCATAATAGTGTCATCTTAGATTTTCTTCGAGCTTTTATCTTATGTCCATAACAACTCAAAGACACACAAAATTACTTTCATAAATGATTTTTGCTTTCTTATTAACAGTTTATAGGTATATTTTGTACACCTACCATTCTAAATTCACGTACTGCTAAGACCAAAGCCTCAATAAGATAGCATGCCCAACACATAATAATACATGTATATGAATAATAAGTATTTCCAATAATTATCAAAAATACTTCTTATTCTTACGCATTTTAACCATATTTTATACATTATAAGCAAAATAAAATTCTCCTTTGACTTTTAAAAATAATATGCATGGAAAAAATTTAAACAAACTATTTACAATACTAGAAGATGTTTAAAGCGTCTGTCTATTATTAGTGACTAAGGTTAAATTTTCAAATGTCCTTAAATTTCAATGAAGTTTCGATGTCCATGCTTTTAGTAGGACATGCTGCAAAGCATCAAAAATATAAGTAATTCCCCTGCGTACTTTGAAATCTAGACCCAGTAGTAAACAGATTTATCTAACGCAACACTTAGATGTTGTTCTTCATTGTATACATATGAAAGATAAATAGCATCTTGTACAGATGTCCTGTACTTCTTGTAATTACTGTACTTATTTTGTTATATGAATAAACGAATCAAATTGTATCTGTGAATATATTTGCAAGCCTACCAACATAAAATTCATAAGGCGAAACGGGAAAATGCACATCGAGATTTCCCGTTCCGCCTTACATGAAGATGGAAACTAACAACAGGTTTTACAGGCAAAATTCATCACTTCATTTCATAAGGTGAAACGGGAAAAGGCGAACAGTGCAGGAATCATTTTGACGTATTTCAATTTTAAACTTCGGGTAATGTGTGAAAGGTGCATTAAACATATGGACCGCAGTATGTAAAATTCAAATATCATTTTACGAAATATATCGTGGAACATATTTTTATTTACAAAAATGGGAAGGGGATAAGTTCACTCTTTCAATCTCTTTTGGTTTTAAATCCAAAGAGCAGATATATTCTTGAAGCCTCAGCAAGCATGCACCATACTGCATCAAGATGCATTTTTACGAAAGCTTCCGTGCAGCATTTTCTATATAGCGGGAGGCACATTTTACATTAAAGGGCTATGTTCAACGCTCATTTTTGACTGCTTTTAATCGCAAATGTTGATGACTGTGGGAAAGGCTCAAAGAATATATTTATAACGTTCCAGCAAAATCAAATACATGCATACATAATATTACATGAAGCTTATCGTGGATTTCTTATAAATCGCAAGGGGTATTTCATTCCACCTTTTCTTATTTAGGATTTACTTTCTTTTATTAGCTGCATTTAGAAAATATTATTCAAAAGCCTTAAAGGAAATATACGCCATATTGCGTTAAAATAAAACATTTTAAAAGTAAATTATCACGAAACATTCTTTTTACACTGAGGTAAATTGGTATTTTTTTTTAATAGATCTTAACTTCTAGTTACAAGGATGAGTTAACTCCCCAAGAACCTATACATAAGTTTTGTCAAAATAAAATAATTTTTATGAAGTTTCTTCGCAATATTGTTATGTATGAATATGTTAAAACTTGCAACATGGGGTGGAATTGACCTCATTTTTCCTTTTATTCAATATGTATTTCAATCTGAAACAATATGATTATTTTGAAAACGAAATGATATTTTTATCAGTTTACCGTCCCACGATTACGCCGTTAGGCTAAGGGAGACGATGATTAAAGAAAGTAAATGATAATGTAAGAATTAGTGAAATGAAATATGGGAGGATACGGAAGTATCGCTAGAAAAACCACAGCCACATGTTGTCCACAACAAACTTACTTGGATGGGGATGAATCCAGGGACCCCATGCACCAGAGATAAACGCTCTACCACTGAGATTATTATTTTGGAAAGTTGGAGGAAATTATATATATATCACATTTCATAAAAAAAATCGTATAGGTTTTACGGGAGTTATTGTGGAAGAAAAAGACCGAGAGACAGACACACAAATGCTGATTGAATCGAAGAGTAGGAACTTGCTACGTTCTTTTCAATAAGATAAACAACAATTGAGCATAGGTTACAATCATGCTAATAAGAGATCAACATAATAGTGTACTTAATCTTCTTTAAATAGAAACGAACAAAATTTATGGGTAAAGCAAAAAATGAATAAATGAAACTGTAGGAAGTGGCATTTGTGATGTGTATGCAGGGCAACGCAATAAAATCTCCCATATTTTAAAGGCTAATAAAACAAACAAACAAGAAACTCTTTCCAGATATAAACTTGTTTATTCGAAAATGTAAAATTGTATTGATGACAATTAGTAATTACTTTGCTTTGTTTTGAATTACTATGTTCTTTTGTGTGTTGAGATGATACTCAATTGACAATACATTTATTGCCAATAATACCCAATGAAATAATAATAATAAAAACACTTCTTTATCTGCTGTAGCGGTGTCAGTAGAACGGCGAGAGGAGTGGTCATTCCTTTGGCTCACCACTCTTGTTGTTTCCAGTTGTCATTATGGTTTGGTGTAGAGCTCATATCGCGTATGCAGTCGAAATGCTTTTCAAAAGCAATAATTCTCGATTAATGTGCAAAGAGCTTCTTGCTTGAAGTTTACTATTGCAGTGGTGAATAACTTCTGAAAACGGGCTCAGCCTTGAAAAAAAAGAAGAAAAAATGATCTAGACGACATGAAATTGCTTGTGTGTCTGAGAATATTAACCAATTGCAAATTGTGGCCTGGGTAAATCATCTTCAAATTGCATTTTCAATTGTTTTATTTCAAATCAGAACAAAACGATTAAAATCTGTATTTAGTAATGTTTCTGAGTAAACTCATTCGTACCTGAATATTATTAATATTATTAGCCTTTAAAATGCAAGAGGTCATATTTTAGCATAGGCATAATTATTAAATCAATATTTTAAAATTACTTTAATGATCATATATATATATATATATATATATATATATATATATATATATATATATATCAGTGATAATATATATCCGAACCCCTGCAAGGTAGATAAATGAGATTATGGGATTAGGTATACAAATGTCCCATTCAAAGCAATTAGACATGTGTTTTACCGTTCATCGATATTTACCCTAGAAGGGGAGAACAAAAGCGGGAAGAAGAATTAGGAGTTTACATTTGTTATAATAGAATGGTCATATCTCGAAATCTTATATTTTTAAAAACATGGAATTTCACATTTCGACTTTTTATTTGAAATAATTAAAAATGCGTTTCAACGTTGTTTGATATTTCTCCTAGAAGTGAAAAAAAATGTTAGGTGTTTCTGTAATAAAATGGCCATATCTCGAAATTCATTTAAGTTTAATACATTAAAATTGGCATTTAGAATGTAAGTTAATGTAATTAAATACGCGTTTTAGCCTTCCATGACGTTTCTCTTCGAACGGTATGAAAAAGAGTAAATGTTACATACTCGTAAAAAAGTAAATCCACTGACTGACTCACCAATTAACCCATCAACAAATCTCCGAAACTACTACTCATAGAACTGTGAAATATCATGGAAATGTTGCCTTTGCACCTTAGGTTGTATATAAGACAGAGTTTTGCGAAAAAAAGAATCCTAAGAAGGGTTGAGAGGGAGAGGTATATAGGCGCCCGAAGAGGATGGCAGGGTGGGGCCCGAGCATCCCCTGGCTCACAAAATGTATTAAATTTCTGAAGATTTTCCTAATACAGTGAAAGCTGTTTATGTTGGCCACCATCGGTTCCATCGAAAAGTGGCCAACTTAGACAGGTGGCCAACTTACATAAATAAGTGTGATTTGTGTATTTTTAGAATAGGATTTCTAGTATTACTTGATTGTAAAATTTTAATAAGCAGTGGCACGACAGCTACTTATAAATAATGTATATAGAGTAATCATAAAAATATACAGTACTAGAAAATATTACTATAGTATGCAAGAGCGCTGATTTCTCTGTAAATTTTGGGAGGGGACCCATTCAGGTGCAGAAGGTATATATATGAAGGTTTTAAGACAAATTGTCCTCAAATTATACCAAATATTGTACACTTATAAATAAAATAGGGACCACATGAGCTTTGGGGGGCCCGGGCCCCCTCGGTTCCCCCAGGATCGGCGCTCTTGATAGTATGTTTAATATATATGCATACTTTCTCTTCCTGAAAACTAGTCTGGTACATTGGATTATTCGGATTGAAAACACAATAACACAAACAACCATGAAATATAAGTGTATGTACGCAGTTTATTGAAATTGATAGTATAGCACACCGAGTTATTCAGATTGTAAACAAGAAAAGCTAAGTTATAAATTGAGAAATTCATATGCAATTTATATGACTTCTTTTCAGTTGTTACTGAATGGTGGTTCATTCTAGACGTATATATTTTATTCTTTTTGACAGATATGCACATTATAATATTGTAGTTAACTACTCCTTGTTAATGAGCTAGAAGTGTTTCCCTCGGAGCAAAAGATGTTTTGAGAAAATCTTGAGGTAATTCATATCTCAAAACCTCCGCTACCTTTTGACATGCAGTCAGGTGCCAATAAATGACAATTGAGCTTTAACCTTGAAAATTTTCCGATGAAAGGAGCCGATATAGCAAATGGTTTTACCAAAACAGACAGGGTAAACAAATACGTACAACCATTTCCTGAATTCCTGTAGTGCTTTTTCTTATTCACATCTTCCTTCACCACCCTTTTATGAGGGTAGTGTTCTGGCCATTGACCTTCAAGAACAAATCGTGCGAATCTTTGCTTCTTTGTGTCCAGTCACAAATACAGAACATCTGCCTCTCGTATGGGAATTTGAAAGAGTTAAGAAAAATAACAAAACTGTATTTTGCGTGGCCAAGATACGCAGGTAATTGCATCATAGGCTGGAATTACACGTAAGACGAGGTTTTAGGAATCGCATATCCTAAGAGGGAATACGGACTTACATATTTTGGCGTTCGCCAAATCTCAGAATTTTGACATGCTATGTAAATATTATCCTTGCGTCCTAGGCTGTAAACAACACGAGGTTTTGGAAATTGCATATTTAAAAAAAAGACAGGGGCTTTTTTGTTGTTCTTAATTATACTGATCGACAGTACACAGAGTAAACTCTGTTGAATATTGAATCAAATATTAAATTTAATTCCAAGAACAATGTTTTTTTTTTTTTTTTTTTTTTTTTTTTTTTTTTAATAAAACTTCGAACAAGCCTGTTAAATAGCTATCACATTTCTCACAATTTAATATATACTGCATTTAGCGTTTTAAAAACAATATATGATTCTCAGTATTCCATGATATACTGTAGTAACGTTCACTTAAAATATATTGGTGTTAATTTCTTCCGTATTTTTTCTTAATATCTAAAACACAGCCAGTCTATCAACTTCTTCTATACAAATTTTAGTGCCATGAGCAAATGGAGGTACCTTTTATATTCTTCGTAATAGTATCTCGAACACATATCGATTGATTAATTAACAAACTAGAGACTTTTACCTATGAGCACGTGATGAATTTAAGGATTCTTGCACTTGAAAAAGAAGAACGACAATGATACTACATGAAATGGGATCAAGAAGTACGAAGAGCAACGTTAACATAAAAGTACATTTTCTAAAATAATGAATAAAAATAAATTAACGTGTATTGTTTCCTTACTTTATTTCCAACATAACAAAATAGATACTGTCTCCTGTATTCTGCCTAATTTGAATTTAATTCGTGCAGGTAAATTTCGGTTTATTTCAAGCGTGACATAACTCAAAAGTCCTAACTTTTCAGGAAAAGCGTTTGAAAGTTTTGAAACACAATTGAAAGAAACGGGCTCAAGAACGACACAAAGTGCTCTGGAACGCACAGTTTCCGAAGCACATCTGTGAAACTTTCACCAGAGACAGAAATCAAAATTAGAAAATGAAATTAAATCTTAAAGTTTTACGTCTCACGTTTATGCCGGTTAGGTTAAAGAAGACGGCGATGATGAATAATGAATGCAATGGTGGAATGAAGAAATTGGGAGGAAACGGGAGAACCCCGAGAAAACCCACGCACACGATGTTTGTACACCACAAAGCTCACTTAGCAGGAGCTGGGATCGAACCCGAGACCCCAAGCACCAGAGGTGAACGCTCTACCACTGAGCCACCGCGGCCCCAAAAAATCAAAATTAGCTTTCACTTTCTGCATATATATATATATATATATATATATATATATATATATATATATATATATATATATATATATATATATATATATATATATAATATTATATTATATTATATATTTTGGGAGTTATACGCCACCGGAAAGGGGAGAAAAGGAATTTTAGACTACTAGAGTGCCACGAGAGTAAGTGATAGAGCTAAGACTATATGGTCCTTTCAAAGTAACCAAACCTGCTCTGTGCAAAGATGCTTATGTCACAATCGTGAAATCCATGCGAAAGAGATTTCCCATAGTTGCGTAGGGATTCCCGGAGAACGTGTCAAGATAAAGAGACGTGAAATAGGCGTGAATGGATAGGTTTACCACCTGACAACCATAAATCGTATGTGCCATGTTGATATCTCAAACAGATACGAAATGGTGAACACCATCATATCTGCTATGTGGTTACATAACCACCAGGTGACCAACAGTGAAGTGGTGGATATTATGTGGAAGGAAAACACGTCGGGAGGTGGTTCCACAACTGAAAACAAGGAAACAAGCCCATTCGAACGTAGGTCGTCAAAGGCGGCGTGGTTCAGCTGGATTCGAGCAAAAGAGCAACACACATCGTCGGCAAATTATAATATTTCCCGAACGAAGAGAGAGATTGACGTCTATCCAAAACAAAAGAATGAAAATTAGATCCAAGGAAAACGATGGTGCAAACCGAATGCCATAGAAGGAACTGCGCAAGGGGACTCCACACAGAAAAACGGGGAGTCAACAACACAGACATGGCAGGGGCAGTGCAAATTGACACAGACGTACGCATGATGATGTGTGACGTAGGACTTACGTACAAACGGTGGAGTGAGAGCTGAAAAATGGGAATTCCCTACTCCAATTTCGGGGAGCAAAGTAAAGGAACACCGCCAGACGTGGTGTGTTGGTGCGACGGTACCAGAACAAGCAGAGTAGGCACTATTCTAGTCACCGTAGTGATGTGCAACGTGGGCGTGATCTTCTCCTCAGGAGTAGTTTTCGGTTTCGAATGTGGCGTAGGAACAATAAAAGGCTAGTGGTGGCAAGAGATTATTAAGGTGCGTTATAAATGGCATGACCTTTTCGACGTTTTCTGGGGGAGGGCAAAAAGCGACTATTGTAGGATGACAAACAAGCGTTCTTTTCGTGTTCCTACAGCTAGCTCTGTTTTCATCCAGAGACCAAGTTCGTGGTTCAGCCTACGACTTTGATTGTATGCGTCACAAACCAATCAAGACGTAATTGAATACTTAAAACCGTTCGTCTGGATCGTCGTCGCAGTCTTACGTTAAGACTTGTGCATTGGCTTCTGAGGGGCAATCAGGGCAACTGCATGCATGTAAGGAGGCGTTAGGCTCGAAAAGGTTGAGAACCATAGGTTTCGGCAACCGCGAGTGGAACGACGTTGGTTTTAAAAAAAGAACAATGACAGCCACACTTCGATGGTTCAGGGACATTGCACGGTCACAAACAAAGCGCTATAGCTCATATACGGATAGCACATATACGGATATGTGTACTTTGTTGATTTGCCAGTCCAGGTCACAGAGATGCACAAGGAGTTTGTATTGAAATGACACTGAGTGCACAATCAACAAACAATGCATTGCCAAGAGCAGACATACCTTGTCTGTCGACATCATCCGTGCAATTGAAGTGGGTAGCTGCTGCGTTGTGTGTTGTGCATCAAGTGCACAGTGTGGTGTATTGTGACAATGGCCGGTAAAACCAATCAGGAACAAGCTGAGATGTTTTTTGTGTATAGGGAAGCACATGGATATGGTTTGCCTTCAGCATGGTTATACAAGGAACGATATCTGAGTAGACGACAGCCACATCATACAACGTTTGCAGCGCTGTTTCGTCGTTTGGGTGTGACGGGAACGTTTCGCCCTTCCATGTATGACACGGGCAGACCACGTGGGGAATGCACTATGCAAGTGGAAAAAAACTTATTTTACGACATGTGCGCAATGACATGTGTGTAAGTTGCAGCGAGCTTGTTGGCATAATATCAGCCCTCAGAGGGTGTTGCCGATCCTGTATACCAACAACTTTTACCCCTATCACTTGCAAAGGGAACAGGGTGTATCACCAGGGGATTTCCGTCCCAATTTGGACTTTTGTACTCAGGTTCTTCGTTTGGTGGCAACAGCTGTTGGGTCTATCCCCTCCATTTTGTTCACTGATGAAGCCAAATTTGGAAGGGATGGTACTCACAATTACCATAATAGTCATATGTGGCCTGTGGATAATCCATGTGGAATGTTACAGGCTCGCCACCGGCGCCAGTTTCGAATCAACGTGCGGTCAGGGATTCTGGGTGACCATCTTATTGGACCAGTTATTCTTCCCCAGAGACTCACAGGGTCCATCTATCTGGGCTTCTTGAGCGAGATAGTTCCCATACTTCTGGAGGATGTACCGCTGGTCTTACGACATTATATGCAGTACATGCACGATGGTGCTCCGGCGCACTTCTTTCGTCCCGTGCGAGACTATTTGAACAGGGTATATCCCGGGCAAGTGGGTCGGCCGTGGCAGTCCTATGTCATAGCCTGCCAGGTCACCGGATTTAAACCTTATGCATGTTTACTTATGGGACATCTCAAAACTGTTGTTACTGCTAATTCGTCCACACGTTGGAATAACGAGTCCGAGCTGCGTGCGACACTTTGCGAGAAGAGCCAGCAACGTTTCAACGTGTGCGCCAGTCTGTGCGATTACGTATGAGCGCTTGTGTTCAGAGTGGTGGACGCTATTTTGAGCATCTGCCTTAGTGTTGCTACAGGTACGCCCGTAGTATGACTTCAATAGCCTTTTACATCATTCTGTTTGATAGTTATCCATCACGAATACAAGTTCAAGCTATAGCGTACCAACCTTGCAAATACATTCCATGTTGTGTGTGTGCTTTTATGCTTGTCCTCCACGCCTCTGTTGTCTACTCGGCCGGGGCTATAACGATCTCGCCCTTGAAATGTCAGCGTATTCTGCTTGTTGCGGTATCGTTGCACCAACACGCCATGTCTGACGGTGTTCCTTTGACTTGCTCCCCGACGTTGCAGTGGGAATCCCGCTGATTCTATTTCGCCGATGGTGTGTGGCACTCTTTCGTCCGGTTCCTGCTGGACCACGCTACCTTTGTCGACCTATGCTCATGTGGGGTTGTTTCCTTGTTTCCAGTTGTGGAGTCACCTCTCGACGTGTCTTCCCTCCACGTCATATCCACCACTTCATTGTTGGTCACCTGGTGGTTATGTAACCATGGCGGATATGACGGTGTCCATCATTTCGTTTCTTTTTGAGTTCTCGACATGGCACAACCGCTGAGAAACCTATCCATTCAGGCCCGTTTTGACGTCTCTTTACTTGACATATTCTCCGGGAATCCCCCTACGCACCTGTGGGGAATTTCTTCCGCACAGGTTTCACGATTGTGTCATAAGCATTTTTGCATATAGCAGGTTTGGTTACTTTGAGGGGAACCACCTTAGCCACCTTAGCTCTATCACTCACGCTCATGGTGCTATAGCGGTCTAAAGGGCCTGTGACACATCCATAAGGTGCCTGGGCCACAACAACCGATTTTTATGAAACTTGGTATACTAATAGGACACCTTGCAAAACTAATGTAATTAGCAGGAATTTGTCGAAAAACTGTAGTTTCTTAGATCTCCCAAACGTTGTCGGTGTTGTTTTGATACACCCTGTATAAAATAAGCAGAATGTTGCATATACCAAATTTTATGCAGATTGATCCAGAGAGTTTGCGAGTTGATTTAGAAAAATCTTATTGTAGTGAAGTCATATGACACAAGGTAATGAGTAGAGTCCGGATTTTTATGTAATATCAACCCCCTAAATATGTACGTAAATACGTTACAAAAATCGCTTAAAAATGTAAGAAATATGTAATATTATATAAAAATATGTAATATTATGTTTGTTACATATTTATGAAAACGTAATATTAACACGCGTATAAGTGTGCAATATTTAAACGAATTATGAAAATAAAAAGGAAACTCTACTACACTTTATACTGCTTAATGCAAGTTCCCCAACGAAGTGAAATGCTTGAACAGTTGAGATTGCCATACGTCACTGGTGTGATTGATGCAGGATAATAAAAATCATACGCGGATGGAAGAAGATGTGAATCGGCTAGAGAGAAACAGGAAATCCCCGAGAAAAGCAATGCATACGGCATTTGTACGTCAGAAATCTCATGTGGTGTAGTGTGGTCCCGTTTCAAATCTAGAACCTTTTACACTAAATGCGCATCCGTCACCACGGCCCCATCTTGAAATGAATTATACACATACAAATTTAAATACTAAAAGCAACTTAAGACGAAATGAATTGTTTTATATACATTTATTTCATGCAGAGAAAAGCAGTCCTATATCTTTAAAAAAATACCAGCTGAACTAAGATTGAAGAATATTTCCACTAATGAACATTTTTAATATGAAATAAAGTACTTACAAAAGATGTGCCTGCAGTTCAACTGTGTGTTGTTGCAAATGGGTTACAAGGTACATTTCCAAATGATCAGAAGTAAAAATTTTCTCGGCGATCGGATAAAAATATTCTTGTATGCAGAGAATGATCTCTCCACGTCACATGAGGTAACAGGAGCGTATTTCTACAGGGAGATATAGTTGGGGTTAATATCTTCAGGAGGGGTTCTTGTTTCTCCACTGAAAATCTGACCTACCAATAGGCTGTCGTAACCCGGGTTTCTTTTTAGCACTGCATTTAGTTTATTTCGAACTTTTTCTCCTACATCTCCACACACACACCTTGTACCGGTCTCTTTGTACCATCTATGATTTCCATGCATTCCGGAAGAGGCCGCCCAACAGTCTCTAGCTTTTTAATGCTTGTAAGTAGCCAACCAAAATTGCTGTCTATGCATGCGATATCACACGCTACTTTTGAGTCATTAAACGGTTTCTGAGCAATGCCAACTGACACAGCAGACTCCGTTGGAAATGAATTAACAACATACTTTTTTTTTTTTTTTTTTTGAAAATGTTCATTGTAGAAATGTACTGCCTTTATCCAAGTGCCCCATCGCGTTAGCACAGGTTCCGGATGAAGTGGCACTTCTGGCAGTTGATCTCTGTAAACTTGAACACGTTGTGGCGCTTTAACAAACATTTCTTTCGTGAAACAAACTGGTTGTTTTACTTTTGATTTACTGAAGAGCATGGATCATACAAGTGAAATGAATTAAGTGAGGGTAAAAAAAAAAAAAAACTGTAAGTGCTCTAGCCGCTTTTAACATGTACGCTGCACTGTCTGTAAAGAGAACAAGGACATTTTCTTTCTGAACTCTTCCCGGCCACAACCGTTTAAGACCATCGTTTACAAAGCGAGCAATCGTAGAATGATTCGTGTGTTCTAGCAATTTACTCGCAATAAGATAGGATTTAGATAGAGCATTTTAACTATCCAATAACTAAATTTGCTACATAACTTCCCAAAACGTCTGTTGTCTCGTCCACAGAAATCCAAATATATGAACTACCTATTTCTGCCCTAATTGTATCTATAGCTTCCATATAACAAACATCGAGATAACACTTTTGAGGAGTGGATTCGTCAGAAATTCGACGCCCGCAGTACTTCTCCAGAAAAGCACGGTATTTTGGCACTTGAACTTTTTTCCAAGGAATGTTTGCTGCTATCATTGTTTGCCACAAGTCTTTGAAAAACTCACTCACTGAAATATCTTGATGCATTTGTGTCAAGAGTACTTGGTTTTTTGCAGTTCGAAAATTTTTATTTCTTGCATGGAGTGCACTTCGTACATGTTGTTCTAACTGAGATTTCATTGAACATCCATTTTTTTTTCTATCACACACTTGACACAACACAATTTTACCCTCCGTAGTAAAATCATCATCGATACTTACCCACGACCGGAATTTTGCGGATAAAGTTGAGGCAACCCGAGCAATTTCTAACTTCGACGGTCAATACAGAACACGTGCGTTTTGCAACTGCAATACTAGAGTACTGTCCCGTTATTCAGTTGAATAAGCGAAGTTCTTTGAAAGCTTAGGTTACCTGCTATGATATTGCCATTGTCGCTAGCTTCTTGGAACGAACTCTTGCAGTAAATCCCTAGAAGCACACTAGCATACAGTTTTAACTTGAATTGCAGGATTTGTTTTCATCGTTTTCCTGTCGGACCTCCGATAGCAAACAAATAGACTTCATTTTAGGAATTTCCTGGCCAGTCGCCTGTCAGGTTCGTGATCTGTCTTCCTCCACAGTTAAGAATAAAGGGCACTGCTAATGTACCCCGGAGGGAGAATTTTTACTTGTTTCTTCTGATATTTCTTTTGCTATCGGCGAACATTCTGCAAAACATGTTTTGACAAATGAAAGGAAGAGAGATATTTCTCTTTCGGTAAAGAAACGAAAATATAAATATATACATGACAACATTGAATCTAGATGCAAGCCTTGCACAGTTGGAGAGTTTATTTTTATTTTAAATTAAAAGTTCAGTAAACGCAAAATTTTAGGACAGTTTTATGTAAAAAAAAAAAAAATGTAGAAGCCATAGAAATATGTAATATTGGTCAAAATACGTATGTAAACTTATGTAGTATGAAACTTGAGTTGAAGAACCCTACAGATGTTAACCACAAACATTTAAGGATTTGGCGGGGGCCGCGGTGGCTCAGTGGTAGAGCGTTCACCTCTGGTGCTAGGGGTCTTGGGTTCAAACCCTGCTCCCGCCAAGTGAACTTTGTGGTGGACAAACACCGTGTGCGTGGGTTTTCTCGGGGTTCTCTCGTTTCCTCCCACTTTCTTCATTCCACCATTTCATTCATTACTCATCATCACCGTCTCCTTTAGCTTAACCGGCATGACCGTGGGACGTAAAACTCAAATTTCATTTCATGTTCATTTAAGGATTTGGCGAACCTACATATGATGGGAAAAAAATATGTAATTACGTACAAATCGGGGCATTAGTAATGAGTCTAAACAAATAGCTTAATTTAGTCAACTGATTTTGAAGATATAGTAATATCTTAGTTTGCCAGTTAGTGATATGTGACTTTTGTATCTTAGTAAATATGCATTTTTCACTTTAATTTCTTGATTTTGAAGTATGAAGCAACACAAACATGCAAAGTTCAGTTGATTTAACCGACTTTTGAATACCGCTGTGCAATTCAATCGTAAGTTGAACATTATGTCAGTATTCAAACCTTGTTCGTGTCCAGTTAGCAAGCAGTGGCTTTTCCACTATGCAAATCGACTATGTAAGTGCAATGCATATCTCTGTTTGAAAAATTTATTTATATATTTCTATGTTAAATTTGGCAAAATTTTGATGGCATTTTTCTTAAGCTTTGATCCTTGAAAATACAACAAATAGAACTAAGAAACGGCATTGGACAAACAAAATAAATGTATACCTTTTAATTTAATTACTGACATCAATTTCAAAGATAAGGCTACTTTCTTTTTTACCGGAAAGAAAGAAAAACTATTTTTTTCATATTAAGTAATGGAAAACGCATATAAGTAAATTGAAATAATGCTGGTAACACACTTTAAAACTCATAATGGATAAATATATTTTTTTTTTTTTTTACTTTCGAAAAACAAATAATCACAAATCATCAGACGAAATCGTTGAAGAAAAGAAAATACTTGAAACACACAATAACGACAAAATAGAAGAAATTCACGTAAATAAGAGGGGGGAAATGCAGACGAAGTTTTCTTCAGTAACGATGGATCTCCGGAAGGCAAGTACTTCCTTTCAAAGAATCAGAAGCGATTCCAGTATGTCTTCCTCCCCTCTCCCCAAGTTGTATATTTGTGCTCGTCAAAAGAACTGATTTAGTATGGAATCTAGAAATAAAATGAAAAGAGGATGAATATTTATAATCAACTAAAAAGCAAAAAAGAGGAAAAGAAAGTTTAAGGAGCTCAATTAAGCTATTTCTCTTATTTTGAAATTGTTTGATATGTTTTTTTTTTCTTTCTTTAAGTTATTTTCTAAATTTTTAATCTTAAATAAATGTCTAATCACAAAGATTAGTTTTACCCCCAGGTTAAATTCACTGAGACAATCACTTTTCTCAGTTTCGAGCAAATTATTATATTTTAAAATAAACTTATATAATGAATTAGTGCATAACGCTCAACTTGTATCTGACTTGAAATATCAGCAATGTATTTGCAAGGTAAATAAATAAATAAATAACTAATTGCTCAGGCAATCATTTCCATGTGCTATATTACATTACATAATTTATTTATATACGTATAAACGTGTATGTGTAGGTGCGTATATGTGCGTGTGTGTTTATATGTATACAAATCATTGAACCATTTCTTTAAAAAAGTTTCCCGTGATTATCCGCTTTATTAAACTTGATGATCCGTGGTTGAAAACTGTCCGCAGCCAGATGATAAAACGGTGTCAGTCTTGCGGTCGATGCATCAATCATTATATAACGCTGTTAAATTAGGTTTTGGTGTTAATAAAAAAAAAGATAGGATAATCAAATTATTAACTCAACTTGGATTTGTCGTTTGATTTAGTATATATATATATATATATATATATATATATATAATATGAGAGGGAGAGAAAGAGAGAGAGAGAAAGAGAGAAATTATATTTTATAATCAGTGCTCGTTCCGTGCTTTCTGATTTTTCTAGTGTACTGGTATATATTTGCATAAATAAACTGTCCTTATGGAATATACATGCAATCAAATGACGAATACAGTAAAAACCCGTTATGTAGGCCTCACAACACAGATCCGATAATATATCATCAGGGGTAGAAACCCATCCCCTGAAGCCTAGTTGTACTTGCAACTTACCTCATGTGAGCAGTCTACTTCGAATTTTAAATATATCTGGCATCGAGAATTGCTGTACTTACATACTAACAATGTAGTATTGTATTAATCATGAGAGGTGGACCGCCCTGTCGTTTCTAAAAGTTGTGATCATGCTTCTTGAGTATCAGTCGGCGTAACGATGTCTCAAACATAAGAAAGGATGTGTAACAGAAGGAAAGTTTATATATATTGTTAATGAACTATACCGACCAACTTTAAAAGATGATTCCTCATATCAAAATAAGAGAAAAAGTTCATATGGATCTATAGCGAAAAGTGCATAGTTTCAGAGCTAGGGCTGTCCAAAATCATGAAAAAGCCAAATTTCAAGAGGTCCTATTTCCAATTCGACAGACTGTGGTTGGTGGTCCTTATCAGCGTAAAGGAAGTCACGCATATGTAATCCAAAAATGCATATTTCATTAATGTTCAGTGGGAGTACGGATAATTCCCTGCAGGGCGAAATTTCCAAACATGCCATCAACCGAATTTTGAGATATAGCTACAGACTTTATGATTGGTGCAAAGTAGGCAAACGATAAGCCTTGACAGCAATGAACACGAAATCCTTTAGCGCGATGTCGGAAGTGTTAACTATCGTCAGCAATACGGTTTCTTGTACTCGGGAAAACGCACGGTGAGATGTTCTCTTTCACGCTTATAAGTGAACAAAACGTGAAATATACCGTGAACGAATACATATCATCACACGTTATTGCGAACACACACAAACACACACACACTCTCTCTCTCACACACACACATAAAACACCGAGCTGCCGGTTAATTGCAGTTCCGCCTTCTCTCCGAAGCATTGTATGTCCATCGTTGTCAAGGTTTACCTCCTGCTACTTTGGACCCTTCTTGAAATCAGGGTATATCTGAAAACTCTATTGAAAACATGTCTGAGACTTTACCCTGTATGAATTTACCTTTACGCTTACTGACAATTGATGCAATTATAACCGCAATCAGGTTATAGAAGTATTTTTGTGGACGCTCTGTATATTTCGTAAAGACAGTGATTATTATTTTCGATGTATACTTTATTCTGCGACGCAAATAAGTTCTTTCTTCGGTGGGAATTTTTCTCCCACGCAACTGGACAAATAAGTCTTTCATTGCTTTTTCATATATATATATTTAAAACATTGCTTTTTGGTGAGAACATTTCAGTGAGCTACGAACCTTTTCAGTGTTGCTCCCTGACTTGTTGTTATGCACATTATATATTCTTCAGTTATTTGGAACTGAAGTAAGTGCTTTCTTTAATCGTTTATGGACATATTGCAATAGATTAGAGCAGGTCAGAGTAGACCAGATGTTCGAGCGCCAGAGTGGAACCAACTACATTGCTTTTGCCATTTCTTATCTGTACTTTCACACGCCCGAGTTATCGCAATGTCTCGTGCATTGTGACCAGTGGACTAAAATTAACATAAATGCTTTTCCGTATTCTGTTTGCATGTGCATGCAGGTGATTTAACTGAGTGATTTTTAGAATGAACTGCCAACACTTTTCAGTCGACCACTGCAGCTCGTATCTAGAAATTTTGAGCTCGGGGAGTTTGACTCCGGTATTGTGTACAGCCACCAAGCACGTTGCGTTGGGAATTAAGTATGATTTTGTGTTAAGGGGCATAAGCTATTAGCCGGTGAAGGACGTTTTCCTACGGCTAGCCCCAACTAGTGAAGTCCCAAGTTCATAATCCTTGTGAGCCAAAAAGTTATAAACACGCCCTCCATCATCAGCATTTCACTTCGGAATTTATTTCGCTGAGGACTCACGTCGATTCTTCAGGACTGTTAGGAGTAGCAACCAGGATACTACGTGGGATTACCCAGGCGATCCTTTCCCCAGTACTAATCTCCCAAGTGCGTCAACGTTGTGAGAAAAGTATTTGTAGTGTAATTTCCGACATAATCTCATACATATAAAGGACTACAGTGCATTAAAAAGTCAAAGTGTTAGTTTAGTGATGAAGATTATTATACATATTCTGTGTTAAGTGTTGTGTTCATTCCTCTTTGCTATTTTTTTATATAATAGTATTCTAATAAATAAGTTTAGTGTTATTTAATCCAGTGTGTTTTCGTTGTTTAGGTGAATGATGTTTGTGTGCGTTATGGTCTGGATGACCGTCTGATCGTCCGTGAGGTTCTCGGGACGAGACATTCGAACCTCTCGGTACCTAATGCTCATGTCATCATTGAGACCGACGAGCGATTTGGAAACAATTTGTAACCCCTTCTTGGAGAGGTCCTTCATCGTCCTATCCAGGTAAGTTCTCGTCTCAGGAGAATAATTATTGGCAGGACCACGGAGGACAGAATCACGAATACCAGACACCTGGGTGGTTACAAATAAATGGCAGCCCAAACAGCGACCCGACACCCGGGTGGTTATAAATAAATATCCGCACGAACATGGACCTCGAACACCGAACTCAAGTTGGTTACAAATAAATGTACGCTCGAACAGAGACCTCGAACACGGAGTGGTTACAAAATATGAACTTTTGGATTGTGTATGCCTGACTTCCTTTACGCTGATAAAAGCCACCATCCACAGTGTCTGGAATTCGAAATTGGGCCTATTTAAATTTAGCTTTTTCGCGACTTTGGACAGTCCTAGCCTGAAACTATGCACTTTTCGTAATAAGTCCATACGGACTTTTTTCTCTTATGTCGATGTGAAGAATCACCTCTTAAAGTTTGTTGGTATAGTTCATTGACATCCTATATATATATATATATATATATATATATATATATATATATATATATATATATATATATATATATACTGATAATAATATCAATCACTACTAATATCGATTATTTTCTATAATTTTAAATATATCCCCTTCCTCATTCCTCAAGTTGCAACATCAATGTGAAATTGTAGAAAAAAAAAACGTTCCTGATCTTAACTTCATCTATTTTTTTTTAATTTGATCGAGGTAGGTAGGATGGTTCGAGAGTCATTAAGTCACAAATGCAGTCACTTTCATTTTCATGTATTTTATAGCCTATATCTCATTCTACCCTAAGTTGCACCGTCAAAGGAAAATGATTAAAAAACCTCCCAAGCTTCAATCTCATCTATGTTGAAAACTTCATCGAGATCGGTCCAGTAGTTCAAGCCTTACTGACTTCATTTTTAAATGTATACATTAAGAAAGTTGTGGATATAGTCGCAACAAACTATTATGCACTGTCGCGACAAACTACACAATGGGAGATGGAAATTATATCTCCGGAATAAACTTGATAATTATTTTATGTATATATAGTATATTGGCTTTATATTGTTGGAAGAGTCCAATTAGGCGTCCTATTACAAAACCACACCACCACGTTCTTTCTGTTTATTTATCTTTTCTCAATCAATAGTGTGATTTCAACTTCATTTTAATGCATATTATTATCAATTAAAATGAAACTTGAAAATTAAGGTGAATCTTGTAAACATTTTATAAAATTATACTTCTAACTGTACTCACATATTTTTAAACATTGCTATCCTTAGCTACTTAACAGTGTCCAGAATTTTAAATAAATTATTTTCCCTTAAATGTACTACTACAATATACTACTACAATTGTTGGAGTTTATCTGTCATACGTGCATCTGTTTATCCCTTTTGTGAATGGTCGCTGTTTCAGCAAAAAACAGTTACGGGATTTTATGTAAATAATGTCATGAATAGAGGCGTAATTTTTCCACCATTATTCATCACCTTCCTCTTCCATTACTTTCCGACTAAATGACATGACGTAAAAATGAAATGAAATCTTTGAGTTTTACGTCCCACGCTTATGCTGGTTAGGCTAAAGGAGACGGTGATTATGAGAAATGAATAAAATGGTGGAATGAAGAAAGTGGGAGGAAACGGGGTAACCCCGAGAAAACCCACGCACACGGTGTTTGTCCACCACAAAGTTCACTTGGCGTGGGCTGGGATCGAACCCGGAACCCCAATCCCCAGAGGTGAACGCTCTGCCACTGAACCACCGCAGCCCATGACATGACGTAGAATATTAAATTAACTATATAGTTTAATTATATATATATATATATATATGTATATATATATAATATTATTTTCCGAGTCATGAACAGTATATACCTATCTGAGACTATATATGGCGCATTGGGACCAACCCAAGTAACGCAAATAAATAAACCTAATGAAAGAAAGAAAACTTCTGTGAAAACTTACCAGTCACTGATACTGTGTTACCAAGTAAGTTTTTCATACATGTAGAGAGAACTAAACTGTTTTCATGTTTGTTTTAGTTTAGCTAAAGCTTTATAAATTTCAAGTTTACTTCAGCAAGTTTCATAAAGTATTAAGATGTTCTTGCAACATACACAACAAAACCATGCCTACCAATTGTCTGTTCTTTAGAAACCAAAAACAAATTCTAATATTTGTGTTTAAGGGACTAAAAATCTATCGTATTTCAATCCTTTTATTATTCTTACTATTATTATTCTTACTATTATTTAAATAAAATTTTCAGAAGTCTTGGTTGGTGTTTCCAATGTTTACGGTCTTATCAAAAGATCTTAAGAGGAAAAACTATCTGCAGATTATCAAAGGAAGTTTTGTATGGTTTTCGAGAAAGAAGTTGTTATATTTTATTTTTTCTACACAAATAAAGTCTTGAAGTTTTGCTATAGGTTGCATTTTGAATTCCAGTTTCCCCCTCCAGCCACAATATTTATAAAATTCTCTCTTTGGAAGAAAATAAAACGAATTTGAGCAATGTTTTACATATCTTTGAGACTTACTACTGCAAATTTATTGTCAGTCAGAAAGACTAAAGTACAACAAATGTATATATATATATATATATATATTGTAATTGTCTCATGACTTTTTACACTACGAATGAAATACGTTTTATAGACACTGGAAGGAGAAAAGGTATGTTAGGTTTTATGCGAGGTCAAATAGAAAAAAAGTTAATTTTACTCCCATGAATGAAAATAATAATAATAATAATAGTAATAATAATAATAATAATAATAATAATAATAATAATAATTATAATAATAATAATAATAATACATTATTTTACTTTCTTGAAAATAAGATACAAAGCTATTCCCTTCATAATTAAGTGCATTTAAATACTTATTGTAGTGTGATTCGATATTATTATGTAAATCCAAAATATCTCCAGTGCATGTTCCTTTGACACATGTAGTATTGGTATTAATTCCCGTAGAGAGAGCTCGTATAATATTTTTTTTAGCCTAAAAAAATCATAATCATGAGACGTTAAACTTATAAAAAAAAACAATAATTTTATGTACAGTAAAATTTCATTATTTTGTTGCACTGTGAACCAGTTCGAAGTTATCACGTGTACTTCAGTTCGTGTATTTCCAAAAATGAACTCGTAAGCGCATTCAATGTTGTACCTCGTCGCATAACTTGACTGGTTTTCCTGCCAGTTACCATCCTGAACATCCATCCACACATTTGCCATCAACATGCATCATTTTGTGATCACCTGCCGTGAAATCGCTTCATTGCCATGCACTTACTTTGTTAAAATCGATTAAAGAAAACACAAAAGAGTGAACTATTATGTTTGTTGTGTAAGTATTACAGAGAGAGTGACGCTGACAAGTTTGCAGATTTCTGGCATGTGAGAGTGGAAAGAAAGCAATGAATTTTAGCTGCAAAAGCTTAATCATGTAGATGTAACCACGTATCGGTCTATTAATGAAAAATCTCAGTCAAGTAGTGCTTATTTCCCTAACATGAAAAGAATGTCTGTGTGGAGTTTCAATTAAGTTGCTACACGCTCGTCACTGAGAACGAATAAACATTTTTTTTTTTTTGCTACACCAAGTTAGTTTCTACAACTGTGATACAGAATTATATCTAGTGCTTACAACTACTAGCGCCAAAATATGCATTTTAAATAAAGTGTGTGGTACGCAATATCTTTCCCGTGACGCCAAATATAGTAGTCACAACGCCATAGATCTGGACTTGGCGCCGGTCGTAATGTCATACCACCTCGAATGATCCATTTGAATGGATAATTCTTGTCCAGCTATTGTTGCACGCATCGAGGAAAGTGGACTGGGCTGACATCATGCTGGTAAACTACGCCTCTTTTTGTGCCTAGTGTTGCATGCTGCAGCAGCATGGTTACTTTCTCTCTTAAAACATGTCATATATGATGCACTTTTGAGGCATAAATAACATAATAATATCTTTATGTTCATAAACCTGTATGTGCTGTGACAATTGTCTAATATCTGGCCAAGGAAGTATTACTGTACAACATATAGGGTGTAACAAAAAGGTACGACTACATTTCAGGGGTTGATTCCTTATGGGTAGACAAGTAAAAAAGTTCAGATGACCGTATGTTGGGAAATGTATGGTTACAGAGTTACGACCATTGAGCCTCCAAATGGTATGAAATAGTCCAATTCTGGTTGCTCCTTAATGCGACTCAATTTAAACCTCAATAACTCAGGCCCAAATTAAGCTAGGAAGAAAATTTTGGTATCTATGTATTTATGAAGGACGATACTTTCTACCGATATGTATTTTATGTATGTGGGGGGTATCACGACGGACAGGGGAGTGCAATTGTGTGTTTTCTTGTTGTTTTTTTTTTTCTTATCAGTATTTTGAGGATGGCATCCTTCCCCGTTAGAGGACACTCATAAAATACATTTTAGCAGAAAGCTTTGTCCGTCAGTAACGCATTGCTATTAAAATTATCTTCCTAGCGTAATTAGGGTCTGAGTTATTGAGGTTTAAATTGAGTCACATTAAGGAACGACTTGAATGTGACTATTTCACACAATTAGGCGGCTCAATGGCCGTAACTCTGTAATGATGCATTTCCCGACATATGGCCATATGAACTTTCTTTGCTTGTCTACCAATAAGAAATCCACCCCTGAAGTTTTGCCGTACATTTTTGTTACACCCCATATATATATATATATATATATATATATATATATATATATATATATATATAAGGATGGCCCTTTTGTATGAAGTTTGCTGTACTCTTCGACCAGCGCAACCCCACGCGCTCAGCTACGTCCTTAATAACTTTAAGTGAACTAGCTATTGCTTTGCTTTCCAGGTAGAATTCGTTGTCTTTCCAGGCAGTTACATCTGTTTGAAAAAAAAAAAAACAAACTTATGGTAGATTCAGGATTTCGAAAAACAAAACTCATGGTGTTACTGGATACAAAATCTTGCATGCCCTCGTAAGAATTACTTCAGGATCAATTTGGGCATGTTTCAATGGTTCGTCATTGTCTTCATTTTTTTTAAAGCATCCAACATTTTCCTTTTAGTTTCCTGAGAAACATCGTCATCAAAAAAGCAAATGCAACAAGCTCTTCTGATAGATACCGACAAATCTTGGATAAACTGTTTCATTACACACTTTGGAATTATGTAATTGACACCTTCATATTCCTTTAAATTTTTCAAACGTTGTAAGTCATTTCTGGGGGCACTACAAGCTAATGGTTCTTGAAACCAGCTGTTAACGTAAACTTTCACAACAAATGATCAAATGTTACGAATTCCTGTTTCTTTTTGTTTGGTTAGTTTGAACTGATCCCTAATAATTATATCTTTAGCGAGTAAATTACCTTTGCCACCCATCAGGCTCGATGCACTTCCCATGGAGCTCTAAAATGTATACCTCTTTCTGGAACTTCTCTAAGAAATGTGATTGAGAGTTCTAAATGTTCTTTGCAATCTTTTCGTTTTTGAAACTCCTGTAGTTTTCTTTTTAAGCAAACGCAATGATATTTTTGGCACTGTTTGTAACATTTTTTTTTTTAATGAAGTTAACCTTCAGATATAGCGGGTTTGAAATTACTGTGGACAATCGAGTTCCACAAACCCTTAAATCGCTTAAGCAGCAAAATGTCAGGCCGTGTTGAAGCTCCAATTGACTTGCTAACAACTTCCCCAATCATTATTTCGCTGATATGATGTTGGCAAGCCAAATAAAGTTTTTTTTTTTTTTTCAACTTAGATCTAGAAGAGGATACATGCTCCACTATATAACCCAGTATTTGTTTGTTTCGTATCAAAATTCACCCATTTCACTTGGCCTGTAACTCTCCAGGATTCCAATGTTTCATTAACAGCACAAACTATTGCTTCCCCTGTTGCTGATTGAAGTTTTGGAACAGCTAGTAGCAGCTCAATGCCGTTTCCTGAAACAAAAATTGCTTACCTATCAACCGTTTCACTATCTGAAATATCTTCTATGAGTTTTCGGTCCCAGTGAACGGTCAAACGCACACTAGCTGGAAATCCAATCTTTAAGTCTTGAGCTATTTTCTCTGCTTTTGATTCTAAGACAGCGAATAGAAGATTTGTTCACATTATACTCGGAAGGGCCTCACCGCACATTTTTTAGTGTATTAGTGAAAACAATAGCTGCTTTTCGGTCAGTTAACTTTGCTGTATCAAGGCTTGAAGCTACGTTACTATCTAAAATATGTTTTCTACATCTTTTATTTGGCGGTGGATGAAACCACTTCTTCAGGTATCAAACTACTTTCACTTTCAGTTGAACTGTTTTGTTCACATGCATCTGGAGGTATTTATGTTCGTTCAAAAAGTAATATTTTATTTCCTTCTTCACGCTCTTTAAATTTTCCCTAAACGTGTTTTTTTTCTTTTTCTTGAATTTGCTTCTTTCTTTACAAATTTCATATCAACATTTCCCATTTTACCAGATCGTCCTTTTTGCCTCTGAGCGATCAGAAAATTTTTATGTTCTTCTATTTTCATCATATTGAGAACATTAGCGTGGGTAATATCAAAAATATCTTCCAGAACTATCTTTCAATCATAATCTTTCTTTTTCAAACTTTCTGAGCTCTTGGCTTTGTTTTCTTGGTTATTTTATTTCAGTTTTGCCACTTCTTGAACAGATTTACAATTTTATCAAGCACATTTTTTTTAATCTTGTAAGAATATCAGCCTTTTCCCAAATCTGAATCGCATCACTACCAGCACAGTGAGCTGAGTCCCTTATATTTATTTATTTATTTATTTATTTATTTATTTATTTTTTTTTGGGAGATTTGACCAAAAGTCAAATATTTGTAGATGTTCTCGTTGCAATGGTCTTCTTACTACTACTTGCCGTTCTTAAATATCTCAAAGTCCAAACACCAAACAACATGAAATAATTCAAAGCTCACTCACTTAACAAAACAGTCAGTGCACTTTTGTCCTAAAGCATACAACTCTCTTGGGCTGCTAACTTACCTTTTGATAAACTTTAGTGCACTAAACTAGGCTAAAGTAATGAAAGAAAGCAGACTTCAACGAGTTACGGTAAACTGGAATCATATGCTTTTGTAATCAATTTAATATATTGTCTGTAGGAATAACGTAGAAGAGAATACTAAAAAAAAAAAAAAAAAAAAAAATGCACAAACACTCTTCAAAGTAAAGCAGCTAATAGGGAACTGACCTCCCAAGTACGGTCTGTACATCACTGTGAAGCGGGGCAAGTCTGGGCTTGAAACACTCCTGTTTAAACATAAAAGCTGGTGTGACTATCCAATCATTCCCGAACTTAATAATTACTTCTTTCATAAAAAGAAGTTACAAAATGTTCTTACTTAGGAAGTTCAAACAAGACGAATGGTAAGAAATAGATATAAGGGAAAAGCAGTTCCTCTCCTTTAAAAAAAAAAAAAAAAAAAAAAACTCGTAGAAAAGAAAAAAGTTACTTAATGTAAAAGCTTAATATAAAAGCCTAATAGCACAAAAATAAGCATACACATTAAACGGAAAGAGCGGCAAACACAATAAGGGACACTACTGGCATAGCAGACTTGCAACCCTCCCATGCAAGGTAAACAGATTGGTGCTAGTTGTAAATCAACTGTTATAATAATAATAATAATAACAATATTATTATTATTATTATTATTATTATTATACGAATATATAGAGGATGCTTGAAACATTCATTAAGTCACTTTCAAAATGAATGCGAAATTTAGTGGTCAAATAAAATACTCAACTTCCAGTAGAACTGTAGATCTCCGAGACACATCTAGTATAATGTCAAACGTTTAACATATGCTTTGTTTCCGTGTGTTTCGTTTGCAAATTCGGTAGAGTTCATTGGACGTACTGATCCGAAATGCATTCTAATAAACCCAATAGGTAGCATAGGTCTTACCTTCAATTCCAGACTGCTAATGCGAACTGACCAAACAGAAAGAATGAAAGGAAGAAAACAAGTGAAAAAGAAAGAAAGAGAAAATGAATGAATGCAACTTTACTGCTAATTATTTTTATCAGAAACATCCTATATTAAAAATCCAAACTCTATCATAATGAAAAATTGCAAATGTTCAAAAGGAAAATTAGATGTTCCTTATAGATGTAGCAGACCTTGCATGTTTCAAATTTCAAATGTGAATAAAACACATTGAGTTATAGGATGGAAACAAATTTTGTGTCAAACAAATAGAAATAAAATATTGTTTCTAAATAACCAAAGAGAGGAGCCATTTTCTAGTCATCTCCGAAGATTTATCTGTTTCGAACGATTTCATGTATTGCGGATATAGCGTTGTAATTCGCACAGTTGGAGCCATTATTTTATGTGAAAAACGTGTATTACCTGACGATAAATCGAACCGAAATTTTCCGCGCGGAAGTCTTGTACGATAACTACTACGCCAACGATTGCTCTGCCCAAACTTTGCTAAACAAGTCGTGTGGTGTTTCTTTCTGAGAACGATAACACAAAAAGTTCTGCAGATCAATGAAATGTTTCGAGGGTCCTGGTAATTTCCTTGCCCCCAATCAACATTAGTAAATATTCTCTATCAGGATACAGCGGTTTTCTTCCACATGCTTAATGATTGCTTGTCCAGTATGAGAAGTCGATTCTTCATGATTATTTTGTTATATATATATAAACTTAGGCGTGAACGGGACTCAAACTTAGGTTGTTTAAGTGTACTGTTTGTTAGTCTGCTACGTTACCAATACACTATCATGCCACATAAAATTGAAATCCAAACATTACTAACTTCAGCTTCGGCTGTTGGCCGTGTAAAGTTTACAGAAAAAATTGTGAATGTCTTTAATTTGCCTATTTGATTTGGAGAACAGAACCCAACTAACTACTACTAATACTATTGCTACTTTAGATGCTACTACTACTACTTTTACTATGGATCCGTATAATAAAACTGCAAGCTTATTTTAATGAAAAATGTTATTTTTTTTTTAAATCGGTAAATCACTTTTCTGAGTATTATTTTCAATCTTAGTTAAATGAAAATAATGTTATGAAAATTTAAAGAAGATAAGAAAAAACAACTTGCCTTGGGCGGGATTTGAACCCATGCCAAAAAAAATCATTAGTAGCACGTTGCGCTAGCACGGTCTGCTACGAAGGCCGACAGCATTTAGCGTTTATTTTGTGCTATATTTAGATCATGACTCTTGATATCCTATTTGTATCGGCCAATAAGATTAGTTTATAAATGAAACGTATGGGATCCTCAAATATGCGTGCCGGACATAAGTTCTTGACCAGGTAATGGCGATTGCTTTGGAGCCAAATGCAGAGTATAAGAATTAAATCTGTCATATATGTACTTTAGTGCGGAGAAGAAACTAAATTTTGAACGAAATATTTAAGTACAACTCAAGTTATTAATATAAACTATGTCAAAGATTATTGACTTAGAGCATTATAAAATAAATGTGAAACACGTTTTGAAACGAAAAAAAAAAAAACAACATTGTAAGCGGAGGCAAGGATACCTACTGTAAACACAGTAAAGACGAATCGTTCATCGCGTAGTAATCACGGTTCAATGGGCATGGCGCCTTGCCAGTAATCTCGAGGTTCTCGGTTCGGATCCACGTCAAGATGTGGTCTTTTTCTTAAGTATTTTTGGTGGCGATTGAACGGCAATGACACGTTTTATCATCTTCAGTTATTTTAATACTCGGATGTTTCAATACTTGAACTATCCTGAACAAATCTTCAGGATTAATAATAGTAATAATAAACTAATAATAATAATTATTATTATTATCTCTTAGAAGATTAAAAGTTAGAAGCTTATTATCGCTCAGTTCACACCATTACAATCAGAAGCGTGAATTTGACAAAAATATTTCTGTTTTGTTTAATGTTGCCAGCGAGAAAAGGAAATTCTCATCTTGTTTCTAAAGCAAAACAAGCAAAATGGAGACGAGAATTAACATTTTGCATTCGAGACGGGACAAGGCTAACTCAAATTATCGTCTCGCTTTTAGATGAGAATTGAGACGATACGGAAAGTATCGTAAACATTTCTCGTCTTATCTTATTCTCGAAATAGTGTATGTCCATTCTTTCAGTAACAAATACTCTGTAGACTAAGTCTTAAACTCTATTTTGTTACTTCGTATTTCAGTGCTCATCGAATTATGGTTTGTGTAGTTATTTTTATAGCAAAACTTTTATAATTAACTTTGCATATTCTGAGAGTTATTTTTTTCCCGGCGGGAGCTCATGTGGTTCGGATTCCACGTTAATCAGTAGGTCCACGTCTCATATAGCCTCGCTGCTGAACGGGACGTTAAACTCAAAATCAACTCAACTCTGAGAGTTATTTTATTATATACCTTACTGTTGAGTGGTATTCAGTTATTTTTATTACAGTTATTTCCCTTAAAATGTACAGTAGAACACTTTCTACATGAAATTTTAGTGAATGCTTTGGTTTATAGTTTTGGTAGTTGCAGAGGTGTAACTTGGAGGTACGGACCTCCCTCTCCAAACTCCCGACTTTTCTGTAAGTTTTGCCTAATTTTAGTTCAACAATACACATTTTAATACCATTATTATTATTAATAATATTATTATCACTGACGTTTGTGAATTTAATGATTCACCCTGTTCCACCCAGCTTCTACCCAGTGGGCAATGTGTTAAACAAACGCTGTGTGTGTAGGTTTTCTCGGGGTCCTGTTTCTTCCCACTTTTTATTCCACTATTTATTTTATTCTCATTATCGACGTTTCCTTTAGCTTATTCGGCATAACTATGGAACGTAAAACTTAAAAACATCTCTTCTTACGGCTCTTGTGAGTTCAGTATCCCTACTTTATACATGGAATTTCAAAGGCTCTCCCACCGGGAATTGACCCGGGGACCCCGACCACTGAAGTATCTGGTGGGTGAGGTACTTGGTTCGTTCCCAAGGCAAGTAAGCTTGCGGTGAACAACTCGTGCTCGTGGAATTTCTCGAGACACTCCTTTTTTCTCCCACTTTCTCATTCCACCAATTCGTCCATCATAATTTGTTTGCTTTAATCACGATTTCCCCCAATCTAATAGGTATATCCGTGGGACATTCAACGCAAAGATTTCATTTCATTTCATTTTCAAACCGAACCAAACCGAACAGGAAAAAAAAATTTTCTATTGCTCATTTACGTGTTTTCAGAAAAAAAAAAATAAGAGAGAGGAAAATATGGAGTATAGTAATTACATTCAAAAGTGAAACAGCAGATTCATATTACTTTAACTTAAAACGAAACCAGTACATATATTTCGGAACTTTTCCAAAATATGTATGGATATATATATATATATATATATATATATATATATATATATATATATATATATATATATATATATATATATATATTGAAAGGAAGTATAATGTCGGTTTCCACACAAAACTGATCCAAATTACGGTTCGGTTTCTGAAATAAACCGACAAATTCTTTTCAACTTTAAATAGAACCCAAAACGGTTAACAAGGTTTTAGTCCACTGCTAGTGGCTAAGCTGTAAAGGCTTATTTTGTTTAAAACAAATGATTAAAACTTGTTTTAAACAATGGATTTTGCTTAAAACACACTTCATATACGTTTTAAACTTTTTGTTTTAAGCACGTGCATTTTTAAGACGTTTTAAACATATGTTTGTTTTCGTTTTATTGTTATTTTTTTTAATCTACCAGAGAAAGAAAATTGTCACAAAGTGCTTCCCATTCTGGAGACTACTTTCTTCCCATCTGAATGTTTTGCTTTCTCGTGGATACAGCAGGTCAATTTGGTGATATACAATTTATGTTGTCTCCTTTTCTCCTGTTTTTTAGCGTTTATTGTATTGTTTAAATGCTTCTCAGTTAACTTCCGAGAAAGTATCGTAGCCAAAGGTTGGACTACTTGCAGGAACTGATATAAAAAAAAAATAAATAAATAAAAATAAGCTTCATGGTACAAAGTTTTTTTTGTGTTGTACTCAGAAAACAAACAAAGGGTTCTTTGCTAAATTACGGTTCTGAATTTAACATATCGCAGTCATTCGTTGTTACAGTGTAAGTTTTTTTTCTCAGTTTCCTTATATACAGACTTTAGAGAAATAAAAAAGCGCAATGAAAGAAAGAAAAACTACGCGACAAGGTGCAATCTAGGTAGTTTTATATGATTGCCGCTAGAGAGGAGGGCCCGTTTAGAGGTCATACGCCCTCTAGTCTGAATTTCAGATTTTGGGAGCAGTAATGAAGATTTAGAAACTTTTTGCTGAGCAAAGTCCACAGAAAAAAAATGAAGTTCTTACACCGAATGCGAAGTTTGATCAGTTATAATCCATTTCTATTGCCCGTAAGGAGCTATAGGCCTATTGCATATTTGTATATTTTTTTGGCTCAAGGACTCAAGGAAGACTTTCGAGTTTCTATGATCTGCTTAAATTCTGGGAATTGGGCCTAAGCAACTTTCCAGTTTTGATAAATATTTGCTCCGTATTTATTCGGTGTAAGGACCCCAAACCTGTTTTGTTGAACTTTCCTTATTAAAAGGTTTCTAAAACTGCCTTATCACCCCCAAAATCTGAAATTCAGGATGGAGGAGGAGGCTGCTGGCCTCCTGCCTCACTGACGCGGGCCGGTTATATGAAACTATGCTACGCCCTTTTAGGTGGTTTTATTTACATTTATATCGGACTTTTGACTGCGGAGATATTACGTTTTGAGATAAAATCCATTAGCTGAATAAAACTGAACCTTATTGAAAATGGACTTCGATCGATTATACTCTGAACGCCCCAAATATTATTTTTCATCAATAAATTATTGACTTTAAAAAACAACCAAATTCATAGGCTTGCAGAAAATATTCTAAAGTTAGCACAACATGAAGTATGCTTCAAACATTACTTTCCGAAAATGTATTATCTTAAAATGACTTTATTAGCATCAGTGCTCTAAAATAGAAACCAACTTTTGCAACTAAAATCTCACCCGCCTCCATGAAACGCGAGTTTACCCTATAAGGGCACAATTAGAAAACTTTCAGAGGCAGTAACTTCGAAATGGCTTCTTTAGGTCTAAAGTAACCGCACAAGCTTCTTTCTGGTAAACTTCTAGCCTTACAACATCTAATATGACTCACTTTGCGTTCGAAATTTCGAATGCCAACCAAAAATTGCCGCCATGATGTTTGATAGATCCATCTGATGTGTCAGACCGCTTCCAAGTTTCATCATTCTCCCTCAACCGCAACCCGTTCTAAACACACAAGAGTGGTGAAGACTTTCATTTCACCTTGTATATTGATAGATTGTGTGAAATCCACATAGTATATAGATTTTATAACCTACCTAAAAAGCTTATTAGAACAAAGAAAGTACTTATGAGAGTCACGGGCACGAGAGTGTAATAATAGGGGGTCGTGATATAAAATAAGTTGACAATTACTAATCTATATTGAAATATGCTGAACCGAACACAGTGTAGTCTTAACCAGCATGATATAAATGAAAAGGGAGGTTGCAAGCAGTGATGCTATTCAGCCGGTTTGCTAGAACCGGTTGTTAAAATATTTATAATTCGCAAAACCTTTTGTCATACCCAGACATAACAGTAAATTTTACCCAGATATACCCAGGAACATAGGTTCACTAGTGGTCTACTATTGCCACGCTTATTTGCATGCATGGGGAGCATGTCCGCGACCGTTCGGTCTATTTAATGGACGGGTTCCGCGCGAATGTAACGCACCCCGCCCGTAGTTCCTCTATACGCTATTGTATACTCGTGCATGAGGTGCACCGTCAGAATGTGTCCCCTAATTCTGACTCGCCTAAGCGATGTAACCCCTATTCTCTGAGGGATTGGGATACGCCCACTGCGCGGCCAGACCGAAGTCCTGAGTGCCTACCAGTGAACCCACCAGTGAGTGCCTACCAGTGCTAGTGAGTCAGTCCTACTATGCTCTGCAGGCATGGCGCCCGAGCGTTATAAGGCAAGCTCACCTCCCGCCCGTGTTCACCGTTACCCAGATCCCTGCGATTGGCTCCCACAAGGTTCCGAATCCTACGGTATGACCACAGCCCGGCAGAGTCCAACCCAAATCCGGGACCCCAGGCTATGCTCGATGTGGCTTGTTCAATCCCGGCCCTGCCTACCTCTATCGTTCAACTGGCAACCGCATTGTCGTGTAGAGGTGCCACGCACACGTCCATATACTCCCGTATCTCATCCCGGACTCAATGGTACGTGTTAAGTCACCATTTGAGTTTGGTGCTGGTCCATATCCTACAGAGTTTCCTCCCTTTAGCAGGATCAGAACCGTTACCCAGATTCCTGGGATTGGCCCCTCCCCCACCTCCGTTTGGTCCCGATCCCCGGTAGGGTCGTCCAAGGAATACGGGACTTCCTCTAATTACGGTAGAGGTACACCGTACATTACCAGAGCCAATGACTGATGAAGACCGTTTGCTCAAAGGCAGACATTGTCTTTTGGGAGCCGTGTCTCCCGAGGGAGCCACGTCTTCCCTGGTGTAACTCCCCTTCCACCTAGCATACACAGAAAGCTCCCAGTCCAACAACTATTATTATTCAAATATATAATAATAATAATAATAATTGTCAGACCGAATGCAAACCGATTAACGCCTAGTCGATGGAACTTTGAACCGGAAGATTTAGTTCTCCATCGTACATCTAGTCAGTGTGAAAGAGAATTATCATTCCAATATTTCCACACAAGATTAAATTCAAAATAAATAGGAGCCAAAATATTAAATACTAAATAAATGACGACAACCAAAAATTCAATTTTCAATAACAATTTTATTAACAATATTGGGTTGTATATTTGCACTATTGCGTTAGAATAGTGTAAATATACTATTAAAAAAATACAACCAAAAAAAATATATTAAATAAATATACTATCAAAAAAACCTGAGTGATTCTATAGGCAAAAAATGTTTCTTTAATATACTTTAATTCTAAATAGCAATAATATCAAAAACTAATTCTTCAATGAATCTTCTATTATGCAAGAAAATACAAATACAATACGTTAAGTTCCTCTAAATATCAATGATTCTCAATGATTCTATAAACGTTACTTTTTACCTGAATTCATAAAGATAATCAAACTAACAATTTACAAGCGCGCATCTAAATATCTCTTTCTTTACGAATTCTAATAAAGATTTTTATTACTGAAATATTCAATTTCAAGCAAATAAGTCTATACAATATGGCTCTATGTTGTATTAAAAATGCATCTATTATATGAACTCTCAGTCTCAATTTTTATAAAAGTGGAATGAAAATGTTGAATCTCAATTCTTGACTTAAACATATATTATTCAACATTTCAAACTATTCTGAATCAATATATTTCATTACTCTTTTCAACAAAGTGAAATGAGAATGTTAGAGGAAAAAATATTTGCATTCTAGTTTTCTAACGGCCAAATACTCGGAACTATTCATATAACATGAAGATTAACCATATACTGTAAAAGAATCCAAATTAAACAGGAAATATTGGAATTCTTAAGGTTTTTCAATAATTGGTCACTTTTGTCCCCCGTACTACTTAACTCCGATAGAATGGAAAATTCCATAAAATTCTAGAAATTTTCGTAAGGGTGAAAAACTGATGGAATTGCCTTAGCAATACAACCTGAAGTGGATTTCAAATCGTACAACCTCACAAAACACAGAATAAGACAAGTCACAGCTACTACTTGTAATAAGTCAAAAATTACACTCACCTTGACTTGTTTATAGTATGGATTACCTTCTATGTGTAACGCTCGCTCTCTTTTGGTAGTCAGGCTTCCGTCTGAGCTTTCTGATATTCGATTGAAATCAGATTGGTGATATAGACGTCTGTTTTTGAAAGTAAAGTAATTCCTTGCAATAATCCTTCTATGCCTTAATTTCCGAACGAAAAAGTAAAGCAAGAAAGAATTATTTCAGGTGTTTAAGCTAACTACACCAGCTTGCGTTTATCAATACTAATTTGAGTTCAATTTCAAAGATCATAATGAGATTAGAAGAACAATGATTAGTACTGTATAGTACATTTGAGCAGTTTGATTCAATAACGAAACAGATGCCACCAAGACCAATCGGACAAGCATTTCTTCGAAACGCACAGTCAATAGACGCGAATAATCATGGCATAAAGTATTGTCTAATGTAAATAAAGTGTTCCTGGGAACAACGACACAGGAATTTAAGATTTATCGCCAAGTTACATTGCTTCTTTGAAATACTGTCCCTTAACGACCCGTGACACGGAAAGAACATTTTGGATATACAGTAATGTTTTGACGGATAAATGCAGGTTTTTGCCAGAAAACATCGAAAACTACATAGTTGTGTTTGTAGCATAAATACATCATATTTGCATATCAAGTATATGTAGTTCATGTGATACACCTTTTTTTCTCTACAGATAATAAAGTTCCTAATTTAACTTTAGCTTTTGAATGGTGCATATTTGCAAATTTTAGTGCATATTTGTATATTTTAAGTGCAATTTTTTGTCATTTTAGCGCATATTTGCATGCATGTGTTGCCGTTTTTTAGTGAATATCGATCCGAAGTCTACTCATATCATTAATTTCTTCAATATTGGTTCATTTTTATTTGTTCGCTAACTTATCTCTATTTCTATTACTACGACTAAATATTAAAATGCGTTCTCGTATTATTGTATATTTTTCACTAATACAGCCTCGGTTTTACATAATATACTTTTGATTATCTACAGAGCCGTAGCTTGGGGGCGAGCGGGGTGATCGCCTCGGGCGCTGATATCAAGAGGGCGCCGAACGAGCAAGAATAAAGAATAATAAAGGAAGAGAGCAAACGACGCGGTGCCCCGTAAAGTATCGGCGCCCATTTAAATCAATATTTTTGTCGATTTGCAAAGAAATAAATTTATTACAAAGTTTCTTGCTCGCTCCGCTAGTAATTCACACGTTTCCATCGGAGTCACGATAAGTTTTTACTTATTACTTAGATTTCTTAATGACAATGTGATACACACGCTGCCGAGTAATGACTTATAGTGTACGTATGAGCGGTTTGAAAATCGGAAAGCGTGGGAGACTCGGGTTCGGTTCCCGGCTGGAGCTCATGTGGTTCGGATTCCACGTTAATCAGTAGGTCCACGTCTCATATGGCCTCGCTGATGAACGGGACGTTAAACCCAAAATCAAATCAACTCAACTCAAAATCAGAAACGGTTCAAGTCTGAAATAAGTGTTCGGTGTTGTGATGGTGATGAGTATGCTTAGTTAACCACGCTTTTCCACCCAATCGGATTAATCACGATTGTGAGAATGATAATGGAAATAAGATGAGTGAGGAGACACATGCAAGCTGCTGTTTGTGCGGGAATATTAAAATTGAACGTAAACAAGGGTAATAATAACATTTTCGAATTTGTAGAATAGGGGCGTAAGAGGTCATTACGGGGCTTAAGAGGTCATTACTAGAAAGATGGAACGAACGGCACTCACAAGCTTTTGCACAACTGAACACAAACAAAAGCGATCCAAATTTCTGAACCAGCAGTAGTTTTTGAGATATAGCATGGCACATATCAAAATATTTTTTTTTCCGGGGCTACGCGAGTGCTTTCTTCGTCTTTTTACCATGATCTCACTTTCTTTTCCATGTAATATCAGTCATGATTTTTTTGCACTAGTTTATTTGCATACAGAATTACTTTGTGGCCTAGGCAGCAACTTTTAGCACTTTGCCCTCCTGAGATATTACGCCCAAAACATGGCATCAAAATCACAAACTTCAACTTTCGGACCCTCATAAATCTATGGTGGTAGTGGTATCATAGTTGTGGATACTTCTGCAGACTCTTTACATGCAATAGTATTTAGCACAAAAGCTATGAACCCCCAACTTTATACCATTTTAAAATACAGCCCCTTTAAATATTTAATTTTGTGTACTTTTTCTAGTGATTTCATGTATTGGTTTGCAACCCTGTATATTTATTTTGAAGCAAGAGTGCATGTTCTCCGTGTATCTCTATCTCTCCTCTAAACATTCGTTTTTGTTTGGAGTTTGTCTGCAGGGCCGCAACTAGGGAGGGGCAGAGGGAGCACGTGCCCCGGGCGCATGGTTGGAGGGGGCGCCGGAAAGAAGATATATCAATTGTTTTAAAAATCGCACCCTTTCCCTTGAGGAACTTATTCTAGAGGTTAAAAGAAATCAAAAGTTTACTTGGCCTTTTCCATGGGACCTCTTTTCGTTGATTATATATATATATATATATATATATATATATATATATATATATATATATATATATATATATATATATATATAGAGAGAGAGAGAGAGAGAGAGAGAGAGAGAGAGTCTCATCTAAATAGGTGTAATGTCATACATTAAAAACCTAATATTGCATGCATTTGTTCCCTTGGGCGACCAAAGAGAATCCGCTCCCCTTTCCTTTTCCTACCACAAGGAGCTGTTTGTTTGTATAATTCCATTGAGAATAGCTCTGAAGTTTAAAACGCTGTTATCAATAGGGGCGGGGGCGAAAAGTTCCCGATTTTTGTTGCTTGCTGGTGGTTGAAGAGTTTAGCTCAGACGCCCCCCCAGTAATGTTACGCAATTGCTGTAATGTTTTTAAACTAGAGGGCAGTTTTGTGGCGGAAAAGATAATTTACACGCCTCGGTGTATTTAATTGTTTCTTGTACGCCTACCAAGAGATTTTGCGAGTGAAGGCTGTATGAAGCTTTATCTATTAGTTTTGCTTGAGAGCTTTTCGAGGCATTTTGAATTGTTATCTATCAGTCCAACTTATGCTTTATTATGCTTTATTGTTAATTTCAATCATTTTTTTACATTAATCGTGTATAATGTATAATATTTACTACACATTAAATAATCTAAATATCTTGATCTATTTATTAATATTTTATGAAGCAATTTCTTTCATATTTAATGAACTTTCTAGTTAATGCACTGTAAAGAGAGATGCTTTGCTCGAATCAGTTTTTTCTATCACTTGTGTGCACCTTAGAGGTGCATATATACAGAAAGAGAAAGTATACAGAAAGGTGCCCAAAAGGTACAGAAAGTGCTCAAGTTCGAGAGGTACACATAACAATATAGTGTGGAGTTTTTGTGTGCTTCATTGTTGATGGAAAGTTTTCTTCTTTTCTCCACATCAAAGGATTACACCGAAAAATTTACAGAAATAAAAATAAGCTTTTCATTGTTGCATTGTTATGTTCTCAATCATTTTGGATCGTAAATATTGGTTTTAAAAACATTTCTCATCAGAATTGGCATTTTGCAAACTCATTGACCATCTGATCAACACTCAAACTATAATGAAAAAACTTTGACGCTTTGGAACACCCGTGACATCAATAGTCGCGCGGGCTACAGATGTAGCCCATGAAACTTTCAAGCAGAATAACAATGAGATCCTTTCGATTTTACGTTTGACCACCCCTAAACACGCAGAATGATAGTTGATAGAAAGGTACACAGACACCCTTTGAGTTATCATCTCGAATTACTTTGCGGCAAGGAAAATAAAAACGCTGGGCTACAATGGTAGCCCGCGCGCGTATTGGAGGGTTAAAGTACTTAAAAATCGATATAACTGGTTTCATTAAGAATGTTATTTACAGTTGCAATCCATAAGTGATACTTTTCGACTAAACCTTGGGGGGGAGGGTGACGAATTGTGTGTTTGCCCCGGGTGACAGAAACCCTAGTTGCGGGCCTCTTTGTCTGATACGTACGTCCTGAGCAACTGTAGTTTTCGTAAAGGCTTGCAAATGCAATAAATGACACTTCACCGACAACAAAGATGACCGCCATTCAGGAACACTTGTACATACGACAACGTGAATTGTGTTATTGACCTTCTCATACACAAGGTTCGTCACACTCAAAGTTTTATAATTTTCGTAGATGGTCGAGCAACCATCTCTGGACCACTTCGTATGGATTGACCCTATTGTTCTATCAGATTTACATAATCAGCATACGCCATAAGGTGGCGATTACCATTTAGCTCTAGTCCCTGGTTGCTATCTTTGTTTTTCCTTATAGCATACTCCAGAATAAAGTTGATTAACAATGTCGACAACCCATCTCCTCGTTTCAGGCCATTCTCGACATGGAAGCTCGTGGACAAGAATTATCTACTCGAACCTTACTTGGGAATTCATTTAAACATATCTTAATTACTCTAACTAGATTTTTTTTCGATATTCCAAGGCCTGCAAAAATGTTGTACAATGTTTCTTTCTTGAAAAATTCGTAATCCTTTCTAAAATTAATAAGTAATTGATTGTTCGGGGTGTTGTATTACCATTTCCTTTCGAGTATTTGTCAAGTAGTAGATATCTGATCGATAGTTGATTGATTACTTTTAAATCCACGCTGATAATCTCCAACAATTTCATCTGCGTATAGGATCAATCCTGCTAGCAATGCTTGAGAGGATGTTATAGGATGTTGACAGACGAGAAATACCTCGATAATAATTACAATCTGCTTTCCCGCTTTTCTTTTGAATTTTAACACAATTCATTCTTTCCACTCTTGTGGTAATTCCTCCTTGTTCCAGACAAGGATAATTAGTTTGTGTATCTTGTTCCAGCTAAAGTTAAATCAGTCGGAATTTCGTCTATGCATAAGATGTTTTATTTCTTTATAGCGATAGCTCTGCTGTGTGCGTTTCCATTTCCCCACCAATATTAGTTTTTGCCATGTTAAGCAAATCATCAAAAAAATCTTTTCATCTATTCAAGATGTCATCTGTATCAGTGAGAATTGTTCCGTCATCTCTTTTTTAAATTATACGCGCTAGGTTGATACCTTTTCTTAAATTCAATGATATCCTTATGCATGTCTCGATTTTTTTACCTTTGTCTACAAGTTTATTAACTTTAGAATTCAAAAAAATCGCGTTCCTTTGTTCTATACATTTTGGAAGTTTTAATCAGATATCAAAGAGATTTTTTGTAGTTATATCGTTCGAATTTTGTATCCAACGCAGTTTCACCTGTTTTCACTTCTCCGCTAGTTTACTGCGTTCCTGGTCGAGCAATGGTTTGTTCCTACGCATCTCTGCGTGCCTCATTTTTATCTTGCTGAAATTTTACTGCTATCCCTAATTTGAACCCAAGTATCCTCAACACCAGTGCTCTCAAAATCATCTAAAATTGATAATATATTCGACACTTCAATCTGGCATTCCAGTCTAGCCTGGTTTTCCTCTAATTTCTTTAAAGTAAACTGATTGTAGATGTTGAATATTCCCTTTATTAAGCGATGACCTCTCTCTTATTATCACTGCTACCAAATAGTTATCAGTGTCACAGTCAAGTCCTCTGAACGGCCCAACATCAATTGTGCTAGACTGTCTTTTGTATATCTACTAAAACGCGATCAATTTGATTATGTGTTCCTCCATCTGGCAAGGTCCACGCGTATTTATGAACATCATGATGTGGGAATTTTGTATTCTTCATGATAAGGTTTTGGTTGCTGCAAAGGTCACGATTATAACGCGTTGTCATTACTTTTTTTATGCAGACTTTCTTTCCCTTTCGCATTGAAATCTCCTAATATAATGTTCATATGGTATCGCTAGAGTTGGACAAATATCCGTTCTACTACGTCTTCGTAAACACTGTCTTTTATATCGTCATCCTTATCTTCTGTTAGGGCATTCATATTTAAAACAATAATATCACACCACCAACCCTTAAGAATAATAAAAGAAAGTCTATCATTAACAAATTCAACCTGTTTAATTGCTGGTATTAGACGAATCGATATTTAAATGCTGTTTATGTGGTCATATAATTACAAAAGTTTACAATTACTAGAAATTTATGATGTCACCTACTTCGAACATTTTAAAAGCACATAGTTTCTAATGTATTGAAATTCCATTTCTTATCGGTAGTATGAAACGTAAATAGATGTAAATTTTCATAACTGTTCTCCAAGTAAATTTGTATACAACAAAAGATAGTTTTGTAAAGTTTTAATCAAAAAAAGCCTCTTGAAAACGTTATTTGTAAAATAATACATAATGATTGCTTTTGGATGTTGCAATGGTCTGTCCAAGCAGCTTGATAAAAATTCAGCATAGCATAACAATAAAAGCTTCTCTTATATTCAAAAAAGGAAAAGAATTGGTGTGGTAAGTGTAGAGAACGCCAAATTTTATTTCGCCCCGGGCGCCGAAATCTCTAGCTGCGGCTCTGATTATCTATCTGCGTTCTTCCGGACCGATTTCTTTTTCTTCTTCAGTTTTTTTGCACTGACAATTCATTTCATTGTGAAATTTCTTTGCAGGGTACGGAATCATTTACAAATGGTGAGTGGAAATACTATTTAATACTACTTCTTCTTCTTCTTATAATAATAATAATAATAATAATAATAATAATA
The DNA here is from genome assembly GCF_964235325.1 of Thermobia domestica. Classification (NCBI taxonomy): domain Eukaryota; kingdom Metazoa; phylum Arthropoda; class Insecta; order Zygentoma; family Lepismatidae; genus Thermobia; species Thermobia domestica. The sequence goes on along the minus strand of NC_137459.1, from coordinate 269,988,481 downwards.
ATAATAATAATAATAATAATAATAATAATAATAATATATTTCAAACAATTTGCCATTATCGTTATTTGAAATACGTCTACATCATCACTTATTCATTTAACTACAACCAGAAGATTGGAACAATTACCTATTATGTTTGCATGCGTTCTGTTATTACGAGCACTGTAAAGTTACAATAATGGATATAACTATGATTTCAGAAGGAACATGTATATCTGTTCAGTAATATAAATATGAAGACATTTTTCTCTGAGTAGTAAAATATCAAAATTTCGATAACTATATATTTCTACTCGGGAGAGTAGCAAGGTGAATTCGCAATAATCTTCCAAGTTGGCGACGCAATCATGAAGATGGCGACGTTCGCGGCCGAGAGTTTGGAAGATTATTCTGATTTTACCTGGTTGATATCCGATGAAAAAAATATCTACGCTCTTTGTCACCAGGTACGTTTTGATTACAACTGTTTATGGGAGCATTTATGTTGCATTTTAATGACGGTTTTGCATTTATTATAGTAAAATATCCCTCCGTGGCATTTTTTTTTCTTTAGGGGAGAGTTTTTGAGGAAAATTCCTCCTGTCCCTAGAATTTCTCACCCTGGTTCTTTGGTTGCATTTTTAAATGTTCTGACAGTGTATTCTAAAATTCATCAAGCTATGTTTTAGTCTTTCCCGTTCAAACAAATAATAAAATCTGGGAACTTTCTTAAACTGTACGAATAATTGGTGAATTCTCGTTTATTTTCTAATATCTGTTCGATAAATAATATATTTTTTGTTGTTGTTTTCGACGTATTACGTCAGAAGTCACGTTGATGATCGCTAACCACTTCATTCAATTACGCATCAAAGAATGAACAGTACAAGTCATTTTGATAGCTGCAGTAACATTGCATAATCATTGTATTTAGTTTTGCCGGCTCAAACTTCTTTCTCTTATCACATTTAATCAGATTAATATGTGAGTTATCTAAATATGTTTTTTACTTGTCTACAGTATACCTCGAATTGACTAGAGTGAGCAAACGTACTTTTTTTTATTTATTAATAGATAACGAATGGATACGACTGCAGGCTCCTTTAACACTACCCAAACACGCAGTGTTTCATCCAGATACTTTATAGGGGAATTTTTACCCTAAAGTTGTAGAATTTCCCCCAAATTTTGAAGAATTCCTTTGAAACAGTATGACAATACCGCATTGTATAGTTTCAATCATACATAATGATCCATCAATAGCATTTTCCGATCACAAATTTTAGCATGCGACATATGACGCATTAGTGTATACAAAACATGAGGAATTAAAGTCTGTAAAGTTTGCGCTAACAAGGGAAGAGAGGGAGATTATATATCGAAGTGGAAGATGGTTTATTTACCAATCGAAAGCACTAACGACGCCTATTACGAAACCGTAAAAAATATTTCCGAATGCATATACTCTGCGAGTTATATGAATATACAGTGTGTCCAGAAAATCCGTTTCTACCCTTAGAAATCCCAACCGATGAGACAGATGCCAAAACAGGAAACCACGTGTTTGATCATTTTAAAATTACAACGTATCAAAGCAAAAAAGTGTTGTCCCAGGGCCACCAGCAGGGTCCCAGACGGTGTCCTACTAAAAATTGTCAAATGGCAATGGAGGTCATGTAGGATAACGTTGAGAAGCTGTTGGGAAATGAAAGAAGACGGAACAAGTCTCGACTCTCTAAAATCACCCTGTGTGAAATGGCTGTTGGTCAAACTGTACATCTTCATTTCGATTCTCCGAGCGCATTCACTTTCAATTTTGCAATCGGCACTTGTTGTCATTGTGAGACACATTCACGTGTTCACTGTTCTTGCAGCAAAATTTTTGTTTGTTTGTTTGTTTGAATCATTTTAGAATTGATAATCCAAACAACAAGCATAAGTATCACTATTGTACAGTCATGAACATACATGAGTAGAGGTATGAGTATGTATTTCTTATGGCTCCAACCTCCACTTATTTATATTCGTGGTTGTACATTATATGTTAACTAGTCAGTTCTACACTTAAAGATGTAAAATGTTATGTATTTTCTTTTCTGTATTTCTTAATTTGCTTTTATTTTATTATATATATATATATATATATATATATATATATATATATATATATATATATATATATATATATTATTTATTTAGACATTACTGGTCCCAAACAACATAATCTCACAGTAGGGGCATTTCCTTTCTTTCCGTTGAATACAATAATTAAAGTGAAAACAAACTGAAATCTGACTACAGAAAAAAGAACTAAACCGCAAGATGTTTCCACAGTGTTATCGTAGAGCGTCCAGACTTGTTCCATATGCTTTCATTTAACAACAGCTTTAAACGATGTGTTACTTGAACTCCCTTGCCATTTGAAAAATTTGACTAGGACCCCGTGTGGGATCCTGTGGAGGACCATGGAACACATATTGTTACTTTCAATCATTGTACTTTTGAAATGATGACACACATGTTTTCCTGTTTTGACATCTGTCTCACCGTTTCAGTTTTTTTGGAAGTGACCATAGACTTTACAATGATGTTTTTGCTGACATTTTGAACGGAGGCCAATTTGCACAGGGTCATTTTAGAGAGTTGAGACTTGTTTCGTCTTCTTTCATTTCCCAACAGTTTCCAACGACATGCTACGTGACCTCCATTGCCATTTGAAAATTTTTAGTAGGACCCCGTCTGGGACCCTGTGGAGGACAATGGAGCAAACATTTTTACTTTCAATCATTGTACTTTTGAAAAGATGACATGCATGTCTTTCTGTTTTGACATCTGTCTAACCTTTTAGTTTTTTTGGGAGTGGCCATAGACTTTACAATGACTTTTTTGCTGACATTTTGAATGGAGGCCATTTTGCACAGGTTAATTTTTGAGTCGAGACTTGTTTCGTCTTCTTTCATTTCCCAAAAAGGTTTCCAAAGATATACTACTTCAAACTCTTACCTTTTGCAATTTTTGAGTTGGACCCCGCCTGGGACCCTGCGAGTGGCCCTGGGGCAACACTTTTTTTTTTGGTTTTGGTACGTTGTACTTTTAAAATGATCAAACACTTGGTTTCCTGTTTTGGCATCTGTCTCATCGTTTGCGATTTCTAGGGTTGGAAATGAATTTTCTGGACACCCTGTATATTCATATAACTCGCACAGTATATGCATTCGGAAAATTTTTATTACAGTTTCGTAATAGGCGTCACTAGTACTTTCGATTGGTATATAAACCATCTTCCACTTCGATATATTATATCCCTCTCTTCCCCTGTAAGCTTTTGTCAAGAATTTACATGTCGAAGGAAGAAGCTGCCCGGTTTCATTTGACTGAAATGTTTTGAAACCATAAATTGAATACTGATATACATGAACGAAATGATTGCAAGAAATATTGACTCATTCAAAGGTATTGATAACCACAGAGCTTATTATCCAATGAAAGAATAAGAGGCTGAAGGAAGGACAAGCAATTATCGATGACGTTTGTGAATAGTTTAATTATGGAGATACTTCAACGACTATTCTTCATTATGTGCATATAGTTTAATTAGTCCAAGAATTTAGGATTATATTGGGAATTGTTTTTATACAACTTTAATTAACATGCTGTATTTTTATTTGCAAGAGAAACAAATTGTGCGTAGTAGAACGTGTTTTTTTCTTCTTTTTTTAAAATTCTTTACTCACTACTAAATACTGTAGTCAAGGGAACATTCGGAGAATTTAAAAGGTTCATTGGACAAGAATAATTTTCTTATATCCTACGCTTCTGAAAGGAAATTTAATTAGCCAGTAGTGATGTTGCCTACTCAAGACACTACGAACGCAAATATAATAAATAATTTAATTGCTCTTAATGTATTAAAACGTTACAAATATAGCAAAACTTTTTTATAATAATGGACTGAAATCAAATGGTTTATCAACATTATTATTTATTTTTGTTATTTTACAGAGTGCATTTGTAAGATAGTATAAAGCTGTTCTGTTAGTAATGCAACAATAGAAAAGCAATGTTTAAGAGTGACAATCTACTTATCTATGTATGCACCAGTTTCATTAACTACATTACTCCGAAGAGATAGGCAACGTTTCAGATGAATCTCAATTATTATCATTATTATTATTTTACTGTCAGACACGACCTTTTATAGTTGAAATTCCATTGTGTGTAGCAGAACTTATCTGAACTGAAGCTGATTATAAATTGTTCTCATTTACGGTGTGTACTGACCGCGAAGCCGTTATACTTTAACTAATTATAAAGCTATTTTAATTGTTTCTTCTTCCTCAAAGAAGTACGAGTGCAATTCTTAAGTCGAATACTTCAACTGACTATACTGGTCTGGGCATGAAAGGAAATAGTTGTTTATTCTTTAGCATATTCATTGTTAAAATGCCTAGGTTTTCTGTTGTAGTTGAAGATGAACAGCAACACACACACACACACACACACACACACACACATATATATATATATATATATATATATATATATATATATATATATATATATATATATAATATAGGGTTTTTCAAAACAACACCGACAACGTTTGGGAGGTGATTACTGACACCAAGATAAGTAAAAAATATACACCAACCTGGGTGCACAAATGCTTCCTTTCGGAGTTATACGCTGCCGAAAACATGAAAAGTTGAATTTTAAAGGTCCATAGCTCCAAAACTATGGAACCTACCATAGTCGGGTCAAGACTTCACTTCGGAACTAATATGTGTACTATCCAAATATCTATGCTTCAGAATCCTGCGGTATTCCACAACAATTTTTATGGAGGTAGTTGGTGAGTACTTCAAGTTATGTGCCCTTAGCCAAACTCCCTCTGTAAAAATTGCTGCGTGAGTACCTTAGGATGCTGGAAATGGTATTTTTGGATAGTGCACATATTACTTCCTAAATAAAGTGTGGACTCGACTACGGTAGGTCCCATAGTTTTGGAGCTATGGACTTTTGAAGTTCAATTTTTGATGTTTTCGACAGCCTATAACTCCGAAAGGGAGTATTTGTGCACCCAGGTTTGTCTATACTTTGTCTTACTTTGGTGTCAGGAATCACCTCCCAAACGTTGTCGGTGTTGTTCTGAAACACCATATATATATATATATATATATATATATATATATATATATATATATATATATATATATATATATACAGTATATATATAACTATTATTCACAATGATTACAGTTAAACAGGCAGCTATTTAAATAAAATATTTTAACTTTAGTGCTTTGGTTTTAATTACGATCTAATATCTATGATCCAATATGTATATGTAATACGGAATTTCAGAATATCAAAGTCATATTAAGAGTGATACACATATATCTAAAGTTTTGCTATGTCATTTGGAATTTTGGGTTGTTCTAGTTACGCGATTAAGTTTTTTTCTAAAATAATTAAAAATAACAATGAACGTTTATGTTGCAAAATGTTCATGTTTTGCCATACAAATCCTGTTTTAACGTAAGACATTATGGTCCTTTCAATATAATTGATTTTTTTTTCTCCTGAAAACTCTCAAAGAGGAAAGACACACAATTGTTTTTCGATTTCGCATCTCCTTCCAACCAAATAACTGGCTCTCCATGCCATCGTTCTGGTCGAGAAAACAATGCTTCAGACGTGAGTGAGTCTATCAAAAAAAAAAAAAAAAAAAAAAAAATCATCCGTCTCTGTGAAACCGTTTAAAATCTCCTGTTTCTGTTACCTAAACTTCATTCTGTAACATTTCAAGAGAAAAATACAGTTGTTCATTCCGCACTGTGTTATTTAGCGTTCCAAGAGGAATTACTCACCATAACGCGCCCACTACAAAACATTTCTGAACATTTTTGAGTATTCCCACCTGAAACATTAAAATGATAAATGTACAAGAAACGCATGTCAACAGCAAAAATTGTTGTAGACAATGCATCATTAAGAAAGCGAACTAAATGTTGTTTTCTGTATATATATGGGGACCAAGTGTAGTAGAAATACGCAAGAAATGTTGAGAATGCTAACTGACAATTCTTGAAATACGTATTTGTATCAGTACATATTTGTATATTTACACGTGATTATTTCCCTTCCTACAAATTGCGCCCTTAAGATAAACACGTTTTGAAATTATTTATGGAACTGGTGTAATGTAAGTCTGTTAAATATCCATTTCACATACAGCTATGTGAATGTACATTGCATGAAAGGACGCAGAGAAAAGATATTTCTACAAAGGTATGATGAGCTAAAAAGAAAATTTGAGAGCTAAAAAAAAAGTCGTATATTATAAGTGAAAAAAAATGAAGTAATATAAGCAATTTTGAGGATTAGATGCGCAAATAAGCAAATGATAGTATCTCAAAATGTTTCATAAAATTTGATTTGTACTAATACTTGTACTATGAAACGATGAGTATTCAATATAAACATTTAATTTATAAAGATATCAGATACAACTTTGCCAATTTGAAAGTTAAGGGGGTATGTTACAGTTGGTTTCTTTGTCCCTTTTAGACAAATGAAAACATCTCATCTGACGATATTGTTACAATATGCACTGCTGATCTAGATTCCATTCCCAATGGTGGACCATATTGTTGATATCCAAGCTAAGTTGTAAATCCAGGTCACACATAACCTGTACTGAGTAGAACGTTAAACACAAATACAGCAATATACACTTCCTTTTCCGATTAGTGAATATGCTTAACCACTTATGGCTTCGGTAGAGGGTTGTGGGTTGTGGCGATGTGCTCTGTTGAGATAATAAAGTAATTTCAGAAATCCACTTGCCTCCATTACATTTTTTTTCAGTAGATATACATAGCGAAACAAGAAATGACTAATTTGAATCACTTCCGTTTTGAATAGAGGGATATTGAAGAAGGTGGAGCCTATTATTGGGACAGTTAATTGAATGAAGAATGCAGCATCTCGATATCTTACTTTTTTTTTGTTATACGGAAATCAGTGTTGAAAGCGGAAGTAATATTAAATTTCAACAATTTTCGTTTTTGATAGAGTATTCAGGATAGTTATAGTATATTGCCTTGAGACCAGTGTCGCCACACTTGGTACAATTGTACCAAATTCAGCCCTTTTTGTCATTCATCGGCCCGTTGGTACCACGCTGGCATTTTCAGCCCCTTTTGTGAAAAATTTGGCACAATTCTACCCAATTCAGCACCATTTAACAAATTACTGTCACATTTTCTAAAGGGTCAATAAGATTTGGTACATCTCACGTTACTTGGACTGTGTGTTGGACTCTTAAAAATGCTGTTGAACTTGCATTCTGTGGCGTTGCACGGCTTAACACTAGGAACTTTTTGTGGGAAATTCGTAATTCGAACTATACTGAGATACGAATGACGCTAGGTGGGCGCATCCGCATCGCGCATGAAGGAGACGAGAAAGAAACAGTGTGGTGGAAATATTATCTTCAAATCCTAAAAAAAAAAAAAAAAACGATAGAACCACACAAACACATTGAATCAAGTGTTGAATATTCTGAAGAAGACCAGCATGTGCTCAAGTAAGTCTATAATTTATATCATTGCAAAGACTCTACACCAATAGCACGAAAAATACATTGACATAATTGCTGGCTTAGCGGGCTAAGTTGTTTACTAGTGACGCCATATTAACGAATATAAAGATACCCGAACATTTCTGCATTTTATACATCTAGGAGAGGCGAGGGGTTGTTCTTGAACATTACCTCTTTCAGTTTCATGTTGTAGAGCCGTGTATTACCCTCGTATAAAATTCAGCCCTTTTTGTTTCAATTTGGTACTATTTTTCAGCCCACTTCACAGCTAGGACTGTGGCAACACTGCTTGGGACACTAAATCGTTTTCAAGAAACCACATACCAATATCTCGTACTTATAATAATAATAATAATAATAATAATAATAATAATAATAATAATAATAATAATAATAATAATAATAATAATAATAATAATAATAATAATAATTATTATTATTATTATTATTATTATTATTATTATTATTATTATTATTATTATTATTATTATTATTATTATTATTATTATAACTGTGTGACTAACTGAACATATTGGCTTCATTAGACACTGTGAAAACAAGAGAGAGTTGCATGCAAATATAAAAGGATCCCGAAAAATGGTTCTGAACGCTGGCTGGCTGATAAAATCGGATTCAGTCATTCATAACTAAAGTTGACACATATTAAACTAAACACACCAGAGATCAATTTCCCACCCTGGCCCAGTAGGGAACTAAGCTACAAATTAAGTATTTCCAATAATTTGCTCCATTGTTCGTAAATCTTAGGTCCTGCATTCCAATTCATAGCACAGCTTTACTCTTATATACTGAATCTGGCCTCATTCCACTTTCTTATTAACGTCCTTTGTTCCCGTGCTAACATTTCAATGTTCCACCAATTAGTATTATGTCCCGTGCCCTTCGCGTTTCTAAATACAACATTTCTCTCTCTTCCTATTCTCACATAATCTTTATCAGTGTGCGAATTAGGTAATCTATATTGGGGGGGATACAATTAGACCAACAGGACATAAAGTCTGAAGGTGCAAATTTCAAAATAAGACAATAAAGCCTTACCTCATACATGCATATATATATATATATATATATATATATATATATATATATATATATATATATATATATATATAATATGTGTGTGTGTTTGACAATTGTAATAAATAAGAGATGTATTAATTTAATAAATCTACCGACAATAACTATGCACGTATATATTATCTGGCATACACATGCCCCACCAAACCTTTCTAAACGTGTTTAAATATTGTGCTCACTCTTGTCCCAGTAGCTCTCCAAGGTTTATTTAGTTAATAACTTGGCCTGAGCGATAGTTACGATCACAAGCATATGCTTTTTTTTTCACCCATATTGAAATGTTCCACTTTGCGTTATTACATACAGATAGGAAAAAAATACTTCAGTCATGAAAACCACTAAAATTATCAGTTAAACCGGACATGTTTTTTTATTTGTATTTTTTTTTTTTAAGAAAATCTAGATATTAGTCTATCAAACAAGAAATGGATTGCTGCTGGTCCCGATTTCTGACATCAAAGTCAAATTGAAGGTCAAATATTTAAAATATCTCAATTAAAATTTCGAGCTTGTGCTTCTACCCTCCACTAAAGCTGCGCTCTTCACGACTTTTCCCCTCCAAATACCGATTCCGTGATGGGGCTCAGGAAATCAACACTTACAATTACTTTACTGTTAGGTTGCAGATGAGTTGATTCACTAAGGACTACGTTATTCAAATAAAGTTTTTCGGACAACATTATTAGCGTGGACAGCAAACTGTACAACAAAAAGAATGATGAAAAAAATGAAGGGTTATCTTAAAAAAAAAAAAACGTTCCAGTTGAAATGCTGATACAGACACGGAGAACCAGTCGTATTAACAAATTCTGAAACAAATATTCAATTATGCGCTTATTCACCTAAAAATCACCTTCACTAACATGTATGCTCACTAGGAGCGAATCCCCAGCGTGTACGTTAATATATACTTACGAGAGAATGCATATATCTCAGATTTTGAGTACAGTTTCAAAAGTTCATTTCCGTACATGTAAAAGGCAGTGGTCACTATGCTAATTATCACAAATTAAATGCAACTTTTGAGTTAGATACACTCAGACTACTAAGGAACGAAGATCATGTGCTAACAAAGAGTACACTGGAAAATGAAATGACATATTATAACAAAAATTAAAATAAGATGATAATCGATACTAGTGTAGAGGATGAATACGACATGTCCGAACTTCGCCAAGTATGGTGGAAGAAGCTATTTGTTTACTTCTTCCTGGCCAACCGCTAACAACATTTATAAATCCATATGTGACTTTGTTATACGCAATTAGTACATTCAAATTCACTAACGATGATGAACCGAAGGGTACTATGGTACAGTTGCAAGTAACAACCGTAGTCATAATAATATAGTTCAACTAAACAACGTTGAAAATAGTGGGTAATTGGGTGGTAAGTAGAAATGACCAAAACTGAATAGTTTACATTGATCATTCCGAAGAAATTTGGAGTTATACTGAGCATAGTTTGGGAGGAAAGCGAGCATCCCTGGTGGGGATACTTCAGCTGACTTCTTTGGGGAGGAACAAAATGTGATTAAAGGGGAAAATCCCCCTCATGCCCCCGGTAATTCGCACCCTGATTTTTATCCTGCTTTAACCATTCTTTTAGTTTCTTCTCTGTTTCATCAATATAACAAATATTACAATCATTGCATCTTACCTTGTAAACCACTGCTGTTCTTTCTATCAGCTTCTCTCGTCTTTCCTCTTTTCCTTCTTTTTCTACTTCCTCATGCGTAATGCATCCAGTAGTCCCTTTCTTGTACGTAGAAACGTTCCCTATTCTATTGAGTGTTCTCTTAATTATCTCCGTGTCTTCACCCATACTTTTCATTCCCCGCAATGTTTTAATTTGTCATCTTCACCTTCTTTTTTATTTTATTTCTTCTTTTTTATTCTGATCACCTCTTCTTCTTATCTATTTTCATTCTTAGAATTCCTTTAGTATATTCCTTGGTCTCCAATTGGTTACGAAATTCATCTGTATCTTTTTCTGCCTTCCTTCTTTCACTTCTAATCCACATGATTCTCTCTTCCATATTTTCTATGAACTTTCTATTTGTTCATCGTTCAGAATCACTCCTTTTATGACAGAAGTTCCCTGATGCACAATTCTTCTGAGATCATTATGTGATCAACCCATCTCAGATTCTGCTTATTTTCATATTTAAAAACACAGTTGTCCCTTTTCCTTCTACTTCCGATTCGAGTTCTATGCCCTTCTCCTGATCACCTATTTGTGAAAGAAAAAGAGTAAATTTGCGAAAGAAATTATTCACTATTTTTGCTCTGATGCCTGTCAATTGACGAATGGACGGACAAAGTGTTCTAGAAGACTTCCGATATTTATATGTTGCATAGTTTAGAAGTGTAAAATGAGAACCCAAACTATTTGACGAATTTATATGGTTTTAAACGTGAGTTTTGCGAGTGTTACTCTTTCCCTATATTATAGATTCGCTTTCCTAAATTGATATATAAACGAATCTAAAATTATTAATTTTCAACATATTCATTTAAACAATGGGCTCGCTGTGTAGTAAGTCGAAAATTGATGGATAATACTAGTAATAATCCCTACTTTTAAAAAAATGCTATATGGTAAAGTGATTTGTGCTTGTGTTATAGGTCATCTCTGTCTGTTTAATTAGATTTTCTTTCTTAAGACCAGCTGGCTGTAGGAGGTCTCACAGCAACACGCAAATATAATTTTCTGACACTTAGCAAAACAACTGCAAGGAATGCACGCAACCTTTGCATGTATGTCTAAAATCCAACTACTTCAAAACATTTGTTTCTTTTTCTTTTTACCACAAACTCTCTGCTGTATCGTATCTCGTTCTTCAAAATTCTTGCACTTATTTTAATAACATCTAAAACAATGTACGAAATGCTTTCTGTGCAGTACTTCTGATGTCAGTTGACTAGTCACGTAATACATTTTGCTTTTGTTTCTTTTTTTCTTAACATGGTTCAGAGCACTACCTATAAACAATTCTCAAAATAGCATGTGAATTTGACTTAACATACCATTAGCATAACTAAAAGAAACATCAGGCTTGAACTACGGTATATACATTGTTTAAAAATAATATCCGGAACATGCTTCAATTACTATTTTTTTTTTTTCATTCTAACATGAAATGTTGGTTCATGATTGTGGTAGAGTTTTTGATGAACTGTCATACTATTCCTGAAAGCGAAATTGCCGAAGGTTATTGCTCTGCAGAGCTATACAGACCATACAAACTTATTAATATATGTATAAGCTTGACACCTAAGTCATTGCGAACCCGCTACCGAAAATGGCTGCTTGAAAGATATATATTTCCTTCCTTTCGGCATTGGATATCCTTACAGTGAAATATGCATTGTAGCATGTTTAGTACTATCAAGCACAATTTGGGTATGGAACGTTGCTACAAACCCATAGTTCGTCCCTTATAACATTATTGCTGAATTGAAGAGGAACTGCAAAATTGTAGATGCCATCTTAACTTCACCTGACGGACAAACGGTGAAGTGTTGTGATTACAATAGATTATCCCTGAAACTAGCATTTTCACAATAACGAAGCCACAATTTATTTATTTTTATTTATTTGTTTTTTTATGGAGAATAGAATAAAGGAAACGATTAGGGACTGGAATGAAAATATTCCCCCTCGCAGGTTCATTGTGACAGTATCTTGCTGCTACTGTGTGCAGTTTTCCATTTGTACGAATGCGGATATACATTTAGCTTATGATCGACAGTATTTTTGAGTAGTTTTATACGGGACTGATATTCCATCCCTCTACGGTGAAGACTCCAATAAGGTTATTTTCCATCAAAATAAGACTGTAAATCATACCAGCCATCCTAGTGTCGCCTATTAAAGTAAACAGCCAGTGACGATGCAACTCACTTCATTATTTGCCTCATGCACCAGTACGAACCGCGGTGGTTCAGTGGTGCATCGTTCGCCTCTAGTCCGTGGGAGCCTTAGTTTGACGCCAGCTCACGCCAAGTTGCTTGCGGTTTTCCCGTTACCTTCCATTACCGTATTTCCGATATTTTATTCATTATCTCCATCCCCCCATTGTATCAATTATCTTCATCCCCCATTTTATTTATTATTTTCATCACCAGCGTCTCCCCTAGCCTTAGTACATAATTGTGGTGCCCCAAACTAAAAGTTAGATATTTCATTTCGAAACACCAGTAAAGCACCCTATGCATCTTTAAGTAATTTATATTATTTCAGGTTGCTTAAATGGCTGTAGGAAATAATCCATTGAGTCTCCCTTCCTCTCTCTCTCTCTCTTTATATATATATATATATATATATATATATATATATATATATATATATATATATAATATATTTCGGGTGTTAATGTGAACTATACCGACAAACTGTAAGAGGTGATTCCTCACATCAAAATAAGAGAAAAAGTTCATATGGACCTATGGCGAAAAGTACATAGTTTCTGAGCTAGAGCTGTCCAAAATCGCGGAAAAGCCAAATTTCAAGAGGTCCTATTTCAAATTCCAGTAACTTTGGATGGTGGTACATGCAAAAAAAGAAATTTTACTAGTAAACCAGAAACAGATGGGCAGTAACCAAGTTAGTTTGTCAATATATGGACAACAAAGTCGTGTGTCCCAACAACCAAGCGAAAATGTTAAGGAGAGAAGGTGATCGCAACCATGCGTTAAGGTTAATATTGCTAGGTTAGAGTGTAATAACTCACAGGGGTACGCTAACGGATCACGTAGTTACCACTACCAACCATAACCTGTAACCGGCAACCTAGTTAACATGTTAGAACAACTGACTGCTCGGTTAACGAAACATGATGCATTAACTATCTAACCGCGTATTTTGATTAATATAACATATTGTTAATTAGTTACAATAATTTGTGTTATATTTTCAATCACGTCTCTGGTGACGCGATAAATATCAAACAATGCAATATTAAAATGGAAAACAACTACCTAAGCTTGTCGTACAGTTGTAGTTGTGTGATTTGTTTTATAAGCTAGCCAAAGGCTAGCATCCTGTTAGAGGGTTACGCCCTCTTTTAGGTAAGGGAAAGCGGAACAATTATTGGATCAATGATAATGGTTGGTCTAAGGGATGCTATGAAGTAGGAAACCTTTATTAATTTAAACATATCAACAAAAACAGAGGACTTAAGGCCGTTTGCGGCCTTAACATATTGGATGGAACAGGAAAAGAAGACAAAAAACTAATAAACAAAATAAATACAATATATGTTGTAATAGATACACATAATAGATACACATACACACATAATATACATATTGAGAAAGAAACAAAGTATTATTCATATTATTAAGCAAGGGTGATCGATGAAAGGAAAGTAATAATGATGTGAAAATAATGCTAGCGGCATACGTTTATATATAAGATATATGCTTGGATATAGGAATAAATCTTGTGACTATGGAGATGAGGAATGATGTGAGGTGCAAATCACGACACAACACGTAGGTTATGTAAGAACACATGTGAAACTATCCTCTTGCCTAGGAGCTACACTAGGCTATAATGGAGACAGAGGGAAGCCCATGTTAGTTAAAAGGAAATATCACTGTGCACTATATTGCGGGAGATGAGAGGGTGATGAAGGTAAGTATAAAGATCGTCAAGTAGATGAACATCAGGATGATTCGGTGGAAGTGTGCAGCAGTACAGTGTGAATAATAGTGACAGGGGTGTGTGCATAAAACGAGAAGGTGCGGAGTGTACTACTGAATAATGCATCGTATCCAACAAGCGAGGGTGATGATCTTGATAACGTCGAGTGATATAATTTACCCCGAGTTTCTCGATGTGGTACTGTAAGGAAGGAAACGTAATGAGACTGTATAGGTATTGTGTAGGACTGGGTAATTTAATCCGGTAAGCAATTCGGAACGATTGTAGGCTTTACTAATAATCGTAGTAAGGTATTTCTTCCACGTAAGATGCCGATCGAATGTTGCACCTAGGTATGTTGATATCTTACTGGCTTGTATTGGAACGTCGTCTACCTGAAGCGTTAAGCGGTTGGGATTACGGCTTACTTTGGTTGACTTTTTCGGCGGTAGGGAGACGATATCCTGAGTTTTAGAAGCGTTAATTAGTAAATGCCATTTTTTGCACCACTGACAGAAATTATCTCTTTCTGTTTTTAAAAGTGTATTGATTTCCTGGACTGTATTACAAAGGGCAAGGAAGGCAGTGTCATCAGCGTACTGAAACACGTGCAGTTTGTCTGAAGATTGAGGCATATCCGTAACAAAGAGGAGATATAAAAGAGGCGATAACGCAGAACCTTGAGGGACACCATAAAGTATAAAGATTGGATGTGGTAGGTGATCGTTTATGGAAACGTATGCAAGACGGCCAGTAAGAAAGTTGAAAATAAATCTGATATATAGGATTGGAATATGAAGGCGAATAAGTTTGTGAATGAGAGCTAGATGTCAGATCTTGTCATATGTTTTTTTTTTCTAAATCGATAATATACATTTGCTGGTGTATGTACACTCATGTCCAAAATTATTGTCGCATGTCTATAAATATGTTGTTGTAGGACTATAATTTGATAACGAATTCGGCCGGTATTTCTTATGATGTTAGTATGTGTATAATCAACAAAGACATGTATGTGCCAAATTTCATGTCAAAAGAGCAGTAAATAAGAACAATCAAACGAAAAAAAACTTTCTTCTCCATTTAGCAACATTTTGTTTTACTCATTCTAATTTTCGTATTTATAATTCTTTTCCTATGAAATTTACCACAAATATACATTTCCCAATTATACACATAGTTTCAGTATTAAAAGTACCCTGCAAAATCATTATCAAATTATAACAAGAAGACAGTTTAGATATGTGACAATCATTTTGACATGAGTGTATGCGCACTAACATGAAATAAGAACGACTATATAAAAGACAGCTTTTACGAAGAAATATAACAAGTATATGACCAACTCGCGATATCATATAAAATGCAATTAGGGGATTTCAATGCGAAGGTAGGACGAGAGGATATTTTCAAACTGATAATAGAACATGTAAGTCTGTGTAAGAGAAGAAATGCCACAGCGTTAGACTCGTGAACTTTGCAACTTCCAAAATCTTATGGTGAAGAGTGCGCAATTCCTACAACGCGACGTTCATAAATATGCGTGAATTTCACCAGATGGAAAACACATTATCAAATTGATCACGTTCTAATACATAAAAAAAAAAACAGTTTAGCATACTTGATATTCAGTCGCTCAGAGGAGTTGACTATGACACAGATCACTGCATGGTAGAAACAATAGTAAGAAAGAGATTGTCGTTGGATAAATGCAATATTCAACATATGGAATCGGAAAGATTTAATTCAATGGAATTAGAGGAGAGCCAGGTAAGAGAGGACTAGCAGCTTGAATTTTGAATATTTTTTCGGTTTTAGAAAATTCGGAATGTCCTGGTTTTGAGGATAGTTTGATTGAAATTAGAGATATAATTAAACTTTCAGCAAAATAAAAATTGGGGCACGTGGAAATACGTAGGAGCACACAATGGTTCAAACAGGAATTACCCAGACTGACAGAGAAGAGAAAAAAGAAAAATTACGTAGGCTACAAAATCTGAACGAAATAACTACAAAAAGTTTCGTTGATATTAGGCGGAAAACCTTCAAAGCTTTTACAATAAAGAAAAGCGATGTCCTTAAAACCAAAATGAACGAACTTGAAAATAATAGTAAAACCAAAAATATTCGGGACATATATAAGGCATCAACAAATTTAAGAAAGGTTATCCCCCTCGTGATTATGCATTAAAGGAAGCCAACAAAACAATTGTCACTGATACAAATAGTATATTTAATAGATCATAATACTACTTTGACGATTTGGTTAAAATACAGTCAGAAGGAAATGTTCGTGGAGAAAAAGAAATACACACGCCGGAACCGTATATTCAAGAGCCTAAATGAAGAGAAGTAGAAACTATATATATATATATATATATATATATATATATATAGTAGTAATTGCCCCACTTGGCCGAACTTTTAATTATCCAATTTGGGTCCCCATGCACCATAGTGAATGAATTAGGGATGCTTTGGCCCGGGATTACGTCACCTATTGAAATTTTGCTTATGCTTATTCAGGGGCCATGTACGATGGTACGAATGAATCAGAGGTACCTTGGCCAGAATATGACGTCATTGAATTGGGAGTATTGGATCAGAGGTCATGATGATTCTTTAAAATTACTAAAAAATATGGTCTTGATGATTCATTAGGTTATGAAATAGTACAGGTTTACGAATGCTTTCGTTCCCTTTTATGGCATGAAATTTGGAGATTGTTATATCTTTGATGAGATGGACTAACACGGGTGCAAATGAAATCTTTAGTTTTACGTCCCACGATTATGCCGGTTAGGCTAAAGGCCCATACAGCAGAGGTGAACGCTCTACCACTGAGCCACCGCACCTCTACTGGTATGAATGAATTAGAGGTAGTTGGTTCGAGCTAATATGTTCGTTTGACGTCACTGAACTGGGATTTTTTAGCTTGGAGCTTATGATGGCTTGTTTCGTTCCCTTTTATGGGTATAAAATTACCAAAACAACGTATTATTTCTTTCTTGATGACCTATTACATTATGAATTAGTAGACCCCAGTAATAGTATAAATTAGTATTAATATGAAACTCGAAAACTTTGGAGTTCCTTTGTGGCTAACCGGTTAGCGTATGCGTCTTTAACGTGGGAGACCAGGGTTCGATTCCCGGAAGAAGCTCATGCGGTTCGGATTGTTATCCCTTTGATGAGATGGACTAACACTGGTGCAAATGAAATCTTTAGTTTTACGTCCCACGATTAGGCTAAAGGTGACGATGAGAAAGGAATGAAAGTGTGGGAGAAAAATGGAGCATAATGTTACCCACCACAAAACTACTTTAAACCAGGGACCCCATACAGCAGAGGTGAACGCTCTACCATTGAGCCACCACCTCCCTTACTGGTGCGAATGAAGTAGAGGTATTTGGTTTGAGGTAATGTGATTGTTTGACGTCGGGCTGACCCTATTTCACTTTTGGGACCCACATGGACCATAGCGAATGAGTTAGAGATGTTTTGGTTCGGGATTGCATTACCTATTGAAATTTTGCTTATGTTTACTCAGGGGGCAAGGGTCACTTAGGACACATAAGATCACCTTGATTTACATCAGGAGTTGGGGGGCGGGAGAGGAGTATCGGACCTCGTTCCCTTTGATGATTATTGATTTTGGAGCCTTATTACGTTATATGGAGGCGTATTTAAAACTATTTCCTTAAATTTGATAAGTACTTTGTGATCCACTTTGTTCCGTTTCAGGGGTGAA
Organism: Thermobia domestica; assembly: GCF_964235325.1. Lineage (NCBI taxonomy): Eukaryota > Metazoa > Arthropoda > Insecta > Zygentoma > Lepismatidae > Thermobia > Thermobia domestica. The sequence goes on along the minus strand of NC_137459.1, from coordinate 269,970,398 downwards.
CATGGATACCTTGCAATCGTTCCGAGTTCGATTCTTGGTGCTAGTTTAGGAAATGTTGAATTTAACGTCCCCAGCGAAAACGATGGTGATGAGAAATGATAGGACGAAACAGGGGAAAAACATGTTCCCTTTTAGGAGTACAAAATTGCCAAAATATAAACGTAAGCAATACGTTGTACCACGTGTTTGGTCTTTTGGACCAATTTATCCTCTTGGATGAGGTCCTATTACCTTATATAGTTATATGGGCGTATACAGGGGTTCATTATCTTTCATAAGATATGGGTATATTTGTGCACCCCTTTAAAATTTGAGTGGAGTACTTTGGCCCACACCCTTCAATTTTTGGAAATTGCCCAATTTAAACATTTGGTATAATAGTATAGGGCTCTAATATATATTATTATAAATTTGGGTGGTTCACCTCGTTCCTTTTAGGGGCACAAAATTACCAAATTTTACTGCAACCACGTGTTTGGTATTTTGGCTCATTTTATCACCTTGGATGAGGTCCTATTAACTTATATAGTTATATGGACGTATACAGATGTACATTTCCTATTATAAGACATAGGTACATTTGTGCATCCTTTTAAAATTTGGGAGGAGTACCATAGCCCACCCCTTAAAATTTGGAAATTTTTCAGTTTAAGCATTCGGTATTATACTACTGGACTCTAATATGTGTCATGATAAATTTGGGTGGTTCACTTCGTTCCGTTTTAGGGGTACAAAATTGCCAAAATATAAACATAAGCAATATGATGTACCACGTGTTTGGTTTTTTGATCCAATTTATCCTCTGGGATGAGGACCTATTACCTTATATGGTTATATGGTCATGTATAGAGGTCTATTCCCTATTATAAGACATAGGTACATTTGTGCATCCCTTGAAATTTTTGTGAATGGTACCTTGGCCCACTCCTTAAATATTAGAAATTGCCCAACCACGTGTTTGGTCTTTTTTCCTAATTTATTCTCTTGGATGATGTATTATTACATTATATGGTTATATGGTTATATATATAGGGGTCTATGCCCTAACATAAGACATAGGTACATTTGTGCACCCCTTTAAAAATTTGGGAGGGGTACCCTGGCCCACCCCTTAAATTTTGGATATCGCCCAATTTAATCATTTGGTATAATAGTATAGAACCCTAATATAGATCACTATAATACCCCTATGCACTCCTCTTAAGCTTTTTGATAAGAGAGAACCACGATACTTTAAGGTTACCTTCTTGGTCTTGGTGTTAGTTCGTGTAATTTATATCTTAAATAACATTGACGGTTTAGTTAAAATCATCTCAAAATATTTTAGCAAAATTTTTTCAGTGAGTGCAAAGAGGGAATTGTTTCACGGTTAACCGCCAAACGTTATCCGGTTTTTAACTATTCGATTAAAAATTATCGGTTTTTAACTATTCGATTAAAAATTATCTGTTTTTAACTATTCGATTAGCAAATAAACGGTTTTTAACTATTCGATTAAATTTTGAGTCCACTAATTTCCAGTTATTACAAAAGTTCAAGTGAAAATGTGAAACTAAATTGTTTCGAACTCAAATTTTTCAAATCAAAAATATTCAAACTGACATTTTCGAATTAAAAACATCGAACTAAACTTTTCGAACAAAAAAGTTGAAATCAATATTTTCGCTGGAATCGCTGTGGTAAGTAACCTTTTCTTAAAATGGTCCCAGGTTCGATTCAAGGTCTTGAAATATGCGTTTATGGTTGTTCTGTGGTAGGGATTCAGAGTTTTACGTAGCGTAGCGGCTATGACCAGAAGAAGCTTGGCGTGCTTTCATGATGATACGAAAAAAAAAGTCCAATTATGGCTGGCCGTTGATCTGAAACAAAAAAATGCACTAAAACGGATCGTAAGTTAGTACTGTCTGATGAAATAAAGCTTGATTAAACTTCATTTCAAGCAATATCAATGTCTCGGTCTGGCTATGGCTTACCAAACGGTTCATCTCTCAAAACTTAGTCCCAAATATTTCTTCAAGACAATTAAAATTTTAAAATCAGTAAACGGCTATGGTTAAATATTTTCAAGAAGTTTGAAAATTTCGAATTATTTCTTTTGTTCGAAACTTTAACTTTCAGTTCGACAATTTTGGTTTGAAATTTTAGGTCCAAAAATTTGATTTGAAAATTTCGTTATAAATTTTTTTTTAGTTCGAAAACAGGTTGAAACTTTTAATTCGAAAAATTTTAGTTTCCAGTTTCTAGTTCTAACATTTGGATTGAAATGTTTTGGTTCGAAAATTTTGATTCCATTTTTTCGAAATATTTTAGCTTAAAATTTCTAGTTCAAAAATTTCAGTGTGAAACTGATTGGTTTCAAAAATTTGAATTCGAAAATTTTAGTTTCAACTTTCTAGTTCAAAAATTTGGACTGAAATGTTTTAGTTCGAAAATTTTGATTTCATTTTTCGAAAATTTTAGTTTAAAATTTCTAGTTCAAAAATTTCAGTGTGAAATTGTGTGGTTTGAAAAAATTTGAATTCGAAAAGTTTTATTTCATTTTTTTTGTTCGAAAATTTTAGTTTCAACTTTCTAGTTCTAAAATTGGTTTGAAATGTTTTGATTCGAAAATTTTAGTTTAGAATTTCTAGTTTAAATATTTCAGTGTGAAATTGTTTGATTTAAAAAGTTGAATTCGAAAAGTTTTATTTCAAATTTTAGTTCGATGTTTATAATTCGAAAATATTGATTTCAACCTTTTTGTTCGAAAAGTTTAGTTTGATGTTTTTAATTCGAAAATTTCAGTTTGAATATTTTTGATTTGAAAAAATTTGAGTTCGAAAAAATTTAGTTTCAAATTTTCACTTGAACTTTTGTAATAACTGGAAAATAGTGGACTCAAAATTTAATCGAATAGTTAAAAACCGTTTATTTGTTAATCGAATAGTTAAAAAAACGATAAATTTTAATCGAATAGTTAAAAACCGGATAACGTTTGGCGGTTAACCGTGAAACAATTCCCTCTTTGCACTCACTGAAAAATTTTGGCTAAAATATTTTGAGATGATTTTAACTAAACCGTCAATGTTATTTAAGATATAAATTACACGAACTAAGACCAAGAAGGTAACCTTAAAATATCGTGGTTCTCTGTTATCAAAAAGCTTAAGAGGAGTGCATAGGGGTATTATAGTGATCTATATTAGGGTTCTATACTATTATACCAAATGTTTAAATTGGGCGATTTCCAAAATTTAAGGGCTGGGCCAGGGTACCCCTCCCAAATTTTTAAAGGGGTGCACAAATGTACCTATGTCTTATGATAGGGCATAGACCCCTATATATAACCATATAACCATATAATGTAATAGGACATCATCCAAGAGAATAAATTAGGCCAAAAGACCAAACACGTGGTTGGGCAATTTATAAAATTTAAGGGGTGGGCCAAAGTACCATTCCCAAAAATTTCAAGGGATGCACAAATGTACCTATGTCTTATAATAGGGAATAGACCACTATACATGACCATATAACCATATAAGGTAATAAATCCTCATCCAAGAGGATAAATTGGATCAAAAAACCAAGCACGTGGTACATTATATTGCTTATGTTTATATTTTGGCAATTTTGTACCCTAAAACGGAACGAAGTGAACCACCCAAATTTATCATGATACATATTAGAGTCCAGTAGTATAATACCGAATGCTTAAACTGGAAAATTTCCAAAATTTAAGGGGTGGGCTATGGTACTCCTCCCAAATTTTAAAGGGGTGCACAGACGTACCTATGTCTTATAATAGGAAATGTACATCTGTATATGTCCATATAACTATATAAGGTAATAGGACCTCATCCAAGGTGATAAAATGAGCCAAAATACCAAACACGTGGTTGCAGTAAAATTTGGTAATTTTGTGTCCCTAAAAGGAACGAGGTGGACCACCCAAATTTATCATAATACATGTTAGGGTCCAGTACTATAATACCACATATATAAAATGAGCAATTTCTAAAATTTAAGGGGTGGGCCAAAGTACCCCTCCCGGGGTGCACAAATGTACCTATGTCTTATGATAGGGAATAGACCCCTATACATAACCATATAAGGTAATAGAACCTCATCCAAGAGGATAAATTGGGCCAAAAGAACAAACACGTGGTACAACGTATTGCTTACGTTTATATTTTGGCAATTTTGTAGCCCTAGAAGGGAACGAGGTGGACCACCCAAATTTATTATAATACATGTTAGGGTCCAATACTATAATACCAAATATATAAAATGAGCAATTTCCAAAATTTAAAGGCTGGGCCAAGGTACCCCTCCCAAATTTTTAAAGGAGTGCACAAATATACCCATATCTTATGAAAGGTAATGGACCCCTATACATGACCATATAACTATATAGGATAATAACACCTCATCAAAGGGAACGAGGTCCGATACTCCTCTCCCGCCCCCAACTCCTGATGTAAATCAAGGTGATCTTATGTGTCCTAAGTGACCCTTGCCCCCTGAGTAAACATAAGCAAAATTTCAATAGGTAATGCAATCCCGAACCAAAACATCTCTAACTCATTCGCTATGGTCCATGTGGGTCCCAAAAGTGAAATAGGGTCAGCCCGACGTCAAACAATCACATTACCTCAAACCAAATACCTCTACTTCATTCGCACCAGTAAGGGAGGTGGTGGCTCAATGGTAGAGCGTTCACCTCTGCTGTATGGGGTCCCTGGTTTAAAGTAGTTTTGTGGTGGGTAACATTATGCTCCATTTTTCTCCCACACTTTCATTCCTTTCTCATCGTCACCTTTAGCCTAATCGTGGGACGTAAAACTAAAGATTTCATTTGCACCAGTGTTAGTCCATCTCATCAAAGGGATAACAATCCGAACCGCATGAGCTTCTTCCGGGAATCGAACCCTGGTCTCCCACGTTAAAGACGCATACGCTAACCGGTTAGCCACAAAGGAACTCCAAAGTTTTCGAGTTTCATATTAATACTAATTTATACTATTACTGGGGTCTACTAATTCATAATGTAATAGGTCATCAAGAAAGAAATAATACGTTGTTTTGGTAATTTTATACCCATAAAAGGGAACGAAACAAGCCATCATAAGCTCCAAGCTAAAAAATCCCAGTTCAGTGACGTCAAACGAACATATTAGCTCGAACCAACTACCTCTAATTCATTCATACCAGTAGAGGTGCGGTGGCTCAGTGGTAGAGCGTTCACCTCTGCTGTATGGGCCTTTAGCCTAACCGGCATAATCGTGGGACGTAAAACTAAAGATTTCATTTGCACCCGTGTTAGTCCATCTCATCAAAGATATAACAATCTCCAAATTTCATGCCATAAAAGGGAACGAAAGCATTCGTAAACCTGTACTATTTCATAACCTAATGAATCATCAAGACCATATTTTTTAGTAATTTTAAAGAATCATCATGACCTCTGATCCAATACTCCCAATTCAATGACGTCATATTCTGGCCAAGGTACCTCTGATTCATTCGTACCATCGTACATGGCCCCTGAATAAGCATAAGCAAAATTTCAATAGGTGACGTAATCCCGGGCCAAAGCATCCCTAATTCATTCACTATGGTGCATGGGGACCCAAATTGGATAATTAAAAGTTCGGCCAAGGGGCAATTACTACTTATATATATATATATATATATATATATATATATATATATATATATATTTATTTATTTATTTATTTATTTGTTTGTCACCTATAACAGGACAGCTGTCCCAATTACGATAGGCTTACAGGAATTAAGTTATATTCAAATACTTATATACATATACAATAATAAGAGTAAACATAAAAATAAAATAAAACTAAAAGAGAGAGGAAAAATTAAGAGAAAGACGAGCAAATAAAAATAAAAATAAAATAAAATAAAGAAAGATATACATTGATTGGCATTGGTGTAAAGAAAAACAAAAACAATGTTACCTCTATAACGTAACAGAAAACAAGAACTATGTATACAATGTTCGAATAATCATCTGACGCATTACTTGTCTGATATATGTTTCAACAATTGCAAATATAAAGGATATAATAGAGAAAAATTATACAATATATACATTTTAATAATCATCTGACACACCTCTTATCTAATGTTTGTTTTAATCATTTCAAATATAAAGTATATGGCAAAGAAAGATCAATCTCTGGACTTTCCTTAGATACATTATTATAATTTCGACAAATTCGAATTAGGGGGGAATTCATATGCATGGAAGTTCTAGATTTTACAGTATAAAATAGCGTTCTAGTCCGTAAGTTCATTTTGGCAGTATTCAAACTTAACATACTTATGCATTCATGATTATCTATAATGCCATTCACCAATTTAAATAAAAAAATCAATTGAGATATTTCTCTTCGTGTAGCTAATGGCGAATATTTAAAAATGTCTAATAATTTGCTGTCAGAAACTCTCATGTCATAGTAATTCACCCTGTATATTTTAAAATACAAATATCGTAAAAAACTTCTTTTGTATTTTTTCAATATTTATTTCCTGTTGTTTATAGTAAGGAGTCCATACTATTGACGCATACTCTAACTTGCTACGTACTAAGCTATTAAACAAAACCGTACAAGCTCTTATGTTAGTAAATTCATTTGTATTTCTAATTAAAAATCCTAAAGATTTGTATGCCTCATTAATCATTTTATGTATATGCTGATTAAAGCATAGTTTAGAATCTATAAGGACGCCTAAATCATTTACATGTCTAACTCTTTGTATTATAATGTTATTCATAGAGTAATTGGAATTAGGTAGGGTTACTTTTCTCGAGAACGTTATTACCAAACATTTATTTATATTAAAAGGCAATTTATTGTCAATACTCCATCTGTAACAGCTATCTAAATCCATTTGTAACTTGATTACATCATCGTTGTTCTTTATTTCTTTATACAATTTCATGTCGTCTGCATACAACAAACATTTGGAGTATTTTATAACTCCAGGCAAATCATTGATAAACAACAGAAAAAGTAATGGTCCAAGATTTGAGCCTTGTGGTACACTCGATAAGACTCTATACTGTGACGAACTTAACTGATTATATAATACATACTGTACGCGATGTTTAAGATACGATACCACTAATGTCAATAATTTGTATGAAAATCCAAAGGAAGATAATTTTCGTAGTAACATATCATGATTGAGTCTGTCAAAAGCTTTTGCAAAATCCGTATATATGGTATCAACCATAAAATTATTATTTATGGAATCTGAGATGTTTTGGATAAATGTAATTAAGTTGGTCACAGTTGAACATCCTGGATAAAATCCGTGTTGATATATGGATATGTATGATTTAACATGATTAAAAATTCTATTAAAAATTATGTGCTCAAATATTTTAGTCGGAGTTGATATAAGTGATATTGGCCTATAATTTTCAATCAAATTTGTATTACCTTTTTTCAGAATAGGACAAACTTTACTGACTTTCCACAATTTAGGAAATGTTGCTGTTTTCAATATTAAATTAAATATATAATACAAGGGGGAAATTAAAATATCACACAACCTTTGAACACATAGCTTGGAATAGAGTCTGGACCACTTGCCTTAGACGGCTTTAATTTTTTGATGGAGTCTTTAATTTCAAGTTCAGTTATAAAATCAATTGTTAAATTCTGAGAAACTTCCATAGTACTTATATCAGGAATAACGTAAGAAGAAGAATCTGAACTATATACACTTCGGAAATACAGCGCAAAACTGTCTGCTATATCTCTGTCAGAGTTCAATTTTTGATTATTGTAAAACATACATTTATTTACAAAATTATTATTTTTCTTGGATTTAATAAAATTCCAAAAGCATTTAGAATTCTTATTTAGAGCATTTTCAGTTTGTAATATATAACTCTTGTACGCAGTGCTCAACATACGTTTTAGCTGTCTACGAAGTTCAATAAATTTATTATAATTATACTCCGATTGAGTTTTGTGTTTTCTATAATAATCCTTTTGCTTGAGAATAGTAATAATTTCATGTGTAAACCAACAAGGGTAAGTACGTTTCTTAAATAATATTTTCTTTGGTACGTATCTATCAATAACACCATTAACTACTCCATAGAAAATATCCACGACCTTATCAACGTTATTAGAGTTAGTTACTTCGTTCCAATTTTGTTTCTGTAATGATTTATGTAAATTGAAAAAGTCAGCTTTACTGTAATCATATACAATAATAGGACTTGGTTTAATAGTAAACTTAGAACTCTTAATATAAAGTTGACAGGTTAAAGAGGGATGATGATCATCTTCAGGTAATAAAGGAAATATACACTTAGATACATTTAAACCTCCTTCAATGTTAGAAAGAACTAAATCCAAAGTTTTCCCATTACTATTTCTCACTCTATTAAATGACTGTAAATTAACTAATGACATGAAGTTGGCCAGAGAAACACAAATCAGACTACCTTGCAACAAGTCATAATCAGAATCGGTAATTTCTGGAATATTGAAATCACCGAAAATTAATAAGTTATTGTGCTGAATACCCATAACCTGCTCGATTTTTGCAAAAAAATTCTTGATATTTATCAACTTTCGTTTTCGGTGGAAAATAAACTACAACTATATGAAAAGATTTATGTGCTACTACCAATTTTATGAACAGCACTTCAATTGTATCAATAGTTATTGGAATATTTTCAACAACAAAATCCTTGAGGACAGCAATCATAACGCCACCCCCATTCCTGTATTGCCTGTCCTGTCGATACACATTATACCTATGATCTATAAATTCATTATTATATATTCCATCACATAGCCAGGTTTCAGTTAATAATATAACATCAAAATCAGTCGCAGCGATACTGGAATATATGTCGCTCAACTTGGACCTTAAACCTCTTACATTTTGATAAATAAATGAAAGGTTACGCTTATCATTAACAATCATTATAACAAATTTTTAACTTCCTCTACCGTACTGAGTGTGTATACGTAAGTATCACTTGACTTTTTCTTTAACTTGATGTTACCAGCATAATCAACCCAAAGAAAATCGAATTCTTTCTCCCTTTTAACCTTCCTAGCTTCCTTACATATTAGCTTTCGATGTAGTGTTAAACTATGATTTACATAGATAATTCCACCTGTTGTATAACCAATATCTTTACAATTTAGGTTTCTTTTAACTTTCCTTCTCTTAACAAAGCTATCCTTATCAGATCTTCTAACAAATTTTACTACAATATGCAGATCAGGTTGGTTTGGGGATTTTTTAAGTCTGTGACAAGTATCTATCATATCATCTGTGATATTTACATCCAAGGCAATACCAACTTTCTTTACGATTTCACCAACATTCTCATTGGGAAGGGCAGGAACACCGTGGATTTCCAAAGTATTTATTCTACTATATTGATCAAGATCATCAATCTCTGTCTTTAGTTTCTCTACCTGCCTTTTTAATGATAAATTTTCACTTTTAAGTTCATCAATGAAATTCATACACTTCACCGGTTCTTCATTTTGACTCTTTAATAATTTTGAATTTTCGTCTAATTTTTCATGGGCTAGATTTAGTGACTTACCAAGATCTTCCTCTGTCTATTCCCTGTTTTAATCTCGTCGACCTCTTGTTTTATAGAAAGTAATAGTTCGTATACTTCGTTTAAGGATGGGGATTTATCCATAGCTACTATAGGACTATCACCTGTCATTGACTTGCGTCGTGATTTTTCACAATTTTACACCGCCACGAGGAATCAATTGACCGTAAATATTTTACATCATCCTCTTTCAGATCAACACAAACACTGTGAAATATATTTTTGCATTCACCACATTCCACTTTTAAGTTAATGTTTTGTCGAGGAACGGGTTTCAAGCATTTGCTACAAATTCCCATACTGAAGTTTTTATTGCCCACTAATCTTGTTATTTAATGCTGGTTACGCTGACGACAAAAATATTAAGTCAGTATATAACTGTTTAACCTAACAAGTAGAAACATTGAATATGTCTGATTAGCACCATGTTTCACTGTTGATTCTGCACCAAATTTTCCAGGTCAGAAGATCTGGCAACGATGAACATTTTGTCAGAAAATAATCTTACTGTAGGTTTGCAACACTACTGTTCGTTTGTTTACTTCCGGTGCAATTGAAAGAAGCGAGATGTTAATATTTTTCCAACGTTGGTAGTTATTTTATGTAATACATAATGAAAAATACGTATTATTGTGATCCACAGTACTTACAGACAATGTTTTCCTGCTCAATAAACTCTGCCATCGACAAAACCACTAGTTTTAACAAAAAACATAGGAGCACTCTTTCACTGTTCAGATACCCATACCACCGTTGCGAACCATTATGGATACAAATCTCTGGATGTAGGCGAAATTCCGGCTGAGTTAATTTTAGTGGAGGCGAAAAAATGTGGAATAAGATATACAAACTCATTCTCCTTATCTGGAACAAGGAGGAATTGCCACAAGAGTGTAAGCAATCAATCACTGTTCCAATTCACAAAAGGAGACAAAACCGATTGTAATGGTTATCGGGATATTTCTCTCCTATCAACATCCTATAAAATCCTCTCCAACATTTTATTAGTAAGACTGACCCCATAAGCAGATGAAATTATTGGAGATTGTCAATTCAGATTTAGGCAGAATCAATCAACTATCGACCAGATGTTTACCATTTGACAAATACTCAAAAGAAATGGGAATATAACACTCAGGTAAATCAATTGTTTATTAATTTTATGAAAGTCTACGGCTCTGTCTGTAAGAATGTTGTAAAGAATCATTGTACCACATTCTTACAGAATTTAGAATACCGGAAAAGCTTTTAGGTTAACTAAGATATGTTTAAATGAATCCCAATGTAAGGTACGCGCATTAAAATTCTTGTCCATGAGCTTTCACGTCGAGAATGGTCTGAAACAGGGAGAATCGTTGTCGCCATTATTGTTCATCTTTGTCCTGGAATACGCTATAAGGAAAATCAAAGATAGAAACCAGGGGCTAGAGTTGAATGGCATTCGCCAGGCTATGGCGTATGCTGATGATGCCGATATAATAGGAAACGATAGGAGGGCAGTAAAATGAAATGCGGGGGTCATACTAAACGCTTCCAGGGACATAGGTTTAGAAGCAAAGGCAAAGAAAACTAAATATATGGAAGTTTTTCGGGATCGCAATACTGCAAATTACGGATACGCCATCAAATATCAAATAATGCTTTTAGAAAGTGAATGCTTTCAAATATCAAGGATTACTATTGTGGTGTCTGGTTCGGTGTTAATGATTTATAATCGTGATTAATCATTTGAAGCTAATATTACCGTAGTTCGGTCGATCTGGGTTCGATTTTAGCGAACCAGACAACCAGCTAAATAAATACACTTAACTTATATCATTAAATAATGTATTCTTGATTCTCGTAACAAATAGATTAATAAACGGCTTAGGGCTTCGCATGGGCAGTGTGGCTACTATCTATCTTCCTATTGCATTCATATAAAGTATTGAATTTACAGTTTAAGCTTAAGTTAATTTAACTGACTTTAGTTGAAGCTAAAGATCGTTCGGTTTTGTTAATAATTGCTTAATTTAGACATCTCAAGATAAACCACTAACCTGGTTGCTGTTGAAGTACTTCGGTCTTGGTACGGAAGTGTTGAGATTATAATCACTAAAATATAGAGACTTGGATGTCGAATCGCGGGATCTTTCCGGAACGGGAGTTTAGTCGAGACTCCTCTCCTCGAGTTCTACATGCAGGTCGAAAACTACCTTCCGTATTTCTTGCAATCCTTAAATTCCTATCGTTGCAATTACCTCGTAGGTGACTAGAGTAACTTCCTTGTAGCAAGACTTCCTTATATTTGACTCTGAATTTTTACCAAGTGTTTTACATATTTCCTGGTTGCGAAGTTTATAGAGTAATGTGCGTATACACGGAAGTCTGGTTTTTAAGCAATTCAAGAGATTCTTAAGTCAATATCCTTATACACTTATACTATCTGACCTGCCAATTATTAATGTATCCACCACACTATTATCAGATCAAAATTATATTCATGAAGAAAATAAATATATACTAAAAACAAGGAGTTCGTGTTGTTATTCAGTTCAAAATATTTTGTCCAGGAATTTGAAGTTCAAAATATATAAAACTATAACCATGCCTGTTGTTCTGTATGGTTGTGGGTCAAGGCCAGTTACTCTGAGGGAATTACGCAGACTAAAATTATTTGGAAACAATATCTTATGACGGATATTCGGACACGAGAGGAACCGGAATGGTGGAAACTACATACCGTTCACCAAATATTGTTAGGGTCATCAAGTGTAAAAGTCTCAGGTGGGCAGGTAATGTAGCCAGAATGGAAGAAAGTATGAATGCTTTGAAAGTTTTAACTGAAAACCCAATCGAAAAACGACAATTAGGAATACCTAGGCGCAGATGAGGGGGTAACAATAAGATGGACATAGCAGAAATAGGAATAAAAAGCAGAAACTGGACCCAGTTGGCTAAGGATAGAAGTCAGTTGGGAGCTTTCGTGAACACGGCATTGAACCTCCAGATTTCATAGGCCATAGAATGAGTTAGTTAAGGAGAAATTGTCTTGCATAATTTCCAGAAACTTGTTCTTTCGGACATTTCATCTAATATATACAGTGTATATCCGAAAGTAAGATAAGTAAATCAGTATATTATTTTAAGAAAACGAATATTTCAATTAAATCTACTCTCACCTATGGTGTAAGAACAAACGTCAAATTTGAAGTAAGAAAACATTAGGATACACTAGGAAATTGTGTTAAACATCTTTAAATACTTCTTGAATGCATGGCCGCGGTGGCTCAGTGGTAGAGCGTTCACCTCTGGTGTAAGGCGTCCCTGGTTGGATCCCAGCTAGCACCAAGTGTGGTGGACAAACACCGTGTGCGTGTGTTTCCTCGGGTTCTCCCGTTTCATCCCACTTTTTTCATTACACCATTTCATTCATTTCTCAACATCATCTTCTCTAGCCTAACCGGCGTAACCGTGGCGCATAAAACTCAAAGTTTTTTTTGTTATTTTTTTTTATTTTTACCTTTGAATGCATGTATCCTTTTTGATGAAATAATGAAGTAAGAAAAGTATTTTCTTTCCTAAAGCATAAACACATCTTCATCCAATAAATAATTGTATTGCAAGTCTTTCCAGAAGTACAGTTTGCCTTTATTAATTAATTAATTAAGTATTCTTTCCTTTCTTGTTTCTTTAAGATTTCCTAAGAGTTGACCCTAGCCTTCGGTACATCGAAATCGAAATACAAATTTAATTCAAAACCAGGCGATATTAAAAAAAAAAGCAAAAAAAAAAAAAAACTTATTGTTCCAAGTGATGTTAAAGTAGATTCTATCATAAATAGAAACATATTTCGTTGCTAGAGAAAGTCAGGTCTTTCAGCAATAACATCAAAATAATTTAGATGTAAAACAAATGAACGCTCTAATGCAGGTCAGTCTCCAAAAGAGCATTGTATTATTCAAGGATTTGCCTTCAATACTTAACGTGAACGTGTTCTGCGAATGCCATTGTCTAACTTATTTTATTTTTCGTATGAAATAATAAAACCGCAAATGTTCTTGCCAATTACACGGAATGTTTCTATTATATTTGTCTGAATGCAAGAAGTTTAGAACTAATGTACGTACTTCGTTTGAACTTGTTTTAGTTTCCAAGAACTTTGATTAACATTTCAGAACACGTTGGGGCCGCGGTGACTCAGTGGTAGAGCGTTCGTCTCTGGTGCTTGGGGTCCCGGGTTCGATCCCAGATCCCGCCAAGTGAACCTTGTCGTGGACAAACACCGTGTGCGTGGGTTTCATCGGGGTTCTCCTGTTTCCTCCCACATTCTTCATATCACCATTTCATTCATTACTCATCATCACCGTCTCTTTTAGCCTAACCGGCATAACCGTGGGACGTAAAACTCGAAGATTTCATTTCATTGTTTTTCACAACACGTTGAAGTCTTAAAAAAATTAAAGGTTCATATTTATTGGTAGTATATATTCACATTTGATGTACGGAATTATCTCCAGGAATAAGCTTATGATTTATTTTTATATGTTTACCTGTATTTTAATTTTACTGTTGATACACGTTGTAATTAGTAGTTTTGAAATTACGTAATCATTTATTCAAACGAACACATAATTCATATATTATATACAAGTGTGTGTGTGTTTTTTTTTCTCCATTCAGTTTGAGAGACTAAACGTGAAAAATCTGACACAAAGGAAAATAGAGAGAGAAAAGAAAGAGCGAAATGTGGTGGCCATTACGATGTCACGCCCGATCTTTCTCCTACTCAAATAGTGTCGACATTGTGTCGACACTTATTAGATGAAAATACAAGATGCATTCTCAGGCCTGAAAGCCCATGACATTCTCATGAAGGATACTAGTTTGCAAGACAGCAACTCCAATATATTTGTCATGGAAAAATTATGTAATAGATTGCGCATCATCTAATCGTATATTAAATGGAACATTTCCGATTTATTGTGAATATGCAGCAATAATGAAAGAGAGAAAATAAACTTACTTGTTTAATATAAATGCAACATTTGAAACATGACTGTAACAGTGGCACCTAGTTTGATTATAGATTGCGTGAGTTTGTGATGAAACGCAATCATACTTTAGTTTACTATTTCGGCGTTTGCTATTTTAGGCTAAAGGAGGAAAACGAACAACAAAACCAAATAATTAATGATATAAATATTGGAATAAATGTATAGAGATGAAACTAATATGGACACCATGGACACGGTGTCAAGCTCAACTGGTATTGGATCATATAATACACTTTCGCAGTGACTGTGAAGTGTCTACTACTGAATCTCCGTAGCCTCTTATCTAAAGCTAAGTTTGACATTTTTTGCATGTGCAGATTTTCTCAGGATTGTCTTATTTCTTTCCATTTCAATAACCTATTTTTTTCTCATTCTCCTAGTTATTCATTTAAGTTAGACTGCAGAGCATAGTCACGAAATATTTTTTTTTATTTTAATAACTATGCCTGTACTAGCAGCAATTAACTGCTGCGCTGGGTTAAAATAATAATGAAAAAATAGCAATATGCTCCGTTATTCAGTTACTTTTTACTATTACTGAAGCGCTCTCCGATATCGGCCATTTTCGATAATTTTTTATATATCTCCTCCTCCACCTTCCTTAATTGCGGGGCTGAATTTGGATTTAAACCACATCGTGTCATTTTTCATCTCAGCGACTGAGAAAGCTATGGATTCGGCACTAATATCGGTCATTTTCGATCATTTTTATATGTATCCTCCTCTCCCTTCCTTAAGTTTCACCGTTGAAGTAAAGTGACAAAAAGCATGCCAGGCCCGAACCTCGTCTATGTTGTTGGAAATTTGTATAGAAGATTCTACAAGAAATAACATGAATTTAAACTTATTAGATAGTATTCGTAAGTTTATAGTATAAAACAGTTTTGAGGTAGAAAGGAATTTTCCCTGCTAATCTAGCGTCTGCGTCTTGTTCATGTGGTCCCAAGTTCGATTCCCAATACGAAAGGACATAAACTTTATTCGCATTAGTTCACTTTAATTAGTCATCCGTCTCTTGTCTAAATGGTATAATCGTGGGACGTTAAACAAAGAATCAATTTACTAAAAAGGAGAAGTAATATATATATACAAGGACCCTGATTCGTAGTCGAAATATCATAATATGGTTTGTTGATACAGTGTGCACTAGTTATTGTTCTTTATAGCTTTGGAAGCCCCATTAGACAGTATTAATGAAACAACCGAAGATAAACCGAATTCAGAAGGTCCCGGCATGCAAAGCTGTGGAACACAACATTTGTTGCCGAGCTGAGCCTTTTGCTGGTGGAGTTCAACCACCACAAGCGATATTTATCCCTCAGACAATGGACTACTTGTCCACCAAATTTCGTTCACATCCGGCCAGTAATTACAAAATAATAAAGTACCATGTATAAGTCGAAGCTAGTTGAGCCGAGCATATGGTTGAGCTCGATCACAAAATATAGTGGCATTTATTCATTAGAAGATGCGTTACTTCTACCCAATCTGACTACTAGTTACAGATAAATAAAGTACCAAACGCAAGGCGAACCGAGTCGAGCCAAGCTGAGCCTACTTCTGGCCAAGTTCGGCCACCGAATATCAAGAAGTTTATCTCACAGACAATAATCTACTTGCCCATTGAATTTGGTTTGGATCTGGTCAGTGGCCAGTGTTACTGAGAAATAATTTGTTACATATAAGTCAAGTCAAGCACACACATTTTGACGAAATTTTAACTTGCAAAAGAATGAACCCGTTTTCAAACTTTATATAAATATTTTGGAGTTGATATATTGATAATGTTATTAGAAAACACAATCAAAAGTATTTGATATGTAATTTTACTACCGCAGACAATTATTCTAAATTCATCAATGCAATACATCAGTTACAAATAAGAAAGTAAACCAGTTTATACTGCAACAGAATACTACGTACTTGCGGATGAGAAAGGGAAAAAAAACACTTCCAATAAAAGCCTGCAATAGAGATTAAACTAATATTACAAAGAAAATAACAATAATCTAGCTTCTCTTTAAGCATTTTAGCAATATTAATAATTATCCTGAACTGTGTTTTTTGTATATTAAACGGAAATATATTTCATGCAGGTATTAAGTTGTAATCATTTCATCATTTTATAAAATTATGGCTAACAAGCTCTCCCTGCTGTTCCAGTACCTTTTACTGCCCCTCCAGCTCCATCACCCGGTACACCGTCGTATGCCATCCGCGTTGTTCGAAAGTTTACCAAAAGTTTTCTTTTTTCTTTTTCACCTCGCCTTAGTTGTCGCTCAAAAAAATGAAATGAAATAAAATCTTTAAGTTTTACGTCCCACGGTTATGCCGGTTAAGCTAAAGGAGACGGTGATGATGAGTGATGAATGAAATGGTGGAATGAAGAAAGTGGGAGGGAACGGAGAACCCCGAGAAAACCCACACATACGGTGTTTGTCCACCACTTGTTCGTTCAACATATTAAGTTGTGAAGACATAGTTCTGAACAGTTAGAAATGCACAACCTTGAAATTTGTGATTTTTCCCCCACGGTACAAAACGACACTTTGCCAAGA
The DNA here is from genome assembly GCF_964235325.1 of Thermobia domestica. Classification (NCBI taxonomy): domain Eukaryota; kingdom Metazoa; phylum Arthropoda; class Insecta; order Zygentoma; family Lepismatidae; genus Thermobia; species Thermobia domestica. The sequence continues at coordinate 269,953,191 of NC_137459.1, read as the reverse complement.
GCTGAATCTATTGGTCCAGACGTCACCACTGAGACCAGTAGTCTTAGAACATATTTAAATTCAGTTCATTGGTGGGACGTCGTGCAGGCTTAGTAACATTTCAATCACACCGCACGTTACCGGTGTCTAACAGTCGAAATGATGTGAAGTTGTTTAGTTGTATCGGTTCATCGCTTGATTCGAAACTAGCATTGTTGTTTATAAATATTACCAGAACTTATTGAATAAACCTGATATATACTGATTTAAAGTCTCCATAAACAGATAAGAAAGTTAAACCACATAAGCTTAGTACTATATTGTATAGTCTAAACACGTAAACAGAATGGAAATGACAGAGGTGAGTGTATTACAAAAGACATATCTGGAAATATCCATATAAGAAGTGTAGAAACATAGTAAGTTGTCATTTGAATCTTCACGCGAGTAGAAATATAATGTAGGTTAATAGATTTCAAATGTATATCAGTGCATTTTCAGTAGAAGGTAGATACAAATATAGTACATTAGTTCAATATAGGTAGCAGTGTATTTATTAAGTTAGCAGTCCTTTATATAGTATTTTATAGTCTTGTATCATAGCAAGCTTGTAATGCTTATAACTTCAGTGTTGGATAGTTTACCTAGTAGATTAGTAGTGGAAAGTACAGTATTGCTAGTGGTAATTACAAATTCATTTACTACCTACGTAGCTTGGTTCTTTGTTAGTAGGATTTCAAATATTTAATTGTATGATTTATCGTTTTATTTCCTTCAGCTTTTTATAGATATAGAAAAAAGGGGATACGGACAAAACCTCGCGGGACAAAATCTTGCTGGGCCAAAACCTCGCCGCCAAAACCTCGTGGGCCAAAATCTCGCCTGCAGCTTAATAAAAATTCAGTGTAGTAAAACAATATCTGCTGCTTTTCTTATAAGTAAAAATAAAAAAGGAAGGAAGAGCTTGGTGTGGTGAAAGTAGGGGCGCCGAATTCTACTTCGCCCCGGGCGCCGAAATCTCTAGCTACGGCTCGGTATAACGGTCGGTTGTTGTGCCGACAAAGTGAAATTATAAAAGACATCCTAGGCTCAAACCTCATCTATGTTGAAAATTTGATTGAGATCGGTAGGATGGCTCAAGACGTATAATGTGACAAATATAGTCATTTAATTTATATATATATATATATATATATATATATATATATATATATATATATATATATATATATATATATAATTTCCAAAGCATGCATTAGAATTTTTCTTGTCATTGTTTTAATGTAATTATGTGTTGTTACTAATATATACACATAGTAATATACATTCTACATTGAAGAAATCGTCGTGAAGAGGTTTTATCCTGACGACATTTCTTCCCAGGCGACACTACGTCTCGCCTAATTTAGACCAAGCGAGATTCTTTGTCGCGAGATCATTACAACGAGGTTTTGGTTAGGCGAGATTTTGGGTATGGCGATATTTTGGGGCGTGAGGTTTGGACGGCGAGGTTTTGGCCAGGCGAGATTTTGTCTAGCAAGGTTTATGGCGGCGAGGTTTTGGCTTGGCGAGGTTTCGGCCCGGCGAGATTTTGGGCCGCGAGGTTTTGGCCAGGCGAGGTTTTTGTCCGGGAGGTTCTGGCTCAGAGGTTTTGTACCCAAACCAGAAAAAAAAGTATTAACAGTAAAAGCCTTAAATACTGCAGGTATGCATACGTTACTTACATTGTTATATCAGAACTACTTGAGTGTGCTTTTTGAAGCAATATTTGCTTCATTATATTATTATATCCTTATTCATATTTCATTCTTATTAATCAATTTAACTACAGTTTTTCATACATTTAATTATAATCATTCACGGAAATCTTCACAGCATTATTAGTTAATCATATACGTAGACATTCTTAACCGTTCTATTTTAACGAACTTACAGAGTTCGTTATTGAATTACCTATGTCTGTGTGTCTGTTCGCCTCTCTGTTAATTGCGATTTTTTTTTTCAATTTTGAGCCCGTCACTCGATAAACAATCACAAACGATCTGAGAAAATGATGAAATTTTTCGCGTCACTCTTACTGTTCCCGAGATATTGGCCCGAAAATGGCCAATTTCTGGAGATTTAAGGAGCCATAACTCGGTAACCATAAGTTGTAGAGAGATTAATATTGGTATTGATCAACACCTAAGAGAATGGTGAAAGTTTGGTACCAAATAGTGACTGGTGTCCACTGGCCACCGTTCCCCAGATATTGGCCAAACAATTTCGAATTTCGGGAGATTTAAGGAGCCATAACTTGGTAACCGTAAGTCATAGGGAGATGATATTTTGCGGGCTTTTGCGAGAAACAGGATAAGGTGGGGATAAAAAAGATGTACATATAGGAACAATCACGGTTACGCTTCCCGCTCTATCTTTCCATTTTTAAGTTCGTTCTGGTAATGCTCTTAGAGCATTCTAAACATTGGTTTTATATTATTACCAAGCGCTCGGGACGATACAACTAAAGGACTGTAGGCCTAAATGAAGTTCATTGTAACATCAAACAGCTGTGCATTGCTAATTCATAGTTTGTTTGTTGTGACGTCTTCATGCATTTTCTGACATTATATTTATTTAAACAAGCCATCTTTATTCTATACTGCATATATATCATGTTTAAACCTTGTAAAATATTCATTGCAGCTTGGAAGATTTAAGCTTGCTAATGAAACTCCAACTGACCAAAGCAGTATATATGTTTTAAGAGTATATATCTGTGATATAGTTTCGGCTATGTAACATAGCCTTCCTCACACAAATTATGAGAAAATATCCAAATTTGACAGCCTATATACAATCTGAATGCAAGACACACTCACATTCTCTTTAAAAACGCAAACTTTTAATTGGTTCCAAAAAAAGTAAATTTTTAATTAGATATCACTTTCTCTTTTTGTGCACCTGTTATGAAACTTCTAAGAACTAAATTCTTAATTAGGTGTCTGTCACTTACACTTTCTCTTCACTATTGTCCACCTGTTGTTCTCCATTGTACACTTGCCCTCTCGTGTTAATCCTTTCAATTATTTCTTTCTATTTTGACTATCACCTTTTCCCATAATTCATGTATCACCAGTCCACTAGAACAATTCATCAACTTTTCCTTCCTATATTTTTTAATCCGATTAAGCTCAGTGGAGCTTCATTTGCAAGCTTAAACCTTACTGTACCTCTGTATATGCTTATTTATGCATCATGACCGAACACAGTGCATAATACACTAAGCATGTTTCAAGCGCTAAATATCTTAAATGCTTTTACATCATACCGTGATTAAGATGATATCATGTAGTGAAATATGTTCCTGATAGGAATTGTATAATCTGTACTTACCGAAGGTCGCCATAATAAAAAAAGAAAATACCAAGACATCACATATGTTCTATTTAGTTTATCTAGAATGCAAAGCAGAACTGCTATAACATCATAGATTTTGACATGAATAGATACGAAATCTGATATGTTCTATGATTTTTTTTTATGTGGCAGACGATGAGAAAAGATGTAAATTCTCTCCGATTTGTTTTGTCTCAATGGTACATTTTAAACTTCATTCAGCACTCACTGTCAGAATACATATTCCCCACTCAAATCTTTCGTCTAATTGTTACCTTGATATTCGTGATACATTATTATACGAGAATGGTACCTCTTTTCGATTAAATATTCATAATACTTGTAATAAATAAATAAAAGTGAAGTTTCCTAGCCTGGTAAAAGTCACATTTAAACTTTGTGGAGTTCATGTGAAGTATACACTTATTTTTTATATATACATTTTGTCCACCATATTGTATCAGAGTACATCGATTTTCCCTAGGCTATATAATTTCAGTAGTTTTCTTGACGGTGCAGATTCATTTTGCTGCGACACGACAAATATCAAATTTAACAACATAAGAACAATTAACTAACTCAGCAAATATATTACTTAACAGTTAACATATAAGAAAAAAAATATTTTTATGAAACAAAGTACTGAAATGCACAACGATGAATAGTGGTGCATTATAGGCTAGCGTATTTGGTCCACTGGCTATCGGGTTTGATTCCCAGTGGGAGACCCTTGAAAATGTGAACGCATTACGTTGGTTCGTATTCCGTTTCATGTTAATACTACCATAATTATTTATGTATCACCGCCGGACTTATACTTATATACATACACACGCACACACACAAACACACACACACACACTATATATATATATATATATATATATATATATATATATATATATATATATATATATATATATATATATATATGTAATTTGCAACTAAAAATTCAGGAAATAAGAACAATGTAAATGTGTTAAAATAGTTATACGAAACTATTTCACTATACAAATATATCGTACATTATCTGTTCAGTGCCCGGGTTCAATTACCGGCGGGAGCTCAGGTGGTTCCGATCCAACATTAATTAGTAGGTCCCGTCGCATATAGCTTCGCTGCTGAAAGGGACGTTAAAATCAAAAGCAATCAACTCTTTTCAAGGAATACCATGAAAATTTATTTAAAAACCTGACGTCCCCGATTTTCTTGCATTCCTCAGTGGAATGTTTAAAACGATATATGTTTAGATATCCATGTGCCTTTTTCAAACGGGCTAAGCTAGGTAAAGTTGGGATGCAATGTTCTGGTAATAGGCAAACTTTGATATGTTTACATTACAAATCATTTTAGGCACGTAATAAAGCATATCAAACGGACAGATAAGAAAAGAAAACAATTGTGACTGTGGTCAGTTATTTACATTAACGTTCAAAAAAAAACAAAAAAAAACTAGCATTTACAGGACAGAAAGGACTAGATGGTACATTTATCACCACTGGGTGATGGGTGGTTAGATTTACTTTTTTTTTATTTTTTTTCCTCTAGGCTGGAATATATAACCACGCAGGTGTCTCCCTAGGTTTCCCAAGCTGTTAAGTCTGCAATGAGAGAGTTTAAAGTGTATTAAATTCGAAATATTGAAATTGGTCGAACTAGTTGAGTTAAAATTCTTGCAAAATTATAGATTTTTAACTTGAAGTTGTACTATATTTATATCGATACAAAATTTCAAACTATTATCTATATTGAAGGAAAGGGAGTAAAGTTATAGGTTTTTTTTGTATTAAACGTCAAGAGGGGTATGTTTTCACGGAAATGCGTTACTTCAGTAAATTATACCTTTCCAGAAGTTCACACATCACGTGGAATTTTCATTATACGTAACAGAAAGTAGAGCACAAAATTAAATAAATAAATAAATAAATAAATGAAATAACCTATATGTCTTCCAAGTTAAGACATTTGTACTGATTCACCTGAATTCGGCAATAACAAGCATACCCTCCTCAGTACCATGTTCCTAAACTTTTTTTTTTTTTTGTAAAATTCGGTTAGTTTTTTGGTGAAATCCCAGCTTCCAAATTCGTTTCAAAGTCTATAATTAGGCTAAAAGTAAGAACAACCAAAACGAAAAGAAAGTATGTTCTGGCTAGTTTCCTTCAATGATATGTTGCTCCTTGTAACAAAATAGTTTGTTGGGTTGCATATATATAAGTTAATTTTGTTTTCTTATTTATTTCATAATAATGCACCGGAGAAAACGTAGGGGTCAGTCTTCTACAAGGATTAGCTACTACTACTACTACTAATACTACTACTACTATTACTACTACTAGCAACATTATTCTCACAAGGAACGGACATGGACCAGTCATACGGACATCCGAATCAAACCTAGGCCATTCGATAAGCATAACAAAGATATGTTCATGCACAAGAAGTTAGGTATCATGGACAATGGAGTAAGTCCCTAGGTCCCGTTAACCCTGTTAGTATAAAGAAAATCGTTGACAGAGTGAAATAGCTATAGCAGCAACACTGTTCATTGGAAGATAATGGTTTAAAGTTCACTCTTTTGAGCATGAAACAAGCTTTCCAGAGCTGCTGTGTACTGGGGCCCATAACGTACTTGAACAGGAAAAATTGGGAGAATGTCTGGAAAATTCCCTCTAGGAATCCCTTCCATCAAGTTTGAACCCCTCTGAAGTGGCCACGTGTAAACACGGACAATCCAAGTGTATCTCAAAAGAAAACACACACACACACACACATACATACATATATATATATATATATATATATATATATATATATATATATATATATATATATATATATATATATATATATATATATATATATATATATATATAAGGGATAAGACATGACTGTACCAAGTTTTGTATTAGTAGACGGAACAGATATGAGGGAACAGTTTGTATACCAATATACGCTTTCTCCTCTTATCTATTCTGTTTATCAATACAAAACTTGGTACACAAATTTCTTATTCGTATAATCATTTTCGAGATACATTTGAATTGTGTGCTTTTACCCGGGACCACTCCAGAGGTGTCCAAAGTTGGTGAGAGGAGTTTCTGGAGGGAAATTTCCCGATATTCTCCCAATTTTCCTTGTTCAAGTATGTTATGCGCCCCGATACATAGCACATCTGGAAAGCCTGTTTCATGCTCAAAGGAATGAACTATAAGCCATGACTTCCCAAGGAAAAGTGTTGATGCAATAGTTATTTCACTGCTAGTCTACGATTATCTTTATATTAACAAGGTTAATAGGCTCCAGGAACTTACTCCGTTGTCCGTGACATCTGATTTTTTTTTTGTGCATGAATATATCTGTTATGTTTATCGAATGGACTAGGTTTGTTTGGAATGACCGGATGACACACTCATGTCCGTTCCTTGTCAGATCATGTTTGTTTTCCTCCCTTCCTTCTTTACCTAGCAGTCTTGCAGTAATACTCAAATATACAAGGACAATTGCGGATTGATTTTGAGAGGAAACAGACAAATCCATTACGCAGAACCAGATATTAATTCAACATACAAATAGAGAAGCCAAACGTGAATAAAACAAAGATAGATATCGTTATTACATCAGCATATACTACCGTATACTTGATATTGTAATTTACAGCTAGATAAATATTTAAGTTTCCACTATGTTGAAATATATCTTTTATTCGTTATACATATATCCGTTACTTGCTCAGGAAGAATGGGTTTATGGAAAAAAAATAGATGAATCAATTTCCTCCCTAGGACAATGAAATTGTAATTTTACAAGGAAACTAATAAAACATAATTTTAGCATAAATTTTGAACTATTCTACCCACTTGCGATATACCATTTAATCAATATGATATGATAAAGAACATGAGAAAGGAACTAACTATGTTCGAAGTTTCATTTCAGACAGGTAAGCCGTTTTGAGAGGATATTCAAAAACGTTTATTCCAATGTGGCAAAGAAAAGCACAGAAATTTTACCGTCTCCCTCTTAAAACTGGAAATTCGGAAAATGCTATTCCATGTCCCATCTTATAACTTGGAGTTTATACACACATTTTCATCATCACAAATTGAGGGGTTCATTAGATACTCCACTTTTCGCATTAATTTTGTACTCCGCACTCCTTTCAGAAACGCCATTTAACTCAAGTGGTACTTAAAATATAGCTAGAGGTAGATACTAAATATGGTGATCCTCGTTCAAACAGAAACATTAGGTCAAAAACCTCCAATGTTCGATTTTTAGCAATTTTACACCCACAAGAGTGAAGTAGATAGACCTCGGAACATCCAGAAGTACTAAAATATATAAAAGTTCTGAATATATAATCAAAATAGTGTTCAATATATCCTTAATATTCCTTCCATTTTCATTATAATTATATGAATATTCTGTCTCTATTGCATTCAGTTTGGTATTTTAAATAATAACATTGATATTAGAAGCTCACAACTTTGTTATGAAAAGTAGAATTTTAATGACATATCCAAAATAATGTAATATCAGTTTATGTACATATCTGTGAAGCGATCATTAACTGCTTGTTGTTAGCTGTTATTACACTTTATTTATATTGCTAATAATATGAGAACTGTTATCTTTTAGTTTGTCAGAAACCTTGATGCTGTAGATGAATCACGTTTTGATTAATTTTGTATGTTACACACTAATACCTTTGCTTGACAGTTTCCTGAATATGAAATGTACATCACAAGATATTATATCTTCCAAAAGGCAAGTGCGTTTGATGAAAACCTGGACAGAATCCAACAGGAGTGTTTCAGAAGTTTTGTGTGTAGCTCACGCCGTACTTCAAACGAAAAGGGGCGCGATAGACCTGAAGGCAGAATAAATCAAGTCATTGGAAATGATATATATTTGCATGTGAAAGTATCCTTATAATGGAGGTGAATGTGGAAGAATTGTAGGTGTCAATCCTAGAGCTTTAACTTGTACATTTATATATGCACTTGAACGAGAGTTTCCAGAGTCAATTTTAACAGTTTCATGAAATGCAATATTTTAGGGTTATATAAATACGAGTGTGTATACATCAGGACAAAGAAAGAAAATATTAGAAGCCAATAACGCTTGGCATTTATTACAAAAAAAGTTGTTAATGAGAGATATATTCTATATTTTTGACACGTTTCTTTCACTCTGAATACTAAAGGCAATGAAAACACTGATTCTGATGTTTTAATTCAAATATATCCAGCAATAACTCAATGGTGGTATTTAAGTAGACCATTTCAATGCGCCAATTCCTAATCTTTTCCTCGTAATTGCATGTTCATTACGTTTTTTGGTACTATATATTTTAAATAGAGAAACACATATCCAGCTACATATTAGTAAATAATTTAACTCTAAATTGGTTTTCTAATCGAAATGGATTGGAATGAATTTGTGAATTGGATATGTATATTCTACCTCTTGTTCATATCCTGCTTAACAACGGATTGTATTCCTGTACCGTTTGTGTTTGATAATGTCAACCAATTTAGAAATATAATCCTCTATATGTATTGTTTTAAATATTGTAATATTGTGGTTGTAAAACACAGTGTGTTACTCTCTCTTTTCTACTGATCACTAAAGTACAATCGCTTACCATTATACCACTATATATATATATATATATATATATATATATATATATATATATATATATAACAAAAAAGGCACTGCCTGTCAACATGTTTGCGTTTGTCCAGCCTGATTTATTATGCATTTTTATATTCCGTTTAAAATCATTTGTATTATCTTTGACTTTGCAATCAAAAAAAAAAAAAAATACCTGTGCTATTTAAGAAATGAGCGTTACGGAAATGTTAGATGTGGTTTTCATTTCAAAATAAATCACCACCATCATTGTTGCTAATATCCCACATCATTAGGTCCATTCACGCGAAATTTACTGGACCATTGCGACGAGCAAAATCCATTAGAGCAGAAAGAACTGCGGGTGGCAACCCAGTTACTAATGACCTCGGTTAGCATATACCTCAGTAAGCTTAAACTGGTTTAGAATAAATCAATGCATTCTGACCTGTAGACAGAGCTTGAGTGGCCGTATTTTTCCTGACATCTCACTTCTTTTTTTCTTTTATTACAATTGTGATTGCTTTTCCCCAACTGGAGAGGAACATCTGTTGACATACCCGTTTCAGTGTCGGTGATTTTTCACTATGTAAAGAACTTATTCAGTGTTATTGTGTGTTAGGATGATTCAGCGTTACATTGCCTCATATTTGCCATTACGATAATTTAACAGCTATAATTCAGAATATATAAATAATAATAGCGTTCCTAATATAGTAACAGTATTACCACGATATAAGTTTAAACATATTAAATTATTCAGTCATAAAGTGATAACGACCTTACTGTTGATTCAAGTTGGTATTTAATATGCAAACGGAGTATAATGACTAGGATAGTGTATTCTCAACTGAATAGGTCACACTGTATTGACGTAGCCTCATCAGGGATGATTCAGAAATCTGCAACTTACATTGATGTTGCTGCTGGCAGATACTGGATGTTGTTGGCTAAAATTGTGTATTCAGGACTGATTACTGCGAATATACTACTAAGCAATCACCATCACCGAAGGAACTCAGCGAGTAAACAAGCATGGCAATAAGTGTCGAACTAGTCCTCTGAGAGCGACTGTCCGCTTCCAAGTTCATTTGTACATCTTTATCAACTACAAATACATTTGAACTGGAATAGCAAAACTTTTAAATTATGACGGAGCTCCCAAAATCTAATACTATATCGATGTCGAATACATTAATGCTTTGCTTTCTACACGTTCAACGATTACCTCGTGTGAGCTAAACAAAAGTTCAAGAATAAATACGTGATGGTAATGAAAGAAAGTACCTACACCCATGGTATAGTAGGATTCGATCTAACGTTTTAAGTAACGTAGCATCTAATGGATACATTCATTCTAATTTGCTGTAAGGAATACAGTTCTTTGTGACAATAGCTCCCTCTTGAATACAGATTAGCATACATAGTTTATGCCTACAGCATTTAGTTTGATTTCCAGTAAGAACTTATTCGCTTTCAATTCCATATTGAGTTATATGATCACGTTTCGCGTAGCTCCGATGCTAAAAGCATGTAACACTCCAAACCAGCATTTTTTCTTTCTGAAAGTGGAAACATTATTATTAGCTTGATTATGTGAACGAAGAGATCGTTCACACCTATTGTTCCTTAATTGCATTTTACAAAACGTCTGTAATCTCGTAATCTGAATTTGGTATAAACTAAGCTAAAATAAACAATTGTTTACGTTAAACAAATGGAATTTAAATACGTACGAAGTTTCTGTTTCTGAACCTTCTAAGGACTGAGTAGGAATAAGTAGATGAAAAATGATGTGGGATCTTCTAGTACCCCATAAGTTATTTACAAAATACTAGCTTTGATTACCCTCTTCGCTGGGTTGAAATAAAGTATTTAAATGCATAGCTTCTTTATACGTATAACTCCCCTCTCCCTCCCCAACTTGTGGGGCTGAATTTGGATTTAAACGGCATCGAAAGTGTATGTTCATCTCAGCGACCCCGAAAACTATGGATTCGACACAAGTATCTGCCATTTTCGATCATTTTTAACCACTTATAATTTTCTTCGCAAAAGTCGTTCCAAATTTTATATTTTTTGGTACGTTGAAGGTAGAGGTACCTGGAAGCAAACACTACTAAAACTGTCTAAAATTTAGGCCCGAATTAGGCACTTGAAAATCATCGGTTTTAAAACCACGAGCATATTCGTTCGTAATAAAAGCAGATGTATATTATTGTTAGTATTACTTTTTTGAACACTTTTTGTGTACATGAAGCGACAACGAATCTTTTACAATGTTTTATTCAGTTCGTTCATTTTATTGGAACTACAAGCTGGTCAAAATTGGGATTTAAATTTTCCCGCAAGAAATATTAAAATCCCGAATATGTGCGTTTCACAATAAACATTACTAAATTACACTAGCATCTTGAGAAAACGAAACAGTGGGGAAAATGAGTACAGTATAAATAGATATTCCATTCAGTGGTCTGTATGATAAGTAATGAGACTCGCCGCGCCGCGGCGCGCGTGTCGCTGGAGCGGGTTTGTCGGTGATGGAGGATGTAGGGGGGGTCCGAGCAAAGCAACGCACCGCGCGTCAGTTGGCTCCGAGCCTTAGTGGAGCGCGGACAAGCCTTGGACAAAGCCCTTGTGAACATTCTTGTCACGGCGGAAAATCAACAAACATGGAGGGTTCCATCGAACAGCGTTATGCGATCAAATTTTGCGTTCGCCTGGGGAAAACGGCTACTCAGACGCTTTCTCTCATCACGGAGGCCTACAAAGAGGAAGCCCTATCCAAAGCCCAGGTGTTTCGTTGGCACAGTGCGTTCCGGAACGGCCGGGAAAGCGTTGAGGATCTGGAGAGGGCTGGACGCCCGACAACAGTGACTACGGACGAAACTGTGGCAAAAGTGAGGGATCTCCTGAACTCAGACCGTCGATTATCGTTGAGATTGATTGCTGATGAACTCGATATGAACCACACAACAGTGCACAAGATTGTGACGGAACAATTGGGAATGAGAAAAATCTGTGCGAAACTGGTGCCGCGAGTGTTGACTGACGAACAAAAGCAACGACGTGTTGATTGTTGTCAGGAACTGTTGAACCTCATGAACAGTGACCCTAACTTTGAAGATGACGTCATAACAGGTGACGAGTCGTGGGTGTTCCAGTACGACCCTGAAACGAAACGTCAAAGCGCGGAGTGGCACACTCCTGCGTCCCCGCGCCCCAAGAAGGCCAGAATGTCGAAGTCAAAGGTGAAAACAATGTTGATTGTTTTTTTTGACAATGTGGGGGTGGTCCACAAGGAGTTTGTACCCCAAGGACAAGCCGTCAACGCCGCCTTCTACAAACAAGTCCTTGAGAGACTGCACAGGAGCGTCAAGCGGAAAAGACCGGCGATCGCTAGCCGGTGGAAGTTGCATCACGACAATGCCCCTGCCCACACCGCCTTCTTAGTGACCTCCTTTTTGACCCGGATTGGGGTGGAAGTCCTTCCACAACCACCCTACAGCCCAGATGTGAGCCCGGCCGACTTCTTCCTCTTCCCGAAGCTGAAGCCACGCTTGAAAGGAACCCGTTTTGCAGACGTCACAGCCATCCAAGCAGCCGTGACCACATTTCTAAAGGACATGCCGGCTGCTGACTTCCAGGGGGCGTTTGCAGCGTGGAAACATCGATTGCAGAAGTGCATCGACGCAAGAGGAGAGTACTTCGAAAGCTTTTAAGTCCCTGTACAGATCAGATCAATAAAACAATGTTTCCAGACCTGGTCTCATTACTTATCATACAAACCCTGTACTACGATTTTTTTTTTTTTTTTTTTTTTGCAAAAAAATACCATTATTTCAGAGAAATAACAGACAAATTATTTCTCGGTACAATGTAGATATGCTATTTCAGTTCAGTCATTTCGTCAATAAACATTGGCCTCCAACTCAAAATATTAGCCAAAAAAATGTTAAATGAATCTTACCCAAGGGCGCCGATCCGGGGGCGGGGGACCCGGGCCCCTCCAAAGTTCATGTGGGCCCCGTAGTGTATTTATGAATATACAATATTTGGCATAATTTGAATGCAATTTGTCTTAACATCCTCATATATACATCTTCGGCGTCTGAGTGCTCCCCCCGCCAATTTAAAGAGAAATCGGCGCCCTTGATCTTACACACATCTAGCGGACACCCATATACTCAGCTGCGTATGCCGAACGTAAGGAATCGCCGTTTAAATTTATATTCGGATCTTTTTTCTTTGCAAGAATATATTCGTGATCATAATTTTAGGTGAAAAGAAACGTAATAATTCATGGTTTTAAGTTAAGTGGTTAAATATCTTCCCCCTCCCTAACAGGGGAACAGAGGGAGATTATATATCGAAGAGAAAGATGGTTTATACACCAATCGAAACCACTAACGACGCCTATTAAGAAACTGCATTTTTTTTCGAATACATATACTGTGCGAATTATATGAATATACGGAGTGTCCAGAAAGTCCGCTGCCACCCCTAGAAATTGCAAAGCAGGAAAACACGTGTTTGATAATTTGAAAACTCCAACGTATCAAATAAAAACAATCTTTCCCAGTCCCACCCTCAGGGTTCCAAGGGATCGCAATTGATAGTTCTGCAGACATCGATAAAATAATAGTCTGGTGTCAGGTTCGGGCTTAAATGTGGATCTATTAAAACCTCCTTAGTTCTTTCAATTTCTGACGCGTCGTTAAAGATGTATGCGATGTGGAGTTGTCAGTGTGGTCCACAAGAATTTATGCTGATCAGTTCCGATCACTTGTTTCGAATTGCTAGACGACTCGCTCTAATTATGCAAAGTGCAGGGTCTATTATTCTGCCTGGTGTCAGTAGCATAACCTTCAATGACTTCAGTGTGGGTTTTGCAACAGGCAGCCGAGCTACTCTTTGCTTCGACCACAAATATCTTCGCACATTATTGTCCTACGTTATTCAGTTTTTATCACTCGCGATCAACAATTTCAGAAATAGTTTGAGTTTGTGTTTCGGACGAGGTTTGCAGGTAGAAATTCAATCCAGTAAATGAGTCCAAGTCAGATCATGTTTCAGGAAAAAACAAAAAAAAAAAAAAAAAGACGAGCTTATTTTTGTATTCAGCTTTTTTCAAACGGTTTAACACTGGTTATGTACGTTTAGGCTATTGGCGATGTGATGATTGCTTACACGACGGTCTTGCTCGACTTTTGCTAGAATATCAGTCACTTATGCTATGATTGGTCACCCATTGCAAGGATCATCTTGGATATCGAAATTTTCAAAACGAAATAGCTTGGAACCGCCATTTGGCCGTTGCTTTCGATAGCCTATCTTGCCCAAAACTGCTCTAGTTCCTTCACGTGCCTGTGCAGCATTTTCGTCTTTATCGAAATAAAACTTTAAAATGTAGCACAGGTTTTCGGAAAGTTAATTCATCCATACCGCGTAATACCTTATATCTACTTATAATAATTCCAACACTTTTTACACACTTGCTAACTTCAACTGTCACTCGTCAAATGATGTTAGGCCGCTGTGACTAATATATCCTAAGATTCGGAAGCTCACACCATTTCAGGTGCAAAAGGCTCGATACCTTTCTGACTCCATGCAGGGGCGGATCCAAGGGGGGGAATATCGGGGCGATCGCCTCCTCCAGAAGAGCAAGCTTTCTTATATATAATCCATCCCAAAGTTTGGAGTCCTTAAAAGTTGCAGTATGATAATCCACCGCCCCCCCCTTCCAGAAGTCGGTCCTGGATCCACCCCTGACTCCATGATGGGTAGTTGTTGCGCACAAACTCACCTTAGTAACTGCACAAAGTAGCAAAACAGGACTGCACTGCTTTGTGCAGTCCTTCCAGTAGGCGTTGACATTTGATCGCTGACGAATAGTGGTGTATCGCATGTATGGTTTATACTTCCGCTACATTGGTGGCCGTACTAGGCAGATTGCTGTCACATTGAAGAGCATATGGTTTCGATGGTTCCACGAAGGTGCTAGGCAGCGAAACGCCATATCCCAAGAACCGCACGATACCACGGGCCATGATGACATATGACATGTGAGTGTGGCTCTGGCGGATCGGACAGCTACACCTCGCATATAGCCACAAACACTGGAAGCTGTTGCATAGCGCCTAGTGTCATTCATGAACGTTCTATGTTGTCTGGCAGAGCAGGGTAAAATCTTTAGGGAGTCCATTGATGCGGTTTTCACTGATTCCATATCATAGTTGTAGTAAACTGCAATGGTATGGTTAAAGTCGCCCATGGAGAGACGAATGCCAGGACATCCTATCTTCAGAAGAATCCCAATCTGTCTGCAGCATCATGATGGTGGATCCATGTCTGGTGCTACAGTGTCACTACCTTCGGTAACACTTGCATTTTGCATCGTTAAGCAGGTAAAGTACTGGGTGTTATGGTCTAGGGGGAGATTGGATTCCATGCCCGTTCGTGTTTTCCATACATTGATAAGATATTTGTCTCCCAACGGTATATTGATGAGGTATGATACCCAATCGTGATTCCCTTATTGCAGGTCCTGTCAGGAGTTATATTCCAGCAGGATAATACGCGTCCTCATGTTGCACGGATTGTCCTATATTTCTGGCTCAATGTAATGTTCTTCTGCTTCCTCGCGTTGTGTGTTATTCGGATCTCTCGCTGATATTGAAAAGGCTTGGTAGATTGTTGCACAACTCATCTCTCACCTGCGAACTTCACCAGCTATATTTGATTAGCTAAGGCATCATCTCAAATATGTATGGCTTGGCAAAGCAGAGGCCGAAATCCAAAGACTCATCCTCTTGATACCTCGCCATGTTGCAACCGTTCTGACCTCCAATGTTGGACCCACAAGGTACTGACCAACTGATCAAAGAAGATTACCTCTTTCTGTTCCAGATTTAATAGCGAGCAGTATGCATACATGTTCCAGCATAACTCGGGAACTTCTGAGGCAATTTTAACCAAAAAACGGTACATATAAAACTCGCAAACTTGAAAAGTATACTGTGATGATGAGGTACATTTACCACACCTAGACCTTGTAGTGGAATGGAGTGACATGCAATAATAATCCAAAACGACCGACATTGGTGTCAAATCTATAGTTCTTGGTGCGCTGAAATAATTAGTGATATTCCCGATGTCGTTTTAAGTTTCACTTCTGCCCTCTATCATCAAATATATGAGAAAGAGTGAAAATAAAATGCCCAAAATAACGGAGATTAGTGTCGAGTCTATAGTTCCGGGGTCACTAAGCTGATTGGTGATAATAACGATCACATTTAAGTTTAGCTTTAGTCGAATAGAACAAACAGAGAACTCTGTAGAGTCCTCTGGATATTGCATAGGTAAAAAAGATATTTCCATTTTACACTATAAATAGAATTGAATTCATTTCTTGTTTAACAGATGGTCACGATAAATAAATGCCTGTTCAATATAGTTTAATCAGCTCTCGTATAAATGACTATCATACAATTTGATAAAAGCTCTTTAACGTCTCCCTTATTGTTATTATTATTATTATTATTATTACTATTATTATTATTATTATTATTATTATTATTATTATTATTATTATTATTAAGTATCGTAATACTGGTAGAATGAAATATGGATAGTAATGTATATACTCAACAATGATGATGTTTAAACCCAACCATTAAGATCTTTACTTTTTCTGAAATAGAGTACCCCATATGATACCTTCTATTTCCCGCTGCTCTCAATTCGGTTCTGCCTGCATGAACATAGTGTTTACTATGCATGCTTTATATGCACGTGGTTTCAGCGTTCGATTCGTGATAGAAACACAAAATCTTGCTTAAAAAGAAGGCAATATTTTCATCCTACTTTCAAAAGACCATGGGCACGGTAGTTCAGTGATAGAGAAATTAACTCTTGTGTGTGGCGTTCCTGGTTCAATTTCCAGGCAAGCGAGCTTGTGGTGGACAATATCGTGTCCGTGGATTTTCTTAGGGTACTTCGTTTCCTCTCACTTTCTCATTCCACCAATTTCTCCGTCATCATTCACTTCCCTTAATTATCATATATATTAGCCTAAAGGTCATAATCGTGGAATGATGAATTGAAACATTCCATTTATTTATTTATTTATTTTTTAGTTTAGACAGTATATTCCGGTTCTAATAAGTTCGATGCGGGAGTAACGTTAAACACCAACTAATCAATAGATCATTCAGAAGAGGAATGGACACTTGGCAATTGATGTGACTTGAACACAATATCAAAACATTCATTGTTTACTAGTAATTTTTACTTGTTCAACACAAAAATCAAGTAACATTCTGCAATAATATTTACTTATTTGGAATTTCATACCTTGTTTCAGCGTCGAAGTTACGTACATATAACGTGAACTCACAGATTCATTTAATATATCAACCATATGCATTCCCGTTAAGAAAAAAATACGTCTTCCATCAAAGACGGAAACGTTGACAATTTAGCAACCTACAGCTAATTGTACTATAACTTAGATATTCTTCTTATCCATTATACTATGTATTCTGGTTTAGTAAAAATAAAATTAACTCTTTCAGTTTAACGTCCTACGTTATGTCCTTTAGGCTAAGGGAGACCATGGTTTAAAAAGATAATGATGATGGGAGACATGGTGGAATGATAGAGTAGAAGGAAACGGGAGTACTCTGAGAAAACCCACAGACACAAAGTTGTCCACCACAAACTTACTTAGCAGGGAATCGAACTAGGAACCCCACAAATCAGAAGTAAGCGCTCTGCCACTGACCACCTTGTCCCCTTGATTTGGCAACTAAAATATGCTTTAAGCTCCTCCGCGGCTAAGCGGTTAGTGTATGCGCCTTTGGCGTGGGAGACCCGGGTTCGATTCCCGGCGGGAGCTCGTGTGGTTCGGATTCCACGTTAATCAGTAGGTCCACGACTCATATAGCCTTTCTGCTGAATGGGACGTAAAACTCAAAGTCAACTCAACTCAACTAAAATACGCTTTATTCATTTCTGTTTGAACTGATAAGGATATACTTAAGGCAAAAGCTTCAAAAAAAAAAGAAAAGAAAAAGAAAGAAAGAAAAGAAAGAAAGAAAGAAAACAAGTATTGTTTTTTTAATCTACGTGGCTAAGGTCTTTGCGTCGGTAATTGAGTACGTGAGGCATGTATAGCTACAATGAGCCTTGTCAGTCACTTCGGAAAGCTAATTCGAATTTACTACAATGGTTATTGAGCTTGCACTTCCGTAATACTTAACTAATCAATCTGGGTTTGTGAACCACAAGTACAACCATTAACAACATTGTTCGTGTTCCTGCATTCTGATCATGTAACAAACAAAATAAATGTACATGCATCCTATTGTCCTCCTGATTAGCAATTTGATCATCAATTTAATAAGGGAAAGCCAATGTGAAATTAGAACAAGATGTCCAAACTAACTTACTTGAGCGAAAATGACAACAAAGTAACTATTATTGTATTAAACTCACTTAAAAGTATATTTAAAATCAAATTAATTCTTTAAAGGGGCCAAGTGCTTTAGTTAACAAGGCGAAAAGTTCATGATTTGATAATGTAGTACTGTCAGTGTAAGAAATATGTGGTAATATACTTTCTTACAATTTTCTCTTTGCTTTGCGTTTCTGACTTAGTCAATCATTTCGCTACAATTCAATTAAATTCATCATTTGTTTGTTTGTTTGTTTAAATTAACGTCACTTCTCAGCACCAAAGACCTGAAACTTGTACTACAGTTTAACGTGGAATCTAAACTGCTCCAATGTATTCAGTTTTTCTTTGCAAGCACCTTCGTCGAGAATCAACCTCCTAACCACATGAACTTATAGAACTGAGAGTGCTAGCCATTAGTCCAATAAGGATATATCCTATTAAACTAAAGAGTAAAATATTGAGACGTTAAACTAACTATTTCATTCAGTTTTCCAAACTGTTAACAAACATAAACTGTAACAAGCACTGTAAATTTATACTAACGTTCAATGCAGAATCGCATAACATTAATATTCAACTTCAACCCGATATTTTAAGATACGCATTATTAAATACGTGATGCAAAACACCACTTATTATCATCAAATGTTTTAACCACTGGGTGTGTTGGAAAGGTTTTGAAATTTGCATGGGGGCAACTGATAAACTTTGTTCATTGCGTAGTTCAGAAACTAGGAGGAGCTACACTTATGTTAGCAGATTAAATTAGACTAATTGCACAGATGCACAGTAGTAATGTACGTTTTTAATTTACTTTCTACTTATTAGATCATATACGTTTGTTTCATTTAGTTTGTTAAGTCTCAAAATGCATTCATTAGTTTTTAATTATATAAAGGTCAATATACTTACCTACTTCATCCTTTAGAATTATACACTGGCGGGCAAAATTTAGGAACGACAGTAACTCACGCATGCTGCGTTACTCCCGAGCAGCATAGATCGGTGAAAAGTGGAGCATTCAAATAAAGTATTGCTACAGTATGACACAGGAGATAACAGACAGTAACACGTACTTAGAAGAACAAACGTGACACCTTTACACATAGACAATAACCTACACTGACTGCACTGCGACTTATGATGTCCCTTGACATTAAAGAAGAAGTGAAATTGCCCTTAGAAGGGTGTACAATCACTGTGGACAGTAATTCAGACCCTACAGCGTGTTATCATATTAACAATGTTGCTAATGTTGGTATATTGCTAATGAGTTATTTTGATGGAGTTACATTCCTTTACCAGCGCTGTTGTCGACTGCTACATGATCCTTGATGCATCGAGATGCATTGCCATATGTCTCTCTGTATCACTTGATAGGTGTTTACTGAAATTTAAGTCGGAGGAACAGGCTGGCTAGTCAATTAGCCAAATATTATCTCGTTCCAAGAACTCTGCTACTTGTGCTGATCGATGCGGTCATGTATTATAATCCATAAATGTGAAGTCGAGGCCAACTGCGCCTCTAGAAAGACGCACGTGGAGAAATTAGCAAAGTATTTGAATAATGTTGGCTGGTGAGTATACTGTGTTCAAATACTACTACTACTACTACTACTACTAATAATAATAATAATAATAATAATAATAATAATAATAATAATAATAATAATGCCAATATGTACATATAGCAATATGCCTAACACATAATCAATACTGGGCTGCAACAGGATCATGCTCGACGATGTTTCTGGGTTCATCGCATATTCGCGCCTCTCACTAGATGAGTGTACTAGAATCACTACTCACACTCAATCTGACACCAAGATAAGAAGAGAAGAGAACATGACCACTTTTCCTCGGAAGTTCTCATATTCTTCACATCAACGGAATCGGTGCCGCAGGTGTGTAGGTGTCGAAAAACTAATGAAACAAACATAGGCAAATATACCACTGAATGTAGTCGACAAGTAACTGTGGAGCGTGAGATCGGACGCCTTGCAGTCATATTACCTATATTTGCACTTGGACCTCCTGTCTGACATCGGCCCATTTTTGGTTGTTGTACAATCTGCAGCAAAAACCTGCAACATGAGCATGCATGTTTATTGTGAAATTACGCCTAACAGCCAAGGAAATCAACTTAACGTCTAAGTGGCAAGAATCACGCCAGAAACTACCTCGGCGTCCTCCCCTGCACATTTATTTTGGAGAGAAAGGACTTCGTCGTTTCACAATTAAAATTACATGCTTATATTGCATTTTTTTTTTGCTGCGGACTGTACAATAGCAGTCGTCATATTCTGTAGTGGACAATACTCAACCATCACATTCCTTGCACAGCACTGCATGTGGTTCCGAATGCTCTCCATGGACAATAAACAGTGATGTAGGTAAAATTAAACTTTTGAACCACACTCATTACATTGCATCTTTATTCAAGTTCCCCCGATTATTCTTACTCGAGTGAAGTCATTAAAATATTGTATCGGGACATCTTGTCACATGACCACGATGCACCTTAACTGCTCGCTGATTTGCACGCATAAACCGCTCCTCTCATTCAAATGTTTTATGTTGGGGGAACAGACCCATTCGGTTCAACGGTCACGCTCACGTCACGCCGCACAGCATCTTGATTCTCGTGGACGTAGTAAGCCTCTGGCAGGCTTTCATTTATTGTTGATATTTACACTATAATTATGTTACCTTATCTATTTCATCCTTAAACTTTGCAGACCGTCTACATGCATCCTCAGTGAAATATCAAAATGGATTACATAATGCCTATCATTTTGCTAACATTGAATGCATTTGATGTATGTTTGAAAAAAGCGTACAAGAAATTGTTTGAAAATCAAGGATCATTCCATCATACTCGCACACAAATTATGTTCATAACTCTTGTCGCAATAATGTTCTTATTACAGGAGCTTCCCTGGAGTGCAAAGAAGATTCAGAAGGATCGAATACTTATATACATTAGGGTAAGTTAAATTCGGGTAACATTTTGGTGGGGTAACGAAACATGATGAAATTAGTGCTCCATGGCGACCTGATAATGGGTAAAGAATAATTTTGCATGTAAGTACTGTCTATTGGGGCCAAATTTACTTTCAACATATGGATTGTACGTCAATTACAGCCAGATATGGAGTACGCATTGTATACGCATTCTAACCTGCAGTAGTATAGTGGTACATATTGCAGAAAAACATCAGATTGGAGTCCAATTCAGTTACAAACTAAATGTGCTAAAAGTAATTAATTCCAGATTCGTTTGTAAATCACAACGTTAGCTTCCTTTTGTTGTGTTTTCAATTACTACCACAGTGTAGAGTGAAGAGTAAATATTCTCGAATTATTACATGCTAAAGCAATTGATAATGAAAACTTTCATACAAAATTAGACTTTGTCTACACAGAAGGTATTTCTGTTCGAGAATATTTGGTTTGTAGTATCGCACCATGTAGAGAAGAATGACGAAAGACCCCTGTACAAACAGCGGATACATCTTTGACAATGCGTTCAACATCGACCGAATGACACGGATACTTTGATAGAATAATTTGTGTGCTTGATGAGAGAACAACTGGCCCAGCGACACATGAAGGACCTATTACCAAACTGATGTTATTTGATTCTCAGACCAAGCCCATTACTATGTTTCAACCTATTTCATGCTCTGTGATTGATTTTCCTGACCCATTCCCTGTGTTGTTAGGCGTAGTTTCACAATAAACTTACATGATCATGTTGCATTTTTTTTTTCCTGCGGACTGTATATTTCAGACGAATCTCCATCAGAGAAAATTAAACGTTTGGTACGATTCGTTCCAAACTTCTATGCTCTTATATGGTTCTATGTTTCACCCATACTCTCAAGATGGTGCAACGAATTGTTATAGCATGGTATCACTGTATCGAAAACTTCCTCCTGAAGACCAGATCATAATTTTCCCCGCCCTCTTAAATAACTCTAATTTCTGCCATCCTGAAAACATGTTACTCGCTGATGAACAAGAAAACATAAGAATATTTTCATGTCGGCACATTCTTCAAGCAAGAACGAAGACTCTCAGCAGTGTGTAAGTCTACTGCTTTGATAAAAAGCAGCTAAAAATCCATCTCAATGCTACTACCTACATTGAACTAATAGACTGGGAGAGCTCTCCCACTTTCCATCCACCTTTACTTGATGACATAAGCGATGATATTCTGATGCGTAATCAACAAATTATTCTAACAAAGTATCAGTGTCACTCGGTCGATGTTGAACGCAATGTCAAAGATATAAAATATGAACATATAGATATATTTAAAAGTAAGTTATACAATTGGTTAGTTGCAACGCCCTTTTATTCTTTACAGAAGTATTTTAATTGTTCAATAGAAGTGTAACGTATTTTGTAATCTCGTGTTGAGCTTGTATTTAAAATGCATATTGTTATTGTAGTTTATTTTGTAATGTCATTTCATCATTAATTTAGTTATAGATCATTATTTATTTATACTTACGTTTCAATATTGCATCACAGTTTGACGTTGTCTATTGCTATGTATAGCTTAACGACAATAAAATTCTTTATTATTATTATTATTATTATTATTATTATTATTATTATTATTATTATATCCGCTGTACTAGGATATTCGGCCATTCTACTTGACATGGTGCAATAGTACAACCCAACATTCTAGAAGAGAAATATCTTCTGTACAGATAAAGTCTAATTTTGCATGAGAGTGTGTGCTATTAGTTGCTTTATCATGTAAGAATTTGAGAATAATTACTCTTCACTATACACTGTGGTAGCAATTGAAAACAACAAAAGGAAACTAACGTTGCGATCTACAAACGAACCTGGAATGAATTAGTTTTAACACATTTTAGTTTGTAACTGGATAGAGCTCTGATCTGTCGTTCTCTGCAATGTGTACCACTTTACTACTACAGGTTGCAGTTCAAAATGCGTATACGATATGTACTCCATATCTGGCTGTAATTAACATAAAATCCATATGTTAAAAGTAAAGTTGCCCACCTCCTAGACAGTACTTAAATGCAAAATGCTTTTATTTTCCACAATCACGACGCTACGCTACGAAGCACCAATTTCCCAATTTCACCATGTTTCGTTACCCCCCACCAAATGTTACCGAAATCCAACCCACCCTAATATATATATATATATATATATATATATATATATATATATATATATATATATATATATATATATATATATATATATATATATATAATATGTGTGTGTGTGTGTGTGTGATGCATAGTTCGCTCATCCTGTCTAGAGGATTGGACGTTCAAATTTTGAACGTCATACATATAATGATAAATTAATTTCCTAACATGATCCAGAAACAATATTACGACTCGCAAAGTAAATATTCGCATGAATATGCTACATATTAAGGTAATCAAAATCCCATCTCAGTCCGTTTGTGTCCGTCATATTGCATTTGTGGAAACAAAAACAAATATATATTCTTTGTTTGCTTCTTTAAACTACGTCTGCTAAATGTCGTGCCTTTGTGTTCTGAAATTCAAAATATTGCCCAGTAGATCAACATGCATAATATATCTTTCTTTGACTATATAATATATAAACTAAACTATATATAGACTTCAATATATAAACTAAACTAAATAAACAAGGACAATAAACAATTCAAAATTATAATAGATGAGTTTAAAACAAAATATCTTAGCTTGAATGACAAGACCATGGAGTAGGTATAGATAATATATCCATTAAGATAATCTAAAGACAGAGGAAGATGGAAAGGAAGGAATTTTAGAAGATGTAACGAAATATATGAAAAGTAGAATGATTAAAACATTTATTTTTATAGATTTATTTTTTTATAGATTTATATAAGTTTTATTTATTTATTTATTTATTTATTTTACTTTTTTAAATGTTCATATCAAATAATATATATATATTGACCTTTTTGAACACGAAATGACGATAGCGTCCTCCTAAGTTTCCGGGTATGTGAATCATCGAGGGTCAGATTGAATGTCGATTGACAGCTGACACTTGAAGAAAGTAGGTGTACAAAAAAAAAATCTTAATCGGACGTAAGTATTGCGCTATGAAGATGAGTAAACTTTGCATGAAATTGTGGAACATTTTCCAATTTTATTTCGACAAAGGCGTAAGGACCGCTCAGATTCATGAAGAAATGTCTGCTATGTATGGGAAACATATTATTAAAGGCAATAACCATAAAACTGGTTCAGTCGCTTTCGTTCTGAAAATTTCGTTGTCCGAGATACTCCTTGCACTGGAAGACTAATCGCAGCTAAAGTAAATTGTATTATGGTAAAAGTTGAGCAAGACCAGCATGTAAGCAGTCATGACATCGATAAGCAACCAGCATCCATTCGATAGAAATGGTAAACAAGTTGGAGAAACTTACCTACAGAAAAAAGCTCGACGTTTGGATGTTACATGATCAAACTCAAAAACGTTTACTCGGTCGAGTTTCTGCATTCAAATCTCTACTGTACTCGAGCCATATTTGAGGCGGTTGATCATGAGTGATGGCAACCGGATAAGCTGCGACCACAAGGCACGAAAAGATCATCGTCGAAGCGAGTAAAAGCTTCACAATATGTGCCAAAATCCGTGCTGACGCCCGAGAATGTTATGCTGTGCATTTCATGGTATTGGAAATGCGCCGTGTATCATGAGAATTAGACGGAGAGATAAATTCCGACTTGTACTGTCAACTGCAATTCAAATGAAACAACTGAAACTTGTCAACAGAAATTGTGCCAGACAACGCAAGACATTTTAAGGACTAATCAAACATTGAAGTAACTTGGCTGGGATATTTTTAAGAATCCACCATAGATCCAGGACTAGAATATGTTTATGTTTATGTGGATTTCCCTGAACTATTTTAAGTTTGTTTCAAAACCGACCTGTGAAAATCACGTGTCAATTTTTATTTTTGTTTTAATTACTAGAAACCGTAAGTTTTATAGCGACGGAATTATGACGCTGTCAGAGAAAGTGAAGGTCATCGATCAAAACGGTGCACATGGGGTTTCAAAGTGATATTTTCAAATTACAATAAATTTATTATTTTATAAAGGCATAATGATATTCAAATCTCATATCGTTTGGAATAACGAACAAAACTATCATATCTTAAATAAACGACGAGATGGAGAAGAATAACTGGGTTTAGAGGGGTGTACTAGAATTTTACTTATTGAGGGCAATCTGTGAAAGATTTTGAGTCAGGGAAGGAAACGTATGCATTTGTTTTTTCCTTTCGAAGAAATATTCTGAAGATGAACTGAAAATTTTGATGAGAGTGCAAGAGAAGTTTATGATGGAACCAAAAGACGAGGAACTCATAAAGAAATTGTGTATAAAACGACGAATTAAAATCATAATACAAAAGAAAATAACAAGTTAAGTGTGTATTTAGTATGGATTTGAGGTTGAGGTATTGTCTTTCAATTAACATCAACCAACTATTTAAAGGAGCGGGTGAAACCAAGTTACATTCGGTTCACTGATTCGTTCGAGTTTAAGGGTTACTCATCAGCACTGAAGTTACATAAGATGGGAGCTACTGTTTAAAGTAAGATCTTAACAGCTGACCTGATTTGTATTTAGCAAAGGCAAGGCACCCAATAAGTGGTCCATGCATGTAACTCATCTGAACACGAATGGGTAGAAGGCTTGACTAGAGATATGTTATTTTAGTATGAGGGAAGCTCAAGTCTGTTCATTTTGCTTACGATATACACATTATTGCGGAACATGTTGTTAATACGATGCTAGAAATCTTGAGCAAAGTTTAGCATGATACAAGGCAAATACTAGGAAAATAATTGTGTTGCTGCTTAGAATAAAAGAAAGTGACAACTAAAAATAAAATCGAACACTTTTACTTTCACTGCTAAGGTACCAGTATTAGCAATTATTTCGAAATGTGAGACAGGCAATACGCAAACACAAGACTACACAAGAGTATACTAAATAAAGCTTCAAGAATGAAAGATAACATTTTGGGTACGTCTGAATAAAAAGTTGCGCAGAAGACACTGTATTATTTCTGGTGAGAAATAATGTACTACACAAAACAGAAACACGGACATTAAAAAAAAAAAAAAAAAAAAAAAAACTCAGAATGTGCGTTTTTAGACAGAAACTAAATTGGTTGAAGTAAATCGAATAGCAACGAAGAAGTGTTGGAAACAGTATGCTAGGTAAAGAAGAAGAAAAAACACAATAACATAACCGGCAACTAAAAAAGAAAAAAAAAATACATATGTTATAACACTTAGAAACTAAAATGTACTTTGAAGATTCGTGGTAGAAGGACATGAGGGAATAAAACATGATACGTGTTAAGGAAGAAAGCTATAATTGGTGAACGATATTGAAAAGAAAAAAACTCACTGCATTAAGACAATGTTTTACTTTCTTAAAAGAAAGTAATATTACCTGACTTCAACAAAATAGCAAACAAGTGGAAAATAATAAAATCGGAAAAAAGCAATATATATATATCGGGTGTTGCAAAATAAGTGTTACAACTCTTCCGAGGTGACTCCTGCCGCTGAGACAAGAAAAGAAGTTCTCTTGAACTTTCGGCTATCGGACATAGTTTCGGATCTACAAGGTGCCGAAAGCGTGGGAAAATGACTTTCGGACAGCAATAGTTCGGAAAGTATCCAACGAAAAGAGGGCGGTTAAAAAATTCACTGAAGAAGTCATACCTGCTGTATTGAATTTTACATATTTCGTAATCCTACCATGCACGCGCAAGGGATTCACCAAAGGAACGTAGGGAGTCCCGGATAATCTGCCAAATGTAAATTGGTCTAAATGGATATGAATTGATAGGGTTTCTACCAGGTAACAATAATTATTTTGTCTTAAGTCGATATCTGGAACACATACAAAATGGAGGACACCTTCATGCTCGTTGTGTGTAGTTAGATAATCACCAGGTATGGATGCTGGCCAACAGTGACGTTCTCAGTATTAAGTGTTGTGAATTTGTACTCAAATGCTCTAGAAAGACTTCTGGAGTATCGGTGGAGCACAACAGATGAAGCAGGATGATTCACACGAAAAATGCCCAGAAATGCACTCATACTCAGTAAACGTGAGTTGAATGCGTCGAAAATGTAAGGAATAGCATCAAGAAAATGAAAACCATTTCCAATTCACCAATAATATTCCATCAATCAGATGCAATATGATGTGCACAGTTTCATACCAATAAGAATGCAACAACTAAGGCCAAGTTGAAATTGTGCAAGGGGACTCACTGAGAAACTGTGTAAACTAAATGAATGTCTCTAGTGGGATCGCCTGATCGATATTGAAATGTGGGCAAAGTGTGTGTTGATATCGACATGTAGCTAATGGACAAATGTCAACATGTCCCATTACTGCTGGGACTCCGTCCCATTTGCGAAAAATAGGAACATACTACTCGGGTCTTGAATCTGAGGCCGTGGGCTACCAGTAGGATTAGAAACTGCGACCACTCGAGCGAAAGCGAGAGCTCTAGTCCTGAAACTTCGAGGGAGCCTCACTTTCTCTGTATTCATTTCTTTGAGGAGTATCCACTTTGTTTGGCAAGCGCTCTTGTACATCCTCCCGACATGCTTGTGTGTTTCATTTTGTTACTCCTACTGCACACTTGTAAACAATCAGAGCTTTAAGACTTTATTCCTATTTCTCATGTCTTTTACACTCTGTAAAGAAAAAAATAGCGACACCTCAATTCTCAAGGGAACTTACACAGAAAACCATAGTTGCAGCCGGCTAGAAGAGGAATAGAAGGAAATTATGAGTGTGGTGACACCTATGGTGTACAATGGCGCTTACTAATTATTTATGTATCAGTAATATTCTCTCCAGATGGCACCTGAGAGCGTCTCATAAATTATTGGGATGAGAATTCTGCATTGCATTTGTGATGTGTAAGCCCAGGTAATTAGCATTTTGTGATTGTTCTATGTTTTGTAATTGTTTGAACAGTGTCAAGTGGCAATATTGTTGTTGTGCAGTGTTGTTTTTGTGTGAAATTGTTGCTACATATGAACTGTAAACAAGTATGATTGGTAAGAAATGCGACTTGTCGTCACGTGAACAAGACATACTTCTTGATTTGCACAGCTAAGTTACATCTCTAAGGGAGATGGCTGGAATACTCAGAATTTACCATTCGACGACAGAAAGAGTAATTCACAAGCAAAAATAGTATAAGAACATCCCTTCGTCAACAGTGTAATAGAAAAAAGAAAGCATCACCCAGAGCTGATTGACAAATAAAATCAATGGCACTGCAGAATTAAGGAATGACTTCCCCAAAAATCGTTTTGATCTAGGAACTGCAGTCAGTCGTACGACTGTATTGTCTTAACTGTATGAGGAGAATATTACAAAGAAAAAAACCACCTGGAAAGTCGAAACTAACAAAAACACTGAAGACTTCAACACGTACGTTTGTGAGGTGATATGCTACTTGGACTTATGACAACTGGAAGCATGTTGTTTTCTCCGTTGAAAAAGGTTTAGAATAGTTGGAAACGATAGTGGTGTGAAGTTGTGGGTACGAATGAGCGAGAAACTTTATACGGATTTGGTTTAAAAGATGTAAATATTCAGTTACTGAGTGATGGTATGGGCTAACTTCACTGTCAAAAACGTCAGAACAGTGGATATATGTGAAGAGTCATTTGATGTACAAAAATGTCTTCAAATTCTGGTAGGTAAATTTCTTCAAACAGCTAAAGATAACTTTCCTGAAGAAGATATGGACTACTTCATTATCCAGGACGTAAATGCTTCATGTCAATGAACGAAAATCGTTAATATGTGGTGCAAGAATATGACTATTCAAAAACTCATGTGGCCTCCAAACTCACCTGACATGAATCCAATTGTAAAGTTTGGGTCGATATGAGCAGAAGACTTAATAGACACCTATCTCGGATAGAATGGAACTCACGGAACAGATAATCCGGCAGTGATTCCATGAAATCAAGGTTGCATTTTGCAATAGCCTTGTCACCGAAAGGCCTCGACGATTCCCCTGCAAGTACTAAAGCCCATGGTCCACATACGAAATCTAGTTTGATGTATTGTATCTCTCAATGTTCGTACACAATATGTCTTACTCTTAAGAAATTACGGTTTTTGTTTTGTGCTATTATTGTTGATTTTTCATACTTTAATGTATAATTATTCCCACAGCCGTTTTTGCTGAAAACACACATAGCGACTAATATATGCATATAAATTCATTATATGCATATAAAAAACCTGACACTGCGGCGCAAGTATTAAGAATGAACTGCTTTTTAAGAATATACGTTGTAACATTATCAGCAATTCATGTAAAAACTCATATTGGTTATTGTATGTTGTGAAAATCATATCCGAGCAAGTGTCGCTATTTTTTCTTTACAGAGTGTAATTTTCCATATGCATGGTGTTCAAGCAGTAGTGTTACATGTACCAAATTGGTTCATTTTCGTCTTTGTCTTGGCATGCACACTGTGTAAGATACGAATTTCTGGAGGTATTTTCCTATATTTCAAGAACGTATTATGTCCCAAAAGACGTGGGACATGATACAAGTGTTATTTTCACGCCCAATCAGAATTTGAACCATGGATTAAGAATTTCTTTTCATATGTGTCGAAGATGGGTCAATGTCCTAAACAAAGAGATACATTGATACAATTTTGTTCTAGTTACGTTCTACCAAAAAGTGCACCAGATGTAATAGCAGAATGCACAACGTTATTTTCCTAGTTTTCACACGTGGAAGATTGTCGCAGCAGTAGTGGTACATGTTGACATTTGTCCATTAGCTACATGTTGATATTAACACACATATTGGCCACATTTTAATATCGATCATGGGACATTCATTTAGTTTACCCACTTTTTTAGTGAGTCCCCTTGCAGAATTTCAACTTCGCCTCAGTTGTTGCATCCTTATTGGTATGCAACCGTGCACATCATAATGCATCTGTTTGAGGGAATATTATTGGCGAATTGGCAACGGCTTTCATGTTTTTGATGCTATTCCTTACATTTTCGACGCTTTCAACTCACGTTTACTAAGTATTAGTGCATTTCTGGGCATTTTTCGTTATGTGTTTCCACATATGTGAATTACCTTGCTTCATCTGTTGTGATCTACCGATACTTCAGAAGTCTTTCTAGAGCAGTGGTGTCCAATTATAATTAGCCTGCGGGCCATAACTGTCTTTACTAGTAAAGTGGAGGGCCGCAGCTAATAATAATAATAATAATAATAATAATAATAATAATAATAATAATAATAATAATAATAATAATAATAATAATAATTATTATTATTATTATTATTATTATTATTATTATACTACAAAAGAAAAATATAGAAAATGTATTTGAAATATTACATACGTATTCGATGTGACAAATGAAGGTCACTAGCAGCGTTTACAAGGGCTGGGACATCTACATCCATTCCTGTTGTTGCGAGCCGCAGATGATGTAAAAGAGAAGAATCTCCAAGGCACCTTGTGAAGCGATTCTTCACAGTTTCCTTGGTGAAAAATACAGTTTCACACAAATAAGTACTACCAAACATTAACACTCTTTTTCGACTAAACTCTTAAAGCTTAAGAAAATGTGCTGCCGTGAATGCCCGCGCCTTTTTGTTGTACAAAGCGCTAAATTGATGCTTTATTTCGAAAGAAGAGTGGAAATATTAAAAGAATGAATAAAAATAAATGAAAATACGAGTGAAAATACATAGTATGAGTAATAACAATCGTAAGTCCTGAAAGCTTTGTGGGCCGCAGAAAATGGTTTGGCGGGCCGCATGCGGCCCGCGGGCCGCCATTTGGACAGCACTGTTCTAGAGCATTCGAGTACAAATTCACAACACTCAATACTCACAACGTCACTATTGGCCAGCATCCGTACCTGGCGATTATGTAACCACACACAACGGGCATGAAGGTGTCCTCAATTTTGTATTTGTTCCAGATATCGACTTAATACAAAATAATTATTGTTACCTGATAGAAATCCCATCAATTCATATCCATTTAGACCAATTTTCATTTGGCACATTATCCGGGACTTCCTACGTTCCATTGGGGAATCAATTGCGCGTGCATGATAGGATTATGAAACATGTAAAATTCAATACAGCAGGTATGACTTCTTCAGTGAATTTTTTACCCGCCCTCTTTACGTTGGATAGTTTCCGAACTATTGGCGTCCGAAAGTCATTTTCCCACGCTTTCGGCACCTTGTAGATCCGAAACTATGTCCGATAGCCGAAAGTTCAAGATAACTTTTTTTCTTGTCTCAGCGGCAGGAGTCACCTCGGAAGAGTTGTAACACTTATTTTGCAATACCCGATATATATATACAGATGGTGATCAGAAAAATGGAAACACTTGTAGTTGGCAACACGTCAGATGTATGGGTTGGCAGTGGTGTCGTGGCGCCCGCAACGCCGGACCGTTTGTGGTGGTTTGTTAGGTCGGTCTCCATACTACGTCAGGCTCAGTGGAACAGCAGTGTCCAGTGGCTGCAGCAGACGGAGGTAGTGTAAAATGTGAGACCTCTCAGATTTTCAAAGAGGGCAAATTGTTGGTACGCGGTTATGTGGAGTGAGTGTGACGGCAGTGGCTACTGTGTTAGGTGCGTCGTGTGGGACAGTGTCGAAGGTGATGACGGCCTACTCAACACACGGGTAAACTACATCGGGGAAGCGGAACAGTGGCGGAAGAAAATCATGAGTGCCAGGTCACGCCGGGTGTTAAAGCGCATTGCCACGCAGAACCATCGTGCCACTGCGGAGCAAGCGACGGAGGAACTCAATCAGCACCTCCCCCACCCTGTTTCGACAATCACAGTCCGTCGCGAATTACATGACATGAACTTACGGGGTCGTGTTGCACGGGCCAAACCCTCATCAGGGACCATAACGCTTTCGCACGCCGCAAATGGTGCCGCGACCATGCAACTTGGATCGTTGAGGACTGGAAACGTGTGATATGGTCGGATGAGTCATCCTTCACCCTATTCCCAACCACGGGCCGTGTTTATGTGTGGAGAACGCCCAAAGAAGCTTATGATCTGCAGTGTCTCCGCCCAACTGTGAAACATGGCGGCTGCTCGATGATGCTGTGGGCCGCCATATCATGGTTTTCATTGGGTCCTGTGGTCACGCTTAGCGGACGAATCACTGCCAACGATTATGTCGCAATTTTAGGAGACCACTTGCATCCTATGATCCGGATGTTGTTCCCGGACAATGACGCCATCTTCCAGGATGATAATGCACCCATTCACACAGCTGGCGTTGTTGCAGCGTGGTTTGAGGAACATCGGGATGAAATTCAACACCTCCCCTGGCCCGCCCATTCCCCAGATCTCAAAATAATTGAACATATGTGGTCCGTCTTGGAAACACGACTCCGGCGTCGATTTCCACCTCCATCCTCTCTCACAGAACTGGTCGATGCCCTGCACGAGGAATGGTGTAAAATTCCACTTGCTACCATTCACGACCTCTATGCCTCCATACCGCGCCGCATCAAGGCTGTTCTGAAGGCGAAAGGTGGCCCGACACCATATTAATCTGGTAAGTTGCAATTTCGTTCAGGTGTTTCCATTTTTCTGAACACCATCTGTATGTATATATACTATGTGATCAAAAGTATCCGGACACACCCCAATACATACGCTTTTCATATTAGATGCACTGTGGTGCCACCTACCGCCAGGCACTCATTATCAGCGACATAAGTAGCTATTAGACTTCGTGACAAAATAGAATGGGGCGCTCCGCGGAACTCACGGACTTCGAACCTGGTCAGGTGATTTTGTAGGTCGGTACGCGAGATTTCCACACTCCTAAGCATCCCTAGGTCCGCTGCGTCTGATGTGATAGTGAATTGGAAACGTGAAGAGACATGTACAGTACAAAACCGTACACGCCGAACTCGTCTGTTGACTGACAGAGTCCGCCGACAGTTGAAGAGGGTCGTAAAATATAATAGACAGACATCTATCCAGACCATTACACAGGAGTTCCAAACTGCATCAGGATGCATTCCAAGTACTATGACAGTTAGGCGTGAGGTGAGAAAACTTGGATTTTATGGTCGAGAGGGTGCTCATAAGCCGCACCTCACGCAGGTAAATGCCAAATGACGCCACACTTGGTGTAAGGAGCGTAAACATTGGATGATTGAACAGTGGAAAAACGTTTGGAGTAACGAATCACGGTACACAAAGTGCGATCCGATGGCAGGGTATGGGTATGGTTAATGCCCGGTGAACATCAATTGTCAGCGTGTGTAGTAACAACAGTAAAATTCGGAAATGGTGGTGTTATGCTGTGGTTGTGTTTTTCTTGGAGGGGGCTTGCACCCCTTGTTGTTTTGCGTGGCACTCTCACAGTGCAGGCCTACATTGATGTTTTAAGCACCTTTTTGCTTCCCACTGTTAAAGAGCAATTCGGGGATGGCGATTGCATCTTTCAACACAATTGAGCACCTTTTCATCCTGCACGGGCTGCGGCGGAGTGGTAACACGACCATAACATCCCTGTAATGAATTGGCATGCACAGAGTCCTGACTTGAATCCTATAGAACACTTTTGGGTTGTTTAATAACGCCGACTTCGTGACAGGCCTCAACGACCTACATCGATACCTCTGTTCAGTTCAGCACTCCGTGAAGAATGAGCTGCCATTTCCCAAGAAACCTTCCAGCACCTGATTGAAAGTATGCCTGCGAGAGTGGAAGCTGTTAACAAGGCTAAGGGTGGGCCAGGTGCCACGAACTTGTAAGTCATTTTCAGCCAGGTGTCCGGATACTTTTGATCACATAGTATATATATATATAGTACTTGGGGTCCCGGGTTCGATCCCAGCCCCCGCCAAGTGAACTTTGTGGTGGACAAACACCGCGTGCGTGGGTTTCCTCGGGGTTATCCCGTTTCCTCCCACTTTCTTCATTCCACTATTTCATTCATTACTCATCATCGCCGTCTCCTTTAGCCTATGCGGCATAACCGTGGGACGTAAAACTCAAAAATTTATTTTCATTTATATATATATATATATATATATATATATATATATATATATATATATATATATATATATATATATATATATATATATATAACAAGAAGGTTCTGTCGCTTTCTGCCAACGTTCTGGAAGCTCATGAATTCTATCTAAGTAGAATTTGGTAGGACGTGAAGCAAATAAAGTATCAAGTGCATTTTGCCCTCTACTAGGTATTTGGATTGCACCCTCTAATGCAGCGTTTCCCAACCTTTTTCAACTTGCGGCACACTACAGGTGTAACTTGAATTCTCGCGGCACACCCATATATATATATATATATATATATATATATATATATATATATATATATATATATATATATATATATATATATATATAATTACCGTGGTATTTTAATGTGATTACTAATTTCCTTCTTACAGAGAAGAAAGCTCGATCACTGATTTTCCCCCGTGCTAAATCATTATACTTATTTTTCATTCTAATTTTAAAATAGAAAACAATAGCAATGAAATATAGGACTCGGGTTTTTAAAAATCCACTTTCCCTTTCGAAAGCTGTATCTAACCTCTAACTAAAAGGTAATAATGGTCATGACAATGATAAATACGTTTTTCAACATTAAAAATGTACAGAAAAGTAACACAGTATGAAATTTAAAATTTTAGATTTATAGTAGAGGTTCATAGTAATGTGAAATATAAATATACATTTTTCCCTGTCTTGCAATTTGGTTCGTATAGAATTAATAATTTGTTTCGATTTTTTCGCGGCACACCAGCGGCCCATTCGCGGCACACCAGCGGCCCATTCGCGGCACACCAGTGTGCCGCGGCACACCGGTTGGGAAACGCTGCTCTAATGTGATTATCCAGGGACTGGAACAGGTGAAAATCGGACGGTACAATGTCTGGTTACAGTTAATCGGACGGTTAATATGGTAGATGCAATAGTGGTTCCTATCCAAGGTGTAGAACGGAATGGGTATTCCGAGTCATCCTAGCAACGTGGGGCTTAACGTTGTCCTGTAACATAAGAACCCTTTTGCGATTCAGAAGTGTTGGCTTCAGAGTTTTGATTATCACTTGAACACGGCTTAACTGATGAAAGTACACAGTAGCATTGATGCTCTGACCAGCTGGTAGCAGTTTCCGATGCACGATGCCACAGGCAGTCCACCAAACACACAGCAGAAACTTCTGGGGCAGTGCTGGTTTCGGCTGTTTTGACATTGTTCATGTGATGCTAACTAATGATGACGGCGCCATGGAGCCTCGTACAGGAATCACTTTTCATCACATGTTAACACCCTGTCCATAAATGGCTGATTCCTCTGACGAGACAGCAAATAAACGCAGGTGTCTGCTCGTGTTGCCTTGTGAGCCAGAGTCAAATCATGTGGGACTTCTCGACCCAACTTGTAGTACTTCCCAATATGACGGCGATGCAGCCGGAAGTTTCTCCACTCACACTCAATTGTAGTCCCAGTTCGTCACATGTGTGGCGTCTGACCACTTTTCGCCTCAATTGCTGCCTGAAGATCTTCATTTTGTACATGTGTTGGTCTTCCGGTTTCGTCTTTGGTTGGTGCGTCTTCGAGTGTTTCGACACCGTCCTTAAACAAGTTAAGCCACCTTTGCACTGTCCGCGTAGTCACGACATCCTCACCAAAGTCATGGCATATCTTCCGCTCCGCTGCAGAGGTGTTTGACCTCAGTTTGAACTCAGACAGATACTCGACCTTATGACGCTCTGTGGATGTTCCATGTTCACTCTGTCCTTACGGAACTTAACGGTGTAACTGAACTCCCAGAACCAGGTAGCATGTTGGATATACCCACACGGACAACTGTCCTTCACCTTACCTCTATTCGCATTCAACTCACCATGTGAGTGCCAATTGAACACATAGCTTCAGAAAAAGCGACATAACTCTGTTGATTACATTTAAAATAAAAAAAGTGCTTATAACCGCCACCAGGTTATAGAAGTATTTTTTTGTGGACGCTCCGTATATTTCGTAAAGACAGTGATTACTTTTTCCATTTAAACTTTATTCTGCGACGCAAATAAGTTCTTTCTTCGGTTGGAATTGCTTCCTTCCCACACAATTGGACAAAGAAGTCTTTCATTATTTTTTTTCATATTTATATATATATATATATATATATATATATATATATATATATATATATATATATATATATATATATATATATATATATATATATATATATATATATATATAATATTTAAAAAATTGCGTTGTGATGAGAACATTTCAGTAAGCGACGAAGCTTCTCAGTGTTTCTCCCTGACCTATTAGTACGCACAGTATATATTCTACAGATATTTGGAACAGAATTAAGTGCTTTCTTTAATTGTTTATGGAAATACTGCGATTTGGAGCACATCAGGTGCAGAAGCGACTGAATGGCACCAACCACATCGCTTTACCAGTTCGTTATCTGTACTTTCACACGCCTGAGTTATCGCAATGTCTTGTGCGTCGTGGCGAGCAGACTAAAATTAACTTAAATGTTTTTCCATATTCTGTTTCCATGTACACTCACGTCCAAAATTATTGTCGCATATCTATAACTGTTTCTTGTAAGAATATAATTTGATAATGATTTTGCAGGGCACTTTTAATACTGATAAAATGTGTATAATTGGAAAATGTATATTTTTGGTAAATATCGTAGGAAAAGAATTATAATTACGAAAATTATAGTGAGTAAAATTAAATGTTGCTAAATGGACAAAAAAAAAATATTTTCGTTATATTGTTCTTATTTACTGCTCTTTTGACAAAATTTGCCGAATATATGTTTTTGTTGATTATACCTATACTAACATTATAAGAAATACCGGACGAATTAGTTATCAAATTATATTCGTAGAACAACATATTCATAGACTTGCGACAATAATTTTGGACATGAGTGTACATGCATGTGATATAATCTGAGTCCTTTCAAGAATGAACTGCCAACATTGACGAATGCAACAGTGCAGTTCGTATCTCGAACCTCTTGGTTCGGGGAGTGTTACTCCACGTTTCGAGGTAGCAACCACGCACGTCGCGTCGAGCTTCAAGTATAATATTGTTTTGAGGGGCATAAGCTATTAGCTGGTGAAGGGCGTTTTCTTACGGCTAGCCCCAATCAATAAGTCCCAGGTTCATATGCCTACTGTGCTAAAAAGGTTATAAACGCACCCTCCAAATTAACATTCCGCTTTGAAAACTATTTAATTTTGCTGAAGGCTAATGCCGACTCTTCAGGACTGTTTGGAGCAGCAACCATATTACTACGTGGGATTGTCCCGGCGATACTTCACCCAGTGCTAATCCCCCAAACGCGTCAATGGTGTGAGAAAAGCATTTATAATGAAATCTCAATTATAATCTTCTGTATATATATCAAAGTGATAAAGGGCTACAGTATAGTGTAAAGTAAAGTGTGATTTTAATAAAGCAAACAATTATATATACATAATCAGTGTTAAGTGTTGTGATCGTTCCTTTTCGTTATTTTTCTTTTTAATAGTATTCTAATAAATAAGTATAGTGTCTTTTAACCCAGTGTGTTTTCGTCGTGTGTGTGGGTGATGTTTGTTTGCGTTATGGTCTGGATGTCCGTCTGATCGTCCGTGAGGTTTTCGAGACGAGACATCCGAACCTCTCGGCGCCTAATGCTCATCTCATCATTGAGATCGACGAGCAATTTGGGAACAATTGTGTAATCCCTTCTTGGAGAGGTTCTTCAACGTCCTACACAGGTAAGTGCAGGTCTCAGGAAAATACTTATTGGTAGGACCTCAGAGGACAACTGAGTACAGACTACAACCAGGAGATTACATTCTTGAAAACAATTATTATTATTATTATTATTATTATTATTATTATTATATAAAATTAAGTATGTGTCATGTCGAACAAATTAACGTCTTACAAAAATTGGAAATTAAGCTAATTTTATATTAGGTATTAATATGTTTGGCTTAGCACAGACTTCACATTAAAAACAAAATTACTGTTAAAATGTACTTTTTTAGGGCGCCTTATTACTATTATTACAAGCAGATAGATTATTATTTTGCATATGCTCACGCATGCTTCGTAGGCTGACCCACGTTATACAAAGTTAGTTCCCCTACCTTTAGTTAGCTACTAAACTGCTGCGGTAACGAAAATAGAAAAAAAATACAGATAAAGATGCCCCACTTACGAAACGCACAAAACATATAAAATGTTAAGAAACAACAATATTAACCGATTTCAGCAAAAAAAAAAAAAACGCTAAACATTTAAAAAAAATAATAAAAGCACTAAGCGCTAATCATTACAATCTGCATCTGGCACGCTGTGTCACATCAGTTGATATCAATAAAGCCTAAAGAAGAGTGAATGTGTACCGATAACTGCTGCAAAACACGAGTCATGTTCGTTTCCTAAAACGGATTTTCACATATGACAAAAAAAGTTTGTATTTATTTCCCGAAATCCGAATATATATATATATATATATATATATATATATATATATATATATATATATATATATATATATATATATATATATATATATATATAAACGGCTAAGCAATTTGCAGAACGGGGAAAATTTGCAGAACAGGTCGTCAAACAGGAACATTGCAACGATAAAGCTATATTGTAGTTATGGTGGAACTACAAAGGGGTAATTCCCATCTAGGTAGTTTCTAATAGTCGTTCCATCAATGCCGACAGTTGGAGTAGATGTGTGCTGCACTACATTAACATTTTCCTGCATTAGTGAACCAAAAGACGCACTGCTGTAACAAGATAACCCAAACCACAGTCGGCTCGAAAAAGGCTACAAAAAATCAGAAGTTTGG
The DNA here is from genome assembly GCF_964235325.1 of Thermobia domestica. Taxonomy (NCBI): domain Eukaryota; kingdom Metazoa; phylum Arthropoda; class Insecta; order Zygentoma; family Lepismatidae; genus Thermobia; species Thermobia domestica. The sequence continues at coordinate 269,913,720 of NC_137459.1, read as the reverse complement.
TGATATGGAATTGATGTCTTATCCTGTATATAGTCCTGAGTGTACCCCTTGGTGCACTTCCTGAAGTCACAATGCTTCATAGACCAGCAGGAAGGGGAAACATCAGCGATTTTTTTTAGGACAATACGTGGTAAAATCGAGGAACTGGCAACATGCTGCCTGCGGGTAATCCAACATGAAAGGATATACTTTAAACGCCAACTTGCTTTCGTTGTACTGTAATACATACACGAATGTTGCATACCTTAATATTACTCGTACAAGACTTATGATTTATCCTTGTATTGCATTATACAATATGTTATACTATTAAATATAAATTACACCGTTCTAAAATCATTGTCTAATACTACTCTTTACTCTGTATTATTTAATAATAGTATACAATGCAACATCACATTTACGTTCAGTAGTTCGTAAAACCACTTATTGAGAATTTATTAATTTGGCTTTTTTTCTTTTTTTTTGTAGATCTTCAGGTTCAATGACCAATCAATTCGTATGCAGGATTTGTGTATTAAGAATATGAAACTATAGGTAAAATATATTACCGCTATGTTGTAATTATTGGCATATATTCCCGATCAAGATAACCACAGATATACGTTAAGATAGTTCTCTATGTTTTGACGTTCTTCTACTAACTATGTTTTACAGTTGAAAACAGTTTCATATTTAGGGAAGATATTTTTTTTCTCTGAATACTTGCTAATACAACTAATGTGCTGAACTCCTTCGTTATATCAAAGCTAAGGTGTGGGATTTTTTAGCGTCATAAACTGTTGTCATAATGGTAAGCATTAATGTTCCGTTAAAACATTTAATATGCTCTTGGAAATTTTAAGAGACTTGCATGTGATGATACACGGCCAGCATTGTTCAGAGGGTGTGCAGCTTTAGTAGTGCATAAATCTACTTAAGTATTAAAACGTGTATAGCAAATGATGTATTTTTGGTGTCTTTCTGAGTCTAATGAATTGTATTACCGCATTGACATCCATGGAATTTTATTCATATTTATAATAAACAGGGCTGCAATTTTGCGATTTAAAACATTATTTTGGTAATCCATTAGCAGGGCCGTGAGCAGTTTTCTACTCATCTTTCTTGATTAATTTGGTTCATGCACATGCAGTTAAATAAACAATTGCAAGTATTCAGATAAACTTAGATAAGTTCATATAAATTAGTACACACGGAGAGTATTTAAATAACTCATAGCAATCAAAAATGATTTTGTTTCTCATGTATGAAAAGCTTGTTACGCTTTCATTGCAAACAAAATGTTCGATTATTTCAAATCAAATTATATTGAACAACACGAATACCCCCTTATGTCCCTAATATTGTTTACTTGATGCTAGCTACACTACTACTTTCAATTTCCCATCGCCCATGTGCAGCTCCTGAATATTGGATTTCCAAGACTCCGAAAAAGGGTTGTTTTTGTGTTCCGTTAACAGTAATTGGAAATAATGTACTGAACATGTATATGAACAAATAAAAGTAAATTGCAATTTGTTGTACTCATGGCAATAAATCATGGAACTCCTAACATGAGGTATTTTCCACAAATAACAATCACATGTTTAATATGTACTAGCATCAATTGCCCGCTTCGCTGGGTTAAATTAAGAAAATTAAGAACAAAATAGTAATATGTTTCATTAGTCAGTCACTTTTTACTAAAGCGCTCCTTGAATTGGGCATTTTCGATAATTTTTATATAGCCCCTCTCCTCCCCATGTTGCGGGCCACGGCATCGGAAGTGTCATTGTTCATCTCAGTAACCCCGAAAAGTATGAATTCGACACTGATGTTGATAATATTGATTATATATACCCCTCCCTACTCACATTTTTTTCATGACTCAATTTGGATTTAAGTGACATCATAAGTGTCACTGTTCATCTCAGCGACTTCAAAAAACTATAGATTCGACACTGATATTGGTCATTTTTCGATCATTTGTAAATGTCTTTTCCTCCTTTAAGTTATGTCGTCAAAGCGATAAGACAAACATCGTCTCATTTTTGAACTTAATCTACGTGGAAAATTTGATCGGTGGTTCAAGATTTATTAATTTTCATTTATTTTTATATATCTCCCCCCCCCCTATCACCTCCCATAACTTCTATCGTCAAAGTGAGTAGATAAATACCATTTCAGGCCCGAACCTCATTTATGTTGAAAATTTGATCGAGATCTGTTAGGTGGTCCAAGAATGAAGTCACATAGACACTCACTTTCATTTTTATTTTTTTACATATATATCCGCCTCCCCCTCCTCAATCCCCTATGTTGCATTGCCAAAATTAAATGATAAAAATTAACCCAAGTCCGAACGTCTTCCATGTTGAATATTTGATCGAGATCAGGTGGGTAGGTCAAGAGTTATTAAGTTTTATTTGTATACATTTGTACCCTCCCGTACCCCTACCGTAAAGGTTACCCTCAAAGTGATATGACAAAAATACACCCCAGGTCCAAACTTCTTCCATATTGAACATTTGATTAAGATCCGTCCTGTGCTTAACCCTTATCCGGGCAACCGGGGCCTCCCAGGCCCAGTAGCTTCATTTTTCTAAAATTTCTCAATAATCATACATATTTCGAAGACATAAAATACTGAATTCTTCTATCTTTCGTCGAAGTTAAAATCATGAACATATCGAGTTGGTAAAGCTATTTTTTTTGAAAATATTTTCCTGACGTAACCGGGCAACCGGGGCCTACGAGGCCCCGTATAACTTTAGTGAAATTCCTGTCAAATATTAGATCAAATTGCCACATAATTATATATTAAACACGGGACTTTTGTAACCTTTAGTCGGAACAGTATGCGGCAACAGACATTGAATTTTGAGTGTTCTTCACTTAAAATATATACTAGGCCTGACAGGCCCCGGTTGCCCGTTTACGTTACAAAAATGTCTCGACCGGATTTGCTATTCTGCTTGGCTTACAAAAGCGTGACACGAAGTTTCGCTACTTGACAAAAATATATACTGGTACATTCTAGACTAGTCTGAACAGTAAGTGACAATAGGCATTGATTTTGTGTATTCTGCACTTAAAATATATACTGGGCCTCACAGGCCCCGGTTGCCCGTTTACGTTACAAAAATGTCTTGCACGGATAAGGGTTAAAGCGTGATGAAATCACAAAGAAGGTTACTTTTATTTTCATTCTTTTTACATATATCTCCCCTCCCCTAGGTTCCACCGTAAAAGTGAAATAAGGAAAACATCCCAGGCCCGAATCTTGTCCATGTTGAAAATTTGTTCAAGATAGGTCTGGTGGCTCAAGAGTTATGAACTTTCATTTATTTTTATAGATTTCTCCTCTCCTCTTCCCATCCTCTAAGTTCTACCGTTAAAATGATATGATAAAAAAAAACACACACACACACACCTCAGGTCCGAACCTCATGTATGTTGATTTTTTTTAAAGATCGGTCGGGTGGTTTAAGCGTGAAGTCACAAAACAGTCACTTTTATTTTTACTTTTTTTTTACATATATCTCTCCCTCCCCAATCCTTCGTTGCACTGTAAAAGTGAAATGAAGAAAACATCCCAGGCCCGTACCTTATCTATGTTGAAAGTTTGATCGAAATCGGTCGGGTGGGTCAAGAGTTAAGTTTTATGCATTTTTTACAGATTTCTCCCCTCCCCTCCTCCTCCCCTAAGTTCTACAGTTAAAGTGATATGATAAAAAACAGGTCATATCTGAACCTCATTTATGTTGGAAGTTGGTTCAAAAGTAATTAATTCGCGAACATAATCACTTATTATTTTTTATAATTATTGATTTTTGTATATCTCCCCTCCATCCCCTTCCTTACGTTGCTTCGTGAAAGTGAAATGATAAAAATCGTCCCAGTCCCGAACCTCATCTACGTTGAAAATTTTATCAAGATCGGTCGGGTGGTTAAAGAGTTATTAAGTTTTATTGATTTTTTCTGTCCCCCGCCTTCCTCTCCCTAAGTTGTTCCGTCAAAGTAAATAGCTAAAGCACTCCCAGACCAGAACCGCATCTACCTTGAAAATTTGATCGAGATCGGTCCGGGCGGTTCAAGAGATTAAGTCGCAACCATAATCACTTTCAATTTTATAATATACATTATCCATAACTGAATGTACTTGCAATACAATATGAAGAAAAAAACAAAACATGTTTGCGTTTTCTATCTTTTCAACTATTTAACATGCTTATCTCGCTCGTATATTTCAGAACGGAGTGAAATGAATATAGGCGCATATTCTAAAATATTTAAGAGCATATAAAAGAATAATTTCTCATGCGTGGAAATGTGTTGATATGTGACATCCAAGATACATGAAAGCAAACTAATAATTTATTAATTTTTCACAAGTCATTAATACATTAAAACAAACCATTAGTTTTAACTGAGTGTCTGTGGTCATTTTATGCACACTAAATGTTTATTTAAGAACTAACATGCAGCAAATGGTGAAACAAAGTAATATGCAGAGGAAAATGTATATTATTTAACAAAATAATATAATACGCACTATAGATTTAAATATTCGATACTGCATTCTACTGCTTAACGACTATCGATCTTATTTATTCTTGGAAATATCGCATTGCCCTGCTTTTTTTTTTTGTATATTTAAATTCTACCTTAGGTTACGTATGGTGTACTTTTAACGAACGTAATCCTCTTACGACCACAACGCATTTAAAAAGGTAAGTTTTGTCGTCTAGGCAAACCGATCTTCTTCCTAAGATTTGCAAGTATTATGTAGAGATCCCAACTTCAAATGTTCCCAATGCTCAATTTTCTAATTTCTCTTTTCGTTATAAAATTGCTTTTTTAAAAGTGTCTTAGCAACGTATCTAGAACTTTGTTACCAAATACACTATTAAATATTTTATCATCATTCACTTCAAATAGCTATTATTGCAAAGCAGTAATAAATATTAATTTAAAGGGATTCTAAACTTGTTTTGAAGATCTCTGATCTTCAAAAATGGTGAGAATAATATGTTCCACAGAAGAATGGGAACGTTTTTTTTTTTATTTATTTATTTCTCTTCAAATGAGCAAATAAACATGTTTATGAGTAAGATATGTATACAGTTTCTAAGGAAAGTTCGTCTAAAATATTGTATATTTTTCACTCAACGGCAAATTGCACAAGTATGTTATTTTTGTTTTGTTTCAAACCTAATTACCCAAAATAGTAATATTAAATGAAATACGATAGTTCTAATGATTCTGTTTAAACATTAAAGCAATACAAGAAATGCAATAGAGAAGACGAATGTGTTACGTTTGCCATAATATTGCTTTTTCTATAATAAATCAGGTGTCTTCCACAGAATGAACATTAATTTAAAATGTTTAATATCACGCATGAATAATTAAAGTAGAATTAATTGCTCGCTTCCTGCAAACATGTTACCACTACATGATCTCTATTTTCCTAGTATAATATTTTAATTTAGCAGTAATGGTATGAAGTAATAATAATAATAATAATAATAATAATAATAATAATAATAATAATAATAATAATAATAATAATAATAATGCACTGTACTTCTGCACATATAGAAATTGTTGTTTGCGAAAATTGTAACTAAAAAAAAAAACGTTTGAAAGGAACAAAATGCATATCACAGATTCCTAAAGGAGCATACAAAAATTATTACAAATTTAAAAGTGCACACTTCTAACCTTGATAAATCACTACGGCATACAACTTTACCACACTTTGTAACATATATGCAAAACTGTGTTGAACTGGCAATGCATGTGTTTCTCACGAAATTCACATTTTGTATTTACATTCTGCTGGAAGACAGTGACAAAATGTCGACCAATCATATCTCGTTTGTGTTCGAAGGCAACATGCAAGATGTGAGTACAGGCAAGGGAAGTAAGCAGTATCCATTGTTCCTTGACATAGGCTTTCATGTTCCGGGATGAATGTGGCTGGGCATTGTTCTTGTTGGCATATGAAATTCAAAGTTGTTAGGAGATAACGATCTCAGCCTCCAGAACTTCTCTGGTGTAGCGGTTACTGGTTAGTTTATCCTTGATTCGTAGCAGTCAGGACTATGCTTTACACCCAATGACATCTCACACTATCATACTATGACGCTAGACAATTCACGCATGGAGATTGATCACACTACAATAGCATCTACCAAATAGATGATCATCACAATAGGACACTTTGAAATTGAGCTTGTTCGAAAAGAAAATGACCATTTCCCATTCAGTGCGCAAACGACGATGTTCGAAAACCCATTGCGACCTGAGGCGTCTGCAGCTTTAGGTCAATGGAACCCGACAAAATGCATGATCATTGAAAGTTTAATATTCAACAGACACCGCCCAAACGGTTCGCAGACAGTCTTCTCCAACGTGTTCCTAATACTTTTGACGACGTTGTACGCTTTGTTGCGAATGGATAAAATATGGCACCCCATGTGATCACAGTACGCAGTCCACTATCCAATCAACAACGAGCGCAGTTACATCAACTGCTTCAATATACGCCTTACTGTTGTGGCAGATATGGTAATTCCACGACACGTATGCAAATGGCAGTAACAGTTTCACTTTCTAATGCATTAAACAGTTATGTTTTCCTTTAAATCTTTGTTAGGAGCCATCATCACTAGAGCCCACTAACTGATAAGAGTATTGTCTAAGTATATTAATAGAAGGTGTGCATGTTGCATTTAATATTACGATATCGAAATTCAAAGTACGCACTTTTATTCGAGTGCTTGAATTATAATTTAGTTATATTAATCCTTATAAAAAAACTAATAATAAATATTTATACACAACCTAATAGTTTACATTTCTTTATAAATATATGTATCTTACAGGCATTTTGAAACAAAAGAAAAAAAAACTGTACACCTAAAAAAAAAGGATTGGAATATCAGTAAAATTGATTTATATTTAGACAGAACACATCTCACGTGAACTTTACTTTCCTGGTTTATACTGGACGAAACTTATGTGACTAAGAATCGCCATGCTCAAAAGCATTCCTTTACTCAGCTCGCTGTCCTCAAATTGAGAATTTTCGATTCGATGCACTTCTGTAGTAATGTTTTTAACCGACTTCAAAAATTATAGACTATGAAGTTATGCCATGAAACTCCTCAGTGGTTGACAGCGTTTATCATTAATTTGTCTGTGTACTTTTACTCACAAATACGACAAAGGTGCACAAATTTTGATGAATTAATTTGGGAGTATTGTTTCATTGTGGATCCACGTAAACATCATAAATATATAATAATAATAACATTAGGTTCTATATTCTGAAACTCTTAATTGCTGACACTGTTCTTCACTATTTTGTCCTTGTATGATCACTCTAGGTGATAACTTCGACAAAAATACACCGATTTTGATTATTCTTTTATTGTTTGAAAGAGCATCCTTTTCTTGCGGTAACTTGTAAACTTAATAAGAATCTAACGATAGTCTTTGAAGTTATATTACGAAAGTCTTCAATGACTGACAGCGTTCATGCCATAATTGTGTATTCCCAGGCGTAACTTCGACATAGATTCGTTGATTTTTCATATTTATTTTTCCTTTGTTTGTTTTTCTAACCTTCATTTTCGAATATTCTTGAGGTGTGGTTCCACATAAGCTTCATAAGGATTTAATGATAATCTCTGGAGCTAGGCCACGAAACTACTCAAGGTCTGACATATTCATAATCATTATTATTGTGGGTGGGTGTGTGAAAGCTCATAACTTCGACAAAGTTGCACCGATTTTGATTGATTTTTTTTTTGTAAATTGTTTTTGTTTGTTTGTTTAAGAGATCATAGATGTTGTCCCACGCAAATTTCGTAGAGGTCTAACAATAATCTTCAGACCTAAACTATGAAACTCTTTAATGTCTGACAATGTTAATATCGTAATTAGCCGACTTTATTTTATGCATGATCGCGCAAAATTTCAACATAGACGTAATGATGTTGATTATTATTTTTAAATAATTGTGTTCATCACAATTCCTTTGCATATGTCTCATGTCTCTCTGTCCAGGAGACAAAATGTCTCGGAAGCTGCTTAAACAATCACCAGATTTGGTCAGAAAGTCGAAATTAAAGAGTTGGGATGCAAATTCGTTTTAAACCCGAGACACAAAACGGAAGTGAGAGAAATTAGCTATTCTAGTTTTTAAAATTGATCGTTATAGAGTAAAAACGGTAATACATGGAATATACTGCATTCTCCAATGAATTAAGTGTCCATTAAATGCATTACATCTCTATTCTTAACTCTATACGGAAACCGGAACAGACTGCACCTTCCGGTACCAATATGGATCTATATAAAACAAAAATAATCACCAATATTAATAAACATTTTAAAACCAATTTAGAGTTTTAAAAATATCTACCGTATTATCTACTATTAAGCATATGTTCAAACTGAAAGTGGCAGAAATAAAACATTTTCGGTTTTAATATCGATTGTCACAGAACGAAATAAAATAATAAATAGCAAATAAACTGTTTTCTTCAATGAATTAAGCATGCTAAAATATATTCCAACTCCATTCTAGAATGTATACTAAAACCAGAAGTGGCAGAAAATCAGCCATTTCCTGTTTTAACATTAATGCGATAGAGTAAAAACGGTATAACATAGCGAAAAGCGGTTTTGCGCAATCCATTAAACGTCTTAGGAGTATGTTCAAATTCCACTCTAATTTTCCACTAATTCCGTAATGACATGATACTACCACTTAGTTTCAATAATAATGGAGAAAAATTACACCATAAATTAACTCCTTCACGTGGTGTGCACGTGACACTACCACTTCCTTATTTTCAGAAAGTGGACTTTTTCGCAGGTTTCAACAAATTTTGTCAGAATTTTAGTACACAGTCTTTTGAGTTAGGCTCTGAAACTCGTCATCAGATTATAGTGTTAATACCATGTTTATATTTACGCATAATTCCGTAACAAGCAGATCGATTATTATTTTGCATCTGCTCACGCATGTTTCGTAGGCTGACCCACGTTACACAAAGTTATTTCCCCTACCTTTAGTTAGCTACTAAACTGCTGAGGTAACGAAAATAGGGAAAAAAATACAGATAAAGATGTCCCACTTACGAAAAGCACAAAAAAATATAAAATCTTAAGAAACAACAATATTAACCGATTTCAGAAAAAAAAACGCTAAAAAGTAGAAAATAATAAAAGCTTAGCACTTAGTGCTTAATCGCTAATGTTTGTGACTTAATCTCTTGAACCGCCCGAACCGATCTCGATCAAATTTTCAACGTAGATGCAGTTCTGGCCTGGGAGTGCTTTTAGCTATTTACTTTGACGGTACAACTTAGGGAGAGGGAGGCGGGGGACAGAAAAATAAATAAAATTTAATAACTCTTTAACCACCCGACCGATCTTGATCAAATTTTCAACGTAGATGAGGTTCGGGACTGGGACGATTTTTATCATTTCACTTTCACGAAGCAACGTAAGGAAGGGGATGGAGGGGAGATACACGAAAATCAATAATTATAAAAATAAAATTGATTATGTTCGCGAATTAATTACTTTTGAACCAACTTTCAACATAAATGAGGTTCAGATATGAATTGATTTTTATCATATCACTTTAACTGTAGAACTTAGGGGTTGGGGGAGGGGAGGGGAGGAATATATAAACATAAATAAAACAACTCTTGAACCACCCGACCGATTTCGATCAAACTTTCAACATAGATAAGGTACGGGCCTGGGATGTTTTCTTCATTTTACTTTTACAGTGCAACGAAGGGTTGGGGGAGGGAGAGATATATGTAAAAAAAGTAAAAATAAAAGTGACTGTTTTGTGATTTCACGCTTAAACCACCAGACCGATCTTTAAAAAAAGATCACCATACAGGAGGTTCCGACCTGAGTTTTTTTTTTTTTTTTTTATCATATCACTTTAACGGTAGAACTTAGAGGATGGGAAGGGGAGAGGAAAAATCTATAAAAAATAAATGAAACTTCATAACTCTTCAGCCGCCATACCTATCTTTATGAAACTTTCAACATAGATAAGGTTCGGGACTGGAATGTTTTCGTTATTTCACTTTTACTTTGGAACCTAGGGGAGGGGAGATATATGTAAAAAGAATGAAAATAAAAGTGACCTTTTTTATGGTTTCATCACGCTTTAACCACAGGACGGATCAAATGTTCAATATGGAAGAAGTTTGGACCTTTTTTTTTTTGTCATATCACTTTGACAGTAGAGTTTAGGGTTAGGGGGACGGGAGGGTGCAAATATATAAAAATAAAACTTAATAATTTTTGACCTACCCAACTGATCGCGATCAAATATTCAACATAGATGACGTTCGGACTTCGGTTAATTTTTATCATTTAACTTTGACAGTGCAACATAGAGGTTGGGGAGGGGGAGGGGGAGGCGGATATATATGTGGAAAACAAAAATGAAAGTGAGTGTCTATGTGACTTCATTGTTGAACCATCTAACCGATCTCAATCAAATTTTCAACATAGATGAGGTTCGGGCCTGGGATGGCATTTATCTATTCACTTTGACGATAGAACTTAAGGGAGGAGGTAGGAGGGGGAGATATATACAAAATAAATGAAACTTAATAAATCCTGAACCACCGGACCGATCTCGATCAAATTTTCAACTTAGATTAAGTTCAAAAATGAGATGCTTTTTGTCTTATCGCTTTGACGACGTAACTTAAAGGAGACAAAGACATTTACAAATGATCAATAAATGACCGATATCAGTGTCGAATCTATAGTTTTCTGAGGTGGATGAGATGAACACTGACACTTCTGATGTCATTTAAATCAAATTGAGCCCTGCAAAAATTGAGATTGGGGAAGGTGTATTTATAATCAATATTATTAACATCAGTGTCGAATTCTTACTTTTCGGGATCCCTGAGATGAACAATGACACTTCCGATGCCGTGGCCCGCAACATGGGGAGGAGAGGGGATATATAAAAATTATCGAAAATGTCCGATGTCAAGGAGCGCTTTAGTAAAAAGTGACTGACTAATAAAACATATTACTATTTTGTTCTTAATTTTCTTAATTTAACCCAGCGAAGCGGGTAATTGATGCTAGTACATATTACACATGTGATTGTTATTTGTGGAAAATACCTCATGTTAGGAGTTCCATGATTTATTGCCATGAGTACAACAAATTGCAATTTACTTTTATTTTTTCATATACATGTTCAGTACAACATTTCCAATTACTGTTAACGGAACACAAACAACCTTTTTTGGGTGTCTTGAAAATCCAATATTCAGGAGCTGCACATGGGCGATGGGAAATCGAAAGTAGTAGTGTAGCTAGCATCAAGTAAACAATATTAGGGACATAAGGGGGTATTCGTGTTGTTCAATATAATTTGATTTGAAATAATCTTACATTTTGTTTGCAATGAAAGCGTAACAAGCTTTTCATACATGAGAAACAAAATCATTTTCGATTGATATGAATTAATCAAATACTCTCCGAGTGTTCTAATTTATATTAACTTACCTAAGTTTATCTGAATACTTGCAATTGTTTATTTAAGAGAAAATGTGCAAGAACCAAATTAATCAAGAAAGCTGAGTAGAAAACTACTCATGGCCCTGCTAATGGATTACCAAAATAATGTTTTAAACCGCAAATTGCAGCTCTGTTTATTATAAATATGAATAGAATCCCATGGATGTCAATACAGTAATACAATTCATTAGACACAGAAGGACACCAAAAATACATCATTTGCTACACACGTTTTAATACTTAAGTAGATTTATGCACTACTAAAGCTGAACACCCTCTGAACAATGCCGGCCGTATATCATCACATGCAAGTCTCTTAAAATCTCCAAGAGCATATTAAATGTTTTAACGGAACATTAATGCTTACCATTATGACAACAGTTTATGACGCTAAGAAATCTCACACCTTAGCTTTGATATAACGAAGGAGTTCAGCACATTACTTGTATTAGCAAGTATTCAGAGAAAAAAAAAAAATATTCCCTAAATATGAAACTGTTTTCAACTGTAAAAGCATAGTTAGTAGAGGAAAGTCAAAACTTAAAGAACTATCCTAACGTATATCTGTGGTTATCTTGATCGGGAATATATGCCAATAATTACAACATAGCGGTAATATATTTTACCTATAGTTTCATATTCTTAATACACAAATCCTGCATGCGAATTGATTGGTCATTGAACCTGAAGATCTAAAGAAAACAAAATCCAAATTAATGAATTCTCAATAAGTGGTTTTACGAACTACTGAAGGTAAATGTGAGGTTCCGTTGTATACTATTATTAAATAATACACAGTAAAGAGCAGTATAAGACAATGATTTTAGAACTGTGTAATTTATTTTTAATATTATAACATATTGTATAATGTAATACAAGGATAAATCATAAGTCTTGTACGAGTAATATTCAGGTTTACAACATTCGCGTAGTTATTACAGTACAATGAAAGCAGGTTGGCATTAAAGTATATCCTTTCATGTTGAACTACCCGCAGGCAGCATCTTGCCAGTTCTTCTTGTTTACCACGTGTTGTCCTAAAAAAAAAAAAAAAAAAAAAAGTCACTGATGTTTCCCCTTCCTTCTGGTTGATGAAGCATCGTGGCTTCAGGAAGTGCACCATGAACACAAACAGTTAATAATCCAAAGGGGTACAGTCAGGACTATATAGAGGATAAGACATCAATTCGATGTCACCAAGCTTCTGATTTTTTGTAGCCTTTTTCGAGCCGACTGTTGTGTTGCGTTATCTTGTTGCAGCAGTGGGCGCTTTTGGTTCAGTAATGCAGGAAAATGCTAATGTAGTGCAGCACACATCTACTCCAACTGTACGGCGTAAAAGTCGACATTGATGGTACGACTATTAGAAACTAACTAGATGTGAATTACCCCTTTGTAGTTCCACGATAACTACAATATAACTTTATTATTGCAATGTTCCTGTTTGACGACCTGTTCTGCAAATTTTCCTTTGCTTAGCTTTATATATATATATATATATATATATATATATATATATATATATATATATATATATATATATATATATATATATATATATATATTCGGATTTCGGGAAAGAAATACAAACTTTTTTTTGTCATATGTGAAAATCCGTTTTAGGAAACGAACGTGACTCGGGTTTTGCAGCAGTTATCGGTAAACATCCACTCTTCTTTAGGCCTTATTTTTATCAACTGATGTGACACAGTGCGCCAGATGCACATCCTGATGATTTTCAAGAGTTCGTGAAGATGACGCACTACAGTGGATTAGTACATGCCGAGGTGCTTTGACAATCGTTGTATGCTGGTGGGTGGATTGTCCGTAATGACATGTCCTATGACTTCAACATCTGCTCCCTTGGACGCCTGGTCATTGGCTGATCTTCGACATTTTACAACCACATTTTTAACACCCTTTCTTTGGTTTTCCTTTTGACCCAAGTATTTATTTCCATTCTTCTCCACATCCACGTTTCAAAAGTTTCCAGTCGATTTATTACAAAATGTCTTACGTAATGTTCATGCTTCTACCCCATACTGTGCAATACTCCACACGAAACATTTTATAAGTCTCTTTCTCAACTCTCTATTCAAGGTCCCACAAAAAAGTCTTTTCTTCATCTAAAGGCTTATTTCGTCATTCCTATTATTACTTTTCATTCCACGTTCACACTTCATATCGCTACTAATAATACTACTTAGATATCGAAAACTAGTCGTCTGTTCTGTTTGTTCCCCTTCTAGTTATATATTTGACACCGATCGCTTCATATCAATCACAATTACTTTTGTCTTTCTAACATTTATTTGCATTCCATGTTATTCACAGACTTTCCTCAAATTTTCTAATATTTTATTAGTTGTCGTTTTAGATTAAACAACAAGTGCCATAGCAGGTAAACCGGAATAAATTCACACACGTAAACTTAAAACTTCTCATGCAAAGTTGCACCGTAAACAATCACTCCAAGCTGTAAGAAAGATGGGGATAATGTTACTCTCCTTGTTGCTAGTGCTGAACTATATTCTTTGAGTCACTGCAGCTCCTGTAGTAAATACTATACTCATAAACCAAATGCATCAAATTTGACCCAACTAACTATTTCCATTCTTCTCCACACCCACATTTCAAAAGGTTCTCGTTGTTTTATTTCACATTTTTTTGCGTAAGTTCCATGTTTCTGTTCCATACAGTGCTATACTCCATACGAAACTTTTTATAAGTCTCTTTCTCAACTCTTTATTCAAGGTCTTGCAAAATAAGATTGTTCTACATCCTAAAGGATTCTTTCGCCGTTTCTATTGCTGTTTTCATTTCACGTTCATACTTCACATCGTCACTAAAAATACTACCCAGATATCGAAAAGTTGTCATCTGTTCTATTTGCTCCCCTTTTACATAATATTTGACACCAACCGCTTCATTTGAATCAGCATGACTTTTGACTTTGTAACATTTATTCTCATCCCATGTTCTTCACAGCCCTTTCTCAAATTTTCTGACATTCTATGAATTGTTGTTTTAGATTCCTCAACAAACACCGTAACTGGTAAATCGGAATTAATTCACTTGCATAAACTTAAAATTTCACACACAAAAATTGCACCCCGTAAACAATCACTAGAATCTGGAGTAAAGCTGGAGATGAGGTTACTAGTCTTATGAGAGCGCTGAACTATATTCTTTAAACCACCTCGGGCCTTTTAGTAAATACCTGTACTCAGAAACAAAATGCATCAAATTAAAATCTTAGGTAAATATATATACATATCATGTATAATGCCAATATTGTACGATTTTAAACTTCGTAATGTTTTGCTATAGCTATTTATGTTTTGCATAAATAAAATTAGTGGCTTTAATAATATGCTAACGTAAGTATTCTGTAAAGCTTTATCTGTCATATAACATATATTATGATGCAAAATATTACTTTCTTCACTTTTATGTGTGTAGTAGAGGTTATGCATTGAATTTTCTTGTGGAACTTCAATTCAAAAATTCAGATTAGTAAACATTTATGAGAACAATATGTAGAGATTATAAATATTAATAATTGTATAGTATGTTATATTCACAATAATTATGAAAGTTTAACATTTTCCCACTCAAGTAGTTATAATTTACCTTCTATATTAATGTATTTAATAAATATCTTGTTTATCATTATATTATAAAAATAAATATTGTCAGTTGATAAATATTTGCGTTACGTGAATCTCTGATTACTTTATTCTTAAGGAAAGTATACCGATTTACCATCCGTTCATTTCATTCTACCTGTTCTTAGGGAGAGAAGAGCTACAATTAATTATTACGAAATTGTTAAATTTTTCACTCATTTATGCAACAATTCATTCCTATAAGGACAACTCACAGATGTTGTGCTGTCACAAGTAAAATATTGCTAGTATTTGTCACGCGAAATAATAGATTCTAACAAACGAAGCAAAACTTCACAGAGTAATATATCAGTTAAAATATTGTTCAATGCTATAGAAGATTAATTCTCATCCAAAAATAAAGTGTAGATAATAGTTCTGCCTATCCGACCACAACAGCATTTCTAGAAGGAAAAACATTGGCAAGCAACTGTTTTGATAATTGTACCCATAAAATACTTGAAGTTAAGAAATTTTCTTAGTGTGTGTATGAAATTATATCACTTGATTGGTAGGACGGAATAGACATAATTTAAATGGTTATTAGTTCATACATACATATTGTATTGCATTTGAAAAGTAAAATATTAATTTATGCTAGTTATATTTGGTCTAGGAATTAATTCGTGCGGTTGGTACGCACACATTGAAGCTGTAGTACAAACACAAAATACATAAATACCTTAAGAAAAATATTGTCCATCGCTAGCCACCACTTTCGCCCATCTGTCAGGCAATGTACGGATTCCGTGGCGAAAGAAGTCCTCATCCTTGGAAGCGATCCAGTCAGAGACCCATGTTTCGATATCTTCTGAAGAAGTAAACCGCTGTCCAATCAAATCGTTGTTCATGCAATCGAACAAGTAGTAGTCCGAAGGAGCAACGTCTGGTGAATACGGCGGGTGGGGTAAAACTTCCCATCCGACATTTTCTAAATAGGTTTTGACCGGTTTTGCGACATGTGGGCGAGCGTTATCATGTTGAACAATAAGTTTATCATGTCTGTTCTCCCATTCTGGTCGTGTTCTGGCCAGAGCTTGCTTCAAACGCATTAATTGTCGTCGATAACGTTCTCCATTCATAGTTTCACCCGATTGCAGCAGCTCATAGTACACCACACCTTTCATATCCCACCATATGCACAGCATAACCTTTGCACAGTGAATATCTCGTTTTGGTTGTGATGGACCTGGTTCACCTGGTTTCACCCAGGCCTTTTTTCGTTTAGGGTTCTCGTAATGGATCCACTTCTCATCACCCGTAATAATTCGATGCAGAAACCCCTTTCTGCTCTGTCGTTGAAGCAGCAATTCGCAAATGGTTTTTCGTCTTTCAACGTCTCTGTCTTTCAATTCATGTGGAACCCAATGTGACATGTTTTGAATCATTCCCATGGCTTTCAAGCGTTTGGAGACTGTTGTTTGATCAACGCCTAATGCTGCTGCAAGTTGTTCCTGCGTTTGACACGAACCCTGCTCGAGCAATGCTGTCAATTCTTCGTCTTGAAATTTTTTTGGCTGTCCAGCTCGCTCTTGGTTTGCCAAGCCGAAATCACCACTTCTAAACCGTGCAAACCACTTCTGACACGTTCGCTCAGCTAGAGCATGGTCACCATACACTTCCACCAAAATACGATGACTTTCAGTCGCACTTTTCTGCATGTTAAAGTAATGCAGCAGAACACCCCGCAAAAACACTTTATCAGGCAGAAATTGCGCCATGTTCACTTAACTACAAACTGGTGTTGTTGACGCTTTAATCCACTGCCCTATACTACGAACGATACGCGATGACAGGGGTTTGCAACACATGTGTGGATACACGGAACTGTGGGACGCTCCGTTCGTTGCGCCATCTCTTGTCCACCCGCACGAATTAATTCCTAGACCAAATACTAAACCATATGTGGAGTAGATTCGTATACAGTTATCGACATTCATGAATATTCATGAGTGTGTACTTTTCTGACATTTTAGCACTTGGTAATGCACGTTTTAAAAAAACGGATACACCCTTTTTCCCCGCATACTAATGACACATAATGTATGCAGGTGCGGCCGGAGGTAACATGACATATAATAAATTGGTTTCCAGTCAAAAGAAATGTTAATTGGACAAGCAAAATACAGAAAAAACCTTTCGGAAATAAAATATGCAGATCACACACGTAGAACAAGGTAATTCATTAATATTCAGCACATGTAACGCGGCAGCTGCTGCTGGAGAATTTTCTAGAAATTTGGATCGTTGGAATTAGTGAAAGAACGTACTGGAAACTTCCAGATCTTTTTCTAAGCTTATTATTGTTGGAATAGGGGAAAGAACACACTCGAAACTTCTGGAAAGGTTTCTTGTAGTATACTTGTTTACTTTTTTTATATGGGAAAGGGACATATTGTAATTGTTGGAAGTATAAGGGGACGGAACTGTTTGGTTTTAATCGAGAATTGATTGCGGATTTTCCGGCATTGAAAAATGATATGACTCGGTGTACTTTTATGGAATTATAACTTGACTAAGATATAGTATAATGTAATATGTAGGGAATCAACATTAATGATTGCACCGGGACTCGAATGAGTATTCTCCCACGTGGAGAACCGTACGCTAAATTTTATGCTTGAAGTGTGAACTTGTTACTTATATGTAGCTATGAATTGTGTATAACATAACAGGTATATATAAATTATATTGTACAGAAAGTCAACAGAATGCACCCTGGGAATCGAACCAGGACTCTTCCACGTGAAAAGCCATACGACAAACATTTTGCTTAGCAGATGTTGTTACTTATATATAGCTATGAATTGTGTATAACATAACAGGTATATATAAATTATATTGTACAGAAAGTCAACAGAATGCACCCTGGGAATCGAACCAGGACTCTTCCACGTGAAAAGCCGTACGACAAACATTTTGCTTAGCAGATGTTGTTACTTATATGTAGCTATGAATTGTGTATGACATAACAGGTATATATAAATTATATTGTACAGAAAGTTAGCAGAATGCGCTTCCGGGAATCGAACCAGGACTCTTCCACGTGAAAAGCCGTACGACAAACATTTTTTCTTAGCAGATGTTGTTACTTATATGTAGCTATGAATTGTGTAAGACATAACACGTATATATAAATTATATTGTACAGAAAGTTAGCAGAATGCGCCCCCGCGAATCGAGCCAGGGCTCTTAAACGTGAAAAGCCGTACGACAAACATTTTGCTTAGCAGATGTTGTTACTTATACATAACTATGAATTGTGTAAGACGTATAACCGGTATTTAGAAAGTATATGGTAAGAATTATTATTATTATTATTATTATTATTGTAAACTTGTGTTTTGTTTCATAAACGCTAGTGTAACAATGAGGTTATATGGCGACAGAACGTTTAACGTTACCGCAGATTGAACTTAAAGGTTTTTCATGTTGAAAGCTAAGGCAAAAGAGACCCGAGACTGTTTGAACATATTACCCAGGATGAAATGTAGTAGTGAAGTTAAAAGGGAAACTTTAAACTTATAGTTTGTAATTGGAAATCGTAATACAGCAAATAATTAATTTTTAATTCTTTTATTGTTTTAGGTGGTGAAGGAAATAAAAAAATTAAATAGAAACAGTGGAGAACAAACCTTATTTTCCTGAATTGTTTGTTGTTGAAATATAGCGGAGGTTTTTTAGTGAAAAGGAGTTATAGATTGGTCTTAAAATATGGATTCACTGAAACCGTTGGATCTTAGTTGTATGAAATATTGAAAATATTGGATAATGTGTGATATGAATATTGAATACTGAAATATCGACATAAAAGTTATAAGTGTTACATCCAACGAATATACTGGCTAGACTAAAGGAGACGGTGATGATCAGAAATTAATGAATATGGTGGAATGAAGAAAGTGGGAAGAAGCAGGAGAACTACGACAAAAACCCACGCACATAGTGTTTGTGCACCAAAAAGCTAACTTGAAACAAGCTGGGATCGAACCAAGGACCCCATGCACCAGAGGTGAACACTGTATTGCGTACCCACCATAGCTTTTTCTATGTATTATATTTGGATGAATAAAAGTGCGCATGTATAAGTTGGTGGAACGAGAATGTAGGTGGAAACGGGAGAACTTCACACACAATGTTTAAACTAGAAAATACACTTTGATTGAGGGAAAGCATTTTGTTTTAGAAGTGACTTTTTATGATCAGCGCTATTTAATGTTTATGAACGAGGAAAGAAACTGTAGCAGTTATTGGAGAATTATACTTTTGAAACTCTTTATACAAAATTATGTGTTTATATAACTTCATACATACTACTAAAGAAGATATATGATGTACATTAAGGATGATTTTGACATTATTTGAACAGTGTAGATAACGACTCTTAAGGCAATACAAGAGACGGACAATTATTTGACAGCGCAGATTGTGATAGTAATGGTGTGCTTGGTTTATTAGGATTAGTCATATGCAGATGGAAACAATTGCTTTAAATAAGAGATAGCACTTTGAACGTATAGTTTGGTTAAAAGTGCTTTACTTTAGAACTCATAACATTAAGTACAAGGTAACCAACACCATTGGCGATAACTATTAGCAGGACTGTGAGCGATGGGAATTAGCGTGTTGGAGAGACAGATACATTTTGCGTACATAATAATAATGAGTATGAATATTTGACTTTGGCACCTAGAAGATTATGCAACCGACAAGTTAAAAATGTTTTGAGGATTGCATATAATATTTACAGACAGTCTAATACGATTTTGTATTTTATTTGAAGTGTGATGAATGTTTGTTGAACTAAAAAAGGGTATTTTATTTATAGCTCTTGTTTGTAAGTTAGAAAAACAAGAAAATATTCTTGTAATGGTGTTACGACCGCCAGAAACGAAATAATAGCTAACATGTCCTTTTTACAGTTGAAATAGATTTCTGTCAATTTAAACTTTAATAAAAACTAGTCTGAATTTCGACAATTTTAAACTTTGTTGTAATTGTTACAATTGCATAAGAAAATAGTATTTTAATGTTTTAGTTGTCTGCTTATACAGAGCAGATATATTTGTGAGTGAATACATGACATACAGTTATAACATATCAGAAGTGATGTACTCCCGAAATTAGATCTTCCTAAACCTTAAAGAGATTATATTGTGCAGTTTTCACTTATTGAGTTAAATTTGGTAATTTAAGACGAACTGTGGTTTTGCTTTTTACCCACTGCAGTTGTATTGGATTGAAATACTGAACTTACTATATCTGGATTTTTAGTTACTGTTTTACTGTTTTACTGGTTTTGTATGGTTGCGAAACATGGTCACTTACTCTGAGGGAATAACATAGACTGAAAGTATTTGAGAACAGGATCCTGAGAAGAATATTCGGACCCAAGAGGAACGGGAATGAGGAATTGCGGGAACTTTATAACGAGGAACTACATAGTTTATACGGTTTACCCAACATTGTTAGAGTCGTCAAGTCTAGGAGGCTTAGGGGGCAGGTCATGTAGCTAGAATGGAAGAAAGTAGAAACGCTTTCAAAGTCTTGACTGGAAGACCCATAGGAAAACGACCATTAGGAAGACGTAGGCGCAGATGGGAGGATAATATTAAGATGGATCTCGCAGAGATACGAATAAAAAGTAGAAACTGGATGCAATTAGCTAAGGATAGAAATCAGTGGAGAGCTTTTGTGAACGCGGCACTGAACCTGCGGGTTCTATAGGCGATAGAGTTAGTTAGTTTACTGGTTTTATGAATGATTTGGGAGGGCTGTTGTTTAAATTGGAATTTGAACCATTACTAATGCTTGTAACGAGAAACTATACATATCTATTGGGAAGTGTGGACTTTCTTTTACGCAGATGAGAAGTAGCCTGTGTGTAAGACAGCAATACGAAAACGAATATTTGCACAACGAATTGAATTACTATTGCTTACAACAAGATTTATTTTAACTGTACCTGGGACTTTTGATTGATAAGTAAATTAGTAAATTATATTTTAAGCGGTGTTGAGATTTATTTTGTATTAGGTTATCGACTACTGTTTGGATTATTTTTAATTTATGTTTTATATAACAACAAGGTTATAAAGAACAATATAACAGTAATATGGGTTTTGAACCACAATAGGGATAAATTTAATGCAGTTGCTGTGTACATGAACTGTTATGGAACATTAATCACTTAGTATATAGCATTTTTATATTATTGTAACTGCAAGAGAACTGTATTATAAGACTACCTAACACATGTAAATAATAGTTAGAGCTAAAATACTGAGTTACTGGCAACTGAATTGTCAGTGAGAGTAATGTATTTTTAAAGAAATAAACTGATATTAGAAAAAAATAATCTTAGTTGTTTGTATGCTATATGAAGAAACTAGTGTTTAAGAAACAGTGCATTAAAAGAAAAAATAATTGTTTTCGAAGAATATGGTAGGAGACTGAAAATATTTAATACTTTGTTTTAGATTTTAGAGACATTACCAACGTAAGTAAATGATGAACTATTGTCGATTGAACGGGAATCACTGAGGTTGATACCTTGTGTTTAGTTTATGATATGAAGACTTTAACATTCTTGTTTACAGTTACTTTTAAATGAAAACAACATATAATCTTGTATGCAGAATGGATTGAATTAAGGGCATACTTACGCGAGGGATTCATTGGATGCGGACCACATTTAAAACTTTATAACCCAACAAACATTTCAACACTTTGTTAAGAGAATTATGGTTGCAGTAGGAGAGAAATGTGTGATATACTGTAGAAAACTCGATGTTACAGTACCCTTGTACTCTTTATGTCTTATAAAAAGAAGTTAGTGTACTCTTTTGCTGAGGACAATATTGTAAAATTACGTGTCGTTTAATTGCAACTAGAATAATGTTACTTTAATAATGCTTAAACGCAGTCACTGTTAGTGCAGAATCCACCCTCCAACAATTTTCAGGATGTGCAGACCCTTACTTGGTATATGATTTAAAAAGAATAAACATTGTACGGTAACCTCTTGAAACTTGTAGACCCACAGTGAAGTATAGTCGGATATGGGGGAGGGCACGGTGACTCAGTGGTAGAAGAGATTTTGATGTTTGTGATTTAAAAACCGAGCAAGTGAACTTTGTGGTGGACATCTCTTTTCTCCTGGTACTTCCATTTCCTACATTTATTTATTGGCTTAAATAGCTTATCCGATCTTTCTCTTTTGTAATAGAATCATTGCAAGGCTATGATCATACCTTATAATTATTATTAAATAATCCTTATTGAAGGTTTAATTTACTTCATGATTTCTTTGGAACAATAAATTTTTTTTGCTTGAGATGGATTGTTTTCTCAGGGAGGAAATGTTAGAATCATGAGAACTTGCTTACATGCTGTGTGCCAAACATAATAAGCCCTTGGCGGGCTAAGATCGAACCATGGACCCATCACGCGCCAGAGGTGAACGATTTGAAGACGATGAAGAATATTTTATAATCCCACAGTAGTATTAATAATTGTTTGAGATTCTTAGTATACTATGTGATACACAGGTTACACGAATTTTATTTTGTTCTTTTTGAACTAATGTTTAAGAGGACCAGAAGGATAGATTTCAAGAACCACCTATGGTTCAAGGATTACAGTTTTAAATTTTACAGCTTTATACACATGCATTCAAAATTATATGGCCATTAGATGGTTGTATAAGATTCTTGTTGGACTTGATTTGATTTGAGTTTAACGTTTCTTTTCATCAGCGAAGCTATATGAGACGTGGACCTATTGATTAACGTGGAATCCGAACCACATGAGCTCCCGCCGGGAATCGAACCTGGGTAGACTTTTGTTGGAATAAATGTTTTCGCTGGAACCTTTTTTTAAAATTTAATGTAAAACTTTAAACATAATGAAGAAAATAAGAACATACTGAGGTGAAATAAACTTGAAAACTTCCACCGTGCAAAAGAATTAAGGAAAACAGCCTCTGTTTTCAAGCTGAGACTATCCATGGTTGAGATTGACCACCAAATATAACGATTATTTTTCTCAGATGATGAGTTTGTATGCTTATGCCAGTAGCTAAAACTGGAAAAAGTGAACCAGGTAGTGTTTGCAAAATGTATCTCCTCACGTCCAAGTCTATCAATTCGCTGACGACACAGCATTTCTAACAACGGCTCGTACTATCCAACGTATCAACAGACTAATGCAGCCAGCCATCAACACATTTGTCCACTGGTGTGACTTAATCTCAGAACATGTGCAATTGTGATGGACAAAAATTCCATGGGTAGTGGGGCTGGTGAACAACAACAACAACTTCACGAAACATCTGTTGGTATTAAAATTAACGATACATGAACTTTCAAAAGACGAAATGTTTATTTATCTGGACTGTTAATACTTTTTTGAAATTTCATCGGTACAAGCATTCAACTTAAACTATAATAAACGAACGAACTATCTAGTTGCATTATAGGAGGGCGATACAGGTGTGGATGAAAAGTTTATGTATTGATTTTGAATACGAGTTGTGTGCGAGTAATTCAATTTTATTTAACTTTTAATATTAGAGATTATTTTATACGACCATTTAATATTTTATTATTTCTTATACATATTCGCTTTCATCATTTGTCCATTGTAATGTTAGTAGAAAAAATGTTTTATTTCACAACATGAGCACGAAAACCTACAAGAAAAATATTAGACAACACTCATAATTATCACTGTACGGAATACTTCTTTAAATGGAAACAGTTTGATCCATTGGTAGAGTGCACCCATCTGACACGAAGATCCCTAGTTCAATCCCACGACCGTGACAATTTGTGATGGACAACACTCTGTGGATATTCTCGGGGTTCTCCATTTCCTACCACTTTCTTCATATTCAACATTTTTACAATCATTAACCATTCAACGTTGCCTACTTGTAAAATGTCTCGAGTAGATGAGTATATAAGACTCATGCCAGAACAAAATGTTTTCTCTTTGCTCTCAAGCCAGAAAAAAAGCAGAAACTCATATCTACTTGCCAGAATAAGTGTTTTCGCTTTGCTCTCAAGCAAGAAAAGAAGAAACACGTATCCACGAAACTTGTGAAATTTGGCGAGTAGCAACTCGAGAAATTTCACTTCGTGGATACGTGTTTCTTCTTTTCTTGCTTGAGAGCAAAGCGAAAACACTTATTCTGGCAAGTAGATATGAGTTTCTACTTTTTTTCTGGCTTGAGAGCAAAGAGAAAACATTTTGTTCTGGCATGAGTCTTATATACTCATCTACTCGAGACATTTTACAAGTAGGCAACGTTGAATGGTTAATGATTGTAAAAATGTTGAATATGAAGAAAGTGGTAGGAAATGGAGAACCCCGAGAATATCCACAGAGTGTTGTCCATCACAAATTGTCACGGTCGTGGGATTGAACTAGGGATCTTCGTGTCAGATGGGTGCACTCTACCAATGGATCAAACTGTTTCCATTTAAAGAAGTATTCCGTACAGTGATAATTATGAGTGTTGTCTAATATTTTTCTTGTAGGTTTTCGTGCTCATGTTGTGAAATAAAACATTTTTTCTACTAACATTACAATGGACAAATGATGAAAGCGAATATGTATAAGAAATAATAAAATATTAAATGGTCGTATAAAATAATCTCTAATATTAAAAGTTAAATAAAATTGAATTACTCGCACACAACTCGTATTCAAAATCAATACATAAACTTTTCATCCACACCTGTATCGCCCTCCTATAATGCAACTAGATAGTTCGTTCGTTTATTATAGTTTAAGTTGAATGCTTGTACCGATGAAATTTCAAAAAAGTATTAACAGTCCAGATAAATAAACATTTCGTCTTTTGAAAGTTCATGTATCGTTAATTTTAATACCAACAGATGTTTCGTGAAGTTGTTGTTGTTGTTCACCAGCCCCACTACCCATGGAATTTTTGTCCATCACAATTGCACATGTTCTGAGATTAAGTCACACCAGTGGACAAATGTGTTGATGGCTGGCTGCATTAGTCTGTTGATACGTTGGATAGTACGAGCCGTTGTTAGAAATGCTGTGTCGTCAGCGAATTGATAGACTTGGACGTGAGGAGATACATTTTGCAAACACTACCTGGTTCACTTTTTCCAGTTTTAGCTACTGGCATAAGCATACAAACTCATCATCTGAGAAAAATAATCGTTATATTTGGTGGTCAATCTCAACCATGGATAGTCTCAGCTTGAAAACAGAGGCTGTTTTCCTTAATTCTTTTGCACGGTGGAAGTTTTCAAGTTTATTTCACCTCAGTATGTTCTTATTTTCTTCATTATGTTTAAAGTTTTACATTAAATTTTAAAAAAAAGGTTCCAGCGAAAACATTTATTCCAACAAAAGTCTACCCAGGTTCGATTCCCGGCGGGAGCTCATGTGGTTCGGATTCCACGTTAATCAATAGGTCCACGTCTCATATAGCTTCGCTGATGAAAAGAAACGTTAAACTCAAATCAAATCAAGTCCAACAAGAATCTTATACAACCATCTAATGGCCATATAATTTTGAATGCATGTGTATAAAGCTGTAAAATTTAAAACTGTAATCCTTGAACCATAGGTGGTTCTTGAAATCTATCCTTCTGGTCCTCTTAAACATTAGTTCAAAAAGAACAAAATAAAATTCGTGTAACCTGTGTATCACATAGTATACTAAGAATCTCAAACAATTATTAATACTACTGTGGGATTATAAAATATTCTTCATCGTCTTCAAATCGTTCACCTCTGGCGCGTGATGGGTCCATGGTTCGATCTTAGCCCGCCAAGGGCTTATTATGTTTGGCACACAGCATGTAAGCAAGTTCTCATGATTCTAACATTTCCTCCCTGAGAAAACAATCCATCTCAAGCAAAAAAAATTTATTGTTCCAAAGAAATCATGAAGTAAATTAAACCTTCAATAAGGATTATTTAATAATAATTATAAGGTATGATCATAGCCTTGCAATGATTCTATTACAAAAGAGAAAGATCGGATAAGCTATTTAAGCCAATAAATAAATGTAGGAAATGGAAGTACCAGGAGAAAAGAGATGTCCACCACAAAGTTCACTTGCTCGGTTTTTAAATCACAAACATCAAAATCTCTTCTACCACTGAGTCACCGTGCCCTCCCCCATATCCGACTATACTTCACTGTGGGTCTACAAGTTTCAAGAGGTTACCGTACAATGTTTATTCTTTTTAAATCATATACCAAGTAAGGGTCTGCACATCCTGAAAATTGTTGGAGGGTGGATTCTGCACTAACAGTGACTGCGTTTAAGCATTATTAAAGTAACATTATTCTAGTTGCAATTAAACGACACGTAATTTTACAATATTGTCCTCAGCAAAAGAGTACACTAACTTCTTTTTATAAGACATAAAGAGTACAAGGGTACTGTAACATCGAGTTTTCTACAGTATATCACACATTTCTCTCCTACTGCAACCATAATTCTCTTAACAAAGTGTTGAAATGTTTGTTGGGTTATAAAGTTTTAAATGTGGTCCGCATCCAATGAATCCCTCGCGTAAGTATGCCCTTAATTCAATCCATTCTGCATACAAGATTATATGTTGTTTTCATTTAAAAGTAACTGTAAACAAGAATGTTAAAGTCTTCATATCATAAACTAAACACAAGGTATCAACCTCAGTGATTCCCGTTCAATCGACAATAGTTCATCATTTACTTACGTTGGTAATGTCTCTAAAATCTAAAACAAAGTATTAAATATTTTCAGTCTCCTACCATATTCTTCGAAAACAATTATTTTTTCTTTTAATGCACTGTTTCTTAAACACTAGTTTCTTCATATAGCATACAAACAACTAAGATTATTTTTTTCTAATATCAGTTTATTTCTTTAAAAATACATTACTCTCACTGACAATTCAGTTGCCAGTAACTCAGTATTTTAGCTCTAACTATTATTTACATGTGTTAGGTAGTCTTATAATACAGTTCTCTTGCAGTTACAATAATATAAAAATGCTATATACTAAGTGATTAATGTTCCATAACAGTTCATGTACACAGCAACTGCATTAAATTTATCCCTATTGTGGTTCAAAACCCATATTACTGTTATATTGTTCTTTATAACCTTGTTGTTATATAAAACATAAATTAAAAATAATCCAAACAGTAGTCGATAACCTAATACAAAATAAATCTCAACACCGCTTAAAATATAATTTACTAATTTACTTATCAATCAAAAGTCCCAGGTACAGTTAAAATAAATCTTGTTGTAAGCAATAGTAATTCAATTCGTTGTGCAAATATTCGTTTTCGTATTGCTGTCTTACACACAGGCTACTTCTCATCTGCGTAAAAGAAAGTCCACACTTCCCAATAGATATGTATAGTTTCTCGTTACAAGCATTAGTAATGGTTCAAATTCCAATTTAAACAACAGCCCTCCCAAATCATTCATAAAACCAGTAAACTAACTAACTCTATCGCCTATAGAACCCGCAGGTTCAGTGCCGCGTTCACAAAAGCTCTCCACTGATTTCTATCCTTAGCTAATTGCATCCAGTTTCTACTTTTTATTCGTATCTCTGCGAGATCCATCTTAATATTATCCTCCCATCTGCGCCTACGTCTTCCTAATGGTCGTTTTCCTATGGGTCTTCCAGTCAAGACTTTGAAAGCGTTTCTACTTTCTTCCATTCTAGCTACATGACCTGCCCCCTAAGCCTCCTAGACTTGACGACTCTAACAATGTTGGGTAAACCGTATAAACTATGTAGTTCCTCGTTATAAAGTTCCCGCAATTCCTCATTCCCGTTCCTCTTGGGTCCGAATATTCTTCTCAGGATCCTGTTCTCAAATACTTTCAGTCTATGTTATTCCCTCAGAGTAAGTGACCATGTTTCGCAACCATACAAAACCAGTAAAACAGTAAAACAGTAACTAAAAATCCAGATATAGTAAGTTCAGTATTTCAATCCAATACAACTGCAGTGGGTAAAAAGCAAAACCACAGTTCGTCTTAAATTACCAAATTTAACTCAATAAGTGAAAACTGCACAATATAATCTCTTTAAGGTTTAGGAAGATCTAATTTCGGGAGTACATCACTTCTGATATGTTATAACTGTATGTCATGTATTCACTCACAAATATATCTGCTCTGTATAAGCAGACAACTAAAACATTAAAATACTATTTTCTTATGCAATTGTAACAATTACAACAAAGTTTAAAATTGTCGAAATTCAGACTAGTTTTTATTAAAGTTTAAATTGACAGA
Organism: Thermobia domestica; assembly: GCF_964235325.1. Lineage (NCBI taxonomy): Eukaryota > Metazoa > Arthropoda > Insecta > Zygentoma > Lepismatidae > Thermobia > Thermobia domestica. The sequence continues at coordinate 269,885,174 of NC_137459.1, read as the reverse complement.
AATCTATTTCAACTGTAAAAAGGACATGTTAGCTATTATTTCGTTTCTGGCGGTCGTAACACCATTACAAGAATATTTTCTTGTTTTTCTAACTTACAAACAAGAGCTATAAATAAAATACCCTTTTTTAGTTCAACAAACATTCATCACACTTCAAATAAAATACAAAATCGTATTAGACTGTCTGTAAATATTATATGCAATCCTCAAAACATTTTTAACTTGTCGGTTGCATAATCTTCTAGGTGCCAAAGTCAAATATTCATACTCATTATTATTATGTACGCAAAATGTATCTGTCTCTCCAACACGCTAATTCCCATCGCTCACAGTCCTGCTAATAGTTATCGCCAATGGTGTTGGTTACCTTGTACTTAATGTTATGAGTTCTAAAGTAAAGCACTTTTAACCAAACTATACGTTCAAAGTGCTATCTCTTATTTAAAGCAATTGTTTCCATCTGCATATGACTAATCCTAATAAACCAAGCACACCATTACTATCACAATCTGCGCTGTCAAATAATTGTCCGTCTCTTGTATTGCCTTAAGAGTCGTTATCTACACTGTTCAAATAATGTCAAAATCATCCTTAATGTACATCATATATCTTCTTTAGTAGTATGTATGAAGTTATATAAACACATAATTTTGTATAAAGAGTTTCAAAAGTATAATTCTCCAATAACTGCTACAGTTTCTTTCCTCGTTCATAAACATTAAATAGCGCTGATCATAAAAAGTCACTTCTAAAACAAAATGCTTTCCCTCAATCAAAGTGTATTTTCTAGTTTAAACATTGTGTGTGAAGTTCTCCCGTTTCCACCTACATTCTCGTTCCACCAACTTATACATGCGCACTTTTATTCATCCAAATATAATACATAGAAAAAGCTATGGTGGGTACGCAATACAGTGTTCACCTCTGGTGCATGGGGTCCTTGGTTCGATCCCAGCTTGTTTCAAGTTAGCTTTTTGGTGCACAAACACTATGTGCGTGGGTTTTTGTCGTAGTTCTCCTGCTTCTTCCCACTTTCTTCATTCCACCATATTCATTAATTTCTGATCATCACCGTCTCCTTTAGTCTAGCCAGTATATTCGTTGGATGTAACACTTATAACTTTTATGTCGATATTTCAGTATTCAATATTCATATCACACATTATCCAATATTTTCAATATTTCATACAACTAAGATCCAACGGTTTCAGTGAATCCATATTTTAAGACCAATCTATAACTCCTTTTCACTAAAAAACCTCCGCTATATTTCAACAACAAACAATTCAGGAAAATAAGGTTTGTTCTCCACTGTTTCTATTTAATTTTTTTATTTCCTTCACCACCTAAAACAATAAAAGAATTAAAAATTAATTATTTGCTGTATTACGATTTCCAATTACAAACTATAAGTTTAAAGTTTCCCTTTTAACTTCACTACTACATTTCATCCTGGGTAATATGTTCAAACAGTCTCGGGTCTCTTTTGCCTTAGCTTTCAACATGAAAAACCTTTAAGTTCAATCTGCGGTAACGTTAAACGTTCTGTCGCCATATAACCTCATTGTTACACTAGCGTTTATGAAACAAAACACAAGTTTACAATAATAATAATAATAATAATAATAATTCTTACCATATACTTTCTAAATACCGGTTATACGTCTTACACAATTCATAGTTATGTATAAGTAACAACATCTGCTAAGCAAAATGTTTGTCGTACGGCTTTTCACGTTTAAGAGCCCTGGCTCGATTCGCGGGGGCGCATTCTGCTAACTTTCTGTACAATATAATTTATATATACGTGTTATGTCTTACACAATTCATAGCTACATATAAGTAACAACATCTGCTAAGAAAAAATGTTTGTCGTACGGCTTTTCACGTGGAAGAGTCCTGGTTCGATTCCCGGAAGCGCATTCTGCTAACTTTCTGTACAATATAATTTATATATACCTGTTATGTCATACACAATTCATAGCTACATATAAGTAACAACATCTGCTAAGCAAAATGTTTGTCGTACGGCTTTTCACGTGGAAGAGTCCTGGTTCGATTCCCAGGGTGCATTCTGTTGACTTTCTGTACAATATAATTTATATATACCTGTTATGTTATACACAATTCATAGCTATATATAAGTAACAACATCTGCTAAGCAAAATGTTTGTCGTATGGCTTTTCACGTGGAAGAGTCCTGGTTCGATTCCCAGGGTGCATTCTGTTGACTTTCTGTACAATATAATTTATATATACCTGTTATGTTATACACAATTCATAGCTACATATAAGTAACAAGTTCACACTTCAAGCATAAAATTTAGCGTACGGTTCTCCACGTGGGAGAATACTCATTCGAGTCCCGGTGCAATCATTAATGTTGATTCCCTACATATTACATTATACTATATCTTAGTCAAGTTATAATTCCATAAAAGTACACCGAGTCATATCATTTTTCAATGCCGGAAAATCCGCAATCAATTCTCGATTAAAACCAAACAGTTCCGTCCCCTTATACTTCCAACAATTACAATATGTCCCTTTCCCATATAAAAAAAGTAAACAAGTATACTACAAGAAACCTTTCCAGAAGTTTCGAGTGTGTTCTTTCCCCTATTCCAACAATAATAAGCTTAGAAAAAGATCTGGAAGTTTCCAGTACGTTCTTTCACTAATTCCAACGATCCAAATTTCTAGAAAATTCTCCAGCAGCAGCTGCCGCGTTACATGTGCTGAATATTAATGAATTACCTTGTTCTACGTGTGTGATCTGCATATTTTATTTCCGAAAGGTTTTTTCTGTATTTTGCTTGTCCAATTAACATTTCTTTTGACTGGAAACCAATTTATTATATGTCATGTTACCTCCGGCCGCACCTGCATACATTATGTGTCATTAGTATGCGGGGAAAAAGGGTGTATCCGTTTTTTTAAAACGTGCATTACCAAGTGCTAAAATGTCAGAAAAGTACACACTCATGAATATTCATGAATGTCGATAACTGTATACGAATCTACTATGTGGCTGTGTAGTGTACAAGTTGTAGGGAAATATACACCCTAAATATAATTAAGTCTTAATTTCCTGTTTCCGCTAAAATCTCCATAGTTATCTCATACGCATACGCATAATATGTGTACGTGTAATATGTCCACGACACTTAATTAAACTCTTTCTCTCTCTCTCTCTCTCTCTCTCTCTATATATATATATATATATATATATATATATATATGACTTGAAGGCAATAATGTACCATTAAGAAGTGTACAAGAAGGCACAAGGTTGAACATACTTCTAGCTTAACTGAACTTAAGAAAATATACCAATTAATTAATATTTGTTTCTGAGTCAACAAAATTAAAGAAGTATGAGCGTTGTGGATAATGTCCTAGTGTGCCAAGTGTGAAGTAATACTTTGTGAAGACTAAGAGGGATGTGATTGGATCAATAGTGTTTGCTGGTTCTATAAGCCAAGCATCGTTGATACCTCAGCTCGGAATATAAGAAACGAAGGATGTATAATTATGTTTTCAATGACAAGTTGAAGGATCATGTATGTGACTACCCTTTAAATGATGATATCTTGTCCTCATGACCAGAGTGACACGACAGTGTCGTCAACTGCATTAGCTTGACAATAGAGCATGCTAAAGTGAGTGTACTTGTATCCATCAACTTTTCGCATGAACACCGTCGCTTACGTGCTGAGTGGCAAACGATTATATTTTCAATTTATTTTAGATTTCCGATCTATGCTATGAATAAGTGTCGGAAGTCTTATGCGACAGCCGTGTTCGTCCGTCCGTCTGTTGGCAGGTGTCAGAGCAAAAAAAAAAAAAAAAAACAAAAAACTGTAAGATGCATCAATATGTGTCATTCTGCATTTGATTCAACGTCCCAGAAATATATAGCATCTCCTCCGTTAACTCTCTATTGAAATCAGAAGTGGTTTAAATGTGACTTTTCCGATTTCAAAGTTTAAATATAATGTGTAACCGTAACATAGAACAATAAGCTGTTTTCCACAAACAATTAAAGTCTTGAGGCAGCATATCATGACCATCCACAACACTCTACCGAAATCATAAGTAGTTCAAATTTACTATTATTTCTGGTTTCAATACTAAATTCCACATATCAAAAACGATAAGAGATACTGACATGCATTGTTTCACAATCAATTCCGCGTGCATTACCTCCATTAACCATGTGTTCAAACATAAAGTGGTTCAAATTAGCATATAATATAAAATGTACTATATAGCATAAGCGGTTTTAGGCAATAAATTCAGGGTCTTGAGAGATCATATGATCACAACCCGCAACACTTTGCAGACATGGTAGTGGCTGAAAGTTACTACTACATCTGGTTTCAATACTGATTTCAATAGAGCAAAAAAAAAAAAAAAAGTAAGATATATCGAGATTTGGTCTTTGTAATCAAATCAGCTTCCCAAGATAAAAATATTACATCTTCCCAATTAACCCTCAACTCAAACCGGAAGTGGTTCAGTTTAACCTTTCCGTGTTTAACATGTTTTGCCATAGAACGAAAATGATAACAAATACCGACGAGATGTTTTCTGCAATCTATTCAGGATGTGAAGGTAACATAGAGTCACAACCCACAAAACTCTACCGAAACTGGAAGTCGTTAAAATTTACTACTACTTGCGGTTTCAATACTGATTTCCATAGAGCAAAAAACTATATATCTGGATTATTATTATTTGCAATCGATTTATTTTCTCAAGAGTGGGTTCTATCTCCCCCCTAACCTTCAATTCGACTGGAATTGTTTTAAAGTAGCAATTTCCGGTCTCAACGTTTTTATCGTCATAGAGCAGAAACAGTAACGGTTTTCGAGTAATGGCATTTTGATGTGGATTCAGTATCCGTTGAACACGACTTATCTTTGACCCAATGGCTATAAATATGCTATTCGAGTTTGAGTATTTAATTCACATGGTTATCTACCGTAGTTTTACGCTGTGAAACGACTCTAATTTGTCTATTCTTATTTTGATTTACTTAAATATTTTATGTTTGTTTGTTTTCTAATCTATTGACATAAGGTTTACTGAAACTTATGTTTGTTCCTTTGTTATTTTCCAGTAATACTCTGATGCATTATTTTTCAATTATGCATCGTTTTTCTTACGTGTCGTCTATTGCATGTTGGACGGTTACACATCAATGTAGATATGATAGTGATTTCGTAAACTTGATTTATAACTTTTGTGGTTAGCAGCACATTTGTTCGTAATTTGCTTTACTTTATCATAGCTGTATTTGCTCTTTTTTAACACTAGAAGCATCACAGGGGTCATTTTGACCCGTCTGGACGATTAATGTGTTATAATTTCTAAAGTTATGAAAATGTAGTCACTAGATTTCACGACTTTTTATTACTCTGCCAATGCTCTAACTTAAGTACGTTTTGATAGTTAAGAATATTTATATATGTCGCATTTTTTACATTTTACCTAGAAGCCTCACAGGGGTCATTTTGACCCTCATGCCTACAACACTGATTTTTGACAATTGCAAACATTTTGGTACTCACATATTTTTAACACACTAATTAGTATTACGTCTGCGACTGATATAATTCACTATATGGGTGTTCTAACTGGTTGTTGTTAGTGGGGTGCATGATGAGTGCTGAGAAAAAAAAACTTTCGTCGGAAGAAATATCACAAGAACTATAGGTAATTGATGGAATCGGCTCGGGTGCTGACTATAGTGATAAAAGTGGCGATGAAACATTGGTGATACCAGCATTGATGAATTATCTGATGATGAATGTGTTTCTGCGACTAATGAAGAATGTAGTGACAGTGGAAGCATGGAGAAATGAGACGGATGCTGAAAATTTTGAATTTTCCAGATATCAGACAGTTTTGGTCGAACAAACCTGTGCAAGTGTTTGCGGAAGGGCTAAACATCATAACGTGTTACGTAAAATGCAGGTCCAAACCCATACGCTCTTCGGCATGTCAAGGACACGGTTTCTAGTTCTTTCAGACTTATAATAGATGAAACTGTTATGCAACATATAAAGAAGTGTACGGAAGTCGAAGCTCAAAGAGTTTTGAAGGACCCAACTTGGTCAGTTTCACTTCAACAGTTAGATGCCTTCATAGGATTGTTATATCTTCGCGGCGCTTTAGGAATGAAGGGGATTCGCATAAAGATCTTTTGGTCAAAGAAATGGGGACCACAAGTTTTCAGTGATGCAATGTCAGGAAGAAGATTTAGAGAAATTACGCGGTTTGTGAGATTTGATATAAAAAGTACTAGGATAGAAAAGTATCAATCTGACAAGTTTTGTATGATTTCTACGGTTTGAAAAGCTTTTACTGGAAACTCTCAAAAGTGCTAAAATCCAGAACTTTATTGTGCGGTTGATGAACAACTGTTTCCAAGGAGGAGGCGGTGCAAAATTCACAGTTCATGGGCGACAAACCAAACAAATATTGCGTAAAATTCTGGATGCTAGTGGAAGTGGAACACAAATACATAATAAATGGCTTCCCATATTTAGGAAAGGATGATGAACGACCACAAATACACAGCTTGGTGAATTTGTTGTATAGAAGCTTGTGAGACCTTTCGCAGAGTCCGGATTGAATGTCACATGTGACAACTTTTTCACATCCCTATGCATCCTCGTAATCTCAAGAAAAATATCAGTTTGGTAGAAACTATCCGTAACAACAGGAGAGCAGTTCCAGATTCAGTTTAAAAAAGTCGAGGGAAAGCACCTATACAGTACAACTGTACTGAAAACTGAAGATGATATCACGCTCACGGCATATCTTTGTAAGAACAAAAATGTCCTTCTTTTGAGTAGCCTTCACTCTCGTGTTGACATCAATATCAATCAAAGAAGGAAAAACCTGAAACAATTTTATTTCGCAATAAGCAAAAGGTTGGAGTTGATGTAATCGACCAGATGGCAGGGAAGTACTCCGTGAAAGCTGCGAGTAGAAGATGGCCAGTATAGATTTTCTATAACATCCTTGATTTGGCAGCTATAAATGCTTTCTTCCTCTACAAGCTGGTAATGAGGAAAAAGATCACTCGCCATCAATTTATTTTGGCATTAAGAGAGGAACTGCGTTCGGAAGTGCAGTCACTAAATGAGGACGTTAATCGTACCGAACAGTGTGTACCTGGATTGCTTCAAACAACCAAGCGGAAGAGATGTCAAGTTTCTGAGTGCAATGGAAACAAGACAAAAGATCAATGTTTCCACTGTAAGAGGCACGTCTGTGGATCCTGTACAAATATCACCAAAAAGTCCGTTGTTTCTTTAAAATGTGATGAGTAGGCATGTAGGCCTAGATTTGAACGTTATAAAGCATGCCTACTTGTAAAGAAATTAATCTTGTAATTCATTTGTTATTATATTTTAATTCCTATTTTGTATGATGTTTGAAGGGAAAATAAGAAAATTTACAGTAACAATAAGTAGTGTTTATTATATTAGCTGTATTATGTAACTTCAATTTAAATAATTTTTATAGATTACGAAATTTATAATATTAATTATTATTCACTAAGAACAATAACAAATGTAAAATAAAGAAAGAAAATAATGAAATTTGAATTTATCATTAACAAATACCCAACAATAAAACCAAAAGTATACAAAAAGTAAAGAGTAATAGTAATGTGTATATTTTTTTAGTAGGGGTCAAAATGACCCTTTGATGCTTCTAGTATAAGCAAGATTATGATGCTCCTAGTGTTAAAGAGTCAATCCGATGTCGAGTGGACTCTCAATTGTGTTCATCTATAATAAGAAAATTTGTCTAACAAGGTACATTCGCGAAGTGTCTTCTCGGAATTCGTGCAAAATTGATTCAAATGCAAAGTTCTTCGCGACCAAATGTGTATTTTACTAATTTTAGCGGCCCATACCGGGAATTTGCATATTTGTGGGCCTTCATATATCCGAAATTCAATCATGCACTACTATAATGCTCGGACACAAAATTGCTTTAGTTCCTTTAGATGTAACTAATATGAATGTCGGCATATGCAAAACAAATTGGATGAAGTGATGTTTCTCTCACACGTTACCCACCCCTACCGCCATCTTGTATCAGCCATATTTTTATTGAACTTTCTTCTTTTTTTTCAAATGGGAATAGGTGCAAGTGATATATCAAATTCATGTACAATTTTCTCGGAAATTCACATGTGTAGTAAATTTTAGCGTAGCTTGTACAGTTCTCGAGGTGTTCAATGTTACACAAAATCCCTCTAGGAAATTTGCGAACATACATTGCGGAGTAATATCAGTTACACTTACCTTTTTCATGTTGACAAATCAAAACAATTTCTAAATGGAAAAATACTGCAGGTACAAACAAACTATTTATAACATTGGTGTTGTAATCCTATCATATTCCTGTGATTGATTGTTATTACTTTCATGTTAAACTATAACAAGGAAGTATTGTATTACGCTCAAAATACCTAATGTAAATCCCGATAAGACCAGATTTGTGTGAAGACTTACTATTTCTGTATTGACATCTGTATGCATGTGCGTTCAGAGAATATTTCGTCAACGATAAATAATGTAAAAGATTACATATATGCACGGTTTCTTACACAACTTTCTATTGATTCAATATTCGTGTGTCCCTGACATTTAACATGGATTAACTTGCAAAAAAAACAAGTTCCGATAAAACTCATTACACCAATGAATTTCCGAGAAATTTGTACATGAATTTGATGTATCAGTTGCATTTATTTTCATTTGGAAAATCGAAATTTGAATCCAATATAGCAGATCCAAGTTCGCGGCGAGGTGGGTAACATGTGTGAGAGAAGTAGTACTTGATCAAATTTGTTTTGCGTGTGCATAAATTCATGTCTAAATGCTTATGCTTGTGCATAAATTCATAGTTACATCTAAAGAAACTAAAATCAATTTTGTGTACGAGCGTTATAGTACTGTATGATTGAATTTCGGATATATGGAGAGCAATAAATATGCACATTACCGGTATGGGCTGCTAAAATTAGTGCAATACACATTGAGTCCCGGAGAACTTTGCATTTCAATCAATTTTACACGAATCCCGAGAGGACACTTCGCGAATTTACCTTGTAAGTTCTTGTTTGTACCTTTCTCCCGCTTAATAGAATAGCACAACTTCAGTTGTGTTTGGTTTTAAAGTAAGAAATCACTTTTCATGCATTTTTTTTTCTAAAGAAATTCATTTGATTTTCTAGTCGTTGTAATGCGTGGTACATACATATATCGGTATGTTGCGCATATCAAATAGGGTGCATCCTCCAGACAATACTACAGGTGTGATGGCGCATCGTTTACGTGTAATAAATGTGAAATAAAAGCATAGTACCATTCGGGAATCCTTTGCCTTGACACACTTTGCTTTATCTTGAGTTTCGTTTATCGTTGAGAAAGAAAATTCCATAACCTGCGAACAAATTATATATATAATATTAAATATTTATTGTGTATGTGTTTGAGGTTAAATTCGTGTAGTTCAGTTATTAATCCATCATGCAATACACTATCAAAAATAGTTGTTTAATCCACGTTTCCTATCCCTCCTTTTTCTTTCTTCCCTGTTTGTATGCCATGCAGGATGAAAACCTGGAATGTGTGATCGCTGTTACAGTGTGGGAAAAAAATGAAGAAAAAAAATGGAACGCATTAAAATCAACGAAGTTAGTTGGCCTGATGGAGGAGACATGTGGAACAGGGACTTCAGAATGATTTACTCTGGAGCTGTAAACAGTACAGCAGGAGTCGTTTTTGCCTTGAATACGAGGATAGGACAGAACGTTATAGGCAGTTGGATATACAATGAAAGAATAGTAATGTTTAAAATAGCAACCGGACCGAGGAATATGACAATAATCCAAGTATGCATACCTACATAAAGCTACACATATGACGAAATAGACGAAACCTATGAGCAAAGACATAAAGACATTTTCATTCATTTCAAATAGAAGTGTTGATGGAAGTTGAAGATCAGGACAGTTTAATCATCATAGGTGGCTGCAGCACAGTAGTTGACGAAGACAAAGAAGACAATGTAATTGGCAATTTTGACCTAGGAGAAAGGAATGTGATAGGTACACGATTAGTTGAGTTCTGCAAAAGCCATACTTGGCTGTAACGAACACTCTCTTCAAACAATCATTAAGAAGATACACATGGACAAGAACAGTAACCAAATAAAGATATCACATATACTATATACTCTTCGGCAAGCATTTAGAAGTCAAGTAAAGAACAGTAGGTTACTCAGGAGCAGTCGTTGACTCAGACCGTAATTTAGTTTTGATGAAGAGCAAACTCCAACTAAAGAGGGAACAAGTGGCAGCACCAAACAAAAGATGTAACACAAGCTAAGAAGAGATAAAAACATGAAAGGTGAATCTGTAAATGCGACAGACAAAAGGACGTCTAAGGTAGCTTTAGCAGGTGATGAAATCAACTCGAAATGGGAAGCCGTGAAAGCAGAAATTACAAAGCTCCTGGCGAACACATAGAAAGAGAAACGACAACCGAATATAAACCTTGGATAACACCAGACATATTGGAGATGATGGAGCAAAGAAAACAGTTCAAGATAAACAAAGAATAGGAATACAGTAGGTGCAGAAATCACATCAACAGAGAATTAAAGAAGGTCAGCATAAACTGGATAAGCAACTTGTGCAAATAAATTTAGGAAAATACAGTCAAACGCAATATAGAAACGGCATATAGAAAGGTTAGAAAACAGTTCGGTGAGAAAAAAAGAAACGCTCAGACATTGTCATAGACAAGGACGGAACAACGCTAATAAAATAAGAGTAGACAACAAGAAGATGAAAGGAACTCCACAAAGGAGACAGAGTGAAGAAAGAAGAGATAAAGAAGAAGACGTCGATGAAAATGAATTAGCACCATCAATTTTACAATGCAATTAGACAATGCTTTGGAGAAAATGCAACATGGTAAAAACCCCAAGAATAGATCAAATAACAACGGAAGTGATTAAGAATCTCATAATAGCAACCAAGAAGAAACATATGTACATCTCGGAAGAAAAGTACCAAGAGATTTCGAGAAAAGCATATTAGTAGCTATATCAAAGAGGAAAGGCGCACAGAAATGCGAAGAACACAGAACGTTAAGTTTGCTTTCCCATGCATCAAAAATGCTGTGCAAAATTATTGCACAACGAATAGAAGGGAAAATGGAAGAACGGTTATCGGAGGACCAGTTTGGATTCAGGAGGAAAAGGGGAACAAGGCGAGCATTACTGAGTCTACGGTTGATCGTGAAACAGCACATCAGAATAAACAAAACAATTGTGATAGCATTTGTAGATATAGAGAAAGCTTTTGACAACGTAGATTGGAATATAATGTTCAGAGCATTGAAGAATCTGAAAGTGTATTTCAGAGACAAAATAATAATAATATACCAACTTTATAGGAACCAGGCAGCTGTTATAGGAAGAAATCAGAATGAAACAAGAATAAGTAAAGGCGTGGGGCAAGGACTTGGACTTTAATCTCTCCTGTTCAACGTCTATATAGAATATATGAAAGATTTTTTTATATATATATATATAAAAACGAGAAGGGCGTAAAAGAAAATGTCAGGTTTTCAGCATAGTAAGGTTTGATGATGATATGGAATTGATAGCGGAGAACAATGAGGACTTGCAGGAAGCACTTTCAGACTTGAACGACCAACTGAAAAAAAAATGCAAAATGAAGATAAATAAGAAGAAAACGAAAGTGATAAAGTGCACAAGAGCAGGACAGGAAGAGGCACACGTATGGCTAGATGAGAGAAAATCGAAGACGTTAAGACGTTCTCCTATTTAGGAGGTCTAATATCCCCGGACGGAAGAAGTGAAAAAGACGTTCCAGAATAGCGCAGGCTAATCAAGCATTCAAAAGGACAAGAGGACTACTAACATCAATAAATGTGTCGCTGGACGTTCGTACACGACTTATCAATACACTGGTATGGAGCGTGACGCTTTACGGATCAAAGAAAAGCTTAAAGCATTTGAAATGTTTCTTTGGCGCAGAATGCTGCGCATATCATGGACCGAAAAGGAAGGAATGAAGACGTAATAAGGAAGCTAATGAAGGACGAGAGATCATGAAGGTGATAGTGAAAAGAAGAAACATCATACTTGGTCATCTTATTCGGCACTCAGATTGAATGACCGTGCTGGAAGAGGGAAATACAGAAGGAAAATCAGGAAGAGGAAGACCAGTGATAGAATATCTAGGTGCAGTTACGAAAAAGAGGCCTTATCAAAGTATAAAACAGCTCTCCCAAGCGAGAGAAAAGTTTTTATCATTTCCATGTTGCCTACCAGCCTATGATTGAGGTGAGCAAGAAGAAGAACTGATCAACAGTAACAATACTGTGCTCCAGAATAACCACCAGCTGGTTCGGTTGTGATTGCTTTGGAGTCTTTGAAGTAAATACATGGATTATATATTAGAATTTTGTATTATTTTTCAATATTATTAAAATGCATGTAATTATTCCTTAGCTATTTGAGTTAGTGAAATTTTTCACTAAAAGAATGAGAATTTTCCGGTGCGTATTCAGTTCTGAGATTAAATATAATAAATAAGAATTTATGCTAGTAGAATATATAGGGATTTGAAGTAGAATATATTGAGTTTTGTAAAGGGCGCAGGAGGGTAGAGAGCTCTCGCTGGACGACTGAAGGCCGAAATAATTTATATAAGAAGACATATGCAAAATGAGAGACTATCTTAAATATTAAGCAAATGAAATTAATTAATTAAACGAATGCGGTAGACCAGAAATGTTCGGTAGAGCAAAATGATGAATTAATTACTTGAACAAAATGAATTTACTATATTTTTTATGACGTGAACTGAGCCTGTAAGTTTCAGTCACTATGTGGTTCTAACTTCAGGTTTTTTGTCAGTGATACCACTCACAGACACAAAACACATATGTCAGCTGTTATCATGCCGTGATGGCTTACTGCAACTCCAGACAGCTGGAAATAAAACATGTTACTGAAAATTTCATTACGTACCTTAGAGGATTTCCTGGTGAAGAACGTGACACCATATCCATTGGAATAAATAAATTTTAATTCACACACACACACACGAAAAGTAGTGGTACACTTTCACTTTAGAAACGAGATAAAACAATATATATATATATATATATATATATATATATATATATATATATATATATATATATATATATATATATATATATATATATATATATATATTAGAATTTTGAATATTTTAGGCCTTTTACTTTATGTCAATGTTCGTGCACTTTCTTTTTTTTTAATCCCATCAAATTGATTTTTTTGTCCTTAACTGGTTCCTGAGTCTTCCAGGGGTTATTCCGTGTGATGTTGATCCCACGGAGGTTTCGTCTCTTCCGTTTGACGAGACTGCTGCCTGAAACCAGCTGTCTCGAAGATTTCGAATAAAACACTGCTACTCAGTCGTCTTGCTGCGGGTAGCAAGTCCTTCTTGCAGCAAGAGGCTGTGGATTGGGAGTATGTTTGTGATCTCAAACTTTATTCTTCTTCGTATATTTCCTTCATTTTCCACGTTTTCAAAGATCGCGAGATTCCCTTGCTAACGCGATCCAGTCAGGGGTTAATTGGCTATATTTTGACTAGCTAATTTTCATCCCCTTCATAATACAAAGGAAGATGACACTTGTTTCGTCTACGAAACTGAACACTGGCGTAAATGTCTACGGCGTTGATCATCTAAACGCTATGTTCTGTGATCATCTTGTTTTCGTAGTTGTTTTGCATTTTACAGAGGAAAATATTTTGTTTTACTAAAATTTATATAATTACGTAGTGTGGACTAGTCTTGCCTTGCAGGCCACCAACACTGACTTTACTTGTGAAACTAAACAAAGCTAATTTATTTCGTTGTATTTCTTATATGCATACAGTGCATATGGACTGTTTTCACAGGCACGACGTGCACTGTATTTCACTTTAATCGCAACTCGATGCATACAGCTTCAAGACTAAACACCGAATTACCTCCTCTTCCTCAGCCCTTGTTTTAAAACAGACCATTGGTGTTGGCAATTGTCAGGTTCGCTTTAAAGCTAGCTGAAGTTTTATGGCGGGGAAGTTGAAGTGAGAGGGGTTTGTGACCACAGGTCCTTGCCCTGCCTGACCTAATTACAGCAATCCACTTGTTTTTCAGGCTGATCACACTTACATGTGAGATTTGATTTAAATTTCACCACTTTCACTGTTTTCTCACAAATTAAAACTTTCGAAAGATATATAACATGATGTATAACTTTCTAGTTAAACACTGGATTTTTAATAAATATACTAAACATACATCTTCAATTTTGGCTACTATCACTTTACTTCCTTGTCCTACCAGGTGCTGCCTTCTGGTGTGGGTATACCAAAGGTTTCCCGCCTTGAATGAGTGTCTGTTTTAATTTATTATTTTTGACAGTTTTGCTGTTTAATAATAAAGTAAGCAGCAGATTAGTTAAAACAAAATTAAAATTAACTATATACATATTTATACATCTGATAATGAGCAGAAGCGCTGTCATTGTATAATTTAATGAACTGCAATAAAATTTTGATATGTTGTGTTTGTTTTCACTCAAGAGACACTCTGCTAGGGGTAGCCATCTTTCCGCTGTTACTTGTAACATGCTTACTCTTCACGGAGACTGCTGGAGATACTACCACTATTTGAAATAAGCTTTTTTCATTTGAAATATAAATATACTACAAGATACGGCCTAACCTAAGCTACATATTATGATTACGACTGATTCAAGAAAGTTTGTACATATGTAAAGAATTACTTGTGAAAGCTTATTTACAAAACAGGGGTACAGGCATCTGAGAGTACTAGTTCCCTTTCTCATGTTTTCAAACCAAGCATCCGTGTTGTTCAAAATTAGATGTTCGTTTTTTCTTGGCGGTTAAAATCGTTGCTAAGGGATGCTATCCCCTTTATACATGTGAAAACTGGCCTTTTCCCTTAGAAGTCGCACTTCATTGTTTTATGTGTTTTCGCATGTAGCTCCGAACTTTTCGAGTACATTTTCAACAATAGCTATATGCGACACGAAGATTCCTTCTAACAGTGTGTCCTCCTATGCTGACATTATCGACCATATTCCTTCATTACCTCTGTACACATGATGCAGAAATAAACACCTTTAAGTTGCTCATTACGGAGAGGAACGCTGCTCCATATACACCAGTACAAGAGTAAAGCTATCGCACGAAAGAAAGACTCTGTCTTTAAAACTTTTTTTTTTATTTCTTCATACACAGCTCCTACGCTGTAACTTTCTGAGCGAATCTGAAGCTTCATATGAATCAATATAATAATTAATAAGCAAAGTAACTCTCCATTATTCCATATTGCAGCTAAGGTATATGATTAATCAAGCAATCAGTCCTTCCCCAATTTCAAAATATATAAACAAACAAAATTGCACATACATAATATTACCTAAATATAGAATAATGCTTCCACAACTAACCCTTTGTTAAATATATATAATATAATTAAAATATTGATATGCAAATCATGATCATTTCCATATATGCAAATTAGCAAAAACTTGATATGCAAATTTATATATATACACCATACAGTTTGTTTAATCCACTAGGCATTTCTTCTGCAGACGGTTTTAAGAAGGTTGGCATTTCCAGAAAACTCATGTTCTATTTTCGTCCTTTTAATATCCAGGTTGCGTTTTCTGAAATCTTTTATTGATGCATATATTTTTTTTTGTATTTTATTGCGATTTTTTGGTAGTTATTTGTTATGTAAAGTTTGTTTCCATTTCATTCCATGTCATTTGCCTTCAACTGTAATCAACATCTTCCTATCAGTATTTTTTTCATATTTTATATTAAAATTTACTTTAGTAGTAGAGGTGTATTAGTGTCTAAAAGTGGCTTTTACGTTCATTACATAAGTATTCACTTGCCTTTATAATTCATTATTTATGGTCTATAAAATAGTTATATATTTCATGTTTAATTTGTGACACTTCATGTGTAATATATATGCCCAGTATAAATCAATTGTGGCATATCTTGTTAATGAGAGTTAAGAAAATATTTATTTAGTTAGGTTGGGTTTATTGTTGGTAACTTTGATAAATTCAAATAATCACATGTTTAATGGAAACAGCTGAGAAAGCTAAACTTATCAGATTAATATGAACTACCTTTTGCCCTCAGAACAGCTCTGATGCGATGTGTAATGCATTCATAGAGATTGTGAATTACTATAAGTGATATATTACATCATTCCACATGCTGTACATCACTCACTTCCATTAGGGAGGATGCAGACGGAAGTCTCAACTGAGTTCGTGTCTCCAGAGGCCGCACATGTTCAACTATATTCAGGTCTACGGGTTGGGTGAGCTGGAGAAGTTGTTCATTTTTTCTTGATGTTCTTCAAAACACGTCAAAACAGCTATAGTTGTGCGAATGGGCACAATATTACCCTAGGACAATATTTCATTGACCGTAAACAACATCTGGAAAGTACGACGCACGTCATCTCCTAAAATGACGACATAGTCAGTGACTCGACAGGTAAGCGTGAACACAGAATCCACTGGAAACCAGACTAGTACGGTCTACAGTCCAATGCTTCACAGTTGGGCGAAGACTTTCGTGCCATATGCTTCTTTGTGATTTCACCACAAACAAACACTGTTTTGTTGCTTCTTATAAGGGAATCGGCAATTCATTTGACCATATTACTCATTTGCAATATTCAACAGACCTTGTTTGTTCGCGGGATCATTGTCTCGTTCTGAAGCATTGTGGTTCCTTGTCAGCGATTTTTCGATTGTAACCTGACCATGCATATCCATGCAATGTAACTCGTGGCGGACTTCGATTGTCGACACAGGCTGTGGGAATTTCTGCTTGAGTTTCTCGGTCACCTGCACTGCAGTCGCATTACAGTTTTGAGTAACGATTCACTCTAACGCTCGGCGAGACTTGTCCCTGAGAATTTTCTTCTGATCATTGTTTCTCTTCTCCGATATGGTTTTGCCGTGAGTTTTGAAGGTTGTTATCACATTGGACACTGTACTTTGCGATTCAACCAACACACTTGTAACATTCGTCACATTCGCACGGCATAACTGAACGTAATTTAACCTCTTTCAAAATTATACACGTTGCCATTTGCTCAACTTTCTGTACACTGCAGTTCTACTGCTTCCCACGTAGTACGAACTTTACCCTAACAGAACGGCCAACAGCTCGGCGCTGTTCTAACCACCTGACTGTTGGCAACTTGGACATTTCACGTATTTCCAGCTCCAAGTGCTTCCAATAAATTGATAAATACAGGGTGTTTGAAAACAACACCGACAACATTTGAGAGCTGATTCCTGACACCAAGATAAGACGAAAAAATACAGACCAACCTGGGTGCACAAATGCTTCCTTTCGAAGTTATAGGCTGCCGAAAATATAGAAAAACGAACTTTGAGGTCCATAGCTCCAAAACTATGGGACCTACCGTAGTCGGGTCAAGACTTCACTTAAAAAATAATATTGCGCTATCCAAAAATACATATTTCAGACTCCTGCGGCACTCACGCATCAAATTTTATGATAGAAGTTTGGCTACGGGCATATGATTTGAAGCACCTCTATAAAAAGAAAAACTGTTGTGGAAGTGCAGCAGGATTCTGAAACTTGTATATTTGGATAGGGCACATATTAGTTCCTAAGTGAGGTCTTGACCCGACTACGGTAGGTCCCATATTTGTGGAGCTATGAACCTTTTGAAGTTCATGTTGCCATGTTTTCGGCAGCCTATAACTCCGAAAGGAAGCATTTGTGCACCCAGCAGTTTTTGTCTTGTCTATAGTTTTTGTCTTGTTATGGTGTCAGGAATAACCTCCCAAACGTTGTCGGTGTTGTTTTGAAACACCCTGTATATGTATATTGTTTATATTCCTTTTCTTTCGTGTTATCCTTTTGATGCATGCGTATGCGAGTTCTATTGATCTATTAGTCAACCCAATGTGGATATTTTTAACGATTATTCTAATAATTATTTGTATTATAACCAACTAACATTAGCATACATTTTAATAAGAATGTTGTTTTGGTATAATTCACGATGGCTAATTAATAGCACAGTTTTCAGTGGAACATGTGACCCAGTCAAAAGTACGACAATGAAATCTAAGTAAGAGCGCTTCCGGTAACACTAGAGCAGAATTACAGTCAGTATGAGAGAACATAAAAGAAGCCAGTAAAAATTAAGCGAGCAGCAAATTAAGACTTGGCAACACGAGTAGTGGATTTGCACGAGAACATGAATTACCAAAGTAAAAATGACACTACTGCGCACTTTGAGCAGGAATGCAGGTTGCCGCATGCTACACGCAAAAATATCACCAATTTATCAAACAATTGGAACGAAGGAATGCATGATGATTACCGAACAGCCTGCAGTATTATTAATATGTAGAATTGGGAATCAGTTGTGTCAAATGTTCACCATAAATCGAAGCTTTCAGTTCGTACAACAGCCACATTTTTTAGCCTACCCGCCTTAATCATCAGCCACATTGAAGCACTTGTATAGATGACAGCGTAGACAACGAAATGTGTGCCCAAACCAAGTGCACGAGAGAGTACAATGAGAAGTCTATACCTGTTGATCCCTTAAATGTCTTAGGTAGAGTTATTTATGATTGTCTTGGTCTTACACAAGTACAATTTTATTATTAATGCAACCAAATGTCAAATTTTCTCATCTTCTACGCCATTGATACCAGGGACATTCATTTCATAGTACGATGACAGCTCACATTCATGTCATGGAATATATGCAGTGCAGCTTGCTGCTCTTTCATAATAAAGCACCAGAACATGGTGAATATGTTGTTCTGGCTTGATAATGGCAAGGTGTTTTTGTATGATACGTACACGGTGTGATTGATGTTCACACTGCTGACGGAATTTATTTCGTTGCACAACGTAACAATATTCCTAACGAGTCTGACGCACTAAGTATTTAAAAGTTCTGGGCATCGAGCGAAAAGGAATACTTAAGGTACAGGACTATACCAAAGTATTTATGTGTGTGGTTTCAAACATGTTTGGCCTTTTATCAGCAAACCGGTACAACACAGTGGGAAATATATCGTGGAACTTCTCTAGAAAATGTTTCGTGTGATTGGCTACAAGGTTGTGAGAGTCACTGGTCAGCATCAATCTTTGGGAGAGTTTCTTTTTTTCTTTTTTTTTTCATTTTTTGTTCATGTCCCATGTCATGCTTTTGTCTCTTTTATTATATAATAAGTGAATTATTACTTAATAGTGCATAAAGTTTTTTATTAATATAGAACAAAATTGACAATTAAAATAATATTTTTCAGTGCAAATAGTCAAAACATCCAAAAATAAGAATAACCTGAGGCCAAGGTTGTGTGAACTGAAAAATAAACTTTCCCATAACAAGCTATAGCGTAACACCTAGCTCACCTCGATATGTGCATCTGTAATCTCACAATTGTTTGCAGGAAAAGTTAAAAACAGCATATCTGGTGATGTTCTGGTGGACAAATACATGGATTTTCCAAAACTAAACAAAAAAAATAACCTTTATATTTGTATACATAACAATAATAGTTATCAAAAAAACTATAATTTGGACATTTTAAGATTCAAAAATATAGTGCCAACTAGTTGTGACAAACAAGGACATTTACGGGTATAAAAAGACAGATTTTATAAACCGAGAATCATTGTTTTGGAATCATTCATTCGGAATCCACCATTTCGGATTCACTTCGTTCCGTTCAGAGCTTCGACATGAAGTCTCTGAGTAGCTGTCGTCAGGACATTAAATATAAACTCAAAAATAAATTATAACTAATGTATGGTATAGTATAACAAGTCAAAATTACCTATTAGCAATTTACATGCATTTGTAGTTATTGTATGCTTCTTTCTTTAGTACCATAATATATTTGTGCATTTGACTTATAGCTATGTGTAATTGTTTTTTTTATATTCTGAATATTAATTAATTACATTATGCATTCTTATTATTTTTGTACATTTTTTTTATTTTACTATCTGTCACATCTGTATAAAATGTCATGGATCATTTGGGTAATGGTCTCCATGTGACAGGCAATACACTATAACTCTAATCCCACTATACTACCCGTTCCATTATTGTGGTACCCATTACACCATTGAGAATTAATTGTATATTATTTTTTATTATATATGTTACTTTGGTTTGCCAATAAAGACACTTCTCTAATCCGCGCCCGACTATTTGTGCATTTCTTGCTGCTCTATTATCTGAATGGAAATTGTAATTAGTATGATTTCTGCACTACATGTAAGGCTGATATTCTCATTCACCAACGCTATCTTAAAGAGAGAAACATGTATTTTACTTCTGAAACTTTTAAGCATAGTACAATTTAATAACTAAGCAACACATAAATGCACAATGTCAACTTCATATAGTTATTACTCTTTATATTTAACACAATGCGATATGTAACAATCTTTACCGCCAACCCACATGAAGCATACTACCATTAACAAACGATAAACATATTTAGATTTGAGCATTAATGTTTATGTAACTGCAAGTTCCTTTTGTTTCCGGGCAAACTAAAAAAAAAGCTAAATGTAAACAATTACAACTTCTAATTAAGTACTAATTTAAAATATAGCGTACAGCTAGCCGAAAGCTCGGGAACAACTAGTAATTATAATTGAAATAATGAAATATAAGAACATATTATTTTATTCCATCGTGACTCGGCAAAATATAAGTATAACGCATAATTTTATGTCAGATTTTCTAACTTTCGAGTAAACTGGAAGATAAGATCCAGCATTTCCAAACAATTTAGTGCAATAACTTACACCAAACAAGAATATCTTCCCACATGCAGAAACCTTTACTAATTAAATTGCCTACAAACATTTCTGTGATTCAATCCACTTAATAATTCAACTCCGCCGGGAGTGGCGCTTATTATATTTACCCGACCTGCTCGAATATAATAAGTGAAAACAATATATTAAGTACGAAAAATTAAAATTGAATCTTTAAATTTTACGTCATACAATTATGCCGGTGAGACTAAAGGAGGTGGTGACGACGAAAAATGAATGAATTGGTGGAGTAAAGAAAGTGGAAGGAAACGGGAGAACCCCGAGAAAACCCACACATATGGTGTTTATCAACCACAGAGCTCACTTGGTGCAGGCTGAGATCTAACCAATGACTCCATGCACCAGAACTGAACGCTCTACCACTAAGCTGCCGCAGCCCCTCATATTAAGTAAGACATTGAATTTAATTATAGAATAACGTTGTTTGTTTTATATGTGAAACTACCACTTATTGGGGTTGTGTGCGGTACGCTTACAGTGAAGTTTTGATAAGTAGGCATGCCTACCGAAAGGAAACAGTCTGGACGTGAATACATAGGTGCCCAGGTTAAATGTTTCAGCTGGACTGTGATATCAACGCAGTTTTTTTTTTTTTTTTTTTTTTTTTATCTACACAACACATTATTTTGATTTACATCTAAAATTGTACATGCACTAACGTAGTGACATTTTTGGCTAATCATATTCCTATGAAGGCATATAGCACAAGCGTATTGTCATTATACACTTAGTTTCTTTCGGTTAGAATAAAAGTAATTTAAAGACAATAATTAAAGTGAACTGCTCATTTTGTTTCATAAGACGGAGTGACAAGTAAACTAACACGCATAATTATGGTGTGTGAAATGTGTGTGTTGTTATTGATGTTGGAACTTGTGTTAGTATGCATATATACTAAAATAAAACCAATTATGTGATACGGAAACAATTTAAATTTCAGAAGTTATTACAAATATTAATTATTGCTGTTTGAAGTCTGTAAATTTAGTTTGCTCTCTTTTATTACTGAGAAGAATTTCTTCCTGCTAAGTTTTGAAAGAGCTTAGATGTTTTTTAATATGTTTTTATAACGTGGAAATGTCACTGACGAAAAGTGGGCAGGGAAGCGGGCGGTGCAGGCAATTTGCATTTTTAGCACATAGACAGGAAATTACTCCGGTGGCTTTGGCACTTTGCAGGGAAGTCATTAGGAGAAAGACAAAGAGTGTGGAATGGAATTAAGGAAAATGAAGGGTTGAGGGAACACAAGAGAATTTCGTTGTCAGACAGAGCAACTTTGATGTCTAAATTACAAGTTTCGTATAAAGCATAACTGAACAAAGTTGAATTGTGTAAGAGCCTTCACACGAACGTTGATGTATCTTCTGAACCACTTGAACATTTTGTAATACACCCGCTGGGAATATGTAAAGGATGTTGTTAATATAAGTTTACTAATACACTACTATTGACATGTTTAGTTTCAACGTTCCTCATACATCTTATTGATAAATGACGAAAGTCACGCTAATTCCTAATACTAAACATTCACGTTAATAAATATCATTACCTGCGCTATCGCTTGCCTGCCTGACGCTAATAGATGCCACAATCGTGCCTAATTTATCTATTTTAAAGTATTGTGATGACTTAAGTTTGACTTTAAAAAAAAAACTTTTTATTAATGTAATTGTTTCAAAATAATACAAATACTTAATCATACAATATTTCGATGTGAGCAGTGGCTATTTGGGATTTTGCTACACAGGCTATGCACAACAAGGGGAAGCACGGGGGCAATTGCCCACCTGATTTTGAGAATTAAATATATTTTAATCGATTGTCTATTAATATAGTGGGGGTAAAAAGTAACTCGTATATCGGTGAAAGATCTTACCCTCTACCCAAATCTGAAATGACGCTCCTGCAAACACACGTTGAATATTTGTAATTGCAATCTCATTTCAACTTAATTTTAATTTTAGAAAAAAAAAAAATGGAAATATTCAGTTTTATATGTATGTGTACGTTTTTACCTAAAAAAAAAAAATGTTGAGACAAGTTGAAGCTGAAATATACTGATTGCAGTTTTAGTTGATGCGGAACTCCGATCGTGTAAGTTGGTCTGGAGCACCAGTTTCGCTTATTAACTCCTCTTAGTTTTTGGTGTTGCTGACGATGGCAGACTTGAATGGCAACTAACAACTGTCGAAAGTATGATAGTAGAAACGAAAGAAAGTAACACCTAAGGAAAAAAAGAATGAAGATAGTATAATGGACGAAAGAAAGAAAACGAACGCAGTTCTTACATGACATGACATTTGACTAATACAACATTATTTCCAAACAAAGAGCATAAGGAAAGGGAAATTCAATGTAATTCTTAGAAATTGTACGAAATTGCACATTATTGTTGTACATGGAATGAGAAAAAATAACAAATTAATATTTGCCTACTTCTACAGTAATATATTGTGACAATTTAGTTGCAACCTACACGCTATTATTTCTATTTAATTATCTGAAAATTGGTCGTGACTACAATAATTATTAACGTGGTTTTCTCTTTATTATTAGAATAAGGGCGGTAACCGTATTGAGATTTGAACATTAATAGTTGTGTAACCCCGCATGCATTTTAGTAGGCAAACTCAATAAATACATACATAAATAAGGTTGTTAAATGTAAGGAATTAGATACTCTACTTAAGAACGTTTCCAACCTATAGTGCAGAGCGAGCCGAAATCTGAAATAAGGAAAGTTCAAAACACTAAAGATATCAGATATTGAGTTTAAACACTACTTACATGATTGGTGATAACAGTCTACAGGAAATGACCACAATTTGGGTAAAGACAGGAGGAGTACACATATGTGTCTACAAAAATTCTTGGTTAGTTCTATCCCTGCGAAGACGTATGAAACAATCATACTGCGATGATACGCTTACAATTTCTTCCCGTTAGAATAAAATTAAGCCGAAGAAAACAATTAATTAAAAAGGATTGTTAATTGTGTTTCAGAAGACTGACGAATAAACTAAAACATATATGTGTATGAAATATAAACTGTTATTGGCGTACGTAATTACAGCACGCTTAATTATGTTTTACCTTCAGTTATTCTAATATAATATGTAATATTTACCTGACATTTTTTTTTTGTGCTGATACATCTATGTAATATGTTCAGATGAGAAAATAAAATATATATATATACATATGCCGAATGTATGCGTGTGTTGTTATTGATGTTGGAACTTGTGTTAATTGGCGTAGTCGAAGGATCGGTAACCACAATGACAGGAGTGTCTACCGTTAATTGTCGGAGAGGTGGAGAGAACAACATGTTTGGCTGAATAGATGTTTCAAACTTCGGCGAGCTACATGTTTGCACATTCTAATTGTATATACATATGCTCATGGAAGTGAGTGACGTTGGAATTTATCTTCCAGAATTAAGCAATGTCCAGTTTCTGTTCAAGGTAGTTAGCTCATGAATATTCAATTTGTAAGAGCCGGTTGCAGAGCTGTTTGTTTGAGTTGATAGATGGCATAGGCGTCTCCTTTGGGACGGTGCCATTCCGTTAAGCGAAATTCTCAAGTGTAACTAACAACTAAAGACATGTAAATTAATGTTGTCCATCAAACACATCAATGCTCTTCTCCAGCAGACGGGTACTCCAGAAACAAACAAAATGTTGAATTAGGTAATTGCTAACAAGGAAGTAAACATATACTCTACTTATTTCATCTTTTAAAATGTGATAAATATTTACGCATAATTACAATTTCACTTTACTTTTATTAGCTTTATATTCCACACATACAGAAAGTTCGAACTTTTCAATGACTATAAACTTTATTTCAAATAAAAATATCTATTATAGCATACTCTTTGAGAATATTACTGAATTTAGGTTAGCTTTATTTTGATTTTTTTCACTTTTGTGAATAGACTAGTTGTTGCGGCTAAACCTTTGGTATGCTATACATTATATTTAATAATAATAATATAATATTTTATATATCTATAATCAGCTCTTCGCATATATAGGCGTCACCTGGACTGAGGGGGGACGTATGCGTCGTACGTAAAAACGTTGGTTGCATGTGTAAATCCTCTAGTTTTTTGGACTTAACATACAGCAAACGTATAACTGAAAAATATATTTTATACACACTTTCCATATAAGTGTTCCGAATAAACGTACTTTCTGTACGAACGGAACAACTGTATATAGGTGGTCAGGATCACATATACAGATAGACGGATGTAATATATAGCTGACATACGTAACGCATGCATACGTAGGGTCTATATAACATACGGAGGACTGTTTGATACCAGACATCCTGCAACGGCATGATGTAACACCTATTGTCAATGTGTTTGTAGTATAAAGATAACGTATGCTCCGTACTGGTTTATGTAGTAAATATAAGGATTCCATATATTTGTACAATCTACCGCTGTCTGGATAACGGATTTTTCTCAGTGTAGATTCATCAAACTTTCAACATGTATATATCTCCAACACATCTAAATGTATATAAACCCTCTTTTCTCTCTTCGATTTTTGCTTGAGGCACAATTTGTAGATGAGTCAAAATGTATGTGCAAAATGAAAGAATAAATACTCTGGACGACGGATATTAATGTCAAATCTGTAGTTTTAGGGGATGCTGAAATCAATAGTAACAGTCTCAATACCGCTAACCCTATCGTCATTGGGAGACTGATATCGATAATTTTGAATGCGTTATTTCTCAGTGTCAAATTCATAGCTTCCGGAATCGCTAGGCCGATTCGTGACAGTCCAAATGACATTTAATTCCAAGTTTCGGAAAATGAGAATTGTCAACTGACCCTGAAAATGACATGGACAATTTATTTATTTCACTCATACTAAGAAAGACAACACCTATGGCATTGTTCTTTATTATTATTATTATTATTATTATTATTATTATTATTATTATTATTATTATTCATTTCACTTACATGGATAGGGGAAATACTGAAGATGTTGCTCTTCCTTCCTTATTTATTTCACTTATTTCTTTAATTTCAAATCTCTTATAAAACAGCTGAAATTTCCCGTCTTAACAGGGGGGTAATAAGTTTATGGGAACTATGCGAACCCTATCTCTATTGGGATACTCATTTGAATGAATGCGAAATAATACAAATCCAAAATGTCATTCCTTTCCCACACCCACCCCTCACTTTTCATACCTTCGACGTTACGGCCCCACATCTTCGTTTTTATTAAATGAATTGCTGAAATAAACACATCTGGTATTGGTGTACATATCGATTCCCAGGTCAGCTTACAAGCACGGAAAGAATAAAGTTTATACGTTAAAAAAATAATAAAATAATGGTATAAATAACGAAGAGTAACACCTTCCTTGAAAGTAAAATGTTTGGTGAAATAAATATCGAAGAGTAATGCCTTTGGTGTTGCTGCCCCTCTCGGTTCTCAGGTCAGCTGGCATGCACGGGAAGTATAATAAGGTTAAGAGCAAATTACTTGGCGTTTTTGTTTGGTTCCCACACCATCGTTGTAAATAAAGGACATGAATGAAATACATAACGAAACCAACGTCTTTGCTGTTAACCCAGACAATTTCCGTGCAAAGTCGAGTGAAACGAAAATCAAATAGCTACACCTTCGGCGTTGCCTCTTTGAGAACGTTAACGCTTAACGTGTTTCTCATTATTATGCTTTTTCAATTATCGTCCTGTCGATTCCCAGGCCACTTGACATGTATGTTCTTGCCTAAACTTGTGGTTAAGTGGCTTGGCATAAAGTTTCACCAACAAAGGTGTCCATACTCATGAGGTCGGCGCTCACGAGTTCGGAACTCACGCTCACTCGACCTCAACCTCGCGAAGTGAGCGTGAGGTCAGACTGGTTATGTGAGCGTGAGGTCAGGCTGGTGATGCGAGCCTGAGGTTGAGTGAGCGTGAGGTCAAGCTGGTGATTTGAGCGTGATGTTGAGTGAGTATGAGGTCAGACTGGTGAGGTGAGAGCGAGGTCAGACCGGTGAGGTGGGTGTGAGGTCAAGTGAACGTGAGGTCGAGTGAGAGTGGGGTGGGCGTGAGGTCAAGTGATTCTGAGGTCGAAATGAGTTTCTGAGCGTGAGGTTAAGTGAGGTTAGGTTAGACTGATGATGCGAGCGTGAGGTCGAGTGAGCGTGGGGTCGAAATGAGTTTGTGAGCGTGATGTTGAGTGAGGTTGGATCAAAGTAGACACCTGGTTCTCCCAATAGAAGGGAGAAGTATATTGTAATTCGAAAACACTGTAGATTGTTTGTTCTCTACACAAAAGCTACTTTTTCTCTATTTGAAGATAGCACGTGCTGTGAAACGACCATAGGTAAGCAGGGAGTATCTTTGGTCCGCTACTTTTTTTTTTTCGTTGGCCAACTAGGGATAGATGTTTTAGTGTCTTTGTGATCAGGTATTTCTTAGAAGCGAGTAGAAAACAATCATTGAATGTCTTCATGTTTTGTCAGGCACACTGGAGTATTTGGCCTCAAAATCCGGTCAAGAATATTCATCATTTAGTATCATAAAATAACCGATTAAATTAAATTGTTTTGTATTTGCCTACATTTTTAAAGATACATTACCGCCAAAACTGGTTTGAATATTTTAATTTGTCCCTTTAACTATAGTTTTCTCTTGTGATTTCGCTTGCCATTGTTTAATAGGTATTTTGTAGGCTAAGTCGGTGTTTTATTTACGAATTTTCTAGAGGGGAGGGGAATCTTGAATCTTGGGCTAGCAGTTAACCACATAAGAATTGCAGCCCTCCCCGCCCTCGGACGAGAGGAGCCCATCTCTCTAACTACTTGGGTGCAATTTCCCCCTGAATATTCTATTCGCCCCGAAACAGAGAGCTTAAATTCTTAGCGAGATTCCCCCTCCCCAATGAGTTTCCACACTGATTTGCATGTCGAATACATTGCAGGTTGCATCACTTAGTAGTCCTTGTCCATTCCTTCTAAACAGGATCAGTCTATACAGTATTTTCTTCCACCTTCCGTTAAAATTTTATCCTTTCAAGCCACAGAGAATACATTCATTCACCTTCACAGCTGCCGTTCTTAAAAGGAAAATTATAGTATAATTGAAGGTGTGATTCTGTCATTTTAAAAGAAAATATTCCCTACCCCCCCAAAAAAAATTAACGGGTGCAACGAACGTCCTAAAACCAGCCTATGGGCCACCCCTGCCTGCTCCAAATAGAAAATAGAATTTACATATTTTCTGGGCGAGTATTTGAGAGACATTATTACATCTTGATAAGTATATAGAATTACATATACACCGACTATTTACTTGGAAACAAAATTAATATATTTAGCAAGTAATTGTTTTTGTATAAATATAACTACGCAGAACAGCCATAAATAAATGTTTTGTATTACTAGGGTAAATGTGCCAGTCCTCGACCACTTAAGTCATTTTCGTATAATCCTTTAATCGTTGTTCAGAGAGCGGAACAACTTTGGAAGATGCAACTAGCTAACGTGTGTTCCTAAAGCTATATCTCATCTATACTTTATGCAAACGGAGATAACTTATACCATTTGTGTAATATTAGTTGGACAAACACCGATGATTGATTTATTTCAGTGTTCGACCAGGGCCGGATTTAATGTTTTCCGCCCCTAAGGCCAAAAGCGGCGCTCACCTCCCCCCGACCATGAACAAACTTTTAACAATACAAAATAATCATATAGAAAAAAAAACTCTTTTATAAATATCTTCGTTTTTGTACAAATTTTAATGCATTTTCACTTTGTATCCTGTAAAAAAAGATTTGAATTGTTACAAATTCATTTTTTAAGTAAATTTACAGAAAATGATTAATTTGAGTTCTACAATACAAGCTAGTTCAATAATACAAGAAATTTGTTTCGAATTTTCGACTGTACGTAATAGTTTTAATATTGAAACTACCGAGAGTGTCTCTAAAATGACCAAAATAACTGTTTGGACTGTTGAAATTTATCTAGATAGAGATTGGTAAGGTGGCAGATGTTGAAGGTCACATGCGAAAGAGAACTCAAGGAAGGGAGCGAAGCGCATCATACGGACCGACCTGTATGCAAATGTCTACTGCAAATATAGGATTAAAATTCCACTTAACTTCGACCAATGATTCAAGCCATAGATTTTGAAAATCAATTATTTCTTGGACAGCTTCATTTTTACATTATTATTATTATTATTATTATTATTATTATTATTATTATTATTATTATTATTATTATTATTATTATTATTATTATTATTATTATTATTGAACTTTAACTTTTTTGGGGGGAGCTGCCGTGCCTCAGTGGTAGAGCGCTCACCTCTGGTGTATAGGGACCCGGGTTCGATCTCAGTCCCCGCCAAGTGGACTTTGTGGTTGACAATCATCGTGCGCGTGGGTTTTCTCGGGGTTCTCCCGTTTCCTTCCACTATTTTATCCATTATTTCATCAACACCGTCTCTTTTGGCCTAACCGGCGTAACCGTGGGACATTAAACTCAAATATTTCATTTAGAATGAAGAGTTACGAGGGATGGCAACTATTCTTAGATGCCTAAACATTTTCTAAAACCAACTTCTCTCTATTTCTAACCTTTTTTTGCAATATGTGTTGAATCCGCAAGTTGTAATATACTTCTATCATTTCCGATTTCGGTGGAAAGATAAGGATGGTAACTAAAGGTATTCTTGGGATGTTTAATTAATTGAAAAAAAAACTGATTAAATCTATTACAGTTTTTAGTATATATTGATCAACGTTAGAACTGGACGTGGTTGATTTCTGCCATTTTCAGTTTGAGTAGAAGGTAAGAGTGAACGTGAGAATTTTCTTAGAAAACTAAATCGATTCTTTTTTTAACTATTTTTTTATAGTTTTTGATCTATGTAGATCAATACTGAGACTGAAAGCTGTAGTAAATTTATATCACTTCCGATGTTAGTGCATTGTTAAAGAAGGAGATGAAAGGTCTTCTTGGGACGCTGGATCAATTGCAAGAAACCATGTCTCGCTATATGTTACTGTCTTTGCTCTATACTAATCAATGTTAAACCGAAAATGGCTAACTTCTACCTCTACCCATGGGTAAATCATCTTCATTAACGAACTTTTCGAAATAATTACTTTAGCTATCGATCCCATGAGACAGAATTCAATAATTCACTTGAATTTAGTAGTTCGCATGTGAAGCAAAAGTCGTATAGGCGTACGAACTAATATTGCAATATTGTAAATCCCACTTGGGTGATCCTGATAAATCGACGTGTGTTTGTGATATTTGGTTGTATTAGGTAGTAATCTTGTGCAACAGAGAACGTTGAAGTATTGAAAGTCTAGGTCGTGTTGTATGAATAGTTTTCGTTATGTTGATAAAGTGGTATTGGTACACATTGATATTGAAAACAAGAAGAGATCGAAAACTATCCGAATACTGAAAACTATCGAAAAATCGACATCGAAAAATCCCCACATTTCACACTATCAATCGATACATCGAAATATCTCAAGTCCTACCCACGATCCTGTGCACCAATAGGCTAGCGGGGAGAGCTGTGCCCAAACTCACGAAATCGGCGCTCACGAGTTTGAAACTCACGCTCACTCCACTCCAACCTCACGAACTAAGCGTGAGGTTGAGTGAGTGTGAGGTCAGAATGACGATGTGAGCGTGAGGTAGAAATAAGTTTGTGAGCGTGAGGTTGAATGATTGTGAGGCCAGACTATTGAGATGAGCGTGAGGCTGAGTGAGCGTGAGGTAGAAATAAGTTTGTGAGCGTGAGGTTGAATGATTGTGAGGCCAGACTATTGAGATGAGCGTGAGGCTGAGTGAGCGTGAGGTCAGACTGGCGATGTGAGTGTGAAGTCGAGTGAGCGTGAGGTCAGACCGGTGAGGTGAGCGTGAGGTCGAAATGATTTTGTGAGCGTGAGGTTGAGTGAGGTTAGGTCAAAGTGGTCACCTCTGGTCACCAATCATCTGAGCAATCTAAAAAAAAAACATGGGTTCGACACTCTTATCGGTCGCTTCGATTATTTTACGCGTACCTCACCCTAGCTCCTATAAATGCTAAAGATGTATTGCCAAGCTTGTGCTTAAGTGGCATCGGGAGTGTTGCATTATTTCAACACATAATATTAGTAATTCGATATCAATATGGATGTATGGAAAGTGTTGAATCGCTTTCCCCTCTTAGGACAAGTATTTGAATGAAAGTTTAATAATAAAAATCCGTAATGTCATCCCTTCCTACACTCAAACTTCACTTTCCATGACTTCGGCATTGTCATCTCCACGCCTACATTAGTATTTTATTATTGTAAAATATTTAAAGGAAGACTCATAAACTGCAGAAGTTCATAACTACCTGCAAATAAAAAAAAAAAAAATCTAAAAAGTGTATTTGTTCATTTTCTTGTGAAGAAACGACATTCATTGTTGTTACGTTAATGCTTGTACCATAGTAATACGTGCTGCGTAATATTAATGCGCTTTATTCATATGTATATCAGTTTTGGTTGCATCCAATGATATTAATGTATATTTCTTGCACACCCTCTGGAAATGCATTCCGCATCCCTTGTCTTCTAAGTGCTTACTGAATAGTTTATTGTTACTACATCTTTTAACATAAGCACATTTTAAACAAAATTTATTTATTGTTTGTATCACTATCTAAATTTTGGAGCATATGGGAGCATACCGGTAGGAGATTTGAGATGGAATTTATACTCTAGCCCCTAAATGTAAATAAACTATTCCATATACAAACCTGCATTGTTTAAAAAAAAATCCTTAGACCCAACGTAAAAATAAGATTTCATTAAAATGAAACAAGCACATAAAACAAACGATAAAGCGGGATTTTTTTTACTTAAAGATGAAATTTTCTAATGTGTAGTAATCGTAATTTTATCTATTAGAACCAGTAAACAGCAGTTGTCTTCAATAAAGAGTTGTGAGATGTAATCTGCTGACTTTCTCTATAATCTTGCTCAGAACAATGCAGACATGATCATCTTCGTGGCTCATACAAGTTTCATCTTCCTTCGTTGGTACGGAATATAACGACGCTTCCAGAAGTTCTCACACGAACCTTATCTCTCTCTGGCTCATTCCCACTTTCCACGCTCAGCTGCGCGGAAATAAAAAAAATGTTCTGTGGCTTCTCCATCACCGACAGACTAACTAGAAACAAAATCGCAGTCTATACCTACAACACCATGCTAGTACGAATATGAGGATACATTTTTATTTCTTGGTTCATGAAGGAATCGTTTGTTCTAACACAAGGAAAGGTTGTTGCTTTTCGTGAGCTGAAAGTAAATATCGTCGACAAATTGTAAATGAAGACTCATAGAAGTCAGCTATTTTTCAGAAAATCTTTTTCGCAATGTTTCATTATATAATACAGGCTCTATAAAAATGGCGCCCAAGGACAACAGAGCGCTATATTTCAGGTCAACCTAAAGTGAAAATCCTACAAAATGGCATATCCTCTAGGGATTCATTCAGCCGCTGTAGTGAAATTTCCACTATCTGGGAACGTCGCAGATTAAGTTGAAACTATTATAGTTGCCCTACGAATCTATCAAGTAGTTACATCGCTTGTTATGCTAATAGATGGTGCTAGTGTCAACGTCCATTTTGAAATAATCGATGTAACTATTTGGTAGATTGGTAGATCATCTCTGTGTGCCATATAGTGCAATTCGCGTCTCCAGACGAAGACCTAAAATGTATAAAATTCTAGGCTATATACATTTCGCTTTATTTTGACTTGTAGAATAGTGCTCTGTAGTTGGTGGGCGTCATTTTTATTACACCCAAACTACTTGAAATGACCCTTCATACTAACTCCTAAACTAAATGACAGAAATAGTGAAATTTTGTACCAAACAAGTATCAAAAGAGGGGAAAAGTTCAACATATTCGACAATATCACTAGATTGACAATGTCCCCATCTCACTATAGAGTTTTGTTTTTCAAATAGCACTACGCCAAGTTATTTCATATTTCAAATTTGCATGTGAAGCTAAATAATAAAATACCACTCTACTTTTAGTGTCGTCAACTTAGGATTCTATAGTATCACACCACTCATATACAAATTTCGAAGGTCTCTCTAACAATAATAAAACAACTGAGATGAACGAGGTATCACATATATAAAGTAACTTAGTGCTGGATACTATGACCACGATATGATGTATTTCTGATAAATAGAAACGCTTACAATAAATTGAAAATGTTTAATTTCTCATACATTCATTATTTCGAAAACGTGCTAAGATAAACATTTTATTTAAAGAGTTAAACACACAAATCAATTATAATTTCGTTTACAACAATTTGATATTTCAAACCGTTCCGGAGGTATGATACATATTGGTAGAGTTTGCAACACTGCTTACAACAATGACTTTGTAGGGAATGTTTAAAATTATATATATTTTTAGATCATTTACGACAATAGTATGTTGTAGTTATAACTATAATTAACTTAAACGGTGTCGCAAACCTTACCTATGTTTATCATATCTCAGTAACGGTTTGAAATATCAAATTGCTGTAAATGATAATATTATTATTTTTCCAGATGAAAACCATCTAACTCTTTAGAAATGATACTACATTTTCTTTTTTAAGAAACGCATGCATAAACTATACTTAAAGTGACTCATTGTAACGTCTAAACTAATTGGCAGAAATAGATGAAATTTTGCACCAAACAAATATCAGAAGGTGGGGGGGGACGTGACGTACTCGACAATATCACCATGTTAACAGTGTTTCCTAAATATAAACAAATTGTCTAAATATAAAGTGTATGGCAGTATCAGAATAGTTATTTTTAGAGGCATTTTACATCAAAATACTTGTTTCTGCTACACTTTAAATTTATTAAAATAAATAGCACTGCAGATTACATTATTTTTAAACTAATGATATGTCGGCAGCTAAATCGTTTTCTGTCTGCCTCGAGAGTCAAAAGAAATAATGCAAACTACGAACAAGTTGATATTTTCAGGGGCGGATTAAGGCTTTTGGTGCCCTGGAGCCGACTTTTTTAAGGGGGCCCTACGTTACGAGTAATTACAGCGCATACATTTTCTTTGCTGCCTTCCAGAGTTTCATAGGCTTATCGAAACACCGATAACTATGCTGTAATATTTTAATGTGCTCCAAGTTTACAATAATTAGTTTAATTACATTCAGTATTAAGTTAAATGCCCACATACTGCAGTGTAACACAAACATGTCAAATACAAGCCAAATGGTCAACAGTACCTGCAGAAGCAATAATAGAGTAAAAGGAAAAACATCATATACGAATAGGTAAATCTGTAAAGGATGCATTGATAGAAAAGTTTTCTTCCTACATTTTGTTCTGCAAAAGATTATATTATGTGATTAAACGACATTGAAATGAGAGAGATATTTCAAAAGAATTGTCACCGCAAGCTAATAATTTGCTTTGTAATAGAGATCCATCATAGCTTACTCCCTCACAAAATAAGTATCGCGAAGACGCTGATAGAAGAAGACTTAACTCTAGCGCTACCGCGAGCGTACCGAGCGGGAAAGAAATAGCATGAGTCTGAAGCCTATAATAATAGCAAGTTGATTTTTATGTTTTCGTATTAAGGAGAGGAATTTTTGGGGGCCCCGGAGCTTAGGCTGTATTGGTTCCGCCCTTAATCTGCTCCTGAATATTTTAATTATCATAATTTCTTGCTTTATTTGTTTAAAACGGTACATGGAATAAATTATGGAAAATCCTAGTTATAGCTTTCAACTTTGGATGTGTGTGTTCGCAGGTTTGATCCACTTTAGAAATTTATAATACTTCGTACAAATAAATATGCGTGCAATAGGATATATCCTACTGTAATGACAAGTTACGTAGTTTGTAAGTTAATGCACTAAAGAAGGAAATACAACTGAAAACACACACAAAAAAATGACATACGTAATTTTCTGTTAAATGGGATCTTACTACTTTAATCGGTTTCGTAGCGTTTCGTCCTAGAAGCATTTCGTCCGAAGATAAAATCCGTATCATTTTGTCCCGGTGTAGTAGTGTTTCGTCCCACTAGCCTTTCACCCCAATGCAAATCCGTGGCAGTTCGTCTCGAGCTATTTTTATTGATTAGTGAACAGGCTAATGAATAGAGTTTCGTCCCAGCGACACACAGGTTATGACTAACACGTCGATCAACCATTATTTTTTGGGAAAGCCGTTAGGATTGAGAGATGGAAATATTAGAGGAAGGTAGGAATATTTGGATACCATTTAATAAATAACAAAATGCTGGTTGCAATTTTATTCTTGGGACTAGGCCTTAAGTTTTAAGACCTACTACGGCAATTCCATGGAGTTTTAGTTTATAATAAAAAAAATGAATTAACCGTGCGGGTTCTTGGCGTCCGTGAGTTACTTACTACCCGCCATATCTTATATGCTGCGAGGATTTTATGGCAGCCCTACCTCTGTCAGAGAGATGCGAATAAGAGACACGGAGTCCTAGTTGGTGCTAACAATGGGCCTTAACTCACCATAAACTTAATCAATGTGTGTGTAAGAGAGAGACAGAGAGAGAGAGAGAGAGAGATCTACTGGACGAAAAGTTACTCGATCAGATGGCGGGCCGAAACCTAAACTTCGTGGCCGTGAAATGGGGACGAAACGCTACTGAGACGAAATGCAGCTAGGGACGAAACGATACGACATGTCGTGAGATTGAGACGAAACGCTACTGGGACGAAATGCTACTTGGGACAAAACGACACGACTCGCTTTAATCCCTTAATAGTGTGGAGATTGGAAGAGGAGTCAGACAAGAATGTAGTTTGTCGCCCCAATTATTCAACATTTACAGTGAACGTTTAATGAAGGAAGCATTTATGGGAATTGGAGATTTCAAGATTGGAAAGCAGATCATTAAGAAGATCAGGTATGCAGATGATAAGGTTATAATAGCTAAAACCGAAGGAGGACTACAGGAGATGATTGACGAAATAGTTGACACTGGAATACTGTACGGAATGGAAATTAACATCGAAAAATCGAAAGTAATGAAAATATCCCGTGGAAACATGTCCTTATAGATCAGAGTAGGACAAAGAGAACTTGAAGAGGTGGATAATTTCAAGTATCTGGGAAGTATTTTGACGAGAGATGCTTACTGCACAAGAGAGATCAGGTCAAGAATTGTCATAGCTAAAAAAAAAACATTCAACAAGAAAAGATCACTCTTAACTAGCAGGCTCAATATTGGACTTAACAAGAAGTTGGTCAAGTGCTATATATGGAGCATTGGACTGTATGGTTCAGAGACTCGGACATTACGGAAGTTAGAGAAGAAATATTTGGAGAGGTTCGAAATGTGGTGTTGGAGGAAGATGGAGAATATAAAATGGACAGAGAGAGTAAGAAACGAAGATGTTTTAAAACGCATAGGATAGAAGAGAACGCTTCTAGACACCATCCTTCGTAGAAAAAAAAAACAATTGGGTTGGATACATCTTGCGAAGAATTTGTCTTCTTCACAATGCCATAGAAAAAAAAAGATGGAAGGGAAGCGATGAATAGGAAGAATAACACAGCTGATCGATGATTTGAAATATAGCAGAAAATATTGGGAGTTAAATGAGGAAGCTGAAGATAGAGGAAAGTGGAAGAAACATTCCCAGGCCCAAATCTAAAATTGTGAAGAAAAGAAAAAAAAACTCATCATTCCCAGGACCTGCCGAAAGGCAGAATACATAAAAATAATAATAACATTTTTATGTTGGTTATCTTTATCATTACTTTCATTAATAATAAATAAGAAGGGTCCATGGTGGCGCAGTGGTAGAGCGCTCACCTCTAACAGGTGTGGTATCTGGCTTGATCCAAACTCGCTCCTAATAGGCTTTGTGATAAGCAAATGCAATGTATGTATATTTTGTCGAGGTTATCTTGTTCCCTACCACTTTCATAATTCCAATAATATCATATTATAATGGTTTTGTTCTGTTCATTTATCATTAGCCGTTTTGATATTAATGGTACTGAACGTTTTATCTGATACATGTATAATGTCTTGGTGGTCATTTTGAATACGGTGATCGATATAAAAAATCTTTTGCTTCAATGCTTTTTAGTTTTTAAAGATCTATCAAACGAGTTATCATTTGCTCCATGTTTCTATTTCAAATTTTAAATTTGGGCCCTGGGCGCCCATTAAGTGCGGCCCTGGAGGGCACCGCGACAAGATCATTCGACTTTTCCCATGACATTTCCTGTTTGAGTTTTTGTTTGGTTCATTTATGTTCAACGGTTTTCATATTAGTGGTACTGAACTTTTATGTGACACAGGCAACATATCTTGGCGGCATTTTGAATACGTTGACCATATGAAAAATATTTTGCTTTAACGCTTTTTAGTTTCTAAAGATCTATCGAACAAGGCGTCACACGACCCACGTTTCTATTTAAAATTTTTAAATTGGGCTCCGGGGCCCATGAAGAGCGGCCTTGTGGGTACCGCAATGTTACCATTCGATTTGCCCCATTGCATTTCCTATTTGAGTTTTTGTTTGGCTCATTTATGTTCAACCGTTTATATATATATATATATATATATATATATATATATATATATATATATATATATATTTCCGCTTAAAGATTAAAATGAGCCACCCTACCTACATATAACCAAACAATCCTCACAATTATAACTTAATCAGTATAAGATTTATCAAGTATATACGTTCTTAAATTTGATTTTAATAATGTATTTACTGCAATTTGTTCCATTGTTAACTTCTGATCATTGTACTTTCTTTCCAGAAACATCAAGCTATTGTTAGATCAGAAAACAACTATAAACTCGTCGCAAGAATTATACAGGTAAGAAAGCAATACTTTTTATTTATTTGTTTATTTTTTTATCAATGTTTTGTGGTAGTTGTATTTAGTTTCAACAGCCAAGTTTTTTTTTTTTTTTTTTTTTTTGGTAAATCTTGAAATTAAACTTCGTTGAAATTAAAACTGAATTGAGTGTTTTCCAATATTAAATAATTATGCTTCAAATGCATCATATTCAATCCTATAAATTTCTAAATTTCTAAAATTGTGTGTAAATAATAAAATTGTTCGATGCAGTAAACTTTGTTTATGTATATATATATATATATATATATATATATATATATATATATAGCAGAAACGCGTATAACTACATACCTAATTGATATCTTTAAAAACATTTACACACCTACTGCTACGCTTAGGCGGACTGTCAATGCAAGAAATTACAATTTGAGACACTAATGTAGAAAAGATAACGGGATGTAATGTAATAACTCGGAAAAGCTATTGAACACTACAAAATTGTATTGCCCTTCATCGTAGCAATTAAAGAATTACATTTGCGTTCGGTCAATCTAGCGATGAGCCACCTCCTTAAACTCTCTCACACACACTCAACTACACACACACACACACGCATATATATATATATATATATATATATATATATATATATATATATAATATCGACTGTAAAGAAGGTAACCTTTACAGCAGACTTTCGAGACGTTCCAACTCGAAAGGAATTTGTGCTACTCTGGGAAGAAACATGTTTCTGCATCGATACAATTTATTTATTTATTTATTTATTTATTTATTTATTTATTGTCAACACAACAGGCTATAGCCCAATTACAGTGTTGTAAATTACGCAATTACATGTTCATAACTCTTGACAACATAACTTTTCATAACTCTTGATAACTCATGATAATGACGTTTCGAAATTTCTTAGGCGACATATCACATATATCAAATTCATTGTTATTTGAACACATTCTATTATACAAAGCTGTTGGCCTCCAGATTGGTGATTTCATCATTATATTAGTTCTTGATTTTTTGCAGTAATAAAGACCAGTGTTTCTACGTAATTTTAATGTGGGGACATGAAAATTCAATAAAGAAACTAAATCAGGACAATCCAAAATATTTTGCGTTACTTTTTGAATGAATAATAAATGAATCATATGTCGCCTTTGTTCTAGTGTAGGAAGATGAAAGTTAGCAAGTATGGTTTTACAGCTGTCATAAGTAGGATAAATGTGATTTTCTTTATATGTTAGAGGTTTTTTTTAAAAAAATGTATGTATTCTTTCTAATTGCTTATGACGTTTTATGTGAGACGGATTCCAAATAGTAGAAGCATACTCTAACTTTGAGCGAACATATGCATTAAACCGTAATTTACCGATTATCCACGAATTGAGTGGTCCATCAACCGCGGTTAATCAACAAGATGACGGAAAATAATACAAATAAACCCTGAAATGCTTTCAAACAAAGTTTTTACCGTTGGGAGCCTACATATACAATTATGTCTTAATAAACAGTAGTTTCTGCTTACAAGTTTGCTGATTTACTTTTTTTTTTCTTTTTACAAGAAAAGAAAATTTTCGATCAACCTTTATCGTTAAAAGATACTTCATTTCTGGTTGATTTAAAAAAAAGTTTTGTCAAAAAAGAAGAAGAAAAAAATATAAATAAAATGGCGGAAAATCCCCCAGTGGATAATTGGGGGTTTACTCTGCTGATGTACATTTTTGAGGACAAACTCTAGTTAATGGCAGTTACCGAGCTGCAAACGTTGTGAACGTACCGATCCTCCCTAAATGATGGAATTGCAGAAATTTTCTTATTACATAATAATCTGACTCATTGTTGCTTGTAACATCATGGCGGCGAAGATATGCAAAAATAGCGGTAAAACCAGTTGTGCATCTATTCATAATTTAATTTACCTTTATGTGATATGTTCTACCAAAATTATGCTAGTTTGTATATTCATATCCCAAAGTATGATGCTCTCCGAAATGTGATAATGTTACCTAAGCCATTAAAATCATCTGATCTTACGCTCAACAAACAAGTTTTGTACGTTGAGAAATCCCATATTATCACGTGTTACAATCACGGCCTTCATGACAACCCAAGTGCAGCAGATTTGAAAACTACAGTACATCTACAATCGTACGCAATACAAATTTAGGTGCCTGCATTTAACATAACGGTATGTATAGTATATACTATTATATACAACATTAAATTTAACAATGTTTTTGTACGCACAGTAATACGTAAATTGTATCAAACTAAAAAAAAAAAATAGTGTATGAACTATCTTATGGTCATTCTGTAGACCTAGCTTTGCCTGAGTCTTGGATTTTTCAATTTCATCAATATTTATGTTAAAATTACTGTATCCAAACACACTGGAATATTTTCATCTCAGGCAGAGACGTATTCATTAACACCTTCTTAAATTAGCAAAGGATTGATGGATGATAAGAACTAAGGAACCATTCTTAAAAATTGAAGAAGTTTTCTAGGTATGCCTGAAGCAAAACAACTATACATTTTATTGTTGGTAAGCATTTTAGGTCATCCAAATTCTAACTTCTTTTTCTTCGAATATTAAGGGCGAACATATCATATGTAATACGAAAATAACCTTTAGGTCTAGTCTTTGTTTACTAACGTCCTCAAGTTATATATTACTCAGATCATGTGACAGTGTTCATTCACCGCTGCTTTGACTATTTGCATAGTTACAACTAGACAAGATGGCTAATTACATCATGTTGTATAATAGAATATTATATATAATTTATGACAACACTTAAGGGACGATATGGAGCATGCAGCACAACTACAGCAATGCATATACCAATGAAGTTGGCTTAATATAGAGAAACAAGACCATATCTGACATACAGTAGAAAAATGCATTGCATTAATTAATCTAAGTCATCCTGCTCTATCATTAAATATAGCACAATAAATAAATGTTGAATCTCAAAACAGAAGCAACATACGCAAATACCAAAATGTTGGTTTTGTTTACTTGAATTCGTGATCTTTATCCTTGTGAAATGAGATGTTTAACGAATATTTGTCAGTGACATTGTTGTAAGATTATTTCAAGAAGTGTGGTACTGTATTTCAAGAGAGTTGTATTGTATTTAAACTAAATCTATTGATATTGGTTGCATAGGATATATCTATATGGATTAGTGTTTGTCCGTATGCGTGTCGAGCTATACAAATATACATGTTGTCACTAATATATATATATATATATATATATATATATATATATATATATATATATATATATATATATATATATATATATATATGTATGTATAATATATATATATGTATAATATATATATATGTATAATATATATATATATATATATATATATATATATATATATATATATATATATATATTAGGAACATACTTAACAAATAATACTGACGATGGTTGCTACTTGCAGATATAACATTACATAAGATCAATAGTTAGTTTTAATAATTTGTACCAGACAATATTCTTGTGTTTATGTAAATACATATATTTACAACTTTTATAGAGGTAGTTGGTTGGTACTTAAAACTATATGCCTATAGTCAAACTCTCTCTCTAAAAGTTGTTGCGTGGATACCTTAGGATTCTGAAACATGGACTTTTTTTGATAGGGCACATATTAGCTCCTAAGTGAAGTCTTGACCCGACTACGGTATGCGCCGTAGTTTTTAAGCTAAGGACCTTTAAAATTCATTTTTCATGCTTTTGGCAGCCTATAACCCCGAAAATAGCCATTTGTGCACCTAGGTTGATCTATACTTTTTGTGTTGTTTTGGTGTTATGAATCATCTCTCAAATTTTATCGGTGTCGTTTTGAAACACCCTATATATATATATATATATATATATATATATATATATATATATATATATATATATATATATAGTCTATGTTTTACTACTACTTCTTTCAGACATTTTTTTTTTGTTTATTTTCTGGTGTGGAAGGTATAATTATGATCTCTAAATGACTGAAGATCAAACATAGGAGGCACATTTTAGATTTTATTTCCGACTTAACACCCAACAGACTAACCAGAATCAAAAAGGAAGATCTGAAAATGTTGACGCTGGTAGTTGACTTTTATTAGAGCTTTCGATCCGTTGAGCTCAATCCGCCCTCGGCTTACATGTCTGGACTCTTTTTATAGTTCCTGAGTTTCTCATGATCTTTTTTTCTCAGCGTTTAAAGCTTCCACGAAGGATGATAATATTGTGTCTTAGGTTGGACTTGCTTACTAAATAAATTATTTGTTACAAGTCGAAATCATATCTACGTTGTCGGTAATGCAAACTCTAACGTAAGTAAATAATATAAGCAATTCTTTTTTTTTTAAGTATTGCGTAAAAGCTGCAAGGTATATCGATATGTAGATAACTTGTTCAAGTTTACCGTTCTTCTTCACGCAGAGGCTATATGAGACGAGAATCTACAGTTTAAGGTGGAATCCGAATCTGCATGTTACGTTTCACTTTTCTAACACTGTCTCATCTGGAATCGAAGCCGAAACCACATGCGTTAAAGTGCACGCGCAAATCACTATAGGGGAAGGTGAGGCACGTTGCAACAGGGGGCACGTGGCAACAACGCGTTTCCTGTTTTAGAGTTGGCTCCACTATATTGCATGGTGGCGTGTTTTAATACGAAATGAAAGAGGTGTTTTGTGATCAATTGAACAACGGCGGTCGAAAGGTGTTGTAGACGTAGCGGGCAAATGTTTTTTTTTTTTTTTTTGTAAAGGTAAGTATTTTTTTAACTTTTATCTTTTTTACTATACCTTACACATATCTAACAACCGTAAGTAAAATGTAGTATCCAAACAGTATCACAATCATGGGTGCCAGAAGGGGAGGGCAGGGTGGGGCTCGGGCCCCTTTCTGGCTCACGAAAATATATACATAATATAGCAAACCGCGTATATTAAAGACCAGAAATACCAGACGTAATATAACAACCATGGAGATGGCCCCTCCATAGAAAATTTTCTTCGGGCGCCCCTGATCACAATTGAAGTATAATTACATCATATGTCTGTTCCCGTCTTACCTTCTATTTGTGGCGAGGAAAGCTTTTATATACAAACATGTCGATGGGGTAACTTGCAACATCTGTTGCAACATGCCCCATGGAAACAAACAAACAAAAAAAAAATGCTACAAGTAGGCTACAAAAGTGCAACAAAAATTAAATGCTACAAGTAGGCTTAAATATTTAAATAATGAAAATTAACTTAGATTTTAATAGATAATAGAACATCAATGAAAAATAAAACTGTGTATGTATATATGTCTTTTATTTATACTTATATGCAGGCCTACTGCGCAAGTTATACAATTTAGAAAAATGTTTGAGAGGAATCAAAAATTAAGGGGATTATATTTCATTCTGTAAGAGTAGCATTAAACCACGTTCTTAAGAATCTAAAATTCTCAGGGTAGTAGGGATGGTACCGAGACCAAGACTAGGTCACATCTCGAATTTGAGATCGAGACTTTTTTTTTTCAAATCGAAAAGAGACCGAGACGGAGCCTAGTCTCGTCTTGATACCATCCATACAGAGTAGAACCCCTCAGAAACATGCCAGGATTTGAGCCACCATTATTGAGACAATAGCTCATTTGCGGAATTTATGTTTTATGACTGAAAGTAGGCTGAAATCCACAACTTCTCATTAGGCTTATTTGCTCATAAATTTTTGATCCACATAGAAATAGTGAATTTCTGCCAATATCCTAAATTATGCCTTCAATCATTAGATATTAGTAAATGATATCTTAAATGATTAGCGGATGATTGGTCTCTTTTTTATCATTTCATGTAAATTTGAGGACCTATAAGAGGAAGACTGACAAAGTAACTATGCAACCGGAATTATGAAAATGGCAGCAAACTTTGTTTTAGAACGTAAAGGAGAAAAAAAAGACATAAGTTTAAGGTGGGTGGCTGCGGATTTTAAAGTGCATCATTCAACATTATCCAAATATATGAACAAGAAGACAAAAGTAAATAACAATGGTGGGGACCAAGTGGTCTTCCAGACAAATGCGTCTTCTATCATTTACGTGTACGGCCTGTTCAAAAGCTGGACCACGAAAACTGACAGTTCGAAAAAGGAAATGATGCGCTATTATCACAGACACTCCAGCGAAAAGTGCTATCGAAATAGAAAAGAAGTGTCCAAAAAAGGCGGAAATATGAAATCAGTAGCTAAGAAGAATTTATTCTCTAGTCCTTCTACAGAACATTGTATCTGTTTGGCTTGTGAAGAACCGTTGAAAAGTGGTCTCATTGGTCGTGTGCCGAGAGAAATATGTACTACATCTGTATAAATTTTAAATATATTGATTGTCACAGTGAAAGTGAG
This sequence comes from Thermobia domestica, assembly GCF_964235325.1. Taxonomy (NCBI): domain Eukaryota; kingdom Metazoa; phylum Arthropoda; class Insecta; order Zygentoma; family Lepismatidae; genus Thermobia; species Thermobia domestica. Next base: position 269,840,790 of record NC_137459.1, on the reverse strand, counting down.
GAGGCGATGTTGAAACTGTGGGTTTGATAGCATTAAATTTTTGAACTAAGTTTGATTGTTGCAACTTACCCCAGATGGTGTTGCAATTTACCCCATATGTGGAGCAAGTGCCAACAGTCGAACTTAGTTCAAATAGTTTTTGTTATCAAATATACCGTCCGATGTTGTGTGCTTATATATTTTTTTTTCGATATGTAGCTAATACATGTACCTTTTAGTCTACTCATTATAGTTTTTTTGAATCTATAATAGTTTCCGACTAAAAAAAAATCTGGCCTGAAAAGTGTTGCAACTAGCCCCACCTTCATCTATCAGTAGAAAGATTCATATTTGCATACTCATATAAGGTTTTTTGTTATACTTCTTGATTTTAAAGAATGTACTTTCAGTGTTTCCTAATCATTATCACCGGATCTCGAGTTCGATTCTTTTCGCGATCGCCATAAATTCTCATCTGTTATCCTCGCTCGAAAATAAGGAGGTATCGGCCTACTGTGCGTGGAATCACATCAAACATTTATTTATAGTTATACTGCATCTTCTTATTTGGTGTTGTCATTACCATTCATTTCAATCCTACAGAGCACATGTAAAACCTCATAGTATATGTCTTTCACAAGAATGCAATCTAGAAATATAAGACATTCTATGCGCCCTTAGCCGTTAAAAAAGTAGTTTCAATGTTCTTTTCTAATAAGTGTTTACGGTTCTCGTCTTAGGTATGGTACATATTAATTGCATTTCCAATTAGAATCGTTTCGAATTAGCATTAAACTGTAAATTCATTTCACATACACCAAGTTAATCAAACTGGTAATAAGCAAAATAAGTCGCATGTTTCTTTAAAATTTATACATTGTAAAACACTACAGGTTACAGGAATCGTGTTTCGATTCTCCCGACGCGAATACTATTTCATTTTGTATCTCTGATAAATGTGTTAAAATAATGTTAGTAGTAGTGTAGGCATAATTTGTTAAATTGAATTATTGTTGATTTATATATATATATATATATATATATATATATATATATATATATATATATATATATATATATATATATATATATATATAATATAAGCACACAGCGAAATTCATTTTTTTTATAGCTGCTTAGGAAAGTAAGAGCAAATACCATAACTCAACATATTCAGTGCCATTTCACAGCAACTCATTATCTCCATGTTACCCACGCCTAACTGTCAATAAACATTTATTTTCGAATTCGTCCGTTGTCTATTAAAATGTGTTTTAACTTGAAAACAAACTTCATCGTGGCCAAACGGCTAGCATGTGCACCTTTGGTGTGGCTGACTTGGGTTTGATTCCCGGCATTAATTCATGTGTTTCGAATCACAGGTTAAGCTGTCGATCCACGTTTCATATAACCTCCCGGCTGAAAATGACGCCAAATTCTAATGAACTATAAATAAATCAAATTGTATATTAGTTGATATATACAAGGATAGTCCCATATTGATTCACACTTTTATTTATACTTATAAGAACATTTATTAGGAACCTTTATACTTCTGCAGGTATATCTACTTTCTCAACACAGTCAGTCTCCTTTAAGAACTACACGCATCACCGATGTAGCAACTTCTCTATGCCTCTACAAAACACATTTTTCTTACACCCACGTCCGGACAGTGTATTCATTTTTGTTCTTGGAAGTCGGCGAAATGATATCTGCGCAGCGGTTTCTTCAAATCCCCGAATATATAGTAATTAGAAGGGACAAAGTCAGGAGAATATGGTGGGTGCGGCAGCACATGGAACTCCAGCTCATTAATGGCAGTCGTGGTTGCCAGACTCGTGTGGGGACGAACGTTGTCGTATTGCAGGAGCATACCATTCGCCCATTTTTCTGGTCATTTCCTTTGAATTGCACGGCGCAATCTCCGAAGCGCTGTCACGTATGACTCACTGTTAATGGTGGTCCTGGGTTCCAGCCAGTCAATGAGGATTATTCCATCCTTGTCCTAGAGGACAGTTGACATACGTTTGACTGCTAAGGGCTGTGTACTTAACTTCTTTGGTATGGGGCCGCCATTATGCTTCCACTGCATTGATTATTCTTTGGTCTCTGGTACATGGTAGTGCAGCCAAATCTCGTCGCCAGTATCGAGTTTGGACGTGAAGACTTCTGGATCCTGGTTGTAGCGTTGCAGAAGATCACTGCTCACGCCCTTGTGCTGTTGTCTCTGTGCTGTATTCAGGGATTTGGAAACCCACCTGGCAGTCACCTTACCCACCTTTGTTTGTGCACTATGCGGTGCAGACTGATTCTGGCAAGTCATGTGGCCACCTAGAGTTCCGTGAACGAGATGCACATGTTGTCCTAAATAATTCGCTCCACTCTTGAAATGTTGACTGGTGTTGTCACACTCACTTTCTTTCCAGAACTTCCCTTCTCCGTTGATGCGCGGCCACTTTTCCAGCCACCCACCCCGTGGTTTTGCATAACGGTGTGCACCCTCTGCACACTGCCACCAATCACCTATGAATTTCCGCAGTTTGTACACCCTATTTCCACAGAAAAAAAACGTCGTCCAGCGTTCTACTTGCTCATCACCTTCCATGTTCTCCGCTCACGTACTTACACCTGTTGGTGAAATGTGCTGTAGTTTCTAGGGATTACACTTCTCTGTATTCTTCTACCTGAAGGCAGAACTAACTACTACTTCCTTCCGACTATAATGACAAGCTCAATGGAGTACCCTAAAAGAAGAAGAAGAAAAAATGTAAATCAATATGTAACGCCTCTCATCTAATATATATATATATATATATATATATATATATATATATATATATATATATATATATATATATATATATATATATAGTGTGTGTGTGTGAAGAATTGGTAAATATTTTATGTTGAGTTGTGTTATAAAAATGACTTTTTGTTAGAATCACAACTAAGCGAGTACAGCATATTCTATTATGCCTTACATCTAATTGTGCCACATCGCTAAATGATCTTACTATCTGATTTATTTGAAAATGAATTAGTGATACAAGCGACGCTACTACGGAAATCAGAAAAGAAAAGGAAATGAGTAATGATTTTTGCATAATGATTTTGAATAATGATAAATTAAGTTATCATTTTTTTTTCTTTGTATGTTTATTCTTGTTCATTTTCAATGTCAAAAAAAATGTTGTAAGTCTTTTATTTGTAAGCCTAATATTTACAAAACAAATTTGGATATAAACTTACAAGTGTATATTTAAATGGATATGCCTACAACATATCCTAATTAGTTTTACGATTACTTAATGAATTTTCTACTTATAGTAGTAAGACTATTACAATCATTAAAGTACATCCCTCAGATGAGTTAATTAATTTATTTATTTATTTTTCAAACCAAAAGTAAAACAAAACAAAAAAGGCCAATTAGTGATATGAAATGTCTGTTTCAAGCTCGGGTGTGTGTTTTTCATTGTTCTATAGGTAAATGCATATATGTTTACATTCTGTGTGTATTTACTTATATTTGGTATAATAGAGGGTATGCACATACACATGACTGCAAAATTTTCACTATTATGCGCAAGATATACATACATATTAATAAAATGTTCTCTATGCTCAGGTCTGTATATCCTTTTATTCTAAGCTGATTAATTAATGGCGATTTGGTTTCCAATTTTGAATAGCACACACGCTACAAAGTATTTTCTTGTCGTTCACATTAACTGACGCATCCATAGATTTATAGCTTCCTGGAAGTTACGCACGTGTATGGAATTGGCTTGTTATGAAAGTTTTTTTTATCTAAAAAATAAATAAAGTTTTTCCTTGTGAAGGGTGCCTCATTAACTAAGCGAACAAGCACCTCTATTTGTGGAATGTAAATGGAAGATAGATTGACTGTAATTGATCCTTGTAGATGTTTCGTTTGACAGCAAATTGTCAATATACCTATATTATGGTTCGAGTAATTTATACTGACATAATTACGCTGTTACATATTTTGTGTAATTGTTTATACTAATATGAAAATCTGAATAAAGTAGTAGCATGGCAAAACTATTAAAAGAGTAAGCATTTTCAGGACGGGTCTCCCTGAATGAGATTCCCCTACTTTTGCTTACTTGTACTAACGAAGTACTACAATGATACATGTAACTAACAGTTGGTCTATATTCTGTAATACAATACGCTCCCGACTTTCCAGTCTCATGTTGAGGAATGATTTATATATATAAACTGACTGACAAACGGGTACTTTAAAATTTAGCATGATTGTAGCTTTACGGGAAAATGAAAAAAAAAATGTTATTTTTATTTTTATTTTTAGGATGCCTAAATGGGGGTAAAAATGATTCATGTTATTTAAATTCACCTTTTTTGGACGTATAATATCATATTTTAAGCACTTGGAATTGGAATAACAGCTTGACATTCGGTATGCTTGTGTATTTTTGTGTTATCTAAGTAAATCACAAAATAAATAAATAAATAAATAAATAATTAAAAAAAATCAACTCACTTTAAAGTACTTTTATGGAGAACTGAAAAATCTTCCCCATGTTATTACCTATTCTACACCCCAAAATTACTGGACACTTTCTGCACAACTACAATGATGAAGTTTGGAATGATGGTATCCCTTCAGGAGTAACGCATACGAAAATTGCCAAAAATGAATATTTTTAATTTTTAGGAGGTCTAAAGAAGAAATGAAAAATATCTATGTTATTTAAATGGGTGTTTTCTTGGGATACAAATACTTTTTGGTAGTTGAAATACGAAAAAAAATGAAATTCGATAGTATTGTGAGTTTAAGAACTATAATGCCATAGGCCGAACAAACGTGATAGTATGGGAGCGAGCTCCCAGCTAGACAAAGGCAGTGTGTATATGCTGTATATAAAGCTGGAGTTCTGTAATTACTCACTTCCTGCCTTACCTATGCTATTAAAAACACAAGTTTCATATTGAAACCCCTCTTGTTCAAATTTTATGACATTTTAGTACATACCAGAACTCTATAAATGTTTGTTACATACTATTGTGCTGTACGTTAAAAATAAAATATTTCAGTAAAAGGAGCTCTAAGAATACAAAAGGAGAAAATAACACGTATCCTGTACACGGTGTTCTGTCAAACAAACAGCAGAGACGTACGCAAGAATTTCTTTCGAGAGAGGTCCAAAACTTTTCAGGGGGTCCAAACACAATTTCAGGCTAAATTATATTAAAAATTGTAAAATTACCCTTAACACTAGGCTAAATTTACAGAAAAAGTCCAGATTTGGGGGATTCGGGTTCCCAGGACCCACCCCCTGCGTACTTCCCTGCAAACACCTCCTCGTTCTTTATATTTTCGAAACGTTTGAAGGTTTCAATAGTATGAGATAGTATTAACACTTTTATGTTCAATAGGTTTATTTAATAATAGCGCAAAATAATTATTTACAATCTACTAAAATAACCATTGTTCTTGAGATGGTCTTCTTATTTGCATAGCTTTTTGTCTAAGACAATGAAATGTTAATTAAATTGAAGAAATGTCCTTTTAAAACAGGGAGCATATCGACAACGCAAATTATTCTACTGAGTGGCATTTTATAAATAGTAGATTAGCCTTTGGCTAGCTGGGGACTCCGCCCCCAGAACCCCCGAGTCTGCTCGACCTACGGCCTCTCATTTCTTATCTATTGGCCTTTGCATCAACAGTGAATTTCGTGAACTTGCTCTTCATTTTTTCCTGAATCTGCCAATCAAAGGGCTTCGCCCCCCACACACAGTCTTTGCTCGGCCTAGGGCCTGGCACCCCTTGAACCCACAATTCTATCGTTTCTTTTTTTATATTTCAACTATCTAAAACAAAAGGTTTTGTATCCCAAGAAAACGCACATTTAAATAACATTGGAAATTCTTCATCCCCTTTAGACCCCTAAAAATTAAAAATATTCTATTTTGGCAATTTTCCTGTCGGTTAGTCCTAGAAGGTTACAATCACGCCGGATTTCATCATTCTAATCCTTACGGAAGTGCCTAAACATTTTGGGGTGTAGAAGACGTCCCATATAAATATGGATGCGCACGAGACAGGATTTGTGGCTGTCTCGTCTCGAAAATGTGCTCTAAAAGTGATGTCTCGACTCGAAAAATGTATATTTTTCTATTGGAAGAGCCGTGCCTCGACTCGAATTTTGTCAGGAAATTCCTGTCTCGACTCGTCTCGTGCGCATCCCTACATATAAATAACGTGGCAAATATTTGTCAGTTCCCAATAAAACCACTCTACGTTTGGAAATTTTTATTTCTAATGATTCACTTAGGTAGCGGCAACGAAAACGCGCAAACATACTGAGTTTCAAGGTTGTATTCCAATTCTAAGTACCTAAAACATCATATTATCTATCCAAAAAAGTCCCATTTGAATAACATGGGGAATTTCTTCAACCCATCTTTAAACCCCCTAAAAGTTAAAAATATTCACTTTTGCAAATTTTTCTCTGGGTTTGATGTGTAAAGCTGCAATCATGCCAAATTTAATCATTGTAGCCCTAAATGAAATGTTCAAAACTTTATGGAACACCTTTTACACCCCCATAAATAACGTGAGAAATATTTTTCAGTTCCCCATAAAACCACTCTAAACATTAAAAAAAATATATATTTTTACTTATTTATTTAGTTAACGCTAACGAAACCGTACAAGCATACTGAAATTCAAGTTTTTTTTTTTTTTTTTTTTTTTCAATTCCAGGTACCTAAAACATGAGATTATAAGTCAAAAAATGTCCGTTTAAATAACATAGCGAAATTCTTCATCTCCTTTTTAGACCCCCTAAGAATTAAAAATATTCACTTTTGGCAATTTTCCTGTAGTTTAATTCCCGGAAGCTACAATCATGCCAAATTTAATTATTGTAGTCTTACAGGAAGTGCTCAATAATTTATGTCAGCTCATGTAGTTTTATATAGCTATATACTAGCCTTTGACTAGATAAGGGCTCCGCTCTCAGACTCGCGCCTTTGCTCGGCCAACAGCCTAGCACCTTTTAAAACCGGAATTCTATGGCATTTCAAGTTCCTTTTCCTATTTCAACTATCTAAAAGATAAGATTTTGTATCCCAAAAAAATCACCCATTTAAATAACATGGGAATTTCTTCATACTTCGCCCTTATACCCCTTAAAACCTAAAAATATTCACTTTTGGCAATTTTCGTATAGGTTAATCCCGGAAGGCTACAATCATGTGAAGTTTTATCATTCTAATCCTGCCGAAAGTGCTTAAACATTTTGGGGTGTAGAAGATTTCCCATATAAATAACATGGGAAAGATTTTTCTGTTACCCATAGAACCACTCTACAGTTGGATTTTTTAATGTCTGATGATTCAATTAGATAACGCTAACTAAAACGTATAAGCATAGCGAATTTCAAGTTTATATCCTTATTCCAAGTACCAAAAATATGAGATGATAACTAAAAAAAGGCCCATTTAAATAGCATGGGGAATTTCTTCATATCCCCTTTAGACCCCCTAAAAATTAAAAATATTCACTTTTGGCTATTTTTTTCTGTCGGTTAGTCCCGAAAAGCTACCATCATGTAAAATGTAATAATTGCAGCCCTACAGGAAGTGCTCAATAATTTGGGGGTGTAAAAGGAACCCGATATAAATAGCATGGGAAGAATTTTTTTCAGTTTCCCATAAAACCACTCTAAAGATAGATTTTTTCTTTATTTTTACTTATTTACTTAGTTAACGCTAACGAAAACGTACAAGCGTACCGAATTTCAAGTTTTTATTCCAATTCCAGGTACCTAAGACATAAGATTATAGGTCCAAAAAAAGGTCCGTTTAAATAACATGGCGAAATTCTTCATCATCTCTTTAGACTTCCTAAAAATTAAAAATATTCACTTTTGGTAATTTTCCTGTCGGTTAGCTCCGGAATGCTAAAATCATGCCAAATTTAATCATTGTAGCCCTACAGGTAGTGCTCAATAAATTGTCAGCTCATACAGGAAGTGCTCTGTAATAGTTTTATATATAGTTAAGACAGATTAAGAAAGATACAAGTAATTACGTACCCAAATCATATGATTAATTTTTACCTTTGCAATATAAAAAAAACGGAAAACTGGGAGAGGGAGGCGACTGATGAGCAGCCAGGCATCAAAAGTGCAATAAAGGTATAAACTAATGAACTTCAAGTTGGGCAGGCCAAAAAATCCGGAACATATTGGCCCGCCAACTGAGTGTTGATCGTCCGTTTTATTTGCTTATCAATTCCTTCCGTCATAAATGACATTTTCTGCATGCTGATCAAAATGTTACAAATTTCCAACATTTTAATTTTTAAATATGCATTTTAACTCTCCTTATGTTTGTTTTGTTCAGAAATTAGACTCGAGATGGTATGAAAATGCCTTAGTTTTCGTCTCACCTTGTGCACATTCACACATGTGCCAATGATCTTGTTCAGCATGATTGTTTATAGTTGATTAATTCTAAAGCATTTCACAGAACACTAAATGTAATACCGTTTCTATATTAGGATATGTTATATCACCGCGTTACTCGTGTGGCAGGCATATATTGAGACATTTTTGAGAGAGAGAGAAAAAAAGGACCACTTATTTACCTAGCAATAGGCAGAAACAAACATCATGGTAAGGAAAATTCCAACGATTCTGAAAACATTGTATTTATGTAGAACATAATTCAATCATGATATTTTGTTTTAGCGACTTAATCCGTAGAGATCCTTTAATCATACGACGTATTCCAAATAATTACAGCATATTTAGTACTTCCAAAGACTTTGATTCAATTTTAGTTTAGTTTGGTGTCCCCTTCAGCAGCGAAGCGATATTGGATGCGAACCTACAGCTTAACGAGGGATCCGAATCAAATGAGCTCTTGTTGGGAATCGAACATGGATGGCCCACTGTTTCCCGAGAAAATCAGTATTGCATATAAAATGCTCCTATTGATACAGAGGGACAAAATAATAATAATAATAATAATAATAATAATTTGAAACTGTTACGGTTTGTTTAGAAATATGTTACACTTCTAATCAGCGACTTTACACAATTGTTTCAGTTCTTCATTAATGCTGTTTTTTTTTTCTTTTTTTTCAGTTAGTGAGAAGTTCATTCAATTGTTAGGATATTTTTTACACTAGATTAATTATATCTCAACTTTTTGCAAAGATTAACAGCTTTGGTTTCGTCTCAACCACACTTTTCACATGAAACGAGTTGTTCCTTTTTGTGTATGGGAACATTGTATCACTATTTCAATGTTGTACTTTGCAGACCTGCACGAAGCTTTCTATCAACCATCATATTCTTTTTATTTCATAAGTTGGCTTTAAAAAAAGAATTTTCGTAGGATATATTTGAGCTTCTGTTCTTCAGTTTTATTAGTTTCGCTTCCTCGACACCTAACTCCTGGCTGTTTTTTTTTTTTTTTCACTTGATGTAGTGACTAATTTTCTGGGTTTTGTAAGAGGGCAGTTACATAAGTTTGCTATTCATGTATTTCGATACAAAATGATCATTAATTGTTTCAATAATATGTGTGCATCAATGATTTGATACAAATATCGCAATGCTGCAGCTAATATTTAGAATGATTTTATGACAGAATAAGATACCATAAGATTTGATCATATGTTCCGTTCGTAAGTCTGAATGAATTCACAACAACGTTGATCCTCGGAAAGAAGTACAAGGTTCGATGCCGAGTAGTATCATTTTCCCTCTACAAAATTCCCTTGTAACAGTGGGGGAAAAAGTTAACTAGTATTTAAGTATTTTGTTTCTAATTTATTTTATTCTATTATTGAAAAAAAAATAATAAATTAAATGAGACAATAACGCGTCAACCTCTTGAAACTTTTAAACATATCTATATATAAAGGAAAATTATGTACTTTTGGTAAAACGCCATTTACGTGATAAAATCTTCTTTCTGCACAGTGGCACTATCTGTCAAATAAATGAATGTACACCTATTTGTGAGTCTGTCATTATTATGCCAACTAATGTGCAGAATAAAAATTGTATACGAGAAATTTCTAGTTTTGTGGAGACAGACAAAGGAAGGCTGGAATACAACACGTAAAAGGGTGAATTATGTAAATACAAACAATGCATAGTGCATATGAGTGACGACAGCATAAGATAAACGCGAAATGATTTATGAAAGAAGGAAAATTATGATAGAAGATTCGAAGTGGAGATTCAGAATTCGATTGCAGTAAATGCATCAATAACAAAGTATTCAGGACAAATTGGTCGTGGTTTTGTAGTTGAGGTAGCCGACTACAAATCTGATGGACCATAGATAGGATCCACTGAAAGTGTTAGTTCTTTGCCTTTCTTTCTTTTCTTTTGTATACTTTTATGATTCTTCACAAATCAAATGTTTTAATATTCTACTCTAAAGTAAGATAGAAATTTCGTTGTTGTTCACAGTATAATTTTGACGATGAGAACTAAGTTTGTATGTTCATGGATATATAAATATTTACTTAGAGTAAAGGTGTGAAACCTATGGCCTTTCAATGCAACATCATAGGTCTGTTGCGAAAATGTTAACATATGTAAAGAATGAAGTATACGAGAAATATAACTGCTTCTGAAAAATAAATGAATTATATATTTTATTTCATCATTTAAATAAGTTATAGAGCTATACATTTTAATGCAAATGACTTATACGGCTCGAATAACTGTAAAATAGCTAACAAGAGTTCCACATATGATAGTTTTGAGCATACCATCATGTGCGGCTTTCTTGGGAAATAGGCATTGCCAATGTGACCTTTAAACAAATCTATCACTGATTTATGGGATAAAACATATTGAAACTGCACAATTATTGCGAAAAGCACGTGCAGTAACGTCATGTATATTGTTTACAGCATATCGTCCAAGATATTCATTCTGAGAAGCAAAGTTATACCACTTCCGCGTGGTCGACAAGAGTTTACGGTAGTTTGGCATGGCGAAATTGTGGGTTGCGCGTCAAAAGGCAGATTACATCTCAAATCACAAGAGAACATGGTTGCAAACGACGAACTACTTGCAAATGTTTTGAATTAAATTAGCTAAGTCTTTGCCCACGTCGGATAGACCTACATAAATAACTGCAACTCCTATTGATTGAAGGTGTCATGAACATTTTAATACTCCTTACATCTGTCTTGAGAAACAAGGTTGTAGAGTACGGTTGTTTGTATGAAATTTTACGGTGAATACTAGACAGTCTGACTGAAAACTGTTGTCCTGCTACGAATACCCTTCTCACAGAAGCGTACAAGTTGATGGGATTATAACGGGGATAGTGGAATATTTTAACTTCCACAACCATAGGAATCAAACTATATGTAGTTATGAAAATATATTTGCGTCCGATCGTTGAAAAAGACTCTCATTTATAGGTCACAATGTATATGTTTCTACAAGTAGTGCAGACTGGGCAATCCGAACGTGCAACGGAGCACTTTTAGGGCTATATGGCAGCTGCTGGCCCATGAGAACTGATTCAAGTGCCGCGGTGAATGGCCAGCCAGGCTTATATTGATACGCTGGAGAATACTTTTTGATCATTTTTCTTTTTTTACAATTTTTTTCAGATCAAGAGTAGTTGGTTTATTCACAACAATGTTGTGCATACGTTCAGACATACCAGAGCGTTTATGAAGGAATTACCAAGGCTCATCTGCATGGACTGGCCTCCATGGTTTCCTAATCTCAACTTAATGGCAAGTTTTTATCGTTTCGTCTTGCAAGAATGAGTGCAAAGTGTAAGAATAGAATTCAGATGGTTCCAGAAATCCATATTTTAGAATTATGGTAGTACTATCGGGATAACCAAGATCATATTTCTGCAGGGATTTAGTGCATGTAGGAGCAACTGCGTGTCGTAATTGCAGCACGCTGTGATTACGCCTAAATTTTAGTAGGGATGTTTTGTTTCCTGCATCGCTATTGGTATGATATTTTGTGGGATCACTTTGCGATCCATGTTAGTTTCGTGAGGGTCTAATACCGTGATAGTACGATTTATTGGCTTTCCCGGTTTCTTGTCATTTCTTAATTCTAGTGTTGCCACGAGACGAGACGAGACGAGACTTTAGGCTGTCTCGTCTTGCCTCGTGCAAAACATGTCTCGTCTCGGAAAATGTGCTCGTCCCGTCTAGCGTCTAGTCTCGAGAGGTTCTGTCCCGTCTCGTCTCGTCTCGTTTTGTCTGTCATATAGCATCATACCATGGGAACGAAAGTAAAATGTAGCAGGCTGAACCATGCTAATCAAGATACAACTAACTTACAAGTATTACCCAGAACACACAAGACAAGAAATGTCACGGTAGCTACACCGTGAAGCCTTCACCTCTGGTGTGGTAGTCGATTCGATCTCGATTAGTGCCATGTGAGCTTTGTGGTGGACAAACATTGAATGTGTGTGATGACTGCGGTGGCTCAGTGGTAGAGCGTTCATCTCTGGTGCTTGGGGTCTCGGGTTCGATCCCAGCCCCGCCAAGTGAACTTTGTGGTGGACAAACACCGTGTGCGTGGGTTTTCTCGGGGTTTTCCCGTTTCCTCCCACTTTCTTCATTCCACCATTGCATTCATTACTCATCATCACTGTCTCCTTTAGCCTAACCGGCATAACCGTGGGACGTAAAACTCAAAGATTTCATTTCATTTCATTTTTCGAATGTGTGTGTTTTCTCGAAGTTGTCCAGTATCCTACCACTTTCTTCATTCCACTAATTTTCCCATCATCATCCATTCGGCCAAAGTTGCCTATAGGTCTTAAAAATAAATTCAAATAAGCTCACAAGGCAAGGACAAATAGTTTACAAGATAATATATTTCTGCTGTTAGTTGTCTGAGTCTTCTCGACCCTGGCTTCTTCTTCTTTTTTTTTTTTTTTTTTTTTTTTTACATTCTGAAACATTGAAATTTGTTTCACCAGTTTCAATACAGGAATATACAGTAAATTGCTCATAGGTACGTCGAAGATGAAGACACTAATGTCAAGTAATGTTTACACGACAAGCAAAGTTCGATGTAAAGGTGTCGCAATCTCCGACACTATCGTATACTATCAGCGCACTTGCTTTATAGTGTCTGTATATATATATATATATATATATATATATATATATATATATATATATATATATATATATATATATATATATATAATGCAGAGAGAGAGAGAGAGAGAGAGAGAAAGAGAGAGATGGAAAGATATATAGATAAATAGAGAGATAGATATGTGTGTACCTTTTGATTTCGTATATTCCAGCCTTTAGGTTTCACAGTGTTAACCCATACCAATCAAAAAACTACTTTCCGTTTTAGCATCTTTAGATATTTTGCAATTATTTTTTTTTAAAAAGCTCGGAATCAAATAATTTTATTGAGTAATGGAAATCATTTCATTGCAATTTTATATGTTACTGCACAGTAAACTCTACTTAAAGTGCCATAGTAATGGGAGCTGAACAACACATCGGACGAAAGAATGCTTGGGGCCAGTCTTCCCCTCCATGGTTCAAATCTGTTCTCATAACCGCGGGGTGTGTGATACTATATGGTGGTTGCCCCGTTTGTGTAACAAACTCATGACTACACCCAGATTAGCTAGTTGTCTAAAGAAAAGTTGATTTTTGGGTGGCCATTTTGGATTCAAGTTTCTTATATTGTCGTGATCTATTCGCAATCACACAACGTACATCTTCATACCAAGCCGAGCGGTTTGCGGCGATAGACCATCGGCTTGAAGGCCCCGAGTTGAGTCTCGGGAGGGTCATGTGTGTGGATTTTAACAGCATTTGTTTTTTCGTATTGTGTCAAGGGGAAATCGTACGGGATAAAAGGATTTTAGTCTGAAAAAGTGGAGAAAATATCCTCCCCAGGATACTTTCATGGGAGTAAGGAATTAGTAAAAATATAGGATATACATTTTATAGCAGGTTTAAAAATGTGGTTTGGGTATCCTATTTCTTTTCTGTTAATTATGTTCTTCAATGTTCGAATTTTGATCATTCTCATGATATTTTCTGCTTTCAACGGAGTTCCATGAATATTATACCAAATGTTCTCTACACTCTGCAAGGAACCATTTCTAAATATAATTCAGGTCCTAATGAATATTATTCACTAGGAAAGGGAAGTATTCGCCTCCTCTCAACATGGAAGCACAAGGCAATTTCGCACTCTGGTCAGATCAAACATTTCCGCGTAACAAAACGAAGGTCCCCCCGTAAAATCTTTTCACCTAAAGTGTTATTAGTAGTATCATAAATTTGCTGAAAGCAAACAATTTGAAGGGTTCGTCGATAATAACTTTGCTTTCTTTGTCCTTCGCCCGCCTTCCAAACGAAGAGGAATTTTACAACATGTGTGTGTGTGTGTGTGTGTGTGTGTGTGTGAGAGAGAGAGAGAGAGAGAGAGAGAGAAAGAGAGATAGATAGAGAGAGAGAGAGAGAGAGAGAGAGAGAGAAGACAAAATTTTAGTTGCAAGATGACATACTTCAATTGCCGTTTTCGGTTCATATAGCAAAAAGAATACCGCCACCAGAGAATAAAGACGAGTGTAGTCTGTTCTGTTCTCTTCAACCAGAACTTTCAACTACAGCCTGTAATGAGTGTAGACCTTACCCAGTTTTCAAATTGAATAGATGGTGCTGGTAGTTCGGTTTCTTGACCTTGTAAAAATCTTCCCTGTCTTTGATTTTGTTTGTCATCATTCCAGCCAGAAATAAAAAAAAGAGAATTCCTCAGTTTACAGCAAGGGGAATTGGGGACAGGACATTAAGGATGATATTCCTGGAAGCTCATGTAACACGATTGTTTCATTCAATAGACAGATAACACTTTTCTATAAAGGCTTTTCAACATCTTTTCTCACAAATGGGATTTTCCTTTTGCAATCTATATGACCACTGGCAATTTCAATCTTGGCCATTTTCGCCACGTTTTCATTTTCGAGACACGAGAAGAGACGAGACAATTCACGAGACGTCCCGTCCCGTCTCGTCTCGTCTCGCGTCTCGTCTCGTTTTCGAGACGGGACAAGTAGTCTGTCTCGTATCGTGTCTCGTCTAAAAGGGTTCTGTCTCGTCTCGTACGAGACGAGACGAGACGAAACACGAGAAATGTCTCGTCTCGTGGCAACACTACTTAATTCCACCACTGGCAGTGATTATCAGTCACTTGCATTTATCATCATTCTGTTTAGCTTTAGACAGCTTATAGTGATACGTTAATTATCATTTTTTTTTAATTTCACGTTCGTTTCTTATGCTTTGTTTTTCTCACAAAGTAATTACTGCATTAATAGCACTGAATGTGTGAACAAGAAGTTGTCGTTTCGCTGTTCAAACCGTCGTTTTTATTGTCATGTTCTACTTATTTCTTCCAGAGCTGCAAATGATTAATATGTATTATCTTCGATCGTTTTATTTCTCATGGTTTATTTTCCATGTTGTTGTGTGAAAAATCTCGCTCTTTTTTTATATCTAGCTAGCCGGGCACGCACCCAGAAATTTTTCTTCTCGGGAAGGTCCAATGCTACAAGCTGTTATGTATATGTAATATTGAACGGGTGGTATTCTTCACCCAAAACGATGATAAGTAATTGTTCAGTATTGCCACCCATATTCTATGAAAAATATGATAGAAGTAGATCTTTTTTATATTGAAGAGAAAGAGGACAGTATTGGATCAAATATTTATGCTGCATCAATCATTTTTCTTCTAAGCAAATATATTTCTATTATGTCTATAAAGTAATGATTCGGGAGATAGGGATTTGGGGAACCTTCATGTGGATTCGCCTCTGTAGCTAGTTGAAAAGCCCCCTTTTCGAACACAGAGAATAAGTGTATGGAATCATTTCCCCTTTAATGATACGCATGAGACTGAAATTGTAATGATAATGATCTGTAATGTCACCTCCTCTCCAACCATCACCTCCGTGCCAATGCTGTTTGAACTTGGATATAACTCTTACATTAGACTGCAACGAGACACATGCGTCTTGTAAGAATAATTCAAATTAACGTTTTTTTTTTCTTTTTTATGAAATCCCAACGATATATCCCCGTTCCCGAGTTTCCCCCCACTGCAATGTATGAGTGTAACCAATCATTAATAACTTACAATGAGCCTATCTAACACGTATATCACGAAAGTATGTATACAAATCTAATCTCTCATTGGCAAAACAGAAGTCTGAGGAACAGCACCGAAAGTGTCACTATTCATCTCAGGAACCCTGAAAACTATGCATTGGGCACTAATATCTGTCGTTTATTTTTTATTATACTTTTCTATATGGCACTACTCATTTCATTCGCATATAGTATGATTTTTGATTCTTATTAGAATATGCATTTAATCAATTTACCATTGTAATCCTCGGGAAGCCTAAGGTTAATAATCATGCAGGCATCATTTTAATTGTTTCAGTAGTTATTGCGTCATCCGATCAGCCAGAAATTCACTTTCTGCGTAATAGATTTTGTTTCGTATTTTGCTAATAGCCACAGATCGTTATGTCTGGATCTTATATTCTTGATTTTTTTGTATACGTACTCCGCCAGTTATTTGTCATGTGACTTATTTGAAATGCTTACTTCAGGACATCTTAAATGCAGATGCATCTAGAGTCAAACGTACTTCCCAGAAACAATATTGTATAATTATAAAACTTCCAAAGGTCACTTTGGAGTGAAACGTATTTACACTTCATTTTGTGAACGGAATATGCATACTACATATATCAAACATATACTTAACATATAGAGAACACACAAGAAATATATTTTTTTTTTAATGTTAAATTTGAAAGTTTATGTGTTGGACGCAGATGGTCTAGGCATATTTGGTGATGCATCATTATTAAGACAGAAAGCGAGCTCAGCTGGTATAATACGGAGTGTGTTAAAGTTACCTTTTTTATCATGGGTTCGAGTCCCGTCTAGAAAAATATAAAAGTGCATGTGATTTCTTGACAAATAAATCTCATCAATGAATGTAGCATATGTGGAACAAGGCACAACTTTTGATGTAGTAAATTAAAGTATATTCATCACTTAAGGATACATGTTCTTACGTTATGAGACTTGGCAATTACTTTATCGTAACTACGATGTGCATTTAACAAAGATTTGTTTTATTCGATAATTGAGGAGTTAATCTGCTCGACACTAATATTCTCAAACTTAATTCTCTCCGTGTAAAACATTTTTTTTAATTATAAATGGAACAAAGACCATAACGCTTACTTTTTTTTTTCATCACACGTAACCCAGCACAACTGAAAATCAGCGGCGTGTTGGTCTTCATGGTGTAAGTGGATACTGCGTTGGTATACTAACTTGAAGGCTGAGAATTCGATTCTCATGCAGCCTTGCTTCCCCTTTCGTATTTATGATTTAACCAAAAGTTTCTATCCGAGAAAGTATCCAAACATCTCTTCACAGTAGCTTCAGACATAAAATCGATTTTAATATAGCCTTTGGTGGTGTGTCACTACATACAAAAGCAAATATAAAATATCATTGTTATGGATTATACTATTTCTTTACTTTGAATTTAAATTGTAGCTCTTCTGGTTTCTGTTCTTTGTTTCAAGGAAATATCTCTTGTAAGGAGGGGAGCTGATCTAGAATTTCAGTTTTTTTAACGATTCGTCAAGTGAAAGTGGTAAAACTTACTAAGTTTTTGAATGCATGACGCCTTGTATAAGTGCACTATTTAACCAGTTACTAGTGAACAAGTCTTGAAGTTTGTCACTTGAAATTGAAGAGCTCAAATCCAAAAGAGCCTGAGTCAAAAAAGTAAGTTTTTTCAGGAGACGAATATTTTGTGTGTGTTTCCATCATTCTATTTCTGTAAAAGAAAAGTAATCTACATAATATAAACATGTAATTGCCTACTTTTCATAAAATAACTGTGAAATAATCATCTATAGCAAGAGTTTTATAAGTGTGTTTAAGCATGAGTCAGAAAATGACTTCAGAGAATACCGCTGACTAAAAACATTTTGGAAAATAACGTTGTTTTTGTTTTGCCTACAATTAATTTGACTTTCGAAGTTTGGGCATGAAACTCTGTTCAATATACAAAGATGCTGAAATAGAACTTAATAGAACCAATATTTCAAAATTGACAAAAATTGACTTAGGCTCTTTTGGAATACATCCCTTCAATTATTTGTGACGGGTCTTTTCTTGTGTCAGCAAATGGCAGGAACAAATTACACAGGCAATAACGTTTTGGATGTATCAAATTCAGGGCTACGCCTTGATTTATTTCAAGGTTCTTTAGTAACCCTAATACATATCGTATTGTTGGTGTTGATTAAAATCATACAAGGAAACCGGAAATTTCTAGCCGAGCGAATCAGCAGACAATGTATAATAATCTACTATATATTTGTCTAATGTCTTGTTTGGGTGCTGTAAATTTCAATTTGTACTAACTGTATTATCTTATGTGAAATCCGATGCTTATAATGCATTTTGAGATAAAATTTGAGAAATGTGTAAAACACTTTTCGATCCGTCAAGTAGTTTCTGATTCTCTTATTTCTTAATGTATTTTTACTCGTTTTCATGCCACATTTGGTGTGATTGGTTGCCGGTTCGGCTCAAAAAGGAACCGAATGGTTCGTAACCCACGATAAACTATAGGTTCTGCCTTTTCATACCAACAGTGTGAGAAAACACGTAGCATTATAATAAATATCATGCCAAAGTTTCGAGCAATTGATTCGACATTTTTTTGACAGGTCCATATTACAGGAGACTAATTTAAGCATTACCACAGTGTTGATCATATAAATTCAACTTCAATCGTCATAATTCTGTCATGAACAACAACAGAATGTCTATCTTACTTACTTACTTACATATTAAGATAATTGGCAGAGCCTATCAAACACTACAAATATTATATTTTTTTCTAAAAAAAAATCCCTTCTATGGATTCGAATTGCTGTTCTTTAGATTCGGTAGATTTTAGCTTAATCATTAGATCACGAGCAGTTCCCTCAGAAGGTTTCATCATTGACATCTTTACATGAATTCGAATAACTATTGTATCAGGCTTGTTTCCGTCTTGTACTAAAACACAATAATACACTGAGCAAGGCTATGTGATATGTGAAAGGAAAAAAGAGAACGTAACACTTTCAACACAATAACTCTGTCTTTATCAGACTTCCAAATCCACTTCTATTCGTTTATAATGGTTTCCTTCGTTTCATATATTTTTTCGTATCTCTTTGATGTTCTTATCACTTATCTCTTCTGCTCATAGTTTCTATTTACAAACTGCCGCTCTTAAGTGTTTGCTTCATACTTTCACTGCTTCTCCCCACCAAATTACAGAGCGAGAAGTTTTAATGTAATCAAGTGATATATTCAAATAAATAATCAAAATGTGGAATAAGACCGCCCTAGACAATAATATTTTGCAGGAGGTACCGTTATCATGAGTCACCTAGTAGCTTTCTGTTTGCAAATATAGCATAATTACACATAATTTGAAGAAATCGCCTAATTATTGTAAAATTACCGGTATTAATTTTGCAGTGATGCGGCCTCTTAATTATCACATTCTTCACACCAGTCTCCCCTCGGTGCAAGGATGTCAGACTCGCAAATAAGTGTAAATTTATTTATTTGACAGGTAGTACATCATGAATGCATATTATTTTAAAACAAATAACATTAATTTAAGGCATAGGCCTAATTCTTAAAGCCATATTTAAAAGTTATTTATTAATGTTTGTTTATTGATGAATGCACAAATGTGAGAAGGTAGGCCTAATGTGAAGTTACTTGGTTTGTAGTTTTCTACTCGGCAAAGTTACATTACAAGCGTTAAAGCTAGATAGATCGTTCAAAAGAAATCCTCATTCTACTGGGGATTTTTTTTTAATAATTAGGCCGAATAATATGAAGAGTCGCTTAATCCCGAGCTAGATAGTATATGTTATACAGTAATTACTTGCCTTATGGATGTATTAATAAATTAAATGCAATTTACGTATAAAAGCATGATCCAACCAACAGTACAAAAATTTATTTTTATTTGAAACACACCAATCATAGCATTCTACTATGAATGACTCAATATCTGCTACGAACTGATAAACTTTGTACGCTGCAGCTTTTCGATGATCACTTTACTTTGAAATTATAATAATTAATAATACAGAATGTCAGTTGGTATGAATTTCCTCTCCCGTCAGTTTTTTTTTTTTTAAATTTCGTTGCTAGTCATATCAAAACATCATAACACAAATAATTCTCAGTATAATAGTCATCTATTTTATCTTTCTTATTGCCATCAGCATTGTTACTGTTTATTTTCTCCCAATACTTGCTCACAACTTCTCCGTTCATCCCAACTAACTTTCCCAATTCTTCGTACTTGTATTTCGAAAGTTTCGTCTGAATCATGATTTACTTTCTATCTCCCTTTCTCATTTATGCTTTGTTATCTACATGTTCCTAACCCATGGTGTGCAAGGATCCTAAAATGTTGAGTATTTTCCTTAACATTTTTCAAAGAGCAAATTAATTTTATATTATTTCCTTAAGGTGAGCACCACACTAAAAATGATCGAGTAGTGCCAATTAAACCAATTTGGACTATGCAAACCAACTTCTTCATTTATATTTAAAACTTAACTAAATTTAGTATAACATCATCTCAAATACCACAAATGTACAAGACCTTATATTGCAAGATGAGTAATTTCGATTAATGTATCACATTCAAAACCATAGAATGTTATCACATGCTTCAGACAGTTTATTTATATCGGATATTTTTAAGCACTAGTTTTGCTATGATCTTCTGAACTTTGGAATTAAAGCTTCACTGCCTATTAGGATGTATTTTTCTTTCAATATTGTGTCTTTATATGCGTAGCATATGGAGGTCATAGAGTGACCATATACTACACTGAAACAATAAGAACTACACATTTCATTAGTTCGTAACATCCAGTAATTCCGATGACATTATATACAAGAATTTCATTAAAATGTAAAATCAGTTATTTTCTTCATTCTAAATTAAATATAAGTAAATTGGTAGATAATTTATCTATATTCTGCATTCCTAAACTTATATATATGTGTGTGACATATCCTTTCGATTGAACATCACCAAGTATGAACGAACGACAGGACACTGACTGATGATCTAGAACAAAACAAGGGGTCATGATGTTATGTGGAGATTCATAATTAGGATGGCGTGAATTGAGGTGGTTCAAGGTTCTTAGCAAACCGGACAAAGGATTGCATCCAAGGTGTAGGAAGAGGTGTATATATATATCGGAGACATCAACGAGGTTCACCGCCACAGAAACGAACATCCACAAGGTTGTGGAGAATAACATAATATTTGTAGTTTGCTAATGTCCAACAATCTTTCTATGCTACTGGTAGTCAACTACAATTCGCCATCGCCTTGCATGAAGATAAATCAAAGAAAGGACATTAGTCCTTTTCTAGCCTTCCGCGAGTACGTACCAATCATCAGATGGAAAGAACTATACTTGGAAACTAACTACATCAAATACTGGAGGAGGAGTGGAGGTGTTAGAATTTCAATTCATAATGTTAATCTTTTCTCATCCTCTTTTCGCACTTCATCGCACTTCTTCCTTTCGCAGATGTTACATTTAATTTCAATTCAGCATTTACGTTATATAAGTTTAATATAGCTTTAGCGCTGAAAATGGATGTGAACTTCAACTAACTAATCCGCTCTAACATATTAAATAATAACACGTATATATACTTCAAATAATAACACGCCCAGTTCGTCAGATACTTCGTTGATAAATGCTTGTATGCATCTTCATTATTCTCTCTGGTTTGGTGAAAAAAAAATAAAATATATGTATGTCTTCATTCACAATTTAATAGCTTTATGTTATAACCATAGATTAAATCAGTGGCTAAACACTTAATTTTACCACTTTCGAGTTCATGTTTTGTAAGGTGTGTGATTGTGTGTTTTTTTTTTCTTGATACTTTCTCTACAATATATATGATATTGTTAGCCTACGCACTCAAAATTAGAATGAACAAAAAATGTAAATGTTCATTACAATCGGAATTTGTATTTGTAACATAATTTATGGAAAGATAGTTGAGGTAAGAAAATAAAAGAAATTTATCTTTTTTTTCTTGTCCAAAATGTCAAACAAAGTGTTCTTAACTATATAATTCCTTTTAAAAAAGAAAAAAAACTCGCTTAAGGACTACATTTTAAAACTTGATAGTTTTCTTGGTCCATTTCTGCCCGCTATTTTTCTCACATAATAGATAGAATTCTATTACTTTACAAACGAAGTGAAAACCGTTAGATGTCGACATTTTCTTTTGGCTCAGCTCGACTTCCCAGCCGGATGAATAACAGTAGGTCAGTAAAGTTCATCCTATGGTTAAACCCTTGTCCTGTTCTTCGGATGAGAGACCTCACTAGATTCTCGGTGAAGTCCACTCTATCTTGTCTTCCCAAATTTCCTGCGCCACTTCAGATTGTAACACATCTCAATGGCAGGACACATTACCTTGAAATGCCAATATAATATATACTTTAGACAATGCCAAGCTTTTAATAATTGAATGCATATAACTTTCTTACGAGATAAACATGTTTGCTGATGGGTGTGTTTAAATTAAATGGACTTCGAAAATTAAAAAAAAACAATATTTTAGGTAGAATGATAAAATACTGTACTACGATATCTGTAACTAGCTATGCACATTATAGGTATTATGTTATTATTAGCTGGTGTTCAGGGTGAGTTGTTAACGTGCAACCTTGGTTCTGAGATCGATTTCTGCTTAAGTACAGAGCTGTCATAACTTACTCTATATTGCAATGAGTTGGAACTACTTGAAATAATACGTAGGTAACTTGATATAGAGTATCATATATAACAGTGATAGTAGTCAATGTACCGACTTGAACCTTATCCTTCTAAAACCGGCATAACAAACCATTGCTCTTCGCATTCTGCAACGCCAAGGAGTTCAAGCTCATTTTTAAAAAAACGTATATTAATTTGTAGCTCAGTAGTAGAGTATTTATCTTTCAAATATGTGGCTACATAATTCGAATTATTATGCTCCATTCGGACTTTGTGATGGACAAGTAACTTAGTTTCGTTCTAATCTAATATATGCAGCAACGGTGCAACGTGATTTTGTACTTAGAGAAACACGCAATTGTTAATACATGACTTAATATTTTGCATTTTTTTTAGAAATAATTATTGGATTAATTATATCAATGAATAATTATGCTTACTTAGAGTAATCAACATTTGCACATATTATATTGATGCTACGCCTCTATATAGTAGGGAGGTGAGAAGCAACAAAGCCTGTTCTATTGATCAGCGTTGCTGCCTTCCTAAATGTACAAAAACAATCCAAGTGTTTGTGTAAAGTCTCAGAACATTGTGAATGGTACAACAGCTACCAACATAATAGGCTCGACACTTTAACAAGTACTTTCCGTAATTGTGCTTCCTTGTACTTTGACACTGAGGGGGTAATTTGGATAAGGGCGTATCGACCTATTTCCGGTAAAATGAGATACACATTTTCTGCAAATTTGAGCATGTTGTATGTGTCTAGGTGGTGTTAGGGTAACATCTCTGCTCCGCAGCGAACGCCTGTCTCCAAAAATAGTGTGTGGATACGTTGGTTAATTGGATAAGGGCGTTTGTGTTTCTGCTCTCCTGAAAAAATTGAAGAATTGCTAGTTACGCCCTTATCCAAATTTACCTCTTATGATCATTTATCTCCTCGCATTTTAGTTTCCTTAACTACCCATCGCCCTATTTTACCTAAAATCATAGCTGGTGAAGTGACTTTTCAAGACTTTTCAGTGGCACAGTTTCTGAACAGGAAATGTTAAATTGTCGCTCAAAAATTAGAAAATGTAACTACAGTTTTTCTTTTTCCTCTCCCATGTTTTATTAGTGTAGTTTTTTTTATTTTCTTTTAAAAAATAAACAATTATATTATTTACAGAGCCCAATGTATAAACGAAGTATTATAGTATTCACGGCGTTAATTCGATCACTGACATTATAACCAGATTAGCACGGCATTACTATATTAAAAGAAAATAATGCTAATGAAGAAAGAAACACAAATAACAATAAACTTGTTTGGGAAGTACATTTTCTTACATATGCTAAACATTTTAGAACCCATTTTTTAAAATAGATTTACTAATAAAAAGGTCCGTGCTGACAAAACGTAGGGCCTATTTTTGCCTCCTGAATATTGACTGCATATAACTGGGTAACGCATACACATTCTTGGTGGACGAAAAAAATCCCTTATACAAGTTTCGTTTTTTCTGTATTCAGCAGTTAGAAAAAAGAACGTGGTTTGACTAATGTTTTCCCCCTTTACTTTAGGCGTAATTTCCAGAAGACATGCAGATTATTCATATATTCGTAAATTGTGTAGTATCAAGCCCCCACATAAGAATTATTTTTCCTTGTATGCTTTCTATCAAAGTAAGCATATTAAAGTTTTTCTTTTAATCCTCTTCAGGAAAGAGCTTAAAAATAATTCAAGATTGCAAAACTCTCTTCCCAGTACGTGACACAACATGCAAAAGTTATTTTCTTATTCATGTATTTACCTTTAATATTCGGTCTTAGTCTTCATTTAGTCTATGAGTTTCAGAGAAAACAACCTCAATTAAACGTTCTACGAGAAAAGAAAAAAAAAACGAAAGTAATAGAGGTGGAACTGTATATACCAATTATTATCAGGATCTCGTAAGAGCGACTTACTAGATTGTAATTCCAGTATGTCAATTAGGTACTTAGCACAACTTTTGAATGAAATGATTTTTTTAAATTTTTTTAACACAGTTAGAGCAATTATTTGCGCCGATTTTGTTAATGAGTCAATCCGTTAATACTTTCACAGGTAACGGCGATTTTAGTCGTGGCTAGCCATATACAATTTACTCGTAAATGTACGTTTCGTGTGATTCTCTTTACTTTCATGACCAGAATGTATATATGATTTCTCTATATTCATGTATTGAGATCAAAAACAAGAAAGTGTTAATTTGGTGGTACATATATTATGGATGCGTCCGAGAAACGTCGATAATATGATATCGAGACGTCCTGTGGATATGTTTTCGTACATGGTTAGCAGATGGCTAAAAAGAAAAAAAGCAACATAAATACAGTATACAAGATGTCTCAAAAGTCCCCTGACATAGGGTAACTCTGCTATTATCAGAATTACAACAAAATGTAAGAGGGAAAACAGTCTCCATATATGATGTTTTCAATCTATAATGAAGATTTTTTTAATCAGACTAGCCGTTTGGGATGTACACTCTTTATGCGACCAATGTTATATTAAGATGTAACGTTACAATTTACGTTTACCAACAGCATAAGTGCATTAAGTTACTGTCTTTTTCCACTAACGTGTCGATGCCCAGCACACTTTCCAAACATATCCCCATTCTTCATACTTCTACAAAATTTATCCACCACCTCCACTCTCTCTGCTCCTCCAGCCCCTCTATTAATGGCAATGTTGCATTTTTATTTAACATTAGGCGCATAAAGAGTGTACAGCGCAAACGGCTCGTCGGATTAAAAAAAAATCGTTCACTTTATATTGAAAACATCATATTTGGAGACGGTCTCCCCTCTTACATTTTGTTGTAACTCTGATAATAACAGATGGAACTTTTGATACATCCTGTATATGCATGTACACAACCACCATCACATATGAAAATGACTTTGAAATCTAATCACTATATTGTATTTTCGATATTATTATTATTATTAATAATAATATCTAAAATTATTTAAAAATCGAATCAAAAAGCTATTAACACTAATTATTTTAGAATCAAAATAAATTAAGAATGAAATAATGCAAGCACTTAACAAAGTTGTGGATATAAGTTAGGGGAAAGACAACGACGAAAAAAAAAAATAAAAATAGTTGTTGAAAAAGTAAAAGTTCAGAATAGCAATACAACTCTGCAACTACAAACATGTATAATGAACAAATTCAAGAACTGAATGGAATATTTCTAAACGGAAGAATACAAACAAGGGGAAATTACAGAGCAATATTAGTAGTGTACGCTTCTCCCCAATACATCTACATAAATACAGAACACACAAATCATATATACACACATTCTCAAACTACTAAATTGAAACGAAAGAGATGTATCAAAGCTTCAAATAGGCCATAACATAGTAGTTTATATTCACTTTTATGAAAAGAGAGAAATCGGAAACTAGAACTTACACTTCGATTGATGTTTTGTGTACAATGTATTTACATGAACTATTGTATATATATAATATAATATGTTGAAATATTCCAATATATATTGATGTAATTCAAGTACTATGCACTAAGCTAATTATAGCTCGTAAATTTTATTATATAATGTTAGATTATTTTCCACGAAACGTAAAGGTTGATATTCGCATATATAGGCTACTTGGATTTTATCCGGGACGTTTAGCGGTGACGAACTTAATTACAGTTCTTTAAAATATTTCATCATCAATAAACAGCTATTTCACAGTTGACATTATATATGCGAATTTCATTTATGTCCCTGACAGGCTTAATCATGTTTTGTTACTTAAGATAACAATGTTTTGGAATAGCAAGCACATTACTGACATGCATTTCATATTACCTGCAATATCGCGAGTGTTATATATTATACAATCTATTAAGTTCGTCGGAGGATAAGATTATATCGGCTATACTTTGAGGTTCAAATCTTAGATCTCTATTTTTATATTGCTTATCAATGACTTACCTCGAACCATCAACTTTTCAAAACAATTATATGTAGAGGACACACGAATTTGTTTTTTAAACATTCTTTTATAAAGTTCAGAATTTATTTAAATACTGGTTTCAGATTGAATATTAACACTTGATGCCTTTTAATACAATCAAATGTTTTGTAATAAACTTTGCAAAAATATTAACTTGCATTGTTTTGAATATTTGATAAGTAATTTGATAATGCAAATAATTCGACATACAAATTATTTAGGCGTACTTGTAAATAAACTGTTTTAGTTTGGACATAGAAAAAATAATTAATGAGTCATGCAAATATTCGGATTAGGTTATTAGTAATACGAGCGAATTTACTAACGTAACAGTCATTCTGATTTTTGTTTAATAGTTTAGTTTGTAGTTTGAAGCTAGGGTATGCATGGATAGTACGGTTTCCTCATTATGAATATTACAATAGAGATATTGAACTAATGCAAAACAAGTTTTTAATATATGCGTAATTTTAAATGTAATTATGGATTCCTATGACATCAGAATTGCTAACAGTACTTGTTGAAGATGTTTAAATTTTCTCCATTATCAACTTGGCGGGAAATTCATCAATTAATGTTCTTATTTAAATTGCTGAAAGACAATATAGACAATCAAGAAGCATGCTGAAGAGGCGACAAAACCTCTTTAAGAACTAGAATGCTATTCTATATTACATAATCTAGAGCTCAAAAACATCCAATTCTCTTCTGATTCCAATTTGTCGAAGCTTTGATAATCTGCCTAAGAACAATGCAGCATTTTTTTTTCTTCTTCATGCTCAATATATGCATAACTTGTAAGGCGAATATTATGCAATAAACATATCTAATGATCTTATTACCGTATTTCACTATTGTGTGTATTATAATTTATTCTGTGAAATTGTAAGTACTGTCTGTACATAGGTATGAGGCATTGTTTTATGCATTAATAACAATATTATGAATGTTTTTTATTTTATATTTACTTTTCCTTCCATCTTTTCTTTTATTGTTCTTTATTCTTTCAATGATATTAATATTAGTAGTGCGTTTTCAGTTTGCCCCTCGCCCCAAATGCACCCTCCCCCAGCGATATTGTTGTATCTCCACCTATGTTCATACCGTATGCAATATGCATTTATAAATAGTACATTTCTTTATTCTTCACACTATTAATTTGGGATAGACCATTCTTGCACACTAACACCTGACAAGTGCAGTACTTCGGTGCAAATCTGGTCTAATCCGACATACACAGGTATCACGAATCATTCTGGGTGTATTTCAATACGTTATTTAAGGAAAATGAGAAAACAATGCTTCTCACATTGTAAAGAAGTTACTTCTTAACAACCTTACCAAATACAGAAACGTTTTCTCTTTACCACGAAAAACCAGACTTTCCCAACTTTAGGGTTAATTTTCTCAAGACGTACACAATGTGGCTCAGGCCATTCTTGCGCTGAACTCCCCATATGTACGTTTATACAAACATCTCACATACACATACTATGTAAGATTATTGTAATAGGAACACTTGTCCTGTTATAGGTATCAAATTAACTAAATAATTAATTAACCCGAGAACGGTCGAGTGTTGATTTGTGACCCGAGCGGTCGACAGGTGAGCGCGGCGTTCACTTTCAATATTAGCGTTTCTGTAGCTGTTTATGACTCTGTATGGAATTTATTTTGAACACATTCATATATGCTGACATTTTGTGTTTTATTATTATTATCATTATCATTATTATTATTATTATTATTATTATTATTATTATTATTATTATTATTATTATTATTATTATTATTATTATCATTTTCGCAAATTAAAAGGTGTTTATATAAAACCATTTCTTATTACAAGTTGTATCTATTTTTATTATCAAACATACCAAATCAATTTCTGTTATCATATAAACAACACACCTAGTCGACCACCTAGTTATCACGTAAAAATCACACTTTTTATTATTATCATTAACATACAATCATTATAATTTTAAAATATTTACATAATTAGAGCGGGTTTTCAGTATATGTTCTGCACATGTTCGTACTATTCACAGTATAATATTGAAATGTCTAATGAACTGAAATATATAAATATCTTAGTGTAAACACTCTACTTATGTCTCTCCATACATAGGTTTTTCAATAAGACACTGTTCTACTCTGTGTCGCATCACTGTCTTGATATGACCCATTACAGTTCCAGCAGGTGCTGACAGATTGACACTTCACAGGTAGCACATTGCACAATGTTTTCCTTTTTTTTTATTTGCAAGCCACAGCTGAATCTGCTCCTTGTTATTGTCCACGATCTCGGAAAAATCACTCACACAGTCGATCAACAGGTGAGCACGGCGCTCACAAATTATGCATAATCACATAAATAACGCTAGTGCTATTCCAACTGAAGAGAATAAAAAGTTGACGCTTGACTAAACACATCAAGAGACAGCTAGACGGTGCCTCAGGTATGTGGCCTCACGAGGTAGGCTTTTAAACGAAAATATAATGAAGGGTGAGCGCTGCGCTCACCTGTCGACCGTTACCGGGTTAATAGAATAAGTTCTCCTACACAAATTGATTGATTTTAATGAATTTCAGTACCTGACGTGACCCTCACCTAGTTTTAGGCACGTTGCTTAATTCAAATGTGTATCCTAAGGTGCCCACGAGGCTTAAAATTCATGCGCAACAAATAGTATCTCACGTTCCCGTCACCTTAGAATGATGAGACTTGGCTTATGAAATCTTAATTTACAATAAGCAGACCCGTGTCCTTACGTTAAAAAATAAATGAATAAAAACTCATTGTAAAGTAAATATTCAATCTTATATCAAACTATATTGATCAGTAAATTTCTGCTAGACCGCTGCACCGATTTTGATGATTTTCGTACACTAGTGGACTATGGACTAACTTATATTTTAATTGTCGTACTTTGATTAAAATGCAAATCCTGATGGAATAGCGGGAGCTAATACTTTATGCGAAAAGAAAAAGATCTCATGATCCTCTCAACTTAGAATTATGAACACACACACACACACGCACACACACACACACACACACACACATATATATATATATATATATATATATATATATATATATATATATATATATATATATATATATATATATATGTATGTATGTATAAACTTTCATTAAAATAAGCAGAACCTTACAGTAGCAGGGCTTCAAGTTTCGCCTATTCAAGATTCGCCTAATACCTCCTAGCTATGCAAATGTCAATCAAAGTGATGACGCAGATATTTTTTTCAGGTGAAAGTTGATTCTTTTTAAAAACTTGATTTAGCTCGCATACGTTGGTAGTTTTTCGTCTCATTAATTCTTAACATTTCCTCTTGAAACTATTACCACGCTCTTTTTGAGTAGTCCAGTATGTAGTAGAAAATGTTAGCAAACAGCAAGATAGTTTCCGTTCATCAAGTATACTAATATCCTAAAAGGAAGTCCTCGAACATCCTTCTTGAGCTTTATCCAATATGGTTGGCATATTCAATTTGGCCGCTACCGTCTATAGAATAATTGCGTTTTCCTTGATTGCTTGTCTTAGGTTCAATATTTCTAGGAACATTTAACAAAACATTTAGTAAATAAAATTTCCTTTGTTTGATATATAACTTGTCTTTAGATCAGGTAAATATAAAGTTACAAATGACAGAGCAGACTTGTATCGCTTAATCGTCTATTTGCGTTTCCTTCAAGCGTTTTTTTTTCTGATTTCCTTGTTTTTTATATGCATATAATATTTATAGAAGTAAAAAAAAAATAAAGAAAATATGTCAACGTACCATAATTGCAATTGATATATACAAAATATGGTACATTTGAAGAAATAGTGGGGCATTATATGGAAGTTTCTGCATTTTTTTTACCTAATTATCTATACATAAAACGTTATTTAAGCAAAATTCAGTATTTTATAAACGATAGATACAATTTATAGTACTTAAAAGGCATAAAAAATAGTCCATCCTTGGCACGGTGCACTGTTGGAACCACTGAAGCAGCAGGGGTTGGGTTGGATCAGACCCACTGCTGCTTCAGGTGAAAAGTCGTTGAAAGAACGAGTTTTAAGAAGAGTGTTTACATTTTAGTAATGTATACTTCCTATAATATAAACTCTGTTTCTTTCAGAAAATGAAAAGTACCTATTACAGTAAAAAAAAGAAAAAAAGGAAATAACTAAAAAAAGAAAGAAGGAACTTCGAAACTTTCATAAAAATAACGTATATTTAATAGGTAGTTCAACACTAAAATAAATCAACACGCCACTTTCATTCTGTTGTTTTTTTATTCCCCAAATATGATCTTCCTACAATTTGTGCACATGTCTGAGTAAAAAAAATATCGGGCATGAACGATTGGACTAAGCACGTGAGAGTTTTACATTTACAATACACCAGCTTCAGAAAAGATTGTTGCTGGTTAGTCCAAACAAGTAATTGGTTAACATTCTTCGTTTTCTCCTCTGATCCCAAATCAATTGCTGGAATATCTTGCTCCAACCAAGTTTGCTCGTGATGACACCTTTTCAATACATGTCCTCTACTTGCACTTTCTCTTACGGGTAAAACTGAGCGGTGAGTGACTAGTGTGAAATATGTCTTCTGGATGT
The DNA here is from genome assembly GCF_964235325.1 of Thermobia domestica. Lineage (NCBI taxonomy): Eukaryota > Metazoa > Arthropoda > Insecta > Zygentoma > Lepismatidae > Thermobia > Thermobia domestica. Next base: position 269,809,222 of record NC_137459.1, on the reverse strand, counting down.
GAAATATCGATAGAAAGTCAGTGCGTCACAATCATGCGATGTATAAGAGTGTAATTGGAACACTTTTACTAGTTCTTGGGGACTCGTAGTTGATTTGTTGAATATACTCACAACCTGTTGCAATTAACTGTCCATCTCTCGAATAGTTTCTAACAAATTTTCTTCCCTTATTGGAACTGGCAAAGTCGCGTCACTTCCTCAAAATTCATGTAAAAATTGTATTTCATCATCCATGTTTCCTACTTATTTTCATGTATTTAAACATTTTGACTTACTGTTCAAATCGGCCTCCTTTATGAAAGAGTTTTAAAAAAATCATCAAAATCACTTGAAAGAAACGGATACAAGATTAAGTGACAGAAGCCTACTCTATCAATGGACACAAACCTAAGATAACAATGGAGACAGAACGATTAATCGAGCGGAGGCATGGTACTCCAAAATAAATACGAAAGCAGGGAATCCACACTTGAATATGTACAGATTTATAAATGTGTTGAAACAGGAGAAAGCAGAAAATGAAATGGCAATACATCAACTTCAGATGTTGAACGTCGCTAGATCAACGAAAGCAAAGTAATGTCGCCTTAATCGACTATTGTGGAAAAAAGGAAGGCTTGAATCACAAGAAATAGACATAATGCAAAACGTTGATGCAGTGTTTGACTGCATTTCATTTACATGTGACTAATGATTCGTGATGCTTTATTTTATGATTTATGCAAACTCTCATAGAATTTGTGTTACTTCATTTTATGCTTTAAGTAATACATTTGTAAATTTATTTTGTAACTTCATTTATCGTCGCCAAATATATAATATCTAGCCATATACTGTAATTGTGCTTATTTTGTTTCAATAAGGGATTTATACATATAATATATAAACTTTCTTGTGTCATTTCTTGTCAGTACTACCAACATAATTTCGCATTAGGCGAATACTGAATTCAAGATTCGCGTACACTTTCTCTTGAGTTAACATCTGTAAATTCCGTTGCCTGAGGTTATTAGGCGAATTTTGAGTAGGCGAAATTTGAAGTCACCGTGAAATAGCCTTAGGGAAAGGCGTTGTACCTTTGAAACAATGTACCTTTGAACACCTGTGCTTTTTTCGAATTCAGAGCTATCTAGGTGCAGTGATTAAAATCCATTTGGAAGATTAAATGAAAAAAAGCACTACAAACGCGTTTGGCTGTTGTTTACTGAGTGTTGTGTCGAACAATGTTCCTTTTATTTTTTTCACCCCCACAAGGAAGATTTTTTGTAATTACTTTTTGAGTTTTGTGCTCTTCGGTTTTCGCAACTTGTGATATTTGATTGTCCAAACTTGGGTTAGAATCATTGGTGAATACAGTAATACTTTTAGTTTTAACTTCTGTTCAATATTTAAGCCAGTGGATATTTTTTTTCCGTAATGGTGACCCTCTTGTACCTATGAACATTAGTGCATCGTGTACCTTTGAACGATAAATTATACGTTTTAAAGCTACACAATATAAGTAGTTAAACAATTCATATATTTCATATAGGTTAGGTTAGGATATAAAGTTACTAATTGTAATTTTAAGTAGTTTCTATATATTTGCTTATTGTATAACAATGTGAAGAGTTGTATATGCTCAACTTTATTGCTTACAAGTTTTTGTTAGAACTTTTCTTCAACTTGTAATATAATTAATAAAATTTCAATTCTGGGGATCTTTTTATAGCTAGACCTTTTATTGCAATTTTAACTATTAACATTTATGGCTTCTTTTTATATTATTGCCGCAGAAACATTGTAATTATCACTGTTCAAAGGTACAAGAGGGTCTGTTCAATGGTACACGAGATAATGTACCTGTGAACAAAACGGCTTTGTTCTTATTTTATCTTTTAAAAGCTATTGTAATTATGTAACACGTTTTAAAAAAATCATCCTATCTGATAGCAAAGAGATGACACTTCAAATGTCCAACAACAATTGGGGAAACAGTGCTGAATATTAGCACCAAAATTTCGAAGACTCTAAAAGTTTTCACAGGTACAACGCCTTCCCCTACTAAAAATTCTCGTTCCACAGAGGGTATATTTTTTGTATATATAAATTAATGCAGGGAAGTTTGACCGCGAACTACTCCTAGTCCGTTTCACTGATTGCGATTACTTTGGTATATCACCGGACAATATTCAACTTTGTTATTATTTTATTTTATTTACTTATTTATTATTATTATTATTATTATTATTATTATTGTTATTTTTTTTGTCTTAAGTACGACTTTTACCCTTTGGACAGTCTCAAGGAAGAAGTTTATGCCAATAATCCTCAAACAATACAACAGCTCCAGGAGATAATTCCAGTAACTTCGAAAAGTTTAAGGATAAATGTTGTGGCAAAACATTATGCATATGAACTGCATCATGAACATTTAAGTGAAGTTATTTTTCAGACATAATTTACAGAAATGTCCCATATGTAATGAATGTTTTACCATAATTTTAATACACATTACTAATATACGCGATAAGTTATTATGTTTTGAAACCCCTTCATAACTTATGGCGCACACGATATAACATATATACTGTATGATATAGATAAATAGATATATACATGAATGAATGAATGTAACGATGTTTGTCCAAATGCAACACCAATTGCAATTTCTTTTCGTTTTTGGTGAATAATTGGACCATAGCCTTACAGTATTTAATCACGTTACTTTGACGACAATGCATATCCTACTGTATATAATCTGAAATCGACATTCTTAATACCAGAAATCAGTAGCTCCCAACCTTGTTTACCTGGCGCCTCCTTCGTAAACTATATTTCACTCCCCTTCGTTCTCGTTTCGTGCAACACTGATTTCTTTAAATCTTCAATATTATTATTATTATTATTATTATTATTATTATTATTATTATTATTATTATTATTAATAATAATAATAATAATAATAATAATAATAATAATAATATTTTCTGCCCAGTTTATATTTATTTTCTATGCCCACATTCATGTCCAGTTATATCTGAGGAAACTAAAAATAATTTTGTGTCCATGCGTAACTATAGTGCATGATTGATTTCGATATATATATATATATATATATATATATATATATATATACTTTTGTTACTTTGGTATTTCATTTATCAGTTCTTTGATACAACATTATTCATATTTGTAATTGCAAACGTGGTTTATTTCTTTGAGTAACTTGCGCTGCCGGATGAGGCGAATCCCCAAAATTTGGAATTATTGTTGTAAAAATTACAAGGTACCACGTAAGTCATTTTTTTCCATACGGTCACATTTACGCTACCTGAAAAAACTTACGTATGCGCCACCCTATGTATAGGGTGACTCAAAACAACACCGACAACGTTTGGGTGGTGATTCCCGACACCAAGGTAAGATAAAAAGAATAGACCAACCTGGCTGTACAAATGCTTTCTTTCGGGGTAATAGGCTGCCGAAACACGAAAAATTAAATTTAAAGCTCCGTAACTCCAAAACTATTGGACCTACCGTAGTCGGGCCATGACTTCACTTAGGAACTAATATGTGCCATAAACAAATATTCAAGTTTCAGAATCATGTGGTATTTCTACAACAATTTTTATACAGGTAGTTGGTGAGTACTTTACATTACATACCCGTAGTCAAACTGCCTCTATAAAAATTGTTACAAAAATACCACTGAATTCTGAAACATGTATTCTTGGATAGCACACATATTAGTTCCTAAGTGAAGTCTTGACCCGATTACGGTAGGTCCCATTGTTTTCGAGCTTTGGACCTTTGAAGTACATTTTTTTTCATTTTTCGACAGCCTGTAAATCCGAACGGGTGCATATGTGCACCCACGTTTGTGTATACTTTTTTTTTTATCTTGGTGTCAGGAATCACCTCCCAAACGTTGTTGATGTTGTTTTGAAACAACCTGTATAAACGCTAATAATCAAAAATGCAAGATTAGGTTGAACAGTACTAGGACTTGCATATGCATATGCATGTACTTTATCTATATCTGTCTAATATATATATATATATATATATATATATATATATAAAGTTCAATGCAAGACATGAGGGTGACCATGTTTCACCGTTGATATCACGTATTTGCTAAATATACGCAATCATTGTTATTATTTTATTAATAAATAAACATCATACTAAAGATTTGTCGAATTAATTAGTTATTATGCTATGATTAATAATAAAGCATGTCAGTCTAAAGGTCGTTTTTTAATGAAGGTATTAACTATACTATTAAAAAATAATCCTTAATACCTACAATTGTAAGTTAAATCTGCGGTTAGCGTGCTGGAGGGGAATTCGATTTCTTTACACTTAAGTTTATTTCTATTTCCTCACAGGAGAGTTGTCTGTGGTTTTGAAACTTGTTGCTTTTAATTCTTTGTTAAAACGAAATATATATTTTTTTTTCTAATGATAAAAAGTGAAAAATCGAAAGCTATTTATTTTCACAAACTTAAGTGGTGAGAAAGACTTGAACTGCTCTTGAACTTTACTTTTTTTCTTGTTTTCTGAACAAACCAATTCACTAACAGTCAAGTAATTTCAAGTTATATACATGCACGTATAAGCTGCCATTACAAGGGTCTCACATTGAGTCTGGCAGTAGTAATATGACATTCCCTCGAGAGCTAGTTTTACATTAAGAGAGAGCTGTTGGATATGAAAGAAAGATGACGACTTATCACTGCTAGTTCAATGTAAATTATAGATGGAATTAACACTGTTACATTTAATCATTCCAAGCAGGCTCTGTTTCTCCAGCTGAAAAGTAAAGCCGTGAAAACCATATCCCAGAAGTAATTACTGAAGTTGGTGAAACTAGAACTCAGCTCCGCCGCACCCTCCAACTGCTGTTTAAGCCATGCGCCATTGTTCCCTGGGAAATGCCAGACTGGTATTTGGTGCTGACAACACCAACTCACTCCAGAAGCTGACACGCTCACTCCTCTCAGCTGCCAGGCCCACACGGGTCACCTCCAGAAACAATCTGTTCGTGGCCCCTCACTTATTGCCTCCCTTTCCCATATTTCAACTAGCGCCGAAGTACCATTCATTCTCTTCTGTGATAAGCCCGCGAAGATACATTGTCGGTCAGAAGTTTTTAAAGCGTATTTGCCGACCAAACTCTTGACATTCACATTATTTTCCTAGAGTCTTCTTAGATCTCTCGTTCTACACCAATCATTCTTTACCAATTCCTTGAATGGATACATCTTGTTTCCTTTCCCTCAAGATAATTGTTCTTTCTTTCGGTTCTTATTGGCACTTACATTTTTTTTTTTTTGATAACGCATTTTTCAAAACCACTTCCATTATATTGGAAAAAAAATACAATTTAGATTAATCTTAATATTTTATGCATATAAAAGTGGATGCATGCGTACATGTATGTATGTGTGGGTGGGTGTATGTTTCAGCATAACTCTGAAACGCCTGAATAAATTTTAATCAAACTTGGTACCCATATTGCATACAGTCTGGAAAAGACTACTGTTGACGTAATATTTTCTAGTAAACAGGAAATAGAGAGGGAGGAAAAATATAAATGGCCGAGAATGACAAATATTAGTGTCGAATCCATAGTTTTATAGATCCATGAGCTGATTGGTGAAAATTTAAATATCCTTTAAGTCCAATTTCAGCCTCTCAGTCAGAGCAAGACCTCCTAGCACATCAAGGGGGAGTAAGGAGAGACATAAAAATCATCAAACAACTGCCGATATGTGTGTCGAGTCCATAGTTTTCGGATTCACTTAGATAAATAGTGACACTTCCGATGCTGTTTAAGTTCGATATAAGCTCTTATTGCCATCCAAAAGCTGAAATGGTGAAATGTAAAAATATCGAAAACTACCGGCATTGGTGTGGAATCATTTATTTTCAGCATCGCTAAGTTAATTGGTGCAGTTCTGATGCCGTTTGAGTCGGAGTTCATCCTCCAGTTTGGGTCAAAGTTCAGACACCCTAAGCACTTTACAATCATGTCAATTTGATTAAAGACATAATCTGTGGGGATAGGGTGTTTTAATATTTATTCCGAAAGTAGAGTATGTTCTGTATTTTTATCATTACACTTTCATTTAAATAAATGTTCTGAAGAGGAAAGTAATTCAAGTGTGTCACATAAATGTGTTCTCCACGCCCGAAGAACAGGCATTCCAGCTAGTCATATGCATACGAGGATAAGTCAATAAGTATATAAAATCTTTTTTTTTTATTTTGTTTTTGTTTTTACTATTATTTATCATCACAAAAGTAGCATATTTTTATTCACATCATTTTTCAACATAATTACCCTGCTTTTCAATGCACAGGGTCCAAAGTTGAACAAGCTTCCTGATACCCTCCGCCAAAAACGGTTTCTGGTTGCACATTAAGACACGAATGCACCGTTCCCTTAACCTGTTGGTCGGAGCTAAATCGACGGTCTTTGAGAGTATTTTAAATAGACCAAAAGGATGGTAATCTGTCAGGGCGAGATCAGAACTCTACGCAGCATGCTCCAACATCTCGAAACGTGGCTTCTGAAGAGTGTCAGTGGTGTGGACGCTGGTATGTAAACGCAAATTGTCATGCGACACAAGAACGTTTTCCGACAATGAACAACGGCGTTTATTACGAATTACAGACTTCAAGTTGCTTACCAGAATATCACTGTATCTTTTGCTGTTTATTGTTAACCCATTTTCCAGATAATGTTCAAGGATTGGCTCTTGTAAGTCCCAAAACACTGTTAGCATCACTCTCACTGCAAAAGATTGACTCTTGATATTTTATTTTATTTTATTTTAAATTACAGGAGATTCGGGAAGATTCCATTCCATCCTCTGGAGTTTGCTCTTCGGTTCAGTGATGAATCTACATTTCATGTCCTGTGATGATTTGCCTTAGAAACGCTTTATCTTTTTTTTTAGCTTTATGTTCAGTACGTGCTGACAGATTTTCACATGGTTTCGCTTGTGCTCTTCATTGAGTTTTTTTTGTTTTTTTGTTTTTTTTTTCGGAACCCATCTCGCAGAGACTTTGCGAAAGTTAAACCAGTTAGTCATGATGTCGTATACAGAACCATGATTAATCTGCATATGGGTTGCCACTTCATCAACAGTCACTCGTCTGTTATTCAGACTCAAAGCACGGACTCGTTCAATAATGCCATCAATTGTTGCTGTAGCTGGACCCCCTACTCTTTCCTCATACTCCACGCTCATTTGACCACTCTTGAGCTGTTGAATCCACTGGTGAACACTTCGGTTTAACAACATATTGTCACCTTACTGTGTTGAAAGTCTTCTCTGAATTTGCGCTCCTAGCTCAAATTCATACGACAAGAAAATGGATGAGAGAACTCTGTTGTTCTTTAGTGTACATAGAGGTGGCGCAGCGGTGCACATCAGCGCAAAGCAAACTGATGTGACCTGCCTACAGACCTTCAAAATTACCAGCATGCATTAAGATTCGCCATTCAGATTAAATAAAAGTGACTGCAATATCCGTCCACCCGCTATATAGGTACCGCTTCTACTGGTTGCCAAATACAAGTATAGGCCTGTAGCAACGCCTTAGCGACAAAGATAATATTATTGGCTCGAAACGATCTCTAATACGTTGAATACGAAACTAATGGTTCTTTCTTTTTTACTCTCAAGGACAACTGACAAATCAATGTAAAATTTGGAATCCAAGGGCAAAAACGGAATGCATATTGAGTGTGTGGTTTCGAAGATCTCATTGCCGAAAGGAATTGGTCTGAAACATAACTTATAAACGAATAATTTGAATATATAAATTTCGGGATTCTGCTCCCGATCCCCGCGTTTCTTCGAAATACGAAATCGTACTGTCTTTTTTGTTTTATACTTTTTTACTGTGTGCTAAAACATTTTATGTTTTTTAAAGCTACAATCAACAGTTAAGTAAGTTATGGAAGTTTTAAATTTTAAAACTGTCGTCATTTTGTAACAAGATGGCTTATCTAGAAATATGAGAGAACAATAGTTCTAGAGGTCCTTATGAGCATTAAGAAACAAGTTTAATTTTTCGTCTACCATCAATATTAGGGATGCTCCGAATATTCTATATTTTCGAATGGCTGCCATTTTGAATCATAATGGTGGAACTACGGACAAAAGTTCTGAACCAATTCAAAAAGATGAAATCCCACGCTACGCCTGTTAGACTAAAAAGACGAATGATTAAGGCAAGTGATTGATGATGGAATAATTCTTACAGTTATAATGCGGGAGAAAACGGGAGTATCTTGAGAAAACCCACGGACACAATGATGTCCACCACAAACTCACTTGGCCGGAAATCGAACTAGGGACCCCGCGCAGCAGAGTTAAGCGCTCTACCGTTGAGCTCCCTGAACCAATATTACGCATATATGTATTCCGGACTTTTATCATGTTACTTTGGTTAAAATGTGTATGCTAAGGGAGAGGAACATGAGACAAACTTCCTACAAAAAAATGAATAGTATATCAAGGTTATGTCACGTTGGAAAATGAAAAACTTGGTATATAAACACCGCATTAAAAATGGAGCCCTGCTCCAGCGTATTTGAAGATACCTGTTTTAAATAGGAAGAGAGAGGCTTTTTCATTTATTTATTTATCTACATTGAAAATGGTGTTGTTTGGGATCGAATCACGAAAAGAAACGGCTGAACAGTTTGAAATGTGTTTTGGGACATGATAAGTACCAGCTCTGAGCTGCGTTTTGGACATGCAACTTTGGATAGAGGACGTAGTCTAAGAGGGTATAGATGTTCAAAATTTATGCTAAACATATAGCATCTTAGAGCCCGTCAAGTTAGGAAGGTGAAACTTGGTATATAATATCGTCATTAAAAAACAATTTTAAAGGAAACTTAACGCTTTTGAAAATATCAATTTAAAGAGTGAGGGGGGAATTTATATAATTCCTTTCTTCACACCTGAAACGACGCTTCATGTTGCTTGTGATGGTGTCATAAGTAAACGGCTCAAGAGTTTGAAATTCATTTTGCAGCATAATTATTACTTAACATGACTTGATAATGTTATTTTGATTAAAGGACGTATCCGAATGGGATAGAGAGAGAGTTTAATATTTCAGCCAAAATATACATGGTGAACCTGAAAGACATGCACAAACTCCGGCAAGTGATTCGTGACATCAAAAGATAGCAAAATGCCCTCTTGCATATTGTCGAAATCCACGTCGTGTACGAGTGACAGGGGTGCCAAATTGGAATTTAACCCTTATCCGGGCACTCGTTGATACAGTTCATGTTGGTTCTCAGTCTCCATACATACATATTTTACAGAAAGAAAGAATCCGAAATGAAAGAAAGAAAAACTACGTGACAAGGTGCAATCTAGAGATGCATATGATTGCCGCTAGAGAGGGGCGTCAGTTTAGAGGTCATCCGCCCCCTAGTATGAATTTCAGATATTGGGAGCAGTAATGCAGATTTAGAAACCCTTTCCTGAGCAAAGTTCACAGAAAAAAAAAAAGCCCTTATAACAAACAAATACGGACTTTGATCACAATTCCTATTGATCGTAATAAGAAACTATAACTTTAATTGCTCTCTTGTACATTTTTTGACCTGGGATTGAAAAGGTTCCACTACTTTCGAGTTTCGGGATTACTTAAAATTCTAGAAATTGGGCCTAATCAAATTTCAAGTTTTGATAATCTATATTTCATCCGTATTTGTTCGGTGTAAGGACCCCAAACTTGTTCTGTTGGACTTTGCTTATCAAAACGTTTTTTAACCCTTATCCGGGCAAGACATTTTTGTAACGTAAACGGGCAACCGGTTCCTGTGAGGCCCAGTATATATATTTAAGTGCAGAATACACAAAATCAATGCCTATTGTCACTTACTGTTCAGACTAGTCTAGAATGTACCGGCATATATTTTTGTCAAGTAGCGAAACTTCGTGTCACGCTTTTGTAAGCCGACCAAGCAAAATAGCAAATCCGGTCCAGATATTTTTGTAACGTAAACGGGCAACCGAGGGCTGTCAGGCCCAGTATATATTTTAAGTGCAGAACACTCAAAATTCAACGTCTGTTGCCGCATACTGTTCCGACTAAAGGTTACAATAGTCACGTGTTCAATATATAATTATGTGACAATTTGATATAATATTTGACAGGAATTTCACTAAAGTTATACGAGGCCTCCTAGACCCCGGTTGCCCGGGTACGTCAGGAAAAGATTTTCAAATTAAAAAAAAAAAAAAATAGTTTTACCAACTCGATATGTTCATGATTTTAACTTCGACAAAAGATAGAAGAATTCAGTATTTTATGTCTTCGAAATATGTATGGTTATTGAGAAATTTTAGAAAAATGAAGCTACTGGGCCTGGGAGGCCCCGGTTGCCCGGATAAGGGTTAAACTCGAAAGATGACAATTGGAACGGGATAGAGCGATGTGAAAAAAAAACGACGTGGAGTTCGGGAACATTTAAGACTATATATATATATATATATATATATATATATATATATATATATATATATATATATATATATATATATATATATATATATAAAATTTATATTCTTTTGATGTTACGAATTACCTTCCAGAATTTATGCACATCTTTCAGGTTCACCCTGTTTATTGTCTCACGATCCTTTTAAGAAGATGGAACTCAGTATATAAACTTATCATTAAAATTAAGGTGAAGCATGTCTCATTGCTTTAGGCGAAGAGCAAACTTCGACTTAAACGGCGTCGAGAGTATAACTATTTATCTCAACATCCCTGAAAACTGTGGATTTGACAGTAATATCCATCGCGAGCTTTCCCGTGACTCTACTGTTAGCGTACGCGCCTTTAACGCGGAAGCGCAGTGTTGGTTCTCGGCAGTAGATAATGCGGTTGGAATCCCTCGTTAAAGAGTAGATCCACGTCATATAAACCTATAATCTTGCTGCTGAAAGGTACGCTAAATTCCAATCCACCACAACTAATATCAGCAGTTCCAGGTATTTATACCTCTCCTTTCATGCATACACTCCCAACTCCATAAATTTGACCTAGCCGAAAATCGAAAAAAAAAGAAAGAAAGAAAGGCTTCGTAGGCGATTCGATTCGGTGAAGATATGCCAGTATGCAAACTTTGGTGGTTCTAAGTAAGTTATTCCTATACAGAAACCTGATGACAGACAGAAGCACACACTACTCCTATTATTATTATTATTATTATTATTATTATTATTATTATTGAATATACATTTCAGTACCAGTGACACAGGGAAAAGATATTAAGATGACAAAAGTTATTGCAACACACACACACACTTAAAACTGCATTTAGTTTCTTAAGATAAGAGCATGTCCTTGGTGTTATAAAACAGTTATCGTATTAATCCATTGTCAAGTTGTAATATTGCTGACAAAGGGCCGGAATAAATACATCCCATTCCAGGTAGGAATCGATGATCGTGCAGTGATTTCGTAAGTTGAATTATATAATCGGAGAATGTTTCCTTAGCAAACGTTTGATTGCTGACACAGTTGCTGAATAAGAGATTATCTTGATTTCGCGTGCAGCTACTTTATTGGATCGTTAGAATACAAATACAGAACCACAGTGGAAATCCAATGTAAATCTCTTTATCTGAAACTTATGAAATTGTTAATTTGAATATTAGCAAGTGAAAAGTAATTAATTAATGGAATATTACTGTGCTATTCTTCATCATTTCTTTTTTTAATTAAAATAAATGCCATTTAAATAGAAACTGAAGGTGTAGGATTGCGTAATTGATTGCCAAAATAAGGAAAATCATGATAGTAATGTATTTAATAGCCACTTCTATCGAGATATTTAACCTTTACTTCTGTACTATAAACAGCAACAAACAATCTTCCTGCAATCAGAAGATTCAGTGGAAATGCGCTCAGCTCTGATAAAGGAGATGACTGGCTCTATGAAAAGACGAATTAGTTTATGTATAGAGTATCATGTACACTTTGTATTAAAAAAATGCGACAGCAAACACCATGTAGCTAGGCTACCTAAATCACACCTTTCTATCCCATAATCGTGTCTGGTTAAAGAGACACCTCTCTCTCTCTCTCTATCTATCTCTCTCTATCTATCTCTCTCTATCTCCTCCCTTCGTCTTTCCCATACTAAAATCAGCAAACAACAGAACCACAATTTTAATGTCAAAATATACATGTATTAGTATCGATAAAATGAAAATGAAAGCGAGACAGAACAAGGTTTATAAATGGATGGAGGGAGAAATTTAAACACACACAATGGAAAATTGAAACCAATGGATGTTTGTTTAAAGAGAGGTACAGAAACGAGACAGAGAGAGAATAGTGGAGAGAATAATAAGAAAAGAAGGAAAGGGAAGACAGATAAATGTATGAAATTGAAACGTAGTTAAAAAGAAGAACCCAACATTATAAATTTTCGTTTTGAGAAATCCAACATCAATATAGAATTAGCCTTTTTATTTTAATTTTTTTCAGGGTTACTGGAATATATAGAGGATGCTTGAAAACTTCCATATGAAGACCAAACTTAGTGCTCAAATTAAATACTCAAATTCCAGAGGAACTGTAGAATTTTGAGACATGTAGGATACTGCCAAAAGTGCAACATACTGCTTTGTTTCTGCGAGGTTTGTCTGCTAATTCGGTGTTGTTCATTGAATATGCTGATTCGAAATACATCATAATAAATTCAGTAGGTAGCGAAGGTCATATCATAAATTCCAGAATACAAATGCAATTTGAATAAAAACTAAAATAAATAAATAAAAAGAAAGAAAGAAAAGCAAAAGTGAATAAGTGTTTTTTTTTCTGATAACTTTTTTTATCAGGAAAGGCTAATACTGCAAGTCCAAACTATCGTAATGAAAAGCTACAAAGTTCGAAAGCAAAATTGTATGTTTCCTATACACGTATCTTACCTTGTGTGTTTTACACTTCAATTGTAAATAAAACACATTGAGTTATATGATGTTGAGATAAATTATATGATGAAAACAGATTTTGCGTCAAACTAATATAAATAAAAGTTTCTCTTGAAATAACCAAAAAGGGCTTCATTTTCTAGTCATCTCTGAAGATTTATATCTTCCGAGTAACCACTCTCCATGGACTTTTCATGGTATTGTTCTTAGGAAGAAACATTACATCATTGGTTAAACAAGTTTTGGGTAGAGCAACCTGTAGAGTACCGGTATCGTGCTAGACTTCGAAATGGAAAATCTCGGTTCGATTCCCCATCAGGTAGTATATTTTTTGTATAAATCAATAGCTGCAAACAAATTCATGTGCGGTTGAAGAACTTACAAGGTGACACTGGCTAGAATCCGAGTAAACAACGTGTGTGTTCCTTTTCATACACGAGTAATGATAAGTCGTTTCATAGTTATATTCATCGTTGTCTTCTTCCATCTCTCTCTTTAGTCACCTTTATATTTGTTTCTAACTTATTGCATCTCTCTCTCTCTCTCTCTCTCTCTCTCTCTCCCCTCTCACTCTTTCTCTATCTCTCTCTCTCTCACACACACACACACACACACATGTTTTTGGTTGTGCGTGTTCCATAGTTAAAACTGAGCCAGTTTAGATGGTCTGGTGACTAGTCCTAACGCAAACAGAAGCGTTCTAGTCCAAAACTTGAGTCTATTGACCCAATTAACCCGGTTTGAAAAATCCAATTAACTGGAAATTTCCGCGTCGAATTATTTGTGCTTTGGGGATAATATTTCCTGTCCTGGTCACATCTGAAAATAATATTGTTTAAACGCAAGGACATAAGTAAGCTCTCTTCTTTTTCCTCCGGATTACCAAGTCTCAGTCACCTGGTCAGTATGGATTCAAATCCTCGACCCAGTGACGGTTCATAAACTATCTCACATTACCCGAGTGACGTGATGTTCCTTTTCAGCTCTGCCATGTTCATTCTTTCTATGCAAATTAGAACGCTATATTTGCAACAGGTGAAGTTGAGAGTGAATGTTCTGAAGAGAGAACTTTTCAGAGATGACTAGAAAGTGGCCTTTATTTTGGCTCTTTCAAGAGAAGCTTTTATTTATATTAGTTTGACACAAAATCCGTTTTCATCATATAATTTATCTCAACATCCTATAATACAATGCGATTTATTCAAGGTTGAAATGTGGAACATACTAGGTATGTTACATTTTTACGGATCATCCAATTTCGCTTTTGAACTTTGTAACTTTCATTATGATACAGTTTATGCTTGTAATATTGGCTCCTTCTCATATAAATTTAGCAGCAAAAATAACACTCATTCACTTTTTTGTTGTTGTTTCTGTTCAGTTTGGGATGGAGTGTTTGACCTACTCTGGCTACTGAGTTTATTATAATGTATATCGAATCAACACGTTCAATGAACACCGCCGAATTTGCAACAGAACCACGCACAAACAAAGCACGTGTGTTACACTTTTTTTATATTATCTTGGATATGTCTCAAAACTTATAGTCCCACTGGAATTTCAGTATTTAATTTGTCCACCAAATTTGGTCTTCATTTTGAAAGCGACTTAGTGAAATTTTGAAGCATCATTTATATTCGAGTAGCCATGAATATATATATGCATATATATATATATATATATATATATATATATATATATATATATATATATATATATATATATATATATATATATATAATATCGGGTGTTGCAAAATAAGTGTTACAACTCTTGGAAGGTGACTCCTGCCGCTGAGACAAGAAAAAAGTTATTTTAACTTTCGGCTATCGGACATAGTTTCGGATCTACAAGGTGCCGAAAGAGTGGGAAAATGACTTTCGGAGGCCAATAGTTCGGAAACTATCAAACGTAAAGAGAGCGGGTAAAAAAAATCACTGAAGAAGTCATACCTGCTGTATTGAATTTTGCATGTTTCGCAATCCTACCATGCACGCGCAAGGGATTCCCCAAAGAACGTAGGGAGTACCGGATAATCTGCCAAATGAAAATTGGTCTGCATGGATATGATTTGATACGCTTTCTACCAGGTAACAATTATTCTTTTGTATTAAGTCAATATCTGGAACAAATACAAAATGGCGGACATCTTCAAGCCCGTTATGTGTGGTTGCATAATCGCCAGGTACTGATGCTGGACAGCAGTGAAGTTCTGAGTATTAAGTGTAGCGAATTTGTGCTCAAATGCTCTAGAAAGACATCTGGAGTGTCGGTAGAGCACAACATATGAAGAAGGGTGATTCACATGTGTGGAAACACGTAACGAAAAATGCCCAGAAAAAATGCACTCATACTAAGTAAACGTGAGTTCAAAGCGTCGGAAATGTAAGGATTAGCGTCAAGAACATGAAAGTCTTTGCAATTCACCAATAATATTCCCTCAAACCGATGCAGTATGATGCGCACAGTTGCATACAAATAAGGATGCAACAACTGAGACCAAGTTGAAATTGTTCAAGAGGACTCAATAAGAAACTGGGAAAACTAAATGAATGTCTCTAGTGGGATCGCATGATGATATTGAAATGTTGGCCAATGTGTGTGTTGATATCGATATGCAACTAATGGACAAATGTTAGCATATGCCACTACTGCTGGGACACAGTCCCACGTGGGAGAATAGGAACATAACTACTCGGGTTCTTGAATCTAAAACCGTGGGCTCCCAGTAGGATTAGAAATTGCGACCACGCGAGTGAAAGCGATCGCTCTAGCCCTGAGGCTAGAGGGAGCCTCTCTTTATCTGTATTCATTTCTTTGAGGAGTACCCACTTTGTTTGGCAAGCGCTCTTGTACAGCCTCCCGACATGCTTGTGTTTTTCATTTTGTTACTCGTACTGAACAGTTTTAAACAATCAGAGCTTTGAGATGTTTCTTCCTATTTCTCATATCCTTTTATTTTCCATATGTATGGTATTCCACCTGTAGTGTTACATGTACCAAATTGGTTCATTTTCGTCTTTGTCTTGGCATGTGCACTGTGTGTAAGATACAAATTTCTGGAGGTATTTCCCTATATTTCGAGTACGTCATATGTCCCAGAAGACGTGGGACATGATACAAGTTTGTTATTTTCACGCTCTATCAGAATTGAACCATGTATTAAGATATTTATTTTCATGTGTCTCGACTGTTGGACAATGTCCCAAATAAATAGGGATATTGATATAATCGTCTTCTAGTTACGTTCTACCAAAAAGTGAACCAGATGTAATAGCAGAATGCGCAACGTTATTCTCCTAGTTTTCGCACGTGAGATGGTGTCCCAGCAGTAGTGGGGCATGTAGGCATTTGTCCATTAACTACATGTTGATATGAACGCACACATTGGCCACATTTCAACATCGATCATGCAATACATTCATTTAGTTTACCCAGTTTCTTAGTGAGTCCCCTTGCACAATTTCAACTTGGCCTCAGTTGTTGCATCCTTGTTGGTATGCAACCGTGCGCATCATATTCCATCGGATTGATTGAATATTATTGGTGAATTGGCAATGGGTTTCATGTTCTTGATGCTATTCCTTACATTTCCGACGCTTTGAACTCACGTTTACTTCGTATGAGTGCATTTTTTCTGGGCATTTTTCGTTACGTGTTTCCACACATGTGAATCACCCTGCTTTATCTGTTGTGTTCTACCGACACTCCAGATGTCTTTCTAGAGCATTTGAGTACAAATTCGCTACACTTAATACTCAGAACTTCACTGTTGTCCAGCATCAGTACCTGACGACTATGCAACCACACACAACAGACATGAAGGTGTCCACCATTTTGTATTTGTTCCAGATATCGACTTAGTAAAAAAAGAATTATTGTTAACTGGTAGAAACCCTGTCAATTCATATCCATGTAGACCAATTTTCATTTGGCAGATTATCCGGTACTCCCTACGTTCCTTTGGGGAATCCCTTGCGCGTACATGATAGGATTATGAAACATGCAAAATTCAATACAGCAGGTATGACTTCTTCAGTGATTTTTTTTTTACCCGTCCTGTTTACGTTTGATAGTTTCCGAACTATTGGCCTCCGAAAGTCATTTTCCCACGCTTTCGGCACATTGTATATGCGAAACTATGTCCGATAGCCGAAAGTTCAGGAGAACATTTTTTTTTTTTGTCTCAGCGGCAGGAGTCATCTTCCAAGAGTTGTAACACTTATTTTGCAACACCCGATATAATCCAAACGCTACTTCTATATTGCTGTTGAATTTCTCAAAATTGAACTTTATAAAGTTATTATTATGTTTTGTTATTACGTTTAAATTTCATATTTTTATATGCGCTCCCTTTTTGTTCCTGTTCTCCTCTCCACTATTGTCTCTCCGTCTCACTTGTTTATCTCAGTCTGACAGACATCCATCGGTTTCAATTTTTTTATTTTTTTTATTGTGTGTGTTTAAACATCTCCCTCCATCAACTTATGAACTTTGTTTTGTCTCGCTTTCATTTTCATTTTAATGATACTAATACAATTATATTTTGATATTAAAATTATGTTTATGTTGTTTGCTGACTTTAGTATGGGAAAGACAAATGGTGGAGAGATAGGGGTTTATTTACTAGACATGATTTTGGGATGAGAAGGTGTCATCTGGATGACATAGTTGCACGGCGTTGCACGGCATAGTTGCACATAGTTTGCTGTAGCTTTTTAATGCAATATGTATACATGAAATGTATTGGTATTCTTACATTTTATCTTATTCGCTTTAGTTCACCAATAGTATCATGGTCACTTCACATAGGATTATTATATGCCTCAATCTCTATGGTGCAACCACTAACCATATTTCGTGGAAACGTTTTCTCTCTTCTCGAACTTTTGTATTGACATTTGACAGACACTAATAATGCATATACAGATACAGGGTGCCTCACTTAAAATTTGTCACCCCCTGTATTTCGTAATAGAGGGATTTGTTTAAAAAAATCTCGAAAAACATCAACTTTAGTTTTAAGGAGGGCAGATATTTGTGTCAAATTCATCCGCACTGCCCCACTTCCTGCGGCAACTTGGGTCACGTAGCATATAATTTGGAAGCATATTTGATACTAGTTACGAAAATTTCACCCAATACGTTAGGAGAAATTGCGTTGACAAATGTTACCCATTAGATATAGGAATTTTCAAATAAGACATTAAGTTTAGCGTTAGTAAACTTTATGAATACCATCGATTACTAATTGTGCTGATAAATCAATGTCAATAAGCTCCACTGCGAGACACATTAGCTGCACTGTGTCGCCCCATTTCCGGTGTTCTAGTGGCGAAACCTGTATTTTTAAATGGTAGCATCTGTAAAATAAAATATCGTGCAAAATTCCCTTTAATTCTTGTTACAAAACGGTTATTATTTAAGAGTGTACGGAACATTGCAGGATAAATCTAGTTCGAAACGTTTACAAATCGCAGTAACACTAAATTGTAAATTGACATTTGTTTCCTATTAAACGTTCAGAAAACTCTATTACCCACTAGAGTAGCAGAAACATCCACAAACTATGTTGTGATGAGCATAATGCGTACCGCCTTAGTCGGTATGGTCTAGAGCAAAACATTAATTTGCTCTCAATTAAAATATCCAGCACGGAGATAATACATTTCGTGTGGAAATGCAATGAATACGATGGGTGTGACAGATTTGAACGTATACTGTCTGATTTAGAGATCATTAGCGAAACAGGCTATGAAAGTGCCCATTACACGGAACGAAACTGTCCACATTTCGGGTACGGGAACAAAAGGGAGGATGAGTATCCAGCTATCTAGTCACCTTTGCCTTCAACATGTTGACTTGAAATTCATTCTTGTAGAGAGACAGTCAAATAATAAAGATATCATTATTATCAAATTTTGCTGTTAACTGTATGACACATGAGTCATACTGAGTCATCATATTGTTTTCTCTATCTTTCTGCCACATAAATTGAACGGACACATATATCTTGATTTGTTACCGAATTATGTGGATCCTATGATCACTGAAATAGTTGAAAATTATCCAATTTATTCTGAAGACATGGTGTTTTTCCAACAAGATGATGCACCACCACATTATGTTGTGCAGGTTAGACAGTTTTTAGATCAGATTTTCCATGATCATTGGATAGGTAGGAGAGGTCCTATTGAGTGCGCTGCAAAGTTTCCTGATCTTTCACCGTTGGATTATTATTATTTTTTTTTTCTGTGGAGGCATTTAAAATCTAAACTCTACGCCACAAAGCCACAATCTTTACATGAGCTGCAGAGAATGTTAACAGAATGTCTAAAAAATAACTTCAGAGATCCTGCAGAATGCACGCATTCATTTCGAGCAACGCCTTTACTACTGTATGGAAGTTCAGGGTGGGAACTTCGGTCACTTAATAAAATAAGGTTTATGTTCCAAGTGTGCGTTGTACAGAGTATTTCGGACTGTTACTGCCACGCTATTGTCTTTATTACAAGCGAACGGAAATGCAATACACAGTAGGTCAGCACATGATTTTTGTCTTAATTTGTGTATACTGTGGTTTCCCTTTTCCCGATCTTTTTATCGCACTTAAAAAAATGAGTACGGACTACTGAACGTTCTCCATAATTAATGTTAACAAATAAACCAGGGAATATGATTTAAGTCAAGCCAAATTAGCACAGTAATATTGCTACAAGATCTTACTGCAGCAGAGGCAAATTCCAAGTTATTGTATGCAATAGTTTCAATCACAATATTTGGTATTTATTACTGTAATTCCAAATCAATTGAAATTTCGTCAGTAAAATCAAAAACTTTCAAGTACTATATCAATTGACAAATGCTGATCTTTACACATATTAAAAGTTTTATTACTAATTTCAAAAGTATCGTGCAGCATGATAACATTGTTCAAAACTACGTAGCACGTTGTTATCTTCTACTGAGTGATAAGTGGTGGAAGGAACGTCGAAACTTAATTTCGGAACGTGAAAACACTACGAATTTATGACTTCATTGGTAGTGCAGTTCGAAGAATGGAAATACGGCAAATAGTCATTAAATGTCCAAACCGATAACATTGTTCTAAATAGACTCAACAGAGGTTTCCAATGATATATTACGTGTTCCATGTTTTAATTGAGAGCAAATGAATGTTTTGCCCTAGACCATACCCACTAAGGCGACACGCGTTATGTTCATCACAACACAGCTTGTGGAAGTTTCTGCTACTCTAGTGGGTAATAGAGTTTTCTTAACGGTTAATAGGAAACACATATCATTTTACAATTCAGTGTTACTGTCGTCTGTAAATGTTTCGAACGTGACTTCTAGCACAGTGTAACAAGAGTTAAATGAGGGTTTAACACGATATGTTATTTCACAGATGTTGCCATTTAAAAATACAGGTTTCGCCACTAGACTACCGTGAATTAGGCGACACATCTAATGATTGTCACAGCGCAGCCCGTTAACATTTATTTTTAAAGCACAATTAGTAATCGAAGGTATTCATAAAGTTTACTAGACTAAGCAAAATATTGGTTGAAAATGTCTGTGTCTAATGGGTAACGTTTGTGAACACAATTTCTCCTAACGTATTGGATGAAATTTCAAAGCAATCATATTTTTATAACTAGTGTCAAATATGCTTTCAAACAATATGCTACTTGGCCCATGTTGCCGTTTAACAAAAATAATGAAATCTTCGTCACTAGACCGCAGGGAGTGAGACAGTGCGGCTGAATTTGCCACAGTTGTCCGACCCCCTCAAAACTAAAGTTGACGTGCTTAGGGATTTTTCAAACAGATCCCTGTATTACGAGATACAGAAGGTGGCAAATTTTAAATGAACCACCCTGTATATTAATTAAAAATTGAAAGTAATTTTAATATTATGGATTACATTCCGAAAGGAAGAAATTTCTTGCTGAATGTGAACATAAATTAAATAGTGTTTGTTGATAGTTTCCTGCGTTTTATGTCAATATTTAAACTTAAGTTGTTTTGCTTTCCTAATTTCAATTTTCTGTCATGTTTTATAAACAAAGTGTATTTTTAAATATTATTTTTCAGTTTTATCAAGTGCAATTAGATGTTGTGATATGCGTAACACTTTTTTTTCTATCCTCAGAATAAAAATTTTCTTTTTCGCGCACATAATCATAAATTTATTATGTAATAACCATAATACCAATAACAATAGTAATAATAATATCACATACATGTGCTAGCCAAATATGAAGTTCTTTCTATTAAAATTATTAAAACGCATAGAAAGCTATGAAAACACACTTAAGCCTACTATTAAAACACATTAATTTATAGATATTTAATTTATTTCTTGATATTCCAAAATGTGTGTGTGGGGGGGGGCGGGGGTGCATGTGAGAAAATTTATGATGTATTACATAAAATATAGCTTTGGTTTCTGGGTTCCATTTTTTCCATCGCACTAAAACTATTAGGTGGATCAAGATCATTTTAGAAGGATTACTGTTTATTTATCGGAAATATTAATGGACATTTTCCCTAAGTCATGCCCTTGCACGGAAGGGAGTGATCCCATTTCTCAATTATCGTATGTTCCGTTTGAACATATTGGTGCAAAGGCACGGCATACACTATATTCACAGAACACAGATAACTGATCGTGACTATATATGAGTTCAGATTCGTAATATTGATAAGTTAAATCTAATTTCTGCACATCAACGTATACAACCAGAGAACCAGTCATCACCATGTGAATTGCATTGTATAATGTATTTGGTGTAGTTTAACCATGTGCTGATACACACAATGTGTACAAAAGTGTCTAGTTTATAGACAAAATTCTTTTCATTTAGCATTATTCCGCTTGGACTTATACAGGGTGTTGA
The DNA here is from genome assembly GCF_964235325.1 of Thermobia domestica. NCBI lineage: Eukaryota > Metazoa > Arthropoda > Insecta > Zygentoma > Lepismatidae > Thermobia > Thermobia domestica. The sequence continues at coordinate 269,787,345 of NC_137459.1, read as the reverse complement.
TGAACTATACCGACAAACTATAAGAGGTGATTTCTCACATCAAAATAAGAGAAAAGGTTCATATTGGCCTATGGCGGAAAGTAAATAGTTTCAGAGCTAGGGCTGTCCAAAATCGCGAAAAAGCCAAATTTCAATAGGCCCTATTTTGAATTCGAGAAACTGTGGATGGTGGTCCTTATCAGTGTAAAGGAAGTTATGCATATGCAGTCCAAAAATACACATTTCATTAATGTTCAAGGGTGTACAGTAGGGTGGAGCGAAAAGAGACCAAACAAACTTTTTTTTTTCGAAATTCGTTTTTGAATAGGGGGCAAAAGTTGCATCGTACTATAGTACTTTACCATAGAAAATTTCAATTCTCTAAAATATTTTTTAGCCGGGGCGCAATGGGTCTTAAGTTTGGTAGATTATGTAAATAAGTGAAAAGAGGCCAATTTTAAAAAAAAAAATCTAAATTCGAATTTGGATATGGGGCAAAAGTTGCATCATATCGTAGTAAAATTTCATTTATCTAAATTACTTTTTTACCCGGGGGCTCAATAGGCTTTCAGTTTCCTAGATTTTGTAAACAAATAGGGCTACATGTTTGTTGTGTATTTGTGTAATTATTAGTTCTTCGCTTGAAGTACACTGTAATTTGAGGGTGTTAGGATTCGTTGTCGCGACGAGATGAATTTATAAAGCTGCCGAAATTCATATTCTATGTTACAGGCTACATCAACCCAGAATTCACCACTAAGAGATGGCTGCCGTCGAGTTCAATACCACCCACCCGTCAACATTAGATTAAATGTTTCATAAGTTTCGTTCGCGTCTTCCTGCAAAATACTGCGACTTTGTCTCAAAAGTAGGCATGTATCTTCTCGAGTCAATTTTGAAACGAATAAAGAAATCGCTCTCTCGTGCCCCACATACTGAAAGAAGCTTCACTAATCTCCACTACTTATGTATGACATTTTAACTCAGGGATATGAACATATGTATTTTCTGAAGAGCGAATTTCTGGCAATTTTCATCTATCACATGAGTCAGTATTGGCGGTTCTGTTATGTTACACTCACTCCAGTTTATCATTTCTGTGTAATTATTAGCCTCGAAGTTTAATACTGGTGCTTCGAAGGAACGAATTTCAGAAGGTTTAATCTGCTTTTAGGATTGGAATATTTTATCAACAGCAAGGATTCGTGTAGCTGATCTGTCGTCACCAATCATGGCAATGAGAATATTTTAAGGATTCGCATGGAATATATTCCCGGAAATTACTTTATTGACTAGGGTCTTGTATGGCTCTTGCAAACATCGCGAAAGTCTTAGGGTCAAGAACAAATGGTTTAGCTCCGTATTTGACAAGAGGTTTCAGTTTGATGTTGAACCACACTGGTGCATATACGTGGGTTGGAACTTAAATTGTGACAACACTGCTGTGGAGACACTATGCAATGAAATGTACTAGTGGCGCTGATAGCGCACGTTGTTGACATACCTACCTAACTTCCGAGCAAATTGAATCGCCCGTCCTACGTCACCGGGAGGCGCACAAGCGAGGGAAGCACAGTCACTTGTGAGCGAGCGGTCTAAGGTAAAGGTGTCACTATGTTTTCGAAACAGGAACAACGGAGTTGGATCAAGATTGAATGTGCCAGAGGTCGTACAACACGACAGTGTCATCAAGGGCTTCAAGAGGCGTGTGGGGAATCGGCATTGCCGTACAAAACAGTCGGGTAAAAGCCTTCAACGAAGGTTGGCAAACTGTGGCAGACATGCATCGGGCAGGTCGTCCTAGCGTCACGATGGGTTCCGCATGAGTTGACGGAAATGCAGAAATGGATTACGACGCTGCTCAGACGCATTTGGAGCGCTATGAGCGCAAAGGCGAGGCTTTCTTACGCCGTATCGTAACACTGGATGAGACATGGGCCAGATCTTACGAGCCAACACTGAAACGCCAATCCAACGAATGGCGTCATTATGGGTCGCCGCGAAAGTCGAAAGTGCGTCAGAGCCCCAGTGTGGTGAAAGTTATTGTGATTCTCGTGTACGACTTTGATGGTGTTATCCTAACGCATTACGTTCCTCCAGGGCAGACCGTCAATGCCCAGACGCCTCTTGAAGCCCTTGATGACACTGTCGTGTTGTACGACCTGTGGTACATTCAATCTTGATCCAACTCCGTTGTTCCTGTTCCGAAAACATAGTGACACCTTTACGTTAGACCGCTCGCTCACAAGTGACTGTGCTTCCCTCGCTTGTGCGGCTACCGGTGACGTGGGACGGGCGATTCAATTTGCTCGGAGGTTAGGTAGGTATGTCAACAACGTGCGCTATCAGTGCACTAGTACATTTCATTGCATAGTGTCTCCACAGCAGTGTTGCCACTATTTAAGTTCCAACCCTCGTAATTTTACCACAAACTTTGTGAGAGTTTTGAACTCCTCTGAAGGATTTGGCATTGATATATATAGATGCAGAAGTCTGTAAGCCATTGTTAACCAGCAAACATGCCCAAGTTTCCCAGGTTTCTTAATCTGCTAGCTTTTATCTCAGTTTCCTCTTATGACAGATTGGGGTACTTCACACAAGTACCTCTGAGCATAACTGAGATCACTCACATTTAGGAGTGTAGAAGGTTCTGAAGAAATCTTTTCGAAACCGTACACTGAATTTGTTTCACAATTCACAAATGATCTACCAATAGAGCCAGAGAAAGTAAAAGGGCCAGTCTTACACCATCGATTTCTTTTAGTAAATGACGAAGTGGTAGTTCAATGAAACGCAATAAGCATATGCACCACTGCAAGGGCCTCCCTAAATGGTTTTCGACCACTCTAATCAGTCCTCCTTTTGAACCAACATTAATATTATTGCCATTGCAGCCGATAACTACCACATCTGATAGGTCCACATTATTTTCTTGTAATTCGCGGCAGATGAAACTAGCAATATTCTTCGCTGATGCTGATCCGATCAAAGAGGCATAGCCGAGAAATTTGTTACCCGGTTCTTCACGGATACAATAATGTTCTTCCATCTTCATATCTTTATCTCCGGACATCACGAGTGCTTGGTCTTTCTTCCAATCAAAATAGATGGCACGAGGTTTCACTTTATTAACAGTCTATTTAGTTCTTTCACTTATAGGATTTTTCGCAACCTCTCTTTGAATTTTAATTCTGCCAATTGTGTTTCGCGACTGCTCTATTTAAAATCTTCCAAAACCGCAGTAGCAAGTACTGCAATTTTTCTTCTAGTCACGCCGGTTTTCTCCTTCACTTTTGCTAATGTTGGGACGAATTTTCTCATTTGCGTGCATCCAATCTGTGATTGCTCTCTTGTCTTCTTCAAAGATACTTCCAACTAAAATAGGATCTCCTCCAGCTTCAGCGGGTTCTTTATTTTTTCCTAACTTGTTTCCGAAGATGACAAGTAGTCTGAAGATTCCACAATGTAACTAGTAGAATATAATACTCTTTGGTTGAAAGCTTCACCGTAACATCGCTTTTTGGCTTTCCTTCCTTTTCTTTTCGTGAATGTCTTTGTCCAAGTAATATCAATAATACCGAATATATATATATATATATATACTCACCACTCAGTGACACAACTAGACTAGTTGTCACCCGGAGCAAGAACTCGTCTTAGCGGCCCCCTTCCCCGACCAACCAAACCAAAACGCTCCCCAACTATACCTGATATTGGCATCAGACAGTAGTTCTCCTATTCCATTCTTTCTTGAAGTGGTAAAGCTTGATTTCAAAATTGTAGAACATACAAAGTTTTAGTACAATATAAAACACTAAACTACTTTGTAACTGATTGACAAATAATCTGAGAGTAGCGTGCTTGACACATTCTTACAATCTTAACGAAATAACTGCAAATCGCAATGTTTTTCGAATTATATCGGGATGTGCAGATGTGTAGAATGAATCAACAGTCTTTTGCTTTTGAATAGAATATTTAATTATGACAATCAAGCTGTTGTCTTGAGTATACTCGGACATTTTACAAATCTCTTAAATCGATTTAAGTTAAATGAAAACACAAAAAAGATGGAACTAAAATTTATTCTTGCGGGCTCTTTTGGCTGCAAAAGATTTTACAATGTTCTTAAAAGATAACTTTGAAGCTAACTTATGATCTATGGATATGAGCCTAAAGTTGATGAGTCGTCGTTGTCCTCTTAAGTTTCTGAGGTATTTTTTTATGATCTTTAGTTTGCTAAAACTCCTTTCCTTGCCTTATAGTGAAAATAAATATTTGCCCAGTTTTGCGGCCCCCAATTCGGCGCCCGGGGCACAAGCCCCGTTTATTTCCTTAGTTACGTCACTGTCACCACCAACCAAACTATTGTACTATTGACAATACTGCCAAAATTTCATTGTAGGATATCAGAAGACTTATTAAATAGCAAAAACCTTCTTTATGATAAACTCGCAAAATGCTTATAGGCCTAGTTGATCACTTTTCGTCTTATTATTTCCAAGTTTCAGGACCACTGCGCCCCGACTAAAAATAATTTTAGAGAATTAAAAGTTCATGCTATTATCTATTGACAAAGGATGCATCTTTTGCTCTCTATCCACAGTACAAATCACAGTCTACTTTCCGCGAAGATTTGCTAAATAGTTACATAGCAAACGGAAATTGATTTGCAAAATCTCAAATTTAAAGCCCCTTACACCCCGGCTGAAAATTATTTTAGAGAATTGAAAATTTCTATGGTAAAGTACTACGATATGATGCAACTTTTGCCCTCTACCCAAATTCGAATTTCAATTTTTTTCACTCCACCCTAGTGTACAGAGTGTTCCCTACATAGTGAACTTCCTAGATATGCCCTCAACCCAATTTTGAGATATGCTCTGATTGTATGATTAGTCCAGAGTAGGCATACGATAAGCCTTGATAGAAATGAACACGGAATCCTTTGGCGCGATGCCGGAAATGTTAAGGATCGTTAGCAGCACGGTCTCTCGTACTCGGGAAAACTCATGTTTCCTTTCACGCTTATTAATGAAGAAAACGTGAAATATATCATGACGAAATGCATTGCATCACATGTTATTCTGAACACAAGGAAACATGGAGCTGCCGATTCCTAAGATTTCCGACCTCCCTCCAAAGCACTGGATATCCATTATTGTCAAGGCTTATCTCCTGCCTACTTTGGACCCTCCTTGAAAACATGGTATATCTGAAAACTCTATTGAAAGCATATCTGAGAATCATATCTTATAGAGAATAACCCTGTACACCTATTGAAAATTGATAAAATATGCACTTTTGGATTGTGTATGCATGGCTTCCTTTACACTGAAAAGGACCACCATCCACAACTTCTGGAATTTGAAATAGGGCTTTTCGAAATTTAGCTTTATCGTGATTTTGGACAGCCCTACTTCTGAAACTATGCACTTTTCGCCATAGGTCCATATGAACTTTTTTTCTTATTTTGATGTGAGGAATCGCCTCTTACAATTTGTCGGTATAGTTCATTAACACCCTATATATATATATATAAATTCTACTGCTTCGAAAACAAATAGCAGATAACTCAAATAATATATATGCTCCAAGTTCCACGGTTAAAAGGAAACAATATAACACCTCCACCGTTAATGTTTTTTTTTTATCTCAAATTGCCATTTGAATTATGGCAAATACTATTGTTCTATACTCGTAGAAACATGTATAAATACAACTCACATCTATTATTTGAGGAACTTGAATTTGTGTCAAGTTAAGAGGAACCCTACATCAAAGATTAATACAAAGGGTTGATGGGTTTACATCCGACCTACAACGCTGCTGTCATCTTTATAGTTGCGTAGGAAACATCAAACTGGTTTCGTTACTAATGTGGTGTTCCAGCTTTCATGAGCCAGAGCGTCGTGTTGGTGCGACTGAAACGCGGCCAAAAGCGAGCATTATGGAGGAGAACATATATTTTTCGCATATAATTTTGTGTATCCCAACAGTGAAACACTGGCGAAAATAAGATGACAATCTGAGTGACAAGAGCTGAAAGTATCATGCCCAAACAAACACCAACTGACCCGTACAGAAGCATTCCTCAAGCAAAGGGTTCCATTCAGGGTTACCAGCAGAAATGTCGCCAGACGTCCTTCGTGGAATTCATCGACTGGCAGGACAGATAATCTACCATCATAAAATGGCATGACAAGAAATTAACCCTTAAAATGAAAAGCATTTTTTGCAACACAAAATGATGAGGTGAGTCCATTGGACTCAACTAGTTTTTCCTATACCATTTCGAATTCTAGACCTATTTTTTTCCATAATAAACTTTCCATAAGCATCAGGGACTGTGTGTATATTACCTTAAGTTATTCGGTTATAGTAAACAAAAATGTATAAGAGGGACAAAATATGTTAATCTACATGGAGAAAAATGCATAATCCAGTCGGCATGTAAGTGCTGTTTTTACCAGGTTACGCGCGTCACCACATTAAGTAATGTTGTTTCATCCGTAGTACGATCTACACCACCGTCCAGCGAAAATTTTGTATGGTGGAACCACCATTTTAAATGTAGAATTAACGCCATACCCATTCCGACGTTGGTAACTTACGTATATAATGTTGTTACCACCTTCCTACGAGTGTCCCTTCTTGGTTCTTTCTAAATCTGTGACTCCCTACCTTACGAGAGTAATAGTTTTTAACACGAAATCAATCATGTGAATAATATTATCTAATCACAGCTAGTCTAGTTCGACACCGAACTCCAGATTTGACATGGTGTTCCCACCTGCTGTACTTTTATACATGAAATTACGTTACTTAAGGAGCGCACTCACTTAAATACGATGTATCCACACAGAAATTCTAGTGCTTTTTTTTCTCAGTGTATATGAGTCCTTTGGAGTCATCATATTTTCCGAGATGTGTTCAATTGACTCGCCTTATATATATATATATATATATATATATTTTTTTTTTTTAAATGATACGCAGACCAGTGTCAGATACGTATATTTGACGCTGTGTTGGCCTGTGGTGCATAGGGCTACATAGGGATCATGTTCATAGTCTTCATCCGTGGCACATTGCTGAGCGTACGACAAACTTCTTCAAACTGTGCGAAACTGTATATATTAATATTAGGTAAGTTTTCGAGAATGTCGTCGTAAAACAACCAGAATTTAACTTAAATCCAAATTTCTACACTTGCCTTAAAGTTTCACCCAGCTTTTGTGTGGTGATTAGTCATTGTTGGTGGTACCGCTGGAACTCAGATGGCTGTTCTGCTTGGCTATTTTTGATGTAGTTCCTGTTTCACCTGGAATTTTACTTTAGGGAGTAGATAGTAATTGTAAGGGCGAATAAAGTGGGTGGAGAACAGTGGTCATATTTCCTGACCTGAACCCGATGGTTTCGTTCATCTTTGCTGCAATTCACCTCATCTTCAGTTCACTAATATTCCCCATATGACAATCCTCAGCTCTATGATAAACTTCACGGATTCTTTGCTTTATGTCCTCAATTATCACTTCACGCACTTGTGTGATCGTGCAGTTGTACATGATGACGGTCGACTAGAATATTTGTCATTATCTGCAGACTCACGATCAACTTTGAAGCTCTTAAAACACTCAAATATTCTAAAGTTTGTCTTAAAGTTTGTTCACCAAAAACCTCTTTCAGCACTCAGTGGGTTTCATATCTAGTTTTGTTCAAATTGAAGTAAATATTGATGCTTCTTTATATCAGTTGTTTCAATATTCAAACATACAGCAGAATACGGTGTAACGAAACCAGCAAAAAACAAGAAACACATATATTCACAACAACGCCCCTTGGCATATATACACACTAAGAGACAATTAGCAGTGGGATATTTGACTTCTACTGCTTTGGTTGGAATACGGACATTTTCGAAAAAAAAAATAGAAGAAAATACTTCGCACATTTTGCAAACAATCCCTTCTGCAAATAATATGTGTACACTCATATCCAAAATGATTGTCGCATATCTATAACTGTCTTCTTGAAAGAATATAATATGTTAATGATTTTGCAGGGTATTTTTAATACTGATACTATGTGTATAATCGGGAAATGTATATTTTTTGGTAAATTTCATAGGAAAAGAATTATAAATACGAAAATTAGAATGAGTAAAACAAAATGTTGCTAAATGGATAAGAAAGTTTTATTTTCGTTTTATTGTTCTTATTTACTGCTCTTTCGTCATAACATTATAAGAAATACCGGGCGAATTTGTAATCAAATTATATTCCTACAACAACATATTTATAGACATGCGACAATAATTTTGGACATGAGTGTACATATGTATAAAGATAATACTATGTGATTAAATCTATCCCTTTTAAGTCCTTAATATAGAAATATAAATAATTTTAATGAATTGCGTCTCCTATCATCCTTTATGTTACTATATATATATATATATATATATATATATATATATATATATATATATATATATATATATATATATATATATATATATATATATATATATATATATATATATAACTAACTAACTAACTCTATGGCCTATGGAACCCGGAGGTTCAGTGCCGCGTTCACAAAAGCTCTCCACTGACTTCTATCCTTAGCTAATTGGATCCAGTTTCTACTTTGTATTCCTATCTCTGCGAGATCCATCTTAATATTATCCTCCCATCTGCGCCTAGGTCTTCCATATATATATATATATATATATATATATATATATATATATATATATATATATATATATAATTAAACACGGGCACTGACGTAAACAGAGGGTTGGTGCTAGGGGTCAGGACATCCCATAAATCCCTACTTATCCGTAAATTCGGTCTAATTTCACGAGCCATTTTACAAATTTTAATATAATTTATCCGTGCTGAATTTGGACATCTCAAAAGCTTTGGATCTCTCCCAAAATGAAATTCTGCGTACGTGGCTGGGCACGGAGCCTGCTATTTGAAGTGATGTTTAACCCATTAGTGCCCAGCATTCCCCACTGGTATTTTGGAAAGTTTTCTTTCGCCTATTTGTTCCTAATAGTATTCTAAAATAGATATTAGAATTTTTTTGAAAAATATTTATTTTTTCTTTTTCTTTTTTTTTAAACCCGGCAACTTAAGTTGCCAACAGTCACATACACATTTAAAAAGGTGAAAATTTTGAAAAGTTACAATTTTAAGGGGGAAAATACGTTGCAGAAACATAACTATTAAAATCAAATTAATCCTTTCTCTACAGACCTTCAATCCTTCCTTCTGGAGTCTTTCAAATTTTCCCAGTTGAGTCTTTCTCTTCAAAACTCATTGTACCCAAGAAACAGTGCTAACCTCTCGTCATTATGTGATACAAAAGAAAAGTGAAACTATGCTCTGACGAAAGAGACTCCAAAGATACTTCGCAGTTAAAACCAGCATGCCAATCCATGAATTTCTGTGCTATGACGAAAAATTACCATGACAACTTAAGTTGCCAAAGGAACGCAATGGGATAAAACAACTATTCATATTTTTTATGACAGCCAAGTAGTCTTACTCAATCGTAGGACCATATGCAGAGACAGCACTCAGCTAAACCATTTGGTCATAAAAGGGCACTAGTCAAGTCATAAAATAAATCCAACTGTGAGCATAACCGAATGTATTGCTTGTAATGGAAAGCTAAACTTATAAGACAATTGGATCAGGTGTGTTTATTTAAGTCAATAAATAGAATAATGGATAACAAAGCTTTTTTTTTTTTTAGAAAATCAGTTTTAATGATAGACAATACAGTTTGATATCAGGAGATTTATTTTCATGTAATATACCCAAAACTCTTTCATTACAATACTCATTGTTATATAGAATGTGCAAGACGTATGATCAATTAGCTAGTAAATATGGAGAATTAGACTTCACTATTAATTTAGCAAAGGTTCTAAAAATATTAAGTAATATGTATATATAAAAAAATAAAAACCTCGGTCGTGTTATTATTATTACATTTGTGAAATTAATTAGATAAAAATGTTGTAAATGTAATGATTAATTGGCCACACTTTTCTGTTTTTTTTTTTTTTTATGACTGCGCTTGTTTCCTTCCTTTTATTATTATTATTGTTTGTGTTATGTATAACATGAAATAATGCATTTTAACTTATATAAGACTTCTATAATTGGGGATTTAGCCCTGTTGAAGTTCGATGACAAATAAAATATTTTAAAAAATAAAATGCAATCTTTAAATAAAATATTATTTTTATTGCTTTTAATACATTTTTGAGTGTGTATGTAGCTATGATTTATATCATTTTCACAGATTATATGCATTTTAAATCTTTGTTACAAAATTTTGTAGCAAAAGTTAGGATGCTTTATTTATATGGGAATAAAATATGCCTAATGTTTGTATTGAATGTATTACCAGACATCTTACTTTTATGGTTTCTCGTTTCATTCCCACAGACACAAGGTATTAAAGAGAAGAAAAAGAGCCAAGGAAGATTGTTCTTGGGTTTCACGAAGATGAATTACTGCGGAGAATTTCGATAAATCTCAGCAATGGATGTGAACCTTCTCACCATGTTTTAATTTATGCAGTATCTTAGTTTCCAGACTTCATATTCCAACATTGGGAAACTTGTTCAAACATTTCGGAGAGTTTTCGTTTCCCTTTCCTCCATATCCATCAAGCCTTCTTTTACTTTTCTTTTATTCTTTGTTTTATTCTATTGATGTTTGAACTCATGGGGTTTCATTAGCTTCGTGATGTAACTACGATAAGTTAAGCCGATACAAATTACTCGAGGATTAACTTATTTATACATAACTTCTAGGCACTAATATATTGTAATAAGTTTTCAAATATAAATTCACATACACACTTGCGAGAATGTACACTCATGTCCAAAATGATTGTCGCATATCTATAACAGTATTGTTGTGGAAATTTAATTTGATAGTGACTTTGCAGGGTACATCTAATTCTGTTACCATGTGAATAATCGGGAAATGTATATTTGTGGTAAATTTCAAAGGAAAAGAATTATAAATACGAAAATTAGAATGAGTAAAACAAAATGTTGCTAAATGGACAAAAAGTTTTTTTTTTCCGTTATATTCTTATTTACTGCAATTTTTGACATGAAATTTACCACACACATGCCTTTGCCGATTATACATATACCAACTTTATAAGGAATACCGGGCGAAATTGTTATCAAATTATATTCCTACAACAGCATATTTATAGATAGGCGACAATCATTTTGGACATTACTGTACAGTACTTTGTATAATTTTCAATGAAAAAAAAAATATCTAGACTGTCCAACGTATATATATTGACTTTCTTTTCTTCTTTATAATCATGCAGTCCTAAACCAATCTCAAATTTGGAATGTATTTCTAATAATTGTTTTTATCAGTTCTCTAAGCTCATACTGAAATACATACGAGTATTAAAATTTCAATGCTGGATTCAAAAGTTTTCATATAATGTATTGATTTGTACGTGATATACTGAGGATTAATTATCCCAGGTCGGTATACCCCCTGATGAGCTTCTTTCCTAAGATTCAAATCCTTCAGAGAGAATAACAGGACGTATCTCAACGAAATTTTAAATTTAAAACTCTTCATAGCAATGTAATATTTGGGATACATATTTTTAAAAAAAACATTTTTTAGTTATTTTTTACTACCTTTTCTTGGCAATGTATTCTATGGGATGCATTAATTCACAGCCTTGTCTAAATGAAACATGTAACAAAAATCTGGAAGACTAAATAAAATTGTCTTATTTTAGAATTTTTGACATGCAGTTTTTTTTTTTTTTTTTTTTCTGAGCATCGCATGTCTTCTTGCCAAGAAAAGGGTTAAGTCTTTAAGGTGATCCTAAAGTCGGTTTTTCGAATGTAATTAATCGAAATTTTATAGATGGTTGTTTCTGATTGGCTGAAGGTTTAAAATGATGAATGTCTAAGACGAAACTAGAGAGTCTTTGTTCAGTTGTTTTATTTATTTTTTTTTTCTTGAACAACACGAAACTATCTACTGGTGATGTTTGGAACTATGCTTTGAGTTGATTTTGAGTTTAACGTCCCGTCTGCAACGAGGCTATATGAGACGTGGACCTGCTGATGAACGTGTAATCCAAACCACATGTGCTCCCGCCGGTAATAGAACCCGGGTCTTCCATGCCAGAGGCGCGTACGCTACCCATTTACCACGGAGGAGCTCATTTGGAACTATGGATCGCAACATTGACTTAATTCATCAATCTGCTCTCTACGTAGACTATACAAAATTAATATAGATTAGCTGCCTTTTTTTCAGTTTAATGTCTTGTTTTAGCTTCAAGGCTATATAAGATATGAAGCTAGCTTGAAGTAGATCTTAATCACGAGAGATTCCACTACAAAATCAATACAACTTTTTCGCATCAGCTACCGTGAGTCTAGCTCAGACAATAATGCTACACATTTTGCTACGAGGAAGTTGGTGGTACAAATTATGAGAATCAATACTGCGGTGGTCCAGTAAAAGAGCTTCCATAACTCTCACAGAGTCCCTGGTTTGATCACAGCTCACTCCAAGTGGCTTTTGCGGTGGACAAATCCTGTGTGCATGGGTTTCCTCGGGGTTCTCTCATTTCCTCAACCCCGTCATTTAATTAACTAATCACCACCTCCCTCTCCCTTACGGTTTGTGTATAGTTGTGGCACGTTAAACTTAAAAAAAAAAAAACTGTGAATCATAGTGGTAGAATTTAAAGCACGTCGCAACTATATGTTGATTTCATCTAACATCTATAACCATATACAGGTGTAATATTGTACTATTTTTTTATGTATTTTTGTTATTATCAAGTAAACATTATTATTTTATTTTTTCTATATCTGGTTTCCTAAGCGTTCAGGTCGGAGCAAATATCAGATTGAAACGTAAGGGAATGTATGACTGTAATTGAACGTCTCTTTACAGTGACGCTAGCTTCCTTTGTCTAATAATTGGCTAACATCCGTCAAGCAGGAACAAGAGAAGATCGTCGACTGATGTTCTGTTGATATGACTCAAAGACTCCAGAGCTCTAAAGGTCGAGACCTTACAAACAACTAGAAAATTGGTCCTACTACTCAAGCCTGCTAAGCGCAGGCGAGCTCTACACTAATTAGCTGGCAAAATTTTCCATCTAATTACACTGGACCTAGCGTTTCTCTCGCACCAGCGAGAATTAGGCAATCGAGAAGTACGAAGTCCGTCGTTGAAATTCTCAATAATTGTTTGCTACCAACACAAGCTGCTTATTGAGGTGGATTGAAGTACCGGAGAAAATTGTTGTTATTTTGTATATACTTACTTTGTTGTTTTTAGTTCAGAGAACGAACTAGAAAATAGTAGTCAACGTTATGGTAGACATAAAAATAAAGAGTATTACTTTTCCTCTACGGCAGCATTTTTTTTTGAAGGACCATGTCATTTACCTCTAAACCAGGGAAGTTTTGTTATTTATTTATTAAAATTATTTCTTTATTACTTAAATCTTGTGCAATTTTTGATTTCAAGTTATCGATTATTTTTTTTTTTTTTGTTGACGTTTCACTTATTTTTGTGTTTAGCACTTATGTAACTAAACAAATATTTTAGGGACAGGATAAGTCACACAAATATTGTGCATACCCGAGAAAGATAATAGAAAAATACTTATATACAGGTTGTCTCGAAAGTCCCCTGAAAAAGAAAATACGACGAAACGATCATTTGCTGATAAGATAAATTGTAATAAGTAGAAATTATCTTTGGTTTTGAATTCATGTATATGATTATGAAACGAAGGATGTGTCTTTGGCAATTTATTTGGACTAGTGTGTTCTCCCTTTCACCATTAACTCCACAGATATGTCAAACCCAATATGTAAAATATAGTATTTGCGTAACGTTTAGGTTATTTCCACAGCAACATTTCAATTCTAATCACAAATAAGCTATACGCAACAAAAGTTGGAAACTAGGAATTCGTGTTATAGAATAAACATGTTTCATACAGTTTAATTAATGCTTATTTTATAGAAAACATAATGCTGCATCAAGAAAGTATGATACTTATAAAGCATAGGTCCTTGATACATCATTGAATTGTATGTAGTCATCATATTTTGTTTTTATCATGCTGCACTGACCAGCATTCTCTTACTAGGGCGTTTATGATTTAGTAGTGTCAAGATATTAATTTCAGGACACACGATACATGTAAATAAAGGAAAATAAACTTCAGAATTTTAATAATAACAATAAATAAGAGCAATGATAATGATAATTAATAAGCTGATAGTGCAACGCGGTATTACTAAAGCAAGTAATGCATACTCATAAACATTTAAATTGATAATCAAGTAAGAATTAATAAATGCAATAAATGTTTTACGTAAAATAAATAATTTTATTAACAGGAGGTTACCAAATGCTATCTTATTAGAACTAATATTTATCAATTTGGCTTTTGACTACGATTTTGTAATATATATAATATAACATAATATGCACTACTGCACACCCTGAAGGAGTGAATAACTATGTTAGTTATTAAAATATAAAAGAAATCCTTACTAGCTAGGCTTATCATAATCAATAATTCTTATCACATAATCCCTTAACTAAATATTTATCAGCAACGAAACTTATATATTACTGTGGAAACATCAACTTCCTGTGTTTCTAAGACTTTTACTAACCGGTTATGCTCATCACCAGCATCCATATCTCATTCAGTTTAACGTCCTATGTGATTCACTGTATTGAAAATGGATTCCTGAAGCACAAATAATAATAATAATAATAATAATAATAATAATAATAATAATAATAATAATAATAATAATAATAATAATAATAAATCGATGTAAAATTATTATATATTTAATACTTCTGGATATCTTTATATTGTGTCTATCTGGGCTTAAGGTGTTATACTTTCTGGATTATATTAACTGAATATTTATTAACATTGTGATTATTCAGAGATTACAAAAGGAGCATTATGCAACTTCTAAAGTTTGGAAGCACTGTATTTTCTAACATAGTTACGTTTTGTTATTTTCGTACACCTAAAGGTAATGCAACTTTACTTACTATATTCGGCTTCAATCAATTGCATATGTAAAAATTTTCACAATGTAAATTGTATTTCTGAAATATAAAATAGCGATGTATACATTACGAATATTTACATTTCATCATGACATTGTGATCAGCGGATATATTACCTGAGAACCCCTTATTATCGGGGAAGTGAAACCTTAATGTATTTTTTTCAACTCCTCCGTTGACTAGTGATCCATAAGTGTAAACTGCTGCTAATGTTTAATACATTTTTTTTTCTTGGATGAGTTAGTCTTTAGATAATAGCGTGTTGTGTATATCGTTCAGCTTGGATATTGTAGGGCTATTTTTATTTGACTAAGACCACGAAGATGAAGAGCATGATTAAACGTTTTGGACACCTAAACAACTGGATATATTATCTACATATGAGTATATCTTAGTAAAACGTTGAAAACTTAATATGCATCAAACATCTATTTAACTTGAACAGAGAGTGCAACAAACTAACCCTATTACCAACGAAATTCGGTGTTTCAATGTAACATTAAAGAAAAAAAGAAATTCTCTCCATTGACTTTTGTCCTTAAGCAACTCAATCCAATTCCTATATTGTATTGCTATTTCTGCGAGATTAATCTTAATATTGTCCTCCCATCTGCGCCTATGGCTTGCAAATGACCTTTCTCCGATTGGGTTTCAAGTTTAAATTTTGAAAGCCTTTCAACTTATTTCATTCTGATTACATAAACTGTCTCCCTGAGCATTCTAGACTTAATGATCCTAACAATGTTCGGTAAGCGGTGAATTATGCAGCTCTGCGTTATGAAGTTCCCGCCACTTTCTCGTTCCTTTTGGGTTCGGATATTCACCTCAGGATTTTACTAAAAAAATGTTCAGTCTTCCTTCTTCCCTCAAAATAAATGACCAAGTTTCGCTACAGTACAGTACAATATATCTAATTATCGTTCTAAGTATTTTAAGCATGAAATTGTACGATACAGTTTACGAAAACAAAAGAGTTTGGACTTAATAATAACACGCATTCCCTGCATTGAATTCATGTTTGATTTATCCATAGATATATGTTTGGCATGTTAATGTAATTACCCTAATTTAACGATATCAATTTTGTCGAAAGTAGAGTAAGTTTGGGTGATTCCGGACAGTCGCTGAATCCAGACATCCTAAGCTTACGATAATACTGTTCTTCTCATGTGTAATGTGGGGACTTGTTGTGATGCCTATTTGAAGCACCGTACCTTTCTACAGTTCAGTGCTGAGTAGTAAGTGCAAACAGTGTTATACGTAGTTTCGACGGTGGGGGAAAGAAGAAGAAACAGGAAAGTTCTTGCACGATTTTTGACCTGTTGTAACTTTTTAGTGGACAATATTAAGGTTTTACACAGCAGTGGTTGTCAGGAAATGGTTAAGTAAGACATATATCAAAACGAAGACCCTATTTTACTCGTTGCATATTGGAATAATTCATTTTCTTTGCGATTGCCTGCCCAACGCGTGCTCAAATGTACAGTGCTCAAAACGGGCGAATCCGGACGTTTAGGCAAGGGCAAATTACCTTAGGATCTACAAACACAACTAAATTACAGAATTCTAATCATAAGGTGCTCAACAATTCTAAACAACTGAAAGGCTACATCATCTGGTATATTCCCATTTGATCCGCAACAAGTTCGAGAACATGAATTTCTTTTGTCGAATGAACATAATCCGCCAGTACCTGGGAACAGTTCCTCTTTTGTGTCATCAGACTCATCCTCAAACTCGTCTCAATCGCCTTCAGAGTCCTGAGTTAAACAGTTAATATATTTTCTTGCTGTTGCTTCTTCAACTCACATCCCAAAGGCCAAGTGTTGCTAAAAGATTAAGTGTCACGAATTGCAGTTTGTTGCAAATTGTCTCCTCAAACACAATCGAAGATATGGAAGAAAACAACTGTGGGTTTTGTAGGAAGAATTATTATGCACCATCATCAAGCAAATACGATTCATGGGTGTCCTGTACTGTGTGTAAGACCTGGTTTCATGGAAGATGTGTTGCAGGAGATAAGGAACTATATTTTATCTGTAAATTATGTGTCTGAATTATGACTAGTGTTTCACGAAAGTGGCAGACGTCATTAACGCAAAATAATAATAATAATAATAATAATAATAATAATAATAATAATAATAATAATAATAATAATAATAATGCTAGTCTCAGTGCACACATTTTATACATTTCACTAATAATCTAGTTGCTACTTGCAAAAAATAGTAGTACAAAGTAGTTCTTATGCAATCAAATGTGATTACTATGTTCAATGATTAAACGCTATAGTGATAGCTACACTACTGTCATTTAGCTTAAAATTTCAACAGTAAAGAAATTAGTATAGAAATTGCTGTATTTATCATATGTATTTATATTTATATTCTGTAATTATCATGTTAGAATGTTAGTATAGCAAGGTAGTAAGCTAAAACACACATATGATGTATATATATATCTTCCTTCAAAGTTCTGTGTCCGGAATCGCCAACCTAGTGTCCGGATTCAACCTTCCAAATTTGCAAATCAAAGATTTCGTCAACTTTCGGAAAATTATTTTTTATTTCTTAACATGCCATTCCAGGATAACTATTGCGGTCACAGAGAATTGTAGTATTATGGTCACAGGGAATTTCCATGTATTTAGTTTTCTTCGAATTTACTTCTAAACCCACACCTCTGGAGACATTTAGTAAAACCTCTGCATTTATTTATACTATTCTTATATCATCTACTATCAGATATGCATCTACATACGTCATAATATGGTAAGTACCATTCAGCTCTAGGCTGGTTTTGTCTTTGATTTGCCTTATTGCGAATTTTTGAACAAAATACAATACTTAAGAATTTCGACAACAGGCATCCTTGTTTCATGTTATTCTCGACGTGAAAGCTCGTGTATAAAACTTTTTCTACTAGGACTTTACTATGGGGTTCATTTAAATACTTGTCAATGGTGTTTTACTGTTCTGCTTAACTCATGTTCTGCCTAATGACCCTCCAGCACTTTGAACGCATTTTTGATCGAATCTTATATTTAGGCAGAACAGGAATTCCTGTTCTGCCTAATTCACGCAAAAAAAGGATATTTAGATGTAAGGAAAATTTAATACTAATTATTTTCTCGAAAATTCCAGTTGCTTTCAGGACCTCTTGATTTTCTTATATCGTTTAATATTCTCTGAAATTAAATTAGCAATCGTAGACCACCATTATTTTACTACGAGTATATCTACGCGATATCTTCTGGCCGTCTACAACTTCATCCAGCGAGGAGATCTGGACCTTCTGGTCAGCGAACGTGCACCTAACTGAACAGTAACATAGTTAAAGAGATATAACTAACCTTTTTAAACGTGGATTCTTATGACATAGAAAATTCTTTAAAATAATAATAGGAAATGTTTTATAAAAAAGTGACTTTTGATAGCAAGATAATTCAGTCAACATTTCCACGTAGAGACAGGGACGGCCTTAAGCCGATGGGACCGATTGTTTCCAATCGGGCCTCGCGCTAGTGCCGTCTACTCTAGTCTCCAGTGCCATTTTAACAACATTTTATACTAAAACATGTTTGTAGGGATATTTGGTCACATTAAACAATTCGTTTCACTCACGTGTTCAATGTAACTAACTAACCCTCACTCATGCCTTAAAGTTGTATTTATAGTTCTGGAATGATATTTGGAAATCGAGGGGAAATAGGTACAAATAAATTTCCCTAAAAATTTAAATATTCCTTTTGCGTGAATTATGCAGAACAGGAATTCCTGTTTTTCCTCAAAATAATATTAGATAAAAAAATGTGTTACAAAGTGCTGGAGGGTCATTACGCAAAACAAGAAGGAACCCTTGTCAATTATTAAACTCATTATTTAAGCTATACCAGATTTGGTAAGAATGGCGTTTAATGTTTCTCTTCAAACCGAGTCGTAGGCCATTCTGTAAACAATAAGATGCACAGTAAGCAACAAAAAATGCAACATGAGCATGTAAGTTTATTGTGAAGCTACGCCTGACAGCGCAGGGAATCAACATGACGACTAACGAGTAAGTGGTACGAATCACGCCAGGAGAAACTTCGTCGTTCTCCCCTGTACACTTATTTTGGAGCAAAAGATTACGTCACATCGCAGTAAACTTATATGCTCATGTTGTAGGTTTTTTTTGCTGTGGACTGAACCAGCATTTTATATTCCCACTTCTCTTTGACTATTTGATGAATGGTAAATATATGGTCGATAGTTTGATTAATTTTGCTTATATTAGATCCGATATTATCCAATAATTTCATCCACGTATTGGTTCAATCTTGCTTGCATAATTTTTGGGATGATTTTATAGAATGTTGGCAAAAGAAAGATGCTTCGAATATTATTACAATCAGTGTTGTCGCCTTTAATCATTGTTGTGATAGGAAATAATAATTAGATCTCTCCACTTCTTTTGGTAATTCATCCTTGGATGAGTCCACAATGTTCCCTGTCCATGTAAAATTAGGTCAGTAAGAATTTTGTCCACAACCGGAGATTTGTTTCTTTAATTACTTTATAGCAATTTGTTTGATTAGGCTGTAGTATTTACGGATATTATCTATATGTTCTCTCTCTCTCTATTATCTCCTTCTAAAAGTACTGGAGAGGTTTCAGAAAGGCCTTCGGGTCTCATCTTAAACGAAGGGAAAATCCCAACCTACACCTCCTCGCGGGAGAAAGCGGGCAATGTCTTTGACGGCTAACGTAGGTCGGGACCGACCGACTCCCGGGATAAGGAGTCAGCTTCTACCAAGTGCCAACGGCCTTCTTGGAGGGCGGATGAGCAGGAGGAGATCAGGAAACCTTCTTGTCTTTAGGAGAGGAAACTGTTCTACAAGGCGGATGAACCCGTATATGGTCAACGGCATGGAAATGCGGAAAGGAAATGGGAATACTACCGCATTATTTTTCTCCAAGAAGGGACGAAGGAGGAGAATAAATAAATATGATGGTTCTTCCTGAGGTAAAACATTCCGGAGGTAAAATAGTACCCCGTTCGGATCTTCGGGTCGGGACTACTCCGGGAAGAATCATCAGAGAAGAAAATAATAATAACTTTAATTTCAGCATAGGAACCTGGAACGTACGGACTCTACGACGTGAGGGAAAACTTGAAAATTTAAAAGTGGAAATGGACAAAGGTAAAGTGGGCATAGTCGGGTTGAGTGAAGTAAGATGACCAAGGAAAGATGAGATAATATCAGGAAATTACAGAATATAACATTCGGGTGGCGATAAGGTCAATAATGGTGTCATGATAGCAATGAAGAACGAAGTAGCAAGAAGTGTAACCAAAGTGGAATACTGCAGTGACCGCTTGATGTTTGTAAAACTACAAGCAAAACCAGTTGATATTGTGATAATACAAGTGTATATGCCAATTACCGGCCATGATGATAATGAAGTAGAAGTAATGTATGATCAGATTAGTGACATATTGCATCAGGAAGGAAGGGGTAAGGTCAACGCCGTAGTAATAGGAGACTTCAACAGCGTAGTAGGAGAAGGATGTAGTGGGACCGTTTGGACTAGGTAGAAAAAACGAACGAGGTCAAATGCTTATCAGTTTCTGTAGGCAACATCATCCGGTATTCATGAACACGTAGTTTAAGAAAAGTCCAGGTGATACGAAACACTACCAAATCGATTACATTCTTGTGATGCAACGTTTCAGGAATAGTGTACGAGACGTGAAGAGACTGCCAGGAGCGGACATTGATTCGGATCACAATCACCTTGTGACTGAAGTGCACACCTGGTTAACGTCGATCAAGAAAACTGGGAAGAGAAATCGAAAATAGAACTTAAAGCTACTAAGAAATATCGACGATAATGTGAAAGAGAAAATTGAAGAAAAATTCTGTGCAATGGGCGATGTGGTTGACAGTATACAGAATAGTTGGGGAAAAGTTAAAAGGATTCTACTTGATACACTCCACAAGAACATTGGCAGGATGGAAAGAGCACCGAGAAAACAATGGATAACTGAAAGAATGCTTAAGAAGATGGAAGAACGCAGAAGGGCGAAAAACACGGACATCAAGCAATACAGAAGGCTGAATAATGAATTGAGAAGAGAGACAGACCAAGCCAAAGAAAAGTACATGGAACAGATATGTGAAAAAATAATGAAACTTCAACGGAGCGGCAGATATGATCTGATGTACCAGAAAGCACAAGAATTAGGAGGGAAAGCTAACAAAAGTATACGAACGTTCGGCATCGAAGATCAAGAAGGTAATGTAACCATCAAAGAATCCTTAGAATTTGGGAGGAATACATAAAAGATCTGTATGATCAGAAGAACCACTCCAAATATATTGTGATCGAAGAAGAGGAAGAGGTGGATGATGATGAAAACGGACCCAGTATATTGAAAAGTGAAGTAGTACAAGCAATCAAAGACATGCGAAGGAGAAAGGCCACTGGAGAAGACAACATACCAGTAGATTTGCTCTAGGGATTAGAAGACAAGGCAATGAAAGTACTGACTTCACTTATTAACAAGATCTACCTGAGTGGAGAATGGCCAACATATTTTCTTGATGTTACAATGATTGCATTGCCCAAGAAAAAAAAAAACAAGAAAAGAAGTGCAGCAATCACAGAAACATTAGCCTGATTTCCCATACTGGCAAGATCATTGCACGCATACTGAATAGGCGGCTGAAAGTAAGATAGATGACAGGTTAGAGGAAGATCAATTTGGATTACGAAAAGGGAAAGGCACCAGAGATGCTATTGGATTGATGGTAAATATATCTGAAAGAATTCTTGATGTAAAGGAAGAGTTGTGTTCTTGCTGCATCGACTGGCGAAAAGCTTTCGACCGAGTCAATTGGACGAAACTTCTGAAAATACTTAAAGAAATCGGAGTCAACTGGAGAGATCGGCAACTCATTCAAAACCTGTACACAGGACAACGAGTGAAGCTGCGCTTGAATGAAGGAGAAACCAATAATGTGGAGATTGGAAGAGGAGTCAGATAAGGATGTAGTTTGTCGTCCCAATTATTCAACATTTACAGTGAATGTTTAATGAAGGAACCATTAAAGGGAATTGGAGATTTCAAGATTGGAGGACAGATCAGTAACAAGATCAGGTATGCAGATGATACAGTTATAATAGCTATAACCGAAGGAGTACTACATGAGATGATTGATGAAATAGTTGACACTGGAAAACTGTATGGAATGGGATTTAACATCGACAAGTCGAACGTCATGAGAATATCCCGTCGAAACTCGTCCTTACGGATCAGAGTGGAACAAAGAAAACTTGAATAGGTCGATAATTCCAAACATCTGGGAAGTATTTTGATTAGAGACGCTTACTGCACGAAAGAGATCAGGTCAAGAATTGCCATAGCTAAAGAAGCATTCAACAAGAAGAGATCACGCTTAACTAGCAGGTTCAATATTGGACTTAAGAAGTTGGTCAAGTGCTATATATGGAGCATTGGACTGTATGGTTCAGAGACTTGAACATTACGGAAGTTAGAGAAGAAATGTTCAGAGAGCTCCGAAATATGGTGTTGGAGGAAGATGGAGAAGACAAAATGGACAGAGAGAGCAACAAACGAAGATGTTTTAAAACGGATAGAAGAAAATATGACACTTCTAGCCACCATCCTTCGTAGAAAGGCCAATTGAATTGGACACATCTTGGGAAGATATTGTCTACTTCACACTGCCATAGAACGAAAGTTGGAAATGTAGCGAGGAATAGGAAGAAGAAGAACACAGCTGATCGATGATTTGAAAGATAGGAGAAAATATTGGGAGTTAAAAGAGGAAGCTGAAGATCGAGAAAGGTGGAAGAAACGTTTCCAGGCCGAAATGTAAAATTAAAAAAAAAAAAAAAACTCATTATTACCAGGACCTGTCGAGAGGCAGAATACTTAATAATTGTATATATATATATATATATATATATATATATATATATATATATATATACTAGTAAGAAGCACATTACTGAATCTTTAACTAAAGTAGAAATGTGAGTTATAACTCATTTGATTTGCAATTAGGTTGTTTTTTTTTATCTAAGACTAGCTTAGATACTTCATGAAACAGGAAAGCAAAAGGAGAAAGCTTTTTTTTTTTTTTTTTTTTTTTTGTAAATCCTAAACAATAGTTTCCTGATATTATTCACTCATAATTTCGAAACAAGGCATCGGAGACGAATAATACATAAATTGTGACATTTCCTGTTATATTTGAAATAGAAAGTGTGTCTGAAAGTAGCGATTTTTTTTTTATTAAGACCCTGCACTGCGATGTATAACGCTGAGTAAATTACAAAGCGTAGACAAGGTCATTCAGTTATTATGAAGTAGTGTTATGGTGCAGAGCTTCCATTCACTGTGTAACCATATTATCAGAATAATGATAGTGTGGAGGCTGAACGTAGCGAATTTCGATGGCTTATCAATTTCCATCTTGATTTGGTCACTTAAATACAGAAGTGCATGAACAACGACCCGAATCAACTGAAGATCTGAAGACACGAGGTGTAGAAGAAGTGAGTCAGATTAGTGTTGACATGTTACGCTAGCAATGCACCATGTTCCTGGACGGTTTCAGAAATGTTTACGTGAAAACGGTAAAAAAAAGAAATATGTCTACCTTGAAAATTTATGTGAATTAATTCATTAATGACATACAATGTACTATTCATATCCATGAGCACGCTTAGTTTGAAGTTTATCTTCTTTTATTTTCAATTTCAAGAAAAAAGCTTGTTATTTTCAGACACTCTTTACTGTGTGAATGTTGCGTTCATGTTTTCACTATTACCTGAGAGAAAGATACAGTAAGTCCCCCTTGTAGTGGAGAAAAGTAGAAAATTGAATTTTGCAAAATGGAAGATAGGGTTCATTCATACGCATTGATCGAAGTGAGACAATATGCGGTGGTATGCACACCGGCTCTGGTTTTTTCTGTGATGAAGGCATACTGCCTCTGGTGTTTCAGTTATCAAGACATACCGTCAGTGGAGAATATATTCTAAATAGGTCACCTTTTAATAAGTCCATTTTTGTACACACTAATTGACGAATAGCTTTGCACGTAAAAATATTTTATTTTGTAAGTTGGCAGCACCGAAATTTTTATAACCATTCTTCTACCTTTTGTTTCTAAAATGAGTTGTCTTCAAAGAAGTTCATCTAGTTTATATTTGATGTGCCATATTCAGTTGTTTCATTCCTAAGTATGTGTGTGTCTTCATGCCTTAATTCATATAAATTTCGTGTTTTGGGCATGGGTGGAGTTAGTGATTGTCTGCTGTGGGGGGGGGGGGGGGCGAATATTCCAAGGGTTTGGAGTACCTCTCAGTCGAGTGGCGGGTAAAGCAGTTTTTAAGTACGAAATTGTTAACATAAAAACTCGTTTTCTTGAGCATTTTTGTATATAATTATCTTTAATACAATAAAAGGTGATTGTTTTTTTATTTCTTCAGATAGTTGCTGCCGGGTATCAAATTTTTTCCATGTCCCTCTCCCCGTAACTACAAGGAAGCTCTCCAATGGTTTTGAGTCATTATGCAAATAGAAATGCAATTATTTTGGCAACATATCCTCAGTGCATTTCAACATTTAGATAGTGGGTATGTCGAGTCAAAATCGATATAAAACATACCGCCTCTGCTCTTTTTCACTTCGAACACTGTTCATACATGTTCTAATTTTGTATAGATATAATGTATATCTGTTGGATTGCGATTCTTGTCTTTCCTTTGATACACGTCTACTTATTATGCTTCCAAAAACAAAAGAATAACAAAGAAAAGTTTTAAAATTACCTTACAAAAATGTCCATTTCCAGATGTTATTCACTTTAACTTAAATTCTTGTAAGAGTAGTAGTTGTGTCAGCAACGGTATAAATGCTGCATTTCATACAGTTGATAAAGTAACATATGATAAATATAATGTTCGCAATGTATTCCCTATTTGTGTGCAAATTGGCCGAGAAGAGAGGGAAGATACAGTGGTTGGAAGTGACAGTTTTTGCAACTTTCCGCACAGAACTTGCAGGTTATCTTGACGAATTATATTTTCGCATGTCCCTAAAACAGGGGCACCAATTAGTAACTAAACAAATTGTGAACCCGACAATGTTCATTAAATTTTGAAAATATCCCCCTATTCTTAACTTACGTATATTGTGTCCAAGTATAACATAGGGAAGTCCAGTGAACCGCAATTCATACGAACAAAGTATATACATAGCACCTACACTCCAATTGAAACGCATACGAATGCACATTTATATACCATCCTTGAGATATAATTATGCAAGCCTCAATTATATTTTGTTTCTTTTAAAGACAGTTACTAAATCACAAGTGAATAATATTAGGAAACTAACATTTTGTTACATAATTTTCAGAATATATTTCTGGATATTTCCTTGTTTTATAGAGTAATCAAGCTAAACTTATATCAAAGAAAATGTATCTTAAGTGCAACCCAAACTAAGTATATATATATATATATATATATATATATATATATATATATATATATATATATATATATATATATATATATATATATATATATATATATATATATATCATGTTTCTACTTTAATTAGAAGTCAGCTTATTTTTTGTCTTAGTTAAAATTCTACAAGTGTGGCAGAAGGGCCAAATCGTTACATATAATTTTCTGGCAAATCAGTCAATTAAAAAAAAAAAGTGTATTCATACTTATGTTGACATGCTAAATATCAGCTAAGCCCTATAAGAAATTCTTCGATGATGCCATCTGACAATGACGAAATGACACAATTTGACGAGTGAATAGTGAATTAGACGGCACGTATCATAACGGTATCATATAGTGCATTTCATTGTGCAGCAGTGCGTAGAAGGACTAGGGTCTACTCCATGATTCGGAATTGTTGCCTGCGTTTGATCATGGCACTATCGAATGCCAGCTTACGACGTTCCGTGTTGTGCGAATGTCACCGGAAACATTCAGCGATCACAGCGTCACGAAACATCAATCCTGTACATATTCAAAGTGCAGTGGATGTGCTTAAGCGCATGAGGTGGTTCCAGAGGTTTCGATCTGGAGATACTACCCTTGACGATGAGAGATGAAAGGGGTCTTTGCAACTGAACAACAGGGTTCTGTGAGTAGTGGTAGAGGCAAATTTAATGAAAACTATTGAAGAACTGGCCAGATAACTCCATGTCACCAATTCGGTCATACATTGTCATCTGCAGTACCTTGTGTATGTGTTTAAACTCGTAAATAAGTGTACATGCATTAACGCCTCAGCAGAAGCAACAACAAGCGGACATTTGCCATTCGCTGACAGACGTGAGCCATTTCTGGACAGAATGGTTACAAGGAGTGAAACGTGGGTCTTCTGCCACACTATTACACACAAATATCATTGGTTAACTCAAGATGGCGGCAGGAACTGTACAAAACATGACATCCTCCCCACAAAATGATTATGAGTGTTTGGTGGGGAGTCCGTGGAATAATCCATTTTGAGTTCTTGTAATACAAGCGGAAAATCAATGAAGATGTCTACCATCAACAGCTTGAACACTTACCAACTGCATTCAGTAGCGTACACAGGTATTTATTTCGGGGGGTTCAAACTCAATATGAGGCTATTTCATATCAAAATTCCTAAAATTACCCCTAAAATTAAGCTAAATTTACACAAAAGTCGTAATTTCGAGGGGTCCGGACCCCATGGATCAACCCCTGCATACGCCCTTGACTACATTGCTCTGGTTTCACAAACAAGGAAGTGGTTATCCACTGTAACAACGCACAGCCATACACGAAATAAGAACCTGTACTAAGTTTTCAACAGATCCCACACCAAATGTTACTATCATTCTACCAAAACCACTGTTCCGAAAAAGAAACTGCAATAAAAGAATGGTGCGAGACGAACAATAACCCAGTTGTTTGCACCGAAATCGGTGACTTCTTTCACCCGGAGATTCAACAACTGATTGACTAGTGGAGAGTGTTATTAAGTCCGATGGATATATATATATATATATATATATATATATTACCTGGCTAACTGTATTGCTTCAGATAAGTTATCGTCTATTTCCTCATGATGCAAAATACGACGTTACTTATTGGGTGATCCGGTACCATCAAAGAATAAAAGTAACGAGGAAATGTTCTGATGAGGTAATAAGCAAAACTTATGACATTTTTTGTTGTTGCAAAAGCAGAAGAAATAAATCCATGAAATAATAATAATAATAATAATAATAATAATAATAATAATAATAATAATAATAATAATAATAATAATAATGGTTGTTTTGTTTAAAACGCATCACTAAAACTTGTTTTAAACACATGTTTATTTTTATTTTATTTTATTTTTCTAAAGAAAAGAATCTGCCAGTGCAAGAAAATCATCAAAAAGTGCTTCCTGGCCAGGGAAGGGGCTAGAGGGGGCACTGCCCCTCTAAATTATTTTTTGTCCCCTCTAAGAATACGCTGAAGAGAATTTTCAAGCTGACACAAGACCAGTGAAATTCTTGCTATTATATCTACCAAATTAAATTAAATTTTGCAAATTCTGCTGATTTCTGTGTAAAATTGTATGTTTCTTCCTAGATTCACCAAACATCTTCAACTGCCTTTAACCATTTCAAGAATTTCAAACCGTGTCATTTTACCGCAACCACGACCAGCATTCAAGAATAAAAGGTGCACTTCAAAACAACAGTATCATAGTCCACAACGTTAGTTTTCAATATATATAAACTGTAATGTCTCGCTTATTTTGGAAGGGAGAAAATTGAGGGCCTACGTTGAATAAAACATATACTTCTATTTTGTGTTGATATAAGGTCTAATCTAAAGTTGCTGTAATATAATTTTGTTCTAATGTTTAAAGAATAAATACTTCAATTTTAATTAATATGAAACAAAGTACCTCGCAAAGAGCTCGTATTAAGTACTCAAAAAAGAAACAAGAAAATTACGTTCGATTGTACATATATAATATTATTATTTTTTAAGTGTTTTTCTATTAATAAATGCAAGTGATTTGGTCTCACTATTTTTATCTCATCATTCACAGGAGTTAACACAAACAAAAAGCTGCATGAAAAGCTTACGAGAAATTAATAACACTGTTCAACAACGAAAATGCAAATTGAACAAAATCAGCTAATTCTTATTGATTTTGTGGTGCTGATCACGAATTTGAAAGTTATTTTCGAATATTAGCTCTACTTTTCGTTTTACAGGCATGTCTAATAATAACGCTTTAAAAATAAATATATTCGCTTCGTTTGGGGTAAAATGTTACACTGATCCGGCAACCCTGGAGAAACTATATGAACGCTTGGTTTCATTGTGTTCCTTATCTCAGTAGTGTTCTGCTATTGTTATAAAAGACAGGTTTAGTGCAGTTATCAGCGTTTTGGGTGTGATGTTTGTGTAGTGCAGGACATAAAAATACAACTACAAGTACGCAAAAATACTGGTATTTCGAATGTATATTTTTAAATAGTTGTCGGAACTATTTCAAGTGACATTTTGAGGATTTCAATAAACAAAAATGGCGCGAAATTATTTAAACAGTTCGGATAGTTTCTGCTACGTGTGTGGGGAAGTGGCATTTTCCTCACAAATACAGACTATAACACCACTATTAAGAAAAGCCTGTCAATATTACTTTGGTTTTAAAATTGGAGACCAAGATAAATCTTGGGCACCCCACATTGTGTGTAACATTTGTGCCAGCAATCTAAGAAATTGGATTAATGGGAAGGGGAGCTCAATGCCGTTTGCAGTGCCCATGATTTGTTGGGAGCCAAGCGACCACATCAGAGACTGTTATTTTTGTATGGTTCCTTCCGTCAAGAAGGGGATTTCCACGAAGAAGAAGCGGGCCTTGATCTATCCTAACATTCCTTCTGCAATGCGCCCTGTTCCACATGAAGAAGGACTACCTGTTTCTGACCCACCTAAAGAATACGATCTTTTTTTCTGATGATGATCAAGAAGTTGAAGCTCCTGAATCAAGTACTTCGAAGGACCCTGCGTTTGTTGTAGAAGAACCTCCATGTGAACCACATAGACTTACACAAGAGGAACTAAGTGATCTAATCAGAGGCTTGGACCTCTCGAAAAGCAAAGCCGAAATTTTAGCGTCACGCTTAAAGCAATGGAATTTATTCCAGAAAAAAAGTAAATATTTCAGTGTATCGGAATAGGGAGATGATGTTCACTTCATTTTTACTATGGAAGACGCACTTGTGGCATGTACAGATGTAAATGGTCTCATGATGGCACTTAAAATTAATTACGAACCTACGGAGTGGAGGCTCTTTATAGATTCGTCCAAGGTGAATTTAGAGGCAGTGCTTTTACATATTGGAAATGAACTTCCTTCAATTCCTGTAGGTTACGCAGTTCATATGAAGGAATATTATGAAAACTTGAAACGTTTACTTCAAGCCATTAAATATTACGATTTTCTGTGACTCATTTGTGGTGACCTTAAAGTAATAGCACTGTTGCTAAGTATGCAGTTAGGGTATACAAAGTATTGTTGCTTTATATGTGAATGGGACAGTAGAGATCGTGGATCTCATTACCGCAAAAGCCATTGGAGTACCAGAGAAACTCTTCAGCCGGGAGTGACAAATGTGCAGCATGAACCACTGGTAGATCGTAACCGAATTTTGCTTCCCCCTCTACATATTAAATTAGGTCTTATGAAAAGTTTTGTTAAAGAGCATGAACAAAGAGGATGAGGCCTATAAGTACCTAAGAGGACAATTCCCTCGATTAAGTTATGCCAAATTTAAATAGGGTGTTTTCATAGGGCCACAGATTAGGCAACTATTCAAAGATCACAAGTTCGACGAAATTCTCCAAGGTGAGGAGAAAGCTTGAAGAGTGTTTGTTCACAGTTCTTTGGAAGACACCGAGCAACAAATTACAAACAACTGGTAACAAAGTTGTTATTGTGCTACGAAAATCTTGGTTGCAATATGTCTCTGAAACTCCACTTTCTTCATTCACATCTAGACTTCTTTCCCGAAGATTGTGGAGCAGTAAATGACGAACATGGTGAGCGTTTCCATCAAGATATTGCAGCCATGGAGAAGAGATATGAGGGAAAGTGGAGTTCTAACATATTGGCCGACTACTGTTGGACTATTGCAAGGGACGCTCCAGATGTAACCTACAAAAGTCAAGCCAAGCGAAGACGCTCAAAATAAAATAAAGATAATCCTGTACAAGGGATCACTTGAAAATTTTGTCTACATTGCAGTATAGTTCTTGCACAAAAACGTATTTGTACATATTTTTCATGTTTTGATGTTAATACTGACTTTTATTACGGAATTTTTAATGTTTAACTTGACCATGGTTACTTTATTTTCTGTATCGCTGTGAAACTGGTATTTGCGCAATTTTGAAAAAGGAAGTACAAGGGTATAGAAAGCTATAGGTTAGGGTACTTCTTAACTCCCCAGCTTATCACATCACAATGAAATAGATAAAAAAAGAGAAATGTAGGTTTTTACAAGGATTTTGCTTAAATGTTCTATAAATATTAATACATTTGTATATATATACAGCTACTGTTGTACAAGGGCGTTTTTTTTTCACAACCTGAGCTAAGAAAATTCTTCTATTATCATTTACTTTCATTATGCTTAAATGAATGTAAAAATCGCAATTTCAAAGAATTTACATGCTTTCGATGAAAATTTGTTGAACAGTGTAATTTGTAAAACAATACTACAAAATAGCCCTTTCCACTGGTCTAGTGAATAGAGCGCGTGTGTTTGAATATGATCTCAGAGTTTGATACCCGTGGAATTCTTGAAATCGAGAGCAATATGGTGGTTCGTATTCTACTTTAAACTGCAAGCTTCGCGTATTTTATAGCCTCGGTGCTGAAAAATAGATGCTAAATTTTAACAAACAAACAAACAAGTTGACCTTCTACAAAATGAGAATGTGAATTAAAATAGTTTTTTTTTATTTAGATAGAAATATAAACCAATTTAATGAACACATAATGATGCCATTATACAACAAAAGTTCATCAGAGTGTTTTGTTGTGACAAAAAAAAATGTCAAAATATTTTGTTTATAATATTTTATTTTCTGCAAATGGGACAATCCTGATTAATTTGACGTGTGCTCACTCTAACATTCAGTTAATCAGATTTTGTTTAGTGTAAGTGCGACGTATAATGACGTTCCCCAACTACGTTTACCACAGCAGTATATTGCCCCAAGCACCTCAATTGTATAACATCGCTTAAAAAAAAATGTATGTTAATAATCAATGTTCTTAATCTTGAATGTGTGTGCTGTAATTGTCAGTACAGGATATTATGTATAAAAGAAAATATAGCTATTACAGATTCCGCAAATAATAAATACATATACAATTTTATGGTGTTATTTCATGTCTTTGTCATTGCCCCCTCAGTATTCACTTCTCTCCCCCAAAGAAATCAGGCTGGCTACGGGCCTGAGTGTTTTTCTTTCAAAATACTATTTTCTTCCCATGCAAATGTTTTGATTTCTCGTGGCTACAGTAGGTCAATGTAGTAATCTACATTTTATTTTTGTATCTTTTCCCTTGTTTTTATCGTTTATTGTATTGTTTAAATGCTTATCAGTTAGCTTGCGAGAAAGTGTCGTAGTCGAAGGTTAGCTTACTTATATAACTCATATTAAAAAATAAATAAAATAATTATAATGGAAACAATATTTGTGTTGTATTCAGAAAACAAACAAAGGGTTATTTGCTAAATTGTGCTTCTGAAATACCGCAGGCATTCGTTGATACAATTAATGTTGGTTCTCAGTCTCCATACATACATGCTTTACAGAAAGAAAGAATCCGAAATGAAAGAAAGAAAAACGACGTGACAGGGTGCAATCTAGAGATGTATATGATTGCCGCTAGAGAGGGGCGTCCGTTTTGAGGTCATCCGCCCCTAGTATGAATTTCAGATGTTGGGAGCAGTAATGCAGATTTAGAAACCCTTTCCTGAGCAAAGTTCACAGAAAAAAAAAATGAAGTCCTTATAACAAACAAATACGGACTTTGATCACAATGTCTATTGATCATAATAAGGAACTATAACTTGAATTGCTCTCTTGTACATTGTTTGACCTGGGATTCCAAAGGTTTCACTACTTTCGAGTTTCGGGCCTACTTAAAATTCTAGAAATTGGGCCTAAGCAAATTTCAAGTTTTGATAATCTATATTTCATTAGTATTTGTTCGGTGTAAGGCCCCCAAACTTGTTCTGTTAGGCTTTGCTTATCAATTTTTTTTTTTTTTTAAACTGTCTTACTGTCCCCAAAATCTGAGATTCAGGGTAAGAGTAGGGACGGCTGCCCTCTTGCCCCAAACTGACCCCTCTGTCTACTGGCAGTCATATGAAACTATCCCACGCCCTTTCACGTGAATTTAGTTTCATTTATTTCGGACTCTTGACTGTGAAGATATTACGTCTTGCAATAGAATGCATTTGCTGAGCTAAACTGAACCTTATTGATAGTGGACTTGGATCCATTGTGCACTGAACGCCCCAAATATTACTTTTCTCCAATAAATTATTGACTTGATAAAAGCAGCCAATTACATAGGCTTGCAGAAAATATTCTAAAGTTAAGACAACGTGAAGTGTGCTTCAAATATTACTTTTCGAACATTTATTATTTTAAAATATTTTTAGCATCATTGTTCTGAAATAGTAATCAAATTTTCCAACTAAAATCTC
Source organism: Thermobia domestica (assembly GCF_964235325.1). Classification (NCBI taxonomy): domain Eukaryota; kingdom Metazoa; phylum Arthropoda; class Insecta; order Zygentoma; family Lepismatidae; genus Thermobia; species Thermobia domestica. Next base: position 269,754,387 of record NC_137459.1, on the reverse strand, counting down.
ACCCACGAAACGTGAGTTTAGTCCCTAAGGACATAACTAGGAAATGTTCAGAAACAATAACCCCGAAATGGCTTGTCTTAGGGCTAAAATAACCGCACAAGCGTATTTCTGGTAAAATTCTAGCCTTAAAACCTGCAAAATGACTCCCTTTGCATTTGAAATTTCGAATTGAAATTAAAGATGGCTTCAATGATGCGTGCCATCTCACCATCTCATGTCAGACCACTTTCAAGTTTCATCACTCTCCCTCAACCCGTTCTTAACACATAAGGGTGGTCAAGGCTTTTATGTCACTATGTATATTGATAGACTGTGTTAAATCTTATTACAACCAAGAAAGAACTTATGAGAGTTCCTGGCAAGAGGGTGTAATAAAAGGGTGTCGTGATATGAAATAAGTTGAGAATTACTAATTTATACTGACACTCTGTACCCAACACAGTGTAGTCTTAACCGGGATGAAATAAATGAAAAGGTCGGTTGCAAGCAGTGGTGCTGTTCAACCGGTTCCAACCGGTTTGCTAGAACCAGTTGATCAATATTTCGAGTTCGCAGAATCGTTTGTTATAACCTGATGTAACAGTAAATTTTAACAAGTTATACCCAGGAACAGTAAATTTTATTTTAACTATCTTTGTTTTTAAAAATTCTCATAGCTAAAGGGTTAAACATATTTTTCCGTAGAACAGGGTATAAGTGGTTTATTTCTTAATATCAAATGCTCAGATATCAAGAATGAAAACTGTGATCACATGAGTGTAGTGATGACCGTGATTTACGTATATTTGAAACGCATACATATTATCAACACTTTCCGATCCATTGCTGGATTAAGGTCTTTCCAATAATTTTTGGCAACCATCTATGTTGGGTAATTTGTTTCCTAGATATTTGCAGTAGTACCTAATTTCGCCACACCACCTTGTATTAGAATCCTCTGTAGGTCGCTCTTGTCACTTGTGCTATTCAGTAAATAAAAATGCTTTTGTCTACCTTGTACGATTTGTTTCCTAAGAGAGTAATATCTATACATCTACTCTCTCTCTCTCTCTCTCTCTCTCTATATATATATATATATATATATATATATATATATATATATATATATATATATATATATATCGAGAGAGAGAGAGAGAGAGAGAGAGATAACCGGTTGTTAAATAATTAGAATAACATCGCTGGTTGCTAGTAAAGAGCAAGAGATTTTAAAAAAATAAGTTATTACACGATTTTGAAATACATGTTTTAAACTGTTCAAAATGTTTAAAACGTGTTTGTTTTTCGTGTGTGTTTTAAAACATGTTTTGTTATTAAAAAATCAACCCTAATAATAATAATAATAATAATAATAATAATAATAATAATAATAATAATAATACAATCTACGTTCATTGTAAATCTACGAGATGGATACACAATATATTCGTGCAAATATCCAAACGAGATAATGCTAATTCCTCAAATTCAATGTGTCTCATGTCCCGAGAAGATTTTAACGGTTTGCACAGATTAAAGGACACTTATTCACTCAGCTGTAAGAGGGGATGGGTTTTTGCTCATGGAAATAGAGATAGTTCGGACGTCTTCTTGTTCTTTGAGTGGTGGGTGTCAACGCTCTGTAATCACAGAAAGAGCTTTCCACTTTGAGAGAATTTGGATGAAGAGAGCCATAATGCCTATGTAATAGGGAGGCGAAAATTGTGATAGAGAACGCCGCGGAGGCAGAGTCCATGCAGTAATTCAATTGACTGCCTCATGCGTTGATGATTTCTCTATTGCTTCTGCCACGAAATGGTATGTTTAAACCTTGATACGATCTTACAAGCAATTTAGTTGATGTATTCCCTTTATTATAGTATATTCAGAACAATAGGTTCTGTAAATGAAAAACAAATACTACTTATGAAAGTTAATATACATTGTTTTACATTCTACGTCATGATATTCTATTTTTACGTGCACAGCATATTGTATACATATTTGCCTTTATTTAATTATAGGAAAGAGAATGTTTCACCAATTTATTTCAAAAATTATCCATGTCAGTATTCCCGTCTCTTGTCATCCTATCCTATCCAATTCATCCTATTATCACGATTAGGTACTAAATATCCCGCAAACAGCGTATAAGATGGATATGGATAAGAATTTGAAAACTAAACGTACTTTCCTTTCACTTTATTTCATGATGGTCTAACGATTCCCATGTAATAAGACAAACATTATATATGTGTGGGTACTATCTACAATCTGGTCTAATTTCTTTCAAGAGTATCATGCATGGGCGCCAATTCTAGGGGAGCAATAATCTTCCCAAAGCTAGCTTGTGCCGCGAAGATCTTGATACATTTACTTAGATCTTTCATTGGATATATGTCAAGGAAATATATAATACTTGCAGCTACCCGCCACTTCGTTTATACAAAAGTCGGTTACAATGCTAGCATGGTGTGTTATTAGTATCTATTCTGAATTTACAGCTTTCCAATGAATATTATATTATTTTAAAACAACGCCGACAACGTTTCGGAGGTGATTCTTGATACCAGAACAAGACAAAAAAAGTATAGACCAACCTGAGTGCACGAATGCTTCCTTTTGGAGTTATAGGCTGGCAAAAACATGAAAAAAAAAAACAACAACTTTAAAGGTCTATTGCTTCAAAACTATTGAACCTGGTCAAGACTTCACTTAGAAACTAACATGTGGGCCATCCAAAAATACATGTTTCAGAATCTTAAGGTCTTCACGAAGCAATTTTAAAGAGGCAGTTTGGCTACGGGCATGTAATTTGAAGTACTCTCTAACTACCTCCATAAAAATCGTTGCGAAAGTACCGCACGATTCTGAAATTTGAATATTTGTATAGAACACATACTAGTTTCTCAGTGAAATATTGACCCGACTACGGTAGGTTCCATAGTTATGGAGCTATGGATCTTTAAAGTTTAATTTTTCAAGTTTTCGGCAGGCTATAACTCCGAAAGGAAGCATTTGTGCACCCAGGATGGTCTATACTTTATGCCTCATCTTGATGTCAGGAATCTCCTCCCAAACGTTGTCGGTGTTGTTTTTAAACATCCTGTATATGGTGATTGAGTTCTAGTACATGTTGGTGAAATTTACATCATAATTTATAACCGCCACTAGGTTATAGAAGTATTTTTGTGCACGCTCGGTATATTTCGTAAAGACAGTAATTTTTTTTCTCGATTTATACTTTATTCTGCGATGCAAATAAGTTCTTTCTTCGGTGTGAATTGCTTCCTTCCCACGCAACTGGACGAAGAAGTCTTTCATTGTTTTCTTTTTCATATGTGTATTTAAAACATTGCTTTATGGTGAGAACGTTTCAGTGAGCGACGAACCTTTTCAGTGTTTCTCCCTGACTTATTAGATGCACCCGCATATATTCTACAGTAATTTGGAACTGAATTAAGTTATTTCTTTAATCGTTTATGGAAATATTGCAGTAGATTAGAGCAGACCAGGGTAGAACAGGTGTCCAAGCGTCTGATCGTCGCCAGTCATATTGTTTTTCCAGTTCGTTATCTGTACTTTTACACGCCCAAGTTATTGCAATGTCTGGTGCGTCGTGGCCAGTGGACTAAAATTAACATACATTATTTTCCGTATTATGTTTGCATGTGTATACAGGTGATTTAACTGAGTGGTTTTTAGAATGAACTGCCAACATTCTTCAGTGAACCATTGCTGCTCGTATCTCGAACCTTTGCGTTCGAGAATTTTGACTCCAGGTTTGGAAGACGTAACTACGCACGTCGCATGGAGCTTCAAGTATGATTTTGTGTTAAGAGGCACAAGCTATTAGCCGGTAAAGGACGTTTTCTTACAGCTAGCCCCAACTAGTGAAGTTCGAGGTTCATATACCTAGTGCGCCAAAAATTATAAACGCGCTCTCCAACATTAGCATTCCACTTTGGAAACTGTGTTATTTTGCTGAAGACTCGTTTCAACTCTTCAGAATTGTTTGGAGCAGCAACCAGATTACTACGTGGGATTTTCCCGGCAACTTTCCCCCAGTGCTAAACCCCCAAGTGCGTCAATGGTCTGAGAAAAGCATTTATAGTGAAATCACAGTTATAATTTTCTATATATAACTCAAAGTGATAAAGGGCTACAATATAGTGAAAAGTAAAGTGCGATTTTGATAATGAAATAATTATATATATCTAGTGTTAAGTGTTATGATTATTTCTCTTCGTTATTTTTCTTTTTAATATTATTATAATAAGTATAGTGTCATTTAACCCAATGCGTTTTCGTTGTGTGTGTGAATGATGTTTGTGTGCTTTATGGTATGGATGACTGTCTGATCGTCCGTGAGGTTTTCGAGACGAGACATACGAACCTCTCGACGCCTAATGCTCATCTCATCATTGGAACCGATGAGCAATTTGGAAACAATTTTGTAATCCCTTCTTGGAGAGGTCCTTCAACGTCCTACCCAGGTAAGTCCAGGTCTCCAGCAAATACCCATTGGCATGACCACGAGGACAGAACCACGAACAGTGACCCGATACACTTGACGATTACAAGAAAATGGCATCCCGAACAGCGACCCGATGACCGGGTGGTTACAAATTTAAGTTATTTTTGTTTTCGTGTTTCAGAGCATACTTTTAATATTAGTGTTTATTACTATTATTATGATTGTTATACAAAAGTATAAAATAAGTATTTAAGAAGTATTGCAAATTACCAGGTAGCCAAATCTTAAATATATATATATATATATATATATATATATATATATATATATATATATATATATATATATATTATTTTGAGAACAAGATCGTGTTAGTATATCAAATCTCTGGGTATGTGAGTCGCACCGGGTCAAACTTGACGTAATTTGACAACTAATAGTTGACACTAGTAGTTGTGGAAAAAAGTGTTGAAATTCTTATAACCAGAAGTAAGGTATTGTGTTGTGAAGATGAGCGAATTGTCCGCAAAACTACGCCTCATTTTACAGTCTTATTTCGATAAAGATACAGTTTCTGTACAGGCCCGTGAAGACATTCGCGCTTTATATGGGCAAGGTACGAGTAGTAGGGACCGACGTATATTGAGCCGAGTCAGCAAACATTTTCTCGATTCTGATTGGCTGAGAGAGGTCACGTGACGTTAGGCCCCGCCCACGCGGGAAATTCAAATTTTCAGGTCACGTGGTATGATGACCCGCGGGGAAATCCCTCATTCTCTTTTATGACCGGGATTTTTGAAATTTGTTCCCTTTTACGGGTAAGATGTGTGATTCTGATTGGTTGATAGCTGTCACGTGATTTTAGACCCTGCGATATTTGAAATTCGTTCCCTTTTACGGGTAAGATGAGTGTTTATGATTGGTTGATAGAGGTCACGTGATCTTAAGCCCTGTGACTTTTGAAATTCGTTCCCTTTTTACGAGTAAGATGAGTGTTTTGGTACCTCGATTCTGATTGGCCGACAGAGGTCACATGATCTTAGACCCGCCACACACCCCATGAGTGAAATATAGAGCGATATGTCGCTGATCACCCTAGACCTGTATTTTAGAATTTTGTTCCCTTTTATGGTTATCCTTAAAGTTCCCATGGAGGATTCAACCTCCTCCTTAAATAACCCTTTTTTGGTATCATGATATTGTACTGAAGTTTACATTAAATATTATCGTTCTCTTTGGCAGATAAGATGATTCTTACCTTGATGGAGATCCTGTCCTTGAATTAGTAGCCTATGTCTCTGGAAGTAACAATGGTGAAAGAGGGGTGTTGCTTGTAGATTTCTTATAACACATTGTTGTGAGTTTAAGCGATTTATTGCTCAGTAAGCGCTTCATTAATGGAAACAGTGTTGCCAGATTTTTTTTTACCTAAACTGCTACGATTCTTTTCGAAACGGTTCCGCAGAGTGCAAGAAATTTTAAACTAAAAATTTTTCGAACTAAAAAATTTCAAAACTAAAAAAATTTTCAAACAAAAAAATTTTCGAACTAAAAATTTTGAAACAAAAAAAAAGTTTCAAACAAAAAATTTTCGAACCCAAAAAAATTTCGAACTAAAAAAATTGAAAGAAAATTTTGTCGAACTAAAACATTTTTTAAAAACAAAAGTTTCGAACTAAAGATGTAAATCACATCTAAAAATTTTCAAATCAAACTTTTTATCGAACTAAACTTTTAAAATTTTCGAACTAGAAATTTAAACCAAGTTTAAGAAAAAATCCTAAGAAATGTTTTTTCAGGAATCGAACTCAGGTCTTTCAAACCAAAGATGTGTATGCTAACCGCTTAAATGAATTCGGTTTTAATCGATCTTGGTGGGTTTCGAACCATGGTCCTTGAAAAGGATACACATATACTTTAAGAAAATAAATCTGACAGTGTAACGCTTCTCAAATCAAACTTTTTATCGAACTAAACTTTTAAAATTTTCGAACTAGAAATTTAAACCAAGTTTAGAAAAATCCTAAGAAATGTTTCTCCAGGAATCGAACTCAGGTCTTTCAAACCAAAGATGTGTATCCTAACCGCTTAGCTATGAATGAATTCGGATTTAATTATGCTTGGTGGGTTTCGAACCATGGTCCTTGAAAAGGATACACATACACTTTAAGAAAATAAATCTGACAGTGTAACGTGGATTAAAATAAAATGCTGATAGACTTCTTTGTGTGACGACATAGAAGCACATATGATTGAAAAAATGCAAACGTCAGCGGATCGCATTACTTTTTGTTTTACTACGAACGTGTCAGCATGATTCATGGAAAAAAAGCAAACATTGACATTCTCGTATGGAATATGAGGAAAATGAAATGCCGTCACAGTTACGACAAGTAGTGACATGATCCTGGCAGAAGGGAATTGGCATCGGAATTGCGATACTAGATGTTGTAACTATTGAGAAACGTGAATGACGTCACGATCGATTGTTACACATCGTTTTCGTTCGTGATTCATGACAAAAGCAGCGAGCGTTTTGATTGGTTCGTTGTGATGTCATTTTATAAATTTCCTCGTTTCTGATTGGCTGACGGTGACATCGTTTTCGCAGCGACCTAAATAAAAATCTAAATTTCATTTTTCAAATCCTACATCGCTCTCAACTATCGTGTGAGAAGGTTTGTTCTTGAAAAGTGTCTTTATTTAAGAAGCTTTACTACACCGACTTTTTGTTCATTGAATTTGAGGTAAGTTCAGTGAGATTTTATTTTTCACACAAGATTCGAAAATCATTTTTATTTTATATTTGTGGGCGGATCACGAATACACTGTTTTACTTTTAGTACGAAATATTTAGACTATGAAGAAATTAGTGGAATGGGAAAGTGGGAGTACGAATCAGGAACCTCCACACATTAAAAGTAAGCACGATAAACGATATGGTTTAGCGTCCCTTCAGCTTAATGTTGAATGTGAACTCCCGTCGGGAATTGAGCCATGGCCAGAAAATGTGTGCGCTTAGTTTTGAAAAGAATGCATTACAGAATATTAAAAACTATGCCTGAGAATAATATGGTTCGATACCCTTTGAAAGCATTAGCGTCCCCTTCAGCTTAACGTGATATTCGAGCAATCACCTGGGATTGAACCAAGGCCAGAGGCGTGTACGTCAACCATTTAGCTTAGTTTTGAAAAGAATGTATGATAACGCATGAGAATATTAAATTTCAAAAAAGGCTTGACAGCGATCCGATGTGGGAAAGCAAACCCACCGAGGATTGAACCAGAGCCTTCCACGTTAGAAAGCATGTACGCTAACCGCTTAAATAAAAAAGAGTGCATGAATATTTGGTTAAAAGATTTACGCTATACAGATTTTGTTTTGACAATTACGTATGTGTATCGTTAATGGTTGGTGAATCTCTTCAACTTGCAAACGCATCATTTAAAGGTCGTTGTGAGTAGAAAAAATGCTTACGCGTACTTTATCACATCTCAGTACTGTTGAAACATTCATTCATTTCATGCATTCTTTTTTTTATCACTATAGAATGGTAGGTCAGTTAAATGCTGATGTAGTGCTCTCGAGTTTGACAGCAATAAAACACACATTTCAGTAACATAATTATTTTTAAAAAACTTTGATTTCTAGTACACGTGCTTTCATAAGGAGATTCTGAACGTCACCGCCAGGGGAATCAAACTCAGGACCTTTACATGAATTGCTTAGTTAAGAATTTATCATGAATGTTATGATTTCCTGGACTAAGCGGTTAGCATACGCGCCTTTGGCGTGGGAGACCAGGGTTCGATTCCCGGCGGGGGAGCTCATGTGGTTCGGATTCCACGTTAATCAGTAGGTCCACGTCTCATATAGCCTCGCTACTGAAAGGGACGCTAAACTAAAAATCAAAAAATCAACTCAAATTCACGCTGCTCAATTCCTTTTCCCATTACATATTTGTTTTACCGTACCTGTTTGTTTGTTTTCATTTTTAATCATGGCCGAATCGGGTTTTACTGTTCGTAATGAAATCACTCGTCATTATAGACGATTTATGTACGTTTATGTATTATGAGGTGTGCACGTCAGTCATTTAGCTTAGTTTTGAAAAGAATGTATGATAACGCGTGAGAATATTAAATTTCAGAAAAGGCTTGACATGCCCCGACGTGGAAAGCAAACCCACCGAGGCTTGAACCAGGACCTTCCACGTCCGAACCATGTACGCTAACCGCTTAGTCACAATAATAATAAAAAAAATACGCTATACAGATTTTGTTTCGACAATTACGTATGTGTATCGTTAATGTTCGATGAGTCTCTTCAACTTGCAAACGCATCATTTAAAGGTCGTTGTGAGTGGGGGAAAAAAATGCTTACGCGTGCTTTCTTACATCTCAGTGCTGATGAAACATTCATTCATTTCATGCATTCTTTTTATCACTATAGAATGGTAGGTCAGTTACATGCTGATGTAATGCTCTCGAGTTTGACAGCAATAAAACACTCATTTCAGTAACATAATTATTTTTTTAAAAACTTTGATTTCTAGTACATATGCTTTCATAATGAGATTCTGAACGTCACCGCCAGGAATCAAACTCAGGACCTTTACATGAATTGCTTAGTTAAGAATTTATCATGAATGTTATGATTTCCTGTTTATCAGGTGATTAAGATTTTTCTTTCTTCTTTTCTTTTGTAGTAAATTCACGCTGCTCAATTCCTTTTTCCCTTACACATTTATCGCAATTGTACCTGTTTGTTTGTTATCTCCTTTTATTAACCATGGCCGAATCGGGTTTTACTGTTCGCAATGAAATCACTCGTCATTATAGACGATTTAACATTGAGGGCAGAATGCTCGAAATTCAATTCAACGCACCGCCCGTAGGAACCGATATCATACAGTATGTACATAACAGTTTCCAAGCAATGCTGGACCATTTGTTAGCCAATGTCGACGATGAGGCGATGGTTGGTTTATCTGTAATATCACCACGCAACACGAATAAACCGTTTTGGGTGAGTTTTCGCCAAGCCCGAAACTTGACATTGGAAACGATGTGGGCCTCGTTCGAAAGAGTGTTACAAAGTAACAATGCATTTCTCCTGCACGAACCATTCACCGTTCATTTTCATCGTGTGGATATTCCACGTGGCTATGGCGGTTTGCGGCAAGGAGTACTTCAAAATGAAGAATTATTACGAATCAAGCGAGGGATTGTACGTGTAAAAAATCAAGACTCAAGGTGCCTGGCGTACGCCCTTGTTATTGCTATTGGCCTGAAAAAATACAAGAATGTAGATGTGAAACGACATAGACAATATCAAGATCAATCAAAATGTGTTGTGGACGATGAAGTGAATGCATTATGTGCAAATGCAGGAGTGAATTTGGATCATGGTGCCAGTGTAAATGAAATTCGACAATTCCAGGCATACCTCAAAGAATATAAAATTACAGTGTATACCAGTTTCACAGGCCATGATATCATGTACGAGGGGCCCAACGATGAAAATCGCACTCCCATAAATTTGATTTGTTTGGCTGGCCATTTTGACATCATCCAATCTTTAACTGCTTGTTTTGCAACCAATTTCTACTGTGAGGCGTGCCATAAAAAGTATGATCAGCGTAACAGACATGTGAAAAATTGTCCTGTAACATGCTCCAAATGTCTACAGAGACCTCTATGCGACAAGAACCAAACGCTAGTGCTGTGCAACGACTGCAATCGTCAATTTTACGGCGAAGAATGTTTTAACAATCATCGTAATATTGTATATCATCGTGGGGAACCTGTATGCAAAATGGTGCAGCAATGTACTAGATGTTACAGAGTATATTCCTTTGTACGAAGTGGACAACGCATTCATGATTGCAATGAGATCTTTTGCAATGTTTGTAAGAAGATTGTTCCGGGATCACATCAATGTTTTATGCTTCCTGATCGACAATGCTTGAAACCTGGTGTTCCTTCACTCATGCACGCAAAGAAAGCCTTGTTGATATTCTATGATATAGAATCTATGCAGGACACGAATATTGGCGATAATACGTATGTACACATTCCAAATTTATTGGTTGCACAACAAGTATGTTATGCATGTGTTGAAAACAATAATATCCAGCAGTCTTGCAGTACGTGTGGTCAGCGCCAGCATATTTTCCAAGGAGACGATCCAGTTTATGATTTTCTCCAGTACTTGCGGGAACGTCGTCCCAATATAAATAGGATTTTCTGTGTCGCGCACAACGCTAAGGGATACGATGGACATTTCATCCTAAAGACCATGGTCGAACAATGCCAATGGAGACCTGACGTCATATTAAATGGGACCAAGATACTGAGTTTAACCTTGAATAATCTGACGTTCATTGACTCGTTGAACTTCCTACCTATGGCATTAAGTAAATTGTCAAAAGCGTTCAATTTACCCGCAACCAAAGGCTACTTCCCGCATTTCTTCAACACCAAGGAGAATCAATCGTATATTGGACCACTTCCAGAAACGAAGTATTATGGTGCAGATGAAATGGCCGTCGAAGACAGAAACAAGTTCATGCAGTGGTACAACGATCATCGTAATGACACGTTTGATTTTCAGAAAGAAATTCTCAAGTATTGTATTCAAGATGTCAATGTACTGCGACAAGCATGCGTTTCGTTTATGACGTCATTTGAAACAGAAACCAAAGTGAATCCCTTCTTGGAGACGATCACGATTGCCAGTGCTTCCAATTTAGTATTTCGCCGGAATTTCCTTAAACCCAACACCATTGGAATTCTACCGGCACATGGCTATCGATGGAGAAGTACCCAATCGATCGCTGCAATGCAATGGCTGGCCTACATTGAAAAAAGCGAAGGAAAACAAATCTTACATGCGGCCCGACAAAAAGAAGTGTTTATTGCGGGATTCCATGTTGATGGCTACTACCAAGATCCTGAGACGTTAGAGGAGCACGTCTACGAGCATGCCGGCTGCTTTTATCACGGGTGTAAAGTATGTTTTACTACAGGCCGTAATCAGCCCATCTACAGCAATCCAGAAGACACCATGGAATTCCGTTATGAACGAACGCAAAGAAAAAATGCAAGACTGCGTGAATTGGGGTACATTGTACATGAAATGTGGGAGTGCGAATTTAATCAGTTCTTAAAACAAAATCCTGCAATGGCGACGTATCTGAAGAATCACCCGTACATGAACCGCAGACCATTAAATCCAAGAGATAGTTTTTTTGGAGGAAGGACCAATTGCGTGAAATTGTACCACCAAGTCGATGAAAAAGCGGGGGAAGTAATAAAATATTTCGATATTGTCTCGCTTTATCCTTACATCAATAAGTGTGCTAAATACCCTGTAGGGCATCCACGAATTTATCTACAGGGTGATGAAAATATACCACCAATAAATAAAGTCAATGGTCTAATCAAAATGACGATATTACCAAGTCGCCATCTTTATCATGGTCTCCTGCCTTACCGATGTAACAAGAAACTACTCTTTCCACTGTGTGCTGCGTGTGCCGAAGAAATGAACCCAGACCCTACAGCAACGTGTACACACAACGATCAGGAGCGATGCCTCACTGGAACATGGGTATCATATGAAATCCAGAAAGCAGTAGAATTAGGATATCAACCAGTGGAAATTTTTGAAATTTGGGATTATGACATTGAACAATATGATCCCATCACGAAAACAGGTGGCTTGTTCACGGAATATATCAATACGTTTTTGAAATCAAAAATGGAAGCGTCTGGCTGGCCTAGTTCCTGTGTGACCGAAGAAGACAAATCAAAATTCATACAAACCGTCCTGGAGCGTGAAGGTATTGCATTGGATCCGTCCAAAATTGAAAATAATCCTGCACGAAGAAGTTTATCTAAGCTTTGTGTGAACTCTCTATGGGGAAAGCTTTGCCAAAGATCAAACTTTAGCCAGACCACAATTATTGATCGGCCGGAAGAATTTTATGAAAAACTCACTTCCCCCGACATTAAACTCCATCAAATTGTACCCATCAATGATACGATGTTGTATGCGTTCTGGGAGTACAATGAACATGTGCCTGTTCAAAACCGAAACACCAATGTCGTGTTAGGTGCATTTACAACATGTCAGGCACGTCTGGAACTGTACAAGTACCTGGAAATGTTGCAGGAACGTGTTTTATATTTCGACACGGATTCTGTAATATTTACGGAGAAGCCCGGGGAGCCAACCATTGAACCTTCTACGTACTTGGGATGCTTATCGAATGAGATGGAGTCTTACGGGCCACGAGCATACATCAAGACATTTGTCAGTGGAGGACCAAAAAATTACAGCCTAGAAATATACAATCCGGATACCAACGTCACCAGTTACATATGCAAAATTAGAGGATTTACATTAAATTACAATGCAGGACAACAATTAAATTTCAATACGCTAAAAGAAATGATTACAAATCAATGCCGTGGACAAGTCACCATCACTATCCCCCATAAGATATGCAGGACCAAAGACCATACCATCGTCACACGCAAAGAAGAAAAAATGTACAGTATCCAGTACACAAAACGTCGATTTAAAGAATTCAATTCTTATGATACGGTTCCGTACGGGTACGTTAAAAAACAGAAGATGGAACTGGAAAAAGAAGAAGATGAAGAAGAAAAAACTGTAAATACCCAATAAGGCCGCCATTTCTTTTTTCCTTTTCCTTTTTCCACTCCTTAACCACAAAGCAGTAACACCAAGAAGAAGAAACTGAAGTACCCACAAGAGTTCATAAACCATCACCAACACCATCAGTGGAAGAAATGCAGTCATCTCGTATCCAAGGGGGAACCTTGACCATAAAGGAACAACACCTAGAAAAATGCCGTACCCAGAAAAAGTTCGTAAACCAACATCAGTGGTAGAAAAGCTGTCATCTCGTACCCGAGGAGGAAGATGAGCCTAAACAGATCCATCATTTACGAGTAAGTTTTATTTCTCTCTTATCAATATTGACTCATTTTTATTGTTTCAGAAAAAAAGAAATTCTTAAAGTAATCCGTCGTTTCTTCTTTTTCTTTACAGGATACGTCTACAACATTCGAAGATGATGACGCGTCCAACATATTCATTAATTAGATCCTGTATTTATTATGTTAATAAACATGTATAGGAAGACCACATACCTTTCGTTAAATACAACAAGTTGAAAAAAAAATATGTTTTATTATTTCTTGAAACCCTGAACACTTGTTTTCAAATCATGATAATCTTGAAAATTTAAGGTGGAAAATATATTCAAGATTTGGTTTACACGATTTTGTTCGAAAAAATAATTAAAGAATTTTTTAGTGTCCAAAATTTGGTTTTTAATTTAGTTCGAAAAATTTTTAATTTGAAAATGTTCAAATGTGGTTTACAACTTTAGTTCGAAACTTGTTTTTAAAATTGGTTCGAAATTTTTTTAAAATTTTTAGTTCGAAAAATTTTGATTTGAAAATTTAGTTCGAAAGTTTTTAGTTTAAAATATTTTTCGAAAAATTTTTAATTTTTTTAGTTCGAATTTTTTTTTGGGTTCGAAAATTTTTTGTTCGAAAATTTTTTGATTTGAAAATTTAGTTCGAAAGTTTTTAGTTTAAATTTTTTAGTTCGATTTTTTTTGAAATTTTTGTTTCAAAATTTTTAGTTCGAATTTTTTTTTGTTTGAAAATTTTTGTTTAAAATTTTTTTTAGTTTTGAAATTTTTTTAGTTCGAAAAAATTTTTAGTTTAAAATTTCTTGTACTCTGCGGAACCGTTTCGAAAAGAATCGGAGCAGTTTAGGTAAAAAAAATCTGGCAACACTGTTTCCATTAATGAAGCGCTTACTGAGCGTTTAAAAAATCGCTTAAACTCACAACAATGTGTTATAAGAAATCTACAAGCGACACCTCTCTTTCACCATTGTTACTTCCAGAGACATAGACTACTAATTCAAGGACAGAATCTCCATCAAGGTAAAAAAGCTGGTAATCATCTTATCTGTCAAAGAGAACGATAATATTTAATGTAAACTTCAGTACAATATCATGAAACAAAAAAAGGGTTATTTAAGGAGGAGGTTGAACCCTTCATGGGAACTTTACGCATAACCATTAAAAAAAAAAATCCCGGTCTAGGATGGATCGCTGTCATATCGCTCTGTATTTTCCTCATGAACTGGGGGGGGTAAGATCATGTGACTTCTATCCACCAATCAAAATTGAGGTACCAAAACACGCATCTTACACATAAAATAAAACAAATAAGTAAGGGGTTTTCCCATGTAATCTGTTCATCGTGTGGCGGGTCTAAAATCATGTGACCTCTGTCGGCCAATCAGAATCGAGATACCAAAGTATACATCAGAAAGGACACCCTAATTTCAAAAATCCTTGGACCTAAAATCACGTGATCTCTATCATCCAATCAGAATCAAGGTACCAAAGCACTTATCTTACCCGTAAAAGGAAACGAATTAGTGATGGATTTCCCCGCAAGGGTAAAACATGACGTCATACCATGTGACCTGTTCACCGTGTGGCGGGTCTAAGATCATGTAACCTCTGTCGGCCAATCAGAATCGAGGTACCAAAGCACTCATCAAAGAGGATACCCAAATTTCAAAACCCAGGGTCTAAGATCATGTGACCGCTATCAACCAATCAAATTCAAGGTACCAAACCACTCATCTTACCCATAAAAGGGAACGAATTTTAAAAATCCCAGGGCCTAAGATCACGTGACCTCTATCAGCCAATCATAAACACTCATCTTACCCGTAAAAGGGAACGAATTTCAAATATCGCAGGGTCTAAAATCACGTGACAGCTATCAACCAATCAGAATCACACATCTTACCCGTAAAAGGGAACAAATTTCAAAAATCCCGGTCATAAAAGAGAATGAGGGATTTCCCCGCGGGTCATCATACCACGTGACCTGAAAATTTGAATTTCCCGCGTGGGCGGGGCCTAACGTCACGTGACCTCTCTCAGCCAATCAGAATCGAGAAAATGTTTGCTGACTCGGCTCAATATACGTCGGTCCCTACTACTGTACGCTACCAAAAGCAACAGTCAAAAGATGGCTTCGTCGCTTCTGTTTCGGAAATTTTAATGTTCAGGATACTGCTATAGATTACCACATTGATTTGACACATATTCTTCCGTTCCAAGCGCTGTTATCAGTTGAAGGAATTCCAGTCCATTTATCTCGCTTAGAAAACAGCTGAACCCTTGTTGGCTTAATGTGTGCGTGCGTCGAGGGTGTGAGCTTTAGTTCACAATTTTAGCTACAGTAAAACTCACTACAACTATAAATTTCCGACAAGAATGTACGTGAATTTGATGTATCACTTGCACCTATTCTCACTTGAAAAGAAACGAAATTTGAATTCAGTATGGTGGGTTCAAGATGGCGGCCGGCGTCGGTAACATATATCAGAGAAGCAGTACTTGATACAATTTGTTTTGCATATGCCCACATTCATGTCCAGCTACATCTAAAGAAATTAAAAGCAATTTGTGTCTGATTGATATAGTAGTAGATGATTGAATTATTTGATATATGAAGGCACTTAAATATGCAAATTATCGGTATGGGCCGTCAAAAATACAAATTTTTGGACCGCTAAAATTAGTACAAAACACATTGGGCTACGAAGAACTTTACATTTGAATCAATTTTACACGAATCCCAAGGGGACACTTCCTCAGTTGTACCTTGTCAGTAGTTAGCGCTTATCTCTGATTCCTGGTTTGATCTCAGGCCATGTAAGTTTGTGGTATATAATGTCGTGTCCCTAGGTTTTCTTTGTGTACTCCTGCGTCCTCCCACATTATCGTTCCACAATTCTTCCGTCATTATTCACTTGCCTTTAACCATCCATCTCCCTTAGCCTAACAGGCATAATTGTTGAACGTTCAACTGAAATATTTAATTTTCGTTGCTCTTGTATTTTACTAATATTGTAATACATTTTCAACTACCACGTATTTTAGTACTAAGAAAATTCATTTACTGTTGTACATACTATTCTTAAATATCGCCTGGGCATATGAGCTCTTACTCTTTGTTTATTTCTTCTTAACTCAAATTTCATTGATTTGTGTTGCCACTAAATTATTTCTTTTAACAGTTAAGATCCAAAACAAGTGAAACCAGTGTATCTAATAAAGATTAATGGTGCAGTATTTTAATCTACTACATCGTTAGTAGTAAGACCTAAAACTCAGCGTATGTGCCATATATTGTCTTCGGATTTATTTGTTGGTTGCACTGGAACTTGATCCTGATTTAAAGCTCAAGCGGGAATTAACCTTAATTCAACTCTGAATCTCTCCACGATCAGTATGCAGTTTCAGGAAGATTCAGATGATAGCGAAAGATTGACCACGTTGTTAAAATAGATTCAGCAGTTAAATCATGCATCTTATGTCTTCATTGTTCTGGTTAAAGAGCCATTTTTTGTTCTTAAATTACTGATACTGACGCCTACATTACTTCGTAAGTAAATTATTTCTTAATATCAAGTTAGTTGTAGTATATACAAAATTAAAGTAAACGTGTTTTTTTTTTATTATCTTGTATGTTCTTTATCTTTAAATACACTGAGAAAAACATCGTATGCGGTGTACGTAGAAACGTATGTTACATGTCTAAATGCTGTACAGACGTGGACAAATTATTAGCAATTTTAGGATTTTCACGCGAAAATTGAAGAAAATTACAAATTAAAGGAAGAATACGTGTGTAAACGTTTTAATATATGAATAATTTTGTATTGCATTGCATTCTACGTACTGTTACGGTATCTTAGTACATTTTATGTAAATCCTGGACTCGACGTAGTGCCTGGATTCGTTTTGGCACTTGGTTTCCTAACGTACAGCAGAAGTTCTTCATTGCTGGATCACCATGCCATACATTATTCACCACTTATATCAGCTGGTTTCTTGAAATTGGATGCTGCTCCGTAACTTTTTTCTTCAGGAAGGCCCACAAAGACTCTATGGGGTTAATTTTGGGGTTGTTTCCTGGCCACGGAAGTATTCTGACACCTTTCTGTTTCAACGCCTTGGAAACAGCCTTAGCAGGGTGGCACGGCGCACCATCATGCATACAACTCGGGTCCCCAGATGGAAACCATTGACGCAACTGTCGCAAAAGATGTTCTGGGATGACTTTTAGATATTGCCCTGCGCTTATGTTTTATTCTACTACATAGAAACGTTTCATTCGTTTCACACTAATGCAGCTTCATACCATCACTCACGTTGGATATTTCACACTTTGTCTAACACAATCTGCCCTAAACGCTTCGCCTTTGATTTTCTCACATACTGTGAGTTCTCCTCTTCTACATTAATTATGGTCTCATCTCTGAATACAACGTGTGGACAAATGACCATGTTTTAATGACTTTAAAATTACTGAAGTTCAAATGAATCACATTAAAGTTTGTTCAATAACCAACAATACAGACAACCTGTACATTTGCAATCTATCAAATTACACTTAAATGATATATTATTGCACTCAAATGACAAATAAAATATCAACATATCTTTCCCCAATCATCTACAGTCCAATCCTGGTGATATCTGTCTCACTCATACCGTTTCTTCGCAATCGCCGAAGTCAAATTTTGTTTCTTGCTGGGACGCCCAGGTTTCAATCTTTCTCAAACAATCAGCGACGAACAATTCTTGATGAAACATGGATACCAGCATTTGCGAGCATTCCTTGTAGTTGTGTATAAGTTTATCGATGATTTTTTTTCTTCATTCCCTTACCAGCAGTCCGTCTGCATAGACTGATATCAGTGATTCTCGGCCGCAGGCACCTTTACGTTTTGGTGGCAGTTCATTCCCACGGCTGAAGTTTTGTGCAAATCTTGTAACATACAATGCACTACCCCTACGTTTCTGCTAATCTCTAACTTGGGCATGCTTTTCAAGTTCAAGAGAGTAAGAATTGTCGCTCGTTTCTTCGGCAACATATCTTTTCTCTTACCCATTGCTCCAAAACCGCAGTTCACAACAATTCCGAGAGTCCTCTTCAAGCAAGCACACAAAATTGCACTTGAGCCACCATAAATGAATACAAAATATTCCATGAACTAGTAGTTATGTTCCAGCAAGTCATTTTCCAATCAAGAAAGGCTTTTAACTGAACATTATCATCGATTTTATCTCTGAAGACGAGTTTACTTGCCCCTGGGCTTTTCATTCAGTCAAACATTCTTCGTCTCGAAACCACGTGTTCGCATGTTGTGTCAGATTACTTGATCAATTATTACTTAAGAATTCGAACACAATTTATAAATGTCCCTGAGTGATAACATTGTCATGTGGTGTCTCACAAATGACTAGTTCTGTTCAACAAAATTTAGGAAATATAATATATCCACAAATTTATATGAATTTTGAAAAAAAAAAATGCTAATAATTTGTCCACGTCTGGTTATTTGGACTTGACGTACAGCAAACGTATAGCTGAAAACGCGTGTTTTATAATACTTTCTGCATAAGTGTTCCATCTATACGTACTTTCCGTATGAAACAATATAGGTGGTCAGGATCTCACATACAAATGGACGTACATAACATATAGCTGACGAATATAACATACATTTATGTATGTTACATACGGAAGACTGTTAGATGTCATACAGTAAGTTATGCAGTAAGCAATATAATTCCGTATATTTGTACAATATAACGCTGTCCGGAGAACGGATTTTTCCCAGTGCAGCTCTTCCCGCTGATCTAGTTGACAGCACGTAGTCCCGAGTTCTTTTTTCGGCGGTAAGGAAAAAAATGTAATTTCACAACCATCCAATTTAATTAATCATTAGTCTCCTTTAGGTGAAAATATATTTTATTTCATTTTAACCTTTAAATAGTTCATCATTATTTTGCATAGCCTCAAATATTACCGTAGTAACATTTCGTTATTTTTAAAATTATTTTTGTAAACGCTTTCAGTTTGTTTAAGACCAGCAGCTAACTTAGTTAGACATAAGCTAACCGGAAAATGTTACATTAACAACATTCGAACCATCATGAAAGAGAAAAATAAATATATAAATAAATAAGTTATTTCATGCTGTTAAGAATACAATTAGTGGTAACCATAATTTTATTCGCATTTGTCCCAAAACTTGATCAATTTTACCACATATACAATTAATGAATTATTACAATAAAGGGCACGTACTTGCACATTATTTTGTCGTAATACTAAAACGACTTTCTCTGTTATATGAAATGAGAGCAGATCCTTCATTATTAGCTTTTAAAACTGACAATGTGATTTACTTTGAATCTGTAATATGCCAACGAATGTCAAAACATAATCATGTAAAACAATGATAAGTTGTGAACACATCTTTCTTGATCGTTCAAATTTGTGTGTTTGTGTGTGTGTTTTGACTCCAAGCATTAGCGAATAAACCTCTGAGTTTGGGTTGTAAAGAAATGTCACTCGTGTGTTCTCTCCGATTATTTTCTGCAGCATAATTTTAATGATTTTCTTAGTAATGCATGAATAAATTCACTATTACGCTTATAATATACGCTATAATAGATATTTCTGGGTTGGGTAGTCCCTGGGCTTATCTCAGGATGGGTATTTTACGATAAGGTGAGTTTGCTTTCTTCGTAAACGTTCACTAAAATTTTGTTTACATTTCACCTTTCAGTAATATCGCCACGCATGACACAGTCAATTTGAAAAATACAGGGTGTTCAATATACAATGCAAACCGGAGTGTGGGATAGTAGAACTTTTGAACTTGAAGTGATACACAAATAATGGTTATACCAATATGAATCATTGTTCGTGCATATATTTTTAAACTGGGACGCAACGATTGAAGTACACTAGGAACCACACATTGTTGGCAGATATAACCTAAGGTGTGTAAATCTTTTTTTTTTTTTTTTTTTTTTGCAAAACATGCAAATTGACTCATAACTCATATGTATGGATGTTCTGTTATTAATTTTCAGTTTCCTTAGTTGGAGTAGCGGAGCAGAAAATTTTTTTTTTTTTATTTCCACCGATAACTAATCGGATGAGGCCTCTGTAAGGGGAGACTAGGGAAATCGTAGTTTTCATAAACTAACACTTTGAATTGACAACCCTGCTAATGTTTAAGTGCATCAAAAGGTGTGTTAAGGATCTGTCTACACTATGCAATTCTGAAAACAATGAAAAACAAACTTCGAAATTATCATGATAAAAATTTTACTTACATGCACCCGGCAACACTGCTATTAATTTCTATGGGGCTATTTAAAGCAAGAGGTATACAAGAATAATTCTCGAACTATTCAAAACCTGGAAACGAACATTCGCAGTTCCAATGAGAACACAAACACTTCTAATCTTCGTAAAGTTTCTGCCAACCTAGTGAAACGTGTGAACCAGTTTTTGAATCAAAACAGGAGAGACTTCCAGCATGCACTGTAGAGCTGGTAACTCATTTCTGATAGTAGCAGTGTTTTCGGGTGCATATAAGTAAACGTTTTATCATAATAATTTCAAAGCTTGTTTTTCATTGTTTTCAGGAATTGCATAATGTAGATATACCCTTAACACACCTTTTGATGCACTAAAACATCAGCAAAGTTGCCAATTCAGAGTGTTAATTTATGAAAACTACGATTTCCCTAGTTTCCCCTTACAGAGGCCACATCCGATTAGTTATCAGTGGAAATGAAAAATTCGTTTTTTTTTTTTTTTTCTGCTCCATAGTTTCCAAGCTATTCCAACACTGAAAATTAACGACAGAACATCCATACGTATGAGTTATGAGTCAATTTGCATGTTTTGCAAAAAAAAAAAAAAAAAAAAAAAAAAACTGATTTACACCGTCGGTTATATCTGGCAACACTGTGCGCTTCCTATTGTATTGCAATCGTTGCTTCCTAATTAAAAAAAAATATACATGAACAATGCTTCATTTTGGTATAACCATTATTCGTGTATCACTTCAGGCTAAAAAGTTTTACTATTCCAAACTCCGGTTTGCATTGTATATTAGACACCCCGTAGAAGTGAGGAAATTTAGTATGGTGGCCCGTACCAGTTCATCCGTTATCTACCAGAGTATATTATCATTAAAGTGTGAGCAGCATGATGGTAATAGTGTAAATAGCCAGAACATTCTCGATTTGACTCGGATTGCATGCGATAATTTATTTATTTATTTATTTATTTATTTATTTATTTATTTATTTATTTTTTGGTACTTACCGGTCGGATCCAAACCAAATTTGAAGGACAAATAGCCCATCTCCTGGGAAATAACTAGCGCTATATTTGGTGGCCAAGATCAACCAGGATCAGGTTCGCCTCACCTCTCCTTGACTTGGCTCGCTTTGCATATTGTACTGTTTATTTCTCAGTAACTACTGACCGCATCTGAACGTATCATGATTCCGTGGGCAGATGCCGCATTATCTAAATAATAAATATCACTTTATTTTGGGCCAAGGTCGGTGAGGGACAGGCTCGTCTCAACTTGTGTGTGGTCATTTGTTTCTTGGAAACTACTGGGAGAATCTGAACTGAATTTGTTGGATGAGTAGCCCGGCAACAGAAGCTTTGTTATGCAGCTTTGCACGCCACGAGCTTCTGAGCTCAGTTCACCGTTTGTATTCCATTTCATAGTAATGGGGCGTTTACACTTAGTCGATTTGCGTTCGATTCAGTAGAGTTGACGTCACTTTCAACTTAATCGACCGTGTAAACAGGAATTCAACTTAATCGCTTGTTGATCGAAGGCGACTAATCGACTGGCAGCTGAGTTGAAAGACGTTCTATTTTCTGTGGTTGAAATAATTGAACACATCCATCGATCTGATTTGACCTAGTTGCTTCGATTTAGTGGCAAATGCAGCGAGTCGATTTAGTCGTGCGACTAAATCGACCAAGTGTAAACGCCCCATAAATGTGCTTGCTCTTGCATAGCATTCTTATAGCGCTTGACTCAGTTGACCGTAGTGTATTTTTATAGTGAACACAATGTTATGTGCATTGTTCACTTTCGAGCACATAGTTTGAAAATTGATGATGCTAACTATCTTAAGGGCATCAGTTCGGAGAATGCAGTAATTACTTTTCATAGCTTCACATATGAAGGAGAAGTAACATAATTGTCAATGTTGTTATAAAATGCAATACAAAAATAAGCTTTACTGTGTGTGCTACTCGACTGCAACAAGAATTAAATACATTTTGGTGGAGAAAACGACAATTTAATAAAAACAGATTAGTTTCATTTCACAATGTGGGATCAAAGTGGACATCCCAACTATATGGTACAATATAGAAACCTCAAGTTACGACGTAAAATGCATCACCTTCGATTTTAATGGAGGTAAAAAAAAAAAGACATAGATGTGTCATGTTCACGAGACAGTAAATAATACACGCACACGTAATTATATATATATATATATATATATATATATATATATATATATATATATATATATATAATATAGTATGTGGAGAGAGAGATTTCACTAAGATACCTAAGAATGTTACGGTGTTTGCATGCGATTATATATTTTATTATTGGTTACCTATGCATTTGACAAGTGTAATATATACAGATAGACTACCAGTACATCAGCTAAATAACGTAATAATAAAATAGTTGCTAATCTATAAAGCAAATCTTAAAATGGTTCATACTGGGTGTCTCTTGTGCAAGTTAAAATAGCATTGTATTCCTCATCCGCAAATAAGTATGCAACGTTTTCAGCCAAACGTAACTCAATTTGTCCTTTGGCTATTTGCTCAAGAGCCTTTATAGCACTCATTCGTTTAAAATTGGGATATTTTTTCCTGGCTGTCACTTTGTTCTTTCTCGAAGGGAAAGAAATGTCTTTTATTTTATGCATCTGCTTTCTTTATTTGCTTATTTTGTGGGTGTATGCATGTATGTGTGTGTGTGTGTGTGTGTGTTTTTTTAAATGGAGAAGTGTAGCATATATCTGTCTAAGTTTGTTCAGAAATGATTGAAAATATTACTATATTTTTCCCCTGGTAAATTCAATTTTTCAAGCTCTCTTATTTTTAAACCTTATATACGGTATGTCTTTGTAACTGTACCGTTATACGTAAATTCAATGGCCATTCGTATTAAATGTTAAATGCTATTCATTGTAATATTTTGCTCGGGTTCATGCACACTACTATTTTTTTTCTTCTACAGAGAATGCCACAGTTCAAAAATAACTTATTATGAACAAAGTCGATTGCGTTTTATTGTCCGTTACTTTTAGTTGTGGTGGATGTAGTTGAAACTTCGAACCAATGTTAATGAATATTGTGTCTGTAGTGTTGTAGATGATACGTGCATGCTCTTCTTCCGTAAGAAGATGTAATAGTGTGTAGTAACGAGGGGCGGATCCAGGGGCTATCGCCCTCCCCCCAGAAGAGGAAACTTTCTTTATATATATATATATATATATAATATATATAATCCATCCCAGAGTGTAGAACCCTTAAAAGTAGCATTATGACAACCCACCGCCCCCCAGAAGCCGGTCCTGGATCCGCTCCTGGTGGTAATTATCTGTGTTTCTGGTAGATCATTTACGCAATGTGGGATTTAGGTGTTCCACATTATATGTGTGATTGCAAAAAGGACATTGTTGGTTTGTAGTTATATTACAATAAGTTTTTTGGAACTTTTTTTAACCATCACAGGCGATTCCGCCTGAGAATTTGTTTTTTAAAATATACAACTATTTCAGTATCTTTACTGTAAGGATAGAAAATTTGATAAACTTTTGTGAGTTCATTGGCGGGGGTCTTTTGTATCACTCAAAGACGAGATTTTTGTCTCTGCTTCCGTGTGTAGAAAAAAAAATATACGTCAGTATGAACCACTTAAGGGGTACCTTTTGAGTGATGAAAACACTCCAATAGCTATAGTCAATTTCTTTCGAGACGAAACAAGTGAGTTGTGGCTGTATTTCCTGCGTATTACTCTCGAAGACGCCACAGAAATGCCATTGTGAAGGATATGAGCCCCACACCCGATAGGCAAAACATTTTTCTTCAACCTGAGTAGTTGCAGACAAAGTATTCTACGGGTACCGTTATGTACTATAATTAATATAGAAAGTCATGGGCTGTGTTGGCAGCCGGTTGGGTTAGGTCATTAGGGTTTGATGACATGGTTACGTGTGTTGGAAAGTTGTTATATTTCTTTTTTTAGTTGTGCTGACATGAAAAGGTCATGTGGTCTTTTTCGAGTTTGTATGCGTGTCTGTAGAGACTTTATACTGGATATTTTTAAAAATAATAATGGAAATTTGAATTGGTTTGATTTGAATTAAATCTGTTGATACGTCATTTTGTATCACGTACTTCCGTAGTAGTGATTAAATTAATATTGAATATATTACACGAACAATATGTGAGAGAATAAAAAAGATATTTTCCTAATAAATTTAACGGTTCGGTTTTTATTAATTTAACCTCTCGTAATAAATTTACTCGAGCAATATGTGGAGAGAGAATAAAATATGTGTAAAAGTTTATGCGATACGCACTGGGATCGAACGCGGGACCCTTAGCACCAGAGGTGAACGTTGCATTGTACGGGGATTGAATATGGGACTTTTAGCACAAGAGATGAATGCTGTATTGTACGGGGATTGAATATGGGACTTTTAGCACAAGAGATGAATGCTGTATTGTACGGGGATTGAATATGGGACCCTTAGCACCAGAGATGAATGATTTATTGTACTGAAAATGAGCCTGGTACCCTTAGCACCAGAGGTGAACGCTGTATTGTACGGGGACTGAACTTGGGACCCCCCAAGCACCAGAGGTGAACGCTGTATTGTACTGAGAATTATTGCAATCCTTACATGTAAATTGGCGAGAAAAAAAAACATATGTGAAATACGAACTGTGGGTGGTGTGTGTGTGTGTGTGTGTGTGTATGTGTGTGTGTATGATTTGAATGGATAATTTATTCATCGTTTTATTGATTTGTTTATTCATTATAGTTAACTGCGTGTTTACAGCCAAGTTTGAAATACGGAGCGACTGATTGTTGTTTCGTCTCTGAGAGAAGGCTAGCTTAGAATGAACATAGTTTTATTTTTGTAAATGCCATTACTTCCGGGTTGTTGCCTTACACGCTTTCCCCTTGCTTACGTTATAACTATGACTTGTGACACGCATGTATAGAGTGTCAATGCACTTTCTACTTTTATTTCCGCTTGTACTGGAATAACCTTAGACACTTTCTTCCTTGACCGTGAGAAAACTGTCTGGCAACATACTGAAATATTTTTCCATTAACTATGATTGTCACTGCGATACTTATCGACAGTGATGAAGAAGACAGATAGAAATTTTATGTTTCTTCCCCCTTTAGAAGATGTATTTTTGTGGCAATATCTGATTTTTGGCAGAATATCTAATATCTGATGAAAGTTTAACATGTAAGCATTTTCCTTAATTAGATGAGAACCGTACATAGCTGCAAGCCACAAATGTTGATACCCTGTCTGAATGAGATTTCTCCAACGGTTGACGAACTTGTAAATAAGAAATTTTTAGATGTCTTGCCGTAACACTGAATAAACGATGTTAGCGGACATGATGAATTTATTTATTTATAATTAATGAAATCGGGTTGAAAACCCGGTGAAAACATGATGCTTGGGGAAGGGCCATAATGAAATCCTTATATATATATATATATATATATATATATATATATATATATATATAGTATTGAAATAAAGTTTGTTATTATAGTTTTTACACAGTTCCATAGTGTGTGTGTGTTGATCTTTTGTGTGTTGAACTTTTTTCGTCAGTGATTTTAACAGAACGAACTCTGATTTTTAAGGTGAGAACTTTTTAAATGCCATGTATTATTCACTTAATTATAATGAAAGTTTTTTTTGAATAATTATTGGAAAACTACACGATTTGCTTCTGAGAAACATTATCGGGGGAATAAATCTACGACCATTTGTAATCATGCAAGAGGGACATTATTATTATTATTATTATTATTATTATTATCATTATTATTATTATTATTATTATTATTATTATTAGAAGCTCATTCTTATTTGCATTCTCCTAATAAATTAGTCGGAACAATATGTGGAGAGAATAAAAAGATACTCTCCTTTCTTATCTTTTAGCGATTGCTTCTTATTTTTATTGGTTCGTATTTTATTTTTATAATCTCCTTTCTTATCTTTTACCGATTGCTTGGTACACAAGCTAATAGCAGCTACGCTGCGAACTATTAAAATATTTTATTCGTTCGTGTTATTTTATTTTATTGGTTCGTGTTATTTAAAATAACACTCGTTTTTCAAATAAGAAGCTCAGAACACTTGCAGTGTGAACCTACAAATAAAAGGCCTAAAGACGGACCATTTACTTGTAGAGTTTTATTTGCTTAATTATAGGATGCTTAATTACAATATGTTTGATTGATTTGTTACGATTTTTAACTGTTATACCGATCACTTTAAAATCAGTTATACCTAATATATATATATATATATGTACGTTGTACAGATGGGACTTGAACTGTTTAAGTAAGCTCATTTGCCAATAGATGGCATAAAAGTACGCTTTTGGCAACAGAACTGATAATCTTTTAGGAAGGCAAATGTTTGAACTAAGACTAGTATTTGCAGAAAGAAATGTTTTAATCTTGGGGGAGCGCTTTTTTCCCAACATTATCGTGTTTTAATAGTAAATATTACTGAATGTTAGTTATTTGCGTGGGTGGTAGTCACATAACGCATACATTAGCTTTAATGTTAAGAAAGAAAATTTTACGGAACCCCTAAATACATTAGTTATTGAACACTGTCTTTTGATTTGAAAACCTGTTGTGTATCCGCGAAGCAAAATGAAATGATGGCCCTCCAACTAACTGGCTTTGCATTTTAGACAGATTGCCTAGATTTTAACAGTATTATAGCAAAAGAGAATTACGTACGACTATTATAGCAAAAGAGAGTTACGTACGACTATTGTAACACATAGCTATAACTGGCGGGGGCCATTTTCCTTAGTTATAGGTGACCCTAGATTTAAACAGTATTGTATTACAAGGAAGCAAAAAAAAAGAATTATGTACGGCGATTGTAGCACGTACCTATAACTGGCGGGTCCCTTCCCCATTAGTCACAGGCTTACTTAGAAAAAAAAATGAAATGAAATTTTTGAGTTTTACGTCCCACGGTTATGCTGGTTAGGCTAAAGGAGACGGTGAAGATGTGAGATGAATAAAATGGTGGAATGAAAAAGTGGGAGGAAACGGGAGAACCCCGAGAAAAAACCCATGGACACGATGTTGTCCACCACAATTTATAAAAAATAAATCCAAACAATGTTTGTCATGAAAATGTTGAAATATTTGGTGCGAGCTGGTATTGAACCCGAAACCCCCCCTAGCACCAGAGGTGAACGCTCTACCACCGAGCCACCGCGGCCCCCAGGCTTACTTAGATTTTAACAGTATTATATTATAGCAAAAGGAAAATCACGTACGACTATTGTAGTATATTTCTACAAGTAACGGGAGCCCTTCCCCTCCTTAGTTATAGGTGACCCGAGATTTTAGCAGTATTATATTATAGCAAAAAGAGAATTATGTGGGGCTGTTTTTTACCGGTTGAGGGCATGTTCCCCATTAGTTAATTCTTACAATTGCGGGTTTTTCTGAATAGGTAATAACATGATGATAATTATGTTCAACTGAAGGGTCATATGTGTTGGTGGGTCCCCCTTAGGGATTTGTAATATAATGAACGTTTGGTGGTTTACTGATAGAAGAATTAACTATGCCTTCACAAATTATGTTTTATTAACAGAACACAACTGCGAGAAGGGTTTTTGGTACTTATTTAATGCTATCAGTAATATTTAATGGATAAAAAGAAATATATATCATACTGTACCTTTAAAATATAAATATATATTCAGGACAAATAATAAATACGTCAACACGGCGCACGGTAGTAAACTAAAGTTAATTTAAAATTTCTACGACAGATGTCACTGTTAGTGGCGGGAGGGGGAGAACACTTGATAGAACATGATATAACATGTATTTGATGTGTACGATTATCATTTTTTTCTTACGTCGGCGTGCGTTAAAGATCACAGAGAAAGCTTTCCTGATTATTAAACCTATTTTAATAGTATTAAATAAAGTATACAGAATTATCACTATATTTATTGAAGCCTGTTTTATTACAGACATTGAAGCTGTGCTAAGCGTTGTGGTGCTAGCAATTAATTAAAAGTACCGACTATCCCAGCTGAGATTTCTTATTTTTCTTTTTGTGGATTGTGAACAAAACTAAGCCTTGAAAGGTATGTATTTCTTATGGTTATTATGATTTTTTTTTAAAAAAAAGAAATAAATTATATAGTTTTTAATTGTACTTGACTTGTATTTAACCAATATTAATGAACAAAGAGAGACTCTCTTTCTCTCTCTCTCTCTCTCTCTCTCTCTGTGTGTGTGTGTGTGTGTGTGGATATTTTAATAGAATAGTTTATAATTCAATATAAGTGAATATATTTACTGATTTTTCATAAAGTAACTTGATTGATTTCTATTTACATATTACTAATTAACTAAAGATGATTAATTTTTCTTTTATATGATATTATTATGTGAGCGTTGCTTAAAAGAAGTATTTATTTGATCTTTTTTATTAAAGTGGTGTTGATTACTCAAAATAGTTTTTTTTTGTTTTATTTTTTAGATGGATTTCTTCTGCCCGACTGAAGAAATAAACCTTATTGATGAAATCTACCTGCAAGAGGTCTTGCGCGGTCTCAACGAGTACCCTAGGGTTTTTAGTACGTGGAAAGCCATTATGGAATTAAGCAGACTTGGCCATAGGGGAACGGTGAGATGCGAAGCCATATTGCGGACCCTTCGTGTCTTTGAAGGTAATGATATACTACTTCTCCAGCACTGTGTAAGCAGTGCTGACGTACTGGATTTGTTTGTGTACGGTTTTTTCCGTAGTAAAGAATCATATGAATTGGCTTTAGATAAAGTTATGTATTTATTAGCTTGTGGGGAAGGTCAGGTAGATAGGATAAATGATACAGAGTTATCTGAGTTTTTTGATTTTGGCTCGCGATTAGTTTTGGAACCATGCTTAATCCCATCTGAAAATAATAATGCCATAGTCATGACCCCTCAAGAAACTCATAAATTGAGTCCTAATAATTTATATTTGTTATCAAATGAAGATTTAGCTTTCCTAAATGATAAGGCAGATGGGATTGGCAATTTAAATTTCGTTGAATTACCAATTGAAGAAGAAATGAGGAGATTGGTTGAAAATGCGGACAATGCTGTGGTTATACCCACGCAACAGGTCCAGGGAGAAAATCCTGTATACAACCCAGCTCAATATTGTGTACAGGATAATCATGACTATGGGAACCAATTGATTTTTTCTCCTCAGCCTGGACCGTCATCTGCTAGTGTCCCACCAATGGTTGGACATGGCAACTTAAATAAGAATAGTGCAAGTAGTACTACTGGTAGTCATAATAGTGGTAGTACAAGTGGTAGTAGTAGTGATAATAGTCATGGCGGGGATAATCAAAGAAATAGTAATTTCGAAGTTGTAAGACAAAGCATACAAAGGTTTCGTAAGTTTCATCTTACGGGCCATGAAATTGTCGTCAGACCTGTGGGTGATGAAAGGAATATTAATAACCCAGAGGCCTATATCGAAAGTTTAATCGATTTTGCGTTGGAACATGTGATTTCCAATGCACGCCCCATGGACTACATTGGTTTATACGTTGAAAGTAATAATAGTACTAATAACAAACCAGTGTATGTGCCGTTTAGAAGAAAGGACAATTTCACTGCTAGAACAGTCCTCACTTCAATCGAACGAGTACTAAATTCGAAGGAAGTGTTCCTTTTAGGGGAAGAAGTATTGTTTCGATTCCATATAGCAGAGAATTTGCACGGACAAGGAAGACCTAATGCAATGAGTGCTGTCCAAAAATACTGCAAATACCAAGATTACTTGGAAAAGCGATTAATTCGCATTGAAAATAAGAATATGTACTGCCTCCCCATGGCCATAATATATGGAATAACAAAACATACCGCAAGTAGTAAAATTTTGTATAATTTAAAAACAAGAGATTATAATAAGTGGCTTTTTAAAGCAGAAGTTCTCTGCGAAATGGCAGGAGTTAACGTTCAAAGTAAGCAAGGTTGTGACATCTCTGA
This sequence comes from Thermobia domestica, assembly GCF_964235325.1. Taxonomy (NCBI): domain Eukaryota; kingdom Metazoa; phylum Arthropoda; class Insecta; order Zygentoma; family Lepismatidae; genus Thermobia; species Thermobia domestica. The sequence goes on along the minus strand of NC_137459.1, from coordinate 269,723,608 downwards.
TTTGGACCTCTTTCAAGCATATTTGAAAGGGGAATATCAAATCGTTGTTTATGAGGAGGTTGAAAAGAATAATCGGGAATATATAGTACGTTACCCGGGAGAACACGCAAAAATAAGATTTTTATCCTATATCAAAGAGGTAACACTATTGGCCATTTTGAACCCATTCGTAATATTACAAGTTTTCTTAGCAAACGGAAGTATTGTTATTATTGTTTGGAAGGTTATGATGAAAGATATCATGCACACAAGTGTAAAACTCGTTGTACTTTTTGCGAACATACTCACGAACGGGACTATACTGCAAACAGAATTAAATGTAATGCATGCAATAGAGAGTTTGCTGAGGGTATTTGTTTTGACAGCCATCTGACACATAATAAAGCGGCTAAATCCGTATGTGATAATGTAAAGCTCTGCATCAATTGTGGTATCATCTTTGATAAGAGGGGGCGAAAATCTGAACACATGTGTGGTGAACATTTTTGTTCAACATGCCGCGCGTATGTTGATACAAATCATACATGTTTTGTTCAGAGACAGCAACCTGTTCATACGAAAAGGTTTATGTACATTACCTATGATGTAGAGACGATGTTGAAGGCGCCGAATGAGCGCGGTGAAAGGGAACATGAAGTTGTACTGGTGTGTTGTCATCATGTATGTCACGTCTGTATAAGGAAAGGTATCGATGAGCCTTGTAAAACGTGCGGTGACAATATTGGAAATCGTTCGTTTTCTTTTAAGACAATGACGGATTTTATTAACCACGTGTTAGTAGAACGTCCTGTCTTTCAGAAGATCCTGGTGATCGCTCATAATGCATCCAGATACGATGGTCTCTTCTGTCTTAGAACTCTAATAGATGACCAGCATATTGTACCTAGTGTTCTTATTCAGGGTCAAAAGATTTTTAATATTAACATAGATAACCGTATCTTTTTTCGCGACTTTTTCCTCTATATTGGTGCTAAATTATCCAAATTACCGAAAACGTTAGGCCTTAATCAAAATTTAAAGAAGGGAGATTTCCCATATTTGTTTAATACTGAAGAGAATCAAAATTATGTCGGTCCCTACCCTCCGCTTAAGTACTATGACCCTGAGGGACGAAGCACAGAAGAAAGAAAACAACTGGAGGCCTGGCACCAAGAACGTGCGGAAAGTGGCGAGGAGTTTAACCTGCAGAAGGGTATGTTGGCTTATTGTAAAAATGATGTTAGAATTCTAACAGAAGCGGTCATCAAATTTAGCGATATTATTGAAGAGAAAACGGAGGGTTTGCAGTGTTTCATAACATCATCAACCATTGCAAGTCTTGCAATGCGTACATATCGTACCTTGCACTTACCGGAAAATACTATTCCTATCATTCCCGCGTTGGGATTTCATCATAAGACCAAGTATAGTACAAAAGCTATGCAATGGCTTATGTATATGGAAGACCAATTAGGGATAGAAATCCAGCATGCTAGGAGAGGTGGGGAAAAGTATATTGGTAGGTACAAGGTCGATGGATGGCACGAAGGACTCAACGCTGCCTTCGAGTATTACGGATGTTTTTCCATGCCTGCCGCCATTGTTTTCCCTTTAATCGTGACGCGGTTTTGCAGGTGTAAACCTATAAAAGTATAGGTGTAAACCTATATGAAATATGGGAATGTTCTTGGGATAATAAGGTAAAGACGGACAAGGAAGTGCAAAAGTGTGTTCAAGAACGTTGTACTAATCTACCTGATTTTCTTATTCCTAAGAACTGTTACAACGGTGGTCGCACGGAGGTCTTTCGTTCTTACGTCAATTGTACGAGTGATGAGCGTATTTATTATGCCGATGTAACTAGCCTTTACCCATGGGTAATGGCGCGTAAACCTATGCCGGTTAAATCACCTAAGATTTACACGGGACCGGACTTTCCAGATGTGAAAAGTATTCACGGTGTAGTCAAATGCACAATTGTCCCTGCAAAGGACCTCTATTTTCCGATCTTACCATACGTTGCGGGAGGTCGATTACTTTTCGGCCTTTGCCGCACATGTATGGAAGAAGAAAACACTAATGATTGTACTCATAGTAATGCTGAGTGTGCTCTCACAGGAACATTTTGTACTCCAGAGTTACATCTTGCTCTTAAAAAAGGTTACAAAATAATCGATATACATGAGATATGGGAATTTGAACTCTTAGATCCTGAAGAGGGGAATTCAGGTGGGCTGTTCCTGGTTTTCCTGCTTACTGTACCACTGAAGAAGACAAACATAAATATATCGAAGAATATTATGCCCATGAAGGCATACGATTAAATTATGATACTATTAGGACGAACCCTGGATTGAGGCAATGTGCGAAACTATACCTCAATTCATTGTATGGAAAGTGGGGGCAACGCACAGATATGTCACAGAGTATAATCGTTAGTGATGAGGTCACATTTCTTAGGTATTTAACTACGGCAAGGTATGAAATTCAAAGTGTGATACCAATTGATGATGACCATCTCATTGTCACATACAGAGACATTGAAAACGAAAACGTTCCGTTAGCGTTTTCTAATGTGATACTAGTGGCATTTATTACTTCGTGGGCTAGACTTAGATTTTACGAACTACTGACGACTGTAGGACCTGACAGAGCAATTTACTGTGACACTGACAGTATCATGTATCTACAGAAAAAAGATGAGGAACCCTTGTTACCGCTCGGAAACTATTTGGGTGATCTTACAAATGAAATTCCTGAAGGTTGGGAGTTTACAACCTTTATTGGTCTTGGCTGTAAAAATTACGCAATGCGGCTAACAAATGCCCAAGGGGATGTTCGCGATATATTCAAAATTAGGGGAATAACACTAAACGATAGAACCTCTCAAAAAATTAACTTTGAGAGTTTCTATAAATTAGTGTCTGGACAATTAGAGTCCACAGTAATAGAAAACCCAAGCAGTATCGTTCGTAGACCGGGGTTCCGTATCTTTAGCTGTAGAGAGACAAAGACACACCGTGAGGTCAACAAAAAACGAAAACGTATTGACGAACCTGACGTAACTGACGATGAACCAGTACAAAAACGTGCAAGTGTACCTTACGGTTATAGACCCACGAATGAATGAATGAATGTGAGTTGTATGAATGTCTCTTTTTTTAAAAACCAGTTCGTATGCACATCATAACCGTTCTTAAAATATTTATTTTTAATTTACTCCTAATTTATTTTAATTTATTCATATTTTTTTTTCATTTCAAGCTTTAATTTCATATACCAGTGATTTTTTTATTGGTTCGTATGCCAGAGCAGCTACGCTGTAAACTTGTAAATAATTCGTTTGCTGTGCAATTTTAGTTGGTACGCTTCTTGTAGAAGCTCATTTATTTAAATTTTCGTTTCGAAATTCAAGCTTTAATTTTATCTTTTTTATTTCCTCACATGTTCGAAAATATGTGAATGTATGAGTGTGAGTGTGTATATAAAGCAGAGTCTCTATTGTATGCATTCATTTGATTACAAGATGTTAAAGTTTCAACATCCCTCTACTATTTTAATTGCTGCTCCTTCAAGGGCTGGTAAAACTTGTTTTGTAAATCGTTTACTTAATGAATGTGATCAAATGTTTAGTATAAAATTTAATGATATTGTTTGGTGTTATGGTGCAGTAATACCAAAATTAGATGCAAATGCAAAAATATGTTTTGTAGAGGGAATACCTGACATGAATAATTTTGAAATTAAAGAAAATTCATTATTAATACTTGATGATTTAATGTCGGAAACTAATGGCGATGTTGCTAATTTATTTACAATATATGCACATCATAAAAAGTTAACTGTAATATTTATTATTCAAAATTTATTTCCAAAAGGAAAACATGCACGTCATATTAGTTTAAATGCACATTATATTATAGTATTTAAAAATCCACGTGATAAATTACAAATACAGTATTTAGCAAGGCAAATTATGCCTCGGTATAGTAAAGAAGTCGTGAGTGTGTTCGAAGAAGTAACACGGGAGCCTCACACTTATTTATTATTTGACTTGACACAAAAAACAAACGATGCATTGCGAATACGTACAAATATTTTTCCGAATGAAATCATGCATGTGTACGCTAACGTAAAAGACATGCATACAGAAATTTTTGTTTAGTTTGCATCAAGATGTTGAAGGTGAAACAACACTACAGCACGCTCCGTGCTCTGTGCAAATGCAAAAATGCAAAAGGAAAACAAATTTTACAAAATGCTTCAGGGGATTTAATAAGAACAATATCTCAAGTAGCTAAAAACACAATAAAAGGAAACATTCCTTTAAATTCTCGTCAGAAGCAACGTTTACGTAGACATAAAAAGATCTTACGTGCTCTATCTCAGCAGCGTACTGCATTGAATAAAAAGAAGAAGTTGTTACTACAAAAAGGTGGTGCGCTTTTACCGTTAATCTTGGGACCACTTCTTGCAGCAGTAGGAAGTAGTATTTTCAGTCGTTAAATATGTCAGAGTTACGTAAAATGATTTTAGTTCCTGAAAATGCTGTACATGAAATTCAATCAAATCTTAAATCCATAGATTCACATCAGTCACGTTTAGATGAAGAAATGAATAATATCTTAAAACGCCGTGATCTTAGTGTACAACAAAAGTGGAAATTATATCAACAAGCTTTGCATCGTTATTTTACAGTATACATCTTCTTCTTCACATAAGCCTATTACTTTACCTATCATTCAAGAAGAAGAAGAAGAAGAAAAATTATCATCAAGTTCCAAACAAGATAGCAATACTTCTATTTTACCATTTGTATCAGACATTTTACAATCAGTACCGAAAACACTTCGTAGGAAAACAGATCTATTATTAAAACAGTTGACAAGTTCTGATAAAATTCAGTGGGATAAGTCTGGCATTGTACGTATTCAAGGAAAAACAATACCAGGTTCAAATATTATAGATTTAGTAAATGATGTTGTTCGTACAAGAAAATATTCAAGAAATCCTTTAGGTATTCATGAATTTAAAAATTTATTAGAAGATCTTAATGTTCCTAAAGAATTTATTGGTACACCTATTAGCACACCAGCATCAAAAGTGAATAGTAGTAGTAGTAGTATTAGTAGTAGACAACGTATTCGTAAAGTAAGAAAATATACTAGTCCTGCAGTAGTTGCTGATTTATTTAAACAGTGGAAAGAATATAGTATGTAAAAATGACAAAATTATCAAAAATATATTATGATTATTCAAATCCTGATTCTTTATCAAGTATACAAACATTACAACGCAAAACAAAGTTATCTAAAAAGAAAATTAAAAATTGGTTATCTTCTCAAGATGCTTATACATTACATGCACCAGCTCGTAAAGTTTTTGAACGTAAAAAGTATTATGTTAGTGCACCAAATGAAACATTACAAATGGATTTAGCAGATATGCAAAATATTGCAAAGTATAATAATAATTATAAATATATATTATGTTGTATTGATATTTTTTCACGTTACGCATATTGTGTTCCGTTAAAAACAAAAAGGTCCTGAAATGGTAAAAGCAATAACAAAAATTTTTAAAAATTTCAAGTTACCCGTGTTTAACGTACAAACAGATTTAGGCGGTGAATTTTATAATCGTCATGTAAAACAATTGTTTAAAGAATATGAAATTAATCATTATAGTGTTCATTCTGAAATTAAATGCGCGTTAGCAGAACGTTTTATACGTACATTAAAAGAAAGATTGTATCGTTATTTTACTGCAAAGAATACTTATCGTTATATTAATGTATTAGATCAAATTGTAAAAAATTATAATCATTCATACCATTCAAGTATTAAAATGGCACCTGCACAAGTAAATGATTCCAATGTGAATCAAGTGTGGGAAACATTATACGGAAATAAAAATAATAAAAAGAATATAACATGTAAATTTAATGAGGGTGATTATGTACGTGTTAGTAAGTATACACATGTATTAGAAAAAGGATATTTACCTAAATGGTCACAAGAAATATTTATTGTTGACAAATGTATTAAGTCAGATCCTCTCACTTACAAATTAAAAGATTGGAACGGTGAAGAAATTAAAGGAATATTTTATGCACAAGAATTACAAAAAGTAATTATAAATTCAAAGAAAACATATCTCATTGAAAACGTATTAAAACGTAAAAAAGGGTGGATGTATGTAAAATGGTTAGGATATCCATCAAGTATGAATTCGTGGATTAGATCAGATTCTATTCAGTCTGCAAAATGAATTCGAACTTTACACACGACTTTTACGTTACTCTTCCTTCAAATGCAAGTAGCAATCTTTTTGAGAATAATACCACATCATCATTTCGAGTTAAATTGGCACAACCTATTGATTTAAGTGATGGGGAATGGGGTGTTGCATTAACACAAATTAATATTCCGTGGAGTTTTTACAATGTTGGTGAAAATGAAGAAATTATAATTACTAGTGTTATCGATGATAAAGTTGAACGCTACCATGTTCCAATAACACCTGGATATTATTCATCAATTGAATCAATTCTACAATTAATTCCTGAAAATGTTCGTATGTTACACTATTTACAAAATAAAAATCAAGTTGTTATTAAACATTCTTTAAAATTAGAAGATCAATGTATGATTGGTGTTACACCAGGTTTACAACAGATTTTTGGATTTATTAATGAAAATGCGCTTGATGTTAAAAATGATATATACACAAAAGTTAAAAATGTTGATTTAATATTAGCACGTGGAAAATTTCCATGTGATTTAGATTATAATATTCCCAATACAATTAATGTTTGCATTGATATTGTAAAACAACAACAAAACATAGGTCCATTAGTTCGAAAACTTAGTGTATATAATGTACAACACGGTCATGTAAAATCTTTTGTATTTCACACACCACATTATGTTAGTTGAAAAGAAATATTTTGATACAATAGAAGTAAACTTAAAAGATGAACACGGGTTAAAATTACCATTTCGTTTTGGAACTTCAAACCTAACACTTCACTTTAAACGAAAATGATTTCTGAAAGTATTGATGATAGTTTTTACATTACATTAGTTTCAAATGCTAGTGCTGATGTATATCCTACAAATAGTCCAACACATGTTATTAATCAATTAAAAAATAATATTCGTTTATCAAAATCCGATTGGTATGTAGGATTAAGTGAAGTACATATTCCATTAACATGTTATAATGTTACCGCGGGTGAAAACGTTATATGGTACAAATTTAAAAATGCAGAACCTATGAAAAGTAAAATTCTTGTTGGATATTATCCATCCATTCATCATTTACTAGAAGAATTAAACGCAATATCGAGTTTTATAAGATTTAGTTTTTCAAATGTTGTACATGTTGAATGTGATGAACATGTAGAATCAGTTACATTGTCGCCTACATTAGCTTTACAATTAGTTTTTTTTGTGAAAAATCAGATCTTGTAAAAGAATCTCATGGATTCAAACAACCATACATAGATATCGGATATCCACATCAAATTTTTATTTATACAGATATTATACAATATCAATTTTTAGGTGATACAAAAGCACCATTATTACGTATAGCAACAATCTCTGATATTAAATATGGAAAAGTTCAAACAATTACATTTGAAGATATTCATTATATGCCACTTGCAAAATTTTGTTTTAATACAATTGAAATACTATTAAAAGATCATGCAGGGCGAAATTTGCCATTTCGTTCTGGGACACTGACCGTAACACTACATTTTAAACGCTCTCCGGCATCTTCTAAATAATAATAATAATAATAATAAAAATGAGAGCAAGACGTGTTACTTATCATCGTGGGCGAGGAATACCATATTTTTCAGGACCTGTATATCAAAGGGGACATGGTATAAGTAGTTTCTTTAAAGGATTATTTCGTTTTGCTTTACAATTTCTTAAACAAGGTGCAAAAACTGTAGGACGTCAAGCATTACAAACCGGTATGCAAGTTGCGGGTGATGTATTAGAAAATCGACCATTTAAAGAATTGGTTCGTGCACGTGTAAAAGAAGCTGGTAATAGTTTAAAGACAAAAGCAATTAATAAAGTTGGGCAGTTGCTAACTGGTAACGGCAAGAGACGGTCACGCAAGTGGAAAGCTCCTGCAATTGTAAAGTTTGGACCACCAACAAAACGTAAACATATACAGGACATCTTTTCATAATGGCGTTCCTAAATTCAAATAGTTTTGAATGTTGTACCAATGAATTTGATTTCTTTTCTATACCAATGACACAAACAGCTATTGAAGCAACTACAAATGCTGAATATCGTCCTATTTCCACATTAACCTCAGAAGGACCTATTGAATTTGTTATTCCGGGAGAAACAGGTGAATTTATTCATCCTGCATATCTATATCTTTATGTACGTTGTAAAATTACTAAAGCTGATGGTACAACTTTAGCTGACGATGATGTTGTCGCACCCGTAAATAATTTCTTACATTCTTTATTTAGTCAAATTGATATTTCGTTAAATGATAAATTAATTAGTTCTTCATCAGGATCTTATCCTTATCGTGCATACATTGAAACATTATTAAATTATTCTCATGATGCTTCTCAAACACATTTAGCATGTGCCATGTGGCATAAAGATACTGCAAAAAAATTTAATAAATTAGATAATACAAATGCTGGTTTCCAAAAACGTGCTAATATGGTGAAAAATAGTAAATCTTTTGAAATGTATGGACGTCTTCATACGGATATTGTAAGTTTAGATCGTATGCTTCCTAACAAAGTAAGTTTGCGTGTAAAACTACATCATAGTAAAGATAATTTTTGCTTAATGTCTGCTGAAAATACAAGTTATAAAGTTACACTTGAGGAAATTATTCTTCATGTACGACGTATTGATGTAGCTGCAGATTTAGCTATGCAATTAAATACACGAATGGGTGCGGAAACAGCCAAGTTACCTCTGACGAGAGTGGAAACAAGATCTTATACTATACCTGCACAAGTAAAGTCTTACAGCCTTGATAATCTTTTCCTGGGTAATGTTCCTAAAGGCCTGATTATTGGTTTCATCTCCAACACAGCCTTCAATGGGAAATCACATCTTAATCCCTTTGAATTTCGAAACTTTAACGTTAACAAACTGCAATTACAAGTCGGTTCAAAATCATTTTCTCCCAACCCCCTCACACCTGATTTTAATAATAATTTATACCTTCTAAGTTACTATACTTTGATTTCAGGTACTGGTATATATTATCAAAATTATTCACATACTGTTACTCTTGATGAGTATCCAAACGGATATGCTCTGTATGCATTTATTCTATCTCCAACAGGAACTTTAGATGATAACACGTGGGATGTAGTACGCGATTCCCCTGTAAATTTAAAAGTATCATTTTCAGAAACTTTAACTGAACCTGTTACATGCATTGTGTACGCACAATTCGATTCTTTAGCACAAATAGACAAAGACAGAAATATTTATACTGATAACACCTTCTAATTTATTTAGTTCAGTACAATGCGGGTTGTTGTTCACTTCTCGGCATATCATGATAACGAAGATGAGTTTATTATAAAAGAGCTAGCCATTGTAAATCCTGACGTTCCCTTTTTTTCAAAATTGGGTTTTTAAACCACCATTTCCTTTAAATAACTTATCTGAGCCAATCATAAGCACAAACAAATATCTAGGTGAGAATGTGTATGGCATTACCTGGCACGAAGAGGATGTAGAATATTCACATCTTAAGGAAATACTTCAAACATATTGTTCAAATACTACAACCATATACACATACGGAATAAATAGAAAGTGTTTTCTTCAAGAAATTCTTCAAAGAGAAGTTACAAATTTGGAAGAAATAAACTGTCCAAAGTATACTGCATTAAGTTTTCACGTTCATCGGTGTGCACATAATAAGCATCATTTCGGACAATATAGATGTACTGTTCATGAAGCATTACTGTATAGTGAATATGTGAAAGTGTATGATTATGTGTTACATGTGAATAACTGTGATAATTACATACCTACTACAATTAAAAAAAATAATCTTCATCATGTATAGTGATGAATTATTAAAAGTGTTAGTAACTGATAAAGTGACTGGTGCAAGTGTTACTGGAATTTACCCTATTGACAAACTTCCTGTAACGGTAAAACCTCCTGCAGCACTTGTGATTAATCTTGATACATCTGATTCTGCTGGTTCCCACTGGGTTGCAGTGTACATCAATAAGAAAAAACATGGGTACTACTTTGATAGTCTTGCTATGGACATTCCCAAGGAAATAAAAAACTTTTTGTCGAAAAATACTAAAATGTACTTTACAAATATTCAACAATATCAACATGATAATTCTGTGTTATGTGGTTATTTTGTCTTATATTTTCTGCATCATATTATTCGCACTCAATCATTTGAAAAGTGTTTAAAATTGTTTAACAAGAAAATTTTGAAAAAGAATGATGCCATTGTTTATAAACATGTAAACAAATTTTTAAAAAGAAAACACAAATATTTTTTTAAAATTTTTTTATTTATTTTTTTTAAATTTACATTTTTAATTTACAATATTTTTTTTAACTTACACCCATGCATTTTATTTACAATTCCTCATTACAATCTTGATAATGCATTAGTTAATGCTGTTGATCTTTCATATTTCCACCAATAATTCAACTGTTGTGCATTACGATATGCACATCCTGATTTCTTTACAATACTTGTGTGAAAAGAACAATATTCATTAAATGTATTTCCACATAATTCATTTAATGAAGGACAATGTTTTGTTTCTAAATCAATGACATTATCTAATGCAAATATTCTTTTAATCCAAAGAGATTTCTCTAAACCTTTACAAAAAAAGGTTGAATTCTTTGCGCATAATTGATATACAAGGTTTCGTATGCATGATACAGTATATCCAGTTTTGCTATTCCATTTCAATCCATGCAAATTTAATGTTAACCAGTCAATTTGTTTTTGACATCCTAGTGATAATAAATTATATTCAACTGGTGATTTTACCAAGCAATGAAAATTTACTGTATCATCGCATGCAGTTAAACAAAACTCACGAATAATAAATTCGTTATCAGACATTTTAAAACCTTGAATATCAATAATATACTGATTTACACATGGTGAAATTTCATTTGTATGAAAAATAAGAAACGGAATTATCTGTCCAACAAATTCTGTATTTTGTAAAAGATCACAAGTTTTATGCATAAAGCATCGAAATGAGATTTCACTATGTTCTTGTTCAAACACTTCAAAGAGCTCACTAAGAGTTTTGTCAAGAGATAAATACTTCACTGCAAATGATCCAGTATTATGAAAATGTCTACATTCATGAGGAAGATGTAACTTGCATTCCACGCATTCCATTGGATTATTGTTGTGTAAGTATGCTTTTATAGTTTTTAATACACAGTTCACATTAATGTTTTCACCATTACATAACACACATGAAACACTAGCACTATTCGAATACATTTTTTCAATCTAAAATTTTCGCTTTCCGTTTGTCTTTTCTTATGAAGATCTCTAGTAATTCCCGTAAATAGTCTGTATCACTTAATAATTCCACATAGGCGTCATAAAATTTTTCTCTTGTTAATAGTCCGATAATATGCGTGTTTGCGTACAAATAAAACACATCATCTTCAACACTAGGACTTGCTATAATACTCCAAGCGCGGGTTTCCAATAATTCTGGACGCGTCGTCATACAATCATGATCAAAATTATGATTAGATCCTGACGTACAACCCTCACATATTAGTGTTTCATTAAAATTCCATTTTTCAATAGCCTTCTTTATACATTCGCGATCCACTTTTTCACTATTACAACAACAATCTAAAGCCCAAAATCGTGATGTTCTTGATAATAAAATTGGAGATGATGGCGGTGTTGGTGAAACTGTTAGCACTGGTGAATCTATTGCATCAAAATCAAATTCTTCATCTGACGATGATTCGTATATTTCTGTTTCAGCTTCAGATATTGCTTCAATATTGCTATTGCAAAGATCCTTCTTCTCATACGACTGCATGATGTATCGTTATATATTTTGTCTCTTATAACCTGTATTTAAAGTATTTTCATAACCGCAAGGTAATCACGTGTTCGGCATTCCCAACATTAAAGTTGTTTTTATTAGTTTGTCCCCAATTTGTGATGCTTATCTCCCACGTCCGCAATCTTCCTTTTGTTCACCTACCGCGGCGCCAAAGTTATTTCTATTAGTCTGGCGGTATTCTGTAATATTTACCAAACCTGTCAATGGTCTTCCTTTGTATTTAAATTCAAGTTTTAGCAACGCCGTGCAAGCACACATCATCACTCCTACCCAACCGGTTTTCCAAAAGCGCGCGAAAAGTTCAGTTCATGTCTTAAGTTCATCAGCAACAGACGTACGAAAACCACGCTCTGTATATGTATCGGCATTACATATCATACCAAAGTATACATATTTTATACACGACGTCTTTCAGATGGAGAATCCACAATGTGTCCCGCATGAATAAATATGTCCCTCCCATCATACAGTGTTCACCAATAGTGTTAAGGGTCCCGGGTTCAATCCCCGTACGTATCACACATTATAAGTGTTTTGAGCTTCTTATTTTTAAAATATTTTCGAAATTATTTGTAGGTTCCCATTTATAATATGTTCGCAAATACAATTTGCTCCGACTAATTTATTAGGAAAATGTCTTTTTTATTCTCTTCACATATTGTTCGAACATCTTATTTTTTTAACAAATAAAATAATTACCATCTCCTTTAGCCTAACAGGTGGGACTCAAATATTTCATTTTTCCAAGTTATATATATTTCTCAATGTAAGTTTCTATTAGTCAAATCCATTTGTATAATATATTTTTATTCTATCACATATTGCTCGAGTAAATTTATTACGAGAGGTTAAATTAATAAAAACCGAACCGTAAAATAAGTTACGAGAATATCTTTTTTATTCTCTCACATATTGTTCGTGTAATATATTCAATATTAATTTAATCACTACTACGGAAGTACGTGATACAAAATGACGTATCAACAGATTTAATTCAAATCAAACCAATTCAAATTTCCATTATTATTTTTAAAAATATCCAGTATAAAGTCTCTACAGACACGCATACAAACTCGAAAAAGACCACATGACCTTTCCATGTCAGCACAACTAAAAAAAGAAATATAACAACTTTCCAACACACGTAACCATGTCATCAAACCCTAATGACCTAACCCAACCGGCTGCCAACACAGCCCATGACTTTCTATATTAATTATAGTACATAACGGTACCCGTAGAATAGTTTGTCTGCAACTACTAACCTGCACTCTAGTTCGCTATGCACGTTCCCTGTTGTTTTATTTTTTATGCTTCCAAAATTTACTGGAGCATTATCAGCTACAAAACCGATTACCTTATTTTCCAAACAAAACTGACGTAATGTACCCATTAATACGTTCGACACAGTTTCTGAGGTTTCATTTGATATGCTATGAATTTTTAGAAGACATGTTTTTACATTAATATCAGTATATACTTCACAGTACCGCACTAAAACAGACATGAGTTTTGTTGCTTTACGATTGGAAGCATCACAAGCAACAACAAAATTAGCCTTTTTTACACTATTACTTAAAATATTTTCCTACCACTTTCCACCACATTTGTTAAAGCCTCCGTTTTCATTCTCGCACATGCACATTTTTATTCACTGTTGATTTCAAAAGTTTGCTAGTGCAGTCCATGCTTCTAAAAGAGTGGTTATGTTTAACATTATAGTATGGCCACACAATTTCCAGCCGAATTAAATCTAGCTCTTCTGAAGATTCTGCGGTGAAAAAAGCTATCCAACTTACCTGCTTCGGAAGTTGATGAGCATTCAGATTGCGACTTAGATTTTATATGTTGTTCTATATCATATTTCCCCTTATTTTTTTATAAACAACTCCTTACATATCGTGCACCATGCTTTGTAAACATCGTTACTGCGGGCCCTTTTAATGCAAGGATAGCTTATTTCAAACGCTTGATTATACTGACATTTTCCTCGCGACATTGTTAATAAAATAAATCCTTCCAATCCTCGAATAATATAATTGATTGAGTGTACGTACGCACCTTAATTAGAATAATAATCACTGCGCGATTCCCACTACCAAGAACTGACTCACTTTGAAGGGAAAACAAAATCCTGTGCCATGAACTTTAGGAATACCAGAAATAAATTTTGAAAATATAAATCATTCCAGGTACTCAATTAATTTAATAATTAAAACGTTGAAAGTTTGGATAAATTTTTCACTTTGATTTTGCCGTCTTTACTATAGTTTTAGTACTAACTAACAAAAACAGTTAAGTTATATTATTATTTTTTTTTCTTTTGCAAAAAGAAAATCTGGCAACCCTACAATGCAACGAGGACCAGAAACGCAGCACAGCGCAGCGAGTCTGCTACTACGAAGTACTAAACAGTGTTATCAACGTCAAAGTTTCTACAGGAAAAAAAATGCGATTTTCAATGGGAAAACGCATTAAACGTTAAATGAAATTGAAAATAACACAAAAGAGTATAATTCGATATTTTTGGGAAGAAAAAAAAGAGTATATAGTATATGAACCTCGAAAAGAGTATGTCTGGTCACCCTAGACACATACTTACATACACACATACATACATGAACTTTGTATGATTTTTGTAACGATGAAATAATCATTATTGGGGATTGTCATATCCCAGACAACACGTACGTGTAACACACATGTGCACTATCCATGCATAAGCCGTACATTTGCACATGCGCATTTGTGTGGATGATGAACACATACATAACCCGTGCATAAGCCGTACACGTGAATTTGCGTGGATGAAGCACACATACATAACCCGTGTATGTGCACATGCGCATTTACGTGGGTTATGCACAGGTACATAACCAGTGACTAAGTCGTGCATGCGAACATGTGCATTTGCATGGATAAAGTACACATTTGCATAACCCGTGCCTAAGCCGTTACATACACATGTGCATTTGCATGGATGAAGCACAAGTACAGAACCCGTGCTTCAAGCCGCCATGTGCACATGTGCATTTGCATGGATGAAGTACACATTTATATAACCCGTGCTGTAGCCGTTATGTTTACATGTGCATTTGCATGAATACAACGCACATACGTAACCTGTGCTTAAGCCGTTATGTGCACATGTGCATTTGCATGGATGAAGCACACATTTATATAACCCGTGCTGTAGCTGTTATGTATACATGTGCTATTGCGTGGATGCAGCGCATGTACATAACCCATGCTTGAGCCGTGCATGTGCACATGTGCATTTGCGTGGATGAAGCACATTTAAATTACCGGTGCTTAAGCCGTTGTGTGCACATGGGTATTTGCACGGCTACTGCACGTGTGTATGAGACGTCCATAATACCGTGCAAGTGTATACTTTTACTTTCATTCTTTTACTCTCATTCTCATCAACAGAAAGTAACCTCCATTTTTAGTAGGTGTCGTTTTTCCTCCAGGCGGTGTTATAGAGACTTTTCGACGAATAACAGCTGAATGATTGTAAAAACTCCATAACGTCCACTGAGCTAGGATACAAGATAAACAGGTGGCAGCATTGTACTGATGTAACTACAGTCAGGCAGTTCATAGGTTTACAAAATTATTTTCATGACCGATTAAAGCAGAATATGTTGCGTTATTTGTTACTTGGCAAACATGTCAAAGATACTACCTAAAGCTTTGCTCGTTGCAAATAATAAACTCCAAACCTAAATTCTCACCGACAATTATTAGTTACTTGTTATATACTTTGAAGATGATGTCTTTGCAGTTATAGATGGTGTTACTGCGTAAGACACCAAATATATAAACTCCTTTTTTCGTTGCATCTCGAATTTGCTTTTACATCACCTCTGTATTACGAGGAAATCACCTGTGCACTACATGTAAATCATCTGGGTACTGCTTCAAATCACCTCTATCGTACATGTAAATCATCTGGGTACTGCGTGTAAATCACCTCTGTCCTACATGTAAATCACAGGTGTGTTACGTGTAAATCATCTCTGTCCTACATGTAAATCATCTGGGTACTGCGTGTAAATCACCTATGTGCTACGTGTAAATCACCTCTGTCCTACATGTAAATCACCTGGGTACTGCGTGTAAATCACCTGTGTGTTGCGTGTAAATCATATCTGTCCTACATGTAAATCACCTGTGTACAACGTGTAAATCACCGCTGTCCTACATGTAAATCACCTGTGAACTACATGTAAATCGAATACGTGCTACTTGTAAATCACCTGCGCGGTAGGTGTAAATCACTTGTGCATGACGTGTACGTGTGCATTGCACATGTTCTGTGCACGTGAAGATGTTGAATAGAACCTGGCATGTATATGTGCATCACATGTACAGGCGTGCATTTATACAGATGATGCACATGTTGCATCCGTGCAATTGTACGTGTATTATACGGATATTGTACGTGCATTGTGCTGTCTGGGATGTATTTGATATTCGGTATGACTGTGGCATACATACAGTTACTATTATTACTAAATTTAATGTATATATGTAATACATAGCGTTATTTATTTTCTTTAATTTTGTTACATTTTAATTTTATTGTTATTCATTATCAATTTTAATTAAAAATAGTAACTTTTCATAGTGATCTATTAATTTTCTCATGATCTTAATTGTATTCATTAAATTTTGCATGCACCATTCTCATTGGATAATAGTGAAAACTGGCATTTCTAAATTCAATTGATTAATTTTGAACTTAATATTCATTTTCACGGTATATTTTTTTTTATTTTTATTTTTATTTTAAATTCAACCAATTATTTATCATTACCTTAAATTTTGACACGTTATATTTTCCATTGACATCTGTACTATGAATTATTATTAAAATTTACTATACTACATACCATAATGCCATTAAATATATGATAATTTTTATCCAGTGTTATAATTACTAGAAGCTTAGTTGTCAACTATATGGTACCACCAGAATGGCGGCTTACAATTTGGAAAGACTTTCGCTTGTGTTTATAAAATACTGGTAGCTTGGTGAAGTGACAGTCAGTTCTAGAGATAGCAGGCCAAGCATCAGTTTCAATACTTCTCTGAATAGTTATAAACTATAATTTATAATTTCAATATTTTTAGAGAAAAATCTTTACATAATTTTCGTTTTATCATAATGTAACATGCTTTGAAAAACATTTTTTTTATGGTGGCATAAATATAATGTGAGACTATTATCGTGACGTAGAATATCCCACATATCAGTGAACCTCCGCAACATGTCTTTCTCCTTCAATTTAGGGTCGAGTCGTGCTACTTATTCAACATCTATTGTGAGTACGCTAAATCTTTGAGTGCCATGCACTGTCATAATGCGTTTAGTTCCTGCTCAAACGGCAAAGACGTTGTTATTATCAACACTTCAAAAAAATCGGTATGCCAACACCAAAAGCTACGGTCTCATATTATTATTCAAGATAATTATATAACATGGTGTCCGGAATGGGATTGAAAATATTATATTTGGAGACGGTTTTCCCCGTTAATTTTTGTTGTAATCCTGATAATAACATATGTCAGGGACTTTTGAGATACCCTGTATATAAATATTTTTCTTTTCTCTTTCTCGGGTATGCACAATATTTATGTGACTTATTCTGTCCTTATATATGCATACAGGGTATCCGGAATGGGACTGGTGGTTTTTAAAAGTGGATAGTTTTAGTATAGTCAGAGACACTGTACAGAAGAAAAAAAAAACATTCATATCGAAGGAAAACTGAAAAAGTTTTGTTCAGCAAATTTTCACACTTGAACAGCTACCAGTGATGGCGCTAGTATCGCCGATAAACAGAAATGGCATCGGCAGTCGAAAATACGCAAATGCGTGTGGTGGTTTGCAGAGACATAAAGTGTTGTTCAAGTTCAACGAAACTTTCGGCTGATTACCACAAGAATCCTCCATCATGCAACAGTATCTAGGCGTTGAAGGGTCAATCTTTATCAACGGAGAGTGTAGTGAAACAACACAGCGGCGGTAAATCGCATGTGTTGAAAGAAAATATGGAAGCAATAAGAGAATGTTTCTCACTTAGCCCGAGGAAGTCAAATCACGCAGCGAGCAGGCAATTGGCAATTCCAAAGTCAACAGTGCACGATGTGATACACAAACGATTACGTTTGCGCGCGTATAAGGTGCAACTTTTGCAAGAAATTGAGCCCAACGATAAGGCACAGAGAACAGCATTTGCTACTGAAATCCTGGACAGGATTGGTTATGACCATGATTTCCTATTGAACGTTATTTTCTCTGATGAGGCAACTTTTTACTTGTCTGGCTGTGTAAACAGACATAATGTTAGGATATGGGGATCTGAGAATCCGCATGCGTACATAGAACATTCTAGAGACAGTCCTAAATTGAATGTTTGGTGTGCTTTAACACATAATGCAGTTATAGGCCCCTTGTTTTTCAGAGTGCAAACCATAACAGGAAATGTGTTCTTAGATATGTTTCAACACTTTGCTGTTCACCACTTACAACATTTGCAACCTCAAGTGATATTCCAATTGGATGGCACCCCGCTACATTGGAGCCTACAAGTGAGGGAGTATTTTGATACTGAATTTCCTTGTGGTTGGATAGGCCGTGATGGGCCAATTAGGTGGCCTCCACGCTCTCCTGAAGTTACTCCCTGAACTTCTTCCTGTGGGATATGTGAAAGACCTTGTATATTCTGGTGAAAAGGTGCGTAACCTTGATGAACTGAAAAACCGTATTAGGAATGCGATTGCTTCAGTAACACCTCAGATGTTACATAATACGTGAAGAGAGATTGAGTTCAGACTAGATATTGTAACAGTTACAAGTAGAGCTCACGTGGAGTTACACTTAGTTAGAATGACTTGTAAGTAAGACCAAATAGACTTTTTTGAGTTCTCCTTTAAAATGACTTTTTTCTTCTGTTTCTCTGACCATATTAAAACTATACATTTTTAAAAATTGTCAGTCCCATTCCGGACATCTTGTATATATAGTGATGATTCTATTATGCAAATTTTCAATATTAACTTAAAAAAAAAAACAGGTATTTGTTTCTTTAGAGAATGTATAATTTATCTTATTTATTATATTTTTGTTGCACAAAGTATTACATCAAAACCACTTTTCACAATTCTACTGTGTACATTTAATAAAACTGAACGAGTATACTCTCATTTATTACACTCATAATAGAAATCCAGTTGACTTTTTTGTGTTATATGTTCTAAACATAAATGGCCATTATATGCTACATAATTCTAATTTTTAAATAGACCAGCTTTATTCTATTACCATGGCAATGTAACGTTAATGCGTTTTCAAGGTGTTTAAACTAAATTTGAATATTTTCGTGTATCAAATAACATCAGCTAAACTTTTCTTAAGTGTATTGTATAGAGTGTCATTTACTTTGTAAATTTCCTCTCCTTAATGTTTGTTTCTCTGAAATGCTAAAATTAAACTGGTTTCACTCGTTGTTTCAATATTGCCTTTAATTACTGGAAATGTTTGAATACATCTGTTTTATAACACACACATACACACAAGTCTTGAGCATAATATTGATAAATATTGAATCACCACTATCATTGCTGATACCACATCCTCCTCCACCTCCTCCTCCTCCTCCTCCTCCTCCTCCTACTACTACTACTACTACTACTACTAATAATAATAATAATAATAATAATAATCTTGGACATTTTGATATTTCTATGATTGGGACTAAAGAGTTATAGGCCTAACTGTCAATAGGCAAGTTTTTTTTTTAACAAGAAATGTCAGTTCTACTTCAAGCACAACATGTTTTTTTTTATCTGTGAGAAAATTGCATCCTGCAAATAGAAAATAGCTAGCAGATTTTTTTTATTTAATTCTTTTTTACTACTGAATTGTTTTTAGCCCTTGTTTTGTTACAGAGAAGAGGAAAGACTCTCTACTTAGCGTAATCCGCACAGTCAACGTTGAAGAGCATAAAAAGAGAATGAGAAAAAGAGAGATAGAAAGAGCTAAAGAGACTCTATGAATCAGCAATTACTACACAGCGCGGAAAATGCCAGTACGTCCAACACACAACCTCGAAAAATTATTGTGTCATATGTGAGATACAAAGCGAATTTCAGTGCAAATGTAATTTGTGTCAGTAATTTGCCTTCTTGCACACTTGCTGAATTTCTCTTTTTTCTTCCTCTCAGACATCCATGTGGAGGGAAAATAATCCACCGGAAAATCACCATTTTTGAACCAAACCATATCTCGCCTGAAACCCTCTAGAACGGTATTATCTGCACTAGACGTGACAACTGGGTAACATGTTTCATAAATAGTTAACGCACTGTTCTTCTTTTTGACTCGTTTTTTTGGTCATGACAGTACGTAACCTAGCATAAAAATGTCCGATAAAAAGTGAGATAATAATTAGCAATGAATATTTCAAAGAGGAGTTGTGGTTTTCTGATCAGCATTATATGAAACACATAAACAAAATCAATACAAATATCGCATTCTATGTTACGATGCTCACCTCAAAATAAACATTGTGAAAACTCTAAAACTTTAAATTTTAGTGGTCCAAGAAACTCCGATCCAACTAGCTAATTATAAAAATAAATGTTAAGCTTGCTTCATGTACACACACGGATTTGTTTAATTTTTTAAGTATAATACATTACTTGGGTGAAGCTATGAAGACGATTCACCTTGATTAATGGAAAATAATAGGATAATGAAAGAGTGCATACTTTTGTTAATATTCTTTATATTAATACATTTTTAACAAACTTATTTTAGTTTAGTTTTTTTTTTGTTTGTTTTTGCTCATTATGTATTCCATGTACGTTAAGAAAATTTAACATAATATTTTAGTTTTGTTTTGTTTTTGCTCATTATGTATTCCATGTAGTTTAAGAAAATTTACATAAATGTGTTTCACTAACAAAATGAATCGCCTTCATGTATCATACTTAGTGTATTAAATGCAAAATACTTATAACAGTTATGTTGAGAAAACCAAATTCGTATACAGCACAATTACCACAAAGTTTCGCCCAATAAAAACTCAAAACAAGTAGCACATTCACTTTATTCCTCTGTTTTGATTAGAAGACACAACAGCTGTGGGGCGTCTCCCAACGGAACATTTATACTAGGATTATAATATTACTGCAGTTCTCATTGTTTGCAAATAAGTTAAATTTTCCATAAAGACGTCATTTCTGTGGGATGAATTTGAAAATATTTTTATATATTATATATCATGAAGATACAAGCTATGGAAAATAACAAACAAATGATTATTCCAATTAGGTTCTTCTTGTAGAAAATGAGAAATATTAACTGTATTTCTTAAATTTAACCTTGAAATTTTTATATATAGCACAACACTGATTCTACAACAATGCATTTGATGTTACCATTTAACGGATATAGGAGCATCAGCTACAGTTAGCATTCGAGAGTTGCTAGGCTGTAGATTGGTTTCAAATTCAGCCAATTAATTTTGTCGTTTAAACATTTCGCTTTGTTTGTAGCAAGACACATGATGATTTAAAAATATGATAACATAAGTGTGACTTCTGTAATGGATTCCTGCTCATGTATGTCCCTTGATGATAGATTATCATAACGTAAACGTGTATCAATGGACATTCCAATTTAGTCACAATTTATCCCGTCATTCATTTGTACTCCTCAACGTTTCCATTCACTTTACGGTAGCAAAGGGGACATGCATGCATAGTAAGTATGAATTGTTAGAACTGCGTAATGTAAAATATGATTCAGACAACCTTAAGAAATCTAAAGTATATTTAAGTAGGTAATTACAAATACTTGGCTGTTATTTTATTTTATTTTATTTTATTCTGGAAACACAACTTCTCTGTGTGTAGAAAAACAATGCTCATCGGAACTCTGAAGGTCTTTACGAGAAACAGGAGGAGAGAAATATCACGCGTAATGAAGTGTGGCAGGGAAGCGTGAACTATCGCGAATGACCCGTAACTTAAATGTCAAAGTATCTGATGAACACGTTGCAGTTGCAGGATCGAATTTTAAACTGCATTCTGCTACGAAGTATGGATACATTTTGTCTTTGTAGATGTTATTGACAGTTGAAATTAAATTTTGCATTCAACTAGAAAATTTCATTTAATGTTGACACACACACACACACACACACACACACATATATATATATATATATATATATATATATATATATATATATATATATATATATATATATATATATATATATATATATATAATATAATGGAATACAAACTACCAAGGTATATTGTCAAGTACCAATAAACATAGTATGTAGTTCCTAGAACGTAAATTACGTAATATTGCGGGGTGAATCTGGAGTTCCAGTAATTACACCTCGTGAGATGCAGGGATAGGGAAAGAAGTTGTGATATGCAAAGCATATGAAAATAACCTTGACTACAAGAATGTTAGATTTCATCACACAAAATATTATTTAAATTATTTACCAGATTCCAATAACCAAATAAAAGTAAAGACATATAAAATTAAGTCGGGAGAGATAAATGATAAAACTAATTTTTTATAACATTCTCCCAAGTGTTAGTTCCATATTTATATTCCGGTTCCTTTCTCGTACTTTCTCTGATACGTGGACTTACGCATAGCTAATTTACCACTTTAGTACCAAAGATATGTCTGTGATTCCCATCATATTACTGAATTAATTTCCGATGATTTGGCAACAATTTGCAAAAATAAATAAAAATAAAAATAAAAATCGAAATAATCGTGAAAAATATTGCTAACATTACAAATGGTACTCACCATCACACGAAGGAATATTGCTACTTAAGGATGGTAACTCTGTGTATGGTTTTCTGAAACACTTCTATTATCAAAACACTGATATTAAACACACTAGACTATACAACTTCACTATTAATATTTACAAATAATTAATAGTGATATCTCAATTAGAATATTAAATGGTTTATTTCATATTCAAACGTCATAGCTCACAGTTAGCTTTAAAAGTATCTTAACACATCAAAATTTCATTTCACTTGTTTTGATCACAATTTTATCACCATCATTTCCTCTCATGTTTGTATGTTACTCCACTTTTTTCTCTTCACTGGAATAAAGCTCCAAAAGTAATTCATCCAATTGCTGTCCACAATGAATTAGTGATTTCTTCCTAATATATTTTCATTAATATCTAGTAGTAATAGGACTGTACAATAGTCCTTCTCGCCTTGAATTGTATCATATTCATTTAAATAGGACTGTTTGTGGTTAATAACGGAAGGCCATGTTTTTTGTTGCCTATATATAACTTTCACATTTTATGTGTTATATGATAACTAGAAGCCTGTGTGAAAGTACATGCCTCGTTCTGACTTTCGGAGAAAATAGCAATTTAATCTCGAAAGTATCTTATTCCATATTGGAATATGTATAGAACTTCTCACTTAGAGATAACTAGGTGTGACGAGAAATAGTTTTCGAGATTTTAATTAAACTGTCTTTATTTGACGCTGAATGATAACTTTGTGAATGTTTGAAGAATGTTTATCCAAACTAATTTTGACGGATGATTGCAGCATATGTCCTCACTTCTAATGATGAAGACAAAAATAAATTGGAACACACGCGGCTGGGACGAGTTAGCAATAAAACTTGAAAATATCGGATGCTCATCGAGGTTTCTAGCTTTTAGTCCTCACTCGTCCCAGCTGCATGCGCTCCAATTCCTTTTTGTACTCTTAATGTTTAACAACCGATGGTGGTGATGTGATGAGACGAAGTCTTACGATATACGATAAAAAGTTAGAAGAGTATTGTCAACTATTATTTTATTGGAATATAATATAATTTCTAATCTTATATACCTTTTGCAACATAAAAAATATAATAAAAGTTATTAATAAATTTACTATTAATTTAATGAAAAACATACTTTCCAACTTTGCAGTCCTTGCAAGTACCAAACATATCAGTCATGTTTCGGCTTATAAATGACTAGATCGTTAAGAATGCCTGTGTGGACATTAACCAAGAGTAAATTTTCAAAGAAACTCTTTCCGTTTACATTATAATTCGAAGTAATATGATGATGACACTGTAAGGATCTAATTACAAACTTTCCTCCATCAACTGCATTTACTCGTCATCTTCAGAATCAAGCAGTGGATCTTACACATTGGTTGCAGTAGGTATATCTGTGTAGAAGTTATGAAATATTGGCGGAATGTAAGACAAAAGAGATAACAAATCTCTTTTTTTTCCTCTGCTAGGATTGGCAGTAATGTACTGTAACACACTCGTGGTTCCAAAGCGAGATTTTTTATGCTTCGGCAAGAAAAGTTCATAACACAGAATTTTTTCATCGTTGACTGCTGTTTTATAATATAGCTTCAGTGATTCAATACGGAAATAACGGAGCCACTTCACAGACTGCTATACAAATTTTGCTCCCTCTTCGTTTGTTTGATTTTTTTTTATTTTTTTTTTTCATCTGCAGCTCAGTTTTTGCCAATGTGGAGAAATCACGAAAATCATCTTGGGTAATTTCAATTACTTCAAAATGATTTTTCTTGGAAGCAATTCTTATTAACTATACTAAGTCACGAGAATGAAAGATGGGCATTTGGTATATTTTTTTTAAAAAAAAGTTTTTCGATTTTTCCATGGTCCGAGTTACATTCTATCCTGCTGTGTCCTGGGACCAGAAATTTGTGTCTTGAGTTGTTTTGCTCATATATAATACACACATTGCAGAAAATGTAATATATATATATATATATATATATATATATATATATATATATATATATATATATATATATATATATATATTGTTTTGTCCAGAGCAGGCGTCACTGTAAAGCACTACATGACCAATATCCTTTGGTAAAGTTGAAATATGGCCCCGCGTAGCGTAGTCGCTAACGCTCTCGCATTCGGTGCGAGCGGTCCTGGGTTCGATCAAAAAGTCTAAAACGCTTTTTTCAGGCCAGCCGCCCTGAATGAGGTTTTCCTGTGTGTTCTTCATTCATAGCAGGCAAATACCGGGGTGGTACCTAACTTATAGGTCCCAGGCCGCTTCCTTCCTTCCCCAATTCTTTCTTCCTTTCCTTTCCCTCCGAGGGACGTCATCCCTCACACCGTGACGGGCTAAATGACCTTATATGCCGAAAGCCCAGAAGTCTAAATCCTAATCCTAAAATTGAAATAGTTTTTGATACACACTAAGAAATCTCATCTGTCCCTCTTTTACCTACGGTTTCATACCACACATAGCATAAGGTTTTCTCATTCTTTAGGCTATTGACAGTTAAGTTATATGTCGAGAGTTTTCTTTTGTAGAAGGCAATTGAAGTTTGTATAGAGGGTGTAAAATGCACTGTTAAGAACAAGGAACAAGTAGTGTCATATTATTTCCTTCTTTTGCTACATTTTATCTGCGATTTTGGTCTCATAAGCTAATTCTGTCTCTTTATGATGTTTTTCCTGTTACTTTAATATTTCTACCTTATCTTCACTCGAAGCATATGTAAACCTAATTTTAAGTGAATCACAAGAATAACATGCGCCCTTTTCGGGGCTCTTAATGACAATATTCATATTATAAAATATATTAGCAAAATAAATATCTAACATGATTTTGTGCTTATTCCCTGTATCTTTTTATACACCTCAGCTAATGCCATGTACGGTAGCAAGTACGTTTTACTAGTTTGTCTTCGACAATAATGGCTTTCGTATGCTGGCAAAGAATTTAGAAAATCACGAATTTTTCTTAACTTGTGTGAGTTTCTTTTATTTGGAGGACACATGAGGAGGAGCGTGATCCTCTTTGCCTCGCTTGTCAGGAGTCACTTTACATCCTGGAGATGTTTGCTTTTGTTGGTAAATAAGCCAGAGGAATTTGTGTCTTTCATCAAACACTTTCAGAAAAGACGACTTCCACACTTTTACATTCTTCCCAACTACGGAGACATGGTATTGATAAGTAACTACATTGAGTTTTTGTTTTTTTTTCTCTTTCTTGAAAATTTTGGGGGACTAAAATCTACTAAGACTGACAAAAAAAAAAAAAAAAAAAAAGATCCACGATCACGAGAATTCATTTTCCAATAGGCACCAAATAACTTCATTTGCGTCTCTTCACTGACTTTCTGTTTACATTTCAGACGACATGTGCCTATCCTAATAAAAGATCATTTGTGACATATGTTCCACTTTCAGTTACGGAACACTGCCCAGTATTTCTGAATAGCTTACTATTATTTTTTTTTCTATTTCACTACTCCTTTAACATTTTTTTTTTTTTTTTTGTACTGGCACTGTTAAACTCATTTTCTTCTTGCAGTGGACTTACTTCTTCAATATCTGCTCATAATCAGGATTGTTACCACTGTCGAGTCACTACTCAAAACATTAGGTACTTCCCTCTTCGTCAGTTTATCTCATAGTTTCTCTGCACTTCTGAAAAAAAAAATGTTACTTTCTAGGTACGATTGACACTGTTCTGATTTCACACTAGATGTCGTACTAGGCTGACGCGAACCTTCACCATTGGTAAGTTTTGTTGGCTTAAAGTTTGAATCTATAAAATTTTATTTTCTTACAACAGTTAGATTTACTGCAGAAACTGATGTTTCAGTTTTATTTTCTTCATCACGTTGTTTTGCTTTTCCCATTTCTAAAACTTTCCTCCCTCTTGAATACATTGTTGCTGCAGTAAATTTTAGTGCCGCCTACACTCTGTCACAACCAAACTGAATTGGGAAACATGAAGGAACAAGTCACTAACTGATCATAACCTGCAGTCAGTATTTTTAACACAAACTCCTCGGGGTAAATGGTAACAAGTCATCTTATTCCCTTTTACCCAGTGTGTGTCCCACTGTAGCTTAATTACAGTATTCCCTTTTAGACATCTCTTGTACTTCTTTTTGGTCTTATTTTTTTCGTATTGCTTTTCACACAAAGGAGCGCCTTTAAAAATACTACAATGCTGTGTTAAAAACCGAAAATTGAAAAAAGAAGTGACTTGTTACCTTTTGCCCTGAGTCCGCCCATCTCTGATATACTTATAAAATTTCCCATTGTTTGTTTATAATCTAAAAGTGAATTGGCAATTTCCTACCGTACATCCCACCAGACGCACAAATGAAAATCCATGTTTAGGTTTGTTTTGAACAAACGAGTGTTGAAGAAATAAGTGTTTTATTGCTATTATCATTTCTGAAATTTAATATACTAGGATATATCAAAATGTTCGTGCAATCTCCTAGGAGGTGACATATTACGAGCCCCTTGGACATGTATTTTATAGTTAGGTCTTTATATGCTAACTATGCAAATTCTAGATTCGCCACAGCAACTATTTCTTTCTTTTTTCTGCAGGAAAGCCACTCATGATACGAGATTGACTAGCACGGAGCGCTATTAAGTTTACTCATCTTCATTGTAAATCAGCAGAGCAGATCCACAAAGAAATGAAAAAAAAAATGAATGTGAATGAAGAAAAAAGACTGTGGTAATGAAAGTCCATACTATGAGATGGTGTGCAAGCGGAAGTGATACGTAATTATAAACTGCATACACGACCATTGTGGACGCTTCTAGATCTGAAAAACCATCTTTCACTGATAATAGTTTGATCTACAGGGGAAAACTATTACTAGTGTCTATTATTCCAAAGGTGGAAACCTTACTTTCCAGCTTCCCTTGTATAGTTATTTTCATTTCTTCTTATCATTATTATCATTTCATATATCTTACTTATTACGATTGTAATGGATACCACGAAAAATACCAACCACGAAAAATGCGAAAATTACACATTGAAGACATAATAATGCAGTATATATATTTTCCAAAAAAATAAATAAATAAATAAACAGTATTAACATTGATGTGTCTGAATGAAATACCATAATTTGAAGGGGGTTAGATAATTTTCTGTCCTCGGGGGTAAAACATGACGCTATGTCACAGTGATAACATTTTATTCAACGTAGTTGCCTTGTAGGTTGACACACTTAATTCAACGATCATGCAACAATTCTATCCCACGATAATAGAACATTTTATCTTATGCTGCAAACCATGCCTCTGCAGGTACTATGACGTCATTAGTGTCTAAATTCAGTTCCTTTCAGTATCTTAAGTTTTGGGAAAATGTAATAGTCTGAGGGGGCAAATCTGGAGAATAAAAGGGATGCTCAATGATATCGAACTTCAGTTCACACAGTTTGTGCATTGCGATGGCTACTTTGTGGAAAAGTGCATTGTTTAGAAAGAGGGCGATGTGTTTTGATAGTTTCCCTCGTCTCTTATCCTTCAATGCAGTATGCAATTTTCCCATCAGATCAACATATCTTTTAACATTTAATGCAGTGCGTTTATTCCGATGTCCGCTCAGTATTACACCCTAACAATCCAAATAAATAAATAAATAAATAAAATAAAAAAAATACACACACCACTTTCTCAGTGGATTTTTCACTGCGGCATTTTTTTCGGCCTTAGTGACCCGCTATAGCACCACTGCAAAAATTGAGTTTTGGATTCGGGATCATACACACACAATTTAGTTTCACGAGCAGTAACAATTTGTTTAATCAAGTTGGAAGCACTGACTGAAAAACGGTGCAACACGCCATGTGCACAGTCCCATCTTGTCCTCTTCTAACCAGTTGTGAGGAGTCTGGGCACCCACATTGCCGACATTTGTTTTTCATACCAAATTCTCGATGCACGATATAATGCACACGCTCCACACTGATCCCCAAGGTCTCTTCCATATATAATAGACCAGTTCACCTGATTGTAAGGATCATATGCACACGATCCACAGTTTATACGATCACCGCTGTTTTGAACCTCACATCACACCTCATCTTCTGTGCTCTCTCTGCCCCTCCTTAACTCTGCCACCCATGATTTCACTGTGCTATATGAAGGAAGCACTCACAAGAAACAAGTCCCTCAGTCAAACGAGTTTTCTTGCATTAAGGAAGTAAAAAATATAATATTGATATTTTATAAAAAAATAAAAGTATAAACATAATAGTTTCTTGCACTTTGCGTCTCAATACATCAGATAATTGTCTTGTAAAGAAAATAACTAGGTTTCAGCGTATGGAATAACAGAAAGTGAAGTTTATAGAAAATGGAAAATTAGACGACTTGTTTATTTTATGAAATAGTAATTGCCACATTGTTTACTTGTTTACTTTAAAACTCACATTTTATATAATGATATACATTTCCTTCTTTTTGAAAGTTTTCGAGGGTGTGTAACGTTGAACATGACAGACAAATTAAACTATGCTTGATCTAACGATTTAAGTACATCAAAACGTTAGTTAAGCGCATTTG
Source organism: Thermobia domestica (assembly GCF_964235325.1). Classification (NCBI taxonomy): domain Eukaryota; kingdom Metazoa; phylum Arthropoda; class Insecta; order Zygentoma; family Lepismatidae; genus Thermobia; species Thermobia domestica. The sequence continues at coordinate 269,694,089 of NC_137459.1, read as the reverse complement.
CATGTATACGATCCAGATATGACATTAAAATATGATTCATGCGATAGTGTCTCAGTCGAACGAAAATATTGATTCTTGCGACAGTGAAAATGATCATGAGAGATGAATATACTTATCTCTGTCTAAACATATTATCGACTCTTCCAGCAATGAGAAAGATCCAAAGAGATACAAAGATATTCTAAGAATAATATCGACTTTTGCAATAGTGAGGAAGATCGTGAGATACGTAAATAAACAGTTATGTCGAATCATACTTTCTTGCAACTGTAAGCAATAGTCACAGTTGCAATGAAAATAATAAGTTGAGATTCACTACTTAAACTATTTTTACATATAAGCACACCATATCTACATACAAGCTCGAAACTTATTAACTTTTTTTTTTTTAAATGATCACTACGTCACTGATAATGCTAATAATATAGCATTAACCAAATGTTCAAAGATTCCATTTTGATACAAAATTTGTGGTACAAATATGGTTACAATGAATTTAGAAACATAAAATAAAATGAAATATTTCAGTTTAACGTCCCACACAAGGATTAAGGCAATCGAGTGATAATGGAAGAATTTGTGGAATGATAAAATGGGAGGAAACAGAGGTACCCCGAGAAAACACATGGATGCGATGTTGCCCACCACAAACTTACTTGGCCGGACATCGAACCAAGGATATCTCGCAACAGAGGTGAGCGCTCTACCACTGAGCCACCGTGGTTCCCAATTTAGAAGCAGAAGGAAGAGTAAAACTAATGAGTTATATGAATATGCTTTGATGTTTTTAAGATGAAATAGTAAAATAAATAAATAAATAAATAAATAAAACGTTATTTATGTTTAGAGTAAACACATTCAGATGAAACGAACTAGTATAAAATGTAGAAAAAAGAAAAACACGCAAACTGAACTGGGAAGGAAACAACAATACAAGGAATAATTTATGATTCAGCAGCAAATCGGAAAGGGACGAGGGTGGAGAAACTCCAGAAACAATTCAAGGACTTGTGGAATTGGAATTCGTGACAGTCGTATTCTTGGGAAGAATATCAAGGTGTGTATAAGTTTCTGCTATCGTGTCTCCGGGGATTGAAAATGTCGTGACAATATACTCGCCGTGACAGAGCTGCTTGATCCCATTGAACTTGGATTAACTTTAGTAATGCTATTGCAAGGAAAATAAAGACAATTTGTACAAATGAGATTACCCTTAGTTAGTTATTTCCTCTGGCCTAAGATAGTTATCCCCCATGGCTGATGAAGTAAGTAGGTTACTACCCTTATGATTAAATAATATTTTCTTCCTGCATTAGGGGACACGGTGAGTCTGTGGTAGAGTGAACTTCAATTTAAACCTATCAAAGGAGTCACTATTTACCTCAGCGACCTAGAAAACTGTGAATTCGACATTAATACTGGTCGTTTTCAATCATTTTATTTGTCACCCTTACCCACTTTCCCTAAGTATGCTAGATGGTCTTACCCTGTCTGGGGGCTGAATTTTAAGGTAAATGTAATCGGAACTGTCACCAAAATACTTAAGAAGTCCGAAAGCTATGAAATCGACATCCAAACTGCTCATTTTTCATTAATTTCACTTCACCATTCCACCCTCAGGAGTGCTCAGTAGATGTATCTGCATCCATGGACCAATTTTGACCTTGAAAGTACTTGTACTGTAGGTACTCTATGTACATACTGTCGTTGAAGTAATGAATATTGTAATTACCCTAAGTACTCTCATTGAAGTAATAGATGTTTTAAATGAAATACAAAGGTTCAATTGTAATTGTAATTGAGTTGTTACGACTTTTTCACCGGTACTTTAGGAACAATTACTGGCATGTAATTACACATGCTTATGATAACGTTTTACTGGACTGTAGTCTCATTACTCCGTTGTTGCCTTTTTGCGTATGTAACATTGAAAGTACTTAGTTTTTGTACTTATACTCATTACCTGTACTGTATTGCCCTTTGAACATATGTAACCTCCAAAGTACTTACACTTTTATTACTCGTATGCAACTTACCTTTTCACGTATGTAGTTTCATTGCCGAACTGTAATTGAAGTTCATAAGTATCCGTAATGTACCTTTTAATTACATTTTATTTGGTAGTATGCTAATTACTAACCTTTTGCCATTAATATTAACATATGGCTGAATGACACTTATTTACCCTTCAATACTCACCCTTCCAGGACAGCAGGAAGCATTCTTTCTTCTTGGAAGACCATTAATTTCCAAGGTCAAACCTGATCGGTTTAACTGCTTCGTACTCTCTTATATTCATATACGGAATTGATTTCTATGTAAGAAATATTAATTAGTTATCTTTTGTAATTGTTTGGTAGGAATTATCATATTTCTATTTTTACATAAGTTCAGAATTATTTTGTTGCGTGTAATGACAACATTTAAGTACATAAGGTATGTATAAAGAATTAGTAATAAATTAATTTAATATTTAATTGTATTGCTTTGACGTGATACAGCACAGTAATTCTCTTTACTTGGATGGAAGAGAGGAAAAAAACGTGAATGAATTATTTAGGCGATTAGAAAACGAAAAAACAGGATGAAAAAACATTTTTTTTCTTTGGCTCAACTGAATAAGGTCGCCCAAGGTTTATGTTAATTTATGTTTTTGTTTCGTATTGTTTGAGAGGATAGTTATATTTTCGAAATGTCTGCAGAATGTAATTTATATGAATTTATGTCATTGTACCACCATAGTCGCTTAGTTATATTTATTAAGAAAACGATTATACAGGTACAATAGCAGGGACAGCTGATTGAGTTTCTGTAACAGGTAGCAAGGGTCTTATTTCTGTTTTTCACTCTCTCTTTTTCTTTCTTTCTTTTTTTCTCTCTCTCTTTCTCTCTATCTCTCTCTGTGTGTGTGTGCGTGTGTATGTGTGTGTGTGTGTGTTTGACCTTCAAACTACAGCGGAAGAAACAGATCGTTATATTTTTCTTTACCCGTTAGGAAATATATGTTATATATGAGGCTACGAAGTTTGGATTCTATGATTAACATATATTTCATTATTTAATTGTACATAAACGCACAAATAGTTAATAAGAAATATTATGAAGAATGAAAACACACTTATTTCTTACTGATTGTGTATTATTGTTTGACGTAAAGATGCGTACGTGTTTGTATTTTGAAAGTGAAATGACATATTTGAAGTTTTACGTTTAACGAATATACCGTCCAAGCTAAAGGATACAACTAAATAAAGTAAGGATTTATAAATTGGTGAAATGAAGAAAGTGAGAGGAAACGGGAGAATCGCGAGGAAACCTATGCACACAGTATTTGTTTACCACAAAGCTCACTTGGTGCGCTGGGATTGAAACAAATACCCCTGCACCAGAGGCGAACTGTACCACTGAGTATTGCAGCTGTTGTTTGTATTTGAGTTTACTTTCTTACGATTATATTTTTGGATAAATGAGAGGAATTAATAAAGTACACATTTAAAATTTGGTGGAACGAGAATGTAGGAGGACATGGGAGAACTATTGGCACAATATTTTGTACTAGAAATACACTCGGAATAAACGAAAGCGTTTCGTTTCAGAAGTGACTTAGTTTATGGACATTACTATTTACTGCTTACGAAGTTTTGGTACCAAACATTTTATAAGGAAAGAAACATATTGTAGGTAAATAATGTTGCAAGGGTAACATTGCACAGTTAGCGGATAAAATTCTGAATATGGAATTAGATTTTTATGTATTTGTAGACATAATACAGTAAGTTCAAGAAAATGGATCGAAAATAATAAGTTGTGTTATATTATTGAAGTTGAATTGAATTTCAGTTTAGCGTCCGTTTCAACAGCGAGGCTATATGAGACGTAGACCTACTGATTAACGTGGAATTTGAACCATATGAGCTCCCGCTAGGAATTGAACCCGGGTTCGCGTATGCTTACCGCTTAGCCACGGAAGAGCTCATTATTGAAGTTGATTGCTTGACTGAAGGATATTGCTTTTAACACTGAAAACCCACAATTATTTTCCACTGAGAGTTCAATAGCGACTATATGTGTAAAAATAGATTAGTAAAGGAGATATATGTAATGCACGTTAGGACAACTTTGGTATCATCTAATCAGTGTAGGTAGCGACATTAATAGTGTGTTTGTTTGTATTAGGATCAGCTTTATATACAAATTGAAACATTCAATTTACAATAAGGGATACCACTTGGAACACTATAGTTTAGTGAAATTGTTTTACAGCGTCAGGTAGAAGGCAAACAGCAGCACAATTGGCGACAATTATTAGCATGACTAAACTATGGGATATAGTGTGAATGAGAGACCGGGATGCCTTGTTTATGTAATAATAATAATAATAATAATTATAATAATAATAAGCATGGTTAATTTTTACACCTAGAAAATTATGCAATTAACATTTCATAACTGTTTTGAGGGTATGCATATGATATTCACAGACAGCCTGATACGATTTTAGTTGAGAAGTGTGCTTAAGTATTGAATGTATTAAACTATTTTCTTCGTGCTTTTGAATTAAGAATATAATATGTTAGATAAACTAGAAAATATTTCCACCCATTGCTATGCTATTGGATTGAAATACTGAATTTAATTATTTCAGGAAATTGTTGAGTTACTGTTTTTACTGGTTCTTTGAATGACTAAAATATAAGATCAAGGCTACATGAGAAGGGTGCTGTTGTTTAAAGTGGAATTTGAGCTATTACTGTGATTTATAACCGAGGAATGTAGTCCATTTAAAAACTAGGAAGAGGTGGACTTAATTCCAAGCAAATGGGAAGTGGTTTGTTTTAAGATAGCACTTGATAAAGCATATCCTTTAACTTTCCTACACACCGTCTACATGATGTAACTAGCTTTATTAAGAGTTAGGATGGGTTACATTTTAGATATAACGAAAGCTTTACGCAGTATGACGTATTTATAAATAATGTTTCATAAGTTTTTTGTAAGTTTGTGATTTCTGTGACAATTTGCATTAGGAAGTGTGCTACAATCTATTTTGTATTTATATAATTATTACTATAATTATATTTGCTATACTTCAAACAAAATCGAGACTTAGGCCTAATAAATGACTGCTTAATATTTTTAACAAAAAATATTGCATTCAAATTGTTTTGTTTGAAATATATTTGTGTTCTTATATTTGATATTGAGGAATCTCCGGCTGCAGTATGATCATAAGACTTTTAAGAAGGAAGTGAAGAATAGCAAGCGAAACGAAATTGGTCCCAACTGTGTGTAAAACAGCAGTTCACAACTTTTAATGCAAGCTGGCAACGAGTATGTAACTGACAGATTGTTAGAATCTTGTAGATGCTCGCTTGCTGATAACTTAGAGATCAGAAACCTTTTTAAAGTTACGCAAGTCTAGTGCAAGTGAAGCGCAAACTTATGCTATGTAGGATGTGACATACTCTGCAATGAAGCAGAAACGGAACTGGTGGGTCACATACCTAGAACAGATAGAAGATGGACGAGAAAAAGCATACATTGGATTTTCTAGAGATAAGAAATGATGTACATAGAAGACAATCAATACAAAATGTATAGATATAACCTGTCGTTTAGCAGAAACTGTACAAATGGAAAAAAATCAGCTGATGGAAACATGTAGAAGAAAATGACGGAGACCTTCGTTCAGCAGATGATTGATATCATTTGAATACATATGAAAGTTACACTTTTATATTTAAGCTGAACGTTACAATTTTTTTCTACAATAATAGGAAAATGATCTATCAGTTGGCAACACTGAAAAAACGTTAGAAGCACAGACGGTGGATGGTTTAAATTATTTATTTTTACTTCCTAATAGTTCTTTTTACTCTCACATACATTAATTGTATTTTTTATTTCTTTATTACAAACATGAACATGCAAAGCATTTTGTTTATACGGTTAGTTTTAATTATTTGATATTTGATGCTGTACTGATTGGTATATTATTGCAATTACTAGAAGATAGTTGAAAAGTTTTGTGTAGCTAGACGACTATGAAAACCTTAGAGTATTATGATGTGAGCATGTCTTAAGTTACAGGAGAAGGTTGAAACAGAATTATGAAAATTTGTAGAAGGAGAATGTGTAAGGAAATAAGAGATTCATGAATTTAGGGAGACAATTGAAATCATATTTACTTATTAAAGTAAAATATTTGATAAAGATTTTTAAAATTTTCTATAATTTTATTTGACCTATCCAGTTAAAAGTGCGCACGTTATTCACAAGTAATGTAGTTAGACACGTATTTGAAGACATTTAGTGGTATTTTGATACATTTTTAAAGATATGCCTGAATATTATTTTAACGTTATATAATTGTTTTGACTATATAGCTGAAAAGCAATCATACTGATATGTATTTTGGCTATATGTTTTGTTTCCCAAGGCCTTAATACGTAATATAAGCTATTCAGCATTTCATGAACTTATTTCGTCCATCCACTACTAAATTATATACATCAGTTGCACATTTAAATCAGTATTTTTTTTTTTTTTAACTTATGAACCAACTAGTTATTAGTGTGAAGAATACATTACATCATAATAAATTGAAAAATAATGTAAGTAATATTGTAATCGGACTTTTTCTAAAAAGTCAGGTAATTATTACTCTTCAATAATGTTGAGTTTAGAGCCAAAATATGCCAGTATCCTCCTCATTCATGTAACATTACGTCGTCTTAGCCAGTATCAGGAGCGGACGAAGGCAAAATTTTAACCCGGCCCAGATGTATTTTGCCCCCCTTCCACCTAGTCCTGGCCTATATTTTCTTACAGTGATAAAAGAAAATACGTTTGGAAAAATATTTTGGGGTGATCGGTTGAGTGCCCCCTGATATTGGCGCCCCGGGCAGTTGCCCGGTATGCCCGACTCTTGGTGCTTGGAATGGTTCTGTGTAGCCGCGGTGCGTGGCAATTGTGCTGTGCTTCATAATCATGTCAACACTTTTTGACTCGTTTTAATCCAGATCTTATAGGTCATAAAATTTGTCATTATTATTGAAAGTCTTTTGAGCAGGGAAATTATTTGAAATTCGTAAGCTCAGTACATGTAATATATGACTGATATCGTATTAATACAGGGAGATTAATTTCTTAATCATAAAGTGCTATAACCTCGACGAGTTGACAGTAATGCCAATAATTTGATACGTCAATGTAATGGGAACGAAGTGAGCAGGAATTTTTATTCTTACCATGTCCGGAAATGAAGACAGCGAAAACTTGAGGCTCCATTTATACAATTTTCTTCTTTTTTATTAAAAACCTGAGGCGCCCCCTAATATACAGAAATGGCCTGCGCCCGTAGACAGTGCCTACCCTACCTACCCTATTGCTACGCCACTGCCTGGGAGTCTTTTTCGCTCTTTACTTTGACCGTAGAACTTGGGGTTGGAGGAGGAGAGGAGTTATAATAAATAAATGAATCTTAATAACACTTTAACCAAACGACCAATCTTGATCAAATTTTCAAATAGATGAGGTTTGTGCCAGCGATGATTTTTATCATTTCACTTTGGCAGAGCAACATAGGTGCGGGGGCGGGAGAGATTTTCTAAAATCAATGTATATAAAAATAAAACTCACTATGTTCGTGAGTTATTTACTCTTGAACCACCCGATCGATCTCAATCAAATTTTCAATGTAGATGATGTTCGAACCGGGAAAGTTTTTTTTTTCTATCATTTCAATTTGACAGTAGATCTTAGGGATGGGGGAGGGGAGAGCAGGCGAAATATGTGAAAATGAATAAAACTTAATAACCCTTGAACCACCGGACCGATCTCGATCAAACTTTCAACATAGATAAGGTTCGGGCTGGGATGTTTTCCTCATTTCACTTTTACGGTGCAACATAAGGGAAGAAGAAGTGGAATATATGTAAATTTTTTTTTTTTTTTTTTTTTTTTTAAGTGACTGTCCTTGTAACTTCATCACGCTTAAACCACCGATCGATCCTAACCAAATTTTCGACATAGATGAGGTTTGGCGATGGGGTGTTTTTTGGGCTTGTTTTTCTTTTTTTTTTTAAAAAAAAAACATTTTTACTTTGACGGTAGAACGTAGGGGAAGGAGAGATTCTTATGTAAAAATAACCAAAACTTAACTCTTGAACCACCTAACCGATTTCGATCACATTTTCAACATACAGTGGATGACGTTCGGGTCTGGGATAACTTTTGTAATTTATTTCTGACGGTGCATTGTAGGGGAAGAGGGGAGATATATATGTTAAAATGAAAAAAAGCGACTGTATCTGTCTTCATCACTGTTGAACCACCCGACCGATCTCGATCAAATTTTCAACATAAATGAGATTTGGGTCAGAGAAAGTCATTTAGGTATGCACTTTGTCGATAGATCTTAGGGGAGGGACAGGAGTAAAAAAATAAAACGTAATAATAACGTTTAACCCAAAATATCAATCTCCATCAGATTTTTAACACAGATGAGACTGGGCCTTAGAGTTTTTTTTTTTTTTATCATTTCACTTTGACGGTAGAACTTAGGGCAGGGGTATATATATATATATATATATATATATATATATATATATATATATATATATATAATATGTATAAACAAAACTTAATAAATCTTGAAGCACCGGGCCGAACTTAATCAAATTTGCAACTTAGATGAATTTTAAACCTGAAATGGTTTATGTCATATCATTTTGACGGTGAACTTAAAGGTGGAGGGAGGAAGGCATTTAAACATGATCGAAAATGACCGATGCAAGTGACGTATCCTTAGTTTTTGGGGTCGCTGAAATGAACAATGACACTTCTGATGCCGTTTAAATCCTAATTCAGCCCTACAGCTTGAGGAAGAGGTAGGGGAGATACATAAAAAATGATCGAAATAACGAATATCAGTGTCGAATTTATAGTTGTCGAAGTCGCTGAGATGAACAATGACACTTCCGATGCTGCTGTGCCCCGCTACGTGGGAAGGGGATATATACAAGTAATCGAAAATGGCCGACATCAAAGTGAGCTTTAGTATTAGTATAAAGTGTATGACTAACGGAACATACTACTATTTTTTTTATTAATTTAACCCAGTGAAGCCGGTAATTGATGCTTATCTATATCTATCTATCTATCTATCTATCTATCTATATATAATTGATAGGCCTATATAGTTGATATGACTTTGTTTATACCCAAAGAAGTATATATTTCAGAACTGTTTCATCTCTATTGAGGAATAAAATGGCTGTTCAACAATGGTTTAGGTTATAATTTTATATTGTTCAATGTGTCATGTGATTGAACTTACAAAACGCATTATTACCAGTGAGTATGTGGGCATTATAAGCAACCACGTTGTTTCCGACAGGTAACAGTGTCACCGTAACACTTTAGAAAAAGTCATAATGAGCCAAATCACACTGCCGAAACCTTTGTGGTTTGATTTCAAACACATGATGAATTGCATATTCACTGACTCGCCCAATCTTTACATAGATCCCGGAGCAAAGGTTCCCTGTGGTTTTATGGTTAGTGAACGCACCAATGGATCGAGATACTTGGGTTCGATTCCTAATGGGAGCTTGTATGATTCAAATTCCACGTTAATCTATAGAATCACATCTCAAATAGCCTTGCTGATGAAAGAAATGTTCAACTTGAATCTAACCAACCAAAATCCTTAACATATAGCCTATCCTCTTTCATATTGTTGTCGGAACTGAGTGCTCCACTGATAAGTAGTGGTACAGTATTACTCTGCAAACATTTCTCAGCTTGTATACCTCCAAGGGCACGGTGGCTCAGTGGTATAGCGCTTACCTCTGTTGTGTGATGTTCCTGGTTCGATCCCTGAACAAATATGTTTGTGGTGGACAACATTTTGTCCTTGGATTTCTTCAGGATACTTCCGTTTTCTTCCACATTACCATTCCACTTTATCATTCACTTGCATCAATCATGCATCTCCCTTAGCCTAAAGGGCATAATCGTAGGACGTTAAACCGAAAGGTTTGCATGCAAAAATCAGATTTTATTTTCAGCTTATGGTGGGTGGACGTCATGTTAATAAGGCAAATTGTATTTTCTTGATATTTCTATTATTTCGATCACCATATGTATATAGTATGTTGAGAACTTTCCTGAGAAGAACCTCTAAGCTGACAGGCTTTTAGTGCACTCGTATTCGTTTGCAAGATAAAACAACCGTTCAAAATGTTTTGCCTGAATTTCAAACTTCAAATTACGTTTAGGTTTTACGTACTGTCATTTGTCGTAAATTGCTAGCTCGTAACCTATTATATGTATTAATTTCGCTTGTAATTATATATATATATATATATATATATATATATATATAATTGAACCAGTTAGCATTAAAGTCTGCGGGAAAATATACACATTTTATTTACTAATAGACCAGCAAATGTTTTGCTAAGAATTCTGATTGAAATGAAAAGGGAAAGCTGAATCTGAAGAAATAAAATTGCCTCTAAGCTTCTTATCTGAGGTGCTCTTACAATATTATTGTGAACTGCCTCTTAATGTCTCCGCTATCACTCTTGGCTTCTGAGGTTTAATAGCTTTCATTGAGTTAGAACTAAGTGACTCGATTGATTTCTTTGAATTTAGTACAAGGACTCATGGTGGGCCATTCTTCTCTCAAACGTAGTACCAAAGGCGTCTGATTTTAAATTAAAACGTTTGAAACTCATAAATTTCAATGAAAAAAGGAGAGTAAATCTGTGGATCTCTACCTATAGACATTGAACACAATGCATTTAATGTTCTCATCCTTGATGGGGGAAACATTTTTTTTAATGTATGTATATATATTTATGAGTATATTTTTGAAAGGAAATGGATGAAAATGGAGAAAGAAATGTGGAGAAACATATCAGAGGGAAAAAGAGTAAGAAAGGGCGACTAAACAAGAAGTAGAAAAGGGATTGAAATTGGTTTCTCGTCTTTTACTACGCATAAGTCAATTGCAACAGCCTGAGGTGGATAAATGATCCACTGCAAGGGTATGAGAAAACGAAATCGATATTTTCTTTCCTGTGTGCCTCCTGTCGCTGTTACCGATAACAAAGGAGCTAGTTCTCTCGTTCCTATGAGGTAATCAGCCGACAACGTAAACGTATTTAGGAGAAAATTCTACCTTCCTATTCATCTCTATAGTTACATTTTTTTTTGGTCGAAGAGAAGTGTACGCAAAATATGGAAATATACTACAGATCAAAGAAAAAAATAACGTTACTCTATTGTTATAATGCATACAATATGTCTATTGTTGGCAGGAAATGAGCGGAAGAATGCAACTGCCGATCCAGGGTCTCGCTGTGTATAAAAAATTCTGAAATTGTATTATAAACAAGACGTATCGAAGATAATGATTATGTGTTGTAAGGTATATATATATATATATATATATATATTCTATGAATCTGTAGGATTCTGAAGAGAATTCTGTTGACAAGACTAAGAATAAAAGCAAGATTTCAAGTATGGATAAAGCTTCCTGATATATATACCTAGATATATATATATATATACCTAGATAATGGTAAGTACAAATGTTGCAATTACTTGAACCATACTGTTCCAGATAGTTTAATATAATAAGGAATATTCTAGAGAAAATTCACGAAAAATGTATGAGTATTCGTCCTGCGGCGAGATGGGGAATGAAGGGGAGTTGCAAGCTGTAACGAACGCAGATTTGCAAATAGAATTGTCACTTACATCAGTGTGTTGGTAAAAGCTGCACTGAGGAAAAACTGTATGGTGTACGTAAAAAAATGTAGCTTATATGCGTAATTCCTGTAGATTTTGGACTTAACCTACAACCCTATGGAACATCCTGCAGCTAACGTAAAACTGAAAACCAATTATTTATACGCACTTTCCCCACAAGTGTTCCGAATAAAGTCATTTCTATACGAAAGAAATAACTGTATATAGGCGGCCAGGACTTCACATACAGATGAACATATACATATAGCATATCGGACGTATGTAACATATGTATACGTATGCAATATGCGCAAGACTGTAAGATGTCAAATATCCTGCAGCGATATGATGTAATATCTAACCGGGAAAAGAGCAGTACATATGTATCATATAAATAACGTATGTTCCGAACAGATTTCCGTAGTAAACATAAGAATTCCATATATTTGTGCAATATACCACTGTCCGGATAACATATTTCTCTGAGTTTATTCGCTGGGAAATATGCTCGACCTTATTTGTGAGAAGTATTTAAAAACATCCGTACGATTGGTATAATTTCATAGAAAAAATGCGGTGTCAACCAAATAGGATGATCCACGCAACCAAGAAGAAGTAATCGCGCAAGCATTCATTGAATACAATAATAGGATATATCGCGCATGTTCGGTAAGTGACATGTTCGTGAACATCATACTAACAACAGTAACGAGGAAAGTGTCATAACTACACAGTTGTTTGCACCAGACACGTAGCAAGGAGTGGCGAGGGGTCTTAGCCCTCTACAACCAACCTTACCCCCATGAAGCTTTCAGTTGTTTGTTGTAATGCATCCAATATGCATTAGGGGAAATTTAATTCAGTTCCCGCCCCAAAAATATATCGGGACCCATTGTCTTAGTGCTTTGACTACGGCTTCTGAGGTAAATGTTTGTTTAAATGCTGTTTTATGCGTTGAGTAAATGTCTATTTTAAGGTAGTTTCTTGTTTTGGTTGCACAGTTTATAACGGTTTTCATACTACTCGTACTAACAAGGAACATCACCCAATTGTCCGGCTCCGATTTCAATGATTTTTTTTTTCTGTTAGAGTACATGTACTCATTACTCGCGATGACAGAAATTTTTGTCATGGTGCATGTTTTCTATTTTTTATGTAACTTTTAAGAATTGTGATATGGTTAATAGAGATTACTGCAGAAGTCCCATACTAGGGGAGAGGAAGGGAATGGCGATCAGTTGGGAATGGCGATCAGCCCAGTTTGCCCTCTTGCGTCACCCGAGGAGAAGTCAAACTAACGCTGCCATCTGCCTCTTGTAGCAAGGTTTCTTGTGTATTGTCGAGGAAGTTGTCAGAGAAGACTGAAGTCTACACTATGCTGAAACTTCTTTTTGTTGATTTTCTTATAAGGATCTGCATATTTCAACTCACGATACGTACAATTTTAAGTTGTAAGATCTTGAAGTTACCAAGATTCATAAAAAAAAGTTATATTTACGTATAATGCAGGACACAGTTATATTTCAAATAAACTACGTTTTACAGTATAACCAGCTCAATTTTCAAACTGGCGCAATGTTGGGAATGCCGATCAACGTGATCGCTTTACCATCATGGTGATCGCCATTCCTAATAAACATTTGGAATACTTCTCCAGCCAAAAATTATAAAAAAAGGCTAGACCTAAGATAGGTAATACGCCTACCTGAGTCAAACACTGAAACTTTGGTATCGGTGTAACCTTTGTGGATCGTGGGTGCATGCTGACTGTACTCTTGTGGACTCTCCACATGAATATATCTGTGACGTGTCTTTGAAAAAAAACGTCAATAAAACATTCAGTTGACGTTTCTCAGTCTCTGGAGGGCGCAGTGTAGAGAAAAAGAACTTGAACTGCCTATGAAAATGTGTGTGTTTATTAAGCTTGTACTGTGATCGCCATTACCAACATGTGATGGAATGGCGACCAAAGTAGCAATTTGAGTTTTTTCCATCGTGTTCCCGAACTGAAAGAATGATCCTCTTTTTATTTTACACACTGATTGTAGAAGGATTGGAGTACATATTTACAAATTTGTTTCAGTATATTTTGCAAATTAAACTACGTAATAACCCATTTTTCTTAGGTGATCGCCATTGCCCATCTCTCCCCTATCCTTTGTAAACGGAGTGTCAATGAAAGAACAACCATATAGATACATATAAGGCTTAGGGGAAGTCGTATGATACGTATGACCTTCACGGCAGCCATCTTGAAATCCGCCATTTTGAATTAAAGTCAAGTTTTTTTGTAAATGGGAACAGGGTAATATGATACATAATTTCGGGCTAGAATTTAATCAGGAAGACAATGGTGAAGTAATTTTTAGGATACGCCAATTTGGGGAAAAGTTACAGGCATATTAATTGCTTATACTTACTGTGTGCTTAAGTCCCTAACCTCCGCTTCTAACCCGCGTATTAATGATAATAAGTGGATAAAAGGTTCGGTAATACATATTATGCCTAGGAGGAAGTGATACGGTATTGGTATTCTTGACGGCATCCATCTTGAAATCCGCCATTTTGAATTAAAGTGAAGTTTTGAAAAATGAACACCATAGTATGTGACACATTATTGTAATAGCAAATTTTCCCAAAGAGCCAATTGTGTGCTTATTTTTGTTCTATAGTTAACCAATATGAATTTAAGACTTCTTTTAATGTGCACCAAACCTCCACTATACAATCTTTTTAATTTGGCAACATTCCTAAATTTCACCGCATGTTTTAAGATTCAAACTGGCAGTTTGCAATTGTTGTCATGGCTCATGTTCTCTAAATTTATTACATTTTTATAAAAGTTGCGATTTGTCAGTTCGTGAATAGTGTTGGGATAACCATCCAGCAACTTTTTTCTAAATTTCGAAGACTTGCAGTTTAATTATTTATTTTAACCCAGAGTACATGAGGAACCTATGGACCTATGTGACGTAAAGAAATACAAATTAAATTATAACAGATTGGTGTTATACGAACACAAAATTATCATGAAATGTAGCCTACATGTTGCGTAAACGACAAACAGTATTTTTTTTTAAAAATAAATACAACTTTAAAGGAACAGCAGCTATGGTAGAAAATATCAAAGAGTCACAATATGACTGTTTCCAACACGCTGTTTGTACCATGAACAAAATATGAAAACATGTAACTTGATTATAAAGAGGTGTAACTTAATCGAGTTTCCGATCAATACTGATTATAAATCTTACAAACATGAATCATCGACAACAATCGCTAGAAAACGAATGACTGTTTTGTCTGACTAGCTAAAATATTGCCACATAAAATAAATAAATAAATATACAATAAACAAATAAATATAAAACAAAACAAAAGGCCATTGATTTACACCACAATCGTATTTCATTTTCATTTCTGAAGTGAACTTTCATTTGATTCCTCGTCTCGTCTACTATATCAATTACAAGTTACGTCTTCGGTATTACCTGAATGCAAAGTTGAAGTTGTTTCGTTGTGCGATGATTCATGTCAGTAAACGAGGTTTTTGAAGTGTAGGTATAGGAAATAAATAATTATATTGCCTAGGAAATTAATAATTACATGGCAAGTCTTCAAAATTTAGAAAGATTGCTGGATGCTTATCCCAATACTATTCATGAACTGACAAATCGCAACTCTTAAATAAATGTAATGAATTTAGAAAACATGCCCCATGACAACAATTGTAAAGTGCCAGTTGGAATCTTAAAACATGCGGTGAAAATTAGGAGTGTTGCTAATTCGAAAGATCGAATAATGGACGTTTGGCGTACATTCGAAGAGTTTTAAATTCATACTGGTTAACTATAGAACAAAAATAAGCATACAATTGGCTTTTGGGGAAAATTTACTATAAAATGAGGTGTCACATGCTGTGGTTTTCATTTTCCAAACTTCACTTTAATTCAACACGGCGGGTTTCAAGATGGCTGCCGTCAAGGATATCCTTATCGTATCACTTCCCTCTAGGCTTAATATGTACTACCGAAATCTTTATCCACTTATTATCATTAATACGCGGGTTGGAAGCGGAGGTTAGGGACTTAAGCACATAGTAAGTATAAACAATTAATATGCATGTAACTTTTCTCCAAATGGGCGTATCTTAAAACTAACTTCACCATTGTCTTCCCGATTAAATTCTAGCCCAAAATTATGTATCATATTACCCTATTCCTATTTTTTTTAAAAAAAAACTTGACCTTAATTCAAAATGGCGGATTTCAATATGGCTGCGGTCAAGGTCATACCTACCACACGACTTCCCCCTAGGCCTTATACGTATCTACATGGTTGTTCTTTCATTAACAGTCCGTTTATAAAGGGTAGTAAGGGACTTCTGCAGCAATCTCTATTAACCACATCATAACCTTTTAAAAATTATATTTAAAAAAATAGAAAACAAGCAGCATGGCAAAAATTTCTGTCATCACAAGTAATGAATACATGTCCTCTATCAGCAAAATGAAATCGGAGCCGGACAATTGGGTGATGTCCCTTGTAAGCAACGCATCGTACAGTAGCATACTCGGGAAATGCCCGCCGTCGGTCGCATCATGTTTCTAAAACATTTTTTTTTTATTTCCTCCATCATACCTGGTTATTTCTGTAGTACCATTGGCATGCGTGATCTCGCCTATCTATGCGTTATTGCACGCTGCATTACTCTTAATAATATTACTTTAACTGTAGCTAGTTTATGCAAGTTTGTTGAATTGTGAGCGAACTATATTTACTTTACCTTATTAGCATCTTGCCATTTTTAGCAAAGTAACGGTGATATTCACAACTATAGAAAATTTACTTTAAAAAGAGGTGCACAGTTTATTAAGATAGGTTCAGGCATCTTTACTACAATAATTTACGTTCAATTAACATTTTTAATAAAATTAAAAATATAAGAATATAATATCATGATATTTTGCATTTTAAGGTTTTCGAAATTATTATAGAAAATATACTGTATGTAGGCACTTCATTTTATTTATACAATTAAATATTTAGGTACAACACAAGAGTATCTGAGGCTGACATCACTGTACGCAATAAGTAATGAATACAAAATAAGGTAAAATTAACATCAAATATACATAAAACAAACCAGTATAACACACCTACATGATTTTCCTTAACTGACTTCGTAAGTCTCTCATTGAAAGTGGTATTATATTAGATAGTTGAAAAGGATATATCATCTTGCGCGTGGTATAGCGTTAGTGTTCTAAGTCTCAAGGTATATATATCGCAACGGGTTCTGCCAAACATTGCTTGGGGTTAATGACTCAAGCTAGTAGATGTGCAAAGAAGTACTGGAGAAAATGAAATGAAATATTTGAGTTGCACGTCCCACAGTTATGCCGGTTAGGCTAAAGGACACGGTGATGATGATAAATGATTGAAATGGTGGAATGAAGAAAGTGGGAGGAAACGGGAGAACCCCGAGAAAACCCACGCACACGGTGTTCATTCACCACCAAGTTCACTTGGCGGGACCAGGGTTTGAACTCGGGACTCCAAAGAAGTACTGGATTTCTTATGATCAGACGTAAGTTATGGGTCCGTGAAGGTTGTGCACTTTACGCAAAATTTTGCTATATTTTACAATTTTGTTTCAATAAGGGCGAAAATGTTGCGCAGTCACATGAAGAAATTTGTGTTGTTAATGAACAAAATACGTTACTCAAAGTTTCAACACAAAAAAAAAAAAATAATAAAAGAAAGAAAGAAAGAAAAGAAAAAAATAAGAAAAAGAAAAAGGTTCAGTCACTTTTTCTTGCTGGAAACTCCATGTCCAAGATTCTTCTCCCAGTGGGCAAAAAACGCAAGAAAAGTAAATAATATTATGATAAAATTCGAGCCAGATTGGCATGGATGGAAGCAATCAAGGCATTGACAATTACCTAAACACCCATCACCAAACAACGTTAAAACATTTGGAGAAAGCTGAACAGCCCCCTCCCCAAAAAAGGAAAGGAAGCATAAACAAAAATCGATGCTAGGGGTTTCATATGATCTAACTAAAAAAAAAAATACCCGGTCAAATTTATATCTGCGAATCGCTTTTGGAATATAACGAACTCTAGTCACTTCCGAAGCGGTTGGTCATGAGTGATGAAAAGTGCATAATCTATGACAACAAGATATGAATAAAGATCGTGGTCGAAATGTGAGAAACTCCACAGTCTGTGTCGAAGTCCATACCGATGTCCAAGAAGGATACGCTACACGTTTGGTGCGATTGGAAGGTCATCGTTCATCATGAGGTGCTGCTCAAGGACAGAACGATAGACTCGGACCAGCACTCGTCAGTTAGCATGGACAATTCAAAATACACAGTTGAAACTGGTCAACATGAAGGATAGTCGTATACCATGCTTACAACGTCTGACTGCATCCAACTTCATCAGCCCATCAGAAACTGAGAAAATTTGGCTGGTGCTTGTAATGCATCCACAGTATATTTTGGACCTGGCACAGTCAGGTTATTATTTGTCTTCGTCTGTGCAGTATGCTGTGAATGTTGTTAAATTAATTTCAAACGAAGCCTGTGAAAGCCACGTGTCACAGTTTTTGAAGAATAAATTACAATATATATATATATATATATATATATATATATATATATATATATATATATATATATATATATATATATATACTTTTCGAGAATAATTGCAGAAAGTCATCGAATAAAATAGTTAATGTGCGATTTCGTAACACAATTTCCGAATAACAATTAACGCATTCTCAATTTTGACCTTCAACTGCTCATTCATTACTTTCGCGACAACTTTTTATTGTGTGGCAGTCTTGAAACAGTAAGTAATTGTTTACATGTTTTCTTTTTTTAAGTAGCGTACTAAATGTATGAATCTGAAGTATAGTTATAACCGCAAACTATTAATAGAAACAGAGTTGGTGTTTATCTATTTAAATATTTTATATACGAACGATGCATTAAACGTCAGTGTCACAGACAGAAAATCCAAACATAAAATAGTATGCAAATGATTTTTTTTTCTTAAGTTTAATGTCATGTGATTATGCACTGAAGCTATGAGAGACGATGATGATGATGATGATATTGATAAATACAATAGTGGAATCAAACAAGTCAAGACAAACGGGAGAATTATGAGAAAGTCCTCAAACGAGGTGTTTATCCAGCTCAAAGCCCACTAGATGTGAGATGGGATGAACTAGAACGCACATAGCACAATTGAACTATCTATCACTTAGCTACTGCGATCCCATAAATGTATAATGGAATATGAAATATAAATACTATATATAACTAAGCCACCACGACCTCCACAAATGTAATTGAATACGAGTGGTGCATACGATCTACCACTGGGTGCGAGCAGTCAAGGGTTCGATGCCTGGTTGGGCACTCGGTCGAAAAAGTGTAGAAGGCCATCCTGAATGAAGTTTCCCTGGGTTTTCCTCATTCACACCAGGCAAATGCCGGGGTAATACCTACCTTATGGGTTCCACACCGCTTCCTTCCTTCCCTCCCTTTCCCCGGATAATGTGTTCGCCGAGGGACGGCATCAAGCATACGTGACGGGATAAATGGTCATACATGCCGAAAGCCCAGAAATCTAAATCCCAAATCCTAGCGATCTACGACTGAGGAACCGCGACCTCCATAAATACGAGTATAATTGAATGTGTGTGGTAAATACACATATATTACTCTTACTGTTTTCGAACTAAGGCTAACAACATACACTATTTCTAATTATTTCATTATTATAAAACTATTAGGTAAAATACTAAATAGTTAAATAGCGTTGTGTTCACTATTTGCCTAGTATGACGACAATAACGAACAAATATTAACTTTCGTAGTGTTTAACATTACTTCCAATACTCCAGTAGCATGGATATTGAATGCATTTTAAATTTGTTTTAATTTACCAATCTTGACATCCTCCTCAGGATTTTATTGTTTCAGTTTGTGAACTACCAACATGATGCCTTAGACAGAGCATATAATTCATTTCTTTGTTTGATTTTGCAATAATATTCCTCATAAATAAAGTAAGCAGAATGCACAGTAGGTTTTACAATCAGATACTGTATTCATTACAGAAAGATCAAAATGATTTTTTAATTGAATAATAGATTTGATACCATGCTCATTTTTTTCAACATATCCAAAAACACAATCTTACGTTGGATATATATATTTGTAACTGTGAATGCCACGGCAGTTCTGCAAAAAGTGGGGTTCGCCTGTATTTCCTCCAAGTGAATGCAGAAGTTTTAATATTAACTATTACTGCTTAAGTTCAATGTTTGGGACTTGCTATCCTAGTAATTTCAATTTATTCATGTTATGTCCTTAATTTATCTACGTTATTCATATTGCAAAATATATATTTCTAACTGAGGAGTGTACATTTTTCAATGATATTAGTATAATGCAACTAATACAAATCAGTACCTAGACATTATTGTCATAGGATCTAGTACAAACTCCAAAGAGATGAACATATTACGACATGATCTCGAACTAAATCAACATTGTAATCTCAGAGAGACGCCACAATTTTCGTGACCTGCTTACATTTATGTTGAATGATTCATTCACGTGTCCCGGCGCAGTGAAATTGAAAGCTCTGAGAATTTCCGTTGTTATATGTATATGTCACTTTCTGTTTTATGTGTTGCTTGTTTATTTCTGTCAACTATCAGATGGTTAGTGCACTATTCTCGTCGAGAGCACCACATATGGAAATAGATTGAAGTTGTGATGAATATTCTCATTTCCTCGAAACTGTTATATAGTGTGCTAAACTGACAACCTATTTTAGTGACCTGTATGCTTAATCGACAACCTGTTTGAAGAATTACGACATTGAATAATGAAAATATTCGTATTTGAATAGCAGGTTTTGGTTCACAGAATGGAATAGTTAGCTACTTCTCTCATACATATCAATTATCTGAAATAGTATGTGTAATATACAGCTCTAATATCTAACCATGTAAAATTTATTATAAAGATAATATTGTATGATATGTTATAAACGAAAGTGAAACTATTATGTGCTCATAGAAGTTCAAACTATAGGAAGTTTTCTAGAATTCTAATAAAAAGAATATAATGTTGAAAATGAAATCATAGTTAAAATCTTATACTTATATTTGAACTTACAAGGAAACATCGAACTGAATTCATATGGAAGTCCTTTAAGCGAATACTTCGATTAACTTTTGTCTGATTTTCCTCACATAAAAGGAAATGATGGTATATTTATCTCTTTCGCTCTCCCTGTCTCATATATATATATAATGTCTCACAATTATGTTTCATTTTGGCTAAATGCAATGATAAATGAATGATGATAACGAAAAGAATGGTAAAAGAACAACACATAACACCCATCCTTTAAGCAGGTTTCGACTAGGGATGGCCAGACGGATCCGGATCTCGGATATCCGGATCCTATAAGATCCGGATCCATTAAGATCCGGATCTCGGATCCGGATCCGAAATTTTGGATCTTGGATCCGGATCCGGAATTTTGGATCTTGGATACGGATCCGAAGTTTTGGATCTTGGATCCGGATCCGGAATTTCGGATCTTGGATCCGGATCTGAAGTTTAGATCTTGGATCCGGATCCGGAATTTCGCTAAAATCATGGATGTCTTGGAATTTTCGTCATTATTTCTATTTTTTTTTTATTACGAGCAAAATAAATATCATAAGCGGTATTTTACAGAATACATATAGACGCAGATCAGTCAGTTGATTGCTTAAAGTTTATAGATAAGCTATTACATTTCTAAGACACTGGCGGCCTTAGGTCAAAATCCATGGCTTTCCTATAAAATCTTAAATATCTGTATATAAAAAGGGCAAAGTCCTGAGTGAGTGAGTGACAGATTACCGTACAGGCCAAATCGCTTAAGCTATAAACTTGAAATTTGGACAGTTTATAGGCTTTGTGACGTAGGATACTACTAAGGAAGGACTTTGGGGAATTCTACGAGGAAGGGGGAAAATGGGGTGAAAAATACTGATGATTCTTGACGTTAGATACTTCAAATTTGGTATTTGGGTTTCTCATTGAAAATAATTTGATGCTTTTTAAGTGTTTTTTGATATTTAAATTAGAAGGAGCAGGGAAGATGTAGAAAGTAAAGGGAAGAGGTGATAATTGCAATTATTGTGATTAGTATAATAATATGCCTATATCTCGAAACTTAAAGGGTTAGAAACATGGAATTTGGTATTTGGACTTCTCACTTAAAATAATTAGATACGTATTTCAACGTTTTTTTGATATGTGGCCCAGAAGGGAAGAAAAAGGTCGAGAAGAAAATTAAGTGGGGATTACAATTATCGTATTAATATGTTCAATCCTTTGAGGTTAGAGACTTGAAATTTGGTATTTGCATTTCTCATTGAAAATAATTTGACATGTGTTTCAGTGTTTTTTGACGTTTTAGTAAAAAGTAAAAGAAAAGAGATGGAAAGGAAAGAGGGTGGGGATTGTAATTATTACAATAACATGTCGATATCTAGGAACCTCTGAAGGTTAGGAGCATAGAATTTGGTATTTGGACTTTTCATTTGAAATAATCAGGTATGTACTTCAGCGTTTTTTGATGTATGTCTTAGAAGGGAAGAAAATTGGCAGGGAGAGAAGACTTTTATATCTCGGAATCCTGGAATGTTAGAGAAATGAAACTTGTTATTTGAACAAAAATTCGTTATGAAATGAAATACTTGAGTTTTACGTCCCACGCTTATCCGGTTAGGCTAAAGGAGACGGTGATTATAAGAAATAAATGAAATGGAGGAATGAAGAAAGTGGGAGGAAACGGGAAAACCCACGAGCACAGTGTTTGTCCACCAAAAAGTCCACACGGCACGAGCTGGGATCGAACCAGGGACCCTAAGCACCAGAGGTGAACGCTCTACCACTGAGCCACCGTGCCCCGTTAAAAATTCGTTATGTTTGCAGGCGTATGATGTGCGAGGCCGTAGACCGAGCAAATGTGTGGGCTGGGGGGAAATCCCCCATGTACTCGCACTGAAATTCGGTATAGTCGAGAGTTTTACTCAATCAAATTTGGAGTAATTGTGACATATTAAGGCACGAAAACCAAATATCAACAGAATGAAGAGAACGCAAGGCTGTCACACGATCAGATACCCAAAGTGTCTTAAAATCTTATTTTAAGCATAGGAATGAAAATCACTTTGTCCATAATTCGAAAATTTTGCTTATTCGGAACACCCGAATTTTCTGACAATCCAAGATCCGGTTTTTCGGTTCCAGATCCAAGATCCGAAATTTCGGATCCGGATCCAAGATCCGAAATTTCGGATCCGGGGATCCAAGATCTGTTTTTTTTCGGATCCGGATTTCAGATCCGGGTCCAAGATCCGGATTTTCGGATCCGGATCCAGTGTCCGG
Source organism: Thermobia domestica (assembly GCF_964235325.1). Taxonomy (NCBI): domain Eukaryota; kingdom Metazoa; phylum Arthropoda; class Insecta; order Zygentoma; family Lepismatidae; genus Thermobia; species Thermobia domestica. The sequence goes on along the minus strand of NC_137459.1, from coordinate 269,670,838 downwards.
ATATCCGGATCTAAAAATATCCGGATCTGGCCATCCCTAGTTTCGACCATTTTGCACATTCCTACAGGCTAGTTTGTACGGTACACTGAATAACACTCTGGCACATATGTTTTTATTGTTAATATTTTTTTGGCAAGCTTATATTACACAATTAGTCATATCAACAATAGTGTGTGATTTCCCCGAAAATGTTTGTCATTAACAACACCCCAAAAATAATTTAAAAATCCATTGGGGAGAGGTATGGTGACCGTGCTCGCCATTCAACTGTAAGTATTCGACTTATCCAACGATTGGATACTTGGTTGTCAAGAAACTCGCACACTGTCACAACATAGTGGGAAGAAGCTCAATTTTGCTGTAAAGAGAAGTCGTTGTTGTTATGCTCTAGCCGTAATTGAGGAATAACAGTATTGCGTGGCATGCTCAGACACAGGGCGTACGTAACTGTTTCATTACAAATGATAGACCCAGTAAACATTCTACATGGAATACACTCACAAATAATAACTCTAGGTTGATTCAATTTATTTTAAGTGTTAAGCGTTACTGAAAATTTATACAGTTATACCTAGTAATACTGCGTAAAATTTATAAATAACTTCATCTGACCAACGCACTTTTCGAATGATGCAATCACGTTGTCTTTCTGAGTTTTACATTATCTCGCAGAATTGTAATAGGTGAAATGGACCATTCTCTATTAATCCATAACAAAATCTCGGCTTATACATTTTCAAACCTAGAAGTTGCATCAAAGGCCCCAAAGGTCTACGGAAAACATCTAACTCATGATAGTTTATCCTCTTTGATTTTGAGGGCTTCGGAAAAATGCCTATGCAACTAACATTTCATTGTCCAGATGGTAACATTGAAGGTCGACAGCTCTTTGGTGTATTACAGATGGAGCCAATTTCATCAAATTTATTGCCTAATATGTAAATTTTTATTCTAATTATCCAAAGTGTATCAAATTCTGTAGTCAATTTCCGACTAACATATATATATATATATAATATACAGGGTGTAACAAAAAGGTACGGCAAAATTTCAGGGGTTGATTTCTTAGATTTCTTACGGGTAGACAAGCAAAACAGTTCATATGACCATATGTCTTGAAATGCATCGTTACAGAGTTGCGACCATTGAGCTGCCTGACGGTGCAAAATAGTCGCATTCTAGTCTATCCTTAATGTGACTCAATAAATCAGCCTCTAATTAAGGTAGAAAGATAATTTTAATTGTGTTCCTGGAGGACGACGCTTTCCACCGATATGCACTTTATGTATGTGGGCTTACCACGGCGGACGGAGGAGGATAATAACGTTTTATTTTTTTGCATAAGTATTTTGGGGATTGCATTCCTTGCCCCTTCGGTACACTCACAGAATACATATCGGCGTAAAGCCTCATCAAATTATATTCCTAGCTTAATTAGGGGCTGAGTTATTGAGTCACATTAAGGATAGACCAGAATGTGACTATTTTACACCGTCAGGCAGCTCAATGGCCGTAACTCTGTAACGATGCTTTTCCTGATATATGGTCATACGAACTTTTTTTTGATTGTCCACCCGTAAGGAATCAACCCCTGAAATTTTGCCGTACCTTTTTGTTACACCCTGCATTTATCTATCTATCTATCTATCTACCTAATATATATATATATAATAGGGTTATTCGAAACAACACCGGCAACGTTTGGGAGGTGATTCCTGACATCAGGATACATTTTTTTTTAAGTATAGACCAACCTGGGTGAACAAATGCTTCATTTCGGAGTTATTAACTGCCGAAAACATGAAAACATTGAACTTTAAAGGTCCATACATCCAAAACTATGCAACCTACCGCAGTCGAGTCAATACTTCACTTAGGAACTAGTATATGCCCTATCCAAATATCAAAGTTTCAAAATCATGTGGCTTCCGCAGCAATTTTTATGGAGATAGTTCGTGAGTACTATAAATTATATGCCCGTGGTCAAACTTCTTCCATAAAAAAAAATATATATATTGTGTGAGTACCTTACTATTCTGAAACATGTTTTCTTTCTTTTTTCTTTTCAAATAGCGCACATATTAGTTCCTAAGTGAAGTCTTGACCCGACTACGGTAGGTCCCATAGTTTTGGAGCTATGGACCTTTAAATTAATTTTGTTTTCATATTTTCAGCAGCCCATAACTCCGAAAGGAAGCATTTGTAAACCCAGGTTGATCTATAATTTTAGTCCTATCTTGATGTCAGGAATCATGTACCAAACGTTGTCGGTGTTGTTTTGAAACATATGTCTCAAGTTTTCTACACTGATACTAATTGATGGTGTGAGAAGGCGGAGTTTTTATTGGTCTGAAGCGGCAATATATCTGTTGTCGCATAGCTTGATTGACTTTTTTTTTAATAACTCTCGTATTATGGTTGACCTACAAGCAATGCTGCTGTCTGAAAGTAGACGACATATGCCATTTAAGAAAAATAAATAAATAAAGTAGTAGTCACTCACGAACATTTTAATATTCGTAGTGTGGCAGTTTCTTTCATTTTTTCATGCATTTTAAGAAATAACATGTTTTGTTTCGTTTGCATTATGTTTGGAGCAAGAAACTCAGGTTGGTGTTTCTGATTTGGGTAATTTTATAAATAAGCTATAAAACACGAGTCATGGAATTCGGTATCACCATTTCACGCTACATTGCTGGTATATATAAATATATAAGATTATTTTTATTGTTTTGACTTTTAATCGTATTCCAAAGAGCTATGGGTACTGCAGTATGGCTCCAACCATTCTAGTCCTCCTAGACTAGACCCAAGAGCCGAAACAGTAACCGAAATCCATCGGCGTCAGATCCGGTATTCGTTTCTTAGTGTCAGAAAATGACATTACTTATGATGACCCAATAGTTATTTAGCGTTTCTCTTATAAATTATTTGCGAATTTAAAGAATATTGTTTCTTTTATGCTATTATGAATGTGGTTCACCTAAAACTTTCGCAAATAATTCAGAAATGGAAGATGCAACCGATGCCCTGTTTTCATAAACAGCGCGTGCATAAAAGGGTTCATACTTGTAAGCCTATAAAGTCATAGTAGAATGGAGATTTTGTAAACACAATGTAGCGTCTGCATATAATGCAATGATATCTCATGTACAGGCTATTGTAAATGTTGACGATATCGACGATGAGGGAAAGAATCGTTGAAACAAACCGTAGTGAGTCATGCACTTAGACTGGACAGCTAATTTACAGGAAGTACATGTTCCTTCTAGTATCCAGGGAAATATCTTCTCACATCGGAGGAACACAGTTTCTTAGTAAGTTGGCATGCTTCCGGAAATCTACCATAGTACGTCCTCAATTGAAAATGGCTCTAGAGTGTGTTGGCCGACTACTTAATACTACTCACTTATAATCGACAGGCATTGTTTTCACTTGGCACAATCTGCGGGGAAATGTAGACAGACCAATAATCCATTTTCCCAGGTTCACCTGTCCATGGATATTCAATGTTGGTTCATCAGAAAAGCAATGCAAAACAAAATAGTTACACACTGGACTAATTCTCTGTCGTAAAATTGTTGTCGAATGTGATAACCGTTTCCAGGTACCTCTCGGTGGAGTGACACATGATACGGCGAATACAATTGTAAGTTCCACTTCCGGTGAAATTGAATTAGATGGAGTGGATTGGAATCAAATCACAGAACAATATACAGGTAGTTCAATTTCGGAAATATACCTGAAGATGTCAGGGGAAGCTTGTTTGATACATTTCATTGCATTGACATGCATACAAATCTTAGACTCTCGTTTTTGAATTGAATTGGATTGGAAAAGGCTTTATTCAAGCGGGCGAGGTTCAGCATATTGCTGCTCTACCACCTTAGAAAATATTACATATCATTGTGTTTCTCCGATCCACTGATATGTGGTTGGTTATATAAAGAGAGTTTCAAAACAACACCGACAATGTTCGCCATGTGATTTCTAACACCAACGTAAGACAAAAAAATATAGATCAACCTGGATGCACAAATACTTTCTTTCGGAGTTATAGGATGCGGAAAAGATGAAAAAATGAACTTTAAACTTCCACAGCTCCAAAGTTATGGAATATACCGTAGTCGGGTCAAGACTTTACTTAGGTACTAGTAGATGCTCTATCCAAGTATCTAAATTTTAGAATCCTGTGGTACTTCCGCAACAATTTTATAGAGGTAGTTGGTGTGTACTAAAAACTATATATGACCATAGCCAATCTCCTTCTATAAAAAGTGGTGTGTGAGTAACTTAGGATTCTGAAATATGTATTTTTGGATAGCGCGCGTACTACTTCCTATGTGAAGTCTTCAGCCGACCACAGTAGGTTCCATATTTTTGGAGCTATGAACATTTAAAGTTCATTTTTTCATGTTTTCGATAGACTATAACTCCGAAAGGAAGCATTTGTGCATCCAGGTTTATCTATACTTTTTGTCTTATCTTGGTGTCAGGAATCACCTCGCAAACGTTGTCGGTGTTGCTTTGAAACACCCTGTATATATGTACTAATAGGCACTTTCATGTGTTAGAAAGCAGTCTTAACATGTGTTTCCATATGTTTTCGAAACGCTTTGTGGCTTAAATCGTTCTCTTAACACACGAAAAATCTTTATAATCCTCAGGAACTTTTTAATATTTATTCTGTTCTAAATTTTAACAACATATGAAATAAATTAAACGTTCTCGCCAAACTTTTATCTTCCTTTAAGAAGGCCGCAACATCTTGAGTCTCAGATACCTTCATTTTAACTTTGTGGCAGAATTGAAACCAAAGAAAGAATGTTAACAATGTGGCATAGAAATCAATAATCTCATGGAGGATGGAGCTATGAGTCTCGTGAAAGAAATATTCTCGATAAAATTATCATTAGAACCGACTCGTTTTATCACTCCAATAGGTTTTCTCGTTCTATTTTTCCCTTTCATTTTTTCTACCCTCAAGCGATTATTATTTCTTTTCTTTTTTTGTTTAGGAAAAAAAGTATTTCTCAGCCATTATATTCAATACTTTCGGCATTCGTTAAAGAGAGAATTACAAGTATTAAAGCTCTTAAGCTTTTTAAGATCACGAAAGCGGGACTTATAAAATTATAGTATTAGAACGTCGTTACTCTACACGGTGGCTTGAACGAAAGTGATTTGTTTAATTATATTTTTGTAATAAATCGCTGGAGCAAATCATTATTTAAATCAACCCGTTAACATCTTAATGTATAACGGTGACTTGCGTATGTCAGTTACTCCATTCGATAACTCTTGAGCGAAAGTTAATCTATTCAATTTAAGTATTTATTGCAATAGATTGCTAGAATGATTGTTTCAGTCCTGTTAGTTAATATAGCTAATGGAGTTAATCCGATAACATCATTATGAGTAACGGTTAATATAATAGCAGATGTACAGTTCCTGGCCATATTATTACATGCACCATGATTTGTTAGAGGAGATATGTGCAGAATTGGAGTATATGTTATATATAGCTTTATATATGTTTATTTTTTATTGCTACATGGAATATTACACTGATTACATGTTAGCATTAATTACAATTACAATAATTAATGCATTAAACCACAGTGTTTCTTACTAGATACAACTTGAATATTTCTTCAATAATGGTGTAGCCGCCTTTGGCCTTTGTCAGTGCTTCGCATTGTCTTAGCCTTCTATTAGTGCATGCATTGTGCAAAGTGTAGTGCATTGTACTGTGTCCTCCATATAAGGATACCACGCTTGAATTAGTTTTTTTTTTTTTCAATTAGACCAGTTTTGTCGTAATTTCTTGCTTTGTCATTTCTCTCTTCAGTAGTTCCCAAATATTTTAAATGGGATCTGTATCGAGGGAACTACCCGGCCGGTTCTATGACAGTTGGTACCGGTCCTTGGATATCGTACGAGAACCAATAAGGCATATTTGTGACGTCCCATGGACATTATATTTTGGTCGTGACGTCCATGGGATATCCACGGGACGTCACCAGGATATTATCGTCTCCAAAGACACATTAGAACGACATATTTGAGAAATGCTAATGAAAATTCAATGAAAAATGTTTGAATAGGCGTATTTGTTTCATGCAACTGCAGTGGTTTTAATTTCACTCCGTGTGCGTGTAATCAAAAAGCCGAATACCATCAAAAGGCAAAATCAGTGATAGTAAGCGAAAAATATAATGCGTCAACCAGGTAAGTTTCAATTATGTTGGGATACCAGGTCTTACCAAGTCTTCCTGTTACTTTTATTGTCTGTGAGTGATATTTGTTTCATGTGCAACCAAACAGATTGATCAATTGATCACACACATTTTTCAAACATGCTTGTCATCAGAGGTAATCAGAGTCAATGCTGCCTTGCGTTGCTTTCTCAACCAGACGTTGTTTCCTCGGTAGGCAATGATGTACTAATGTATTTATTTATTTATCCCATTATTTAGTTACTTAATTATTCCCTCAGTCGACTATATAACTCCCTTTACAAAAGGCGTACAGTTTACGTTTGAATACGCATAAATATATGATTGTATGCAATAGGATAATATAATGGTTGTCATTAAAATACGTGCATTAGTTAACTATATATTATTACATGTAATAATATATAATTAACTTTATAGAATAAAACAAAGATTAGTGGAAAATAGAAGAAATAATTAAGAAATATTAGATTCACAATACTATCGAAAAAGAAAAGTACAGTAATTTGAGAAAGGTAAATTTGTGATAAAACTCTATTATAAGATCATGTCAATATAATACATGAATGTATAGGCCCAGTACAAAAACAAACTAAAAGGAAATAAAAAAAAAAATAAAATGTAATAAAGCAAAGAATTGATTTTTCAAATGCATAATATCAATATAAGACAAATTACATTCAGCAGAATATTAAAAGGAAACGCTGACACTCAGTAAATGTATACATACCGAAATCTAGTATCAGTATCACTGGGCTCATATTTTTTTCGATATAGGGCCTATATTTCACAAACATGTAATAGCCGATGTCAGAACCGGTTTGACGTTTCCTAATTATATCAGAACTGGTTCAAGGAACGCTTTTGTCTTAACTCTCAGAACTGGACTGAGAACCACTTCGTATGAAAACAGTTTGTGAACTAGTTCTTGAACAACAGCCGAAACTCAGAACCGCTCTCAGAACCGGTTCGACCTCTTTCCTAACATCTCAGAATTGGTTCATTTTATTGATGTCTTAGAACCGGTTCAAGAGCAGCTCCTCTCTGCCTTTAACATCTCTGAACCGGTTCGAAAACCACTTCCTGAAAAGAAAAACAAAATGGTTCCTGCAAAATAGCCCAAATCAGAACCGGTTCAGGAGCCGGTCTGGAGCATTTTTCACAACAATCGGTTCATTTTCCATCCCTTGTTTTTAGTAATACATCATGTGGTTCAGATCTCACGTTAAGAAGTAGGTTTGCATTATTTGTAGATCTTATATAACCTTGGTGTTGAAATAAAGAATAAACTTCAATCATTCGAATCAACCAATCGAATGATGGACGGTCAAATTCAGTAGTACTTTCTTAACCACTTATACATAAAATATCTATATATGTCACAATCTCAGAGCTTTCGCCCACATTGTGTTGAATATTTTACTAAATTTTCGTGCAAGGAAGTGTACAGCGCAAAATACAATACTCAAAGTGCATACATTTAATGGTTTAGACTAATTTAAACATTCTAAACTCAAAATAGTATTTGTGACAATGTCAATGATTAAGTGTGAAGAATAGAGACGAGAATTCGTTTCCTCGATATAACGTGAAGTCTTGGTAATGGATGAGCATCGTGTGCGTGGGATTCCTCGAAGCACTTCCGTTTCCCCTCAATTTATTATTCCACCAATTCCTTCATCATTCATTCATTTGCTACTCTCATCTCCACAAGGACAAAAGAAAAATCGGCAGACCTAAAATATTTATGTCCATTTCTCTCAAAAAGGTACAAAAAGTTCCACATTAAAATTGGATGATAAAGTCTAGCTTCATAACCTTTACCTATGGAAAGAGATAATCTAACACGATTCCCTTCTGAATCAATGTCCAACTATTGAAACTTAGTTATGGCTTGGAACAATTGGGAAAAAAATATACGATAAAGAAATTTGTACAAAAAATAAGAGGAAAATCACTATTATTTCTAAAATAAGCAGATTTAGTAGCTAAGTGGTTCGCTGTGTACAGAACAATTATATTTTACACAATAAGAAAAATAATAGTTTAAACTCCAGTGCGATACACTTCTAAATTGGATTACAGGTTTGCAAGTTCACGTCGAGAAGATCATATTAATCTATCTTTAATTCTGGGCAAGGTTCGAAATTCAAATTGTTATTTAAATAAAACAGTGTTTGATATATGTAATGCACAAGAAAAATGAAACCGCTCTCTTTTGTGGTAGAATTACGAGAAGTAAATTGAACCGATGAAATGACATACTGTTATTTAAGATGTAATATTTCGTATGTCCATTTTTTTCCCGCAATTTTGAGTTTTTGCCATAAACCTGATGAGAACAACATAACACACGTTCTAGCAAAAGCTCGTACATCCAAGAAAACGATTGTTGAGAAACAATCGATTATAGTGTTGGCTTGCATGTCGATTTTTGCTAATTTCATGTGATGCCTCGTATAACAGGAGTTCAGTGTATTATAGACATTAGGGTTTATGATAAGACCAGCTATGTCAGCGTTTTCCTTTTCTTTCTTTTTTAAAATAGAATACATTTTTAGAAGGACTAAAATTTTAATACTGTCAATAGATATAGTGATTTTTCGTCTCCTGAAAAAGAAAATAAGAAATTGGACATACGAAGTGTCACATTTTAAACAACGATATATACTGTATATATATATATATATATATATATATATATATATATATATAATATTGTATAGGGTGTTTCACAATAACACCGACAACGTTTTGGGAGGTGATAGCTCTCACCAAGATAAGACGAAAAGTATAGAAAAACCTGGGTGCAAAAATCTTCCTTTCAGAGTTATAGACTGCCGAAAATGTAATAATAATTTTAAAGGTCCAATAGTATGTGATCTTCCATACTCGGGTCAAGACTTTACTTAGGAACTAGTATGTGCCTTATCCAAATATCCAAGTTTCAGAAACCTGCGGTACTTTCGCAACAACTTTTATACAGGTGGTTAGTGAGTACTTAATGTCATAAATGTATGCTCGTAGCCGAACTGCCTTTATAAAAATTGTTGCATGAATACCTTAGGATTCCGAAATATGTATTTTTGCATAGCGCACATACTACCTCCTAAGTGATATCTTGACCCGACTACGGTAGGTCCCATAATTTTGGAGCTATGGACCTTTAAAGTTAATTTTTAAAGTTTTCTGCAAGAGATCAAACTGGGGTCAAATGCCGATGTAGCAGGGCGGAAGATACGCAAGGCCTTGGTGATGGTGTCCTGACTACGTGGAAAGTGCAGCGGTGATTTAAAAGGCTTAAGGACGGTGACGAAACACTCGAAGACGCACCACGTGCGGGTAAAATAACACATGTACAAAATCAAGGTTTTCAGGCAGCAATTGAGGCGAATAGTGACCAGACATGTGAGGAACTGGGTCTACAATTCACTGCAAGTTGGATCGATGGGTATCACATGATTTGACTCCGAGCAGAAGACACTCCGAGTAAACACCTGCGTTTATTTTCTGTCTCGTCTAAGGAAGGAGACATTTCTGGACAGTATATTGGCATGCAATGAGAAGTGGGTCATGTACGAAGTCCTAGGCGCTGTCATCATTGGTTAGTACCCCATGAACCGGTTTCAAACAGATGAAACCAGCACTGCACCAGAAGAAGGTATTCATATGTGTTTGGTAGACTGCTCGCTGCATCGTGCATCTAGGACTGCTACTAGCTGGTCACAACATCAATGTAACAATGCTCTGTTAGCTGTTGAGCCGTGTTCAGAAAAAAAAAACTCAAAACTCTAGAGCTAGAACTTCTCAACCGCAAAGTTATCCTCCTGTTAAGTCCTACTTGGCTAGGTTGACACGGGACACATTCTATGCCTTGGATGGGAATCATTATTGCATCCGCCATACTCCCCGGATATTACACCGTCTGATTATCACCTTTTCCATTCATTAGACAATCACCTTAGAGGACGCCAGTTCAAATCCCTAGTAGAGGTACAAAATGCACCTGATACCTTCTTCGCGTCACACCCACCAAGTTCTATCGCGATGGAATTCATGGCCTTCCAGAACGGTCACAAAAAATGGTCGATGCTGATGGAAACTATTTTTGATCCTCCAGATACGTCTTATGTGACTTTTATCGTTGTTTGAAAATTTTGTGTGGAAAAGTGACAGGATTTCTTTGATTATCTTTATATAATATCGAACTGTGTATTTGTCATGTTACTTTGTCTAAAATGAATAAGGGAAGGATATGTTCATAATTTTTTGCAAAACAAAAAAGAAATATCTCACGAGTTCGCCAAGTTAAGGAGATTAAACTTTTTATGAAAAATTTAAAATGACAAAGCAAAAAGCTTAAAATATCACATTTGTTCTTAAGAGTTGCAAACTAAGGACGTTAAAATATCTCAAGCATCCAAATTGCTGGGGGGCCTACAACAGTAACAACGCTATCGGAACAGATGGGGCAATGCGTACCCTAGGTGCTTTAGTGTCTAATAATATGAACGTGATATAACGGATTTCAAATGAATACGAAAATAGTTAGAACTGATTGAACACTTTTTTAAATGTATGTTCTCGATAAAGTGCTCAGATAAGTACCTTACCATTTATAAAGATTGTTTTCGATACTTCTGAAGATCACAGTGTCATTTACAGGAAGTTGCTATCTTAACCGTTCTGGATATATGATATAAATTTTTGAAGTTTGCAACACTGGTTAAAATTATGCAAATACAATAACTTGCTGTAATTACTCCTGCCAAAAAAAATGCCCGTATTGTAGTAGAATCATTTAAAAAAAAAGGTCGTTGTAAAAAAGTTGCAACCAATACGCCATTTTATGCAATATATCAAATTTTGCCACTTTTTTATGTCTCCCAAATGGTTTGAGATGGCAAATTGCTGTAAACGACATTATGATTGTTTTTATGTCTATTGAAAACCCTAATTGTAATTGAATGCTATACTTACCCAACACTTTCTCTCGAAATAAAGTCCTTTGAAAAAGGTCAAATCTTCAATTCCTTTTAACAGTGTTTCTATTTGTTCGAAGTACGTCATATGGTGACCGTAGTATACGATATTAAAGTACTTTTGATGTAAGTTACTTTCTTTATATCATTTTCTTTATAACTGTAGTAGAACCCTCCAACTTTCGTTTTTTTTTTCAATATTCCAGCGTCCTTAGTTTGCAACACTACCTAGGTACACAATAAGTGTGCTACATTGTAAGGTTTTGTTTCCAATGTAACTTAAATTTTGCAATAGTCTTATTTGAAAAAAAAATAAATAAATAAAACTTTGTGTTCAGTAGGTAATACTATTAATATTGTGGTATCATATAGTACTTGTAAACACCGACATTTCCATGATACACAATTGCAACGTTTTCTGTTCAACAGTCGAAATACTCCACCTTATATTTATACTGTGTGGTACAGCCAGTTTTATTATTATTATTATTATTATTATTATTATTATTATTATTATTATTATTATTATTATTATTACTCATGGTCATAGTATTCTGCCATTATTTGCAGGTCACTTGTCCCAATTGAGAAGCCTCCATGCTCCACGATCTTCCCATTCTCTTCTTCTTCAAGTACATTTTTTTTCTGATTTGATATTTTCCAATTATAGATTCCACGCCCGCTCCCTCTCTTTCCTGTCACCATACCTTCCAACACGTCCCTCATGATGCAGTTCCTTCTTAGTCCTTACTCTTCTCAATACATAAAATTTTTGTTTTCTCCCCCATCACTTGTAACATCCTCTTATTCGTGATTGTATCATACGAAAACATTCGATATAAAATGACTGGTGGAACATAGTATTCGCCTATAGTATTTTTAAGCTCGTGTCCTAAGGGGGTTGCAGGGATCAAACTTTCATTAAAAAAAAAAAAAAAAAAACGTACGTACCTCTAAGTTAAGGTGAATAATTTCATCATTAAAAATAAGGCGACGAATCTCAGTGTTCTCAAAATCCTTAAGGAGAGAAGAGCGTAATTTCTATAATTGTTTTCGCTGCATTAAAAACAATGTAGTCTGTGCTTGTGATCGTGTCACGGGAAAATCACTGAACTGTTTGAAGCGAATTCTGTGACATAGCTAGTATCTACAACGAACTAGGATTTTATCATATATTTTTGGTTAAAGGGCGTATCCTAAGGGACTATAGAGGGACAAAATATAGTTTTTTTCAATAATCAATACTAATAAACTTCAATAAAGCGCTAAAATGCAGAAAATAATAATAATACATTGCTTTAAAGTTGTTTTTTTTTTCACTTGTTCGTTACTCCAATAGTTCAGTTAGATATCTATAGTAAAGATAGAGTAATAACTTTTATGAAATATGTCGGCCCATGAAACATGTTTGACCATATACAATATATCACTAAAACAGGTAAAAACGTTGTAGTATTTCATAGGAGAATTAAACGATAAACTTTTTTATTATTGATCACCTATGTGCTTGACAAATAAATAGGTGGGCGCGATCGTAATTGCATATGCACTTCCAGTATATCAGCTAAATAATGTAGTAATAAAATAATTGTTAATCTATGAAACGAATCTTAAAATTGTTCATACTTGATGTCTTATGTGTGCGTTAAAATAACATTGAATTATTCATTCACAAATAAGTATGCAGTGTTTCCAGCCTGGCGTAGCTCTATTTCTCTTTCAGCTGGTTATTTGCCAGTCATAACGCTAACATGGCCTAGCGCCAAAGATTTTCATCACATTCTGATGAAATTAATCTGGGAGTTGTGAGAAAATATGTTTTATTATTATTATTATTATTATTATTAATAATAATAATAATAATAATAATAATAATAATAATAATAATAATAATAATAATTACATGTTTGAAGTTACGCGAGTGTATGCATGCAACGAAGTAAGCAAAGCAGGAAATGAACACTGTCAGCCGTTGACGAGTTTCGTGATTTGCTCCGAAGACTACGAGGAGATTCTAGTGATATTTATATGAGACCACCGCAAATGTATACCCTTTGAAATGCAATGTAAGTCAACAAAATTGGTGCACATACGCAGAAGTTAGGCGTGAACATAAACACAATACACAAATCCCAAACATTGCCTTCGGCGTTGTCCCTGTATGTTCCCTGCCCAGCTGACGTGCCCGTTCTTCCCTTAACATCGGCATAAATGTCATCTAGATTGTCATCTATCATCTTAGAAATCACCAAAAATGTGGATTCGACACTAATCTGGGTCATTTGAGACATCTGATTGTTCACACCTCACTCTCCAAGCCGATGGAGTCTCAACTTCGACTTTAGTGATATCAGAAGTATGTCTATTCGTCTCAGCAACACTGAGAACTATGGATTAGACGCTAATATTTGTTATTTTCAACTATTCCTTCATTTCATTCTCTTCCCACTCTCTAAGAACGTTAGTGAGTGCTAAACGTGGACTTAAACTCCATGGGAATGTGTCATTATTCGTCCCAGGGACTCCGAAATTATAGATTCGATAGTAACGTTTTATTAGTTTTACGCGCGTCCTACCTCCCACACCTCCTAGGATTGCTAGGGGTTTTTACCCCCAACTTGAAGCTGAACTTGAATTAGGTGTATCAAAACTGTCATCAATGAACTTATGAACCTTGAAAAGTATGAATTCAAGTATAATATCCATCGTTTTCGATTATATCACATGGCATTATTTTCCTCTTTACATATTGCTAATAGGGACTGAACTTAAACGGTTTTGGGATTGTATCAATCCCGAAAGCTTTGGATTTGACACTAATAGCGGCCATTTTCAACTATTTTTATGTCGCTATTTCTCACTCCCACGTGTTTGTGCTAGGTTATATTATAGCTACTGGGCCTAATGTAGGACTTAAAGGACATCGAAACTGTCATCAATCAACTTAGGAACACCGGGAACTATGGATTCGTCACTAATATTGTTATTTTTCATTTTTTGTGTTACCATTCCCGAGAAGTGCTAGCGAGTATTAAATTGAACTTGAATAGCATCAGCAGTGTCACTATTCATCTCAGAACGCTGGAAAACTATGAATTCGACAGTAATATCTGTCATTTTAGGTTATTTTTGTCACCGCTTCTCACTTTCGCCAAATATGTTAGGGATCCTTACCCTCACTGGAGGCTGAAGTTCGATGTAAATTGTATCGGGACTATCACAATTCAATTTAGTGGCCCCGAAAACTATGGATTTGAAAACTAATATTTGCAATTTTCGATTATATTTATGTGTCACCATTCGCACCAAGGATTCTAGTAGGGGCTGAACTTGGACTTAAATTTTCAGACTGTCACTATCCATCTCAACAACCTAAAAAAAACTGTATTCAACGTTAATACAGGATGTTTTCGTTGATTTTTTTATGCCACCTAATCCCATCCTTCTCTAAGTGGGCCAGTTTGTCTTATTCTCACGGCACTGTTTTCCAGATTGTAAGTAATAAGTGTATCAAGTTTGGTTCGAATTGCTTCAGGAGTTCCAGAGTTATGCTTTATATAGGTTTATATGCAGGGTGTCCCAAAAGTAACAGTGAAAACGAAACCACAGATTCCTAGCACGAAAACAAGAAAAAAAAGTTTGGCATATAGTCCGGAAGTGGACAGGGGCGGAGCCAGACAATTTCGAATGTGGAGGGAAAGGAACTTCACACTTAGGGAAATCAACTTGCCAATTTACAAAACCGCATTGAAAATACGTGTGAACAGTTACGCATCATACCGGGAGTGATGGAATGCATTCGAAACTCGTGATTAGCACGTTTCAATAAATATGGGGGGACGGCACTTTGAATATCATCTGTTCATTATTAGCGCGTATGACTTAGTAATTTGTAGTGCTATTCTGTTTAAAATACTACGTTACAAATGCAGTACGCCGTTGTGGATTCTGCATGTTATTTCATTACATGACACGACTAGTTACCGTTGTTACTTCGATCCTCTCTCTGCAAGTTTTTATCTGGTATACCACTTTCCATCCACTTTCCTGAGATTATGCACCCATCCTAAGTGAGCTTTGCCTTGACTCTCATTGTAGATGTGAGTGCAATCGTGCCAAAAATAACATTTTTTGCTTTGTATGGTTTCCATCTTTACTGCACCGTTTCATTACCCCTGCCATACAGGCATTCGGTGAATGCCTAAATGATGTATGGAAAATCTCTGGTGCATTTATGTAGCATGCGTTTAACATTGTAACCTGATATGATTTTTATGTCTCTGTGAATCCCTTTCCAAGCTGCTATCATTATTCAGCTGTCAGATGTGAAGTTCCTTTCCCCCGACACTCGAAGCAGTCTAACTCCGCCCCTATCGATTTCCGGACTGTATGTTATGTAAACATTTTTCTTGTTTTGGTGCCAGGATTCTGTTTTTTCATATTTGGTCTAGGAATTAATTCGTGCGGGTGGACAAGAGATGGCGCAACGAACGGAGCGTTCCACAGTTCCGTGTATCCACACATGTGTTGCAAACCCCTGTCATCGCGTATCGTTCGTAGTATAGGACAGTGGATTAAAGCGTCAACAACACCAGTTTGTAGTTAAGTGAACATGGCGCAATTTGTGCCTGATAAAGTGTTTTTGCGGGGTGTCCTGCTGCATTACTTTAACATGCAGAAAAGTGCGACTGAAAGTCATCGTATTTTGGTGGAAGTGTATGGTGATCATGCTCTAGCTGAGCGAACGTGTCAGAAGTGGTTTGCACGGTTTAGAAGTGGTGATTTCGGCTTGGCAGACCAAGAGCGAGCTGGACAGCCAAAAAAATTTCAAGACGAAGAATTGACAGCATTGCTCGAGCAGGATTCGTGTCAAACGCAGGAACAACTTGCAGCAGCATTAGGCGTTGATCAAACAACAGTCTCCAAACGCTTGAAAGCCATGGGAATGATTCAAAAGATCTCACATTGGGTTCCACATGAATTGAAATACAGAGGCGTTGAAAGACGAAAAACCATTTGCGAATTGCTGCTTCAACGACAGAGCAGAAAGGGGTTTCTGCATCGAATTATTACGGGTGATGAGAAGTGGATCCATTACGAGAACCCTAAACGAAAAAAGGCCTGGGTGAAACCAGGTGAACCAGGTCCATCACAACCAAAACGAGATATTCACTGTGCAAAGGTTATGCTGTGCATATGGTGGGATATGAAAGGTGTGGTGTACTATGAGCTGCTGCAACCGGGTGAAACTATGAATGGAGAACGTTATCGACGACAATTAATGCGTTTGAAGCAAGCTCTGGCCAGAACACGACCAGAATGGGAGAACAGACATGATAAACTTATTGTTCAACATGATAACGCTCGCCCACATGTCGCAAAACCGGTCAAAACCTATTTAGAAAATGTGGGATGGGAAGTTTTACCCCACCCGCCGTGTTCACCAGACGTTGCTCCTTTGGAATACTACTTGTTAAGATTGCATGAACAACGATTTGATTGGACAGCTGTTTACTTCTTCAGAAGATATCGAAACATGGGTCTCTGACTGGATCGCTTCCAAGGATGAGGACTTCTTTCGCCACGGAATCCGTACATTGCCTGACAGATGGGCGAAAGTGGTGGCTAGCGATGGACAATATTTTTCTTAAGGTATTTATGTATTTTGTGTTTGTACTACAGCTTCAATGTGTGCGTACCAACCGCACGAATTAATTCCTAGACCAAAATATTTACCATCACTTTGGGACACCCTATATATATATATATATATATATATATATATATATATATATATATATATATATATATATATATATATATATATATATATATATATATATATATTCTCTCCGTGCAAAGAATGGGCATTTTAGCTAGTCATATATGCAAGCAATAATCTGCCACTATTATATTTTCCTCTTAAAGATGTTCTCCTAGTTTTTTTTTTTCTTTTTTTTATGAATCAAAGAGCAATTTCTATTCCTTAGTAGATTCAATAAGATTATTCGAACGAACTATGAAACTAACGTTCACTTGATTTGATGTGAAAAATCATACGTAGGGTGGCGTAGGTTTTCTTCTCACCTTAATCATGTACGTACCTTTATTTAACATCAAACTAATATGTATTCTTGTTGTTTTGTTTCGATGCATCTATTGGACTTATATGTAATAAGAATATTAAAATGCATGCTATATCCTGATATAAAGTGTTCCGATTGTTTTCCTATCTTCTTCTGTGGTTCACTTTGCATGTATAGTATGATCAATTTCTAAGGTCTATTGCTAAAATGTTGATTTCAGTGAATACATTCAAATGTAGTACTTGCAATCCAGATTAATATTTCCAGTCACTATTTATTTTTAAGGCAGCAAATTAAAACGGATTAAAAGACATCAAAGGATACGACAGAGAAAACACTTCTAATTAAGCATATGATTCACTAAATAATACACACAACAAAATCATTTACAAGCCAAATGACCGTTACTATTTGTTGGTTTCTTAGAGTGATTTGATTTAATTTTCTCACAAACTAATACTGCATCGTCAGCCAATTACATTAATTTTCATCTTCTGAAAATAACAAACATGTGTGATGAGTTAAACTCAGTATCTGGTTTAATTATATTAAAGTGGACTGAGAAATTGACTTTTACATATAATCGAACGGAAGTAAATATTCATATGGTTCAACTGAAACAAATTTTATCTCTTTGCGTTATCCGTCATCTTTCTATGCAATGAGTACTCTTAAGTTAACATTTATCCCGAAAATCTAGGAATTATAATGTAGCTTTTCACTCAAGGAATTACACATTTGTTGTTTAAACAAAAGAGATGAACAATAAGACTCTGAAACTTATGGTCACAATTGTGAAGTAGGAAACTTACGAGTATTATATTAAAATGTTCTATCCACGCTATCATTAAAATTCCAGTTGTCGGTTGTAACAAAGGAAGAGTTTTGCCACACAATAGACTACGACCTTAACACCATTTTGGTCGGTTCTGCGCTACTAATCCTTCCTGTCATGCCTTTTCTGCTGTCATTATCATCTTTCATCTCCACACGTGTCAAGCTAACACTAAGCGAGAAGCCTTACCAAAAAAAAAAAAAAAAATCGATTTTCCAGCTCACTAGAAGTACTTCAGGGGCCAGTCATGTGGTTTTCAGATCAAGCTTCACTTTGTTTTGGTTTTTAGCTACATCTTCTTTTTCTTCTTGAGTTGAAATAAAAATGGCTTCAAAAAGTTTTCAGTTGGTCGTGCTTGAACCTTTCATCCTGAACTTTACGAAACCACTAAAAACCGAGAATGTTATTACGGACTTTCAACTGAAGGGTACAAGAGTGAACATGTGTGTCTTGTGAATATTCAAAAAATAAAATAATAAAAGCAAAGAAAATAATCAATAGTACCTAGGTGATTCTTTACACGTAATTTTCTGTCTTGTGATTGAAGAGTCTAAAGGTAATATGCACTTGCAAATGTATTCAGTATAAAGACAAAACTTGAAGCAATGCTTACTTTTAATTCATATTTAATTAACGCGCAGTTTAAGAAATGAATACAAGATGTGAATCAAAATATACCTTGGCTTCTCTTTTACCCTCCCAATATTTTTTTCTTGTCAGTTAGAATAAATGAACATGATTAATTCATTCATGGAATGATGCATTTGAACATAACGAGCAGCATGATTACACTATCCGTCAAAAAGAACTTTCTTTCATAATAATGCATTCATTTCAAGCTTAAGCATATCTGCACCGAGTGCTATGTTTGATAGAACTTACAAGGAACGGATATTATCGTATCACCCGGACATCCGGATCAAATATAGTTCATTCGATAAACATAACAAAAATACGTTCATCTCCCCCCCCCCTCAAAAAGTAGGTGACATGGAGAACGGAGTAAATCCCTGGGACCCATTAACCCGGTTAGTATAAAAAAAAATCGTACCAATACACGTTTTCCCCTCATATCTATTCCGTTTATCAATACAAAACTAGGTACAGTCATTTCTTATTTTCTATAGTATTTTTTCGAGATACATTTGGAATGCGCACTTTTAGCTGGGGACACTCCAGTGGAGTCTAAAACTGATGGAAAGAATTTCTGGAGAGAACTTTCCCGACATTCTCCCAATTTTCCCCGTTGAAGTACGTTGTGGGTCCCGATTCATAGCACTTCTGGAAAGCGAGTTTTATGCTGAAGAGAATGAACTATAAATCATGATTTTCCAATGAACAGTGTTGATGCAATAGCTATTTCACTGCGAGTCAACGATTTGCTTTATACTAACTGTGTTAATATGATCCAGGGACTTACTCCATTGTCCATGGCACCTATTTTTATGTGAATGGCCATATCTTTATGTTTATCAAATGCACTAGGTTTGATTCGGATGTCCAGATGTTACGTTCATGTTCGTTCCTTGTTATTTAAACATTATGGTTGTACAAATACATTCGCCTTAGACGTTTGCATATTCATGATTAGTCAGAAAATATATTTATAAACAACGGCATCAATGCATTTTCTATTTTATAGTATATTTCAAGGTGGGCTGGTATCAGGGTTCAACATAACTACTCTCAAGATGGTTACAATTCGCCATGCACTCTAGAAAGCATACAATGTTTCATTACGTAAATCAAGTATAAATATGATGAATCGTTATATATATATATATAATATAGGGTATGTTCCTATAAGAGTACGCACTTAGTATTAGAAGTCATATTACGGGAACTAAAACAAACAAAAACACAAAACAACTACTCCTACTTCTTAAGTAGTATCTTTACTTTCGTATATAACGAAGAATAATATGAATGTAAAAACAACGTAGGATATATACTTCTTTTTTTTTCTAAATGGACACAAAATAGTAATCTTAGGAGACAGGCCCTTAAAGAGTACGCACTTAAAAGTGTCTATGGAGATGAAGAACAAACTTCATGCTACCATTGTTCGCAACCTCCACATTTAATCCAGTCTTCTGTAATTGGGTCCTCGTAGATTTCGTAGTATCCTGTGTAAATCACATCTTATTTAAGATCTTTGTATGTGGAAGGTACAACAGCATCAAATTTTAAGTTCTTTCTCCCTTTTCAACGCTCACTTTCTTTAGTCGGTTTCTTGCTTTTGGATGCTGCACACACCACTGTTGCTTTATACGGTGATGATGTCATTATTTCGGATTTCTTGCCACGTCTATTGCGCTTAAACTCGTGCTTGGATTTGGGCAGGGAAAACTAATCAGTAGGAGATACTTGTATATTGAATTATGACTCTTTGTTGCTGACACCGTCACTTCGACAGTCTGTATTTTTAGCTACTGCACTTTTATTGGAACTCTTTGGATGCTGAACGCCATCCTCATGAGACCCATATTAATGTCTCAACATTGACTAGTTTCCTGCCGGTGTACTGCTCTTCTGTAAATAAATAAAAGCAAAAACAACTATTGTTACAAAATTGATCTTTTACGTATGCATTTATGCATATAGGATAATGTACTTTCATTTTATTTGTGATTCAAAATATGTACATTCTTGTACTAAGTAGTATGTAAGTAGTAAGTACTAGATAAGTAGTATACTCTTTTTTATGTAGTTCAATACTTTTCTTTTATAATTCTTAATATTTTCTATGTATTTTTTTTAAAAAAAAAAGAATGTATGAACGTGGTTAAGGCTCGGAGAAGGCTGCAGAGCCTTAACTTCGCCACGTAAAAGAAGTCAGAAATAAATAAATAAATAAATAAATAAAGACTCTGCTTCCTCTGCAGCTTATGCAACTCCTAAGGCGAATGGCAATTCTAGAACTAAGTATAGACTTGAAGTGATGTCAAATGAACGTTGGTGGTTCTTTTATATAAAAGTGCGGAATGCAATCCACAAGCCTTTCATGTTTCTTTGTCTGGGACTTCCACGTGTATGTCTGATAGAATAAAATAAGTTTTGGGCTTATTTCAATAAAAGAGGACTAGATCCTGGAAACAACCCTGACTTAACTCATTCAATTCAGACAGTTAATAGTTTGTACTCTTGTACTCAAGCCAGCTTTGAATTATTTACATAGAGTTTTACAAAAGTTTAAATATTTACAATAATTTGTCTTTTTAAATTTGTTATATTACAATATATATATATATATATATATATATATATATATATATATATATATATATATATATATATATATATATATATATATATATATATATATATATATTGATAATAGTGTTCCAATAATATTGTTCGCTGAGCCTCTCTTAAAGAAGAGGGGAATATGACTTTATGTTGTCTTAGAAATATTATCAGTCTCCATTAACATGAATAATAATTTGGAGTAATTGGCTTGCAAGAGAGAGATGGTTATGGCGTGCAGAATATAAAATGAAATGAAATCATTGAGTTTTACGTCCCACGGATATGCTAGGCTAAAGGAGACAGTGATGACAAGCATGAAAGAAATGGTGGAATGAAGAAAGTGGGAGGAAATGGGAGATCCCGACGAAACCCACGCACGTGGTGTTTGTCCACCACAAAGTTTACTTGGCGGGAGCTGGGATCGAACCAGGGACCCATGTACTACAGGTACATTGAGCCACTGAGCCCTCTACTACTGAGCCACCGCGGACCCAGGTGTGCAGGATAGTCTAATGTTGTAACAGGAGTTGAGTATTCTATTAGAAACAAAGAGTAACGATAAATACGAGTTCGTTCAATTATAAAAAATAACGAACGCTTTGGCTTAAATAGCTCAAAGGCTCATCGTAGCAGAAACAAATACTTCCATTAGATTTTAGCCTTTGAAAAGTCAATGTGCCATGTTTGTTATCATCCATCCTTCAAAGCTCCTGCTTTACATTACCCGAAAGCTTTCTCTTTCGCCCGGCTAATAGTCCCCTTCTCCTAGGCTTTTTAATAGGACCTGGTGGCTTGGAGCGTATTCCCCATACAAGCAGCGTGTCATGTTTATCTTATACGTATTAACTTTATTATTTGTATAATGACCTGCCTCTCCTTTAGCCTAGCCGGCATAACCATATGAAGTATAACTGCAAGATTTAATTTAATTTAATTTCTGTTTTGTACATAAAAGATTATTTTGTTGAAAAAGTGTACAAACGATGCACTAACGATTGATACCATTTTGGAACCAATCGACATTAGAGAGAGCTTGTGTAAACTAGATACATTAATGTTGTGCACAGACGAAAATTTACCCTTTAGACAGCTCCCCCCATAATTATTTTTTTTAAACCATACGTATATTATCTGCTTCCAATAGATGATATAAGCGCCTCCTCCGGATGAAGGGATTCCGGTCTGCCCAGTAGCCACTCTTTGAAGCTCATGTTACATATTACCGAATATCTAAATTGCTTTGTTATTAATTTGGTGATTTGGTGTGAAATTTGTACATTTTGAAATTTCATATTGGTAGCAAACTTAATTTGATTCCCTTCACAATTATTAGCATGCAAGTAATGCATATAATATTAGCAGAGCTTGCATTGTACAATACACAGTATTTTGCAGCTAACCAGCTTAGGCTGGGCTTTGAATTCTTAATGAAGAAAGCGTTACTGAAACAACAACAAGACTTTAAAACTAAGTATGGGAGACTAATTGTTCACATCTATAAAGGGGATATAATCTAAGATGTCCGCCATTATCGACCTCACAGATAAAGGTTCTGTGTACCACATGATTCATGACAGGGGTCAACATAACTGCATTCTGTGAAATGCACTGTGTGATGTTGCATGACGTAAGAAACGAACATTAGGTCATATTTCTTTGAAGATGGTGAAGCCATCGCAGTATTGGTGACTCTCGATCACTATAAAAAAAATGATTGAGAATATTATGTGTCTTGCAATGGAGCACATGTCTGAGATGTGGTTTCAACAAGATTGGGACACAGCACACACGACAAGGGCCTCAGTTCACGTTGTGAGGAACATTTTCGGCCATAGCATCGTCTAGAGAAACACTGACGTAAAATGGCCCTCCCGTTCGCCTGACCTCATTCAGCTTGATTGTTTTCTTTGGGCTATCTGAAGGCCAAAACGTATATAAACAAACCACAAACAGTATAGCAGCTCAAGGACATTTTTACAGAAATTCGAGCATTCGGAACATAAGTGTTGACTCCTGTCCTAAATCATGTGCTGCATATGGCCTGTATCTCTGAGGTTCATAATGACTGGCACCTATCTGAGGTTATATTCCACACATAAGGGTAAACGGTCTTCCATCCTTGGCCTTTAAGTTTAAGAGATATCAATGGAAAGTAATGATAAAGAAAATCTATTCACAGTTATAACTTCCTTGTGAAATTTGATCATCCTGTATATATATATATATATATATATATATATATATATATATATATATATATATATATATATATATATATATATATATATATATATGGTTCATTATGAAAGTAATGAGCATTGCTTTAGAAAAACTGTTTTCTTCTTCTGATTGTTACAAATCTTTAAAATTCCTCAAAATACGCTCCTTCTGCATCGATACACTTCTGGAGACGTGTTTTCCACGCCTGGAAAGCATCTTTAAAGTCCTCGCTGGAATGGCTTTTAAAAACCTTGTAACATGGGCTTGAATGTTCTGCACGGAGTCCCAATGTTTTCCTTTGAGGTGTCTCTTCAAACGGGGAAACAAAAAAGTCACTAGAAGCCAGGTTAGGACTATATAGGGGTGGGGGGCTACTGGGGTTCTGCTCCGGGCCAGGAAGTCGACGACGGTGAAGGCGGTGTCACTTGGTGCATTGTCGTGGCGAAGTTTCATTGAGTCTTTGATGTCACTTCGAACGCGGGCGACCCTGCGTTTCAGTCTTTTGAGCACTTCTAGATAAAATCCTGCGTTGACAGGTTGTCCTGGTGGCACAAACTCGAAATGGATGATTCCTCGAACGTCGAAGAAGACAATGAACATGGTTTTGATCCGGGATTTGCTCATGCATGCCTTTCTGGGACGGAGGGAGGATGAGGTGTGCCACTCCACACTCTGCCTTTTGGATTCTGGATCGTATTCGAACATGCAGGATTCGTCTCCAGTTACTACCGACTCTAAAAAGTCTGGATCACTTTCACACAATGCCAACAACTCCTTGCAGCGCAAAACTAAGTTCTTTTTGTTCGTCCGTCAACACCTTCGGCACAAGCTTCGCACATACCTTTCGTTTTTGCAGGTCCTCGGTCACTATCCCATATACCGCAAATTTTGACATGTTTAGGGTCTCCGCGATTTGTTGAATGCTCACACGCCGGTCTGAGCGCAATACTTCACGCACACGGTTAACGTTGTCGTCGGTCCTGGCCGTTGTTGGGCGTCCAGAACGGGGCTTGTCGGCGCGACATCCTCCCGACCCTCCTTGAACGACTTGTGCCATTTTCCGACCTCGGATTTTGACAAACACTCCTGCTTGTAGGCCTCTCAGCATCTGGTAAGTTTCCGCAGCATTCTTACCCAACTTGACGCAAAATTTTATGGCGTAGTGTTGTTCGAGCGATCCCTCCATCGCGCCGTGTCACAACTTGTAAAAAAAACGTGCTTCACACGGATCGACATCCACACGTTGTCACTGCTCGCAGCAGACTGACTCTGGGGCACTACTTTTTCCGTGCCGGCAGAGCGCGCTACGGTGGATTGTTGAGTCAGGGTAGCGGTAGTCCAAAAATTAGGGAAACATATTATTTTTTGTTTAATTTCACTTGCGGCACCTCTAATATTAATTTCACGACTGAAAATAGACACACCGGTTAAATTTTAAATTTTTACACCAATTTTTAATGGTTGCGCAAACCGATTGAAATTTTGAATACTATTGATATATACACATTGTTATACATATGCATATATATTGTTATATATTTTGTTTATATATTGTTATATATATATTACACGATTATACGAAAAACACATTATTTTTGATTATATGTACATTGTTAAAACTTTGTAAAGTTTATTTATTTAATCTAGTTTTACACTTCACTTTCACATATTGAGTTTTATGTGGGTAGGGTGTTTTTTGAACAGTATGGATATTGCTTCCTGTGTTCCTGAACAACTTGAAATAGGTATTATTTCTGTTCCTCTTCCTTTTCTTCCTACTCAGTCATAGCGTGTGTGATTCAAGGAGTTCCAAGCTTCATTAAAACGCTTGAATATTGCTACGTCTGGACCGGAAGATACAATTCCCTGAATACATACCTTAAAAACTGCAGCCAAAACTATCTCCAGTGTGTGGGGACGACAAGCTAAATACAAAAGGTTTTTTCTTAATTTCCTGCTTTATTAAGGCACAAGCGCCGCTGTAGCGACCAGTATTGCTGGCAGTTGTATCGAAACACATTGAATTTACCTGGTCCACGACCTCAAAGCACCCAGCACGGCATCGGCTTGAGTTTGTCGAGTTCTTTTTTTTTTTTTTTGACTCCGAGCAATTGAGTTTCTCCATGCCAGATACTATTACAGGTAGGCGATCAATAGTTTCTTTTCCTGTTATGTCCGGTAGAATTTTTCTATCCCAATGGACAACAAGAGCGCTTGTTGCTTGGAACTTGCTCTTTATGATGGCATCTGACTCAAGACGATTTCATTCGCGAGCTCCTTTGATGGATGAATGATTGAGAGTAACTTCGTCCAGATTGTGGCCCAAACCCTTGGCCGTTGCTGTTATAATAAAAGTTGCTTCTCTGTCAGTTAATTTTGATCTACCTAACATAGAAGCAAGTTTGGGTGTAACAACGTTCTTCCAAGTTTTCTGGTTTCGTTTTGTGTCTGAGGACTTCTGCGGGGTATGCTGCTGCGTTGGTTTTTATTCTTCATCAGAGTACGTTTCACTTTATTCCAAATTACTACTACTGTCACTATCGCTAGAAACAAACAGTGTAACTGCGTTAGTGTCAGTATTAGCACTAGTACTTGCCTCCAACAATTCATGCAGTCTTGACTTCCTTTTGATTAAGAGTTCTGTCCACAGATATCATAGAACCACTTCGTTCCTCTTCCTGCTAAGCAATGAGAAAGTTATTATATTTCTTATTTTTGATTAGTCTAAGGGCATCCCCATGTGCTATATCAAACAAATTATTGAAACTTGGAACAAATCTAGCTTCGTTCTTCGTCTGTTTGATAGATTGTAGGCCCTTGCTTTTTTTTTAAAATTTGCCCATTGGTCCCTCAATTTTTCGAGTTTCGCAGTTGCATGATTTTGCTCATGAAATAGAGGCTTTTTCCAGAATTGTAGTTTATCGTATAACATCTCGAGCACTATCATAGATTGTATTTTTCAAAGGTTAGATGATGGTGAAAAGATACACGCAAAATATTTCCATTCGTAGGTAACTTATTTCAGAGTTTCCTTACCTGTTCCTAGTAAATAAAGTCTAGTCTTATTTCTAGGTTCTTCTGCCATGATATTAATGAAGTATATATCAACTTTATCCCCAATTACTTATCACGCCACAGTCAAGTCAACACTGATCCACCACACTTCTAACTTTTGTTCTGGTAACTAGACGGGAACAAACAGCCACTACAATTCGGTATGATCAGCTTACTGCCACCAAATGTCTCACCGACTGCACTGTTCCTGGATTATAACCGTTAATTCAATGAAATGCGAGTCTCCCACCGGAAAACAAATGAAGGGTGACTGTAACTTATCAATTGAGACGAAACCAAGTTACTTTTTGCTCAAGTTGTAACGTAGATGGGGACAAATTCGCCATTGCAGTGAATATTGTTTAAAATTTGTAAAGTTTACATTGTTTCTAATGGCATGATAAATGCAAAATGCAATGGATGCATAAGAGGGAATGATATACCTACCTTTATTGATCATTGTTGGAACAACATCTCCTACAAAGGAGAACAAAAGTTCAAAACCAGAATGTGTCTCATTGTCTATACAGCGACAATAAAGTACTAATTTTGCTAAACTTCAAGTTCATTGCGCAACCTCTAAATATTGAGCTATTGATTTCAAATTTTGCATGTATTATTTATTTGAAAGGAAGAACAAATTTAGGGGGTGCCACAGTAAAATTTCAAACTTTCGAAATTCTGGACCACCCGAATATATATATACATGATACATGATAACAAAACTTAGCACACACATTACCTACATCCTGTCGAGTAAGATAACCTAGCATACATAGGGAGCAGTGGAGGAGTTGAGACATATAAAAGTGTGATCGAAAATTAGGGCTGGCCTTAAGCTGATTGCACCGATTGCTCCCAATCGGGTCCCTCGCTAGTGCAGTCTACTCTACTGTCCAGTCTATTCTACTCTCCAGTATCGATTTAACAGCATACTAGGCCCCAGACCAACTAAGTGTGTTGTGGTCCGTATGATTAAACTTTGCTTCTAATACATGTAATTAATACATGCCATTCTGCTCGCGGGGCCCAGGCCAAGTGACTATGGTACCGTTAAGATGGCTCTGCTACTCTTGACTGTCAAGTACACACAACAACATATTGCAATACAGGTACACACATGGACTCCACAAGGGAGGGTAAGGCATCTCCGTAAGAAGCAAATGAATAGTTTATTAAGTTCCCGGGCATAAGCAAATATTTTCTATATTTAATTCTACAGTAGTTTCTGTATTTTTCACGTTTACAACTTCTGTTGTAAAAATATATATTTTGTCCAGGTAGTATGCTGCACCCCCCACAAGAACCCTAACACTTCCTCAAATTTCCTTACACACAACCCTGGGCGTAAAAATATTGTTTTATTTGAGTTTGTGTAAAAATGTATTATTATCCTGGGTGCACACTGTCTTTTATTTTAAACGCCCTACTAAGCAGAAGCTCCAGGATTTATTACTGATTGTCATGTAGCGTGAATACCGAGATGGTATCAAATAAATTAGTCTCAGTGCGACTTCCTTGAATATCATTCATCTTATTATAGCTATATTAAAAATACAAAACCAGAGTTCAAACTTTGCCCTCTCCTTCGAAAAATCCCGTGGACCTTTTTTTTAAAAAAAATCAAATCAGGAAAACCGAAAGTATACTGGTTTGTACTGAATAGGTAGTTGCTTATGAGGTTTGTCTTCTAACTCGAATAATCCAATGGAAAATATTTCATTCATTTTCCATCAGTTCTTTAAGGTTTGTGATCGTCTCATCACTATTTCATTTTGTCTGGAGTCACTAATGAGTTCAAGCTGAATATGTGTTTCACATGTAGCTATCTACGATGTTCTCACTAGCGTACATAAGTTTTTTTCTGACTTGAATTGTTCTCAAAAAGATACAGCTGTTACGAAATCTTTGAACCAACGTATGCATATCAATATGCATTTCATTATCTCTTAAAAATATAAACTTATGGAAGCAGATTTCACCATTGTATTTCTCGTAAATTCTAGCCCAGTTTTATATATTACATGATCCCCTTTCTATTTAGAAAAGTCGAGCGAGATACAAGATGACCGACTTCAAGATGGCGGTCATCATAAGCACAATCTCAAATAGACATCTATTCCTCCTGGTGTAGGTTAATGTATTTTTGTCTTTCATTCCTTTGTCCGTTTTACAAATACGGATAAAATGAAATGTTTAAACTTGAAACACATTGTTATGGCTTATTCTGATTAATCAGTTTTGGCCACTGTAGCCTTCTTTATAAACGGATGCGGTTCAAATTTTACTCGCGCTCGTTTCTTGATATTCCACACTTCTCTGCCAAGTTTGGTCATGAAACTAGATTTCGACGTTGATAGGTTTACTTGTATAAGAGAAGAAAACTATGGAATACTGGTACAAAGCCTTCTTGAAAAGTTGCGAGGCACAAGAGTGAAATATGTATTTTAAAATGCATTCACTATCTGCATTTCCATTTGAATTATTTCTCTGAAAAATTAGTTGATGTAAGTAATAAACAGGGTGAATGGTTTTAACAGAATATTTTGCAGATGGAGAAACGTTATAAAGAGAAATGTGTAAAAACACTAGACCAACTGGGAGAGCGCAATGTTTTCGATATATATTCGTTCTGCAGACCTTGGTGCAAGTTAGTTGTAAACCTGGGGACCCGGAAAATGTTGCCAATCGCGCCCCGCACCATCTAAGGCCGGCCCTGTCGAAAATGACCAATTTTAGTATCGAATCCAACATTTATGGGATGCATGTGCTGATTGGTGACAGTTCTCTTAGGGTCAAATTTCAGCCTCCACTAAAGGTGAGAACCCTAGCACACCTAGAAGAAGTAGGATAATATAATTTAAAATGATCGAAAACGTCCGATATTAATACTGAATGCTTAGTTATCAGGGTCGCTGGGATGAACAGTGACACTTCCGATGCCGTTTCAATCCAAACTAAGAACCCATTAATACTCATAAGAAGGGAATAGTGGCATATGGCAATAAGTTAAAATGATGAATATTAGTAACTTTGTGACAGTTTTTGTGCCCTTTAAGTAGAAGGTCAGCTAGTTGGAGTAAGTCCCTTAGCACGCATTGCTGGGAAACGGGGAAAGACATAAAGCGATCGAAAACGACTTATATTAGTGTATAGTCCAGAGCTTTCCGTGTCACTAAGATGAATAGCGACATACACTATGCCATGTCAATCAGAGTTCAGCCCCAATTAGTACCCTCGGAGAGGATGATGATATGAAAAAAAACAACAACATCGAATCCATGTTATTTGGGGTCTAAAAGTTGATTGACAACAATACCCATACTAGTTAAGTGTAAGCAACTCTCACTATCACCTCTAGGGTGGTGGAAGGGGTTCCGATGATATTAATAATTACACTCCCGATAGCTTTAAATTCCAAGCTCAGTCTCCATCGACATGGGCGTGGAAAGAGGTGGAAATAGCCGAATCCATGCTTCGGGTTCATCAAGCTATTAGGTTACAATCGTGATAATATTTAATCCCAACTTAGGCATGAACAACTATGTCAGATGCATTGAAAATTTACAGGGGCAACGCTGAAGGATGTTGGTGTATGAATGTATATTGCAGCGTAACTCCAGAACGTCTGGAGCAGGTTTAGTCAAACTTGATAGATATGTGACTGTCAATCTGAAAAGAAAATACTGTTGGATTAAGACACTTCAAGTGGCGGGAGGTGGAAGGAGTGACGTGTAAAAATAATACCAAACTACCGTCATTAGTCTGTAATCCACAGTTTCAGGGATCGCTGAGATGAATAGTGACGTACAAAATGACGTTTAAATCAAAGTTAATCCCCATCGAAAGATGTTGTGCGGAACTGAAAAATAATTTATCAAAGATAACAGATTTACGTCGAATTCATAGTTTCCAGGGTAGAAAGAATACCTGACCCGTGTGAAATTAATTGTATTTATTTAATGTATATGCAACACACTGATGTTATTTACTTGTTTAGCTTGTATTCTATTGCTCCTATTTGTATTATGTATATTCACTTTAAGATGCAAGAAAATCTATTACTGGCCTTACTAAATGTATTACAATGTATGCAAAACATAGAATAAATCATTTAATATCTTCCTCATCTGTAGCAATGCTAAACATTGGTCTAAACAGGCACATATTGAAGTTTGACGCCAGTTTTGTTTTCTTATTTTTCAGGTAGGAGAACCAGAACATTTCTATCAAACATGTGTGTGAGTCATCAAACATTGCATAACTAATGCCACAGCTGGTGAATAATGAAGCCAAAGCTGTTAAGGTAAACTAAGATGCAACAGATGTTTAATTCCTGTTTTTGTCAGACGTAATGTTCAGCTTCAAAATGTTAGATTCAAACCTTGATAGGTAAATAGAAACATTTCTCTAGGCCTGTATTTCCACGTTTGTAGCATCATATGCTGTTACCCCTAAAGACATATCTGAAATGTCAACATATGCAGAAACATAAGAAGTTTATTCATTCAATAGAGTAAGCTAACATAAGGTAAGCTGTTCTGGAGATATATAGTTTGCAAGGAAAACAATAATTTTGTTGAAATAGCAATATGGATGCTAACTCAAAATATATACATGTTTTCACTCATTGCAGCTAATAAAATGTGCAACACCACATGGAACATATTACGTGACTACGTTTTATTTAAATAAATAATTCAAATACACAAACAGTACCGTGTCGTACTTTATGTACTACAAGGATATATATGTGGTTAGACAAAATGTTGTAAATAACTTCCTGTCCAAATTAAAGACAGGTGAAAGTGGGGTGGGACAACTTTGATCCGGAATACGCGCAAATCGAAAGTGCTTAGTACGGCAATGCCAAGCTGTATGTAAAAAATTCACAAGCCTAAAGTGCAGTAGTCAAAAGTGCAACAGTCACATGTTAACAACAGTTGCACAAGGAATTTGCCACAAAGACAGCATGGATTTTTGCAAATTGTATGAATACATTGTGTGTCTTCTGAATGGCTTGTTACACGTCATGTGCTATTTCAGTATCTGACCGGATACTTTTGATAACACCCTTATAAGTCACCTTAATTTTCATAGCATCAAGAACTCAAATTATTGACAGCTGTTTTATTCCATGTAAAAATGTCTCATTCTCACATGGCTCATGCGAGAGTAAACAATGCATTTTACTATTTTTCTTTATGCTTAGCCTCTGTTTCTAGCAAAAATTGTATCAATTAAAAATACCATAATTTTAAGGATTCTAAGATTAAGAAGAATGACTACATAAAACACTTTCATGAAACGCGTTGGTATTATTTGGCGTTTGTTTCGACATAGTTCTAATGGATTTTGCAGAACCATTTATATGCTTTTGTGTGAGCTTATCTTAATGCATCTTTTAGAAGTGTAATCATTTCGGTTTATGTTAACGTCACCTTAGTCCTACCACTCGCTAGCAACATTTTATCGGGCAACTATTTTGTTGCTCTGGTTAAATGGATTGAGTGTTATGGGAGTCCGCTCACTGAGGCGACGGCAACAACAACAACAAAAACGACAACAATAGGTGCCGAGGTGTCGCCAAGCAGGGCGACACCAGGACAACAGCTCGGCGATGGAACAGTTGGGCAACTTCTAAAAATATATTGAATCTTATGGGAGTCCGCTCACTGTGGCGACAACAACAGAAAAGTTGCCGATATACCTCCAAGCAGATATATATAAATGTTTTTACAACTTTTTCCCCACATAACAGTTCGTTCCGTATGTACCACATGAAAACAAGTGTTACCAACATAAGCTAATACATGTATGTCTTACATTAGTCATGAAGACAATGAAAAATTGAGGAAATAGAGAAACACCAACGGTTATATATTATATGGAGTTTGCAAGAATATTCAGATATAAATTTAAAAAGGAAATTGTGGGAGGAAGTGTGTTTCGCTATTGTAGGAAACTGGAATAAGGTTTCTTGCAAAGAAGAAGAAGAAGAAGAAAAAAACAGGTATGTGCACATGAGTCTATTACATTTTGAAATGAAACCTTGGAGTTCCACGGTTATGCCGGGTAGGCTAAAGGAGACGGTGATGATGAGAATGAATGAAGCGGCATGATGAAGATATGGGAGGAAATGGGAAAACCAATGCGCACGGTATTTGTCAACCACAAACCCCACTTGGCGAGAGCTGCAAAAGAACCAGGGACCCTATGCACTAGAGGAGAACGCCTTACCACCGAACCCTATTAGATTTTGAATCTGATATCGCAATACAACTAAACGGATCAATGTCATTACACGATATTATTATTATTAATGATTATTTTACAGGTTAACCAATCTAATACATGCTTAGTACATGCTTACCTCAATGTCACTATTATGTCTTCAGGTGATACAGCTAGCTTCAAGTTTGCATTTGTTATTGCTGGTACTACTAGAAACAACAACAGTTCATCAAAGGTAATCGCATTCATTCTACAGTAGCTAAAGAAGTTTGAAGGATAATTGCATAAATCATCACGTGTAAAATTTTCCCTTGAGCAATATCTCACTGTATGTAGGATGTTCCCAGTACTTATTATTTTTCTTCCTTTCCTCCTTCTTAAGTTCAGCATTAGCGCACAAAACAATAGCACATTCTTCGAAGTTCATCGTACTGTGTCCAATCCCGTCAAATTGTGATATCAAATGCCCGGTAACTCTTCTGTTGCCGTCGCCAGTGAGCGAGGGTATGGTAAAAAAAAAAAAAAAATGTTTTGTAGCCGTGAAGTTGATGATTGTAGGCGACAGCGACAAGATAGTTGCGCAACTGTTTTGACGCCAGTGAGCGGTAAGCCTTAAGCGGGAAAGTACGATTTATAAATACAAACTTCATTACTGCAAGGTACGTCTTAGAACTTTGCTGTCAGTATTTGATTATATTCCAAGTGGTATATTAAATATTATTTTTTAAAGTATTATGTTTGATTATAAGGTAGCCCCAGGCCTGGAACATATTTAACCATATAGGCTATATATTTATTAGTGCAATGGTGTATAGGTCTGTTTATTTAATTATGTTGTATATATATATATAATTAAAAAATATAGGGGTTGAACACAAATCTAAAACGTTTGCAACAGTGTGAAAATCATAGCTAGTATTGTGTGGGGCCTGCTTTTGCGTCCAAAACAGCTTGGATCCGACGTGGAATGGACGTATACAGCTCCTAAATCGTGGTGTGTGGAATTTTGTACTATTGTTCCTCCAAAACATGCTCCAGTTCCTGAAGGGATACTGGTGAAGGGTAATGAGACTTAACACGCCTTTCTAACTCAGACCACAATGGCTCAATGATGTTCAGATCTGGTGATTTTGGGATCCAGGGGAGGTGTGGTTGCTCCTGGTCATGCTCCTCAAACCATGATTTCACCGTTTTTGCAGCGTGACAGGAAGCCAAATCATCTTAGTATATGACATCACCACAAGGGGACAATATTTGGGCCATAGAAAAAAACTGGTTCCCCAAAATGGCCTCATACGCTTTAACATTCATCACTTCATGCAGGGCTATGATGGGACCTGCAGAAAACCACGACATCACTGCCCATACTGTAACACAACCACCCCCATGCTGCACAGTTGGGAGCAGACAGTCTGTAGCATAGGCCTGCGACGGTGTTCTCCATACGTAAACATGACTGGTTGTTGGAAACAAGGTGAAGGTCGATTCATTGGACCACATTACATGTTTCCACTGCTCATAAGTCCACGCCTTGTGGTCCTTGCATCACTGGATACACCTCTTCGCATTTACTGATGTCACCAGAGGTTTGGCGATAGCGGCCCTGCCATGAATGTTCATTCTATGAAGATTCCGTCGCACTGTTTTCGACGAAACAGGTTTCTGTAGGCCGGAATTGAGTTCAGACGTAATTGTCATTGCAGTGGTCTTATTTTTAGCTGCTACAATCTCTTTTAATGCCCTCCGATCCCTATCTGGCAGGATTGTCTTTCGACCACTGTCGTGCTTTGCAGACATCGTTTGTCCATTAATTGTGTATGCCCTCGTGACATTGGACACAGTGCCTTTCGATACCCCCACAATGTTCGCCACTGTTGCCACTGAAGCTCCTACCAGACGGGCACTAACGACCATGCCTCTTTGGAAGTCTGTCAGGTCGCCCATTTTACCGCACCACTTTCACACCACGACACTCACAGGTAAACTGATTACTGCTGTCGGAAGAGAAAGGTTCACATGACACGTTGAAAACAAAAACAAAAAAAAAAAGATCGGCAACCGCAATACGTGTTATACAGTGGGGAGCCAAACTTACGTGTCCTGTATGAAGTGTTTTTTTTTTTTTAGATTTTTTTGTCAATCCCCTATATATATACACTGGCGGATCCAGGATATGATCAAGTGAGGGGCGAAACGATAGTTTGCAGTTTTATCCAGTGTAAAGCAGGATTGAAGTCCATTTTATGCAGTGTATACCTGAGCGTCAAGGAGGGCTATAGCCCCTATACCCCCCTTGGATCCGCCTCTGTATACTTACATACATACATACATACATACATATATATATATATTATAGTAACACCGTGGAATTTCTAATCATATTCTTTTTCAATTACCTACATTTTTGGATTCTTTTTTTACGCGTTAGATTTTTTACCTTATAGGAGCCTGGCGAGAGGCTAGTCTAAAGGAATACCATTGTATTCCACCTCTCTACTCTCAGTATTTTCTACCCGGGTTCGATTACCGGCGGGAGCTCATGTGGTTCGGATTCCACATTAATCACTAGGTCCACGTCTCATATAGCCTCGCTGCTGAACGGGACGTAAAACTCAAAAATCAATCAATCAATCAATCTCAGTATTTTCTATCTAAGTTGCTGACGCTAAACATTTTTCAAAGGATTTATTTTATTTTATTTATTTTTTTTAATGCAGCTCAAAACATATAAATAGACAGCCTATTGTACGTTGTTGTGCGTTTACATGCAGCCATCTCAGCACTCGAAGTGAAAAGTGCTGTAGAAATTGTCCCCTTTTAGTTGGTTGTATATGAAATCGGATGAGCGGGTTCGTTGCATTACAGATTTCCGCTGAAGCGAATGGGCTTTGGCCGTCAGTTAGTTATAGCGAGTTAGTGAAATAGCAAGTTATTAAGAGTTGTTCTTAGAGACTAATCCTACGCCTGAGCGATGGCTACTTGGATTAATTTATTGCTGTTTAGAATGAAAGCACATAGGCTGTATATGGGGTATATGTCGAGGGTGAGATAACTTGAATAGACTTAGGTTTGGTTCTCTCCTAGTGGTGGAGGAATTTCCGTTAGAATATAATTGCGCTTGGGTTCTGTTCCCTGTAATAGAGTTTGTAGCATATCTATTCAGGTGTTGTTAATATATATTTGCTGCAACTTTCATGTAGGAAAGCATAAGAGTGTGTTTTTACCTAACTTTTCTTTCTTTGAATGCAAGGAACTTCAAGTCTGGGCCAGAAGTGAAGGCGGACGAACATATCCCAAAGATCAATCTATCCTAAAATAGATTTCTTTGTGGTAGATTCTCTATGATGTTCCTTTATCTCGGAGTCCCCAGACCAGGAGTAGATCACACTGTGACCTGCGAGTCAAGGTCCAGTCTTTAATGTGCAAGAAATATTGGCCAGAGTTGAGTGTTTACTGTAATCTGTATTGCCGAGGTCCCTTATTGATTAGAGAAAGTTTGAATATTTAAGGAAATTAGGATTTGTAGAAAGTTAGTTTACACCTTGCTTTTCTCCATTAATTACTGAAGAGGGCGAGCAGGAAGGTATGAGTACATTTAGGGACGGAGTGGCGTCCTGTGAAATTTTAGCCAATCAACCATCTCCTAAATTAGAGTTATTTATTTTGAAATAAATATTTAATGTCCTATTTAATTCATCATCTTTCATTTAATTTTCTTTGATCTGAACTTACCTAGACACGCTAAGAGCTACATTTTGCTCGGACGTATATATATGATTTAAGGAGGATTGTGTTAGCATTTCTATATTATTAATTTAATTGAAAGTAAAAAGGGATTGTGATTCTTGAGAGAAATTATTATCTGATGAGATATGAGTATGTACAGAGGGTTTTAATTATTGCTAACTTAAATAACGTTTTTTTTTTTTTTTTTTTTTTACTTCCACTAGAAAAGCATTAAATGCTTTAATTCGATATCGTATTAGTTGTTTCATGTCATTTGGAGACTTTAGCAGTATTTGTGTCATTGCTGAGAAAGTACTGATAAAATTTGCATAACGTATGTTCGTGTTTGCTAATGTCAACTCATGTTTGTCCAGCTTTTTCTAATTATCAGGAAAACTTCATTGATTATATATATACAGGGTGAGTCAAAATAAGTGTTACAAGCCAATATCTCGCGAACTATACATCATATAAGAAAAACATTAAGAGGCAATGTACAATACAGAGGGGCCTAAGAAATGAGTCAAACATTAGGTTTCCCCTGCCCCCCATTTTGGGGGGAGGGGGGTGAACGTGAAATTTTTAAATGGGAACATAGGTCGAGTGATACCTCGTTCGAAAGAGCTTGAAAAATTGAACAATTTTTGTAGGAAACAATTTTTGATATGGGGCACCGTTTTCAAGATGGGCCCCAAAAATGGTCAAGTATCCGATAAAATTTCCAGTACTTAAATAAGTGTTACAAGCCAATATCTCGCGAACTATACATCATATACGAAAAATATTAAGAGACAATGTACAATATAGAGGGGCCTAAGAAATGAGTCAAACATTAGGTTTCCCCCGCCCCCCATTTTGGGAGGAGGGGGGTGAACGTGAAATTTTCAAATAGGAACATAGGTCGAGTGATACCTCGTTCGAAAGATCTTGAAAAATTGAACAATTTTTGTAGGAAACAATTTTTGATATGGGGCACCGTTTTCAAGATGGGCCCCAAAAATGATCCTGTATCCGATAAAATTTCCAGTACTTATAAATAAGTGTTACAAGCCAATATCTCGCGAACTATACATCATATAAGAAAAATATTAAGAGACAATGTACAATACAGAGGGGCCTAAGAAATGAGTCAAACATTAGATTTCCCCCGCCCCCATTTTGGGGGGGAGGGGGGTGAACGTGAAATTTTCAAATGGGAACATAGGTCGAGTGATACCTCGTTCAAAAGAGCTTGAAAAATTGAATAATTTTTGTAGGAAACAATTTTTGATATGGGGCACCGTTTTCAAGATGGGCCCCAAAAATGGTCCTGTATCCGATAAAATTTCCAGTACTTATAAATAAGTGTTACAAGCCAATATCTCGCGAACTATACATCATATACGAAAAATATTAAGAGACAATGTACAATATAGAGGGGCCTAAGAAATGAGTCAAACATTAGGTTTCCCCCGCCCCCCATTTTGGGAGGAGGGGGTGAACGTGAAATTTTCAAATGGGAACATATTGTAGGTCGAGTGATACCTCGTTCTAAAGAGCTTGAAAAATTGAACAATTTTTGTAGGAAACAATTTTTGAAAATGGGCACCGTTTTCAAGATAGACCCCAAAATTGGTCCTGTAAGAGATAAAATTTCCAGTACTTATAAATCGGAAACGGCTAAGTAGAAAAACATGAAACAAAAAATGAAAAAGGTAAACGCCATAGGCAACTTGGAATGGTGTTGTCGTGGTGCCCCAGGACTCCATCATGGGGCCCCGGGAACAATTTTAAAATTTCAAATCTGAATATAGGTCGAGTGATACCTTGTTTGATAGATTATGGAAAACCAAACAGCTTAGAAAAAAAAATTGTTTTGATTTCGGGCAAGCCTGTTACAAAATGGCCGCCGGAAATGGTTCCACATTCAGATAGAAAGTGCAGTGTTCAAAGTGAGTGTTACAAGCCAATATCACGCGAATTATTGCATCAAATAAAAAGTGTTAAGAATCCATGTACAATACAAACAGGCCTAAAAATATGTCGAACACGAGGTTCCATCATCATACTGTAAGTGAATAACAAGTAAAATTTTCGGAGGCGAAATCGACCTATAACGTAATAATAATAATAATAATAATAATAATAATAATAATAATAATAATAATAATAATAATAATAAGAAGAAGAAGAAGAAGAAGAAGAAGAAGAATACGAAAAATAATAATAAAACTAGTAATAATAATAATAATATGAATGAAAATAATAAGACAATGAATAATACTAATACGTATGCGCAAAAAGACGTCGTTCCTCAATCACTACAATCCTATGAGAAAGGGATAGGAAGGTACCTATTAGGCCCTACTTGTAGGCAACATCTCAGCATGTGCCCAGTTAGAGTAAGGAAAGCCCGTCAATGTCATTGCCTGGGGAATGGAACCGATGGCCTTCGGAACATAGTACAACGATAACGTTGTATATTGCATTAACAATCTGTACCATCTTATAAAAAAAAAGGATCAGAGGCGAATTATTTGAGCCGTTTTATACAAAGAAAAGAAAGTTGCAAAGAAATATCTCTAGATTATTTTTGATCGTCAACTATTAATGTAATCGCTATGGAAACGTAATAAATGTAAGTGTAAGTGTGCAGACGTAGAAAGAACGGGATATAAACTTTGGTGATAAGTTTTCCGTATAAGTAAACGAACACTATCGTATTGATATTATTAGTTTGGGTAGCGTTTGAATAGAGCAATGGCGGTGTTTGATCATTGTGTAGATATGTTGCTGGTGTTGGGGGAATGTAGAAGAAACTATCGTAGCGCGGCACGAATGTATGCAATGCGCTATCCCCAACGCCAACAAACATCTCACATGGCATTTCTGCGATTGGAGAGACGTTTGCGGCAACATGGTAGTCTTGTCCGGAGACGAGGTAGGGGTCGTTACCGCTCTGCAACCAATGAAGAACGTGCAACAGGAATATTGGCAGCAGTGCATGTAGACCCACATGTTACCACGAGATATCTCGCTCAGGCCAGTGGAGTTAGCCAAAGATCTGTAGTGCGTATTTTGCACGAGTACATGTTTCATCCGTATCATATCATCTTACATCAGGAACTATCTGGCAATGATTTTCATGCCAGATTGCAATTTTGTCTATGGTTGGAAGGTATGGAAAACAGACAGCGCAACTTCATATCCACCATCTTGTTTAGCGATGAAGCTACATTTACAAACAAAGGACACGTAAATCGACATAATATGCATTATTGGGCTAGGGAAAATCCACTATGCCAGAGAGAAGTTGCTCATCAGCATCGGTGGTCTCTTAATGTATGGTGTGGCATCCTTGGTAACCATATCATTGGCCCATATTTTTTTGATGGACGTCTTACTGGTGATACCTATGCCGCATTTATCAGTGATGTACTATACCCGGAGTTGTTAGAGAATATTCCTTTCGCTGAACGTATAAGAATGTGGTATCAACATGATGGTGCTCCAGCACACAACGCACGTCAGGTCAGAGCCTTATTGGACCACCGTATGGCGAATAAATGGATTGGGCGTCGAGGTCCTATTCACTGGCCTCCACGATCTCCTGACCTAACCCCACTTGATTTTTTCCTCTGGGGTTATGTTAAGGATCGGGTAATGTCCAACGTACCAACAACTACTGATGATATGAAGGCGCGTATCCAAGGTGTGTGTGCATCTGTCACTCCAGAGATGCTACATGATGTACGAACATCCCTATGCCGCCGCTTACGGAGGTGTGTGGAGCAAGATGGAGGACATATCGAGCATCATTTGTAACATGGTAAGTGTTGAAATTATTTGCTTTACAGTGATTGAAATTACAATTCTTAACATCGACATACCCGTAGAATTACTAAACGTTATCCTACTACTTTACAGGATATTAGGTTGTGGTAATGCTGTTGTGACAGGCTTGTCTGAAATCAAAACAACTTTTGTAGTAAGCTGTTTGGTATTTCACGATCTATCAAAGAGGTATCACTCGCCCTATGTTGCGATTTGAAAATTCCATGTACACCCCTCCATACAAAAGCGGGACGAGGGAACTTCTTTAACACAAATTTCAGGCTTTCTGTATTGTACATTGACTCTTAACACTTTTCTTATTTGATGCGTAGTTCGTTGCGTTGATATTGGCGTGTAATACTCAAATTGAACACTGCACTTTCTATCTGAATGTGAAACCATTTTTGGCGGCCATTTTGAAACAGGCTTGCCCAAAATGAAAACAAATTTCGTACGAAGCTGTTTCGCTTTCCACGATCTATCAAACAAGGTATCACTCAACCTACAGGTATATTCCCATTAATAATTTTGAAATTGGTCCCGGAGCCCCATTATTAGGGCCCTGCGGACACCACGACAACATCATTCCACATTGCCTATGATGTTTCCGTTTTTCATTTTTTGTTTAATCGTTTCCTACTCATACGTTTCCGATTTATAAGTACTGGAAATTTTATCGGATACAGGACCATTTTTGGGGCCCATCTTGAAAACGGTGCCCCATGTCAAAAATTGTTTCCTACAAAAAATGTTCAGTTTTTCAAGCTCTTTCGAACGAGGTATCACTCGACCTATGTTCCCATTTGAAAATTTCACGTTTACCTCCCTCCCCCCAAAATGGGGGGCGGGAGAAACCTAATGTTTGACTCATTTCTTAGGCCCCTCTGTATTGTACATTGTCTCTTAGTATTTTTCTTATATGATGTATAGTTCGCAAGATATTGGATTGTAACACTTATTTATAAGTACTGGAAATTTTATCGGATACAGGACCATTTTTGGGGCCCATCTTGAAAACGGTGCCCCATATCAAAAATTGTTTCCTACAAAAATTGTTCAATTTTTCAAGCTCTTTCGAACGAGGTATCACTCGACCTATGTTCCCATTTGAAAATTTCACGTTCACCCCCCTCCCCCCAAAATGGGGGGCGGGGGAAACCTAATGTTTGACTCATTTCTTAGGCCCCTCTGTATTGTACATTGTCTCTTAGTATTTTTCTTATATGATGTATAGTTCGCAAGATATTGGATTGTAACACTTATTTATAAGTACTGGAAATTTTATCGGATACAGGACCATTTTTAGGGCCCATCTTGAAAACGGTGCCCCATATCAAAAATTGTTTCCTACAAAAATTGTTCAATTTTTCAAGCTCTTTCGAACGAGGTATCACTCGACCTATGTTCCCATTTAAAAATTTCACGTTCACCCCCCTCCCCCCAAAATGGGGGGCGGGGGAAACCTAATGTTTGACTCATTTCTTAGGCCCCTCTATATTGTACATTGTCTCTTAATATTTTTCTTATATGATGTATAGTTCGCGAGATATTGGCTTGTAACACTTATTTTGACTCACCCTGTATATATATATATATATATATATATATATATATATATATATATATATATATATATATATATATATACAGGGTGACCACGTGACTATGTTACAAAATGTAAGGGATGATTCCTGACACGAAAACAAGAAAAAAAGTTCAAATAAACTTTTGTCCAACGTACATAATTTCGGAGCTACAAGGTGCCGAAAGCGTGGGAAAATGACATTCAAAGCTCTATAGCTCGACTATGGTGAATGATAGAGCTAATGCGGCATGGTCGCGTCAAAGACACCGAAGCTGCTGTATTCAAAAATGCTTAGGTCGAGATCGTGCAATTCGTGCACAAGGGATTCCCCAAAGGAGCGTAGGGATTCCCGGATAATCTGTCAAGAAAGATGGGTCGTAAAAGATACGGATGAATAGCTGTCCCAACTGCTAGCAATAATGCGTCTGTACTAAGTCGATATCTCGTACAAGCACAAAATGGCGAGCAGTTTATATGTGCCATGTGTGGTTGCATAACGCGCACTAAATAAGAGTGGGAAAATAAAAAGGAAAATGTGAATAAATTGGTACAAATGGTAAATACATGATAGTACACTGTCCTGTTCATTGTACGTATAGACACGTTTAATAAAGGGAATAATCATGAAACGTACTAAAATGTTGTACAAACATCACACTAACATTGTTTTCTTCAATGTAGTTTTGTCATTGAAAGCAAGTAAAACTAAGGGGAAAACCGGGGGATATGGGTGGTTTCTTCCAGGCAGAAATCTTATTTTATTTGGTGATACGAGCCGAGGATACTTTTTACGAGAGGGGGATTTTTCCGCCATCCCATGTTAATGTGACCACTGCCAGAGAACAACAGTAAAATATCAGTTTTTTTTTATCATTAGCCGTAATGTGCGTTACCCGAATATTGAAAAAGAACAAGGACTAACAATTTATCAGGACGTTTGTTTTAGTCGCTGCTTCCGATGTTTTGCAGGACTGATTCCGAGATTTTGTCTAGAATGCTTAACATGTCGTCATATTGTTATCGTTTAGAAGATATTTTGTTTTCACAGACGGTGTTATCACCTGAAGTATGCCACAGTTTGCAGGTTCGATCACAAGCATTTGTTCTTCCTTCTGTCGTAGAAAGCAACCGAAGATAAGGAAAGTATAAGACAACCCTACTAGAAGGCGTTGTGGAAGGTGGAAGGTCATTATTCATGTGGTTTGTTCGTAGCGTACGAGTTCGTTAGTGTAGTTTGTGCTTTGCTTCTTCGAATGTGAGATCAAATGGAGCATTCGATAGCAGAACTTGCGGACATAATATTTGTATACGGTCAAGCAAATGGCAACAGTCGAGAAGCTGATAGGTTATATCGACTGAAGTATCCACAAAGAAGACATCCAGCCCATACAATGTTTGCCAGACTTTTTCAACGCTTACGAGACACGGGGAATTTACAACCTGAATACTACGACCAAGGAAGACGAAGAACCACAAGGACTTTGGACTTTGAAGAACAAGTGCTTGATCGTTTCGCCCAAGACCCAACAGTAAGTACCCGGAAAGTAGCACATAAAAGGGGAGTAGCACAAGATACTGTTTGGAAAGTAGTACACGAGCAACAGTTACACCCCTATCATCCGCAGAGGGTTCAGGCCTTACGTCCAACTGACTTCCAACCTCGCGTTT
The DNA here is from genome assembly GCF_964235325.1 of Thermobia domestica. Lineage (NCBI taxonomy): Eukaryota > Metazoa > Arthropoda > Insecta > Zygentoma > Lepismatidae > Thermobia > Thermobia domestica. Next base: position 269,627,147 of record NC_137459.1, on the reverse strand, counting down.
GGTTTTGTGAGTGGTTTCTCCAACGCTCTGTAATTGATCCGCAGTTTGCTTCCTACGTGCTTTTCACCGACGAAGCTTGTTTTACGAAAGACGGGATATTTAATAGTCACAATAGTCATGTATGGGCAGACGAAAATCCTTATGCAATTGTGGAAAGGGGCCACCAAGACCGATCCACCATAAATATGTGGGCTGGTATTATCAGTGATCAGATAATAGGTCCATATTTACGACCATCACGATTAACTGCACCAGTGTATACGATATTCCTGCGAGACATACTTCCAGAGTTATTAGAGGATGTCCCTCTCGTTGTTCGTCAACGGATGTGGTTTCAACATGATGGCGCCCCAGCCCACTTTTCAGCTAGTGCTCGAGAGTATTTGAATCAAACGTTTCGTGACAGATGGATTGGAAGAGGCGGTCCTTGTAATTGGCCTGCACGTTCCCCAGATTTGTATCCACTTGATTTTTTTCTTGTGGGGTCATGTCAAAACACTTGTCTATGAAACGCCTATAGACAACGCAGAATAACTATTAGCACGAATACTCGCTGCCTGTGATACTATAAGAACAGATCCTGGGTTGTTACAGCGAATCCGTCAGAAGTTACTGCGACGCTGTAACGCCTGTGTTTAAGTAGAGGGACGCCATGTCCATCACCTATTCTAGGATAATTGGGAGATTTGTCTCGTTTACAGGTAATTGATGATGTTCTTGGCTGCATTCAATCCTGCTGTAAAATGTTGATTGAAGACATTATTCCCATTCTTGTGACTTTTGGTTTTAGGAAACAACCTCTTTTGCATTATGGTTGTTTCGCTCAGTTTTGTTTATTTGTTTTCAATGACAACAATACATGGAATAAAGACTTTAATAGTGCGATCCTTTTCCAACATTTTAGTACGTTTCATGATTATTACCTTTTATTAAAAGCGTCTGTTCAATGATAGGACTGCGTAATATCATGTATTTACCATTTATACCAAATTATTCACATTTTCCTTTCATGTTTCCCACTTTTATTTAGTACGCGTTATGCAACCACACATGACACGTATAAAACTGTTCGCCATTTTGTACTTGTGCGAGATATCGACTTAGTACAGACGCATTATTGCTAGCAGTTGGGACAGCTATTCATCCGTATCCTTTTCGACCCATCTTTCTTGACAGATTATCCGGGAATCCCTACACTCCTTTGGGGAATCCCTTGTGCACGAATTGCACGATCTCGACCTAAGCATTTTTGAATACAGCAGCTTCGGTGTCTTTGACGTGACCATGCCGCATTAGCTCTATCATTCACCATAGTCGAGCTATAGAGCTTTGAATGTCATTTTCCCACGCTTTCGGCACCTTGTAGCTCCGAAATTAAGTACGTTGGACAAAAGTTTATTTGAACTTTTTTTCTTGTTTCCGTGTCAGGAATCATCCCTTACATTTTGTAACATAGTCACGTGGTCACCCTGTATATATATCCGTCTGTCCCTTAGTTGCTCTCTCTTTTTTGTTCAAGTTATATAATATTCCGAACCATCAGTTGATTGAAAATTCGTCTATATATCTTTTTACTGTCTACATATATACCTTGTGCTGTTGAAAAATCATTGAAACAATAACTTAAGCAGATAAGCCGAAGCTACATACAAAACTCTAGATATATGATTAGTGCTTTCAACAAAATACGCTAATTGCTACTTAATCATTAATACCATAAGCTTCAGACATTGACGAAAAAATAATTAAGAAAAAGTCCAGAAAAATAAACTTCTCTGAAAATGTTACGTTATTGAATAATTTGATCAGCAATGGATTTGAATAATGTAAGCGAACAGTGTACAAAAGCGAACCCTAAATTTCAATCAAACCTTGACTTTCATGATTTGAGTTATGTTCTTTGTTGAAAATAATACTAAAGTTATGATTCTGTACCACCGAGTTTGATATTATATTATATGAAAACTAGTATTATATAAAACAAAAAAAATAATCCGTGGTAAGTAATCGATCAGCCATGCTAAAATGCATGAGTCGATTGAATTTGAATTTAGCGTTTCGTTCATCAGAGAGACTATATGAGACGTGGACCTTCAGCATAACATGATATTCAAACCACATGAATTCCCACCTGGTATAAAGTGCATGAAATTTCACTGTTATATTATTAATTACAGTAAGCTAGGTTGAGATGGGTTCCAACGGTATAGATAAAGTTTTCCACAACCTACATATATGGGAGGCTATCTCGCAACGTAATTCGGATCTTGAGACATGTTTTTAGAAAGGATAGCATACCTCATGAAAAAGATGGCGTGATACTTCGCCATTGGGTCAATCCAAATGAAATCGACCAATGTTGCTTCTGACAAAATTTAGTTTTTGATTAATTTTTACCTCAGTTTCTACCATATTCTGAGAGTTGAAAACGGGTATTCATTTATTTTTTAGCCGCGCAGGTTTTGTCGTAGCGGCCATTCTGTATAGGCGTCTGAGCGTATTTTGAACTTTTCAGAGGATTCCGTTAAACGCTGTAACTTTTTAGGTTTTAAAGATAATGAGTTCGAACCAAAACCATATGAAAGATAATGAAATGGACAACATTTTGTGTTCTGTAAACATTGAGACGTACTTTAGGACGTCGGAGAAAAGCTCTGAACATTGATGTTTGAAACCTAAAAAAAATGTCCGTTGTGCAATACTCATTTTGAAACGAAATAAATTAAACTGACCTTCATTCTTTTTATTTTTATTTTTTTTTATTTTTTTGCCTATGTAGAGACTAGATAATAGACAATGTCCCAAACAGGTTTCAGATTTGAGAACTATATACTTGATTTTTTTTTTTAATTTTTAACATAGCGAATTTTTGAAAATGGTGTATTTTCACCACCAAATTTCTCTGGAAGGACACAAGGAAACATCTTAAATGTGCACCAAATACACGATAGTTTTGTAGTAATAAGTGGGTAAAATTGCATGACTGAGACTTGAGTGGTTTCTAAATTATAAGTTTTTTTTTTCTTTACTGAGACTTAAAATCATGAAGCGCCATGAAGCATGGATATAAACTTTGTAGCAAAAGTCAAAATAGCACGATAGTAATGTAAAATCGGTAATCATATTGGGTACAAAAAAAAAAAAAAAAAAAAAAGAAAAGAAATAAATAAATAAAAGAAACGCGTCTGTTATTTCTTTTCTGTCTATAGCGCTGCTGTTAAGACATCAGTGAGGTAAACAGTTGTCTAATTTGTGTACAGGGTTTGACACTGATATTGAAAGTACAACCTGACCTGTAGGAATTGTGAACTCTGTGGGTGTGAGTTTCCGAAGAATACGGATGCGCACGAGTCAAGACACACTTTGTAAAATTCGAGACGAGTCGAGACAAACGTATTTCTTGACTCGAATTTTCGAGTAGAGACACGAGTCGAGTCGAGACAGCTCGTAAAAATCTCGACTCGACTCGAATGTCTCGAAAAATCTTTTTATAATTTTTAATATTATTTTGAAGAAAGTACTCATTCAGAAACACTCGGCACAAGAATTTCGGAAACTGCAGGACTTGTCAGGGGTTCGAAGAGTGCTGTGCTGAGTGTCTTCAACAAGTGGCGAAACCAAGGCAAACGACGTCCAAATGTCGAGGTGTTGGGCGCCCCCCACCTCATTACATATGTAGGACGTCGTATGCTGAACAGACTGGTAAAACAGGACAGGCAGCGAACTGCGTCGGAACTAACATCATAGTTTAATGCTGGGCCAAGTACAAGTGTGTCTGAACTAGTGTTGTAAAATTTCCGGAAATTTTGAACATGTTGGTAAAAAAGCGTTTTTTTTTCGATTTTTTTCCGAAAAAATTGCAAATAAAAATGTTTGCATTAGGTTAATTTTACTAGTAATGATATCATTTTTTTTCAAACGCGTGAAAAATATAAGTTCAAAAATTTCAATATTTCGAATATTAAAAAAATAGCACTCGAAAATAAAACTATTCCAAGTATTATCTGTATTAAAACACTAGATTTACGCGTATATGTTTATACCCACAGAAAAGTTTATATGTTTGTCTCCAGTCCTTTTGACAATGAGATATTGAACCCACAAGTGCTAGAAACGTGCTGTTGTCATTGGTCGATTCCAAATTTTGTGTAAATTGTCCATTCTAATGAATATTTAAATAAACATGGCCATTAGTTATTTATTAAAATTTAGGGGTACACTGGAAGTACCGAAATTTTTGAAAAAGTAAAACTTTATACCCTACAAGTTATATATTCCAACATCACATAGTTGTATATAGGGGTTGTATATCTCTCAGGTTTTTGTTTCATGGTTAAATTATAAGAAAACGAAGGATAACCATTTCTCCAGTCTAAGATGAATCTTCATTGTTTGGAGAGACTTTTTTTTAATGAACTCCGTATATAACTCACATAATTAATTGTGTGTGTAATTTATTTTCTTACTACATAATGCATGCAAAAAAGAAAAAGAAAACACTGGCCATGTATGAATTAGAAATTCCAGCCACAAATGGGCTCAAATCTTGCAAACGGTGCGAGATATTGAAAAAAAAAATAGTTGAAAAATTTTCCCCTTTATAATACCCCTTGCCGATTTTTATGAAGGCGTTCTTCACTTGTATCTGTAAAGGGATATGTACAGATATGAGGAATGACAAGGAGATTCGTGCTTATATGTGAATGATGCGCAGTTTAGAGAGCGCAGGTTCAGCTCATTGAAAATTAATAGTGTGCACTTATTTATGTTATGTCCTTTATTCGTGGATGTGCATTAATTACATAAGTTACAGTTATAGTTACATGCATTAATTATAGTTGCATATAAGCCTACCAAACTGAAGTGTTCTGCTGCAACAAATAGGTCTCTTGAATAAAACTGAGTTCCCAATATGCTCTTTCGTCTGGTGAAGTTTTGGTAATTTTAAACAAAAGCAGTAGGCAAATTTCACTAATACTCATGCACTAAAACATGCAATTACTATTATTTAATACTTTAATATAGACACTTATATAAACTTTATGTACAAAATCCTGTATGTAAACAAATACATGTTTTCTAGTGCGACTGATTATCTATTACAATCAAAATGAAAGTGACTATGTTTATAACTTAATAACTCTTTAATCATCAGACCAACCTCGATAAAATTTTCAACATGGATGATATTCAGGATGTTTTTTATCATTTCACTTTGAAGGTGCAACTTAAGGGAAGGGGAAAATGACATACTAGTGTCAAATCCATAATTTTCTGGGTCGCTGAAATGAACAATTGCACTTCCGATGTCATTTAAATCAAAATTCAGCCTCACAACTTGGAGGAGGAAGGATACATATAAAAATTATTGAAAATGACCGCTATTAGTGTCGAATCGATAGTTTTCGGGGTCGCTAAGATGAACAGTGACACTTTTGGTCGTTTAAATCCAAATTCAGCCCCTCAACTTGGCAGAAGGGAGAGGATATATATATATATATATATATATATATATATATATATATATATATATATATATATATATATATATATATATATATCGAGAGAGAGAGGTAAAGAAATATATATATAGATAGATAGATACAAGGCCGTAAATGGTGGTCGAATCCGTACTTTTCGGGGTCCCTGAGATGAACATATCGTTTAAGTCCTCAAATGCAGTCCCATTAGTACTCCTAAGAGGGGACGGGAACAGATAAAGGTAATTGAAAATTACCGACATAAGTGTCGAATTCATAGTTTTGGCGCTCAATAAGTTCATTGGTGACAGTTTTGGTGCCCTTTATGTCCAAAATGAAACGTATTCTCCCCGTGCAAGTTGTTCGGCTAGTCTGTAATAATAGCGAACGGAAGTTTCACATATTCAACACTTTAATATATTTCTCGCTGCTCAAATTTACTCACTTGTGCGGTATAAGTGTGTATGTGTAAATAAGATTATATCTGTTTTTGAGTTATTCGAAAAACATACAAATAATAAAGAAGGAGGATTTTACCAGAAATCCGAAAACTAAAAAAAAGTAAAATTAAAATTTGTTGCTTTAAGTATTTTTCCTGTTAGCAAAATACATTGTATAATGCTGCAAATATGGTACAGCAAGTAAGACTACTAGCATCAGACGAAGAAATAGTCTTTAAATAATATTTTCCGGTTTTTGCTAATATTTCCGAACAAATTATCTTTTTATTAATGGCTTCAAAATTTTTGGAAATTTTACCGATCTCAATAAAATTTTCAACGTAGATGAGGTTCGGGATGGTTTTAGTTATTTCACTTTGAAGATGCAACTTGAGGGAAGGGGAGAGGGGAAAATGACAGATATTAGTGTCGAATCGATAGTTTTCGGGGTCGCTGAGAGGAATAGTGACACTTCCGGGCGTTTAAATCCACATTCAGTCCCATTAGTACTCTAAGGGGGAATGGTGACATGTAAAGATAATTGAGAATTACTGATATGAATGCCGAATTCATAGTTTTTGGGCTCCACAAGTTCATTGGTGACAGTTTTGATGTCCTTTGTGTCCAAAATGAAACGTATTCTTCCCGTGCAAGCTATTTGGCTAGTCTATATATATAAAAGAGAACGCACAAAATCCTTTGTCCGCTCATCACGCTAATACGGCTGAACCGATTTCTTTCATTTTTGGGGGGTTGTTAGGATTTGGACCCTAGATGGTTTTATCGTATCACTTTAATTTTCAATTACCAGTGTCTTGAGATAATTGACCAATCAGGTGTCAATACGTACAAAAAATCCTTTGTCCGCTCATCACGCTAATACGGCTGAACCGATTTCTTTCATTTTTGGGGGGTTGTTAGGATGTGGACCCTAGATGGTTTTTATCATATCACTTTAATTTTCAATTACCAGTGTCTTGAGATAATTGACCATTCAGGTGTCCATACGTAGAAATCCTTTGTTATTAGTTCATCATAGGTATAAAAATAAACGTATTTATATGCAACCCGCATGACCCTGTGACTCGGCGGGTTAACATAACTAACAGGCGCTATAAATCACTTGAAAGCGAAAAAGTAAAAATTATCTAAGTAACAAAGTTTATTGCGTTCCGGGATGACCGCAGCGAAGCGGGGCGGGTTGGGGTGACCGCAGCGAAGCGGGGCGGGTTAACATAAATGACAGGCGATATAATGTTAACATTAGTGCAATCTTCTATGGTTTTTATCATATCACTTGAAAGCGAAAAAGTAAAAATTATCTAAGTAACAAAGTTTATTGCGTTCCGGGGTGACCGCAGCGAAGCGGGGTGAACGCTGCTAGTCTGTAATAATAACGAACGGAAGTTTCACATACTCAAACCCTTTAATATATTTCTTGCTGCTCTAATTTACTCACTTGTGCGGTATATATTTGTATATGTAAAGAAGATCATATTTCTTTTTCAGTTATTCGAAAAAAATATACAAAGAATAAAGAAGGATTTTACCGAAATCAGAAAACTAAAAAGTAGAATTAAAACTTGTTGCTTTAAGTATTTTTCCGTTAGCGAAATACATTGTATACACAGTAGAACGTCGATAATCCAAACGTCAAATATCCGAACGCGGTCCCTAGAAGCTTTTTACATTTTGTCAATATAATGCTAGCGATAAACAAACAATAGAGCGTACGTCGACGTTGTGTGAAGTCAAAAAAATCATTCGTACGTAATTGTTTGTCATACATATATTTTTTTTCTTTTTTACTTTCTCTTAGGCCTATAGGTTTTAAGTGCGTCTTACAAGATCAGTGTAATTTAGTGTACGAGCAGGTTCTACAGAAACATTAAATGTAAGTAGTCTTACGTACGGTATTGTAATTACTCTATGTACTGAATAACCACTGTATCGAAGGAAGAACATACCGTACAGTATATGTAAGCCTAAATGGCATTTTCTTGGCCATTTTCTAAAATCCGAACTACCTTTGGTCCCAATTAGTTCGGATTTTCGACTTCCTACTGTATATGCAGCAGACATGTTACAGCAAGTAACATGACTAGCATCAGGCCAAGAAATAGTTTTTAAACTATATTTTCCTGTTTTTGCCAATATTTCCGGACAAATGATTTTTTTTCTAACGGATTCAAAATTTCCGGAAATGTTATATAGAACAAGGAAGACATCTCTATAAAATACATGTTTGATTTAACATATTAACTAAAATGATTCTGGCCTCGTTATTTTAACACTTTTCTACCATCAAGCGGGAACTTCAAAAGATTGCTCGAGATAATTTGAGTGCGTCTATATTAATTAAACTAACTAGGATTATACTTTCGTTTCTTTTGTAGCCATAACTCCGTTCTATCACGGTGCTAACTTTGAGGTGTTTGGATGAGTTGTGCACAAAATTTCCCTATTCTAATACAAGAAACATAAGTACTCAATTATCTTAACTCTAATCTAGCAAATACAAAATAGTTTTAATTTTGAAAGCATAATATAATAAAATATTCGAAAATTTCAATTTTACCCTAATTTTCTGTTGTTTTTTTTTTCAAGTTAAGGAAAACTGTAAAAATCTGTTTTTTTTACCCAAAATTTCCGTTTTTTTTCCCATGCCTTCACAACACTAGTCTGAACACACAGTGCACCGAACACTCCTAACAATGGGCCTCCGCAGCTAACGACCCATTCATGTACGAATGTTAACACCACGATAACGGCAACTGCGACTGAAATGAACACGTGACCACCGCCATTGGACCTTGGCATACTGACAGAGCATTGCATTCTCTAATGAATCCCGATAATTTCTTCATCATGACTATGGGAGGGTGCGAATCCGTCGTATTCCAAGGGAACACCTCCTTGACACCTTTACTGCGGGACGAAGACAATCTGGCGGTGGCTTAATTATTATATGGGGAACATTCATGTGAACATCCATGTGTCTAGTGGAGCTCGAGCAAGACACCATGACGGCCGAGGCGTATCGCACACTGCTTGCAGACTACGCACACCCCTTCATTACGACCATGTTTCCCAAAGGTAATAACATTTTTCGTCAAGATAATGCACCATGTCACAAGGCCAGGAGTGTGATGGAGTGGTTCGAGGATCGCAGGAGCGAGTTCCAAGTGATGTTCTGGCCCACAACTCGCCGGATCTGAACCCAATCGAACACATCTGGGATGTGGTTAAACGTGACGTCAAGGCGTATCGCCCCCTGCCGGAATTTACGGGAATTAGGTGACCTATGTGTGCATATGTGGTGTCACTCTCTCCAGCGACCTACAAAGGATCCTTGCGTGCATGCCAAGACGTGACGCCGTTGTTATAAGTGCCAAAGGTCGACATACTAACAATTAGATAGGTAGTCTTAATGGTTTGTCTGATGTGTGCGTATCCTTTAACTCGTATATTTTGTCTCGACTCGAATTCGAGTCAAGTCGAGACAGAGACTGTCAAGTCGAGACACGAGTCGAGACAAAAACATATTTTCGAGTCGAGACACGAGTCGAGACAACATTTTCTGGAGACGAGTCAAGACAGGGTTAAATCTCGACTCGACTCGACTCGAGTGCATCGCTACCGGAGAACCTTAGTGATTGGCACCCATACCTTGTCATTCGTAGGTAGTTTAAAAGAGGTTCTTGGGCCATGGTGATGGACAAGTGAACAAAAAGATCGTCCTGAAATTCTCCCAATCCGCCATTTCTCGTCGTAAATAAAGTCTACGGTATCATTAGATGCAAATGACAACATGCTATGTCCTGGAAGTAATGAAGCACTGCAATCAGTAAATTCATTTGGTTGTGACAATTCATAACACCTGACTTGTGTTTGCGTAAGAGGTACAAACCTATATGATATGATCTGGTATTGATAATTCTTTTACAAGTAGCAAATCTCGAATTTCTTGCTGTTTGATTGCACTTCTGATGAAACATAGATAAATTGTATGCCTGAGATACTATCAACACAAAACCTGAACATCTGTTCAGCTGTTAAAATTTCGAATTTCACATCATTGCAACAACTTATAACTCAAAAGCTACCCAAGTCTCAGAGATGCAATTTTATCCACGTGTTACTGCAGAACGATAGGCTATTTTGCACACATTTGGGATTGTTCACTTGGTTCCTTCCAGAGATATTTGGTGGTGAAAATACACGATTTTCTAAAATTCGCAATGTTTAAAATTTTCCAAATAAATAAATAAAATCAAGTACATGGTTCTCACATCTGAAACTTGTTTGGGACGTTGTATATTATCTAGTATCTACGTAGACAAAAATTTAAGACGAGTCTCATTTATTTCATTTCAAAACATACAACCCAAAACGGTCATTTTTAGGTTTCCAACATCAATGTTCAGAGCTTTCTCCACAACGTTTTAAAGTACTTCTCAACGTCCACAGAACACAGAATGTTATCCATTCCATTATCTTTCATATGGTTTGGTTTCAATTTACTATCTTTAAAACTTAAAAAGTTACCGCGTTTAGCGGAATCATCTGGAAAGTGTAAAATACGCACACGCGCCTGTACAAAATGGCCGCTACAAACAAACCTGCGCGGCTAAAAAAAAATTAATTAATACCCGTTTACAACTCCCTAAATGAGGTACAATCTTAGGTTTAAAAAAATAATAATGAAATAAAATAAATAAATAAATTTTGTCAGCAACCTTTGGCCTGGAAATTGGTTGATTTAATTTGTACTGCACTCATTTATGATATTGTAAATGTTAATGTCATAAATAAAATTATAAACTGAGAAAAAAAAACGAATTGAAAAATAAAATATGTTTATACAAAAAAAATCTACTAATAGATAGGGGTATGCCATTGTTCTATATTAAATGACTCATTAGAACCTAAAAATCTGATTTAGTGATTTTGTTTCTATAGCTGATATATAAGATGTGGAGTAGCTCACTAAATAAATTGCTTCAAGTTTTAAATGTAGTGAAGAAGCAATAATATTGTTTTATAGTAATGATTTCCTTGTTTCATTTCTAGTATCAACAGTTTTTAAGCATATTTAAGAAAAATATTGGTCTTATTATAGCAATCCTGATTTATGCCCGTTTTCTGATTGCATTGGTTGAATAAAAATAGTAGTAATAGTAATAAATTTTACAAATGTTGCACATAGAAATAGGCTACAAAAGTTTCAACACTTAACCTTAATGGTAGTACGTCATGCAAAATGTGTCCCCTTAAGGGCTGAATTAAAGACACCTCATATTTTTTCTATTATTATTATTATTATTATTATTATTATTATTATTATTATTATTACACTATTTTAGTTCACTTTATGCGAAGGAACTCTTTGTTGATAAATCAACTCGAACTGAATGCAGTAAACATGGGTATGTCCTAAAATGCTTGGGAAAATTCGGAGTTCCATAAAAGTTCGCTGGTATTACACTCGCACATGCACTCGCATCTTATTTAACAAAAGAATAAAATCAGTTCTTTCCATAGAAATTCCAAATATGAAAATCATCGTATAAGCCTTTAATTTCGCCGCGTAAGGCACAAAATGTGAAAGCTCTAATCAGGTGGTTGACCCTTCGTTTAAAGTGAGGGTACATATTACACCGATAGCGGATAGTATTGAAGAATGATTTGTAAAACAAATATCTAAGTCATTCATAATAGACATAACAATTTGATAACTTGAATTATAATAACTGTTTGGTATTTGTTCAATTAATCTGATTATAAGAATATATGTATTTGCAACGTCTGTTTAGAGAGAGAATAGTAACGATCTCTAATCGAAAAACAAATTTGCAGTGCAGATTGACAAATAAATAAATAAATAAATAAATAAGTAAAATAAAATAAAATAAAATAAAATAACCATTATGTTGATTTAAATAATAACGCAAAACAAAAAAAAAATATGAAGTTTTATGTCCCATGGTTATACCGTCTAGGCTAAAGGACACGGTGATGATGAAAAACGAATGAAATGGTGGAATGAAGAAAGTGAGAGGCAACCGGAGAACCCCGAGGAAAAACATCAATACAGTGTTTGTCCACCACAAAGCTCACTTGGCGCGAGCTGGTATCGAACCAAAGACCCTATGTACCAGATGTGAACGCTCTTATTTTAACTGTTTACCTTCCTAACATACGAAACGTATCTCTCAATTAGTAATAATAAAATGTAAATTTACGTAATACAATTCACTTGAAACATGGCTTTGTGTATCATACTACATTATTTAAAGGATTGCTTTGATTACCTGCTATTAAAATTGGGTTTTCCTAAATTTCAAAAAAAAAAAAAAAAAAAAAAAAAATGATTTCATCTATGTAAGATATTATTTAATGCATATTGTCAAGTGTGTCTATTTTCACTTAGTGGGATTGCAGTGGTTTACACATGTGTTGAAAATCCACTACGTTCCGCGTCAGGTTTAATTCTCCGTTAAATTTCACCCAGAATTTGTTTTGAAAGTAAACAAGTAAAACATCGCGTTCAGTACTTGAGTGTACATTTACAGAAGGATATTAAATTAAATATTTTGCTATTGAATTTTGTGCTGTTCGTCCTTCTGTTACTTCTTTTCTGGTATGTACCAAAACGCGTGGGATTATAGTAAGTGTAAACAGGGAAAATATAATACAATTCAAAATACAAGAGTTACTTAACTTACGATTTAGCAAGTTTAAAATAGATCAGCTGAAAGTGAGTTTAATTTCAAGATGCCACAAATGTAAATTACACGAAAAAGGAGGCGATGTCTAATGCAATCCCACCAGTGAACAAGGGCGGCTTTGATTTAAAAAAAAATAAATGCATACATAAAAACTTCTTTGCTGTTCGCGTTGGAGACTCGAAATTAATTTCTGGTGGGACCTCCTCTGTTTCGGATCCCACTTAAAGTTGTAGGTCCATGTTTCATATATCCTTGCTGCTGAAAGGAACGCTAAACTCACATCAAATAAACAATTAATGAAAAAAACTATATCAGCTAAAATTCTGGCTCATTTCAGAAGGGTCATGAATTGGCAATTTTGCTTAAAAGTAATTGTTTGTTGGTATCTCTAGATCTTTTCTGAATGTGAAATGCTTCGAATTTACTCGGTACGACAGTGACACACGACACTCCGTTGAAGTAAGTAGTTCGATATATATATATATATATATATATATATATATATATATATATATATATATATATATATATATATATATTCCCTTATATTGGGTAATTTCGTGTTGCGATACACACATCCCCCAAATGTTTTCTATGTGAACGTAAACACGCATTAACGAAATAACAGCTCTCTATGAGAACGTTAACCCGTGCCGACTTGACGACAAAATCATGAAATGACGTTTCCACATTTTAATATAATTTAGAATTTCCGTCCGAAACTATAAGAGACAGAGAAACAAAACTGCACGAAGGAACTAGAAAAAAGGCGACATCTGCCCGTGTACTGACGACCATCATTGTATGAACAGTGTTGCCAACCCAAGAGAAAGTTTTGTTGTTGTAAATGGTAAGACCAAAATTGGATATCGTCGTTGGAAGCAACAGTGAAAATAGACAAAAGAGATTATAAGCGCATATAAGTGTTGCAAACTTCCTGAGAAATCACGTGAAACATGTGTTGGCGGACACAGGGAGTGAGGTACTAACGTTTTGTACACCTTAAATCAGATATTGACAAGAACTGGTAACGTTTACTCTAAGTCTAGAAGAATCCGCTGAACAGTGTTCTCATCAACAGAAGGGAGAAATTGAGTTTGGAAGAGATACAATAGCTCGGAAAGGGTCACTAGTGCTGTATGGTTTAAAACCTATAATGCAAGGCGGAAGCCTATCTTGTTAAAACAGAGAACTAAGGTTTGTAAAAGCGGCAACGCTACACAGCGGTGGCTTTTTTACTCTTGATGTCATCATAGTTATCAGCGTCCTCAAATCCCACGAGTACATAAACCCATGCAAATTCAACGTTGTTTTCATATTTTAACCAGGATATTGGAATTCCAACCCGCTGTGCACAGTTGCCCCATTTCGCAAACCTTACTTGTCAGTTTTTACAAGATATCGTATATCTCGGTCAGTTGTCGATCTCACATAACCACGGTTCTACTCCTTATGCTCTACCACCTTGCAATATAAGTTTTGAAGCATACAGAACTAGTGACCTTTTCTGAGTTATGTATGTTTCCCAAACTCATTTTTTTCTGGCAACACTGTTCAACGGATCCTTCTAGACTTAGAGTCAACATCAAAGAGTTCTTGTCAATATCTGATTTAAGGTGTACAAAACGTTAGTAATTCAATCCATGTGTGCGCCGACATATAGTACATATTATTTCTCGAAAGGTGCAACACTGATCTCTGTCTACCATCTCTTTTGTCTTTATTTTCATAGTTGCTTCCAATGACGATATCTAATTTAGGTCATTCTATTTACAAAAACACATCTTTCTCCTGGGTAGCAGCACTGTTCATCCCGTGCTGTTTGTCAATACACGAGAAGATGTCGTCCTTTTTCTAGTTCATTCGTACAAAGATTCGTTTCTCTGTCTCTTTTAGTTTCTCCGTTATCAAAGTTGGAAATTCTATTTGGAAACGTCATTTCATGATTTGGCGTCAAGTCGGCAAGGGTTAACGTTCTCGTAGAGAGCTGTTATTTCACTAATGTGTGTTTGTGGTCGCACACAATACATTTGGGGTGTGTGCCTGTCGCAACACGAAATTACCCAAAATTTGGGACACCCTAATATATATAGGAGTTAGGCAAAAAGACATCTAAAAACACTTCATACAAGACACGTAAGATTGGCCCTACACTGTACAACACATTTTTCGGTTGTCGATCATTTTTTTTCTTTGCTTTCAATGTGTCATGTGGACCTTCCTCTTCCGTCAGTAGTAACCAGTTCACCTGTGAGTGTCGTGGTGTGAAAGTGGTGCGGTAAAATAAGTGACCTGACAGACTTCCATAGAGACATGATCGTTGATGCCTTTCTAGTTGGAGCTTCAGTGACATCAGTGGCGAACATTGTGGGGGGATCGAAAGGCACTGTGTCCATTGTCAAGAGAGCATACACAATTCATGAGCAAATGACGTCTGCAAAGCACAACAGTGGTCGAAATGCAATCCTGTCAGATAGGGATCGGAGGGCATTAAAAGGGATTGTAGCAGCTAAAAATAAGACCACTGCAATGACAATTACGTCTGAACTCAATTCCGGCCTACAGAAACCTGTTTCGTCGAAAACAGTGCGACGGGATCTTCATAGAATGAAAATTCATGGTAGGGCCGCTATCGCCAAACCTCTGGTGACAGCAGTAAATGCGAAGAGGCGTATCCAGTGGTGCAAGGACCACAAGGCGTGGACTCATGAGCAGTGGATACACGTAATGTGGTCCGATGAATCGACCTTCACCTTGTTTCCAACAACTGGTCTTGTTTACATACGGTGAACACCGTCGCAAGCCTATGATACAGACTGTCTGCTCCCAACTTTAAAGCATGGGGTAGTTCTGTTACAGTAGGGTCAGTGATATCGTAGTTTTCTGAAGGTCCCATCATAACCCTGCATAGAATGATGAATGCTAAGGCGTATGGGGCCATTTTGGGAGACTAGGTTCTACCCATGACCCAAACATTGTTCCCTGATGGTGATGGCATGTACCAAGATGATTTGGCTCCATGTCACGCTGCAAAAACGGTGAAATCATGGTTTGAGGAGCATGACCAGGAGCAATCACACCTCCCGTGGATCTCACAATCACCAGATCTGAATATCATTGAGCCATTGTGGTCTGAAATAGAAAGGCGTGTTAAGTCTCATTACCCTCCACCAGCATCCCTTAAGGAACTGGAGCATGCTTTAGAGCAAAAATGATACAAAATTCCACACACCATAATTCAGGAGTAGTATACGTCCATTCCACGTCGGATCCCAGCTGTTTTGGATACAAAAGGAGGCCCCACACCATGCTAGGTATGATTTTTACACTTTTGCAACCGTTTTAGTTTTTTGTTCAACCAATGTATATATATATATATATATATATATATATATATATATAACCAAGAACGTTATATCGCTTTTTGTGGAAGTCTGTGTGTTCAATTGGCTTTCACACCGTGAGTCGAATGCGAATGGAGATATGGCGAAGGTCAGTTGTTGTTGTGGGTATATCCAACATATTATCTGGTTTTGGCAGTTCAGTTGCACCGTGAACTTCCGTAAGGACAGTTTGGACATGGGACCTTCACAGAGCGTAATAACGGAGTGTATGCTGTAGAAGTTTAAACTGGGGACAAACGTCGCGGCAGCGGGACGGAAGATATGCCAGGTAAGGGTGTCATGGTTACGCGGATAGTGCAGCGGTAAATTAACATGTTTAAGGACGGTGACGAAACACTGGAAGACATGCCACGTGCCGAAAGACAAACACATGTAAAATGAAGATGTTCAGACAGCAATTGAGGCGAACTGTGGCAAGACATGTGAGGAACTGGGACTACAATTTAGTGCCAGTGGAGAAACCATTCGGCAGCACCTCCATCGGCTAATGAAGCACTACAAGTTGGGTTGATAAATCCCACATGATTTGACTCCGGGCCAGAAGGCAACACGAACAGATACCTGTGTTTGTTTGCTGTCTCATCTGAGGAAGGAGCTATTTCTGCACAGAATGTTAACATGTGATGAGAAATGGGTCCTGTACGAAGCTCCACGGTGCCGTCTTCATTGGTTATCATCCCCTGAACCGGTTCAAAAACAGCTGAAACCAGCACTGCAGCAGAAGAAGTTCCTTGTATGTGTTTGGTGAACTACTCGCTGCATCGTGAATTGGGAACTGCTTCCAGCTGGAAGGAGCTTCAATGCAACTGTGTACTGTCAGCAGTTGAGCCTTGTTCAAGAAAAACTCAAAACTCTGGAGCCAAAACTTCTGAATCGCTAAAGTTTTCTCGTGTTACATGACAACGCTTAGCCGCACTTGACTAGGATGGCCCGGAACACCATTCTACCCCTTGGATGGGATAAACTATTGCATCCGATATGCACCGTACGATTATCACCTATTTCATTCTTTGGACAATCACCTTAGAGGACACCAGTTCAAATCCCTAGTAGAGGTGTAAAATGCAATTTATACTTTCTTCGCTTTACGGCCCACCATGTTCTACTCCGATGGAATCTATGGTCTTCAAGAACATTGGCGGAGGTTCGTCGATGCAAATAGAAACTAATTTTGATCTTCCAGGTACGGCTTAGGTGACATATCGATGTTCGAATGTGGTGGGTGAAAAAGCTACAGAACTTTCTTCGTTATATATATATATATATATATATATATATATATATATATATATATATATATATATATATAGAGAGAGAGAGAGAGAGAGAGAGAGAGAGAGAGAGATGGATGGATGAATATGTGTATGTACGCCTAACTCTCGAACGCCTACAATAATTTTAACTAAAATTGGTTCGTGTATTAATTACAACTTCGAAAAGAGTACTGTTTTCTAAGACCTCACTAGTGCACTTAGGGGGAAAAGGGTAAAAGAGATGTGTAAACTGATCGGAGACGACCAATATTAGTGTCAAATCCCTAGCTTTTGTGATCTACGAATAGATTGGTGAAAGTTCCGATGTATTTAAGTCCACGTTCAGCTCCTCAGTGAGGGTAAGATCACCTAACACGAGTAGGGTGAGTAAGAGTGATAATACATAAAAATGATCGAAAAAGATCGATATTGTCAAGTCTGTCATTTTTGGGGTATCTAAATGAGCAGCAACACTTCCGATGCCGCCCAAATTCAAGGGCGTATCAGGTTAAATGTTCCACCCAATATAATGTTAAGAACTCAAAAAGTTCCGTTTCATGCTTACCAAACAATATCCAACTCATGAGCAGACCATGGATTCGACGGTGAAAGATTACTGATCCATTCTGTTGACAGGCTACATCATTGAGCGTTTATAACCACTGCTTCCGCATACAGTTCTACAAAAGTGGATCAAATGGCAATGCGATTATCTGACATTATCACCATATAACTTTAAGTTGTTCCGAAGGAGTTCCTTTTCCCATAGCATATATTCGATTTTGAAGCACTTGATATGTTCTTGTGTGCACATTCCAATTGATGAAGATACACTGTTGTATTCATCGTCTGGTCGAGTGACAGCAATTCCCAATGCACTATATCCCAAGTACTTCATCAAACACTAAGCACTATAGTTTGTTGATGCAGTGATAAGTTAGTTTGTTTCCAGGTTGACTTATGTTGCACCAATCAAATCTAACAGCGTCGTGGATCATTCTAAATGACCCACTTTTCATTGTTCATAAATTGATCCTTTCCCTGACGAGTCATTATTATTGAAATGTAGGCTGTTGCTTGTGTTTCTTTCTGACAAGCTGTCAAGTAATGTGAGACGCATCGGCCCACTTTATAAAGTTTCTAAATATGGTGAATGTGAAGGCGAAAAGTATGCGCATTGCAATTCACTACTTCTTGTAATGTCTTGCATATGTAGCCATTATCGACCATATTATACACACTAAGTGTCTTCTATATGACTTGAAGACGTCCAATACATTGTGTGTCCTGCTGAGGTAAGATTCAACCCGCTCTTAAATCCATTAAGCCACTGTTGTATTATCCCCTGACTTAAGCTGCATTCCTGATGAACGCATTTCCTAATACATTTTCTTTTCGCCATGTTTCCAATTCAAACTCGTCAAACGTGTGTGAATATAACACGTTTGAGGTTCTTATGTTTCACCTGCTCATTAATGTGTCTAACTAACTACGGTGATCACAACTGCAGAGTACAGGATTAAGCACTCACTAACGTCGAATAATGGCTTCGATAACATTTTCAATAATATGTCCCTTCTCATACGTATTGACGCTACAATATAGGGCATTAACCTCTAGCTATCCGGCCTACACGTCGTAGCTGTCTTGTTAGCGTTTTGTTTTAGTTCTTGATTTGATTTCCTCATGAAAGATACCTAGGTACTTTGATTTAAATTTATATTTAGGTTGCAGATTAGTGTATCGTATAGGATAAGAAGCTAGTAGAAACACTTCAAACTAACTTTGAAATGATTTAAGTGTTAGCCATGTCAGTTGCATTTCAGCTAATTTTGAGTGTACCCTTGTCAGAAATATATCCGTTATTAAGACCATCTATGTTGCAGCACTGTATCGCCGTAAAATACCATTAATATATATCAATGTATAAAACAAAATACTTTCTGCAAGATTAAACCATAGCTATTTTGCAAACCAATGTGTTGGTTATCTTCCCATGTATCAATTAAAACGTATTTCCTGGAATCCATCGAAACCTATACAAATTGAAGAATATTGTTTTGGAAATCACATTTGTAGTCACTACTCTTAATATTTTATAATTTCTCCAAGAAAGTAATATTTTCTTATGTCTTATTTAAACTTTTTCTTCTTCTGTTTGCTAATAATCAGAATACATTGCCAAGTGAAATTGTTGAGTGTTTTAATAGAAATAAAAATCCCTTTTGATCCTCTAGTTTTATAGCTTTTAAAAGGCTGGATACCATATTCTTTTTAGTCGGGATTGGCGGCTTCGTCCTGTAATGCAGCTCTTGGAGACAAGATTAGTGGTGAGAAATGGCACATAAGTATGAGCGTTGATCTTGCATGATGGTATGCGCACTAACCGACTGGGTTGGATTAAAATCCAATGGAGGTTCGGAGCCAGCGTTAATAGCTGCTTCTGTAATTCAAAACATCGTCGTTGCATGACATAGAACATAAAATAATTAAACTCTCATTCTCTTGATACCACTTCAACTTTTTAACTACTTAACCCTCAGATGCACTTTCAGGGTCAAATTGACCCTGCGAGTATTTCAATTCATTTTTTCTGTGCCTTCTACACCTTTTCTACAGTTGTCCTTTTATGAGTTCTCATATCATTATTTGTGCTTATAATTGCTGGTATGAAATAATATTTTTGTTTACAAATGTTTCTCTATTTCGTGATATTTAACAAACACCTTTGTTTTACACTTTGTGGGTCAGATTGACCCTTACACTTTTTGAAATCTTTCTCCTTACTATGGGAAACAAAAAAGTCATTGATAAATGAAAATTGCTTATCATTGTTGCAGCGAAGTGAAAATGAGTAATTAAATGTTTATAAAAGAAAAAGAAACGAAGAAGAAGAATAAGAAAGAAGAAGAAGAAGAAGAAGAAGAAGAAAATATCGTTTGTTACACTGAACTTCCATATTTGTTTCAGGTGTACAGTTTCTTGTGGTTCACTGGTCGAATTTCATTCATAAATCCATAATGAGTGCTTTGACAGAAGAATAAATATTGGATGAGCTGCTTGTAGAAGAAAGTGAAGATTACGAGTCTGAACTTGAAACTATGACAAAGTCTCCTTCGGAATCTTTCACGCCAGACTCGAGTGATGAATATCATAATGGAAGTGATAGCGAAGAAGACATTCCCCTTGCCACTCGCCTTGTAAACTGTATGTCATCTCAACCGGTTAGACATTATATTTCCAAGGACGATACTGTTTGGAGCAAGTGTCTCCCTAAATGTTCAAAGACTCGTGCCTATAATGTTGTAAGAAACAATCCCGGTCCTGATAACCATGTTACTGTGACTATATGGAAAAGTGCACTTGACTATTTCCTTAGCTCTAACCTTCTGGAAGAAATTCGCCTTTGTGCTAATTTGGAAGGTACATTGGTTGAACAAGGAAAGCGCATTGCCTGGAAAGAAGTAGATACAATCGAAC
The DNA here is from genome assembly GCF_964235325.1 of Thermobia domestica. Lineage (NCBI taxonomy): Eukaryota > Metazoa > Arthropoda > Insecta > Zygentoma > Lepismatidae > Thermobia > Thermobia domestica. The sequence goes on along the minus strand of NC_137459.1, from coordinate 269,606,359 downwards.
TGATCGTTTTCTTAGGTGTACTATTACTTGCTGTTGTTCAAAATAATTGGAATGTACCTGTGAAAGAACAATTTTTAGATTCTCGATCAAATCCCAGATTTACAGCCACTATGGGTATAAACCGTTTCCTGAACATTCTCTGTAAGATTCGATTTGCAGAAAAACGTACAAGGGCTGTGAGAAGTAAGATTGATCGCCTTGCACCTAATAATTATGTATGGAATATATAACTGTACAAGAGTTATAATGACGAAGTTATTTGTTACCGTCGATGAACAGTTAGTACCTTACAAATGTAGGTGAGGTTTTATTCAATATATGCCACAAAAACCAAAGAAATATAAGATAAAAGTATATTGAATTTGTGACTCGAAATCTGGTTATGCGTACAAGGACATAGTGTATACTAGTAAGGCACCTGGGGGTCCTACAAACACTAATCTGTCCGCAAGTATTGTCATGGAATTAAGTGCTATTTTGAATGGACATCCTGGCCGAAATATAAGCACCGATGATTATTTTACAGGCTTACCTCTCGCTAAACAATTGTTGGATAAAAATATTACACGAGTTGGAACGATACGTAAACACAGAAGGAAAGTTTCTCCCACTATGATTGCTGACAAGTCTCGTGCTAAACATTCGACTATATTTGTGTTTTCTCCCTGAAGTAACATTTGTGAGCTTTGTTCCAAAGAAGAATAACAGTGTTCTTCTTCTTTGTTCAATCCATCACGACGCTAGTATTGACCAGAAAAGCAATAAGAGAAAACCTGAAATAATTACATTTTATAATGATACAGAAGGTGGTGGTGACTTACTGGACGAGCTAGTTAGAACGTACACAGCCAAAAGACAAACAAAACGTTGGCCATTGGAATTATTCTTCAACATGTTGGATGTAGTAGCCATTGTAAATGCTGACATTTTGTACACATCTACATGTCCAGATTTGGAACCGAATCTCACGGATTATCGCAGAATGTTTCTGAAGGAACTTGCAGGGGAAATGATGAAACCTCTTATGGAAAGGCGAGTTTTTATTTCGAATTTGAGAGGAACTGTAGCAGATGCTTTGATAAGGTGTGGAATCAACATGTGTCAAAAACATCAACGAACGACTGTTGGAGAGCCAAATAGAAAAATATTTTCCGTTTGCCCCTATTCTAAGGACAGAAAAACTTCAACATGTTGCTATTGTTGTCATATTTGCTCATCACATACCATTTCCTTATGCGAAGACTATGTGTAACGTTGTATCAAAGAAAGTACAATGAACATTTTGAAGTAACTACAAGGAACATAGTACAAAAGTATTGAAAGAAGGAACAAATTTAATACATATTTCTAGTTGAGATTTGGACAGCATTAGCCAGCACAATTGTCATTAAAAATTATGTTTAAATTCAAAGCAATAAAATTCTGACTAGTATAATATATAAAAAACATTGCTATTTTTCTAAGAAAGGTAAACTAAACGTTGTTTGCATTATATTTCATTCAATATTTACTCGATTAACTTTGTACAATTTCATGTAATAATTTATAAGACATCTAGCTTCACGTGCAATTCCAACCACTTTGTACGACTGAAAGTCAAACTTTAAACCCCTGATTGTGTGCGAGCAACCTTAAACCAACCTAACCATTACGACTGATTAGTGGCATGCATAAACACTAATCAATCGCAAAACTAGTACACTTCACAGCACTACTACAAAAAAACGTAAAAAGTAGATACGTCCAGTCTGTTTCCTTGTTAAATATATGTGGGTCAAAATGACCCTGGAAGTGTAAAAATGGTGACTTTTTCAGAAGTGTATCTACGGGTTAATAATAAAAGTATTATTACGATCTTTTATTTTAGAAGTCGCAATCATTCTGACCATCAATTGACGGTATGAACATAACTGAAGAAAACATAAGGATATCATTGCGTTTTAAGAATTGGCTGGTTTCGTATATCCCCTTCACTAATCCCTAATCCCCTTCAAAGTTGTATCCTTGGCAACGCACCCACTTGCGCTCCCAGCGCTACCACCATTGTTGAAAACACTTTTGGTACGCAGTTTTTGGAATGGTGAGCAAACTATGCAGTAGAATTCCGCATGATGTGTTCTCTTTACTCAAATTGGGCCTTTTTAGTGGCGTTTTCAGTTTGGAAAATAAACAAGAGTCACACAGAGCTACATCGGGTGAGCAGGGACCCTGACGACGAACAGGAATGTTGTGTTTGACGACGAAACCCTGAATCAAATTCCAAGGAAACTCTTCTCATGCCAAAATTATCGTTCAAAATTGAATGTATTTATCCGATTGAATGGTTTCCGCTTGGGTATCGCCGAGTTTTTGGCAAAATTCCATGCAATATCGCTACAATTGTTTTCTAATTTTGCAAAAGAAAGAGACAAAGATTCAAAAACTGAAATCCAACAACTTATTACACGTCTTCACTCGTTGGCCGACTCCTAGAGATTGATGCTTTCTGCAGACGCGAAAAAAAATCACTACTGCTCATGAGTAAAGTCCGGATTAGTATGTAATTACATATTTTCCCTTCATATGTAGGTACGTCAAATCCTTAAATGTTTATGCTTCACACCTGTAGGGTGCTTCAACTCAAGTTTCATATTAAACATTTTGACCAATATTACATATTTCTATGGTTTATATATTTTTAGATATAACTGTCTTAAAATTTTGCGTTTACCGAAATTTTAATTTAAAATTAAAAAATAATAATAAACTCTCCAACTTTGCAAGGCTTGCATCTAGATTCAATTTTGTCATGTCTATCTTTTCGTTTCTTTACCGAAAGAGAAATATCTCTCTTTTTTATTTGTCAAAAAATGTTTCGCAAAATTTTCGCCGATAACAAAGAAATATAACAGCAAACAAGTAAAAATCCTCCCTCTGGAATACATTAGCAGCGCCCTTTATTCTCAACTCTGGAGGAAGACAGATCACGTGCCTGACAAGCCACTGGCCAGGAAATTTCTAAAATGAAGTCTATTTGATTGTTATGGGAGGTCGGATGGGAAAAGAGATGAAAGCAAATCCTGCAATTCAAGTTAAAACTGTATGCTAGTGTGCTTCCAGGAATTTGCTGCAAGAGTTCGTTCTAAGAAGCTGGCGACAATGGCAATATCATAGCACGCTTGTTCAACTGAATGACAGGAGGACAGTACTCTAGTATTGCAGTTGCAAAAGGCACGTGTTCTGTATTGACCGTCGAAGTTAGAAATGGCTACGGTTGCCTCAACTTTATCCGCGAAATTGCGGTTGTGGGTAACTATCGATGATGCGTTTACTATGGACGGTAAAGTGGTGTTGTGCCAAGTGTGTGATAAAAAAATGGATGTTCAATGAAATCTCAGTTAGGGTCAATCCTAACACCTTCTGATATCTGTCTAATATAAATAACCACCGACATCTTTCCGATAAGTGTTCTACATTGTCCTGATAACAATCAGGTGACTGATAAACCCTATCAGCTGGTTGTTACCTTGACAGGAAGTTCAATTGCCTGTTAACAGCTATCAGCTACCTGTTAGTGGTCGTGTAGTAATCATGGAAGAAATCGAAGAATTCTTGATGCTGTCAGATGACGATGAGGAGATTGTTCAATATATACCGAGGAATAGAAGACCAAAAATCATCATACAACGAATCGATCAGTTTGATAAATGGACTGAAGAAGAGTTTTTTGTTCGATTCCGATTGGCAAAAGGCAGTTCTCATCAGCTACATGAGGAAATTGCTGACGAGATAAGAACTCAAACAGATAGGTAAGTTTTAGTTCGAATACATGCCAATTTTAGTATTGCTTCTTAGGTTGTAAGAACAAACAGCAACATTTCTATGTATATGGTACCAATGCATATGTAAGTGTAGCCTAAAAAGTGTTTGTTACTTAAGTTCGTGTTTGCCTTTACGATAGTGTGCTCCTAGACTATAACGTGCATAACAAAAACTATCAGTACTCATTTCTGTTTTCCATGTTTTCAATAGGATAATTAACCCGCAAACACATAACGAGACCATTGCAGTAAGAGTCCTTTCTCCACCTCCTTCAATTTAAACGAGCACACCGAAAACGCACTTGACGTTTCAATTGTTTTCAGTAACAGCAACAGAAAACGAACCAATCAAATGGTCCGTTATAACCTTGCTTCGGGTTAACTATCTGACAGAGCATATATCAGGCACAGTAGATTGTAGAACGATCCACGGATTAAAGTAGCTGAACACTTCCTGATATCTAATTCTGCCTGATAGTAATCAGAAAGAATATCAGGATATTGTATGACTGGCCCTTAGAACAACATGTACGAAGTGCACTCCATGCAAGAAATAAAAAATGGCAAACTGAAAAAAAAAAGAAACACACTTGACACAAATGCATCAAGATACTTCAGTGAGTGAGTTTTTCAAAGACTTGTGCCAAGCAATGATAGCAGCAAACATTCCTTGGAGCAAAGTTCAAGTGCCAAAATACCGTGCTCTTCTGGAGAAGTACTGCGGCCGTCGAATTCTTGACGAATCCACTCTTCGCAAGTGTTATGTCGAACTTTGTTATAGGGAAGCTATATGTACCATTAGGACATAAATAGGTAGTTCATATATTTGGATTTCTGTGGATGAAACAACATACGTTTTGGGACGTTACGTATCAAATTTAGTGATTGGAAAGTTAAATGAAGATGCTCCATCTAAATCCTACCTTATTGCGAGTAAATTGCTGGAACGCACTAATCATTCCACGATTACTCACTTTGTTAGCGATGGTCTTAAAGTGTTGTGGCCGGGAGGAGTTCAGGAATAAAAAGTCCTTGTTCTCTATACAGACAGTGTAGCGTACATGTTAAAAGCGGCTAGAGCACTTACAGGTTTTTACCCTCACTTAATTCATTTCACCTATGTGACCCATGCTCTTCAGCGTGTTGCTGAAGAGGTGAGAGACAACTTTTGCGAATAAAATCATCTAGTTTCTTCCACGAATGTTTAAGGCGCCACAACGTGTTCAAGTTTACAGAGATCAACTGCCACTTCCTCCGAAACCTGTACTAACGCGATGGGGCACTTAGATAGAGGCAGTACATTTCTACAATGAATATTTTTTTTTTTTAAAAAAAAGCCCTTCCATCGGAGTCTGCTGTGTCAGCTGACATTGCTCAGAAACTGTTTAATGACTCAAAAGTAGCGTATGATATCGCATACACAGACAGCAATTTTGGTTGGCTACCTACAAGCATTAAAAAGCTAGAGACTGTTGGGTGGCCTCTTACGGAATCCATGGAAATCATAGAGGATGCAAAGAGACTGCTGCAAGGTATGGGTGGAGATGTAGGAAAAAAAGTTCGAAATAAACTAAATGCAGTGCTGGAAATAAACTCGGGTTACGACAGCCTATTGGCAGTGTGTGAGATTCTCAGTGGCGAAACAACCCCCCTGAAGATATTTCCCCCAACTACATCCCATTGTTGAAATACGCTCTTGTTACCTCATGTGATGTGGAGAGATCATTCTCTGCATACAAGAATACTTTATCCGATCGCCGACAAAATTTTACTTCTGATCATTTGGAAATGTACCTTGTAACCCATTTGCAACAACACACAGTTGAACTGCAGGCACATCTTTTGTAAGTACTTTATTTCATATTAAAAATGTTCATTAGTGGAAATATTCTTCAATCTTAGTTCAGCTGGTATTATTTAAAAGATATGGGTCTGCTTTTCCCTGCATGAAATAAATATATATAAAACAACACATTTCGCCTTAAGTTGCTTTTAGTATTTAAATTTGTATATTACGTATAATTCATTTCAAGATTGGGCCGTGGTGACGAATGCGCATTCAGTGCAAAAGGTTCTAGAATTGAAACGGGACCACACCACACCACATGAGATTTCTGACGTACAAATGCCGTATGCATTGCTTTTCTCCGTGCTTTCCTGTTTCTCTCTAGCCGATTCACATCTTCCTTCATTCGCGTCTGATTTTTTATTATCGTGCAATCAGTAACGTCAGTGACATATGGCTGTCTGAGCTGTTCAAGCATTTCACTTCATTGGGGGACTTGCATTAAGCAGGATAAAGCGTAGTAGATTTTTCTTTTTATTTTCATAATTCGTTTAAATATAGCATACTCATACGCGTGTTAATATTACGTTTTCATAAATATGTAGCATATGTAATATTACATATTCCTATATAATATTACATATTTCTTACATTTTAAGCGATTTTTGTTACATATTTATGTACATATTTAGGGGGTTGATGTCACATAAAAATCCGGACTCTACTCATGAGTAACCCCTCTACATCTACTCAGAAGAAAGTTACACGAGCTTTATTGTCTAAGCGAAAAAAATGGGTTCGATACTTTTTTGAACGCACATCTCGTGTATGTGTATATAATATGTTAGGAACCAAGCATATATGTATCATAATTGAGAGGTAACATAAAGAAGTCTGAAACACTAAAAATTCCTGAGCAAAGTTTTTGAATAACAAGAAAAAATAAAGATAATGGGAAGAAGAATGAACATAAGACAAATAACGGAAGAAGGAATAATGGGAAATTGAATTCGAAGGATTAGTTTCGCAGGTTCGTTGATAAACAACTCTCGATGTGTCAGCACTAATTAACTAAAAATTCCTGAGCAAAGTTTTTGAATAACAAGAAAAAATAAAGATAATGGGAAGAAGAATGAACATAAGACAAATAACGGAAGAAGGAATAATGGGAAATTGAATTCGAAGGATTAGTTTCGCAGGTTCGTTGATAAACAACTCTCGATGTGTCAGCACTAATTAACCTTTCAGGCTGCAATCGATCGTACTCAGATTTACCATCCTTGGTTACCGACGGCGGGTGCAAATGTCCAGACAGCCCTCCGGTGGAGTCTATTCTTCGCAGAAGCAATGAGGGACAAAAGATCAGCAGCAGAACAAACAAGCAAGATGCAATCTGTGAACACTGCCCGGAGGTAATTTCTAGAACGATAATTTTAAAGTTTCTTCGAAACGAAAACAAATGATGACAATATTGGAAATGTGAAATAAGAATAAGAAAGAATAATGTTAAATTTCAACAAAAAGGCAGATGATCAGATAGCCACAGAAAGGCCACTTTCTTTCAAATCAAGTAAAGCTTTATGAAGAACAAGGTATTCATTGCAGTTTGTAGCTAATTAATCGATCGATATGTCTTTTCTTTTAGATAATAATAAAATAAAATAAGAGGAAACGGGAGATCTCCGAGAAAATCAAAGTCAATGCTTCGCTACTTCCCTGAAATCATAAAATTATGATATTTCTTAAATTAATTCGTATTATCCCTACATTTAATAACTGTTAACTTTATGTGCAAGGTGTGCCCATGAAATAACCGAACTTTTCCAAATCAGCTAATTCTCTTAGCAGCGTTACAGAAATATGAAATAACTGGAATTGCATTTGCCTAAGCTTTCTGTTAGTGTTTTAAAATTGGTTTTATGCAGTTTATATCTGGGTAAGCGTGCGGCAAATGCATGTAATGCGTAATCATCGTGAGAAGCTGTATAAACTAAGTTTCATCGCCCTTTACGATGTACTTTAATTTGTTAGCTTGTATTATAGTCTAACTAACTAACTCTATGGCCTATGGAACCCGGAGGTTCAGTGCCGCGTTCACAAAAGCCCTCCATTGACTTCTATCCTTAGCTAATTACATCCAGTTTCTACTTTGTATTCCAATCTCTGCGAGATCCATCTTAATATTGTCCTCTCATCTGCGCCTAAGTTTTCCTAATGGTCGTTTTCCGATGGGTCTTCCAGTCAAGACTTTGAAAGTGTTTCTACTTTCTTCCATTCTAGCTACATGACCTGCCCACCTAAACCTCCTAGACTTGACGACCCTAACAATGTTGGGTAAACCGTATAAACTATGTAGTTCCTCCTTACGAAGTTTCCGCCATTGCCCATTCTCGTTCTTCTTGGGTCCGAATATTCTTCTCAGGATCCTGTTCTCAAATACTTTCAGTCTATGTTCTTCCCTCAGAGTAAGCGTCCATGTTTCGCAACCATAAAGAACAACAGACATGATTATCGTTTTATATATTTTAAGCTTCAAATTATTCGACAGAATTCACGACAAGAGATTTTCAACCGAATAGTAGCATGAATTCTCTGCTTTAGTCGACATTTAATTTCTTCGTAAATATGATTTTCGTCTGTTAATATTGATCCTAAATATTTAAAAGTATCGACGTCATCAAAAGTATTATTTAATATTTTAACGCATCCACAATTTGCCGTATTACGGTCCCAGCGCACTTCCATGTATTTAGTTTTCTCTCCATTTACTTCTAAACCCATGTTCCTGCAAGCGTTTAGTAAGATCTCTGCATTTCTTTCTATCGTTTTCCTATCATCCCCTATTAAATTTACATCATCAGAATATGCCATAATCTGGTGAATACCGTTCAATTCTAGGCCCTGGTTACTATCTTTGATATTCCTTATGGCGTATTCCAGCACAAAGTTAAATAATAATGGCGACAACGCATCACCTTGTTTCGGGCCATTTTCGACGTGAAAGCTCGTGGACAAAAATTTTCCTACATGGACTTTACTTTCGGATTCACTTAAACATATCTTAATTAATCTAATTAGCTTTCTCGGTATTCTAAGTTCTGTAAGAACGTTGTGTAATGTTTCTCTTCTAAGCGAGTGGTAAGCCTTTCTAAAATCAATAAATAGTTGATGTACCGGTGTATTGTATTTCCACTTCTTTTCGAGTATTTGGCGAATGGTAAATATTTGGTCGATAGTTGATCGATTTCGTCTTAATCCGCACTGATAATCTCCAATAATTTCATCTGCGTATGCGGTCAATCTTGCTATAAGAATATTTGAAAGGATTTTATAGGATGTTGACCGAAGAGAAATGCCTCGATAATTATTACAGTCAGTTTTGTCGCCTTTCTTGTGAATTGGAACAATGATTGATTCTTTCCATTCTTGTGGCAATTCTTCCTTGTTCCAGATAAGGAGAATGAGTTTATGTATCTTGTTCCACAGTTTTTCGCCTGTATCTCCTTTTCTCCACGCACATTAGTTTTTGGTTGCGTGTTCAGCAAATCGTCAAAGTAATCTTTCCATCTATTTAAGAGGCTATCCGTATCAGTGAGAACTGTTCCGTCAGCTTTCTTTAATATATAAGCACGAGGTTGATAGCCTTTCATAAATTCACTTATACCCTTATACATGTTCCGAATGCTTTTATTTTAACTATTCAAGTTCCTTAATTTTGGCTTTCAAAAAATCGCGTTTCTTTGTTCTAAAAGTTTTGGAAGTTTCCCGCCTGATATCTGCGAAACTTTGTGTAGTTATTTCATTCGGATTTTGTAGCCACCGTAATTTTGCATGTTTTCTCTTCTCTGCTAGTTTAATGCATTCCTGGTCGAATCATGGTTTGTTCCTACGTATTTTCGCGTGTCCCAATTTTTCTATTGCTGAACTTTTAATGCTATCTCTAATTTCAATCCAAGTATCCTCAACACTAGTGCACTCCGAGTCTTCTAAAACCGAGGATCTATTCGAAACTTCAATCTGGTATTCCTCTCTTAAATGGCTCTCTTCTAATTTCTTTAAATTAAATCTATCCGTTTTCGGACATTGAATATAACCTTTATTCAACGATAATCTCTCTCTCGTATTTTCGGTACTACCAGGTAGTGATCAGTGTCACAATCAGCCCCTCTAAACGACCGGACATCAATTATGCTAGATTGCCTTCTTCTATCTACTAAAACGAGATCAGTTTGATTATGTGTTTTTCCGTCTGGTGATGTCCAAGTGTATTTATGAACGTCGCGATGTGGGAATTTTGTACTCTTCATGATTAGTTTTTTGGATGTTCCAAAGATCACGAGTCTAACACCGTTGTCATTACTTTCCTTATGTAAACTTTCGTTCCCTATAATCGATTTGAAAATATCCTCTCGCCCTACCTTCGCATTGAAATCCCCTAATAGAATCTTCATATGGCATCTCGGGGGTTTGGTCAGATATCCGTTCCACTTCTTCGTAAAAACTATATTTTATATCGTCACCCTTATCTTCAGTTGGAGCATGTACATTTGAAACAATAATATCACACCACCGTCCCTTAAGATTAATAAAAGAAAGTATGTCAGTAACAAATTCAACCCGTTTAATTGCTGGTAATATTCGTTTGTGAACGAAAAACCCTGCTCCTAACTGGTGATTTTTATTTCCTTCCCCGTAAAAGAACGTAGAATTCCGGAATTCACCGATCCATTTCCTCCCTACCTAACTTCCTGAACTCCTACTAGGTCCATCCTGTATTTCTCTAACTCACTCGTTACAGATTTTAACGCTCCTACCCTATAAAGACTTCTAATATTCTATGTTCCAAATCTCATGTCCAATTTCTTTTGCTGAGGTCGTGCCAAGTTATCACTCCTTGTCCGAGGCTTTTGTGAATGTTTCGGAGCAAGTTTTTTTACATGATGAGGTTGTTAGCCTTACCCAAACCCCCAAGCTGGAGGACCACTCCTAGTCGTCTGTCCGCGACTGCTCACTCAGTATATTCGCAGCTAACCTCTATATCTAGAGGCCTTCTCCTCGATCCGCAACCTGAGGACGCGCCATGCCGTGGTGACGGGCACCCACTGTATTATAGTCAGTGATGAAAATTTTCCGGATTTTTTTTTTAACGGAAAATTTTCTGATTCATAAAAGCATACTCCATTTATTCCTACATCGTTGTTTAGCAGTAAAATTTATTTATAATAAATATTGTCTGAAAGAAAAAAAAGTTTCCGTCTTGATCTCACAAAATCATATTTCGTCAATTTAATATGTGCAAGATGAAGTTTTCTCAATGCTGTTACTAATTTTCTGGATTAACGTATTTTCAACATACATAAAAAGTAGAGATAATTTAAAGTACCTACTGTAAATGTTTGACTGCCCAAAATTCCAGTTTCAGTAACTCACGGACACAAATACTGGACATTTTCTGGAAATAAATACGTATTTATTTATATGTTCATACAGAAGAAAAAGTAAAATGTAACTAATAAGCAAGCTAACTTGTTTAGTTTCTCTTCCAATAAAATGATAAAAGAAACGTAAAAAGGTGCGCTATAAACGCTGCGTTCTAAAAGCAACAATAATTTCATTTTAATTTGCAAAACAAAAAAAAAAGTTTTTTTTTCTTTTTTGCTATGTATGTACTTGTTCTATCGAATACTTATTGTTATGTATAAAAATGTATTTAAAAATGGTAGTTTTAGAATAGAAAATATCTGCTCTAAGCAGGGGCGTCATTTAGGGCCACGGAGGGTAAATTGCCCCCCATGAGTTTGAGATTTATATAGATTCTATCAATAGAATTGTGGTAAGTCAGTAAAAAACTCGAAATTTTACTTATATCAAGGGGTCTTGCCCCCTCCAAACAAAATCTGAAATGACGCTCCTGGCTCTAAGATATTTACTATACGAAACTCCAATATTTAGCTAAAGTAACTCACCAAATATTGAAAATATTATGAGAATTAACATTTATTCACTACGTTATGCAACAGTCCTAACTATATATAAAATTTCATGAGCTAATATAAATTATTTAGCACTTCCAGTAGGGCTACAATGATTAAATTTGACATGATTGTAGCTTTCCGGAACTAACCGACAGGAAAATTGCCAAAAGTGAATATTTTTAATTTAAAGGAGTCTAAAGAGGGGATGAAGCATTTCCCCTTGTTATTTAAATGGTCTTTTTGGATCTATAATCTCATGTTTTAGATACCTAGAGTTACAATAAAAACTTGAAAATCAGCATGCTTGTACATTTTTGTTAGCCCTATCTAAGCGAGTCATCAGAAATAAAAAAAAAATCCAATCATTGAGTGGTTTTATAGGGAATAGAAAAATCTTTCCCATGTTATTTATATGGGACGTCTTCTACACCCCAAAATGTTTAGGTACTTCCGGCAGGATTAGAATGATGAAAGTTGGCATGATTGTAGCCTTCCGGGACTAACCGAAAGGAAAAATGCCAAAAGTGAATAATTTTATTTTTTTTAGGGACCTTAAGGGGGATGAAGAAATTTCCCGTGCCATTTAAATGGGCGTTTCCTTGTATACACAATCTTATCTTTTAGATAGTTGAAAATAGGAAAATAAACTACATAATTGTGTGTTCAAGAGGTGTGAGGTCGTAAGCCGAGCAAAGACAGTCTGTGGAGGCGAAGCCCCTGGATGGGCAGATTCAGGAAACATGAAGAGCAAGTTCACGAAATTCACTGTTGATGCAAAGGAAGATAGATAAGAACTGCGTAGCCATAGGCCGAACAAACTCAGGGTGTGTGGGGCTGGAGGCCCCTGCTATCCAAAGGCTAGTTACAGTGGCGGCCGGTGGATTGTGGTTTCGGGTGTTGCATAAAAAACAGAAGATATAAAGTGGACTCATTGATTAATTATCATAACTTTAGATGCAAATGCTATGTGACATGTTAAATTATTTAAAATTCATTTTTAAAAAAATAAAAAAAATGCAGAACATATTATCCGATTAATCACCTTAATTAATTATTAAATTCATTCTCCTCTCTTTGATTGGAGCAAATCTGTCTAATGCATGCTGGTTGTACTCTGGTATTTTTATTGTCAGGTCTTTTTCGATGGAAAGCATAACCAATGGTGATAACCTTTCTTGGGACATTCAATTCCTTGAAAGTGTCAATTCTTTTTTTATGTAGAAACATACTTTTCGTCTTTTGCTGACGCCATAGGTACAGTTAATATTAATTTTAGAAGATCTATTTAATCTATCTTTGTAGATTCACTAAATATTTTTTCTAGATTATTGCGAACGATTCATTCTAGCAAACTCAGTCCCTGACAGTGATCCAAATTCCTCTTCAGCGTTGACATAAGAGAGTTCGTAACAGAGATCAGTGTTATAAAAAATGTCCATTGAACACACTTTCTTCATAGTTTATCCAGGAAAATTTAAAATAAATTGAGGAAATGTATCTAGTGCAAACAACATTACTGCCATAAAACATGCTGTAAATTTAAACTGGATTTTTTTTTCGAACACTCTCCTGAATTGTCCTTTGCTTGTTTTGTCTAAGCCTTAATTGCAAGTTTTTCCTCAGTTCAAGGCTGGTCAATGTTTTTGTAAGTTATTTACAGAAGACACGATATACAATTCATTCAGAATTTGTAGGTTATTTACAGAATTAAAGCGCATACAATAAAATTAAATCTAATAACTAAAAACCAAAACAATGATACAAAAGAGGTACTGGCATATGAATTCCGAATGTCACATATTCATACATCAACACACACACATGTGCGTAAAGGAAAAAAAAAACTACATTACAAATCATCCGTCTTGGTTGTTACGCAATACAATATTCTTCCGTGGAAAGGAAGCCTCGAAACCCGCCAGATGTAGGATCAGCATGTATACCTAGCAGAAGGTAAAAGTCGAAGAACATATATAAAAAAACAACAACAACACTGCCAGTTCTACCCCAGAAATATGTTTTGGGGGGGGGGTTCGATACGTCTATGCAATGCATACCTTTCTTATTCTGCATCCGAAAAGACGATAAATAATAACTGTCACCTATATTCTTAGCAAAAAATGGTAGAACGATTGTTTTTTAAGAAAAGAGAGAGTACATGATGAGGCGTGAAATAAAATATTTAGCCTACATCAATCGTTTCTCTGTTAAGCAAGTATAGTTCGTTAGGAAAGCCTACAAATGTTAGTCAAGTTTCGAAATTTTAAGGAGGTTCGGACACGGTGGACTCCTCTTGTGGCTACGTCCCTGAGCACTGCTAACTAGTCCCAAATTCAATGTGGCGTTCCCCATCATACAGTTTTATCAAAAGTATAAAATATACTTATTTTATAAAATAAAATATACTAAAATACTAGGCTACCACAGAGGGAGGGGGCGATTCTACATACTGATTTATTAATACTTGAATCTCAAATTACTGTGGAAGAAGCCTTCATTATCAATATAAGCTAAGAATTAACTTGTAAATGCGGGTTTACTTTAATTTGTTTTCTGCTCTACTAGATATTTTCTTTCTTATTTTGTAATTCTGCAATCACTTTTTTAATTGTCATTATATTGATTTGCTTCAGTATGGTCCTGTAATTTAAAAAAATATAAATGCATAAAACAAATTTCATTTGTTAATTGCTAGTGAAATAAAATTCAGAAATCTTATTTAGCGCGAAAAACCTTCTCGTTCACTGGAAACCGTGCTGTGTTGCAGAAGCACTGCAAGGACCAGTCCCTTTAACTTCTGAGATAGGGGAAAGGAGACTTCACATTCACTCCAATTGCCACGCTGAAGGAATCTGGTCGTTGTATACTCACTGCAACACAATATAAATTAGAGACTCTTTGACGGATTATTTTTCGCATTTTAAAACGGATTAACGGAACGGACAGTTACAGAAGTAAAAAATATGTTATTTAAAGTTTATATATGCAAGTATTAAAAAGTATTTTTTCTGTTCTTTACTACTATTGATAATAATATTTTTTTCTTGAAATACTTTGGTAGTTGAGCAACGCTGCAACACTAGCATTAGCCGCCACTGGCTAGCTATCATATAAAATTATTGTTGTCCCAATTTTAAAACAAACTAACGAAGAGAACTTAAAAAGCTGCAAGCTGCAATAAATAACATCATTTCAATTCATAAAACAAAAATGTATTATTTCGGTACGTATTTCTCTGTCTGTAGCTACTATGTTCTTCTTTATTATTTTCTAATATGTAATATTTATAATAATAATACAGTTTCTGAATATAAAGCGTTTTCTGACTACATTTTTAGAACTAGAACTTACAAGAAATAAAAAAATGGCTTGTTATTACTAGACAGCTACAAATTATAATTTTTCAATTAGCTTTCAAGAAAATAATATTGGTATAACTTCAAACTATAAGGGTATTTTTTTACATTAAAACTAGTTATTTATATAAAAGCACATAACTTAACCTAACCTATATGTGAAGAAGTAGTGGAATTTTCTGTTTTTTGAAATAATTGGTAAATTCACAAAATTTTATTTTCGATTTCTTGTTACATTTTACATAATGGGATGGGATATTTGTACTCTAGAAACTCATCAATATTGCTTGCATTTTAAACACACACATACATACACACATACATACACACGTACACACACACACACACACAGAGAGAGAGAGCGAGAGAGAGAGAGAGAGACTATGTAAAATTTTACTTCCCAACCAGGAAATATTAGTAAATTTTCCCGAAAGCTAATTGGAAAATTACTATTTGTAGCTGTCTAACACCCTCTACAGGAATTCAACTTTGTACCTCAATGTGCAGTTAAATATAGTGGAAAATGTTCCACCTAACATCACTATACATAACATTCAAAATTGTCCGGCTTACGAAAAGTTTTTTTTTTTTCTCACTTATTTCTACATCGTAATGAAAATATTCTGATCCATGAAAATTTCTTTCACTTGTTTCTACAGAACAAGAAAAGTTTCCTCTTCATAAAAAGTTTTACCCTTTTTCCTTCAAAATTATGAAAATTTCCAGACTTGTAAAAGATGTTTCTAAATTTTCCATACACATTTTTTTCATTCATAAAAAAATGTTTCATTGTCCCTACATAGTTCTGGAAGTTTTCTAAGCCATAAAAATTTTCAGATTCTTTAAACGATCTTTCACTTCTTTAACATTTATATAATTGAATTCAATCAGTTTTATGGTTAATGAGGAATTGTTACTTGATGACTGATATTTGTTTAGAACGGAAAATTAAAAAAAAAAAAAAAAAAAATTGGAAAATTTTCTATAGAAAGTTTAACACCTCGCATCACTAACTATAGTTACCACCAAAACCTCACAGTACCCTTTTCTATTGTCTTTCTCTGTTCTGCCAAAAATAAGTCATTTTGCAAAACAAGCGCACATTTTCCTCATATTCAGATTCTTGGTTAAAAACAGCATATCCTCTCTTTGCTTGTTTGAAACATGTTTGACAGTTGCTGCGGAGTTGCACAATTATAAAATCTCACCAGTGCACGAACTCTATGCTTTCCTCATTCCTTAATGTTCAAAAAAAATCCACCACAAAGCCAGCTTCGCGCGTGCTTAAATCTAACCAAAGACAACAAGCACCAGAGATGAATGATTTACTACTGAACCACTCTTGCCCCAACATGCTTAAGAATATATATATATATATATATATATATATATATATATATATATATATATCAGTTCAGAAGGTCTTAAGAATAGGAAAAGTTGCAAAATGTCAACTGTAAAACAAATACTTATACATAAACTTACGAAGCTCAAGGTATGTGTAATATAGCCCTCCTGCTTTTTCTTACTCATTTCTGATGCAGTATCCCGTAGCAAACTTTCTATAGCGATACCATATCGTAAAACTCATCTAATTTGTAATTTATAGAAAGAAAGTAAAAATAAAGAAAAAAGCGAGTAAAATGAAATAATCGGAGAAAAACGCAATTATTTCAAATTAATTTTCATTGGATAGAAACGATTACCTTTTTTCTTCATTAAATCGGCCTTCAACATTAGCCGGGAAACAGACATGCAGACAGAGCATAAAATTAAATAATAATAATAATAATAATAATAATAATAATAATAAACGAAACTGCAAACTAGTGCTGTTGAACTTTTGTGACATTTGCGGTTTTCGGTTTTTGAGAAAACCGGTTTTCTGAAAACCGAAAACCGCAAATGCGGTTTTCAAAACCGAAACCGGAAAAGCCGTTTTCAAAACCGAAACCGCAAAAGCCGTTTTCAAAACCGAAACTGCAACAGCGGTTTTCAAAACCGAAACCGCAAATGCGTTTTTCAAAACCGAAACCAATGTTTTTAATTACACCTTTTAACAATTGTGAAAGCATCTATCGATCGAGACAATTGTATTGATTTAGGTCTGTGTTTCAACTTTTTTTATTTGCTCCCATTTCCTCCCACCTTCTTACGGTTTAGAACTCCGTAAGTACTGATGTGAACTTGTGTGTTACAAACACTGACCTGGGATCATTTGCACTTTTTTTTAGTTACTTCTTTGATGACACTTCCAAGGTACTTTTCGGTTGCAGGGAAGCAAACTGGGCCCCACCTGATTTTTTTTATATATTTTGTAAAGTAGAGCACGAGGAACACGAATCTTAAGGAATTTTGACATTCCGACTTCGCGAACTCGAGATACTAGAACTTATACAGTAGTTTTACATAGTATGTATAAAATTAACGAAGAAAGTTCTGTCGCTTTTTGACCTATCACCTTAGAACATCGATATGTCACCTAAGACCAGGGGTGTAGCCAGCAGGTTTCTGTAGGAGGGGCCCGTCGTTTTTGAAGGGGGGCAGCTACAATCTAAAAAAAATGTGTTACAGCTAGTGTTTTTGAAGCCTGAAAAAGCTGGAAAATTTTGGTTTCCTTCCGGAAAACTAAAAACACTGTTTTAACTTATTATTATTATTATTATTATTATTATTATTATTATTATTATTATTATTATTATTATTATTATTATTAATAATAATAATAATAATATTAATAATAGTAATTTCATAAATTATATTACAGATAGTTTGTATTATGTTTAACCAACAACTACTGCCCCCGACCAAACATTATACCTTTGTGCATAACTATTTCAATACACAGAACAGATCTATATAGATAAACAAGAAAGTTCTATCGCTTTCTCACCCACCACCTCCGGACATTTATATGTCACCTAACACGTATCTGGAAGATCAAGAATAGATCGACAACCTTCTGCAAACGTTCTGGAAGGCCATTTATTCCATCGCGGTAGAACTTGGTTTGCCGTGAAGCAAAGAAGGTATCAAGTGCATTTGGCACCTTTAGTTCTCTAATGTGAGTGTCCAAGAAATGGTTCATGGATAATCTGACGGTGCATTGTCCAGGGAGTATGGCGGTTGCAATAGTGTTTCCCATTTAAGGCGTAGGATGTTGTCCCGGGTCACTCTAATCATGTGGGGCTTAGTGTTGTCCCGTAACGGGAGAACCCCTTAGCGATTGAGAAGTGCTGGCTCCAGGGTTTTGAGTTTCTCTTGAACACGGCTCAACTGCTGACAGTAGACAGTTGCATTAATGTTCTGCTCTGACCAGCCGGTAGCAGTTCCCGATGCACGATGTCGCGAGCAGTCCACCAAACACACAGCAGGACTTTCTGCTGCATTACTGGTTTCAGCTGTTTTGGAACCAGTTCATGGGATTTTAACCAATGATGACGACGCCATGGAGCTTCTCATCACATGTCAACATCCTGTCCAGAAATGGCTTCTTCCTCAGACGAGACAGCACAGAAACACAGGTGTGTGCACGCGTAGTCTTCTGGCCCGGAGTTAATTCATGTGGGACCAATAGACTCAAATTGTAGTGTTTCCCAAGTTGATGGAGGTGCTGCCGGATGGTTTCTCCACTCACATTGAATGTTAGCCCCAGTTTCTCACAGGTCTCTCCACTGTTCGCCTCAATTGCTACCTGAAGATCTTCATTTTGTACATGTGTTGGTCTTCCGGCACGTGGTGCGTCATTTGTGAGTGTTTTGTCACCGTCCTTAAACTTTCTAAACCACCCTTGCACTGTCTGCGTAATCACGACACCCTCACGAAAGGCCTGAGATATCTTCCGCCCCACTGCAGTGGCGTTTGATCCAAGTTTGAACTCGTACAGCATACACGCCCTTATGACGCTCTGTGGAGTTTCCATATTCACTATGTCCTTACACAAGTTCATGTTGTAACTGAACTGCCACAAGCAGGTAGAATGTTGGATATACCCACACCAACATCTGACCTTCGTCTTTTCTCCATTCGCATTCAACTCACGGTGTAAGGATCAACTGAACACAGACCTCCACAAAAAGCGACAGAACTTTCTTGGTTACCTTTATATATCTCACAGGACATAATATGTTTCGTATAGAGAATATATTTATATTAAACTTAGTTTTAATATCTCGAGCTCCGGAAGTCGGAATGTCAAAACTCCAGATTCGTGTTCCTCGTGATCTAGTTTACAAAATATATAAAAATCAGGTGGGGTCCACTCTGCTTCCCTGCAGCCTACTTTTCAAACGAAACTAAGTTTTCCAGAGTGTACATTTTGCTTCAAACTGAGTTCTGCCCTGGCTAACATACGTAAATTCGCTTCTATAAGTGTCGTTAAAATTACACTTGACATTGTCGTTCGGCATTCTTGTAGCTTATGAAGGCATGAATAATTCAAGTATGTTTGTCACAACATCTACAAACGAATATTCATTCGTATAGAACCTCCAATACATTACATTAAAAACACATGAATTACCCAAAGAAAACTATTGTGCATTAGAGCAGATCTCTTATTAGCGAATGGCCCTACACCCGCGCACTGCTCAGATTGCTCTCAGCCTGAGCCTGAGCGCAAGTCCAAATTTAACTCAATCGCGATTAAGATTGTCAAAGGTGTAGCGGTTTACCTTGAATATACCAACACTTTATTCACTAAGTCGTCTTAGATTTTTCTCCAATCCCAAAAAGCGGGTGGTTTTTCGTGATTAAGATAGCGAGGGACGAATATAGAACCTGACAATCGGGTGGTACCTGCAAAAATCGGATAATATGACAACACTAAGCTAAATAGAAAATAAGGTATATCCCTATTTAAGATCACTACACCTGCAACTCATGAAATCCAATTTGAAATCTCATCCACTTAGACTGAGATCTTTTATATTATCATTACTCTTTCACTTTGTTTCTAAATAGTACTGCCACTCTTTCTTTTGTTAACAAAAAAAAAAAAAAATCAAGATCGCAATAAAAAAATTTGTTGTTGATTTGTTGCCACTCCAATAAATGTGAATGTTGTGGTTTTGCATGTGTTGACTGGTTTCTTATCGCAAGTCCCAGACACCTGCAATAGTTCATACGTGAAGGGAACACCGATCATATTTTATTCTATATATTTTTACTTCCCAATAACGATAGCCGTGCCTCTTTGTGAGAAACTGCAACTTATTTTCTTTTATTCTGCCAATTGTAAAAGAATACTAAACAAGAATTTCCCTACACGTTAAGACATTTTAAGAAAAAATATCTTCTTTCACTTCTGACAATTTTGAGCATTTTTTCCCTACGCCGGGGGAAATTTCCCTCCATCTGGCAGCTGTGAGCCGAAGATGGGAAAGATTCTTTGCTGTTTCCTCGTCGTTACTTGATATTAGTGCTCTCAAATTTTTGACTTCTGCAGTTTTCGGTTTTTGAGAAAATCGGTTTTCAAAACCGAAACCGCAAAAGCGGTTTTCAAAACCGAAACCGCCAATGCGGTTTTCAAAACCGAAACCGCAAATGCGGTTTTTAAAACCGAAACCGCAAAAGCGGTTTTCGAAACCGAAACCGCAAAAGCGGTTTTTAAAACCGAAACCGCAAATGCGGTTTTCAAAACCGACATTTCGGTTTTATGAAATTTCACTTTTTTCAAAAACCGGTTTTCGCTACTACCGCACTACTGCACTACTGCAAACCTAAGATAGAAATGCATTCAAGAGATCGTTCTCACCTCCAGGAAATCAATTTGTTGAGATATGGACGCTTCATCGCTCGAAAAACGCCAAACGAAGCTACAAATAAAACCAACGATTTGCAACATGAGGACTTCTGCCTCCAAAACTCAATCGCGCAAGATCTCAGTGTGTGAGCTCATCCTAGTTGTTTAACTTAATCATCGAAAGAGAAATTTAATATGAGGAAGAATACATCCAATACGTAAAAAGACTGTTTTACAATTCTTTGGATACTTCAGAGTATTTAGAAAATACCCTCGACATCCGCCCAAAAGGAGGGAAGTCACCGGAAAACATCGCCCTCACAGAAGAGAAGGGAAAAAAACAATTGCTAGCCGCCTATGATGCTGGGACCCCGACTCCTCATTGGTTACCGCACGGGATTGAACTTCTAGCAATGTTGATGTCCAATGAATTAAAAAACTTTCCATTCACCTTTGTAAACTAAACAAGTGCCACCGAACAACTTCTACAAACTGTGCAGTAGTAAAGTGTTTGTGTAAGTATTGGTGCCAATTACAACAAACTGAAATAAAAAAAAACTTTAAGTCCGTAAGTAATAAGCATTCATTAACATAAATCTAAATCTATTGCAGTTTCTTTACAAATGCCTATAACTCTGCTCTCCCGTCTAAATGTCTGTTTTTAGGCTAAGTGTTGTTTTGAGTCCAACACTAATCAAAATTTTCTAAAAACTAAATTCGAAATTAAATTCATTTTTTTTTTTAAAAAGGTACATTGAGCTTCACACACTACCTTTGCTATTAATAAATGTTTCCTTTTGCTCACAATTTCCTCCACGAAATTTGTGTACCTTTCATTTACTCTAATAATCTCCCTCGTAAAATAAACATAAAAATATGTTCTAAATTGTAGGTATGGAAACCTCATCTGGAAAAAAGCGTTGAGTGTGCGCTGTGCCTCTGAGCCCAGGTAAGCCTCAGTAGCATAGGCACACAACGTGGTGCCGAAACCCGTTCTCACCCTAGTGGTCCTGAGGACACACACAATTTATGCGCCCAGAAACATAAAAAGTTATTATAACACCGTATCATATCTAGCTCATACTCCTAGGCCGCTCCTATTAGAACCTTGTCATCTGCATTGTGTACAAACTGCACGTCGTCCAAAAAGAAGAATATAAATCTGAAATAAAATGTTGCTTTTAACTACTCAAATTTATGTACAAAGCTCAAGCTTCTGAAATATTTCATCAAGTCACCTGTTCTCTCAGATTATGAAGTATTGACTCTATCCTATAAACAAGTCTCATATAGATTACTTTTCTTTTCTTCTGATGAATGCTCTGTATTTCCTTTCTTCTGCAAACATTTAAATTAAACACAGGTCCTTCCTTCAGCACCTTCACAAGGCTAAAAATGTGCGGAGAGGTTTCGAATATAATTTTGTTTAAGCGGTTACGCCAACCTTCTACGATATTATTTGTTCAATGCCTCTGACTGCTAAAATTAAAACTTTCCGTAGGAAGATGTGTGTTTCCCAGACATTGCTCCGTAAAGTAATCGTTGCAATCCTAGATTTTTTGTCCAGTTGGCAGTTCTTCATGATGATCAACCAATCATAAAGGATATGTTTTACTTGTATTAGGGCCAGTGCTGCACGCATCCGAACATGGCGGCGCATCTTCTCATTCTTAAGACATTCATCGACTAGCTCTACGTTCTGCCAGATTCGCTGTTTGAAGTGTGTTAGTTGCATCCTGAAATACCTTCATCTGGAAAGGTCAAATGTAATGCATCAATTGCTGCTGTTCCAAAATCCACCTTCAAAATTCTTGGATGATTTTGTTCACACCAAGTTTTCACAAATGAAAATAGATGTATGTAGGTGTTATATGTGTTATCAGGGAGCAAAGGGTCCGAAACTTTAACTTTGAAAATCATAGGCACTGAAGCATATATTTTTTTTTTCCTCCTTGCAGCTTGCAAGTCGCATTTTTACTTTACAATCTGGGAATTCACGTATGTTCTCTTAGGACGGCAACAGTTTCATCCTCTGACTTCGCTGTTCTTGGACAGCCTTCCTTTTTTCTATTTACACGCAGCTGAAAAAAGTAGCATGCATTACTTTAATGGCATAATGTAAGTAATGCATGTTTATTTTAATGATGGAAACAATGGAGTGCCATTTTTTGTAAGACTAAATATGTTTAAGATTTGTATCTTAGAAAAACGCATTCCTAAGGACATTTATGTGTATATACTAAAAATTAAGAGCCTTTCTCATATACCTTCCTTTTTTCAAAAAAAAATTCAAAATAAACACATTATCAGGCTAGGTAGGTCATGAAAAGCCCTTTCAAAGGACTTGACAGAGAGATTAATTCTAGAAAAAAATGCAATTAATTCATATTACTAAATTTATTAAACTGTTCATATTACTACCATATGTGCATATACTAAATTTTGCACAGGGAATATAAATATGACTGTAGAGTAAATGCACCTATAGTCAACAATTTCCCAAATGTCAGCCATGTAGCACATTAAATCAACCCTAAACATAAAACAAAACCAGAGTTCCTATTTTTTTCCTTTGCTTTCTTATTCTTTAGAGCTTATATGTGGAAAGTTACTTTGTCTTCTGTATTTGACTTCAGAAGTGCTGTTTCGATGTGGCATCTGGTAGAAGAAATGAGGTCCATCAAACATTTGTATAATAATAATAATAATAATAATAATAATAATAATATAAATACACTTCATTTTATGGAAAACAAAAAGCTCCTATTATTATTATTTCTAACAATTGTTGTTTTCAATGCATGAATGTATATAAAATATTAAAAATGTTATTAATAAAAGAGTTTCAAAGATTAAGGAAAAGTTCTTATTTCATGAACATCATTTATTTAACTAAGATTTATAGACTCCAGATTTTAGAACATTTCCTGATAGTACGAAACAACAGCAAGCATACATATAACGGGAGATCACATTTCAAGCTGCTGAAATGGAGATAATTTTTCCTGGCATGACTACAAACACGTAACAGTTTCCTTCTACTTTTTTCAAACTATGCTTAAATATAAATATGTCTCAATAGAACCAGCCTATACAAACTCATTGAAGCATAAATTAATAAGCAATCGAGTGTTGTCTAATATCAAACGACCAACAATATAAATCCATCATAATGGCTTACGATCAAAGTCAGAAATGGAAAATTCAGAAACAATTTAAATTTTGAGAACAAACTAAAATGCTCTTAAAATCCCTTTGGAGACAAATGTGTAACGAATACTCAGAACTATCGTTACAGAATAAGAGCAGTATCCCAATAACATGTTTCGGACCATTTGTATTGTATGTATTCTGTTTATAGATTTGATAGATTTGATTGTTATAATATAGTCATATGGTAATCTTCAGCTCATGCGTCGATTTTGTATAAATCTTCACGATTATGGTATAAGAGGGATCACAGAGAACAATACCGTGGCAAACTACATCGTGGCAAACAACACGTAATCTATTTAAGCTACATCGAACCAGTTTAAACAGGCACTAATAAAAAGCTAAGGCAGAAATATTGCCAGCGTAGTCATACCATGATAAGAAAATGAAATGAAATCCTTGAGTTTTACGTCCCACGGTTATGCCGATTAGGCTAAAGGAGATGGTGATTATGAGAAATGAATGAAATGGTGGAATGAAGAAAGTGGGAGAAAACGGGAGAACCCCGAGAAAACCCAGACACACGGTGTACCATGATAAGATTTGTAAAGGAGTTGGTTGTTTTTTTTTATGTTCGTTTATTTTATGGCCTCACCTTCCAGTATGTTTCCGAATCTCGATTTTCCACTGTTTGTTTGTGTAGAAAAACATTCCCTCTGCACGAAACACTACAAAACATCGAATTTAGTCTCTGCTTCAGTGTTATACACCTTTATTTTTTTTTAATATATATATATATATATATATATATATATATATATATATATATATATATATATATATATATATATATATATATATATAATATTGTTTACTTGCAATATTTTCCATAAGTAGAAGGTTTGATTTTTTTATGCAATTAAACACAAATAAACTATTTACTCATATTCAAATTAAAAAAAAAAAACTACATACGTGAAACAGTTTTACCAACTAACACTTCGGCTTCATCATACACTATCAAGATAGAAATTACACCACTTACCCCTGTGCTATCATTGACTTTATGAGAGTTTTCTCTAGTTGCATTTTTTTTTTCAAGATTTATACGACAAACCTTTTAATTAAAAAAAATATGTATCGATATATCTTTTGAGATCCTTATATATATAGATGTATACATAAAATCCCGATTGTTCAATATATGACGAAATAACACGAAACTCTGAAGTGATGCTATAACCTGGAAACGCATATTATTATTATTATTATTATTATTATTATTATTATTATTATTATTATTATTATTATTATTATTATTATTATTATTATTATTAAGATTTCTGTCTGTTATCACGTCCTGGGACTGAAGAGATTTTCATATTTTTTTTTCATAAATGTTGTTTTCAATGTTGACACTTATTTTACACAATATTGTGTTCAATAATTTTACGTTGTAATCTCCAAATTTCTTCTTAGTAAGCGTCAAATTTTCTATTCCTCTTCTAGAATGGAAATATATGGTCATGTTGTTTATTATTATTTCACTACAATAAAGCGCATGAATTTACTAATATATTGATTTGTTTTAATTTGAAATACTTTTGTGTATGTACAAAGAATGCTTGGAACGTAGAAATGAACACACACTTTAAAGAGAACGAAGAGTAACTAAAATTGTATATATAGTTTCAGTTTTACAAACATATTTGTATGTTTACTGTACATTTTTATTCTACGTTATGCGAAGAGTTCAGCATTGAAAAAAAAAAAAAAAAAAACTTCGAGGAGTCATGTATGTCTTTTGAACAGTGTGTTTTCTCTGACGTAAATTGTGTTATTTCTCTGTCTCTCTCTCTTTTTACCACACAGATAAAATAACCTTCTTTACTCTGAAACAGTGCTATGGTTACACACATCAAATTGAAATGCAGTTGGAAAGGGGAAAGTTAGGAGTGTTGGTTTGAAGCAGTTTTCTGAACAGCATCATTAGCAGATGTTGGTGTAGTTGAATAAACGTTTGCGGGTACAACATAGGGTTTTGAATCACTTTAAATACGTTGTTAGTTAGTGTGAATAATTATTTATGTCGAAAAAACACAATTCAATCTATTTTATCCAAAGCGCTTACTCTGTATTCTATTTACAACAGTGCTACTTACTTTTATAGGAGTTATATATTCTCTGAGAAATTACATTAGTATAAAACTAACATGCGATTTCACAAAAGATGTAGAAATAGTATTTATGCGTTTATTTTAAAATATACACATGAAAAAAGTAAGTTACACATGATGGATTACTATGCATAGTGTGTACATGCATTTTTTTTTCATTTCTTAACATTTCTCATATGTTAAACTGAATAAATATTAGTTGAAAGCAGAATTACATACGACACAAGAGTTGAGACTGTCTCGCTTTGAAAAGGTGTTGTGAAAATGATGTCCCGTCTTGGGAATACTTTTTTTTAATGCACTGCCTTGTTCCAACTCGTGGGCAACCCTACTAATTGAGCATCACAACCGAAAAACTTAAACTATTTTCAAAGCAATCCGATAAAGTATTCATGTATCTCATAGAGTGATGACTAAAGTTACAAGGTTCAACATATGATTATTAGGTTTAGCTTACATTCATGAAGAACATTGATAGATTAGTAGGGCGGATGCTATCACCTGGGTGAAGGATTCAAAAGATGAATCCAGTTGGTTTCTGCGAACCTAAGTTTTTAAATAATAATTATCTCTGCTTATCGCATTTCATGATTTACTCATAGTATTCCTGGAACGATGTGACCATTTGAAATTTGTTTGTCGTGAATAATAGAATGCCCTATCTACGAAAATCTAAATAGGATTCGTAATGTATTGAATGAATGGTCATAGATATTTCCTGGGCATGATTAGGGCGGTATAGCTATTCAGTTATATTAATATATTGGAGGAGCTTTAATTTGTAGTGTATTTTGTACAGTGTTCTATCTCTTCCGGAGTTGTGTGTATCACTCTTAACACATTAAAGCATGGTATGCATAAATCTACGTTATTATGTTGTAGGACGTCGTTGTGTATTTTTTCTCCCTTGTGTGCTACTAGCATCTACATTATATATACAAGGTACATTATATATCAGTTGTTGCGCACAAGACGAGTCAAGAAATTATGTTTTGCAGTTGCAATTTTTTTAGAGATCTTGTCTCGCCTCAATTCTCAGAGAATTCTCGTCTCGAATTTATTTTATCATCTCGCTTTTCAAATGCATGAAAAATGTATCCTCTCTTTCTTAATTTCATCTAGAAATGATCAGAATCCTTCCGATCACTAGATGTTCACGAACGGTGTGATATAATTATGCAAAGCATGTGTATTATTGGAGTATATTGTGTAATAACTTGTGTATCTTTAAACTTAGATAAATGCTTTTCTATTTATTCTCCTCGTACAACCATTTTATATAGTTGTAGTTGTATAGCTACTATGATTGATGTAACACTTACACAGTGTTTGAGTTACAAGACTTGGAGGAACAGATGCCCACGATATTCGAAAATGTCTCGTCTCGTCTCGTCTCGTAATATGTATCTCGTCTCGTATCTCAAAATATACTTTTCGTATCGACTCTGAACTGGTTTTCGAGTCAAGTCTAAGAGTTTATCGTATCGTTTTCAACACTACTGGGAATGATCAATGGCCATTTGCTTTGTATCAAGTAATATCCATTTCATTTCTTGGCGCTATGACGAAAAAAATGTAACGTTATTACTTTGCAACGTACCTTACAATTTAACTTACTCACTCACTCACTCTATGGTCTATGGAACCCGGAGGTTCAATGCCGCATTCACACAAGGTCTCCATTGACTTCTATCCTTAGCCAACTGGATCCAGTTTCTAATTTGTATTTATATTTCTGCGAGATCTGTGTTAATGTTGTCCTCCCATCTGCGCCTATGTCTTTCTAGTGGTCATTTTCCGGTTGGTTTTCCAGTTAAGATTTTGAAAGCGATAACACTTTCTCCCATCCTCTCTACATGACCTGCCCACCTGAGCCTCCTAGACTTATTATCCTAACAATGTTTGGTAAACGGTATAAATTATGTAGTTCCTCGTTATGAAATTTCCGCCATTTCCCATTCCCGTTTCACTTGATTCCGAATATTCGTCTCAGTATCTTGTTCTCAAATACTTTCAGTATACTCTCTTCCCTCAGAGTAATCGACCATGTTTTGCAACCATACAGAAACACCAGTGGCGGCGGTTGGACGTTAGAAGTGGGGGGGGGGCAAGACATGATCTGAGCAAATGCCGTATATCGTATTTCTATTTTATTAAGTAAATTCATAAGAGCAATACAGGTAAATAGCCCTTTATACTCTTAAACAACGAAAGTGTAGAAGAGATTTGAGTTCTTCCTCATGAACATCTTAAAATTTTGTCTGGAAAATTGTGTGATCAGATTATTTAATAAATTTGCAAAACAAGTAAATAGATAGGATAATATTAATCGTAGTAATGAATAATGACGCTTGTTTTGCAGAAGTTATATTGAAACTGGGAATTAATGAACAACTTATACTTTTAATTCCACACATTCCATTAAATGAATGTTTTTACTTTTAGAAAATGAAATACAGTAAGTACCTCAAGCATATGCTATGGTATTTAAAGAAATATGCAATTGCAATATTAATTGCTTTGAATTGCAATTAAAACGTAATTCTTGTAGCTTTCTTAACTCCGTGGGAAGACAAATAACCAATACGTACTCACGCAACACCAAATATCATATAACACTATTTTTTTCTATGAAACAGTAATACATACGAAACATTTACCAGGGTGTCCACATTCTGGAAAATAAGTGAAAGTTAGGGGAAGGTCAGGGAAGTAAAAATATATCAGATGAAATTAGGGAAATGGCAGATTGGTCAGAGAAAGTTAGTGAAAAATCCATTTAGGTTCATTGTTCAATTACTGAATTTATGAAATAGGGTTGATTTCTTTACTGTTACTGGATGCAAAATGTGGTGTTCTCAATGATGATATTGAGGGAGTCAGTGCTCTCTGATATAGTTGTTGAAACCAATTTTCTGCGAATAACACATCTAACTGCATCCTGGCATATTTGCTCAAAAGGGTAGACGCTGTTCTAGAAGAATTGAATGGTGCCAAGAGGATATCTGGACAAGTGGCTAAGAACGCGAAGAAATAGTATCTCCAGCTCACAGTGAAAGCCCAGACTGAAGAATATAAGGAACACTCGAATGAATTCATAGCCAATGATAGAGATGGTATTGGAGTTGATAAGCTTTTTACTTAGTCTTAGGAAATGGGAAGAACTTGTTGACTTATGGTCAGTTATGAAATTGTGTTTTATCTTCTTTCACGGAAACACATTTTTTGAAAGTGGTTTCACAATAAATAAAATTCTCATTGTTGACAACTTACAAGAAGAATCTCTGGTGACTCAACGGATCATATGTGATGAGAATAGCTGGATCATCGGGATTAATAATTACAAGAGATATGATAAATTCAGTGAGAAGTTCAATGAGACAATATCAGGTGTATTTGGAAAAGAAAAGAGAAATAAATGCTGGAGACGAGAAGAGGAGATAGAAACGAAAGATTCAAAAACAACTAAAGGAGCTGGAGGAAGAAGAGAAGAAAATTAAACTGCGAAGACAAGAAGGATATTCAGATCAATAAGAAGAAAACTATGCGAGAAAGTATGAAAACAAATTTCTAAATGGGTTGCATTTAACAACTGCAACAGCAAAAGTGTGTGCGAGCTCCTTCGTGGCTAAGCGGTTAGCGTGCGTGCCTTTGGCGTGGGAGACCCGGGTTCAATTCCCGGTGGGAGCTCATGTGGTTCGGATTTCACGTTAATCAGTAGGTCCACGTCTCATATAGCCTCGCTGCTGAACGGGACGCTAAACTAAAATCACATCACATCACATCAAAAGTGTGTGTGTGTTTTAATAATCAGTAAAATCATGTATGAACTGTTTATTACTATAGGCAATATTATAATGCTGTGTAATTGGTATTATAATGTGTAAGCATATAATGTGTGATTTTTTCATATCTTAAGTACTGCACACTTTCGTTTGTAACTTTACATTTTGTGTAATATGTAGGCCTAATCAATAATCGGCTTAATGCACGTTTGTAAATTTACATTCCTTTGGAAAGAAAACTGAAAAAGAAAGAAACAGAAGCGGGAGAGAACAAGACCAACTATGGAGAGTGTGAAGGCTGGGGTTTCTTTCTTTTTTCTATATTTTTAAGTTATTCAGGGGTCAGGGAAATCTGGAGCTTTCGTCATGGAAAGTCAGGGAAAAGCAGAGGTCTTTTCTCCAAATTGTATGGACATGCTGTTTACATTTCCAAATGAAATTATATAAATTAGGGCGTCACTTCAAAAAAGTGGGGAGCAACTGCCTCCTCTTGCCCCCCCCCTAATCGCAGCCCACGAGAAACACATGCAGGATTATCGTTTCATATATTTTAAGCTTCAAATTCCTTTTCAGAATTCGCGACGACAATATATTTTCAACTGAATAATAACACGAATTCCCTGCTTTTAGTCGACATTTAAGTTCTTTGGTAATATGATTTTATTCTGTTAATATTGATTCTAGACATCTGAAAGTATCAACTTTATCATAACTTATCATCCTTTTAAAAAGTCCATATCAGAGGAGTACATATAGTACGCGGTCGAGAGAACTCACCCAATATTGGCCGAAATAATGATCGTCATAGAACTTCACAAGCTTAGTGCACATATTAAATATTTTGGTGTAGAACGTTTCGGTTTTTGAGTTCGGGATAGACTTCGGTAAAATATATGTGGGATGCCATCGACAATGCAAAAATCCAATCTTGAGCGATTTTGGTATGGCAGTAGGCCTTGTACAGATTACTAAATTAATAAAACAGTATGGTATGAAGACTATTAGTTCTAGAGTTATTGACCGTCAAATTCAGGTTTGAACTTTATGAAATGAAGACATGCCACTAAATAATGATCAACAAAACCCAACCGATGTTGACCACTCTTCGTATGGTAAATATTGATGAGTTTTGTACAGAGTTGAGCATATTATGTAATATTATTTTGTACAGTTCTAGTCCAAGTCATTGACCATCGAATTTAGGTTTGAACTCAGTGAAATCTAGAAATTCATTTAAAGCGATTCATGGAAATCGTCCGATCTTGATCAAATTTAGCACGGCAGTAGACCTTCATGAGCTTATTGCATATATGCTATATTGTGCAAAAATTTGGTCCTCGAGTTGTTTGCCATCGAATTTGGAATTTCAACTTACTTGAATTCAAATACCAAGTTTGATAGGCAGTAATTCAAGAACCAATTATTTATACACCACAGTATTTCACACACGCATTAAGTCTGTTAAGGTCTACTATATTTCAAATTTAGCCAAATGGAGACCATTAGTTTCTGAATTTGGTCACCAAGTTTTTGGTTTGGACTTAACAAACTTGTTACGGGAAGTAAGTGTAATGCATATTAAAACAAGATTCACCAAATATCAATAACTAACGATTTTCTTCCGCTATTGAGAAATCTACTAGTTTAGCTATACAGGGGTTACTTTCTTAACGCGATTGTCACCATTGTCCAAACAGTTGTTATGTCGGAGCACTAGCTTTTTTGTACACCACTGTCATATAATTTTACCTCCTGTAATTGAAACCACGTTTCAACTTCATTCTTGATCTCTTAGTCGTCGTGGGAGTGTTGCGCAACAAGGTGATTCTACAAACGAAGTTGCGTGCTTTGTGAATATTTCCTGGGTGTTTACATTGTACTGGGAGCAAGTCTGTAGCCAAACCATTAAGCCATGGGGACGGAAATCACTTTCGTTGGGGCTTATTTGAGTTCACTTTACATTCATATATACACACTAACAAACAACTGAAAGTTTCAGTGTCGCTGAAAGTGATTGCATGGAACTGGTCTCCCCTGGTCAACTTCTAGCGACTGGCCTGGCTTGGAAAAAATATATATATGAAGGAGTGCACTTCACATTGGCGGGATTTTGAAACGACACAACCGTTGTAAACACGTGCTGCTCACACTATACTCCACATAACAATAAAAAATGTCGGAAAATGGAAGCAGAAGGCTGAAGTGAATAGCCAACTTACGCACGGAAATATTAGATATACCAAGTATAAATTATGTTTATGTGAGGTTTACCAAACTTGAATAATCTACAACTGAAATTGTGAGCATTGTTTAGACTTATCCTGTACTAGTTTGACATTGTGCAATTGTCTTTTTAGTAATATAAAGTGGTGTCAAAAGAGTTCAACCCTTATGCAAAAGGAAGAAAATTGTTGGTATAGATTTTCATTTCCATATCAGTAGCAAGGAAGGCCAAACCAAAACTTTTCAGATTTATTTAAAATGCGTTTTGCAATATATATGCTTAATCGGCATTATAATTGAAGTATAATTAAACAGGAAAAAATATTACAGCAAAATAATAAGGCAATGGAAGATGGAAATAAATAGATCTTGAAGAAATGAAAAGAAAGAGTCATGTATCAACCCAAATCTGAAGCTAAAAACAAGACTTTTTTTCCTTAATATACACAATCCCGTAATGACTTCCGGCGATTCCAGAGAAACGCAAATTAAAACAGGAAAAGAGAGCTAGGTTGAGACAGAAAGGGAAGGGAAACATCTCTGTAATTAATTGACTAAGGTTTTCTTCTTACGCTAGACATGATTTCATTTATTTCCTTACCAAGAAACAAATATCACAAAAGGAGGATATAATGAGCACTATTCTAGAAAATTTGCTCATTCAAGCTAATTTTGTACATAAAATACGTGATGAGAAGCTCCCTTAGTTATATTTTACGTTTCCTGTATGTAAAGTTATATCTGGAAATGAGCTACCCATGATTCCATTAGATAAAGAATTTTCTGTTACGTTATTTGAAACAGTTCCCATGTTTTATTTTACAATTATCACCAAAGCGTAGGTGTACTTAATATCGAAAGTATTTTAATCAACAAATCAATTATTTGGTTATATTTAATTTTGTAGGCATTATAATTTTGCAGTGGAGAATTCGATTTTAATGAAAGTACACACAATAATTTTGTATTTGTGAGGAACGTTATGGTATATCCCCCCACTACGTATGTCTATGTATATTTGTGTATGAATGTGTGCCTTCAATTTCCATGGCCATATGTGTCATGAACCTACAGCTGAAATATATATCGTGAATTGAACACATATATATCGTTCATAAAGGAGAATGCTAACACTTTCCTTGTGGTCAATCAGATTATGAGTTGAAGACTAAGGATCGGTTCTCGGTAGGTGCAGATATTACTCGAATTTCAAGTAGTGATTTAGGAAAACGTCTTATGGAGCTTCGGCACTAAAAAGGAACATCAAACTCCTTACAAACAAAACAAAACTATTCATTCATTTTTTGCGTCGTTTATGAGATTCAGTATGTGTCAATAGCACACAATACCACCATTGTCAACCTCAGATTGCATATTGTAATAATTTTGGTAGAGTCAATAATGAACCGAGATTTATCCCCTTCACCAATTTTTTTATAAAACAAAAATGTAAAATACAAAACACCTTTGATTGCAAAGAGTAAAATAGTGTCTTTCTTGCTATTATCCAGATGAAAGGAAGTAGGTGTTTGCACGGTGCCCCTTCTCTCAAGGATGTCTCCAAGTCACCTGCCGGTTCTGATGAGTCTTGAAGGATAGCCCTTCAGCTCAAGGCAGCTTCGCGAGGCTTGGTTGTAGAAAGGAACCCTAGTCCAGTGCGACCTCGGGTAAGGATAGGTGTACCCCTAGTCCAGTGCGACCTCAGGGCGGTGTAGGTGATTCGATCAGTTGGACGACTGATGCTGGGTCCCTCGGTGGTCGTCCTCTTATCTGCCCTCTTCGGGTCCTTCCGTGAGGTCCGTCTTCTTTTGGCGATCCTCGGTGCCTTTCGTGTCGTTTTTTTCTTCTGCTCTTATGTTTATAATCAATAGCACGTGCTGTGTTGCCATGTGTTCTTATCCTGTTGTGGGGATCCTTACACCCCCACACTGGAAAAAAAATAATCTGGAAGATTATTTTGAGAAAAAAAAACATAATCGTTATTAGTGAAGAGTAACTGCACCACAACACTGACACATTTCGGAGTACTGTTTGTTAAGGCAGTATAAAACACTGTGAGCGCTATAAAATACTGAAAAAATCACTACTTGTTGCGAAATATACATATAATGGTAATAACACTTTTAGTTCTGTCCCAGCTAAGCAGGATCAAAGCAGTTTATCATTTCCCTCAAAGTGGGCAGAAGTGATATCCCTATGATTAATAAATATATACCAGTTTATGAAGGGTTGGTCGCTATGTTTATGTCATATCCGGTATTGGTAGTCTATATCGGTGGAGTCTCCCTTTCGTAGTATTAGTAGGCGCCAGTGAATTTGGTCTTCCTAATGGTGAAGATATGTTTAGTCAATTGTTTTTTTTTTTTTTTTTTTTGTAACGGGACTTACTAAATGTTAGGCACATATAAGTTATTATTAGAACGAAAGAAATAAGAAGAATCGGTTATAAAATTTGTAAACTTTTCTGTTTGAAAATTAAAAAAAATAAAGAATGTTAATTTCTGGTCACTCTGTATAATGTTGTCAAGAGCCAGATTTTATGAACATCCTGTGTAAGAAGAAGAAAAATGACGTATTAAGCATTCATCTATTCGTATTGAAGAGACGATGCTAGAAACAAGAAAGAATTGTATATCGACCTTGCAAGGATTAATGACTTTTGAGACTAAAAAAAAAAAGAAACAAAAAATGTTGATCTTGCATTTTGCAAAGTGAACGGAAATACTAATGTAGCGAAGTGGATTAATAGAATGAGATGCAACTTATAATTGAAATAAAGAAGTGCAGCTTTATGTCAGTGCATCTTTCTTTTTTTAGTTTCTTTTCTTGTTGGTTCCTCTTCTGTTCCGGGTGAGTATGTGGAATCTTCTTCTTCTTCTTCTTCTTCTTCTTCTTCTTCTTCTTGAATTTGTGACTTTTTCTTCTTAATTTTGTGTTCCCTCAGTTTGGTGCTCGCAAAATAGTTTTAAACGGTCGAACGCAATTTCTTAAATTCTGTGCTTAAATTTAGATGGTAAGTCAACTCGATATAGATTTGAATTAAGTTTTTCCAAGATTCGTGCCGGGCCTTTATAGTCAGCAGTAAAATGTTTAGGTAAACCAATCTTTGTTGTGAGTTAATATACCAAAACAAGGTCCCCAGGATTATAAGTTGTCTGTCTGTGGTGCTTATCGCAAAACTGCTTTTGTTTGTTTTACGCCTGTTCCAGGTTACTTCGTACTTTCTTCCTGATGGCCGTTAGTTTATCTATATCAATTCGTATATGTTGCCTTGATTCAATTGTACATTCTGTCGGGATCCTAGGTTCGTAGCCAAACAATAAGAAGCTTGCTGAATATGTGGCCCTCCTTGTACGTAAGTGTTGATGCCAAAAATAACATGCGGTAACCATCTTTCCCAGTCTGTATTGTGTTCTTGTACGAACAAATTAAGACAATTCTGTATGGTTTTATTCGTCTGTTCTACTAGTCCTATGGAAGCATGATTATATGCGGGTGAGTACTTATATACGAAATCGTACTTCTCTGATAAATTTTGTAAACGAGTCGCTCCATGTACTGGATGTCGGTCCCAATGCAGCGTTGTAAATGCTCTATTTGAGGATAATGTCATGTTCCAAAAAAAAAAAAAATATCTGTTTTCCGCGTTTATGGCGTCTACTGTTTTTGCTATCACATATCGTGTAGCTAGTTCCGTGGCTACTAGTATGTACTTATTCCTTCCTTCTCTACTTAGAAAAGCCCTATGTCGTCACATAACCATGTTGTTGCTCTCTCTCTCTCCCACCGGGTAATGTAGTAGTTCGGCCTGCTTCTTTTGTGGCAGTTTCTTTAAACGTTGGCAATCCTCGCATGTGCGTATTTTGTGAGCAAGATAATGTTTGAGATGCGGCATATCAAATTTCTTGATGGCGGTTTTATACGATTTTGAAAACCCAAAATGTGGATTGGTCGCCTGGCGGTGGAAGGTTGTGAACCACAAATTGGCTAATAACTTCGGTATACACAGAAGGTATAATAAGCCATGATCAGGGTGGTTTTGTTTTCTATATAATATGCCGTTTTTAAGACAAAAAATCTTGCTGATCTGACCATGGAGATCTTGTCCGGTTTCTTCCCCTCTAAAAAAATAAATAATGTCTTTGTAATTGTCATCTTCACGCTGTTCTCTTGCGATGTTTCGTAAAAGCTCGTTATCTCCTGCTTCTACAATATTAACTTGAAGATTATTTGACTTAATAGCATGGTAATCTTCACCCTTTTCTTCGTCATTTTCTTCCTTTTCCTTGTCTTTCCTAATAGTTTGGGTTTATTCAATCCTACTGATTATATCTGCTGGATTTTTGGACCCAGGTAAATACTGTATATTAAAATCATAGTCAGTTAAGAATAGCTTATATCTTGTTTACTTCCCGACTTTGTCAGGCTGTTTTTTCATCGTCGCTATACACTTTGCGTCTACGTATAGACTGAATTTTCTATTTAGTAGAAAGTAGCGAAATTTGCGCAATGTGTATATGAGAGCGTACAACTCCTTTTTTGCCATATGCTAGCTTTCTCTTTACTTCTTGTCAATCTTCGAGAACAATAAGCATCAACCTTCTCAGTGTTGTTTTTTGGGTCATAGCAAGCTAATACGCGCCCTAATTGCATTTTACTAATCGCTGTCGACGCGGATTTCTAGCGAGTCGTCAAAATGAGTGAGTGATGGGGCGTTTAATATGTCTTCTTTTAATTGTTCAAAGAGAATATCACGCTTCTCCGTCTATTTAAATTTAGATTTAGATGCTACTAGCTGCTGGAAAGGCTCAATTTTTATCGTAAAGTCTTTGATGTGTACCGTAAGGTATGAACATAGTCCGATAAAGCATTTGAGAATTCGCTTAGTGGTCGCTCTCTTAAAATTTCGTATCTTCTTGGCTATCTTTGGAGATAATTTAATGGATTTCCTACTAACAAGGTGTCCTAATACGTTAAGTTCCTAGTAGCCAAGGTGTTTTTTTTTGGGTGATGCCCGAAAATTGTGTTTCTTAAGCTTTTGAAATAATAATTCTAAGTCCTGCAGGTGCTGTGGAAATTTATATGTACAGTTGACCAGGTCGTCGGCAAAATTTGTAATTCTGTCTGGTAGTCCTTCCAAAATCATCCTAGTAGCAAGATGCAATCTTTGACTTGATTTACAATGGCCATCGTACACCTCATACACCTCAAAAAATCGTATGATTTTCTACTATGATTGAGCTCAAAAATCATATATTTACGGCTCTTAGAATGCAACAAGATTTGGAATTAGGAATTCGAAAAAAATCGACAGTTGTTATGAAGGTTTTCCCTTTTATAGATTTTAGAACGTCCTCTGTTGATTGAAATGCCACTGATAAATACTTGGTATAACTATTACATTTCTGCAGATTGAGAACTATTCGAATTTTTTTCGTATTGGGATTATTGAGCACAAGAAGTGAAGAAGATAATTCATTATTGTCAGTAGGACAGATTATTTTTGCCTTGATAAGGTCTTTAATCTGTTTATCTACTTGACTTCCAATATGTAATGGAATCGGTGGGGAATGGTCGTGGAATACGACAGGTTTAGAAATCCTAATTTTATGAACGCATCCCTAAAGTATCCGATGTCATCAGGAGCATACTTAAAACGTCTCCATATTTAAATAATAAATCATAAACTTCTTGTTTTTGCTTTCTGTCCAGGTCGGGGTTAATGTCAAAGAGCTCTTTATTAAAGAATGTTTTTGTATACTTTAGACGTTCTTCCGTTTCCTCTTTTGTCTTAAATTGATGTGCTTTTTTTAAAAAAAATGGTTTTACTAGGGCGTTAAAAGAGATTTCTTGCCCTTCCTCGAGAACCGCCACTGGTGTATTATTTTTTCTTTTTTAAAGTGACGCTATTGCTATTGGGATTTGAAATTAAAATTGTCATTTTGTCTGTTTCTATCTTCTGATCGAGGGCATTTAACTTATGTTTCTCCCGTATTTCAGGACGCAATGATACATACATGAATTCTTTGTCAGCTATTTTTTTTTTATTTCCTGTCACTTGTATACATGTATGACAACTTGGAGGTAATGTTACTTGCTTACTCACGTATAAACAGCTGTAGTATGTCTGCAATACTATCTGAGTCGTAAAAGCTGACAGTGTATTTTCTTGGCTCTCAAGTTGTAGCTGTGGTTTTCTTGGACGTTTAAAGAAGGAAATTCTATTCTTGTTTAAATCAATGGTAGAATGCGAACGTTGAAGAAAATCGATTCCTATAATTATTGGCATTGTCTTGTCAATTACTCTAAAGTAATGAGCAAATGTTGTTTGACCTATTTTAAATGTTATCAATGTTCTCTGGTTCAAACGAATATTATTTCCTGAAATTCCTTTTACTATTGTCTGGAATGGAATGAACCTTGTCCCAGGGTGAACGGCATCGGCTGGCCAGAAGGACACCGTACTCCCTGCATCTATTATCACATTCTGAGGGTCTGATTTAGCTTAATTGTAAAATGTGACCTGTTACTTTCGTCCTCTAATGCAATGTTTTGCCGTCTTTCTGCCAGTTGTCCTGATTGTTCTTTTATTACAGGAATTTCGTAATTTTTGCCAGTTTCTCTTTGGTCTCCCTGTTCCGAGTGATGATGACTGTCGGTCTCCTTGTCAAGGGTCTATCTTATGCGTTTTTGAGTTTTGTAGCAAATAGATGCACCATACCCCTGCTTCCGGCATATCGCGCACACCAAAATTTGATCTCCCGTCGGTGTAGCCTGCTGATTGTTCCGGGTTTGTCCCTGTTTGTTATTATTGTTATTTCTCCTCCTGCCTCAATGGTTTATATTCTTCGGTTGGTTTCTGTAATTCGTTTGGGCTATCACTAGCGACAATTCTGCCATTTTATTGGCCAAGGTAGAGAGGTCATTTTGTGGAGGATTTTGCTCTTGGTGGGGAACGGTCTTGTGTTCTTGACTTGGGGTTTGGAATTATTGGTGATTAGGTTGAGAAATTGCCATGGAAGGATTGATTTGTTGTTGGCATGTAGGTATATAGCTGTTCATCGGTTGTGTAACAGGTTGCATTTGCACAGCATAGGTATGACGATATAGCTGTTGTCCAGGATACATTGTCTTTGGTTCGGTTGGTAAGTCAAAGCATATATTATGTGGGTTAGGTATCTGATTCTGGCCGTATAACATGTGTTTTTTGTGATAGCTCTGCATACCCTCTTTTTCGTAATTAAACACTTTGCAAGCCGCCAATGACATTCTAAGTCTGTAGCGCTTCTACAGTTGCAAACCTTTCTAATGCTATCTTATTAAGGAAATCCCTCTGCAAACACGATTATAAATGATGGATCTTTTGTTCTTCAGTCGCTCCCGGTATTAACTGCCTTATTGCTCGAAGCTTACGTAAAAAGTATGAGTCTATGGACTCATACATTTCCTGTTAAACCTCGAACAATTCCTGTTCTGCTTTATACAATGGGACCTTTGGTCTACATAATGCTACTAACGAGGAAACGGTCTTAAGTGTAAACAACCGATTTGGCAGGGGTCTGGATATGTGTTACGGGAGACCAAAGTAGGATACACGTATTTTGGCGTTTGGGCCCATACACAGAAATTTCCGAAATACGGGGTCCCAAAGTGGCCCTACATGCTATGAATAGGAAGTGAATGACGTTAGTTGTACACAACCAATTTGGCTGGGGTCCGGATATGTGTTACGGGAGACCAAAGTAGGAGACACGTATTTTGGAATTTGGGCCCATACGCAGAAATTTCCGAAATACGGGACCCCAAAGTGGCCCTGCATGCTATAACTAGGAAGCGAATGACGTTACTTGTATACAACCGATTTGGCTGGGGTCCGGATGTGTGTTACGGGAGACCAAGGTAGGAGACACGTAATTTGGCGTTTGGGCCCATACGTAGAAATTTCCGAAATACGGGAACAAAAAGTATCCCTACATGCCACAACTAGGAAGGGAATGGCGTTACTGGTGCAGAATGTTGGCCTGGGTTGGAAAATGTTCTAATATATCCAAAGGTATGAGACTTGTGTTTGTTGTTAGGTCCCACAAAAAGGAATGTCGAATGTACAGGGTCCGATATTGGAAGATTTTCAATAAGGCCATGAAGTTGGCGTATGTGGTACCCATGCAATTCTGAACACATGTTCAGCTGGAACGAGCCGTCGAGGGGGATCTTCTGACCACGAGGGTGTCAACGGAGCGAAATAATGTTTGCGTTTTTCTCTTGCATTTCTGTGGCTAGGATGTGTGGAAACCGGGCGGTACACTTTTTTTTTGGAAAAGAGTGAACATTAATATTTAATCGATACGGCGTGTGCTGTCAGGAAACCGGGCACAGTGGCGGAAGTAAAGTTTGCCGCCCTGTCAGGTTTTGTCGGAAGATAAACTACATGTCTTCGACTTGGCCTTATAATTGCCATATCCGGATCTCAGCCAAACCGGTTGTGTACAAGTAACGTCATTCGCTTCCTAGTTCTGGCATGTAGGACCACTTTGGGGTCCCGTATTTCGAAAATTTCTGCGTATGGGACAAAACGCCAAAATACGTGTCTCCTACTTTGGTCTCCCGTAACACATATCCCGACCCCAGCCAAACCGGTTGTGTACAAGTAACGTCATTCGCTTCCTAGTTATAGTATGTAGGGCCACTTCGGGGTCCCCTATTTCGGAAATTTATGCGTATGGCCCAAACGCCAAAATACGCGTCTCCCACTTAGGTCTCCTGTAACATATATCCGGACCCAAGCCGAATCGGTTGTGTACAAGTAACGTCATTCGCTTCCTATTTATGGCATGTAGGGCCACTTTGGGGTCCCGTATTTCGAAAATTTCTGCGTATGGGACCAAACGCCAAAATACGTGTCTCCTACTTTGGTCTCCCGTAACACATATCACGACTCCAGCCAAACCGGTTGTGTACAAGTAACGTCATTTGCTTCCTAGTTTTAGCATGTAGGGCCATTTTGGGGTCCCGTATTTCGGAAATTTCTGCGTATGGGCCCAAACGCCAAAATACGTGTCTCCTACTTTGGTCTCCCGTAACACATATCCCAACCCCAGCCAAATCGGTTGTTTACACTTAAGACCGTTTCCTCGTAAGTTAGATTTTAAATCTTCATAGGACATCCTATCAAATTGATTTTGGTTCTTAAGTTGTAACACGAGGTCTTGTAAATATAAGTATATTGGTAGAATTTACTTCTTCTTGGCCGGTGACCATGACTGCATGGTTGCCATATGGTCGAATAGCATAAAAAATCTGTCCAGGTCTTCATGCACGTGTCCCGCATACTTCGTCAAATGCAGCACGTTAAAAGATATATTAGATGCACCCTCCGTCATATTTGTGTCATTCTCTCCTGATCTGTAGTTTGTTTACCTAATCTAGTTTCCGGCATAAATCGCATTAAGGGAAGTAATATAAAAAAGGAGGGAGGAAGTTTATATAAATTTTAGTTGAATTTTGATAGCAAAACTTAGATTTTGATCTTGTGTCTGTTAAAAACTTAATAAAAAAGAGCGTCCCGTACAAATTCCAGTACCTATCACCCTGTAATGACTTCGGTAGAGTCAATAATGGACCGAGATTTATCCCCTTCACCAATTTATTATAAAAAAAAATGTAAAATACAAAACGTCTTTGATTACAAAGAATAAAATAGTGTACTGTCTTCCTTATGGGCTTATTTCAGGGAAGCACCCTATATCTCATGCGTTGGCGGCGCTAAAATACAAACACTACTACTACTACTACTACTACTACTACTACTACTACTACTAATAATAATAATAATAATAATAATAATAATAGTAATATACATTGAAAACCAACCAACAAGGGCACCTATCTTGCAATAATAGTGCAAAATTCACAAAATGTGTAAACTCCACAATTGCATGCATAATAAAACTATAGCAAATTGCACTTAATGTTAACCCAGATACCGCTGTCATCCTATATGTAGACACTTCGTAGTGCACTCTATAGGGGTTCCATCATTTAACTATATTATAAAATTGAAAGTGACTGTGTTTGTGACTCTTAATCTCTTGAACAACCCGACCGATCTCGGTCAATTTTTTTGGCGTAGGTGTAGTTCTGGCCTGGGAGTGCTTCAAGCTAATCACATTGACGATAGACCTTTGGGGAGGGTGAATTATAAAAAGAAAATAAATAAAACTTAATAAATCTTGGACCGAACGACCAATCTCGATCAAACTTTCAACATAGATGGCATTGGTGCTTGAGATTAGATCTTTCTACTCCGCTTTAACCGAACAGCGTAGGAGAGTGGGAGAAGTTCAGATATACAAATATCAATAAATATAAAAACAAAAATAACAATGTTCGTGAGTTAATAACTCTTGAACCACCCGATCATCTCTATCAAATTTCCAATATACATTAAGTCCAAACCTTGGAAGATTCTTATTATTGGATTTTGATCGTGGAACTTAGGGAAGAGGAGGGAATAAGGGTAAATATATGAAAATGAATTAAACTTAACTTTTGAACCATCCGACCGATATCGATCAAGGTTTTAACGTAGATCAGGTTTAGACCTGGGATGTTTTCGTCATTTTACTTTGACGGTACAATGTATGAGAAGCGAAGGGGGGCATGTATGTAAAAAAAAAAAGACCATCACTTTTAAGCCATCAAATCGATCTTAATCAAATTATCAACATAGATGAAATGAAATGAAATGAAATGAAATCTTTGAGTTTTACTTCCCACGGTTATGCCGGTTATCAACATAGATGAGGTCCGGACCTAGGGTGGTCTTTATCATATCCCTTTGACGGTAGAAAGTAGGTTAGGAAGAGGGGAAAGAAGATATATATATAAAACACTAAATAAAATTTAATAACTCTTGAACCACCTGACCGATTTCGATGAAATTTTCAACATAGATGACGTTCGATCATGTGAAGTTTTTTGTTAATATTTTCACTTTGACGGTAGACCCTAGGGGAGGGGAAGGGGAGATTAATATATATATATATATATATATATATATATATATATATATATATATATATATATATATATATAATAAAAAAATATTACTTAACTCGTGAACCACTCAACTGATCTCGATCAAATTTTCAATATACATGACATTCGGGGCCGGGATAATGTTTGTCTTGCCGTGCCCCGCAACATGAAGAGGGGGAGTGATATATAAAAAACACCGAACATGACCAATATTAAAGAGCGCTTTAGAAATAGTAAAAACGGAACACATTACTAATTTTTCCTTAATTTAACCCAGCGAAATTGGGGTGCGTCTTAGATTCGAGGACGTCTTAAATTCGAGTAATTATCGAGAAAATCTTAATTAAATATATTACTAACGTGTTATTAAAACTACTTTGCTAGCCATAAATATTTTTTTTAAAAATTTTGTATCATATTCGATCACTCAGATAACAATAGTGTCCGGCACTTGCGAAGGACGTGCGGGTTTGCTAATAATTAATTAATTGTATTATTTGTTATTTTGATAAACAACTAAAACTAGATGGATACGTATAATTGCAGAATAGAAACGCTTATTAATTAATAATCATATCGTGTAATAGTATTCATAAAAGTATGTGATTAAAAAAATCATACGTTTTTCTTGTTACATATATGTAATTCGTTTCGTACATAGCTTTGTTTGCAGAGAACAAAATACGAAATAAATTTAATTTGCTGTCAGCTAATCAACGTTTTCTTCCTTTTTAGTAATAATGAAACAACAATTCAGCGAAGAAATTAATTGAAATTTCTGGTTAAATGGAGAATGCACTGAACAAGATAAGTTTGAGAAGGTTGTAGAAAATGTAGTCAATGTACTTCTTTATTCTCGTAAAAACATACGGTTTTGCTAATTGTACATGATGCTATAAATAATTCTCAGAAACAAAGAA
Organism: Thermobia domestica; assembly: GCF_964235325.1. Lineage (NCBI taxonomy): Eukaryota > Metazoa > Arthropoda > Insecta > Zygentoma > Lepismatidae > Thermobia > Thermobia domestica. The sequence goes on along the minus strand of NC_137459.1, from coordinate 269,562,404 downwards.
GCGAACAAATGTGTATGTAACACCAAGCTTATTGATATTGAGTTTTGAATTGTACTTTCCACGTAATACAAACAATATAGTCAACCCATTCTGTTTAATAACTTTTATGAGCATGAAGCGGAGTATGAAACGTAATGAATAAAGTGTATTTATGTAACTAGAATTGTATTATATTCAAAATACTACCTACCAAAATCAATAATCGGTGAGAGGAAATCTTACAAAGAAGAGCAACTGAGGCAGCGAAACCTTGTAGTTGAGGGGGTAATGGAATTATGTCAAGTGCAGCATTTAATTAAAGAAATCTTAGAAATAGTATTTCTCGGGGGAGTCAGGGACATGATCAAAATCGAAACGTCTCCTCATGAGCAGGATATATATATATACGGTCTTAGGATGCATCATAATAGTAAATGACATACGAAAACATAATTACTTCAATTATGTTGAAAGTAATAATATTGAAATAATAACGCGTTTGGTTAGCTAATATTTTCAACGAAATTAAAATGTTCGTTACTGAATTCCCTATATCCGTGTGTGCGTGCGTATTATTTGCGATTTTTTTTTTAAATTTGAACACTCCATTCGATAGAGCACACCCGGTTCCTGCCTATTTCGCCGATTTCTGTTTCGTCGAATGTCTTAAGCTATGAAACTATTGCATACGTGGGCAGTCGGCCATGTTTGGCAAAGCCTGAGTTTCTGTTTCGCCGAATCATGTTTGACGGAAACCTTGTTAAAAAGGAATTTCCATACAGAAAGGGATTTTCCCATCTAAGTCTTTATTTTCTTATAATTAATTTGTGCAATGTTGCCAATTTTCATCGTCATCACTCATCGACATGCGTATCGTCGAGCGTTAACACTCCACTTAAAAGATGTGTTAGGTACAGATTTTTTTCCTTTCCAAGGAACTTCTAAATTAAATGTGCAAATAATAATTTGGAAGGATGTCATTCAAAGATGAGAAGAAAGTAAATTACTGATCATCCAAATGTATTCAGGTTTCTTACCTTAATGCAAAAGAAACAAGCAGAAAACGAAACTAACTTCAATGTTCGAAGTTGGATATTATTCTAAGGTACATAAGATGAAACGGAATCGTATAAACAGACGCCTTGAAGTACTCAAGCCTTGACTTAAACTACTATGTTGTTGCTGTGGCACACTGCGTTTATTTAGAGAATTAGATAATTAGTAAGTGTGATCACAAATAATTTTACTTTTTCTCAATTTATTCTGCATATACGCACATTTATTTTAATGTCTTGACTTTGTATTTGTTAATTTAAGAATCACTTATTTGCATACAACTTGTTCATAGTTGTAGAACTTTGTTTCTTTCGGTTTATATGATTTCTTGACTACTGCCACGGACAAGATTACTGTTTGAAAGCCACATCTTTTATTTTAAAGTTTCAGTTTGTTAATTTAAAAATTAGTTTTGTTTACATACGTGGTATATTGTCACGGAATCGTTTGTTGCGACTCAATTTTGGTGTTGTTTGCCATGATTTTGCTACAGTATTTACATTCTGATTTTATCAGATCTCATTATCGTGAAGATTCATACACACCTGAAATAAAAGAAAGGGTTGCAAGGAGCACCTGCTTTTGATCCTCTTGAACAAGTGTTGAACAAGTGCTAAGTGTTCTGGCCTTTGGAAAGATGACATTAAGCTCCAAATAAATCAACTCAAATGCCATTATTATCACAATAGGTTTGTAAAATGATATACTTGCACATGTTTTATTTTAACGGAGTTCTTAAGTCACCTCCTGTTACATATTGTTCTGTTTATTGTTATGCTATGTGACTAAAGAAATAAAAAAAATATATACTTAAGATAAATGAAATATTTCAGTTTTATGTCCTACTATTATGCCGTGTTATCTAAATGTGATGATGCGAATGAATGAAAAAATGTATAATGAAAAAAGTGGGATGAAAGAAAAGAGTGGGTAAAACTTACGTATTTGGTGCTTGTCACTACAAAACACACTTCGCACGAGCTGGAATGTAACCGGAAACCCCAAGAACTATAGATGATTCTTTTACCACTGATCTACTTTTGTCTTTATATACTTAAGAAATGGCTATATATGGGGTCGCAACAATATATCGCCCTCCTAAGATGAAGCAGATCTCCATCTTAAGTGAAAGTATGCGAGTGACATTGCATCGTAAATTCCAAGTACAAATTGAACATTACACAAAAATCCTAACCCTAAACAGAAATTTCGAAGTTCACAAAAATATTATAAAGTACATAAAAATACTATCCCTAATTTTGAAATTCGCCGAAAAGTTGAAGTACATAAAAATCCGAGCCCTAATTGCTTGCAGTGAGAGTTGCCTGATCTTCAATTTGGATGAGAGCTCTCGGGTATCGAGTTTGTGGTCAGTTCAAGCTGCTGGACACAAGCTTATGAGGCATGTTTGAAATAATTGTCACTTCTTCTTCATTTTACAACTTTTATTTATTCCAAAGTGTTGGTTGTCCTAGGTAACAAAACAATATTCCATTTATATATATATATATATATATATATATATATATATATATATATATATATATATATATATATATATATATATATATATATAATCTTCAGTGTCTTGTATCATCGGGAAAGAGAGCGTTGGATTGCAGAGGGTGGCATGGAGTTTGAATTTCTCCATGTGCGAGGGCAAAGCCACAGCTCGCACTTCTGCTTTTATTCTTCGGCCGTGATTCATCTTCAGTAACATCACATCACTAACTTTAAATTACAAGGAGAGTGAAATGATTAAGGCAAAGTTCCATGTTGCGACCATCCAATTGTGGGAACTTCCTAACATCTTGGTGGATTACTTGTCTGCTCGCAGCTAGAAGCTCACTAATCTTTAGCTCGGAGCGTTTTCGCAGGTATCATCACCAAGGGGGAGGGGTGCGTTGTCTCTGCTCCAAACTCAAAACTCCACTTCAGAAAGCTCAAATCGGGAATCCATCTCTACCGATTGCTCAAGATACAAGCACTTCTTCGTGCATAAAGAAAATACGCTGATTTAACATTTTCACTTCTGGGCATTATGCATCTATATAGTTCACCTCATTATTCTTTGTTTTTATCTTCTAGGGTTAACCACTTAGATGAGAGATGCAGGTACATTCGAATGAACTGTGCCATAATCAAATTCTGTTTGTATTTCTTTCACCAGTTTCCTGCTAAGTTTTTATCTTCCTTGCTAATGCTTTATTCTTCAATTATTCTTTTCTTGCAGTATCTTCTTGCAATTTTTCCTCTTTACTTCTTGCACACAATCATTGTATTACTGTGCTTTCATTTCTTATCATGCCATTCTGTATCTGAAGTTGTCTTCTAGCATGCTGTCACGTGACCATTGACTCGAACCTGGACCGTTAGAAGTCAACTTTTAGTATACAAGTGTCATGGCCGGGTGAATGGTAACAAACCCGATACCATTCTTGTCAGTTTCGATGCTTTCTTTGGTACCATTTGAGTACCTCCAGTTGTCATTAGACATTTCTTGGGTTTTCGCCACTTTGATATGGGCAATGAATGTATTCTGTTGGCCACTTTTACATTCTGTGATAGACTTGTTGTCTGCTCTTCTTGTACTTCTACCGTGAAATACACTTCAGGGAGGATTGGTCTTGTTTGACCAGTTATCGTCACCCATCTCTTGTGTTTCAACAGCTCTGGCCTGACTGTGAATGCCGTGCTGGTCACTTTGATATTTCTGGACGTTATACTGTAAACATGACACTTGGTCCTTGCACTCATGTATTCCTTTTCCCTCTACGTTTCTGGAGTCTTCTGTCCGTTCTCTCCATGTCTTCGGGTGATTATTTCCTCTGCTATAGTTACGGCTACGTTGCCATCCCTGGCCCTCGCTAGCGAAAGCTCGCATTCTTGCCTTTTTATCCCGTATTGGATGTATTTTTGTTTTGCCAGGGACCATTCTTCCGCGCAGTTTAGGTTTAACCTTGAATTTCGGAGTGTTCAAAGCATTCGGAACACTTTTGCTTGTCTCTGCAGGTGTGTTGGTCTGTTTGGCCTCCTGATGTGCATCCTGCATTATTTCTTGTGGTGGAAGTTCTTCGAGGATGACTTCTAGAGGTTCGCTCCTTTCCATCTTTTGCTTGGGCTGCTTTCTTGTCTGAGTAACTTCAGCATCTTCTAGGTTTACCTCCTGAAGTAGTGCTTCGTGCATTTCATCAGGATCTTTCTGCTCCTCTCTGACCTTTTCTCCTTCTCGTCCTCTTCTTAGTTCTTGTATATTGTCGCCAAGCTTCTTGATTAATTCATCAAATCTTTTGTTTTGTTGCTCTGTTTGTTCCTGTATGAGAGTCCGTATCATGAGGACTATCTCTGCTTCCGCAGGACTTAGCTTGGAAAGGTATGGCTGCTTTTGAGTCACCATTTTGCTCCTTTATTTCTTAGGTCTGAGCATGCAGTCTTCGCCTATGAAACTAAAAGTAGGCGGTTTGGGTGCCGAATTACTTTTGCACATACACAGAAAGAATATATTTTTATCAATTGCTAATTATATTTTGAAGGTAGTGTTCTTGCACTCCAATATTAAAATCTTAAATTTCGTAGCTTATAGTCATACACACAAAACACGTTTACGTTATTTACTTCTTTATTCATAAAATGAGCCAGTATCTGATATTAAGCAATATTTCCTAAAGTACAGCCATTTACACTAAATCTTCATTTCTTAATTTTTTTAAGTGCTACACTCAATCTACACTAGCGCTGATACGTTTCTAACTTAACCTAATGCATAACAAATATTTAAAACAAATACATGCATACATTAAATGTTAAACAATAAAAGAAAAGTTATCTCTATACAGATACACACACACACACACACACACACATATATATATATATATATATATATATATATATATATATATATATATATATATATATATATATATATAACTATCCTATAAATAGATGAATGGTAACAGGTTCGAATTCTTTTTCTAACAAGACTAAATTGTTAATATTTTAGCAACTTTTAGTCATTGACCTATTTCTATTTCCTCACCTGGTTACCTCATTTTTCTTCTCTTGCTTCTTTTTCTTTAGTTCAGTCACCCATTGTCAATAACAAATAAACCCTGCAAACAAATGTTCTCTACTTCTAGCTAAACGTGAAACACTGGTGTGAAGTTTTTTTTTTTTTTTTTTGAAGTCACCCATAACTTGGTATCTTCTTCTGGCTGAAAAAGAAATAAAGTTGAAGGGGAAAAGAACGTTGATCGTCCCTAGAAAATACTGTTTGCCTTCCATTGAGTATTGTTCGATTACAAAGCTCAATATGAAGCTGATGATAATTTTAGCATAGTTTCTCATTTTTTGGCGGTGCTGATTTTTATAAACAGTTATAGAATTAATAAACGGTAACCGGTTCCCTGAACAGTTATGAAGAGTTGATAAACGGTGTTCGAGTTTCAGAAACGGATTTCAGATTCAAAAAAGTGATTTTCGAGTCCGTGAAAAGCTATCGAGTTCTTAAACAATTATCGAGTACTCGAAACATTTTTTCGAGTTCTTCAAGTAATCATGCACCTGTTCGGGCGTCATATTTTTGAAAATTTAAAAATATAAAGAGAGGTTTTTCTGTTCGGACCGCCAAGTTTTGTAAACATTATAATAGAAAGAGAGAGAGATGTATTAATGGTTGTTGTTCGAAACGCCAAATTTTGTAGAACTTATGAAAAATGAGTGGGTGTCCAACCCCTGAAGTATCCGTTCTTCGAACTAAGATGGTTCTGTGAATCGATGAAGACTGATTTTACGGTAATGGAAATCTTACATCCCCGCGTTATTCCAGGGCTTTAGGGAAATAAGATCCCTTATACCGTGAGAGCAAATGAAAATGTATTTGTTCGCACCTGTATCCGTGTATTCACATGCTGGAATGCTGAAAAAGAATTTTGCTCTAATTTCTGGTTTTTAGGGACGAACTAGACTGATTTTCACTTTCTATGAAAATTAGAGAATAATAATAATAATAATAATAATAATAATAATAATAATAATAATAATAATAATAATAATAATAATAATAATAATAATAATAATAATGTAAGAGATAAACTTGTATCTTGAATTTAAAATTTTGATTGAAAGCCATGAAAATCAGTTCAATTCAGTCCATGGTAGATAGATTTGGAAAATTCCCTATTAGTTTAGCCTAACAAACCCCTGGAAACCAATGTCATTTCTGAGGTTAGAGATACAATTTGTTCATTAGAGAAAAAGTTCACGAATTTAGGTTAACAATATAATAAAAGCTTTAATGAGTAAAAACAAACAAAAAAATGTATAAATAAAAAAATCACGTATGACGAAAACTAACACTGAATCTGGAATTTTATGATATCGTATGAAGAAGAAGGCAGAAGGCCCTAGCACCGAAGTCAATTTAAGTTAAGTAAATTAAATTTCTTGACCTATAGCTTGAATCAATTATTATAAGTAACCTGCCACACATACACAAAGTAATGAAATCGATATTCATAACCAGTTCTACATAATGTTTATGGTTGTTTATCCTTACATAACGAGCTCTTATAATTATGTACAATACAAAACTGGTTAATTTACAACCTTACATTTGAAAATGCTTAGTTACGTGACATTCGATAATAAACACACGATTGACATTGATCAACTGATATTTTATGACTAATGATGTTCCCAAGATTATGAATTTAAGACTCTTATAGTTTGATAGGATCTGAATTTAAATACCTACGATTTGGGTTGCGTAAAAAATAAGTGGAATGATCTAGAATCCGTCGATAAGGTGAAATAAGTTGAAATAAATCGAAATAAGTCATGACTGATTTAAGATTTGCTGAGAAATTTGAAAGAAAAAGATAATGACCTAAAGAAACTAAGTAAGCCTATACTTGGCTTCTAATCGTTTCTAATCATAACTGAGATTGGGAGATAATTACACCAGATATAAAATTTGGTATCAACATAAACAACAAGAATATATCATACATAGAAATGCGAGTAGTATTGTTATTTAACAAGGCATAACATATACACACATATTGGCAAATATAGAAAATGTCAAGACACACACACACACACACACACACACACATATATATATATATATATATATATATATATATATATATATATATATATATATATATATATATATATATATATATATATATATATTTGGTCTAGGAGTTAATTCGTGCGGTTGGTACGCACACATTGAAGCTGTAGTACAAACACAAAATACATAAATACCTTAAGAAAAATATTGTCCATCGCTAGCCACCACTTTCGCCCATCTGTCAGGCAATGTACGGATTCCGTGGCGAAAGAAGTCCTCATCCTTGGAAGCGATCCAGTCAGAGACCCATGTTTCGATATCTTCTGAAGAAGTAAACCGCTGTCCAATCAAATCGTTGTTCATGCAATCGAACAAGTAGTAGTCCGAAGGAGCAACGTCTAGTGAATACGGCGGGTGGGGTAAAACTTCCCATCCGACATTTTCTAAATAGGTTTTGACCGGTTTTGCGACATGTGGGCGAGCGTTATCATGTTGAATAATAAGTTTATCATGTCTGTTCTCCCATTCTGGTCGTGTTCTGGCCAGAGCTTGCTTCAAACGCATTAATTGTCGTCGATAACGTTCTCCATTCATAGTTTCACCCGGTTGCAGCAGCTCATAGTACACCACACCTTTCATATCCCACCATATGCACAGCATAACCTTTGCACAGTGAATATCTCGTTTTGGTTGTGATGGACCTGGTTCACCTGGTTTCACCCAGGCCTTTTTTCGTTTAGGGTTCTCGTAATGGATCCACTTCTCATCACCCGTAATAATTCGATGCAGAAACCCCTTTCTGCTCTGTCGTTGAAGCAGCAATTCGCAAATGGTTTTTCGTCTTTCAACGTCTCTGTCTTTCATGTGGAACCCAATGTGACATCTTTTGAATCATTCCCATGGCTTTCAAGCGTTTGGAGACTGTTGTTTGATCAACGCCTAATGCTGCTGCAAGTTGTTCCTGCGTTTGACACGAATCCTGCTCGGGCAATGCTGTCAATTCTTCGTCTTGAATTTTTTTTGGCTGTCCAGCTCGCTCTTGGTCTGCCAAGCCGAAATCACCACTTCTAAACCGTGCAAACCACTTCTGACACGTTCGCTCAGCTAGAGCATGGTCACCATACACTTCCACCAAAATACGATGACTTTCAGTCGAACTTTTCTGCATGTTAAAGTAATGCAGCAGGACACCCCGCAAAAACACTTTATCAGGCACAAATTGCGCCATGTTCACTTAACTACAAACTGGTGTTGTTGACGCTTTAATCCACTGCCCTATACTACGAACGATACGCGATGACAGGGGTTTGCAACACATGTGTGGATACACGGAACTGTGGGACGCTCCGTTCGTTGCGCCATCTCTTGTCCACCCGCACGAATTAATTCCTAGACCAAATATATATAAATATATATACCATAAATATAGGCATGCATACATACACAAAATACAATTAATACTCAGATATTCATATTAAATGCAAAGACGTCTTTTAAGAGATTCTCAGACAAATGTGTCTAGTTTTCATGTTTTTTTCTTCTTATGTTGCAACATAACATATCCTTCTAGCCGTAGAGTGTCGTCATTAGCGTGATCTATGCGCATAGACTTCCGGTCGCTCTATTGTTTAGAGCAGCGTTACCCAACCTTTTTTCAACTTGCGGCACACTACGGGTGTAACTTGAAGTCTCGCGGCACACTCATAGTTATTATAATTTGTATATATAAAATACCGTTGTACAATTTGTATATATAAAATTGCAATGAAATATAGGACTCAGGCTTTTAAAAATATATTTTTTTTCGAAAACTTTATCCAATCTTTTACTAAGAAGGGAGTTCACTAAATAATGAACGAACAAACAAATATATTGCACTTCTAAAACACAAATGTGGTAACTTGCATGCATGTTTACTTTGTCGAAAAGATTGAATGATATTTTAAAATTTCAAGTTATGAAATAGTCTGCAACGACAAAAAAAAAAGTCATAACAATGACGAGAAATATTTTTTATTAGCTACACAGCTTTAGCAGTTACACAGTAATGCAGGTACAATAATAAAGTATATTACAATTACAGTATTTTTTTCCATTGTAGGTATTAATAGTAATGTGAAATACAAATATAAAATTTACATTTTTTTATATATATATTCATTTACACTTTTCTTGTCTTGTAATTTGGTTGCTATAGAATTAATAATTTTGTTTCAATTTCCTCGCAACACACCAGCGGCCTATTCGCGGCATACCAGTGTGCCGCGGCACACCGGTTGGGAAACGCTGGTTTAGAGGATCAGAATGATACATTAAATGCGGCTTTGCTTAGCCTGCTTTATGTTTACTAGCCCACACGTATTCTTCATGACAGAATATAATATTTGTTCCGTTTTATTGACGGACTCTATATCTCTAACACGAAAATGACTGATTGTGAGATTATTTATGTTTTTTTTTTCTAATCACTAATTAACCTTTGAGCTATCTAGGTAAAATACTTTTATTGGGACATGACAGCAGATCGTTCATTAAACTCCTATTAGCATATTGGAACAAATTAATTAAGTTATCAACTCCTAGGTGAGTAACTTTACAAACATAGTGGCATTATGCAATTTTAAACAATACACTAATCGCCCTTCAAGAAAATATACCCAGCTTTGTTTCTAATTATCTTACATCCAAAGTGTTTGTCAATAGCGTAGATGATGCAATTTCTTTTCATGCAAGTTTATATATTCTAAATTAAATACTTAGATTGCCTTCTTTTATGAAAAATTTTCAATTCGAACTACTAAAAATTTACATGTCATTTTGTTTGCATTTAGCTTCTCTTTCTTTATCCGCTTATCCATAATTATTTATCGTTATTGACAAGAGGAAAAATTATGGAAATTAATCTGTCTTTAATGAGAACAAGTTTAAAATCATGAATAATAATTATATTTTTTTTTCTGGTTGCGCCACTACAATGAGGATTAGTTTTATGCAGTAAAAAGAGTATTCATTTCATTGCCCTGTTATTTTGTGCCTCTGAACAAAAACTAGTTCTTTTAGGGGAAATCTACGACAATATTCTTCTTTCGGGGAAAGAACACGAAATTCACGTTTGCGTAATCACCACTTCAGAGAATAACCACTAAATTTCAATTTTATTTTTCTTCCTTTAGTTTGCAAATATGACTTTATTTATTTATTTTTTTAACATATACGTAACTCAGGTAGTGTAGTCACAGATGTAGAGCACTCCTTTTAGTTTAGAAAACACAGTCGACAATCTTATGACGTATTCTTATACTTGGAGTTTGATTTTGTTCAGTAATTTAAATATCACAAGTTATATACAATAAACTCAATTATATACAATAATTACAGATTTTTTTCTTTCGATTCGGATATCAGTCTTTCGACTATCGTAATGATGATGAATTTTTCTCATAGCTCATACCTGATTTTATTTGCCTATGTAACTGTTTAAGATTATCCACAGACCGTTGTTTCAGATTGTTTTGTGTGAATAATTATTAGATTAAATTGCAAAATTGTTTTTATGCTTATTGACAACGTACTGAATGATATGGTGGATTATGCAGAACCTCGAAAGCTTTAAGATTTAAAAAAAAAACATACAACCCTTTTATCTTACTAAGAAAGTACCGAAATCATGTCAAATAATAAAGCTACTATTGATTTTTTTTCTTCTCTCGCCATCTTAAATACAGTTAATGACGGATAACAATGAATCAAAAGTTATTAAATTTAATTTATAAAGTTTGTAGAAAAAGAAAAAAAAATCCTGCACTTAACAATAGGAGTGTTTTGTTCCATAATCAGCCTAACCCTCAATGAAAATTGGCAACACCGCACAAATCAAGCCGGAATACAATTTTACTGAGAAAAATCGTTTTCTGAACATAAATTCTCGTTAACTAGTTTTCGGCCAAACAGGAATTCCTGATTCGTCGAATAAGACCGGCTTCCCAGTTGTGCGATAATTTAGTAGTCAAAGTTATTCGACGAAACAAAAAGACACGGGGAAGATCACCGAAGACTATTTGAAAGAAGTGATAAAGTCTTTCGCGTCAGTCTTGCCGTTTCGAAAATATTGCGCAAAAAAGTTCTGATTTCGGGAGATTAAAGAGCCATATCTCGGGAACCATAAGTCATAGAGAGATCATATTGATGTCGACCAATACCTAAGGGGATGGTGAACAGTTTGTTACCAAAAAATCAGCGGTGGTCACTGGCCAAATGACCACCGTTCCCCAGATATTGACCAAAAATTCGGATTTCAGGAGACTTAAGCAGCCATATCTCAGGAACCGTAAGTCACAGAGAGATGCTATTTTGTATTTTTTTTTTAATTTTGAGCCCTCCATTTTGAGCATATGTGTTTGTAAAACAGCGTATATAATAGAACGTTTTAAAGGATGTCGTAATGAGTATAATAATAAAGTACATAGAACAATTGGTATAAAGCCTGTAGAAGTTAATAAGGAAAAACAAATACTGTTAGTTGTGGCAATGCCCATGGAACATTCTCAAGTAGTTATAAATTAATTGTATTTTGAATTACCTTAGAAGCCAAAATTCATTACCAGGAAATAAGTTTATCCAAATTTATTTTCATTTTATCTAAAGTACTAAATCTGTTTCCACACAGAAAAAAAAAAAAAAAAAAAAACATTGTGTAGGTCATATCCAGAACATCTGCTTTATGTCAGCTCTTTTACCTCTTATTTTCTCTGCCTAATTCATACACATGTTAGACAACATATGTCAGTTTTATATATGCGTACTTGAAAATACACATGTTTGTACATACAGTTAAAATATTGTACATAGTGACAATGCCACACGTTGAAAAAAGCTCATATATCACAGAGAAAATAATTTGTATATCACAGCACAAGCTATTTTATTTCAGTAGTATGTCCTGTAAACATTAGATGGTGACACTGTGAAGAAGGTAGTACCTGTAGTAATAAAGCTGTGCAAAATTGTGTATAGACTTTTATTTTGTGTCTGGTTTTCATTTATATCGAAGAGAACCCCTACGGTTTATTTCGTACTTTACGATTCGTGATATTGTTCCCTCATGGTTCGCTTGCAGTAGGAACACAAATTGCTCCTGAATATTGTAGAGACATTGTCTAGGTGTGCTCGGGCAACGACCAAATGAAGTAATGCAACCTTTCCTTCTCTGTTGCATTCTTTTGTTCTCTATCAACCTCTTCCCTCTCAATTTTCTTCATCCGTAATTCTCCATATATATATATATATATATATATATATATATATATATATATATATATATATATATATATATATATATGCATACTCCGACACTATGTCATATTTTGGATCAGTGAGCATTTTTCCATGACATGTACATTTCTTAAAGTCTCGGAAAAAAAATAACGAAACAAAACATGCTTTACACTATCCTAGTTCCTAGTTTGTATGTGAAAGTGAGATTGCATTGTAATAATTAAGAACGAGTAAAATATGTAGTTTAAGGTATCAATAATTTATTTTCTTAGTTAGTGAATATTCTGGTATTACTGAAAATAGAGTCGGAGCCCCAGCCATCAAAAATGGCTTTAGTTTATAGTGGTAGCAAGGAGTTATGAAGCTTGACCTAATCTACCAATTCCAGCACCGAGTAGAACGCTAGGGCGTGTCCCGGTTGTCAACTTCTATCAATGAAATTTTGTTAGTATCGTCTCTTGCGCTAATACAGTAAACGTCTGAGAGTGTAGTGCAGTCGGATTGCCGATAAGTTTCCTTTTATTTATTTCTGTTGTTGTGATTTATATTTGCATTGTTTTTATTGTTACTATTTAATCTGAGTAACTCTTAGTGCTCGTGTTATAGTTCTATAGGTGCTTTTTTCTCTCGTTTGCCATGTCTTCTAAGTTAGGCAACATTGTTGGGGCACTTTTGTGGTTTCACGTTTTCTCAGGTGTGCGTTCTAAATGCAGCTTCACGAATCGTACCGAACTTCTCCGATACATCATGTGCGAGGCAAAGCAATTCTATGATTATCTTCACGAATCGTCGCCACCACTATAGGGTCGATCCATGCTGTGATCGAGAAAAAAAAAATGCCGCTCGATCTTTTTTTTTAAACTAATTTGTTCAGATTTGTTCGAATTTGTTGACTCGATATACGAGTACTTCAAACCACAATTAATTATTTTTTTTTTACAACCTCCAATGGCGACACAGCGGCTGTCGCCATTTTGCTTTTTCTCGGTTTCACGCGTTTACGATGTTTCGAATATCTCAGCGCGTATTTGTCATAGCAAATTGAAAATTGCTGGGCGTCTCCAACTTGTACTTGTGCTTGCGTCTACAACTTTGATCTCTTAACATTTTTGCCTAGAACCACTTGAAAGGGGTGAAATCAGGGCCTACAGTAGGAATATTTTTGGACATTGAAGACATGTTTGGGAAGAGGAAACCACTGACATAGAGGTCTGAATTTGTGAGTGCATGTAGTTCCGGGTCATAAGTTTATACAATAAAATTTGCGGACCTGTAGCTGCTCTCAAAGTCTTAAACGTAAAGTTGGGGAATTATGTCAATTCGGCATATTTCACTGTCCAATATCTCCAATGGGACTGGGTTTAAAAAAAAGAAAGAAAATCTGAAATTTTTGGAATATTTACTCCTTTAGTATGCCATAACACACACAGCAGCGCGTTTTGTGTTTTTGAGCAGAAGGGGTTTAATGTATCAAGGAATGACGTCATACTCTAGGAGGTGTTTTGTTCACAAATTCAACTGGAAATTCGTTTTTGTGAAGTAAAATAAAGTAGGATGACTGGTTAGTACATCAAGCTCAAGCTCCTTTATTTCCTCTAGTTGTGACTCACTGTCTTATTACTCTCACAGCAGCACTGGCGAAGAATGCCGCTATCAGCAGAATGCGAGAAAATTCAAAACAGAACAGAAAAATTGTTCTGTTCATTTATCTCCAAATGTTTTCATATTAGTGGTACTAGACGTTTTCTTTGATACACACACCATTCTTGGCGGCCATTTTGAAAACTTTAACCCATCTGAAAAATACTTTGCCACAACGCTGTTTGATGTTTGAATATCTAAAGAACGAGGTATCACTAGACTCATGTTTCCATTTAAAATTTCGAAGTTGGGACCTGATCGCCCATGAAAAGAGGACCGGGGAGGACCGGGGAATCATTCGACGCGCCCGATTCCATTTTCCTGTTTCATTTTTCGTTCTGTTCATTTATCTCCAACCGTTTTCATATTAGTGGTACTAGAAGTTTTATCTGATACAGACACTATTCTTGGCGGCCATTTTGAGAACGTTGACCGATATCAAAATCTTTTACCACAGTGCTCTTTAGTTTTTTTAATGTCTGTCCAACGAGAATCACTCGACCCATGTTTCTATTTAAACTTTTGAAGTTGGGCCCTGGGCCCACAAGAAGGGCGGCTCTGGGGAGCAGCGCGATAATACCATTCGATGTGCCCCATCGCTTTTCCATTTCGGATTATTTGTGTTCAACCGTTTTGGAGATATTTCCGTGGAAAGATTGAAATGGGTCACCCTATATATATAATTTCAGCAGTGAAACATTTTTTTTTTATTTTAAATAAGAAGCTCATATACTAAATGTCACATCCCGAACACTCAGAGATTCCAAGATATGGACATTTTAAAACTCCAAATGTGCAAATTTCAAGTTTCTAGCTTTAGTGGTTTGGTCTCAGTGTTTATAAATCAATCAGACAGGACTTCCTTTTTTACAGTATATATATATATATATATATATATATATATATATATATATATATATATATATATATATATATATATATATATATATATATATATATATATATATATCCAAGAAGACCTAAATCCATGTGTAACTCAGTTCTGTTCGTATACCTGATCATAGTTCACACCTATATCGTGCACTTATGCATGAGGTGCGATTGAAGTGTTGACAATATTAGTGATAAGTACCTAGTGTAGACATATCATTGAACGTACATTGGCAATCACATTACAGACCTAAAACCCTCATTTTCACCCCAGATCCATGATAACCGTCCCACGCCGTTAATGAAGTTTTATTTTTCTCACCGATGTATCGTTTATTTCACACATAGCAAGGATACAATGTCTGAAAACTGTATGTAGCGAAGGAGACCATTCAACAGTAAAAACATACAAAAATCTCACGGACTCACGTCAGGTGAGAATTGGTAATGTTCCAAGATCATCAAATGCCAACTGGGCAACAATTGGGTCAGTGTATGTTTCACGTGATGCGTACCTGTCCAAAGCGTTGTAGTTTACCCTCAGGTTGTCTCATATATGACTAAACAGCCGTGTGCACATTCAAAGTTCAAATCTCTTGAGTGGTGTTCAACATTAAATCACGATCAAATGTTGGGCAAACTAGGTGTAACATTGAACGACCGATTTTCAGGATTTAACTTTTTTGATCTTGGTTAGTCTACAGTACTGAACCAAATGCACTGAGCTTAGATTTTCCATGGTGCACCAAAAATACTAGGACTCTGTTGAACTTAGATAGTTCAATGCTGAACTCGTTTACATAAACGCTTATGTGAAAGTTGTTGGTGCACATGGCCGTAAGCTCAACTTCTGAGGTTACCTCTCTGACATGCCGGTGACGATCAGTTTCAAGAGGACATTGAAATAATACTATGATCATTTGTAACGAATGGACTACCGCTACAGTTGCGGATGACTGACTCTTCCTGACTCACTTTGGCTTATCAGACAACTGTCTAATTCAGCGTTTCCCAACCTTTTTCAACTTGCGGCACACTATAGGTGTAACTTGAATTCTCGCGGCACACCCATATTTTATATATATATAATTATTATTATTATTACTATTATTATTTGAAATACAAAACATTTTTATGTCATTACTGATCTCCTTACAGAGAAGAAAGCTCGATCACTGATTTTCCCTCGTGGTAAATCATTATGCTTATTTTTCATTCTAATTTTAAAATAGAAAACAAATTGCAATGAAATATAGGACTCGGGTGTTTAAAAATCCACTTTATCTTTCGAAAACTGTATCTAACCTTTAACTAAAAGGGAAGGTCACTAAATAACGAACAAATAAACAAATTTCCTATACTTTTAAAACACAAATGTAGGTAGTTTGTATGCATATTTGCTTTGTTGAATTTATTGAATGATATGTTAAAATTTGAAGTTACGAAATAGTCTGCAACAATAAAGAAGCAATAATGGTCATGACAATGATAAATACGTTTTTCTACATTAAAAATGTACAGAAAAGTAACACAGTATGAAACTTAAAATTGTAGATTTATAGTAGAGGTTCATAGTAATGTGAAATACAAATATACATTTTCCCCTATGTCTTGCAATTTGATTCCTATAGAATTAATAATTTGTTTCGATTTCCTCGCGGCACACCAGCGGCCCATTTGCGGCACACCAGTGTGCCGCGGCACACCGGTTGGTAAACGCTGGTCTAATTTGATAGTGCGTAGTTGGATGCTTCCTGCAAATCTTAGTGACACTCAAGTACGTTTTTGCAACGAACCACATGGATATGATCTTGAAGCTTTGCTGGCGTCTACTATTAATCCAATGTTCTCGGGATTGCTGCCAGAGTAGGTGTTGCTGTGCTGAGCTTTCGTTACCATACAGCGGCATCATCTTCAGAGCTATGTGTTGAAGTGTGCTGGTCGTACAGATTATATAGTGGTCATTAAGAATCGCTGTGTTCCTATTGGTTGTTTTTGTTGGCCAATGGCGTGCTCTGATTTTGCTGGTGGAAACTGCTCTCTGATTGGCTGATGGTTCTTTTCGTACTGAGAAGCTGGAACCAGATGTCAGGTAGATGATAACCTTCGTCTCTGTTGATGGATGGCTTGTATGTACGGATGAATAAAGATTCATGTATTTTCCGTACATACATCCGTACATACAAGCCAATCAGAGAGCAGTTTCCACCAGCAAAATCAGAGCACGCCATTGGCCAACAAAAACAACCAATAGGAACACAGCGATTCTTAATGACCGCTATATAATCTGTACGACCAGCACACTTCAACACATAGCTCTGAAGATGTTGCCGCTGTATGGTAACGAAAGCTCAGCACAGCAACACCTACTCTGGCAGCAATCCCGAGAACATTGGATTAATAGTAGACGCCAGCAAAGCTTCAAGATCATATTGACAAACCTCTACGGGGAGGATATTTGCAGGAAGATAAACAGACTCCAGACACTCCGCCGAACAAAAGGGAAGTTGTTATCTCGATTGGCCTTCCTACTACGATGCAGAGACCAAAGTATCGTTCCAGATTTCGCCAAGGTAACCAGTCACATCAAGTCACAGAAGGCACAACGGGTCCTTATCAGGGCCAGCCACGCTCTAGTCAGGGAACAGATACAGGAACTTCAGAGAAGACTAGACCAGCACGACAGGGAAATGAAGCATCTACTTCTGTATCTACCAACAGTGCTCCACACCTGGGACTGGGAATGGGTAGATTCCATCACGTATGCATATGGTAGCAGGCAGCATGAATTACACACAATTCATCTTAAGAAGAAATTTGAAAAGTTTAACCGAAGACAAAACCCTGAACCATCTCATCTGAGCAGAGGAAAAGCAGTGGTGAATCTCTCCAGCAAAAGACTAAGTGAAGCAGCTACAAGTCTTCTATGCAAAGGCCTGAAATTCGCTCCAACACCTAAACACATTCCCATCACTGAAACTGTAAGCGGTATTGAACAAGCAATAAAACACTTAGACCAAGAAGCAGCAGACCACATACGCACACAAGCCGTTACGGTCCTTATGAGGGCCAAGCAGCAGAAGCCGAAATACAACCTATCCAGAGAAGAAAGGAAAGCCCTCAATGACCTACGAGCTGATGACAGCATTATAATATTACCAGCAGACAAGGGGAATGCGACCGTCATTCTCAACAGGGAAGACTACCACTCCAAATTGACAAGCCTACTGGAAGATCCAGCATATAGAAAAATTGACAGAGATCCAACCAAGGCCATCGAAAAGAAAACCTCCAGATTAATACAAAGTTCCAGTCTGAATGAAGAAGAAAAGAAGAGGCTTAAACCTTCCGGTTCAATACCACCAAGGATTTATGGCCTTCCGAAGATACACAAGAAAGAAGTTCCATTACGACCCATAGTTAACACCATAGGAGGCCCCACGTACAACCTGGCCAAGAAATTAACAGGACTGCTACAGCCACTAACAGGAGAGTGTACACACCATATCAGAAACTCCAGCCATTTTGTACAACTGCTACACAGCATCAAGACAAACGCAGATGACATACTCGTCAGCTTTGATGTGGTTTCTCTCTTTACGAGGGTACCACTGGAAGATTCTATTAAACTCCTGGAATCGCACTTCAGCAAGGATATAGTACTTCTCTTCAGACACACCCTAACGTCTACCTACTTCAGTTACCAAGACAATTTCTTTGAGCAAAGTGATGGTGTGGCAATGGGCTCTCCTCTCTCTCCAGTAATAGCGAACTTCTATATGGAGTATTTTGAACACAAAGCGCTAGAAACAGCAACATACAAACCTACAGTATTCTACAGGTATGTAGACGACACATTCGTCATATGGCCCCATGGCAGACAGAAACTCGACGAATTCCTGCAGCATCTGAATTCTATACACCGCAACATCCAGTTCACCATGGAAACAGAAACAGAAGGAAGACTCCCGTTTCTGGACGTACTCGTATACAAGAAGCCAGATGGAAGTCTAGGCCATTCAATCTACAGGAAACCCACACACACTGATCTCTACCTCGATGCGACCAGTTTTCATCATCCTGCACAGAAGATGGGGGTGTTAAATACTCTAATACACAGAGCATACCAAATAGCAGATCCAGATAATATAAGCACAGAATTGTCTCACCTGGAAACAGTATTCAAATTCAACGGATATTCGTCGAAACAGATCAACACAGCCATGAGAAAATACAGTAGCAGAGATTGCACCACAAAAGAGGACAACACGGCAGACAAGGAAAATATTGCACTTATTCCATATATGGGAAAAACCTCCAACCAACTAGCAAGACTATTGAAGAAATTCAACATCAAGACTGTACACTGCCCTCCACCGAAGATCAGGAGTTTACTACCAAGTGCAAAGACTCATTGGGATTAAAGACACCAGGCATCTATAGGATCACCTGTGAATGTAACGCCACTTACATAGGTGAAACAGGAAGGAACATTGAAGACAGAATGAAAGAACACCAGCGACACACCAGACTTAAACAACCAGAAAAATCTGCAATAGCCGAACACTGCATACAATACAATCATACGGCCATGTGGGACCAAATTGAAGTACTAAAGAAAAGTAAACAGTTCTGGGACAGGAAAATACATGAATCTTTATTCATCCGTACATACAAGCCATCCATCAACAGAGACGAAGGTTATCATCTACCTGACATCTGGTTCCAGCTTCTCAGTACGAAAAGAACCATCAGCCAATCAGAGAGCAGTTTCCACCAGCAAAATCAGAGCACGCCATTGGCCAACAAAAACAACCAATAGGAACACAGCGATTCTTAATGACCACTATATAATATGTACGACCAGCACACTTCAACACATCAATGGGCAGGGCAATTTTTCCTCTGATCTGGAGGGACGACTAACAGAGAAGAATTCTGTGATAGAAGAATTGAAGATGCCGAGATTAGCAGCTGAAGACGCCGTGACACACCGGGAGACCTTGCGGTGTTAACGAAGGTGTGGTCAGCAGCAAAGAAGAGCTTACTCTTTACTTAAAGAGAAAACTTTAGAGAAGAGTCGTGTGTTCAATAAAGTTAAAACTGAAACAACACACTTACACACACCGCTTCCTGGAGAAATAAACATTGTTTTCCGTCGGCTTGACCCCCTATTGTGCGTCAAGCTTCGCGCTGGCCATATAGGTTGTACAGCCTTTGGCGACAGTCGGCTGACGGGAACGCAATATTATCTCTCTGGGATAGCATAGAGAGGCACCATACACAAACTAGAGGGAAAAAAAACCCTTTTAGATAGTACAAATACGGCCCTTATTAGAGCCATGCCCCGCCCTCCAAAGAAGCCACCAGTCAGGAAAACACCAACAGAAGATGATCCAGTGCTCTGGAACGCCAAGGATGGAACAACCACACCCAGAAGACGCCCTGAATCTAAAGAAGACGACAAGCAAAGCAGAGTAGAGAAACTCGAAGACGACTTCCTAGTGGTAAATGATGGACAACAAACCAAAGTGTGCTTCAGAAATGAGGCCACACGGCAAAAATTCCTGAAAGCATTCCAACCAGAAGATTTTGGTAGGCATGTTGTGCTAGATACTTCGTTTAACTGGCCAGATAGTTCCCATGACGAGGCAGAGACTTCACAAGCGAACCCAGAGGAAGAAATCAATGTCAGCAACACCAGTGCTCCAAACGAGACGGCGTCAGGAAATCCAAACCCAGAAGATGGAGAATTTCATGTAGTCCGTAGAAGAGGAAAAAACAAGAAAGCTTTAGAACAGCAACCAATAAGAGTGGAAAACCCAAGACCCACACAGGAGAGAGCCGAACCCAAAAGGGAAGAAACCCTTCACATACAGGTGAAAAACACTCAAACACAGGTGAAAAACCACTACACACAGGTGGAAACCAACGTTAAACATACTGAAAATCAGGCCTCCGGCCCTTACCAGGACCAGCATAGACGTACAGCGAACGACCAATCAGAACCCAGCAATCACGGCAAGAACAACCAATCACAGTGCAGCAGTGTTAAAACTATCCAGAAGCAGAGCAACCAATCAGAGGACAGCAGCGCACCAAGCAACCTAAGACAGAACAACCAATCAGGAAGCAGCAGTGAATCAAGCACCTTACACCAGGAAGACCAATCAGATTCCAGCTCTTTTGAAAACGGCAACCAATCAGGAACCAAAGCAAAGTCAAAGGAAGTTACACAGAACGAAGAACCCAAGAACATAAGGAAGACGAAAAAACAACCCATATTCACGTGTGTGATTAAAGGATTTCCCCCTAACCAAGAAGTAAAGTCACTTGAAGAAGAACTACGCAAACAAGGTGTTCATTTCTCATCCATAACGAGAATAAAAACAGCCAATGGACCAACTCCACTAGTGAGACTATTCTCCACCAAACTAGAAGACGTCAACAAATTAATCACTCACGGATTGAAGACAGAAAACAAAACCTACAAAGTTGAGCAATCAAGAAATCAACCGCGCCCCATGCCCTGTTGGAATTGTTACTCATATGGGCATCTGAAACACCAATGTCATAACGATAGAGTATGCAATAGATGTGGCAACTCGCACACCAACCCATGTGACCTTCCGCTAAACAAGAAATTCTGCGCAAGCTGCAAGATGTCTGGACACAGGACAGGGAGTAGCTACTGCCCTCTACGTCCAAAAAACCAAATCCAAATGAAGAAACCCACTGTAATCACAGAAGAAGATTTTACAAAGGACAAACCTTTTCAGAGCCAGGCTGCAAACAAGAATGAAAAACAAAACAAAGATGTAGAGCGAAAAAACCCAAATTCCCCCACAATGGAAGAAATAGAAGATGCAATAGCAAAGGCGACAAATAAAATCATAACTTGGGTAACATCAATATTAACTTCCACCACCCCACCAGAAAGCAGGCACGTAATTACCGAAGCAATCTCCAATACAACTAGAAAAATTTTCCAAGCTACGATCAACATCATCCCAACAACAAACGGGCAGCTGTACATCACAAAGCCGCAGGCAGACACCAAGAAAC
The DNA here is from genome assembly GCF_964235325.1 of Thermobia domestica. Lineage (NCBI taxonomy): Eukaryota > Metazoa > Arthropoda > Insecta > Zygentoma > Lepismatidae > Thermobia > Thermobia domestica. The sequence goes on along the minus strand of NC_137459.1, from coordinate 269,540,419 downwards.
AACGCAGGGGAAGTAACACTAAAATCACGCACACCCAAGATGTAGGGAGATGACCAGCCGCTACCTCTGCAGACAGATGACGACCACAGCACCGACATTTGGATCAAGAAGAGGCCATTGCATGTTTAAAAAATAACACAAACCCCACTAACAATACACTCCCCATTACAGACAACACAGATAGGTATCACTAATAATTCAGATAGTTTTTTTAATTTAACAGATAAGATATATTAATACAGACATGTTTACATGGATTTTTGCCACCCTTCATACGTGGTTTTGCCATGTAAATTCTTATGCATGCAGCATGACCGATTTAGGGGTTTTTTTCCTGGTTTCCAGGTTTTTTGTCCCTCTCACAAAACATAATAAACCTTCTCTCGCGCTTTCCTATCTTCTTCTTTACCCTTCTTTCTTTCTATTTACACAACTGTAGATCCGCGGAAAATGTCTCCGTCAAAGATAGAAGCCGCGACATACACTCCCACTCGACAGATGCTTTAGTTTATTAACTGCATGTGAGGAGAGGCATGTAGACAGATGGTTGATGCCTTACTCTCTGTCAGGACGCGGGCTTTCCTGAGGGGCGTCCTTATTTATAATTTTTCTGTTTCTGTTTCTGTTTCACTTCAACACATAGCTCTGAAGATGTTGCCGCTGTATGGTAACGAAAGCTCAGCACAGCAACACCTACTCTGGCAGCAATCCCGAGAACATTGAACCACATGGATGTTTGTCGAAGAACGCTATTCAAGTTTCGAAACATGTTTTCGAGTACTCCACGCAATACTGATCAGTTCGACCACATATAGCACTACTACTACCTGCTTTACCGACTAATTTTGGAATTTTTTTACGTGCGTAATGGTTGAAACTGACAATTTTCAGATTATTCTCGAGCACGGTCGTGCGTATACTCGTCTTCTGACTGTGTTACAGATATTTTGTTTACAACCCACGTATGTATCAACATAAGTTCCGTTAAGAATAAATTACTTTCGTAAAATTACTTTGTACCTTCTTCGAAGCTTTCCAATTGAGTTTTATTTTCCTTGAAATCAGTGAAGGATAAAAGAATGAATCCTCGATTTAACTTAATGAATTGGTTTAACTTCCGTATTTTTTTTTCAATCCTCAAAATATATTAAATGAGTTTTCCTTTAGGTTTTAGAGTTACCCCTACTGCCTGAAGTTGAAATTAGTCGAGAATAAAGGATGTATTTCTCAGCGTAGTAATAAATAAATATCGCATTCACTCCCACACTATGCAACACGGCTATATGTAAAACAAAACCTTCAGAAGGTGTGTAGCAATAATCGTGGTTCAATTTGCTTGGTTCGCGATATAATTCAATTACGAAGTTTCGCTTCTGTGACTATGAGCTTCCATGTCTCTTAAGTCATTGTGCAAGTAAGTTATCAATTAGAATTATAAATATTACAACCTTGAGGGTTAGTTCAGTCACATCCATACAAAAATTTAGTGAAATGTGAATATATTCAACATGCTATTTATAAAGATATATAGATCTAGTTCAGCCTTTCCCAACCGGTATGCCGCGAGGAAATCAGAACAAAATTAATAATTCTATAGCAACCAAATTGCAAGACATAGGGAAAAATGTATATTTTTGTATTTCACATTACTATGAATTTCTACAATGGAAAAAGTACTGTAATTGTAATATATTATTCTACATCTATTACTGTGTGCCAGACAGTATTTCGGCTCGTGCACACTTACACGGTTAGCTGCTATGTTACGCTGCAATTAAGAGTCATACTAACATCGAGAAATGGAAGCACTTGTACGATACGCGTTAAGTGAACGTTCGTAGAACACTCATTCGCACCTGAATGACAGAACAACACTTTGTTCAACAGCTGTGTTTTGACTTTGACGCATCGCAAGCTGTGTGACTGCAATAATATGCACCGGTTTTTGTGTAAAACAGCAAAGCTAAAAGTAAAAGACATTTGTTTGTTTGTTCGTTATTTAGTGATCTTCGTTCTTAGCGAAAGGTTGGATACAGTTTTCGAAAAAATAATGCGCATTTTTAAAAATCTGAGTCCTATATTTCATTGCAATTGTTTTCTATTTTAAAATTAGAATAAAAAATAAGCATAATGAATTAGCGTAGGGGAAAACCAGTGATCGAGCTTTCACCTCGGTGAGAAGGAGATCAGTAATCACAGAAAAAAATCCATGGTATTTTATATTTGCAAATAATAATAATATCTACGAGTGTGCCGCGAGAATTCAAGTTACACCCGTAGTGTGCCGCAAGTTGAAAAAAGGTTGGGAAACGCTGATCTAGTTTATCAAAGTTCACCTTCCCAATTATGAGATTAACAAATATATTTTAACGTGAGTTGGCCTTAGAAAGCATAGCAACATCATTTAGTGTGTGCGTATCTTCTTCAAAAAGAGGAATGTAGCACTGGATGCTTCCATTCATTTCCTTGAGTCTTAATCTTTTTAGTGAGGATTATTTACTTTTTTCGTAAAGTATTCCTACTATGTCAGTTTTTGTTCTTCCATTATTCTTCGTACTTTTCTGTTCTTTTAATTCATTTGCTTTATTTTTGCTTTTGTGCTTTTTGTTCGTTTAGTGAGAACCTGCAATGAATCTAGTTTACTTTCTAAAGTAAGATCATTTGTTGTTGGTAACCATTTGTCTCCATTTAACTGCACACGAGAGAAAAGTTTCACTCCTGTTGAGTGACAACGAAATTCGCCATCCTCAGACGAAAAAGAGACGTGTAAGATTTCTAGCATCGTCACATGTTAGTGCTGTTCTAACAATTAACGTTACACAATCAAACCTGGATGTGCAGGGTTGAGTTTGTTACTTACTAGGTTGAAAAAGCTGATATCAAGCTTATCGATATAACGTTGAAGGGGAAAGTTCCCAGTAAGGTCGACCGCATATTGACCAGAGGAAGGTGAGCCTAGCATTAGGAGAGGGAGGTGGTGGATAATGTGAAGGGAGATGCCTGAGTGCCCTGACTGAAGACAGATCCAAGGATCTCAGTGAAAATGTTGGAGATGTCTTTGTCCAGCATCTGCCGGAGTGAATACATAGTACGATGTTTTGTTCATTTTCTTTACACTATTGTACCCCTGCCCAGTTGTCCTGTTCTCTGGTCAATGCACGGCCAACCTAATAGGGATTTCTCAGTTACGCAGGTCCCATTAACTCAGGTTTAACTGTATAAGCGTATCAAGTCAATTTCCGTCAAGTTTTATTAAGATTTATAATGGAAAATGCAACCTACTTTTTTTTTTTTTTTTTTTTTGAGATTTGTGTACAAAGATCAGTGCTACAAAAGTTACGTCTACGGAAGAACTCATCCGACCCTCATCAAACTAAACATAATGGTAGAGCATGGGATATTTAATTCGTACCTGAAATATTGCACTGTACAGACCTTTGGTTTCCATATTATGGACCATCAAATTTGAGGTTTGCACTTGTCAAATGATATAATAATAATAATAATAATAATAATAATAATAATAATAATAATAATAATAATAATAATAATTCCTGTTTATGGAAATAGTAAAATATACATTTCACCACACTAAATTTCATCCCTTCAATTATAACCGTGTTATGCTGCAGTTATAACTAAAACACGAATAGTATAAGCGCTGTGGCTCAGTGGTAGAGCGTTCCTCTGGTGCTTGGGGTTCCGGGTTCGATCCCAGCCCCTGTCAAGTGATCTTTGTGGTGGACAAACACCGTGTGCGTGGGTTTCATCGGGGTTCTCCCGTTTCCTCCCACTTTCTTCATTCCACCATTTTATTCATTTCTCATAATCACCAACTCATTTATCTTAGCCGGCATAACCATGGGACGTAAAACTCAAAGATTTCATTTCCTTTCATTTCACGAACATTATAATGTGTTTTCAGATAAATTCATCCGAACAAAACTCATCCCCATAATATGCTACTACTTGCGATTTCTATTTTTCGTGAGAAATGATTTATGCCATATAGAAGGACTATTAATGAAATATCAAGAAATTCCCATGAGTCAATTTGAGAAAACACCCGAGAAGAAATTCGCCCCCAGAAGTAAATTCTCCATTGTTGATATATTTAAGAGAAGCAATTCACGCAGCATTAATAAAATATGAATGAAATCACCTCAGTCATTTTCAAGAAAATTGTTCAGAAAGAAACTCACTTTCTATAGCATACTACTTCTTCTTTTATACACACACACACACACACACACACACACACATATATATATATATATATATATATATATATATATATATATATATATAGATGGTGATCAGAAAAATGGAAACATCTGTAATTGGCAACACGTCAGGTGTATGGGTTGGCAGTGGTGTTGTGGCTCCCGCAACGCCGGACCACTGGTGGTGGGGGTATTAGATCGGTCTCCATACTACGTCAGGCGCACTGGAACAGCAGTGTCCAGTGGCTGCAGCAGACGGAGGTAGTGTAAAATGGGATACCTCTCAGGTTTTCAAAGAGGGCAAATTTAGAAGGTGTCTGGTTCGTTTAATTCTCAAATTTTAGTAATCTTGGAAATAACTCACACGTTTTATCACTTTCTTAGCTGATTTTTAATACTCAACCATGAGAAGCGTGCATAATCAACTTTCTGCATATTCAACAAGATGTCTACATACATACACACACCTATTTACTACGTTGCCATAGCAACAACTCTCTTTTTAGTTAACGATTACCAAATAATCTCTCGATATCTTTATGTGTCTTTCTTTTCTTTATATATAATACTGCTCAAATAATTCGCCTCTGATCCTTTTAATAATCTGGTACAGATTGCTAATACTATATACAACGTATACAACGTTATCGTTGTAGATGTCGTCCGGACGGGACTTCCGTAATAGTTCTACTATGAAGGAAAGAACCCTGGGTTGAAGATTATAAAGCACCTACCTTTTGAATACTTCTCGTATATACTTAATATCACCTTTAATACAAATATTTTACTCTTCCATTTATACATATTATATATTATAACATTACACATTTTTATATTTATCAACATATATCAATACTAAGAACGTCGATTTACAATTATCATGGATGAGGCTATTCAAATATTAAACCTTTCTGATAGTTTCCTTCATGTTCAAATTACAAATAAAGATCTTTATAATATTAAATATTGGTAGGATTTTTATTATTAATTGGTAGGATATTAATGTATGAAGGCAACAAAATTAGAACATATAAACACATTGAGGATTATCATTTAATACGTTAATAAACTTTGAAAATTAAGAAATTAGATATTCATTATTCTTATTCTTTCCATATAATAAATTGCATCTATTTTATATATATGTCGTTACCTTCATACGTTTACATTAAAATTATGATCTTTTATTTTTATTTATTTTTTTTTTTGAATATTTATAATATTCGCATGAAATTCGAAAAGAATAAAAACACGAAAACAAGAATAGCTTAAATATATGTTTCTTGGAGAAAACATAAATTGTCAAACTCAGTATATTATTGTATTACAATAAAGCTTTTACATAATTTCTTAGCATGAAACACAAATTAACATTGAGCTCCTCCGTGGCTAAACGGTTAGCGTACGCGCCTTTGGCGTGGGAGACCCGGGTTCGATTCCCGGCGGGAGCTCATGTGGTTCGGATTCCACGTTAATCAGTAGGTCCACGTCTCATATAGCCTCGCTGCTGAAAGGGACGCTAAACTAAAATCAACTCAACACAAATTAACATTTACTCAATTAATGTTATAAAATGAAATTGCAACAAAACTATAAGGAACAAATTCAATAATATTTTCAGCTGACTGCCATAAATTAACTTCGTCAATAATCCGTAAAAGATTTGCTTTTTTCCATATTTAACAAGATATTTCATAATTACATATGCTTTCAACGTACATTTTAATAATAAATCGACTGAAGAACATATTAACCATAGACGTAAGCAAAGGTCAATTTAATACAAATCCGTCGAACGCCTTTTTGACAGTTCAAGTTATACGTTCGAAGGGCTCATTTAAGCAACATTGTATAGCACAATCTTGTGTACGTTCTTGTCTTTCATAGGATGATACCATATTTTGATTCCAATTTACAAAATTCCTGCCATCTGCAAATTGATTTTGTGAAAATCCGTGATAATTATTACTTCTACTGAAATTCCTGTTGCTATTTCTAAAATTCATAACTCCATTTTTATGATTAGGTTGCGTTTGATTACCTGTACCATTATAACTATTCATTCTATTATTAAAACTATGCACATTAGAATTACTTCCAGATTGTACATTTATATTACGAACAGATGCATATTGTGTCTGATTACGTGCATAATTACCCTGACCTCTATCATTCATTTTATTGTTATTCTGTATCGCCGACTGACTTTCATAATTCTGAATAGGCATAATTAAATGGTTGAAGTTAATGCACTGCGCCGACATTAGCAACTGTTGTAGTCGAAATTGTAATAAGATTCTAATGGAAGCTATAATTCGGGATTCCGGATGATTTGGATTTAGTGATCTTAACTCATTATATGTAGATACTACAGATTCTGTAATACTACTGTGTAATTTTGGATTAAAATGTTTCGTTCGCAAGACGGCATCTCTATTCGCTATCATAAAATCATTTTCATAATTTGATAGAAGAGCATTCTTAAAATCTGAATATGTACGATAACTACCCCTGATAGCTTTGAACCATGTTAAGCAGGGTGGTAATAAGATATGCGGCAATAATTTTAAAAACTGAGACTCATCTACACCCATGAGTTCGCATTCGTCCTGAAATTTTTCGAGAAATGTCCTAGCGGGGATATCTTCCGGCACGCTACTAAATTTTGTAAGCGATTTAACTTCGCTGAATCGTAACGGTTTACCTGTATTTGTCTTTATACCTCTATTGGAGATGTGTTTACGCCTGGATGTTTGCCTCACTCTTCTTTCTCTTTCAGTACTCTCTTCACAACTCGAAGATCCGTTTAAGTTCCAAAATTTGTCTCGGAGGACGATTAGGTACCCAACCTGTAGATGTAGGATGATTCATGTATCCATTATCCTGAAATGGAGTTTCGGGAATACATCTCTCCTTGATAAAGTTTACTTCGTCTTGCAGTAATTTGATGTGATTATCATGAGCATTAATCGTTGACTCTAGAACATCTATTGACTCTTGAACTTCCGCGCTTCTTTGTGTTACTTTTTCCATTTTTTCATCGTACTGCTCAAATTTTTCTACTACATGTTGGGTCATCTGACTCAATTGACGTTGAACAAGATCCGATCTGATTTCAATGCATTGTTCCAACCTCACTATCTTTTCATCAAAATTCATAGCTAGCTGGGTTATCTTCTGGTCCAATTTTTCATCAAAGTGTTGAATTTGCTCTGACTGGTTCCTAATTTGCTCAGACTGGTTCCTTATTTGTTGGCCTAAGTCTTTTAAAATGTCAGTCAAATTTTCATTAGTATTCATTTCTGGATACACACTCTGATCACCAGTTATATCACTATCTGTTGCACTCATGGCCATATTTCGGTGTATCACCTTACCGCTTATCAATATGGTAACACTAATATCACGTTGAAAGCTTGCCGTTTTTACTATTCTTCAAAACGACACTTTTATATTTCCCGGTGTTGAGGCACCAATTTTTAGAAGGTGTCTGGTTCGTTTAATTCTCAAATTTTAGTAATCTTCGAAATAACTCACACGTTTTATCACTTTCTTAGCTGATTTTTAATACTCAACCATGAGAAGCGTACATAATCAACTTTCTGCATATTCAACAAGGTGTCTACATACATACACACACCTATTTACTACGTTGCCATAGCAACAACTCTCTTTTTAGTTAACAATTACCAAATAATCTCTCGATGTGTCTTTATTTTCTTTATATATAATACTGCTCAAATAATTCGCCTCTGATCCTTTTAATAATCTGGTACAGATTGCTAATACTATATACAACGTATACAACGTTATCGTTGTAAATTGTTGGTGCGCGGTTATGTGGGTGAGTGTGACGGCAGTGGCTACTGTGTTAGGTGTGTCGCGTGGGACAGTGTCGGAAGTGATGACGGCCTACACAACACACGGGAAAACCACATCGGGGAAGCGGAACAGTGGGCGGAAGAAAATCATGAGTGACAGGTCACGCCGGGTATTAAAGCGCATTGTCACGCAGAACCGTCGTGCCACTGCGGAGCAAGTGACGGAGGAACTCAACCAGCACCTCCCCCACCCTGTTTCGACAATCACAGTCCGCCGCGAATTACATGACATGAACTTACGGGGTCGTGTTGCACGGGCCAAACCGCTCATCAGGGATCATAACGCTTCCGCACGCCGCAAATTGTGCCGCGACCATGCAACTTGGACCGTTGAGGACTGGAAACGTGTGATATGGTCGGATGAGTCATCCTTCACCCTATTCCTAGCCACGGGCCGTGTTTATGTGTGGAGAACGCCCAAAGAAGCTTATGATCTGCAGTGTCTCCGCCCAACTGTGAAACATGGCGGCGGCTCGGTGATGCTGTGGGCCGACATATCATGGTTTTCATTGGGTCCTGTGGTCGCACTTAGCGAACGAGTCACTGCCAACGATTATGTCGCAATTTTAGGAGGCCACTTGCATCCTATGGAGCGAGTTCCGACTGATATCTTGAGCATTTCACTATCTTGAAATGCTTCGATGCAAGCCATTTTTTAAGTGAAGAAATTGAAATAAATCACTAGGGGCAAGGTCGAGGCTGTACGGGGATTTATTGAATTGTACCCATCGAATTCTTTCAATTACGTCAACAGTACGAGTAGCTGTGTATGATCATGGATCAAATGAATTCCAGAGTGTATCATTCATTTTCACCGATTGTGTATAGCATGTTGCAGATTATTCAGTGTTTGGATGTACATATATCTTACAATTCTTTGTTCTGGTTCCAATAATTCCACAAGTGTCATATATTTTGGTTCCAAAACAAGGTTCTTAAAATTTTGTGAGCTATTTGCGTTAGTTTGAATTTCTTCGCTTTAGAAAAACCTGAGTGCCGCCATTCCAATGATTCCTACTTCGAATTCCCAGGGGCGTAAGTTAAATAGAGTCCATGGTCCGTCGCTGTGACCAAAAAAAAAAAAAAAAAGTTCACCACCATCGTCCCCCCAGCGGGCCAAAATGTGATGTGCAACTATCATTTTCTGTACTTCGAGAATGTCTGTCAGAACTTTTGGTACAAAACCTCCACAGATGAGCTTGTCAATCTCAATTCGATGCTCTGTTTTCACGGACACTTTTGTAAACTCTTTATCAGTTATTGCGAACCGGCGATTGGATCGCACTTCCTCGTTAACGCGTCCCACCAGATCATCCGTCTGGACACTGAAACGCTCATTGTCGTGAACATTTGAACGCCCTTCCCGAAACACTCTCCATCTTGCCTGACCATCTTTACTCATTACTCTGTCCGTAAATGACACAAAGTACCTATGAATGTTACCTGCATTTTGTCCTTTGGCATTCAGAAATCGTATGACTGATCTCGCTTGGCGAATTTGTATTACTGCAGACATTTCACCTTACTCTACTCGCATGTACGCAATTCTACATATGTGCATGCTAAACTTCAGAAGTGTTCCCAACCAGAGCAAAACTATCAGCCTTTTCTTGACACGTGTCTAGTATATACAGTATAATGTATCAAAATTACGTAATAAACACCATAACTCGTACTTGGATATTACAAGATATATTCAAACATCTGGTAGATTTTGAGACAGATACTTGCATTAAATATATAACAAATATTAAATAATAATAAAAAAATCGTTTTTAGTAAATAATAGTGTTCCTGTTTCGGCAATGTACCTTGGCCGAATAAATTATACCTATATCTATCTGTGTGTATGTAGATTTTAATGATCTCACTTAAACCCTGCATGCATGATTAGTTTTATAACCACGCTTAATGATACGAGTTGCCCACCCCCTCTCCAAGCTTTCGGCTTTACTGACTTCCTACACGCTTGCAACATTTCTTGTCAAGTAAGAGGCAGCACAACTACTGACAATTGTTAGTGATAACTGACTGTGAACAATTGAGAATTAACGTGACTGAGATTGATGCGTCATCCATTTAGTCTCGGTTCAGACGTGCAGAAAAGTCTGTTGCGGGCCCGCAACAGAAAACTCTGTTGCGGACCCGCGCGAGCCGGAAATACATTGGTTCTTATCATTCATGCCACACGTGCAGACTTTCCCGCACGACTCTGCTGCGGGCCCGCAGCGGGCGAAAATTGAGTTGCGGGGACTGCTGGCTCGCAGCGAGTCCGCACAGGTGTTGCGGGTCGGAAAACCATTGCTGGCAATGAGGCAAGCCACACGTGCAGACTTTCCCGCGCCCGCAGAAATGGAAAGCGAAGAACTGAATGAAGAACTATTCATTAACGAAATACCAAAATATCACGAGATATGGAATTTAAACTGCGAAATGTATAGAGATAGAAATAAAAAACGGGATGCATGGAATAAAGTGTGTGAAACCTTATGTGAGAAGTTTAATGAAAAAACAGAAGAGGAAAAAAAAAAACAGCATTGGTATGCATTATTATTACTTTTCAATGTAAAAATCTAATATTCACGTAGTGTTTACATATGATTTTCGTTTAGTGTCCTTTTCCAGCAGAGAGGCTATGAATACTTTTTTGTGATAACAATAGACAACAAATACGCTTAGAGAAAAAGCCTTTATTGTTAATGCAGTTTCTTTAATGAGATTTCTTGTCACTCACTCCGGAATGAACCTACTGTTTATAACGTACGTTGCATTATACTTTAGGGTGAGGCAAGGGCGCCCATCAGGGGAGCAAGGTGGGGCGTTCGTCCCCCCCCAAGAGGAAATTGTACTTGGGAATATCGAAATCCCAATAGAATTTTTACATTAGTTGCAGCAAAAAATGAAACTATATTTGAAAAGTCGCTTATATTTGCCCCCCCCCCTCCCTTGAAAACAAAACATGGGCGCTCTTGGGTCGAGGTCACGTATTATATAGCTTCTGTGCTCAAAATGGACGCTGAAGTCCAAAACAACCATCAACATAATAGCAGAACAGAAAAGAAAGAAAAAAACGTTTTTCGGCTGACAATTGTTGTTTTTATTTGTTAATGTACTAAATTTTTTTAAAAAATAGAGTTAACACGAAAAGTGTTGAACATCAGGGTACTCATGTGATTAAAAAATAAAAAAGCATGCTGAGATGTAACAGAAATATTTTTGTTTCTCGTGCAATTGATAACATTGTGCACGTCGTTGCTATTCTAGAGATAACAACTGAATGTTTTCTTACATAAAGAATAACTTAAACAAAGTTATCTTGCCATGGAACTCTACCTATGTCGCTTACAAAATAATCAGCCCATCTGTTTCTGCTTCCGTTTGCTGTGTTGGCTCCTTTTGGTGTGCTACACGTATTGGGGATTTCCTCAAAACCTTCTATCGTTAAATGCCAAAATTATAAAAATGTTTCCTTTTTCTCACCTTAGAAATAGATTATTCGGAAACACTAAATCCATTATTTTTATTTAAGAGTTTACGTTAAGAATTTCACATCTCCAATCTAAGCGAGTCCTATACTTTCTCAATATATAACGGGAATGTCACTACTATAGAAATGAAATGAAATCCTTGAGTTTTACGTCGCACGATTATACCGGAAAGGCTAAAGGAAATAATAATGATGATGATAAATGAATGAAATGGTGGAATGAATAAAGTCGGAGGAAACGGGAGAACCCCGAGAAAACTCACGCACACGGTGCTTCTCGCACCACAAAGCCCACTTGACGCAAGCTGGGATCGAACTAGAGGTGAACATACTATCACTGAGCCACCGGATCCCACTACTATAGAAATCCTCCATCTCCCCTTCAAGAGAAAATTTTCAAAGACGCTGAAACCTGTGCTCCATTATTTTTAATATGAGTTTACATGCCGAATTTTACATCTCTAACTGAAGCAAATCCTCACATTTGGTAATTTGTGAATAAATAAAGGGAAATTTTACTATTATTGAAACGTCCCCTCTTGAGCGGGATATTCGGGAAGTCTAAAAAAATGTCTAATTTTTAATTTAAAGCCACCATGTCAAAAAATCGAAATTAGTCACGCAATTGTTAAACTACGCCAGTGGCCGCTAATAACGTCTGAAAATGTCTATGAATAGGTCTCCGAATGTATAACTTTTTGTGCTCTTACAAACGATAATTAGTTAACATAATTAACTTACCTTAATGTAACAGCCAGAGCTCCTCCGTGGCTAAGCGGTTAGTGTACCCGCCTTTGGCGTGGGAGGCGCGGGTTCGATTCTCGCCGGGAGCTCATGTGGTTCGGATTCCACGTTAATCAGTAGGTCCACGTCTCATATAGCCCCGCTGCTGAACGGGACGTTAAACTCAAAATCAACTCATTAATGTAACAGCCAACATTTCAATTGGTAGTATCGCAAGTCTCATGAAATTATCTTCTGCTTTAATTTTATCACTTATTTTCGATAAGAGTTCATCAAATGTAGTGATGCTCATGCGAAAATAATTAAAGGTCTTTTCTTCGTCATTTCGCAAATCAATAAACATGGAAGAAAATTCACCTTTAAGCAGTCGTGAGCTTACGTACGGATGAATCCAGTATCGTCTCTGTTTCTTCCTTAGGATTTTACTGGCTAAGCATACAAAAACAGCACGTTTTCTTTTTTCAATTTCCATCTTCAACTGCAGCTGAAAATAAAATGAGCTGTTTTCTATGTCTATGTGAAGTGGTTGGGCTGAGACGCCCGCACGAGTCTGCTGCGGGCCCGCAGCAGACTTTTCTGCACGTCTGAACTGGTTGATCTTTGACGCCCGCACGAGTCTGCTGCGAGTCTGTTGCGGGCCCGCAACAGACTTTTCTGCACGTCTGAACCGAGCCTTATAGTAAGGACTAGCATCACTTACCCGCTTCGCTGGGTTAAATTGAAATAAAATAGTAATATGTTCCGTTAGTCAGTCACTTTTTACTATTATTAAAGTGCTCTATGATATCGGTCATTTTCGATGATTTTTATATATCCCTCTCCTCTCCCTATGTTGCGGGCCACGTCATCGGAAGTGTCACTTTTTATCTCAGCGACCCCGACAACTACGCATTCGACACTGGTATTGGTAATTTCGGTAATGTTTATACATCTCTCCTCCTTATTTGCGGGTCATAGTTTGGATGGAAACGGCATTAGAAATGTCACTGTTCATCTCAGCGCCCCCCAAAACAATAGATTCGGCACTAATATCGGTCTCATTTTCGATAATTTTTAAATGTATCTTTATCTGCCCCTCCCTTAAGTTACACAAAGTGACATGACAACATTCATTTCAGGTTCGAACTTCATCTAAGTTGAAAACTTTTTTTATCAAGTTCGGTCCAGTGGTTCAAGAGTTAAGTTATATATATATAGGGGAAGGTCGTCTGGTATCGGACACCATAGCTTTTTTCAGTTTGTCATTCTGAAAAATAGCTATATCAAATTATTTAATGCACAAAATGATACCTTGGTATCTTACACACAACGTGTTAAAGGTGATTTGACAGGTAAAAACTATTAATATATATTTTTGTAAAAAAACAAAGGTAATACAAATTAGCATTCTTAAAAAGTGGAGGGTGGTATCGGACAAACATAAAACTATAGAGAATTGGTCTTTTGAGGTAATTTAATAGCAGAACTAATTGCAAATATTAGCTGTTTACTTACAAGAGTTCTTACACTCAAAATAGAGTTTTATTACGCTTTGAAATACAGCCTAAAATAAGAGTAAAAAATAGATCTTAAAATTCTTAGTCTCATCAAGAGATGTTATTTTTTTATTCTGACACCAATCACAATGATAAAACAGTCTGCCTTCAAAATTTTCACATTGTTCAAGTCACATTGGACCAAGTCTTTACACATATTGCACTGTATCCAATCACCAAAAGACTCCCAGCAGATTATAATGTTTTTCAGCAAGTTTGTAAACTAGTTTTAAAAAATTCTGGTATTCTTAGTGGCATTAGACTAGTTAACTATACAAAGCCTTTACACGATTGTATAGTATTTCTTCTTGGTCACGTTCTACTAAATGTGTTTTTGTTATACGAGCAGCGAGGCTTAGCTGTTACCTCTTTCCCTTCCGACAGTTTTCGACACGATCTCCTAATGTACTCTAAGGAACACCATATCTAGCACTGGCCACACGTGCTTCTTTGGAAATAAGTTTGTAAATGACAAACTTTATACTTTCTTCATCGCAATTGCCACGTATTTTCCCCATGGTTTTCTGAAAAAGCCAGAAACCATTTAAAAACGTCAAGTTTACTTACCAGTGTTTTGTCCGATACCACCCGATTCCCTTTTGTCCGATACCAGCCGAAAGACTTGCAACTTATGAATGGTTATCTACCGGCTTGTAACAACACGAAGGCAACTATACGCCTAAATTATAATATATACACATCCTAATAAATACTATGATTGCAATAATATATCAATACATTTACTTTGTGACAAGTTGCAGGCACACAAATCTATCTCCATGCACCTCATTACTCGCAAAAATACAAAAACTTTGAAGCATGAGATACACCGTTCATCGAACAAATCCACTATGGCGTGGGCTTGGCTAGTTCATTTTGATCAACTCACTGTATGCTTGACATGTGCCGCCTTACGCAGGAAATAACGAAAACTGCTTTTGTCCGATACCACCCGCTGTCCGATACCAGACGACTTTCCCCTATATATATATATATATATATATATATATATATATATATATATATATATATATATATATATATATATATATATATATATATATATATACATATATATATATGTACCGAACCTCATCTGTGTTGAAAATTAGATTAAGATTGGTGGGTACTTTAGGCGTGATGATGTCACAAAGACGATCACTTTTATTTTTATTATTTTTACATGTATCTCTCCCTTCCCCACCCCTAAGTTGCACCTTAAAAGTGAAATGACAAAAAAAGAAAGAAAAAAAAACATTCCAGCCCAAACCTTATCTATGTTGAAAGATTGATCGAGATTTATCGGGTCGTTCAAGAGTTAATCATTGATTGCCCACTTCGCTGGGTTAAAACGAAAATTTAAATGCACAATTCCGTATCTCATATGTTTGATATCCGATGCCACTAAAAGCGAATACAACATATTTCACGATTTAAACGGCATTGAAATAATAACTATTCATCCCACCGACCTCGCAAACTATGGGTTCGACACTAATGCGGACCAGTTTTATGTATTTTCCTTTCCCCCTCCCCCGAGATGTGAGGCTGAATTTGGAAGTGTTACTGTTCACCTCATCGACTCCGAAAACCATGAACTCTATACTGATATTCGTCATTTCGATCATTTTTATGTATCTCCCCCAAGTTGCGGTACTGCATTTGGATTTAATCAGCATCCTCAGAGACCCCGAAAACTATAGATTTGAGACTAATATCGGTCGTTTTCGATCATATAAAATCCCCCCTCCTTCCGCCTCTAAGTTGCACTGTGAAAGTGACATGACAGAACGATCTCATCTATGCTGAAAATTTAATCGAGATCGGTGGGTCGGTTCAAAACATAGTCCCTTTCAATTTTATAACATATATTAAGGATACATAAATATTCGAGTATATGATTTGACTATAACCCGACTAGAACTATTACTCTTAAATGTTTTGAGGTTTGAATATGAGCATTACTCACAGCCGGATATGATTTTTTTTAAACTTTTTTTTAATACGAATACAGAAGTTATGTAACACTCAGCAGAATAACACTTAGGACTTTTCCAACGTTGTTCATATGTATTATTATTATTATTATTATTATTATTATTATTATTATTATTATTATTATTATTATTATTATAGATCATAGTAGTAATATCATGTTTCTGACGATATGAGTGCTTTGTGGACAGCGCTTATCTCTGGTGTTAAGAACTACTCGATCATTTTATATCTTCTAAGTTAACGTGAACAGTGTCTTATCGGCGTGTTTTCTTGAATATATATCGTTTAGTTTCATTCTCATTCCACCACCTTTTCAATAACTGTTCACTTCCATTAGTTTTCTTTCTTTTTTCTTTTGCCGAAATAACAGAAACACACTAAAACTAAATATCTCATTCAATTGTATATCATTTTTATTTTCTTGATCATAAAGCGAAGAAAGAAATTGCAAATTTAGTAAAAAAAAAAGACAATAAAATTTTTAACATCAATAAATTTTTGTCGAAATTTGCGAGAAAATGATAGGTTTAGCCATATATATGTGTGGTATTCACTTGAATGTGTGATTCGACTAAGTAGCACTATTTGGTGTTTGTTATCTGCTAGCTTGCTAACAAATGAGTTTGTTCCCAAGTTCAACTTCGGCAGGCCTTCAATCTTAGGAGGAAAAAAGGCGGTAGAATGGGAAGGAACGATGCAGTGGAAGGGATGAAGTCCACATTCAGTAACGACATCACGCTCTGCCTGCCAGTTTCGTCGCCTATATATAACACATTTACTCTCAGTCTTCAGGCATGATTTATTTTCAATGATATTCATTGGCTCTATAACCTGACACTTCTTCAAAGAAAACGGTTTGAATTTCCGTGTACTGATTTTGCTAAACCTTAGACCTTTCATTTTCTTAAACAGTGTATTTATTTTATTAATTAGTTGTGCAAACTGATATGTAAAATTAAAGAAAACATGTAAAAAAAATAAGCGAAAATAGGAATGCCTTTTTGTTTTTCGAGTGTATTTGCAATTCTCAGCACGGAGAAAAGATAATTTATGGAAAATGTTTTATCAGAGTATCTACTTTTAGAGTGGTTCTTGTTGAAACGTATGTAAACCAATTATACAGTCGTGCCTAAATAATATTGTCTACGTTGAGAAAACTTTAAGACAATTCCTCGCGTTTGAAAGCAGTGAATTCCTCCAAATTTACGTTAGGAAAAATTCGTAGAAAATACTTATTTTTCCAATATATATATATATATATATATATATATATATATATATATATATATATATATATATATATATATATAGTTTCATTTAACTCGAAGTGGCAACATAGATGTGAAATAGAATTTAGTGAATCACTCCCCTCAAGAAGCTTACAGTCCATCGATGTAGTTTCCGTCAGCCTGTTGAACCCTTCGCCAGATGTTTGGTAACCGTTGAATACATGTCAAAGTCCCATTTTGTGAGGTGTTGACAGTACGTCCTATATATTTAGTGGGCAATAGTACAAGTAAAAATTTCCAGGGTCTGTACTGATTTTTTTTTCTTTTTTTAGTTAGAAGGAATGTCCTTTCTTTGCACGAGAATAATTAAATTTATTTAATATAAAGCATTACATTTGAATGTTGTAAAAGTTATTCATTTTTATCCCTTTAGAATCAATTGTTTTAAAACGACGCCAGAGGAGCTAGTTTTTTTGTAAGTTAAGAGTTTATGAAATGAATTTCACACTTTTAACTTAAAAGAAATCCCCACGCAAATCATTTCTTGATTTTAAAAATCGATTTTTTTTTAATTGCACTTTTTTTCCGCATAAGAAAATGAGTTTCTAAATCGCTGGACCACATATTCGGGTACTTTCAGTTGCGTCTCTAGCAAGGAGATAGGACTGGCACGTCCCCCAAGATTTTTGCGTAGAAAAGGAAGTACATGAAAGTGCTTGTATCAAACAAATGAAGGAGTAGGAGGAACATATGAATATCATTTCTCTGTTAATAAGTAGTATTACGTTGTGTATACTTAAAAACGAAATTTGTATTCTGTGAATTAGTTGTTTTTTGAGTGCCTTGGTTTAATGAAATTAAACAAGGTAGATAGAGAAATATTACAATTAATAGCTAATATTAAAACACATATAATGGTTATGTCAAGAAAAATAGTTGAACGCGAATGGTAAGAAAAAAAAAAAAACGAAAGTTTTCAGATCACAATCTTGTGCTGACTGTGGTGAAATCCCACTGAAAAATATATTAAGAAGCTAAGTAGAAAACACGTTTGATATTGTGACCCCTTATAGAGTAGTATCTAGCGCACGTGCGATTGGTTCCGGGTTCGATTCCCAGTGGGGACATTCAGGTCAAAAATATAAAATATTTGGTCAACAAGGGGATGAAATATACAGTATACGTCAAGGTGACCAGAGGAAGGATAAAATAGCATATAAGAGGCACATTCAATGGGAAGAGAAGTGTAGCAAAAGGAAAATACTGTGGCAATATACTGGGTGGATCATAAGTCCCTTACCACCCATTTTAAAATCCGTGTTCGTGGAAAATAGTGAACAACAACCATGTAGTAATATGGTAGGCCGAAGGGGGAGGTTGGATTGTGATGGTGGCCAAGATGGCGGCCATCTTGAAAGCCGCCATATTGAATTCACATCAAGATTTTTAAATGGGAACATGGTCATTCGGCACATCATTTTAGTGACATAAAAATTGGCCTCATCGGAAAATAAAACTTGTGTGTGGAATGTGGGATCCGTTTTCAACTGTGAAAGGGCCCAGTCGCAAAATTCCACACAACGATCAGGGTCATCTTCAGATAAATGATGTTGAAGTTGTAATTTGTACGGATGCCACTTGCTTTTCTGTAAGATACGTCTGATGGATGTACGGCTGACACCACATTCCGTGGACAGACGACGGGTACTGCGGTGTAGTGATGTACCAAATGATGCCAGCACTGCTACTGATGTGGCTTCATCTGTTTCGGTCATGGTTCTTCCACACTGGGTTTATCTGCTATGGAACCAGTATCCATGAACTTCTGGAAGAGTTGGGCAACACTAACATGGGACACAGGATGTCGATCTGGGTGCCTGACATTGAATTCAGCTGCTATAGCCCTTGCACTCTTTTCTCCATATCCCCTGATCAACTCCTTCCATTCTGCTGTCGTTAGCGGCATAATTATTCACCTGCAACAACATAAACAGTACGGTAAAATTAGCAATTTGAAATGTCTGTAACTTTTGAACGAAGTAAGATATCAACAAACCGATTTCACCATTGTGTTTGTCTTTAAATTCTAATCTAAAATAATATGTCGCGTAACCATGTTCCCATTTAAAAATCTTGACGTGAATTCAATATGGCGGCTTTCAAGGTAATCGCCATCTTGGTCGCCATCATGATCCGACTTCTCCCTCGGCCTACTATGTTAATACATGGTTGTTGTTCACTATTTTCCACGAACACGGATTTTACAAGGGGTGCTAAGAGACTTATGGCCCATGTATAAATTAAGGATGGAAATGAATTTTTAACGAGGATAATGCAGCTTTAGATGATGGAGAAATACATTGAGTCGTAACACAAAAATAGTAAGTTATGTTCTTTCAGCACTCAAAACGAAAATGAACTAAACGATGAGAGTCGTCATAAAACTTCCTTAAAAAAAATAAAAAAAAACTTTATCAGCTAAAAACAATCATGTTAAATATTTGAGAACGAGAGAATCACACTGGCGCAATCGCATTCAAGAACACCTGGTAAGAATTCACGAATCAGGTCCGAAGTTATTACGTAAGAAGATAGCAATGATAGGTGGTACTCTTCTCTGTGTGGCACCCATGACGCATCCTGCACAGTTAACAGCACTCGTTTTAACAGAATGTGCAACTACCGAAAACGACCACACAACTGTTCTGATGTGTAGTAGATGAGATCTGTAGGCTGTCTACCTTGGACAAAATGTCTTTATAAGGTCGGCTGGAGGTCACGCTCCGTCCTACTATGCCCGACACGTACTTGATAAGGCGTAGGCTCGAAGACCTAGAAGGCTACAGTAGAAGATATATAAGGGGTAAGCACACAAGGTTCGCCTGGTAATACGGAGACGCGCGATACGCTACTCGAAGATGAATTACCAGAAAGTGTTCAAATGTGATCAAAGAACAGGTCTGACGATATGGCGAATGCGCAACAAATCATACTGCCCTGAATGGAGACTATCAACTAGTGGGATTAAGTGTCAGAAAGTTAAACGTGTATCTTATGTGACGAATGATAACACATTTTCCCTCTCATTTGTAAGTTTACGTACACGCACAGTACCTCTTTGTCTCTAAGATACAAATTAATCTCTTCGTTGAATATCATCATCTTCAATTCGCCTTGCGCTCGCAGTCTATCCCGATACCACGTAAAACGTTCTTGGTGATGATCATGTGTCAAGAGTAATTGTGCAAAAGTAATGCAGGATAGTAAATCAATATTCAAGAATCTATTTTAGTGTTTGTACACTCAATGCGTTTAGTTTTCGGAGAACCATGATGACTCTGATTGCACCGGTGGTTGCCATTCTGCCAGTTAGAGCGGGTCGAATGATCTTTATTTCTAGGAACACTTCGGTACATCATGGAGCCATCAAAGAATGTATGTCGGATAGGAACCTTCTGCCTATCATCATGTAACCACCGATAAACACCTAACACGACGTGACACTCAAGCGACAATTCAACGAATGACTATTTGACCTTCAAGACACTTGGTTGCACAAGACACGGTCGCTATCGTCGTCCTCGAAATGTAGCACACTTATATATATATATATATATATATATATATATATATATATATATATATATATATATATATATATATATATATATATATATATATATATATATATATAATTGTCCGACAACCCTCATACTAGTAACAGCATACTTTCTACAGGCATTACAGTACAATAATCAGTCTCCGTTTACAGTGGCCAGTGCGCTAGGATAATCAAACTAACATCAGCGTACCATCTTGCTAATCAGTGTATCAGTGTACATTCAGTAGTTTTAATTTAGTTCGAATCGTGTGATATACCGTATACTAACAGATCAAAAATATGTCAACACCCCTGTCTTAGTTTAACACCACATAGAGGATAAATAATTCAGCTTCGAATACTCTTATGAATGATATTGTATGGAGGAAGAAGTAGGGAAGTTGAACAATTATGATTCGGAAGAGACAGCACAAATATTCAATTAATTTTCACTGAATAAAGCAGATTAAATCTACGCAGACAAAGGGAAGGAAGCATATGCAACATTCGGGGATAGATTCAGAAAATGCTTTTAAGTGCTTGAACTGGGTAACCTGAAAGATGATTAGGACAACAAAAAAAAAAAAAAAAAAAAAAAAAAAAAAAAGAAAGTGATTTGTTACAACCTCATATATGAATCCCCATTAGAAAGTGGACTACATAAATTGATATAGGATAGCGATTTTGGAAGAAGTGATTAACAAATTTTGCATTTCTGTGACACATTTTATTTTCTAGAAGAACAGCAAATGAAAGTTGATCACGGAACAGGCTAATTTTATAGAGACTAGAGAGACTAATATATATTTGCTTTTCAGATATGACCGCCGTTGAGGAATCTGAATCAAAAATTAACATGATGTTGAAGATGACGATGAACATGTCAAGAAACAAACTGTAGAACATAATTTGAGATTAAAGCAAATATGAAAAAAAAAAACAACAAAAAAAAAAACAATGATGCGTGAAAAGTTTGAGGGTATGACAGTTGTAGAAATTTCAACAAAGAAAGTGAAATAGGTGCTCCTTTTCTATATTTGCGTAGTTTGTATTATTAGCGAAGGTATGGAATGAAACTATAAATAAAATACAGTGCGCGAAATGGTGAACTATCTTTATAATGATTGTGGTGATAATAAGAAACACACAATCTGAGTCAATGAATGAATAGTTACAAAAAGGACTTATATACACATAAATTATTGCATCGTACGAAGCAGAAACGTGGACGCTATAAAAAGAATGACGACAAAAATAAATATACTTGGGTTCGCAGAAATTTGAATGCGAACATAATGGAAGAACTTAATTGGTTGGAACGGCAAACCTATGAGCATCATTGGTAATAATAGGCGTAGAAGAATATAAGTAATGTGAAATAACTAAAAAAGTAGGATATTGTTCTAGAAGAAATCGTACACTAATGAACGTGTTAGAAGATATGACGAAAGGAAGAAAAAGTGGTAGAGAAATGAACAATTATTGAACAGCATTAATGGTATAATTCCTACAACAAGATGAAATTCCCTGCGAAGGATAATACTTACAAACTTCTAAATATATAGCAAGTGATCTACCAGCGATGGGAGAAAATTGTGATTAATTGTACTGGTAGTGGTAGAAGCCCGAGCGTGGTGGCTGAAGTAGATTTTCATTTACTCTACGATTTTGACACATTTAGTTTAGATCTATAATCCAGGGGCGTCATTTAGGGGGGCAGAGAAAGGCAATTGCCCCCCTGAGTTTTAGGTTTATATAGATTGTATCAATAGAGTAGTAGACATTCAGTGAAAACTGCGAAATTTTACTTATATCAAGGATCTTTCCCCCCACCCAAGTAAAATATGAAACGACGCTCCTGCTACAACCATTCTTTATTCTAGTGGTCCTTCTCAATTTTTGCATGCCAGAGACGCCAAAAGTTACTTTCAATTATTATTTTATATACCGGAGTGTCATCTTCCTAAACTAAGAGATTAGTGAGATATTATTTTATTGGCAAAAAAAAAAAAAAAACTCATTTTACCTTTCTTACGATATGTATTTTTTTTTCTTTAAAAATATTTCCCTTGTTTCTGTCACATAAAAAACATTCTGTTTAAATGAGTGGAATGTCTCATTTATCCATTTCATATATAATTTTAGGGTACAGTGAGAACATTTGTGGAAAATTTCAGTTAGGTCGAACGGTTTTGGAAATATCGTAAATTGCAAGAAAACATTTCCCTTCCTGTCCCCTTACTTGTCGAATTCCAGAAAATCTCACTTTTGAATAGCATTTTTGCTATACACATGCAACAAATTTGGAGTTCAGATGAAATGTGGCAAATTACGATATCCCACCCTCAGTTGCAGCCCTATACGCACGTCTAAAGTGCTGTCTTATTTTCAGACTAAAGCTGAAGAATATTTGTGCAAAATTTCAAGTTCCTGCTTTCAATATTTTCTGGAGATCTGGTCAAGAGCAAAAATTTAGCGGCTTGCAGAAATATAATGATATGCCACATTTTCTATCTTTCTAGTAAATTTGAAGATACGACATTCCCATGAAATGCAGTGCAATGATACCTACCAAACTAGCTTCACCTCTCATCTGCAGGTACATTTTCGAAAGTGAACTACCTGCATAACCTTATGTGGTTTGATGCCAACTCATTCAACATGACTACTCAATTTCACCGAAAGTGGCACCGACCCACACGACCCATTCAATTATTTCAATCCCCCTTTCCTCCTTGCAGCTAACATTACGCATATAACATTCTATTATATAATGACATATTTATCAGGTATTAATCGATTTATTTTGGTGCATACTTCGAAAGTTGTATTAAGGATAGTAATGTATTTTGCACATTTTAGGAAAATTTTCTTGTTTTAGCGCTCGCGTGTACTGTATTTAGTGTTCTTAATTGTTCTCTCCTTCTGTCGTTGTTTATAAAGTTGATTAGAATTTATTTTCGGTGTTTTAATAAGATTAAGCAAAGTTTGATGTTGTGATCGTTAGTAGCAGTATTACATAAAATAACTGATGTTCATGTATATACTGAGTATACGAGGTGTGATTAAAAAGTATGGTGAATAATTTTATTAGAAACAAAGAAATAAGCTTACACGGAATTTCATTTAATCTTCTTCAAAGTACCTGGCTAGCAATGAGCTTATCCCAACGCTGAATCAGTGACTGGAAGCATTTCTGGAGGGTTTCTTTTGGAAGGGCTTTCGGCTGCTCTGTCGTGACCCTCTCAATATCAATGTCAAAACGTTTTTTTCCTTAAACACGGTTTTAATTTTGGGAAGAGCCAGGAATTGCATGGTGCTATATCTGAAGAGCACAGCGAATGCGGATAGACATGACTATTTTCGGCCCAAAACTCGCGGATCAAAAGCACGATGTGGCATCGCACATTTTCTTGGTGAAGAATGAAGCCATTTACCCATTTAATCGGTGGTTAAAATGCATTTCACGGACCCGATGTTTAGTTCTTCGGAAACCACTTGAATAGTCATTCACCTGTCTGAACAAATCATTTGTCACATTTATTTATTTATTTATTTCGGACGTTTTCATCTGCTTTTGACTTCTCGATGGTTGTTTGTTTTCAACCGACTCCTTGCCGCTTTTGAATAGCTCATATCACGTGTAAACAATCTTCAATGCCACTGCTTCATCACCATACATCGATTTTAACATTTCGTGAACTTCTTTGACGCTTTTGTTTGCAGCTTGGAACAAAACCTAATGTTGGTGCGCGACAGACACATTCTAACACGTACTCACTCTTCTGCCCCTGGAAGCCAACTAACATCACGATCGTTCAAACTCGACACTGACTATACCAAAGGTTTGGCCTACCGGGTTTACTAATACTATACCACATTGACTTGAAACCTAGTATTCCGTTTCAGGCGCTGCTATCGGCTGAAGGAATTCCACTCTCTTTCGCTAAGGCTCTCTCATTTAGCAACTTCTGAACCTTTATTGGCTCAACGCGTGGGTGTGTCGGGGTGTGAGCTTTAGTTCGCATTTTTGCCACGGCTCAAGTCATTTTGGCAGCACAATAGTTGAGGTGGATTCAATACCGATAGATAGCAATGTGCAACTACATTCACCGTACTTTTTGGTCACATCTTGTGTGCATTAAATGCTCAGCAAAATTAAAATATCCTACCAGCAATAGGTGCGAAATACAAACGTTGCAATCCCATGATATTAAGTCTACAGGAGAAATGATTGAGCACCATTCTTCAAGGGCATTCTTAATCTTGATATCCCGATGTGAAATATATATATATATTTGTTAAATTCTTGATAATGACTGACTTAATGCTCAGTTGCAAATCATTTCATAAACGTTTGCACCAATAGCATAATTTAGGCGCTCACTTCATTGGGTGTTTTGTTTTCTGAATATATTATTATGTAGCAAAGTGATGGCGTCACCAATAGATGTGATGATAAATATTACAATATGCAGATTTTAATGTTGTGTACGACATGTAAAAGTTTCACGGCTACTATTTGCCAACAACACTGTCACATCTGAAGCAAAATATTACCTTTGAATTCTCTGTCAAGTAACTTTGAACTGTGTAAAATTACACGAATATTGCTCAGAAATCACAGGAGAAAATTGTGATAGAAAATAGTGCAAGTGAATCACAATGAACTTCAATCACTCAGTTTAAGAACAAACCCAGTTGCAAATGAGTTAAAGATGGATATAGGCTATGTATAGTCGTCATTAAAAAATCGAATAATGTTATCATCATTGATTAAACTAGTTGTAATGTGGTTTCCTTATTTGCGAGATCCTTTTTTAAGGACACTTCTCAGTGAATTTTCTGCAACTCTTCTTAAAATGCTGCTTGATTTTATTTTCCTAATGCACTTCCGTATTATATAAACGTGAATTTAATGATGGATTTACTTTTATAGTGAAATAGATGCTAACTACTCTGAGCACATGGACGTATTTTTATTTCTCATTATACTGTCAGCATAAACCACACACCCACACGCATATATATATATATATACTGTGTGATGAAAAGTATCCGGACACCCCCAAAAACACACGTTTTCA
Source organism: Thermobia domestica (assembly GCF_964235325.1). Lineage (NCBI taxonomy): Eukaryota > Metazoa > Arthropoda > Insecta > Zygentoma > Lepismatidae > Thermobia > Thermobia domestica. The sequence continues at coordinate 269,514,634 of NC_137459.1, read as the reverse complement.
TATTAGGTGTATTGTGCTGCCACCTACTGCCAGGTACTCATTATCATCGACCTCAGTAGTCATCGGACATCGTGATAAAGCAGAATGGGGCGCTCCGCGGAACTCACGGACTTCGAACGTGGTCAGGTGATTCGGTGTCACTTGTGTCAGAAGTCTGTATGCGAGATTTCCACACACCTAAACATCCCTAAGTCCACCATGTATGATGTGATAGTGAAGTGGAAACGTGAAGGGACACGTACAGTACAAAAGCGTATAGGCCGACCTCGTTTCTTGACTGACAGAGACCACCATCAGTTGAAGAGAGTCATAAAGTGTAATAGGCAGACCTCTATCCATACCATCTCACAAGAATTCCAAACCGCATCAGGAGTCACTCCAAGTACTATAACAGTTAGGCGTAAGGTGAGAAAACTTGGATTTCATGGTCGAGCGGCTGCTCATAAGCCACAGATCACGCACGTAGATGCCAAACAATGCCTTGCTTGGATAGGGAGCGTAAACATTGGACGATTGAACAGTGGAAAGACGTTGTATGGAGTGACGAATCACGGTACACAATGCGACGATCAGATGACAGGGTGTGGGTATGGCGAGTGTCCGGTGAACGTCATCTGGCAGCGTGTGTAGTGCCAAAAGTCAAATTCGGAGGTGGCGATGTTATGGTGTGGTAGTGTTTTTCTTAGAGGGGGCTTCCACCCCTTGTTGTTTTGCGTGGCACACTCACAGCGCAGGCCTGCATTGATGTTTTAAGCACCTTCTTGCTTCCCACTGTTGAAGAACAATTCGGGGATGGCGATTGCATATTTCAAAACTATCGAACTATCGAACGTTCAGACTGCACGGCCTGTGGCGGAGTGGTTACACGACCATAACATATATGTAATGGACTGACCTACACAGAGTCCTGACTTGAATCCTATAGAACACGTTTGGGATGTCTTTTTTTTTTAACGCCGACTTCGTGCCAGGCCTCACCGACCTACATCGATACCTCTCCTCAGTTCAGCACTCCGTGAAGAATGGGCTGCCATTCTCCAAGAAACCATCCAGCACCTGATTGAAAGTATGCCTGCGAGAGTGGAAGCGGTCATCAATGCTAAGTGTGGGCCAACACCATATTGAATTCCAGCAGTACCGATGGAGGGCGTCACGAACTTGTAAGTTATTTTCAGCCAGGTGTCCGGATACTTTAGATCACATAGTATATATATATATATATATATATATATATATATATATATATATATATATATATATATATATATATATATATAAGGACATAATAGATCAACTATTTTTATTATTGCATGCAAAAAAAATGACATAGCAGTAATTCATAAGATACGTTGCAATTCTACGTAAGCATCCTAGTGTAAATTCTCTCAGTTTCTAGTCATTGACTTAGAGATATAACAGTAATTTTAGCATAATACGGAGAGAAAAGAAAGATTCAGCAAGAGCAGAATATTACATTAAATCAAAATGCTGTGCTTAACAGAGACCTTTCAGTTGAGTTCCCTCCGTAATTTTTCCTCAGGTGTTTCTGGAGTCCACGGACAATTCTATCCTATTTCCATAACCTGCAAAGAAGTAACACTAACGAGCCAAGGGCTTTATATACCCGACAGGCGGAAAATAGCTTGCTTGTCACTATGCCTCTTCGCTTTTCTCGAAGCTCGACAATTTTCCAACTCTCATTTTTTCCACACTAGAGAAATATTTTGAGCAGAAACTATTCTCAACTTTGGGCGATACTTATGTTTTTTCTCTCTCTCTGTCATTTCTGTAATTTACTTTTAGGGTTTAGGAAAAATAAGTTACCAAAAGTCCAGTTTACATACATTTTTCAAATAGTATGAGTCCAACATACTTATAGTTTGAGGAAATTATATTAATACTTTTGAAACTTTATTATTCGCAAGTATCCCTAATATATATATATACATATATATATATATATATATATATATATATATATATATATATATATATATATATATATATATATATATATATATATATATATATATATATAGATAGATAGATAGATAGATAAATTAGCTTGACAAAGTAGCAAGTAGAGCAAGTTAGCACTTCGGAGTTTTTTTTTTTTTTTTTTTGACAATCTTTTATTATAAAATTTTATTATCAATGCTCCAGACAAGCAAAGAGAAGTTGAGGTCTCGCAGAGCTGCAGGCAATCTAAACGGGTAAAAAAAAAACTGCAAAGCTGTAGGGAAACTGGGTGGCTCATGTTAGGATCTCCCAGTTCTCTGGGCAAAAAACAGTGGAGATTAGTTCCACTTAGCTCAAGGCAAGATTAGTAGGCAGGGTACCTCATAGCTCCCGGAAAGCTAACATGATTGGGTTAAGTTACATATCTCAGAGCTCTAGATAAGCTGAGAGAGCAAGGATGACCAGCAGAAACTGATGCCAATGAAGGTCTTACAGCGTGTCTTATACCCTCTTCTGGACGACGGTGGCAATAATGTTCCTCTTCTGCCACTTGACATGATGGTGACGAGGATACCTGTGGTATGCTTCCTTGTGGTACTTGTAGTAAGACAGCACATGATTTTGCTTACAAATAAGAAGCACATGCTCGTGTTCCCAAATATAGGCAACGTGTAGGACATTACAATGTGAACTCAACATAATAATAATAATGATTAAGTAGTATAACACAAATGATATAAAACGTCCTTCATTGACTTTAGGAAAACTTTTTTTAAAGTATACAATGCAAGAAAATACTACTATTTGAAATATACAATTTTCTACTTGTAGAAGTATATTTCACACTTGGAGATGCATTGTCGTGGGTGACATGACATATAAGGAGTAACAAGGGTTTCCTCCGCTCTGAGGAAGAGTAATCAGCCTATGACTGTAAATAAGAACTTACCCGCAGACAGGAATAATAAATCCCCTTCCTACAACGAAACCAATCCTAGCACTCTCGGGTATAACAAAAATTTGCTTTTGAGACATTTATTGGTCTTTCACCCACTTCCCCCCAAAAAATCTATTAATAAACTAAAGTTAAATTTCATCAAAAAATACATTTAATTATTTGTTTTAAATTTCTAAACAAAGTCTGAATGTGGAGGAAATGAACCGAAAGTGGAGTTTCTGTCTATTAAAAATTTATTGTAACAACTTTAACGAAATTTAAATTTCAACAACATCAAACTGTTTGTGCTTCTGAACAGAATAACAAAGATATATTAACGACATTCCAATAGAAACCGATATTTTGTTATGTTTGAAATTTCCCTTTTGTTCATATATGTGTGCTTTCTTTCAGAATTATTTAACATTTTCGGAAACTATTTGCTTGATGCCAACAGTATGCTTGTACCTTATATTTTATTAATATTTTCAAAACGATAAAAATAAATACTAAATTATTTATCAAAAGTTGATTTAAAAACGTAATAGTGTTATTTGAGTAAAACATGAAATAGTAGCCACATGCAACACTTAATGAACTATCTTACCATTGGCTGCTGCTAAAGCAATTATTTTATTTTCATTGGTTGTAAACTCGATAATTTGATGAAAATTTAAAATATTCTATTCTCCCAAATTTGTAATTCAACAGAACCCTATATCAGCAATTTTTCCTTCAAATTATATGTTCATTGCTAGGCATTATTTAAAAAACTTCAGTTTCCATTATTAAGTGTGCACTACTTACCCAATGTAACATAAAATTTCCAGACACCAAATTATGCCTATCTCATAAATTTCCAAATCACTACATATATATTTAATAAAAGTCTTCCTAGCTTAAATTAGCATTACTAAAGCCTTGAATCCAAAGTCATTCAAGAAAACACGATTTCCTTTTAATTTTCCATTTCAACGAATTTATTTTGCTTATTTTTTTTTTATTACGTGTTATATTCAACGTACCTAGATTCATTATGGCGGATAGCAACGCACAGGTTATGTGCACAGACTGCACATCGGCTGACATGACAGCTAGAGTCACCTAACGAATTCATCTGCAGTTTTACTAACTACTGAAGAAGTAAAGCTATCTAGTAGATTCCGAAGGTATTAGTCATGCACTGTTTCAAGAAATAATATAATTCTTTTATAATTTCATGTAATTTCTTCCGCGAAATTCAACTATATCGCGATCAATCTTTGTCAATCTTTATTAATCTTTAGGTGAACAATCTTTATAAGGATTCGTAAGTTTAATTCAATATATTACGCCTTCCCAACGTTTATATCGTTTATGAAGGTGGTGTATTTTCTGTATCCCAACTTATTTATTTTTGTTTGTTTGTCAACATTAATATTTGACGTGCATGAAGAGCGTAGACATACTATGTCTTCAAAATCAGATAACACATCGTGTGCGTGAGTTTTCTTGGGGTTCTCCCGTCTCCTCCTACTTTCTTCATTTCACCATTTCATTCAATTTTCAGCATCACCTCCTTTAGCCTAGCCGGCATAATAGTGGGACGTAAAACTAAAAGATTTCATTTTTATTTTCAGAATCAAATTAGTTTCAACGATCGCGTTTTAGTGGTATTTCTTTATTTTACTGTGCAAAACACAACTAAGATGATAAAATATGCCAATTTGAAGTCCCACGATTATGCCATTTAGGCTAAGGGAGATGGATTTTTAACGCGAGTGAATGATGATGAAATAATTAGTTAAATTATAATATAGGAGGAAACCAGAGGACCCCGAATAAACTCACGGACACGTTGTCCAGCACAAATTTAAGTGCCCTGCGATCGAACCCCATGCACCAGAGGCAAGTGCTCTACCAGTGATACGCCGTATCCCCCTGCGATTTAGATGGTTAATAATTCCGGAACCAAAGGTCTCAAGCTCATGATATGTCACATTGTTAAGTTTCGTCAATGTGCCAAATTTGCTCATGAAAGGAGGAGTTTCATCAACTGCATCCGATATATGTAGTGTCGTGGCGAATGATTTTTAAAAGGAAAGACAAATTCGAATTGAGAACAAAAATCTGTAAACGGTGTCTCAAAAAAAAAAATGCCCTCCATTTTTGTTCTAGTAAGTTTGCAGCAGTGAACGTTACATAATTTTCATCTTTGTCTTTGTGATTAGTAGTCACGGAGCGCCGAATAGCGCACTATCGTAATTCGTTTTCTGTACGGATAGGAATGGAGCGTTTCACAACGGAACAGCGTGTTGTGCTAGTGAAACGTTATTACAGATATTCTGACTGCTGTGCAGAGACTGTTCACAAACTACGTGGAACGCATGTGCTACTCGGCGCTCCGTGATTACTATCCACAAAGACAACAGATGAAAATCGTGTAACGTTCAGTGCTGCCAACTTACTAGAACAGAAATGGCGGGTATTTTGAAAGTTACGTTCTTTATGAGGCGCTTCTAATAGAGTATAGAACATATATTTATAAAACTTATTTTGCTAAAATTCTAAATATAAAAGGGAAATATGTCAGCATGACGTTATGCTATCGTCGGATGTTTTACAACCTTACTTTGAGGTATGCAATGCTGGTTGGAGAAGAGCAAGGGACGGAATGGGAATTCATCATAGTACATGGTAAACGTATCAGTGCTTTACACTAATTCCTAGTAGTAAACAGTTACACTATGAGATGTCGCTACCTTTGGGATTGTTGTGCATAACGAAGTTCTTGAATAATTACATAGATTTTAAAGTGGTTGGCAGTCGAACTCAAACAAAGTTAATTAAATTCCTTAAGTGTAAAAACTAGAACTCGCAAGATTTTAACTTACGGTGTGCAGTAGGCTTAGAAACAGCAACTCCTTGTAATGTAGTACTAATTTAATAAACATTACGAAAAATTCAATTACACAGGCATACGTTTTTAAACTTTTGAAAAGTTACAGAAACAAAACTCATTGATTCTGACTAATTTTAGGTCCCTGAATATGAAAATGATACCCATTTTACTACATTTGCTGACATTTTTGTGTAACGCATAGTTGCCAGATTTACCATAATAGGGAAAATGAGCTATCGAGAAGTGTACCGGTTAATGGGATGTTTGCGTGCCGAAAGGGGATAACTTAATCTCGACAGTTGGTCAAGAACGACATTCAGTTTTAAAAAATTATTAAAATTAATTTATTCAATCAAACCAGTTAAAAAGGAAACTATAAATTCTGTTTGTGTATTAGCAAGAGAAAACTAGTGTAGGCCTAATAGCATTTACATACACATAGTATTTTATAAAGTCTAATATTTAGAGCTGCAAATAACACCATCTGTTTTACTTTTTTCTATTTTATGAAATGTCAGGTCCTTTCTCTTCACCGACCAGCAATAGTCCCCCATCATTGCAGGGTCCCAACGTCCTTGATGTTGAGTTTCCATCGTTTTTATATCCTGGTGAAACTGTTCTCCCATTTTGTAACTTACATCTGCAAGATTTTCTGGAAATAAGTTGAGGTGGGGGTGCAGAAAGTGAATTTTCAAAGACATGCAACATCCCAGAGCTTCATATGCGACCAGAAGTTGCTGCACCAGAACCTCGTAATTTTGAGCTTTAGTTTTGCCTAAGAAACTTTTACAACTTGAACAAACACATGCCAGGCATTTAACTCTTTGTGGTTTAAACTCTGTTTAAACAATTCGTCATGGACAAGTTTGCGAATAGCAGGTCCTGTGAAAACTTTCTTTTAATTTACCATCACATAGTTTAAAAAAAAACACTGTCTAAGATACTTAAATCTGTCCATAGCTTTTACGAAATTCTTCATGAGGCCCAACTTAACATGAAGAGGTGGAAGCAGAACCTTAGCTGGATTGATCAGAGGTTCATACTTGACACTGTTGGTACCGGGCTTAAATGTCTCTCTGGGGGGCCAATCTTTTTTGCGAAAAATATTTTCTTGTGGCTCTTGAGTCCCAAAGACACAAAAACAACACTACTTTGTATATTCACCTTGCAGACCAAGTAATATTGCAATAACTTTCAAATATCTGCAATTTTGCCAACCATATTCTTTGTAGTTAATACGAATTAAAATGAGTGCGAGATTCTCGTAAGTCTCTTTCATCGAAACAGAGTGTGCCACAGGAATCGACGGCAGCGTACTTCCATTATGAAGTAAAACTGCTTTCAGATTGTATGAAAATACGCAAATCGGATGGATCATGTTGAACTTCTAATTCATTCATCAGACCATTGATGTCCGTGCATACGCAAAGGGAACCTTCCATTCTGTAGTATTCTGAAAAGGGTTCGTTCCTTTTCCTGTAGTGAGTGTAAGTAGTTCCAGGAGCCAGTAAATTTCACTCTTTGAGTCTAGCACCCAAAAGTTGAGCTTTCTCTTTCGAAAGTTGAACTCTCTCACTAAATCATTCAACTCATGTTGTAGGATGAAGTGAGGGTCATTTTAAACGTGGAAGGAACTGTCTCTCGGATCTTCATCTGCAGATATTGAGTTGGTGTCCTCATCGCTTCCTGTAGGTGCTGTAATATCGATAGTTTCCCAATCTTTCGGAGGAGTAGGTACAGGTAAATTTTCTCCATGGAGCGCTGGTCTGATCGAGGATTGCAAGTTTGGGTACTCGATGGTATTTTGTTTCTTCTTGTTACTTCCTGCTGCATTCGTCATACATAAATAGCAAAAATCATAATGATTCCAGGGTTCTCTCCATATCATCGGAACAGCAAAAGGCATCCTTCGTTTGGTATGTGAATTAACTATTGCAAAAAAAATCATGACTGATATTACATGGAGAGAAAAGTGAGGACATGTAAAAACGTAAAGAAAGCAGGTATGTGACAATGGTCATAGCTTGCAAAAAAATTAAATATTTAGATATGTTTCATGCTAGATCTGAAAAACTATGCATTGTGCAGCAATTAGGCCCACTTTTGTTTGTGTTCAGTTATGAAAAAGCTTGTGAATGGCCTTTGTTACATCTTTCTAGCTCCATGACCATTGCCACGTCTATATGATAAGGGGGTTATCTCCCTCTTTCATTCAGGACACATATCACCGAACTGGACCGTGGTATTAAGGCATTTAATGTATCAGCAAAGTGTCGTTCAAATCCAATCCAAGTTACGAAAGTTAATATGTTCACAAGGTTGCGTTATATAGGATAGACTAGCTTTTGGCTACCTGGGAACTCCGCCCGCAGACCCTCGTGTTTGGTTGGAATACGGCTTCGAACCTCTAAAACCTAAAATTCTACAAAATTACAGGTTTATTTTCGTATTGCAACTATCTAAGAGATAATATTTTGTATCACAACAAAACACCAATTTAAATAACATGGGAATTACTTCATCCCCCTAATAGAGACCTTAAAAAATTTAAAAAAAAAATATTCACTTTTGGTAATTTTCCTGTGGGATAGTCCCGAAAGTCTACAATCATGCCAAATTTCATCATTCTAATCCTGCCGGAAGTGCCTAAACATTTTGGGGTGTAGAAGATGACCCATATAAATAACATTGCCACTCACAAGCTTTTTTCATAACTGAGCACAAACAAAAGTGGGTCCAATTGCTGCACAATGCATAGTTTTTTCAGATCTAGCATGAAACATATCCAAATATTTAATTTTTTGCAAGCTATGGCCATTGTCACATACCTGCTTTCTTCACGTTTTTACATGTCCTCACTTTTCTCTCCATGTAATATCAGTCATGATTTGTTTGCAATAGTTAATTCACATACAGAATTACTTTGTGACATATGCAGCAACTTTTAGTACTTTGTCCTCTTGAGATATTACGCTCCAAACATGGCATCAAAATCACAAACTTCAACTTTCAGACCCCCATAAATCTACGGTGCCAGTAGTATCATAGCTGTTGATATGTCTACAGAATCTTTACATGCAATAGTATTCAGCACAAAACTTATGAAGCCTCCACTTTATTTCATTACAAAATACAACCCCATTAAAAGTGTAATTTTCTGTACTTTTTCTAGTGATGTCATGTATTGGTTTGCAACTCTGCATATTTATTTAGAAGCAAGAGTATATGTTCTCTGTCTACCTTAGTTTCTCCCCTAAAAAGTCGTTTTTGTTTGGTGTTCGTCTAATACGTACGTACTGAACAACTGTAGTTTCCGTAAACGCTTGAAATTAAAAAAAAATGACACTCCACCGACAACAAATATGGCCGCCATTCAGGAACACCTGTACACACAGCCACAAAAGCATCTCCCCCTCTAAGTACTCTAATTCCATTACTTGGGGTCCAGGTAATTTGCAGGTGTGAGAACGCCTAGACAGATGCAACCCAACGTGTACGTAACTTTTCTCCGCACTGACGGCAGTTCGTTTACTGATTCACGTGTTTATCCAGGTAAAATTGTAAAGTAGGTGACTAACGAAACAGTTTTCCATTCTAAGATGAATCTCTATGGTTCGGATCGTATTTTCCAAGGAACGCCATATATTTATCTTAATATTGCTGTGTACATAATGTATTATACCTTTATATATTGCATGTTTAGAGAAGTAAAAATACTGACCACGCATGGATCACAAAATGCTTGAAAGTAGCTGAAAATATCAAATCTAGAAAAACTGCTGTAAATAAGTTAGTAAATGATTGCCTTCATTGAGATACCTTCTCCAATTCTCCTCATTCCAACATCTTTTTTTTTTTATTTCTGGAGGACAGAAGATCTTTCTTGTTACACTGAATATGTATTGAAATTGAAATTTAAACATTTGAAAAAGTTTCAACATGGCCGGGATTAGAACCCGCGCCCGCCGAACAGAAGTTCAATACGCCAACCACTTACTTACCTCGTCACTTAACATTTAATTTTAAACTTTTAGCTAGTTAAAATCGTTGCATGTAAGACTATACAAACTACTAATGCTCACCTGAGAAGACGTTTCTTACGAGTGTCACAATCACTTACTCGAGATTTCCTCCCTTCACTCAAAAACAAGTTATAAAGACCTTCTTCAATAAGGAAAATATCACGAAACGTTTTTCAAGTTGATAATACCTCATCGTTTTTAACTGCTCCCAATTTGCATTACTACTATTCTTTCTCGTCGTAACTTCTAATTTCCAAAGAAGAGTCGGCAGCATTTACGCCGATCCTGAAAGTTTCAGTATTCGTGCGCTACCTTAGCAAGCTGTTTGAAGTTCATGTAAAATGTACAGAAAAAATTGAGCATGAGAAAAGAGCCTAACCAACCCCTGCGGGGCTTCTAACACGTTCCTACTATTATTATTATTATTAATATTATTATTACTTTACTAGGATCCGTATAGTAAAACTGTAAGCTTATTTTAATGAAAAAAGTGTTACGAAAATTAAAAAAAAAATTGGGCAAGGTTTGAACCGATGCCAAAAACTATTTTCATTACTAGAACGTTGCCCCAGAACACTTAATATTTATTGTACTCTGTCACTAATATTACATAGCAAAATTACATGGAGACAATATAGGTGTAATCTAGGACCGACCACTGGGAAGAGAGTCCAAGATGTGGTTCTGAGCGAACTTACTCCGCTGTACAATGATAATGGTTATGCATCACAAGGAAAAAAAGTTCACAAGACAATTCATGGCCTCCCGGTCTTTCCAGACAGGTGGGACAGAGCTGCTTGCAAAAAACCACTAAAAGACTGTCTTTCTAGATCGACTGAAAAATATCTGCGGCGTTCCAGTTGTAAAAAGTCGAAATACAAGCATTCATCATTCCACGGCATGGAATGATGAACATATAACAATGTGGTACCAACTAACCAGAGAACCGTATTATGTTTGGTTTTTGGGTAATACTGAAATGCAGGAAAGAATAGGAGATCTACGGTAAATAAAGGAACAGGTGTACGGCAGATCAAGCTCAACATACGAAGCAGGAGGTTCCAAATAATATCGGCACCTGAACATGACATGTAGCGATGGGGTAGTCTGTCGGAGTGGCCACAATATTTGCAGGTGAGGGTTGTGGTACGTCCAATGCGCAGAAGTCTTTCTTGTGTGGCAGGCAGTTGATGAACTATGGTCGTCCATACCGCTTGTGTGTGCAAAGGGAGGACATTGGTTCTTAAATTTTACCAAATATGGCGCCATTGTTTATTGTGGAACATATCCTGTACCCGGACTCTCACATCTACAAGTGACGCTCTCCACAATTGCTGGTATAAGGTTTGGTGAATATATGTAGTAGGGGAAGCAAGCTCACCAGAATATGTCCATGTTTGAACAAGATTGGTGACTTATGTTGCCAAATCTGCAGAAAGGCGGATTCCTTGGTTGGAAGTATTCGGGCCAGAAACATTCGATCCACACCCGTGTATAGTCCATGTGGGGCTCAACGTCTTGATACGCATCTAGCATGTATAAAACTTGACTTTTAAGACGAATGTTTACTAGTCCAAGGCCCCCTTCGCTGCGAGGAAGATAAATAGTGTTGTGGCGGAGGCGGAAAAAGTAGCCCCGCCAAAGAAACCACATAAATACAGATTCAATTTGGCGAGCGTAAACAGAAGGGAGGGGAAATGTGCGCGCGTAGTACCAAAGTTTAGCAGCAACATACTGGTTGAGATATTGAATCTTATGTATTATACGCAGACCTCGGAACCGTTGTAAGTATATCATCTGCTAAATCTGATGAACGATAGGACGCCAGACAGCATTCATTTGTTTGCGTGCATCGCTATGAAAAGTTGTGCCGAGTACTGTTAAAGCATCAACCGTGGGAATGTGAGAGCGTGAATCAGGTAAGGAGGGTAGGGAGAAACCGTGAAAATACAGGAGTTTGGTCTTGTGTTTATTGTATGCCAAGCCGGAGCACTGGGTGAACTCGTTAGTTATGCGGATGGCGGTGAGCATATCTTCGGGCGTAGTTCCTATTAAGGTTACGTCATCCGCAAATCCGAAGACGTGTTATTGATGGTATTCCGGTATACCGGGAGAGGTAATCTGAGCCAAAGCCCGGAGATAGGTATCTAGAACTATCACAAAGAGGCTCGTCGAGATGCTATCGCCTTGCCGTAATCCGCGTTGCATAGCAAATGTGTCAGAAAGATGACCATTGATCTGTACTCGACATTGGGCCGATTGGTATAGTTGTCTTATGACTTGTTGAAATACAGCAGGAAATCCCCAAGCGTCTAAAGTTTGAATAAACCCGTGATCAACGCAGTCATATGCGGAAGAAAAAATTATGCCAAGGACCCCCGCTTTAATGCGCCGAGTTTGCACGTACGCTATAAAATCCCGTAACGAACGTACCACATAATAGATGTTATATTTGGGGTGGGTGGCTGCCTGATATGAACTAATATACTTTTGCAATATGGGTTTTAAACGTATTGTCAGAATGTTTGTGAACAGTTTCAAATCGGTAGGCAGTGAAGTGATGGGTCTGTACTCCTGTACAGTCTGGGAAGTGGCGGATTTCGGGATAAATATTGTGATCCCGACGTTACCGCAGATGGGGCCTCCCTTTAAATATGTATTAAATAACTTGACTAGGGTATCTGAAAGAAAGGTCCAGTATTGTTTATAGAACGCGTACGGCAGACCTTCATATCCTGGCGCGCCCTTTCCTTTTGTTGCCTGGAGGGACATCCATACTTCCTGAGAAGTTATGGGGCGCATGAGATCACGACCCTCTTCCTCCGTAATCAGTTTGGGAATAATCGACAAAAAATGTGTTATAACATTGGTGTCAGAAGGTCGGGGTTGTACTAATTTATGGTAATGCTCACGGAAAACATTTAGGATCTGAATCGAATCACTAGTCATATTACCATTCGGGAGACGGAAAGCTACTATTGTAGCCTGTTTCCGCCGGTGCAATAGACGTGCAACGTCGTAAATAGTGACAGTTTCCTGGGCAAGCCTATAATATGTGGTCTCATTAATAAAAGACGGCATGAGTGTGGGAGCCTGGAGATTTTGGAGTCGTAGTTTGAGCTGTTGCACTGTGCGTTTATTCTGTAGTGAGGGGGCCGCACACCATGCCTGACGCAATGCCTCATAGAGGAATTCAAACATCAACTGCCGATCGTGACGTGTTTCGTGTCCTTTGCCTTGGAAGAACCGAACGATCTTAGGTTTAAGAAATGTCGTCCACCAAGAGGCGAGATCTGGCAAATATTGTTGCATCCTTTCCCAATAGGAATATTGTTGTGCCAGTTCCTCCCGATAACCGTCGTGGTGAAGTAAGGATGTATTTAACTTCCAGTATCCTCGCCTGCTAAGGGCTGGCAAGGGTTGATCTGTTTTTATGTGGAGCTTGATCGCTGTATGATCGGTGAAAGATAGTATAATAGTCTGTATGTCAATAATAGTGTGAACTAAGTCAGGAGTGACGTATATTTTGTCAATCCTACTTTTCGAATGTGAAGTATAATGGGTATAGATCCTCGGTGAATTGGAAACAATGACTACATCCCTTAAGTGATAAGCCCGCAAAAATTCCAAAAATGCGGGACAAGGGGGGTGGGCGGAATTGAATCTGCGCTGGTTTCAGTGGTATTCCAATCAGCCATTATAACCATACGAGAAATATTAGGAAGCAGGAGTTGTGGCAAACTTTGGCCATAAAATTCAGCCCGTTCCTTTTTAGCTGTATAGCCAGAAAAAGAATATAGTCCGACGACCAGGTGCCTCTGTATGACACAATGAATAATACGTCCGTCAGGGAGAGAGTAAGATTGGTATGCCCCAATCCTTTTCTGATAAGCATTCCTACTCCAGTGGTGGGTCCTAAATTAGCAAACACATCATAGTCCAGCATATTGTGAAATGAATCATGTATAAGTTCTTGCGCACAAAATACATCCGGTTTATGACATAAGAGGAATTGTTTTAAATATGCTTTTTTATCGTCACTACTTGCGCGATTTAAATTTATCGTGAGAAAGGATAAAGAGTTTATCACAGTCATATAGAGGAAAATTTCGTAGTATAACACTTCTGTGCAATGTCGATATCTACTTAAATTTGCTCTACTCAAAGTTAACATGAGTCTTAAAACTAAGTACTGAAGCAAAAAATAACTTAAAAAATCCATGATAGATGTAATGAATATAAGTGCTGCAGTTAAAAACATACGTCGACGGTCGATTTAAACACAACTAACACTCAAGGATTTCCTGTTTGTATACGTGATAAATACCGCTGTTCCATTCTGCACTCTTGCACTATTAGAATCGTAGGGCACTTGTGTTGTACACACGTGACATAGAGAAAGAACAAAACAAAAAAGAGGCACACACCACACTACTTGGGGTGAATTCGTATCCATTGACCTTGAAGACCAATACTTATGTATCTGTTTCGAACACCGGTTTTGAGCGAGTACGTGGATCTCGTTCGCAAGACAGAGAGACTTGGCTGCCTTCCAAGTGAGAATTCAGCTCTTCCTTCCGGGATAATTTGCGTCGTTTTTGTTTAGAAATAACATCGCTAAATTTATTTCCTTGTGTCTCATGCTGGAGAAACTCGCTTTCAAAGGGTTCAGGATGTCCTTCCTGTGTCTCTTTCGGGACCTCGCTATCCTCAACTGGTGAGGGATTTGGTTCAACCTCCATGTTTTGTGAGGTGATATGCTGCTCTACTCGTATGCCGGAGGCCTCCGATGTAGTCACTAAAGGCGCTCGTTTACTGGGAAGTTGGGTATCGTCCTTCGCTTTCTCAAGAGACGTTATTGTAAGTGCAGGGAACTCCTTTGGGTCCGGAACCGAGGGTCGATGCTCAAGATCATCTTCTTGGTCACCAGATTTCGTAGAAATGACAGGTGGGGCTAATTTGTAGGATGTCGTAGGAGTCACTTTTCCAAGCTCTGTCATGCGAGGAATTGACGGGGAAGTGGTCGGGATTACACTCGTTCCCCCTCGGGGTTGTGCCCCCCGTTTCAGTACACAGTTCGCTATTGTGTGCATAGAGCTTTGGCATCGGAAACATGTAATCGGTTGTCCACTGTATGATACTCCTACCTTATAACCATGGGCCAGAATTCGGGATGGCACATGAGAAGTCAGTTTAATATGTACATGGCGAGTTCCAGTTTTTATATCAGGGGGATGAGGAGGGGCCCATTCCTGATCTTCTATTTTAATCACTGAACCATATACACTAAGAGCCTCACTCAATAAGTTATTCGGTGCCTCGATAGGGAACTCAAACACACGAAGGAGTGTAGTCGGATCTGCTACTGAAATAATTCGAACAAAACTCACTTCCTTATTTGAATGAGTGAATTGGACCTCACTAGGGTCATGAGCTGCAAAGTCATCGTATTCCTGTTGCGTTTTGAATTTTAAAAAAATACAAACATTTTCAGTATTTAACTGCATGGCGCTCATGCGATCAAAAATACCTGGGAAAGTGGAGTTCATCCAATGGTAGATTTCCAAGGGGACTGGTCGAACTGCACGGAACTTCTTGTCAAATTCTAGTTTAAATTGAAGATCTTTTTTATATTCCATATTCACGTTTGCACTGATACACCGACACTACGCCGAAACGGCAACAATTGAGAGTACGGAGTATAACTCCTACTTCAGTAGATTTGCTTTGATATAGTAAGCAAAGCTATGAATACACCTAACGTATATATGGTCTACGATACTATAGGCTATAGTACACTGTGAAAGCACCAGAGCACCCGTGTTGTCTCGACGGCGGCTTGATGCGAACTGAACACTCGGCCACGAGGGTCGACAGCAGTTGGCCTTAATTTCCTCTATATGTAGGTCATGACTCTTGATGTTCTATCTGTATTGGCCAATATGATCAGAGTATATCTTAAATTATTTTAATCTCCCGCACACCAAGTTCTGCGCGGTCGTTAGTTACGCTTCTGGGCCCGTTCCATACACGACAAATTAATTAAGGGAACAATAATGAAAAATCTGTCAATAATATACGAATATATTTTATTTCTAGTGCCCTCAATAGTAGACCTTGTTTTTTTTACTGAAATGGGCCCACGACTCATTATTGTTTTATTTACCTTTAGTGTGCTGTTCTGTTTATGTAATGTAGTGAACCTGTTTGATGCTTCACTTATAATTTCATTTTCGTATCGTATATGGAGTAAGACAATTTTGTCTTAAAATGGGAACCCCTCGAACGGCGGAAAGCTTCCCTGGATGGGGGGCAGTGGCCCCCTTGCCCTACAAGTTACGGCCCTGCGTCGTGGCAATCATTTTTTTCTTAATTGGAAGGTATTGTTTACGTAATTGATTTTGTAATTCTGTCACTCCCTTATTATTATTATTATTATTATTGCAAAGTCGAGACTTGGCTACATATTTTATAAACTATCAATTTTCTGATTGGATTTTAAGTATTTTTGTTGAATAATCAACACACTCCACTTTAGGGGATTTAGAGGAGGGAAATATCATCATGTTGCTTTTAATTTGTTAACTTGCACGCTACACTAAGCCTGGATATTACATGTCACCTTTCAATATCTACGGGAAGTATCCTAACAGTTGTGATGATCATAAGATAATAAGTGAACACAAGATTAGATCAATGAACTTTGCGTATCAACAATATTTAAAGTATCAGGTTGTCATAAAAGTCATGACGTTTTTCGGTAATTGTGAAAAATGATGGTTAGTGAATATACTAGAGTTATTCAGATCATGCAATAGTTTGTCACGAATAGCTAAGATGTTGAGCGTTTTTTTTGTAGTAATATGGCTCTTTGCTTGGTTTGGTTTTAAAGATTTGATCAGAGATGGCGTGGGTCAGTGAAAATTTGACCCACCACCCATCGCGACCCACTCCGACCCACCACCCACCATGAACCACTGACCCACCAAAACACATCGTCATCAACTCTGACGCATGATCCATGTCCTCTTTTCTACCGACTAAAGAGTACTTGTAATAAAACCAGATTGTCAAATTCTAACTAATTGGAGTTTGAATTTTTTCGGTCAGTCACTGAAGCACCGCTTTGTTACAATAATGATATATCTGACTTTTACGATATAAAATGGTAAAGTGTTTGTCATGGGCAAAATCACGATGAATTCCAATTAAATTATCATGGTCTAATTATTTCCTTGTTGAATTACCGATAGTTCTCAGTGGAAAAACGGACGAAATTCAAAAGTCCCAAATCAAGGTACGCAGACCAACATAGAGAAGCTTACATTACAAATTTTATGTCTATTTTTCTAATTTTTTTGGTTGATTTCCCTGTGCTCTAAGCGCTCCATATAATAAACAAGCTTCAGCAATTATTATAAAGCGCATGGTAAGCATATATGGATACATGATGCGAAGCACTGTATTCTTTTTAGTTGAGTTAATTTTGAGTTTCACGTCCCTTTCAGCAGCGAGGCTATATGAAACATGGACCTACCCCTTGCCGTAAACTTCGCCAACACCTAGTAGCCCACTTGCGTGTAAACGTCGATCGTTAATATAGAGACGAGGCGAAGGATTGCCGCTAGTGTCCCACTGCCGGCAGGGTTTCGTCGAGTCGAAACAGATATCTCGCGTCGGGGTGTTGAAGTTACATCGCATGGCATCGATGTGTTCGTTTTGGTCCGCGCTCCTTCGATTCGTCGCGGAGAATCGCGAAGGTACCAACATGAACTATCGCCAGTCGTGTGCATGCGTTTATATTATATATTATTTTTCCTGACGAATTGTTCCTAAAGTGAGCTCCGAGGGTCAAAAATAACATCTGCCTGAACACCATGAAGTGAAAAATCTTGAGTGCGATAATTTTATGAATTTAGATGGCAACTATCGTCGATCATTAGAAAGTTAGTATGGGGGCATGGCATTGATGTGTTCGTTTTGGTCCGCGCTCCTTCGATTCGTCGCGGAGAATCGCGAAGGGACCAACATGAACTATCGCCAGTCGTGTGCATGCGTTTATATTATATATTATTTTTCCTGACGAATTGTTCCTAAAGTGAGCTCCGAGGGTCAAGAATAACCTCTGCCTGAACATCATGAAGTGAAAAATCTTGAATGCGATAATTTTATGAATTTAGATGGCAACTGTCGTCGATCATTAGAAAGTTAGTATGGGAGAACTATGAAATAAAGTAAATAGATACGCGTTATTTTGTTATAAAATCACATGGCGAACGCATTTTATCTTATCCCAAAGAGTTATCGTCTCATATATACGGTTAAAAGAGCACTCTGATTGACCAAAATAAAAAAGAACTCAACGATTGATCCCTTTATAAGCGACCACTTCTTCATCGCCTTCGTGGCAAAGTCGGAAGAGCACACGCTCAATAATCATAAAGTTGGTGGTTCGAACCCATTCCGGGGTACTTTTTTGCTACTTTTTAATATCTTTTAGACTCATCTTAATGTAAACAAATCACACATATAGGCGATTTAACATATTTTGGGGGAATAATTTTGTGGTTCATTGGCGTTTTGTTGCGTCAGAAGATGCTGTCTACAGTGCAGTGAACAGAGAGGTTCGGTGGGTGAGAGTGTTTCATAGTGCCCTCTCGAACGGCAGGGAGCTTCTCTGTGGGACAGTTGGCCCCCTCAAGTTACGGCTCTGCTGATGACGTAGGCTCAACTTGAAGAACATTTCGTGATATTTTCCTCATTGAGCAACGTTTATATAACTTGTTTTTGAGTTAAACAAGGAAATCTCGAGTAAGTCATTATGACTCACATAAGTTGCTTATATTTTCTTATTTATATTTTTATTTAGAGTTTGTTTATACTTGTTTGCTTTTGTTATATTTGAGTATCATGTTTATATTTTACATGAAACAACTTTAACTAGGTATTAGTTTGGGTGGAACTTCTATTTGGTGGACCCGGTTTCGAATCTCGGCCAGGCTGAAACTTTTTCAGGTGTTTCTGTTTCAATTTAAGTTTGAATGCATACTCAGCGTGACAAGCAAGATCTTCACTTCTCCAGCAAGAAAAAAAAATGTTGGGGTGAGGAGATTTGGAGAAAGTCTCTCAGTGGAGGAAATAATTTACAAAGTTATTTCCAGTAGTTGTTCTAGATTTGATATTTTCAGCTACTTTCAAGCATTTTCTGATTCATATGTGATCAGTGTTTTTATTTCTTTGATTATACAGTATGTAATGAAAAAAAATACATTACATACACAGCAATATTGAGATTAACATATGATGTTCATTGGACAACACGCTCTGAAGCAGAGAGATTGATCCCAGAATAGAGAAAGCTTTCGTGCGTCATCTACTCAAAATTTTACTTGCATAAAGACTTGACTCAGTGCTACCAACTGCTGTCAGTGCCGAGAAAAGGTACGTGTAAGTTTGGTTGCATCTGTCTAGGTGTTTACACGATCATATAGGTATTGAGTTGAGTTGATTTTAGTTTAGCGTCCCTTTCAGCAGCGAGGCTATATGAGACGTGGACCTACTGATTAACGTGGAATCCGAACCACATGAGCTCCCACCGGGAATCGATCCCGGGTCTCCCACGCCAAAGGCGCGTACGCTAACCGCTTAGCCACGAAGGAGCTCCATATAGGTATTGAATCACATTTTATGTACTTGGTAATAGGTGGCAGTCAAAAATATTTGACCGATACCGCGAAAGCAAATGAAAGCGAAACTGCGTACTGATCTACTTCAGACCTGTGCATGAATAACTATATTTGCATTTATTTCTTAACTTTCTCCAGGCATTTGGAATTTAATAGATTATTTTAAATCATTAAAAAAAACAGATCCATTGAACTTGTAGTAACGTCATCGAATTTTCACTAAGTATTTTGTCCCTTTTACATTAAATGAGAGTTAGGTTAGCTTACGTTAAAATAATAAAGTGCTGCTTAAGCATAAAGTCGTTCTCTGCACTAAGCTTTTTTTTTAAAATATGATTCTTCATATGGCGTACTGATAACAGTATTATACTCAAGAAAAGTCGAATAACCTTCAAAAATTGCGTATAACATGAGGCAATGACTGCCTTTTGATGTTATTTATGCTATGGTATCGAAAACTGTTTAAAGAAAAGGCTGAAAACAGAAAAAAACGAAGTAATGATAATATTTTTTCAGCTATTGGACTTAGTGCCCGTATCTGGATCAGACTTTCTTCACTAACCTATCCCATGTTTAGTAGTGGTTTAGAATAGCCCGTCAAACAAATAGTAATTTTACTCTTACAATTTGTGAGTGCATATGAAAGCGGATTGTCTGGGATAATAATTTCCACTGTAGGAAACAAGTAGGAAACAAGTGTATAATATAGGAAACAAGTATTTTAGCTTTGGAGGGCCAGATTTTTAACCGTTTTTTTTTTTTTTTTTGCGATATTCAATTCACGTTCACCTAGGTTAGGTTAATAACATTTTATTCAGACAGTATTGCGGAGCAAGCGTTTGCAAGTGAAAGCGGGTTAGAGCCTCGCAGAGCACGTTGTTTTATGTCCTCGTTAGTGTTGGCCCCCCATTACTAAAGAATTACCGTATTTTTTATTACCAATATCAAATCATTATAAGGGTTATAGGCGAGTTAAAATGAGTGAATATGACATCAAAAAATTGTTTCACTATTCGTGTTTATGTATTATTCTTATTTTTATGATTCTTGCACTATAACCTCCGTCGATGACGCGCCTGCACCCTACGGACGTACTCTTGCGTGGGCCCTCTTCTACGCTCCTGCACTGACACTGTTAAATAGCATTCCCGATTTTAGTGATTTTTTTTCACTTTTGAATATGTAGTATAAGTCTGGATGTACATTTGCACCTTACGGGAAAGCCCTCATAAAATTAATCTGTACGCATGAACTCAACTTTTACCTTAAGAAATAAATTCGAAAACACTACGGGTAAATTTCGTGATAAAATAATTGCATATATTATAATAGCATAGCATAATCATTTCCAGGGTACCTCAGTTTGCGAGCGTATTATCAATCTGGACGTTATTATGTTATTATCTCAGATTAATAACAGTACAAAACGTCTTATTGAAGCAAGAAAAGTCAGATAATATATATTATTTGATGTGCTCTTCTTTCTTAATCTACACCCGATATTCTTGTATATTAAATTCTCAAATTAATACATTATTATACCTATCATTTAAACAAAATTTAACAATAGTTATAAGAATACAAGCACTGTAACTACATAACTTGTTTATATCAACAATAGTACTAACACTATATTCCAGTGCAAATATTTGCTTTTTTATTATTATAATGCATACTTTCAATATCAGATAATTGTGGAAAAGAGTAATAGATATATATTTATTGAACGTCAACTGCTCTGTCTCACGACACCATCATAGTTGTTTTGTATTTTCCTGCAATCAACTCGGACGCTGAATGGCTATTGAATGCTCTTGAATTTGATTGTTTAGAACAGGACTGATACGAAATCTCTGAATGAAACTCTTGAATTCAAGACAAAAATGACGTCAGTGCTGACGTCTTTTTCATCAAATACTCTTGAATGGTCTTGAACAAGAGTGTTGTTCAAGCTTTCTTGGATCGTCTACAAGTAGTATTAGACAACATAAGGGATATTTTTTATTACTTTTTCAAAAAAAGTTGTTGGCGGGAGATCAAAGTCCTACCATGATCCCCCGTTGCTAAAGAGAAGCTCTCCAATGGTTTTTGTTTTTATGTAAATATAAACACAATCGTTTAGGTAGCAGACCCTCACTGTATTTCAACATTTATGTAGCCGATATTCAGAGTCAAAATCATAATAAAATATACCGTCTCAATTTTTTTCCACTTCGAACACTGTTTATAGGAATACCGAACTCAGATGGCATTCTTATTGTAGTAGATATATTCTAATATATCATATACATGGAAGCTAAAAAAGTAACAACATTTAAGTTACTTTGGAAATGTACACAGTGGCTGTAATACCACATTTTTCGTCATAAATATTACCTTGGTACTTGATTAATAACACATGTACATTTCCATCTATTTGTTTATGTAAAACAAATAAATAAATTAATAAAGCCATATGGTTAGCTTAGTTGTTATCAGATTAACATTTGAATCCAGTTTACACACTTTTATCAACAAACCTGTCGCTTGCCACACACGGAAGCAAGATAACAATAATACAGGCTACCAGTGCATTTAATCTTGATCGCACATCAAGAGCTTTTATTGGACAAACATGTTATGAATGTTTCTGAATTGTGTTTCTATTACCTCTGATTGTTAAGTTATAAACATTGGCTTACGTTTCATACGTTTAAGTAAAATCGTGTCCAAAGGGTGCTCCAAAACAACTGAGGGAATTTTGCAAGAAAAGCGGTACATATTTTAATCATCAAGAGAATGACCATCTTTTACTAAACAATTGAAGCAAATACATCTAAATAAGTTATAGAAGCAAAATCGGAACAAAACTTAATATATATGAAGATTCATCAAGAAACATGGTACTATTTCAAATCTTAATTTAATGTAGATTCTGTAAATTTGTAGAAGAAATGTAATTTAACATTGTATTTTGACATAAATCAAATGAAATATTATGTTAATACAAACTCAACAATCAATTAAGTTTAACTCTGAGAGCAAACTGTTTTACATCTCCTTACATGTTCCACATGTATTTATTTTGTCTTCAGTGCATTTGATTTTATCAAATTAATAATCCATTGAGCCATATCTTTATTAAGAAAATAACTCTTGCTTGATACCAATTCATTTACAATAATATATTCATGATTCTCATTTTCTGAGTTAAATATTACCTGCAGGCAAATTAAATACCTGTTAGTCAATTATATTCTGTTCATTAGTAACACTCTTTACACATTCTTACAACAGGCATAAATTGTACAAATATGCATTTCTTTCTTTTCCAATTAATTTAGAATAAATAGTTATTTTTAATGTATAGTACGTATAGCTTTTCGCACACACACACATATACACACACTCACTCACTCATATATATATATAGTCCTGCTTGTACAGTACAACCTAAGAACATTATTTGTATTAAGTTTCTAACATCGAACAGTTTTTTTTTCATACATAACAATTAATATATTTATGTAACGTTTTAAAGGTAAAATATTAAAGTTCTAAAAGTGGACAACTTTGGAAACGTATGCCCAATTATAGTCATTACAATTTCTGATTATTCCTATCACAAAATTAAAGTTAAAATACTATTAACTAAAACAACTTTAGTGCTTATTCAACGTGTTGCTGTTAGGCTCATGCTTTTTTCCGTGTTTGATTTTAATCCAGATATCCAGACATGATAGATCCAGAAGATCCAGATACGATATGATTTTAGGGTACATCATTTACGCTTCTTGCTGTAAATTTTGTTCTGACCACAAGTATTTTATTCGCAGTAACACAAATATATAGTTTTAAATGTCAGAACATATTATTTGCAGAATATACTCTGAATATATTCTTAGTAACCATTCTTAGAAAAATTAAAGAATTTCTTCGAAAAAAAAACGAACATCAAAATTATTATTCTGGGGAAGTATATATTGTTTGTATCATGCTTAAAGAAAATGATCCATTGAAGTTTTACTGTATTTTCTCTTAAACATTGAACTTTGTAGTGACATTTCTTATTCTGTATTCATTTTATTTTTTTCCTTTTCTTGTTATATATGAAATTCGAATACGGTTGGTATTCGATGGCCACCGGGAGAATGTTTGTATCATACTTGGAGAGAACGATCCACTGAAGTTTTACTGTGTTTTCTATGAGTACATTGCTCTGTCCTGATCATACCACCCTGTCTGGATTCCGCATTCTTTAGTGTACTGCCGGGTTCAATGACAGAAGACTGCTGAATTGAACCTAGGAAGTCACTTCTGAATAAAATCCAGACTACAGTAAGGCTAAGAATGATTCTCGTTAGAACCTCTGTCCGTCGCCTTGGTGATCCTAAGTGAAAGACGTCCTATAAAAGAAGTAGTGGACCCGGTATGGACAGGAAAAGAGGTATGTACGCATAGTCTCTCTGAGTATGATATGACTTTCATCTTAGGCCAATAGACTTAGTTGTCAATGTGAAGGGAATAAATTCGTATGTAAAAAGTACAAACTTGAATCTGTTCATTTAATTCGATCAAATGTTAGTTCATCAGTACATCTCCATTTTGTTACTACTCTCGCATAAGACTCGTTACGATCCCAAACAAGTAATATGTTTTGGTATAATTCCTTCCGCCGCTTATATTTCTAAACTTAAATAGATAAATGAAAAACAAAATGAAAAGACACGATCGCAATTAACAGCCACATTCTAGCTTTGAGTAAAATACATAGTTTAAAAGTAAATTAATTTTGACCTTTTATTTTTATTGTTTTCTTCTGAATAAAGAACAAATACAGAAAACAAACTTACTAAATTATGCAACTAAAATTATCTTCAATTACTTGGTATGCATTTGTGACTTATTATTTAATTTTGGTTCAAATCAGAACGCTCAAAATCATTTCCCATGATCGTGATTGCCAAGTTATTCTAACGAAAGTCTATGAAAGTGACGATGATGACTATATCATTGACTATCTGAAATCACTTTGCACTGCACAAAACATACATTTTATTTTTATCATCTTACATATGAAGCAATCATTGTGCAAGTTTCTTTCGTCCACTTTAGCAAAGCTACTTGCATCTTGAATCATATATCACAGCATATTTTTTTATATTATTTTTTTACATTTAGTATATTTATTATAGCTATATTTATTTATCATATCTATTATTTCATATTTATATTTAAATTTATATGTATCATTTTATATTTATTATAACTAATGCATATTGTCAGCCAACCTAACCTAATTTATTGAAGTTCGTGTAAAAATGGATTTAATGCTGCTACGGATAGTGCTTCTACTTTCCAATTACAGGTTGATTGTATGGCCATATTCAAAATGGGAATATATTTCTTTCAGAAATAACAAAAATTTCATTTTTGACTTGTATGGAAAAAAAAATCTAACTTTCCTCGTTCTTTCGAATCATTTTTGGAAGCCATTATCTAGAGAATATGTTATATACAAATTTGAATAAGGACGTCTCAACGCAAACGTAATTATATCTATTTTTAACGTAATTATTTGTTATAGAACATATTTTATGCAAAACTAATTTTATTGTATTGTATTTCATTCAAAACATTCTCTCCTTTTCACAGTGGTTTTTCATTCTCTTTAGAGCAGGGCTTGGTAACCGGGCTTTTAACACTTTCGCCGTATGGGCAACAACAGTGTTTCGGGCAACATCTACCAGTTCTGTCAGTGTTGCCAACCAAGAATAGGCACTATCTCTTGCGTTGACTAATTTGAACCGCTTCTATTTCGAATAGAGGGCTATTTCCGGTTTCAACATTTATCGCTATAGAACATAATGCTATGATATCAGCACCCTATTTCATGCAAATGATTCTGGGTGTCAGGAGATTATAACCATCTCAACTTGCTAATGTACTAAAATCAGAAATAGTTGAAATTTACCGGTTTCGGTTTCCGGTTTCAATATTGATTTTCACAGAACAAAATCGGTAAGAGGTATTGATATGTTTTTTTTTTCTTCAATTGATTCAGCTTTACAAGAAAATGTTTCATCTTTTAACTTTTTTAAAAAAAAGAAAAAAAACAGACCTGGTTGAAATTAACCATTTCTGGTTTCAACATGTATCACCTTAGAACAAAAAGAAGGTAATAAATAGACAAGCTGTTTTCTGCAATTAATTAAATGTCTGAAGAATACATACATAAACAACCCGAAACACTCCACCAAAACCGAAGTTTTTTTTTTTTTTTCAATTTCTGGTTTCAATGCTTATTTTCATAGAAAAAAAAAACACTTAGTAAGACAAAATGCAATAGCTATTTGGTGTGGATTCAACTTTGAAATAGGGTTTCTATATTTTATCTTATTAATCAATGGCAACTAGTGTTTATAAATGTACTACTTGAAATCTGAGTATTGACTTCCCATAGCTTTCAAGTCTACCATAGTTTTATACTGTGAAACAAAATTCACTTGTTTATTTTACAAAACAATACAAATATACTGGGCTTTGAATAGTTACAACATATTTTAATTTGGGAAATATTGAAAAATCAGTAGTGTGCTCAAACGTTTGACAATGACTGTATATAGAACTAACATTATAGGTTAATAGCACAAGTGGAGGAAGACTTCAAGACATGTGGTGTTGATGACCGCCGTCTTGAATTCGTCATTTTGAATTCATTTTCATTTTGTTAAATGGGAACCATATATTATGATACGTTGTTTTCATCCGAAGTTTTCTCAGAAATGCTATGCTATGTTGCAGATGATTTTAACAGCTATCACCGAGATGGGGCACATATTTGCCATACAATAGTAAGCGAGTTGACCAAGAAATTCACTGAAACATGGTCTGTCACCAACAAACCAAAATCAGGCAGGCCATGCACGGCAACTAACGAAACAACGTCAGTAGCAGTTGTAACGTTTAGCAGGAGTCCGAATCCAAGCGCTCGTCGTTCGTCCTAGGAACTTGGTATTTGTCGCACATCCATCATCCGTGTTTTGTCCCTGCATAAGTGGCACCCCTACAAGCTAAAACTGCATCTTCACCTGTTAGAGACTGACCCTGATCGGGATTTGGAATTCGCGGAATGGGCAACAGAGAATATGCCATAACTTCCCCTTCGCCTACGACGTCTTATTCACAGATGAGACCAAATTTTTGTTTCTGTTGATGTGAAGAAGCATAAAGTTCGCTACTTGTCGGACCTCAAACTTCATTGTTGTGATGTACCTGCTGGTATTCCTGGAAAAGTGGTGTTGTGGTGTCGTGTGGGGGGACTCGTGTTGTGGGTTACTTGTTTATCAATTGCACCGTAACAGCATTGAGTATTTTCGAATGTTGGAAGAAGGTATCTTGACATCTCTCTTATCCGAAGATGGTACATTCACTGTCTTTTACCAACACGATAGTGCCTCTCCGCATTATGGAAATTGTGTTCGTGAATATTTGGATATGGAGTTTCCAAACTTTTGGATCAGTAGACGTGGTGCTGTGGAGTGGCCACCACGTTCCACTGACCGCATACCCCTAGAATTTTATCTTTGAGGACATTTCAAGTTCATGGTAAATTCACTGAAAATTCAAAAAAATTACCATCTAAAGGAAGGCATAAGAGATACGTATGTAAACATACCTGAAGGTAATTTGAGCAAGGTTTTGAATAAATGGTGAAGAAGAAAAAAAAAGAATGACTGACAGTTCAGGGAAAAACAGAAATAAAATCTTTAAGTTTTACGTCCCACGGTTATGCCGGTTAGGCTAAAAGAGACGGTGATGATCAGAGATGAGTGAAATGGTGGAATGAAGAAAGTGGGAGGAAACGGGAGAAGCCCGAAAAAACCCACGAGCATGGTCTTTGTCCACCACAAAGTCAACACGGCACGAGCTTGGATCGAACCAGGGACCCTAAGCATCGGAGAGGAACGCATTACCACTGAGCCACCGCGTCCCCTGCGACAGTTCAGGGAATGAACAGCACGTCGAACACAGTCTATAATAGGAAAAAAACGTGTGATACGTGCCTGACATTGTGAAAATCAGAAGAACACCATAACTTCGTTATTATAAATGATAAAGCAAAAATAAACACAGCATAGAATTTCTGAGAAAATTTCAAATGAGAGCAATGTATCACAACATATTGTTTTTATTTAAGAAAATGAAAGTCAGTTCAAAATGATGTATTTCAAGATGGTGGCCGTCAACATCATTTTTTTTTTTTTTTTTTTTTTTTGCTTGCACTACTAACCAACAGTGTTTGTTTTGAAATGCTGTGTTTTATTTGGGTGTTTCCTCGCTTTCGAATCACCCTGCATATGAAGACATCACTTAATAAATATCGGTTTAAATGTATTTTAATACAAATTACAATTGATTCGCACTTTCTTTTTCATGTTTTCTGAAAACTTTAAAAGATGGAGTTGGTCTAGTCAGCCTTGTTACCCTCCAATTACAATAAGCAATAACAAAATTCCTTTTGAAGTTAAAGTACAGAATCATGAATGGATTGAATGTGCTGAAACATTGGTTACGAATATCACATTGAGAAAGGTTGTTTAGCTTAACTTTTGGTCATATTGCATTGCTCCCACATGCAGAGAGGTTAGTACATAATACGCTCTAAATTTAGATATTGAGCGCGGTGAGATGGCGCAATAAGTTAATGGGTACCATCACGGTATATTTCAGTTCGTCTGTATTTTGTGAAGCTTACCCAAATGAGTGATTGTTGATCTGTTTTATTTGTTTTACAGGCAGTAGCAAGTGAGTGAGAGAGAAAATTTAATAATAATAATAATGCCTCTAATTGTGTTAATAGTCCTAAGAACTTTTGTTATATACACGAAGAAGTGATACTTGCTGCGCAGGAAAATACCATTATTGTAATTGTTAGGAAAACTTAACATTTGTATTTCGGTTTCTCGAGGCTACCAAGATAAAGACTTGGTCTTATAGGTATATCGTCAAACTTGTGCACTAAGTCTATCACAGTGGTTTAATGGCAAACGAAAGGCAATGCCATCTGGTGTTCCCATGATTTAGAGAGCCTACAATGACTGTTGAATGTGTATGTGAAATCATGTGAAATCATGTGAATGACTGTTGTTTTTGATGCCACTTTCTGTAGGCGTCACGAAAGCAAAAAAAAAAAAAAAGGTAGACAGTGCAACACCCTAAAACAGTGATTTATTTGTGAATTTTGTAGAAGGGGGGAATATTTATAAAAAATTGCTACTAAAACATGAAGTTGAATTATTGTACTGTAAAACAGATTGTATAGCCTATGAAAGGGGGAAAATATCTTTCCAGGCTGGGAAAACTGAATTAAAGCTAGAGACAGGGAAGTCAAAAGTTAGAAGGGGGGAAATTCCCATACTTCCCTGGCTACAAATAAATCCCTGCCCTAAAATACCATCTGTTCTACAACTTTTCTAGCATGACGAAAGTCTGACTGTTCCAGAGCCTCCGGTATAGCTTGGTATCAGTTCAGACGAGGAGGATGGTCATGCGACCGCGAATTCTCCTCAAAACGTTCAGTGCGAGCAGTCCCGGGTTCGATTCCTGGTGGGGACATTCGGCCAAAAAATGTAAAATCCTTTTTCAGGCCAGACATCCTGAATGAGGTTTTCCTGGGTTTGCTCATTCACATCAGACAAATGCCAGGATGATCCTAACTTATACTGTAGGTCCCAGGCCGCTTCCTTCCTTACTGAATCTTTCTTCCTTCCCTTTCCCCGGATAATGTGCTCGCCGAGGGACATCATCCCTCATACATGACGAGCTCAATGACCTTTGATGCCGAAAGCCCATATATCTAAATCCTAATTCTCCTTCCATGAATATCAGCGTGTAGTGTCAGTAAATATAATGACTTTTCGTGTATAGTATGAAATATCTAAGTTACTTGAAATATCCATGGATGAACTGAACGATCTTCTTCGGGATTTGGATATGCCCAAAAGCAAAGAGGAAAACTGGCACCACACGCTGGTTTCGACTTCGACTTCACGACTTCGACAGCGGAATCATCTCGAAGTAAATGTCTGACGAGGGAACCTATCCAAGTGCAACTCTGACTTCGAGTCGAGACTATGACCGTTGGATACCTTGTCCCAAAAGAACATAACACGAAAAGGCATACATCCTCGATCGCAACCGTTGCGGAGATATAAGTGTGAAAAGTTAGAAATTAAGCTCCATACTATACATTACAAAGTCAGATTCCGGGTCAGATTTTTTGGAAACGGTCGAGTAAGAAAACTCAGCGAATACATATAAAATTAGTGTGGGAAGCACATCGCCTTTTGAATGAAAAAAAATGTGTCCCCCGGGGCACTCGCTGGGTCCCAGGCGGGGTCCAACTCAAAATTTGCAAATGGAACCGGGGGTCAAGTATCATATTGTATGAAAGCTATTGTTAAATAAAAGAAGATAGAACAAATCTCAACTCTCTACGATAACCCTGTGCAAACGGGGAACTGGTCAAAATGTCAATACAACCTACATCAGAAAATCTATGGCCACGCTTCTAAATCCGTTAAGTTGCGACAATAACAAAACAGAAAAACACATTTGAAAGTGCAAGGTATTGAAGTAAAGGAAATTGCTGCAGAGTCTCTCACAGAGTCGCACAACGGACCTTATCCAAGTATAAGTGCGACTTCGAATGGCCAATGGACCATAGAATAACCATGACCATTGGATTTCGTGTCCTAAAAGAGAAAGGATACATTGTCAATCGCAATCGTCGTGGAGGCTGAGAAGGTCAAAAGGCAGCGGTATATGCTTCGCGCATCGGGACCCCAAATTCACAGATTGCACTGGAAATTTCTATCGGGGGATTTGCTGAACGAGAAACATGATGGTAAAGACGAAAAGGAGTAACCTTGAAACTGTGAGGCAACTTGGAGAGGAGTGGGGTTGGAGAAAACTGGAATAATAGTGCAGAAATAAAATATATCGGAGGTTGCTTTTGAGAGAAAGACTCTGCAGCACTTTGCTTTAATTCAATACTTTGCACTTTCAAACGTGTTTACTGTTTTGTTATTGTCGCAACTTAACGGATTTAGAAGCGTGGCCATAGATTTTCTGATGTAGGTTGTATTGACATTTTGACCAGTTGCCCGTTTGCACAGGGTTATCGAAGAGAGTTGAGATTTCTTTATCTTCGTTTATTTAGCAATAGCTTTCATACAATATGATTCTTGACACCCGGTTCCATTTGCAAATTTTGAGTTGGACCCCGCCTGGGACCCTACAAGTGCCCCGGGGGACACACATTTTTCATTCAAAAGATGCTGTGCTCCCCACACTAATTTGATATGTATTCGCTGAGTTTCCTTACCTGACCGTTTCCAAAAAATCTGACCCGGAATCTGATTTTGTAATGTATGGAGCTAAATTTCTAACTGTTCACGCTTATATCTCCGCGACGGTTGCGATCGAGGATGTATCCCTTTTCGTGTCATGTTCTTTTGGGACAAGGTATCCAACGGTCATAGTCTCAACTCGAAGTCAGAGTTGCACTTGGATAGGTTCCCTCGTGAGTGACTTACTTTCACAAACGTCAGAAGCAATTCCAACATTTCTTAAAAAGAAACAAAAAGTATACTGGTGCGATAGTGATAGCCTACTGTACAATAAAACAGCATTGCACGTGAGCTCCATGAATGACGAATGCTTATGAATTGTTCAAAGCTGTCTCAAGGCAATTTTCTTGAATAACAGGAAGCAGCTTCAATCCATTCATATCGGACATTCTCTTTACACGGAGACCTACGACAATCTAAAGCAGCTATTGGATACGGTTAACCATAGCAAGCATGGCTGGCAAATGTGTTGACCTGAATATAGTGTTCCTGTTAAGAAGTTTGCAATAGATATATACACAGTACTATTATTTTATTTGTCTATGGGACGGCAGAATAAGCGACATGTATTACATCGTGAAAAACTGGCCTCTGTGGGCATCTATTAAGCGTAGAGAAACGAATGCACAACACCCACCATTGATAGAACCGCATAAACTCAGTACATTAACCTTAACCTCCTTTACACCTCAACCTCGGCCTTTTCAGAAACTTGACAAAATCTATAGATAATAATAGAACAGCATTTAAGTACATATATGAAAAATTCCCTCAACTCAGTGAAACAGAAATTAAAGAGAACGTTTTCTTGGGGTCTCGTATTAAACAACCCTTCAGGAACTCCAAATTTGAGAAAATTCTTTGAAGTAAAGATAAATAAGTTTGCTATGCGTTCTGTCAAATGTCAGACACAGGTTGTAAATAATAAGAATCTGTTTGAGGATATTTTTGTTGTGTATTATGAATTCGACAACAAAATATGCCTAGGAATACATTTCATTGGTTCTCTTTTTGGATTTCCTCACTGATAACAGCGGAAAGGTCAGCTATAAGCACACCAAACTCATGAACACATCACCAAGATAGAGCAACGCATCAAGGGCGAATTACGTCAATGTTGACTGAATGTTGTTGAGCGCTCACGACAGGTGCTCCTCACATCGATTACAAACGAGTATAAAAGGAATAAAAATCCCGACTCAGATTAAGGGATAATTAACATGTATTCTCACATGTTTACACATATACCTATTTTCTCAAAAAATAAATAAATAAATAAATAAAAATAAAAAAAGTGAAATCTTTGAGTTGTACGTCCCATGAATATGCCGACTAAGCTAAGGCGGTGATTATGAGAGATGAGTGAAATGGTGGAATTGAGAAAGTTGAAGGAATCGGGAGAATCCCGAGAAAAAAACACGCACATGGCCTTAGCCCGCCAAAAAGTTCACTTGGCTTGAGCGGAGATCGAACCAGGGACCCCACGTGCCAGAGGTGAACGCTCTACCATTGAATCACTGCGGCCACAGAAAAGTAAATAAATAAATGGGTTCACATGAGAAAGAATCCAGCAATTTGTTTATGATGTATGTTCAGCACATCGAATTCATTAAGAAATGACTAGTTTATCTCAGAAGCATGAGCTCTTTTGAAAGTGTGTTGCCTAGTTTTATGTTGTTGTTATTATTAGAATATATTATACCCCAAAAAGCAACGTCGTGATGTTAGAAGGGAAAAAAATCTTTGAGTTTTACGTCCCACGGTTATACCGGTTAGGCTAAAGGAGACGGTGATAATGAGAGATGAGTGAAAATGGTGGAATGAAGAAAGTGGGAGGAAACGGGAGAACCCCGAGACAACCCACGAGCACGGTGTTTGTCCACCACAAAGTTCACTTGGTGGGGGCTGAGATCGAACCCGGGACCCTCAGCACCAGAGGTGAACGCTCTACCACTGAGCCACCGCAACCCCTATGATGTTAGAAGGAGCATTTCGCAGAACATAGACTACAATAATTAACTATAGCTAACATTATTTCATAATGACTGATCACATTTTAATATTAGAAACATTTTTTATTTCATTAAAGGTACCGTTCATTATTAGGCTGTGAGGTTAGTAAAGCTACACATATGACGGAAGCAATGCATGAGAAATCAATTTCTTAACCCGTAGATACACTTCTGAAAAAAACACCATTATTACACTTCCAGGGTCATTTTGACCCACATATATATTTAACAAGGAAACAGACTGGAAACATATATTTTTTTTTTACGTTTCTTTGTAGTAGTGCTGTGTAGTGTAGTATTTTTGTGATTGATTAGTGTTTATGCATATCACTAATCAGTCGCAATGGTTAGGTTGGTTTAAGGTAGCTCGCACACAATCAGGGGTTTAAAGTTTGTGTTTCAGTCGGACAAAGTGGTTCGAATTGCATGTGAAGCTAGATGTCTTATAAATTATTACATGAAATTGTACAAAGCTAATCGAGTAAATGTTGCATGAAATATAATGCAAACAACGTTTACTTTACCTTTCTGAGAACAATAACAATGTGTTTATATATTATACTAAAGTCAGAGTATTATTGCTTTGAATTTGAACATATTTTTATAACAATTGTGCTGGCTAATGCTGTCCAAATCTCAACTAGAAATATGTAGGCTACTAAATTTGTTCTTCTTTGAATACTCTTGTACTATGTTCTTGTACTTACTTCAAAATGTTCCTTGTACTTTCTTTGATACAACGTTACACACAGTCTTCGCACAAGGAAATGGTATGTGATGAGCAGGGCCCGGATTTTGTTGACCTAAAATTTTCTAAAAAGTGACCTATAAAATGACACTAAAATTCCTGCAAAATGGCCCTAAAATTCACAAAAGTTGACCTTAAAACTTGTATTTTTTTTAAAATGTTTATTTCATTAAAACATTGACATTTTAAAAATATCTATTGGATTGTAATTACCATTTGCACTCATTTTTAAATGTTGTGTTTCAGTTACTTGCAGTCAATTGATCATTTGTGTCTTTGGTTTAAAAAAAGCAATAATATTGCAACTAAACTTTGACCAATTTAGTAAATAGCTAAGCATTTCATATTTGAATTACAGATATATAGGCCTATATCCAGTTAAGCAACATATAATCATTTTATAAGCTGTGATACAACAAACTAACTCAGGAACTTTGTAATCGTCAGAAAATTTAGCTCATATTTTATTTAGCATTGTAGTAGATAACTGCAAACATTGTTACGATTTTATTGAATTAGCAACCTTAGTTATATACGGAGCAGCATCTGATACAAAAACAACATGGTCATGCTGGACACCTTCAGGCCCAAGTAGCGACTTATCGAAAAGTCTACATATTTTAAAATGGTTGACAGATTCCAACACTTCACCAGTTAGCAAAAATATTTTGCTAGGTTCGTCGGCTTTCATTGCCCCAACAATAATATTGACTATATAGCGTTCCTTCACATCACTAGTCTGTCTATACAAACAAAAATCCAAAGTTCCTCTCTTATTTTTCTTATTGTGTCCTCGTTACATTATGGCATGTAATTTTTTCCTAAGATTCGTTTCGTCTGAAATGGAACGACCTAGAAAATCTCGCAATTTCACATTATTGAGTTTCCAAAGAGGAATATTGGAAGATACTAAAACTTCACACAACTCTTTTGAAAACTGAGGATTTGCCTTTACTATTCGAAGCACTCTCCACAAGGGCCATTCCACGCGAAAGTGAACCTGAACCCAAATTTTCGAAAACTGTTAAAATCAATGCATTTTTACGTATATATGAAGTAAATAGAACGAAATTTACTTTTTCACAAAGAAAAACTTATTTATACTTAGAATTCAAGTAAAATTTTAAGTCTGAGTTGTGAATTTGTAACATGTCAGCTGGGAGGAAAATTTTTATTCTTGTTATCGGCAACAGTTTACGGTATATTGTGCATGTTTGGCTGAAGTAATTTCTAGCTATTCAAGATGCTTCCTTTTGCTACAAGCTGCAGTTGAAATAGTGTTTACAGGATAAAAATTGTTTATAATATCATTAAAGATATAAACGTCAACTTGAGTGTCCTGCCCGTGACAGAAAACTACCAAAAGTTATTGTACTGAATTACTAAATTTGTGAATGTGGTTCGTACTTAGTAGAAGTAACAATTTTCACGTGTACTTCACATTTACCAAATTTTGGACTAATGCTAACAATATATTTCGATTTATTTCAATTTGAAAACTTGTCCTGCCCGTGACAGTGGGCATGCCACTGGTGGGATAGTTTGTGTACATTGGTTATTCACGATAGAAAATTATTGCATGTGTACTAAAATAAAGCTTTCTAAGCATGAACATTATTTACTTAAATAGAGGATTATGTATTACTGTCAGTATGATGTTTTAACTTAAAATAAATGTCATATAAATATTATCATTAGTGTCACCTTTCTGTTCGTTTCAAGGGAGCAGTAGATGGGATTGAAGTACCTACAAAACGGCCAGTATGGAAGTTTGTGAAACAAAACAATGTAATTGTAGAATATGCTGCTAATTTCGTAACAGCTTTAAACTCTTCGTTTCAAAATATATCTGTTTTACTACTATCATCAGCAGAAATTGAAAAAAAAAAAAAAAAAGACGTTTTGAATAAAAGACGGGAAAATGCTCTTGTCAATTGAATGTCCCCAATCAAAACAGTTATTCCTGCAATTTGACAGTGAAAATTTGGTAGTTCGTCGAACTTTTAAATTAGAGCTTCATCCGTATAAAATCTTTAAATCTCTAACAGACTTTTATTCAGATTCTGAAAATGATGACTCCAAAAGCCATGAAGGTATCCTGAGGGACGACTTACAAGGCTTGCGCATGTTAACAAGGTTTGTGTTAGACCAGCTGTTGAAGATATAACACAATACACATTTTTGTTGAAGGAATTTTTCTCTAGTGGACAGAAAAAGAAAACATAGACATGCAACTATCGCACAAAGCCCAGTAGAAGAGGACGAAGAAGTCAAGGAAATTTGTATGAAGACCGTAAGCGATTGCGGTAAAATTTTCAAGACTGTTGAAGATGTGTCTTACGTGCATTTCGATCAAATAATACCTTTGATACCAGCAGTGCTGAGCCCGGGGGAGGGGGGCGAGCGTGGTTACGGCCCCGGGCGTCAAAGTAAGGGGGCGCAAAATTCAGGAGGAAAAAATAATATATATATATAAAATGGAAGGAAAACAGTATTAAAAAGTGCTCAAAATCAAGGAAAAGCAGAGTTTATTTTTGAAAATTTTCTTACGCATCGCGCCAACCATGGTGACGCTTTGCGGCTGGTCTGTCGATCTCACTCATATTTACGGGGGCGCCGTCGCGACGCGTCGTATACTCTCGCCCCGGGCGCTGAGTTTCCACGGCACGGGCACTGGATACCAGCACCTATTTTATGTACTGTTAGACAGTTTTTTGTACGAATTTCCCTACAAGGTGGGTGTAAATGGGCAAATAAAACCATTTCCTAAAGTGTAGCTGGTGAGAAATAAGTGTACGGCATATTATTATTTTTATGTGGTAAAAGCGAGCCTCAACTAAAGTAAATATAATTATTTATGTAAAATGCTATAACAGAACAGCAGAAATTAACTTATTTTCCATTTTATTTCATTTTTGAAATCATTCTTATTGAGATGTTGTGTGTTGATTCACACGGTGTCCTGCCCGTGACAACCATGTGTCCTGCCCGTGACACAGTAAAGTTTAGTTTATTCATTAAATAAATATTTGGCAAATTTCTATTATGTGAAGTTTGTTTAAAAATTTCATCATTTATACATTTCCGTTTAAATAAAAACATTTTGAGCTAAGAATTCACAGAGTTTTGTAACATTCACCTGGTGTGTTGAAAGTCACTTCTCATTTTTGTCCCCACCCGTGACAGACATTTAGGAATTAATATTTTCTATTCTAAACAGAAAAAAAATACTGAAAACATCAGCTACATATACTCCTAAGTATGTACTGCTCATATATCATACAATTAACAGAATTTATGTTCTACTTTTAGAAATATGCAACTTTAAATCATCAAAAATGTAGTGTAAATGTCCTGCCCGTGACGATGGAATGGCCCACAAGTAACAACTGCGAACACTTGGTTTCAGTTTGTTTTCAACTGCGCGTAAATATTTTTCGCTTCTGATATGCTTCTGCACAGTGTATCTTTTCTCTGCTGGCACTTTTACTACACATACTTTGCAAAGTAATATTGTACCGTCAGTACTAAAAACATCCACACCAAATTCAGAAACAATCTGTCTTAAATGAGAATTTGTAGATGGTTTAGGCCTCGGCATTCTACATACTGAAAGCATCAATTCACTCTCAAGTTGAAACTAGGAAGCACACTTAAAGAATAAAAGTTCGCAAGCGTAGATTGTATACATTAGAATAATAGATAAAAACCCTGTTTAAAATCTTTGTACGTCTTCTAATCTATTTTTAGTTATTCACGTAGTCATATCCTTTGTGGTAAACAACCTACAACCATCTGCTTTGGCCACTTACGAACCCTCAGCCCTCGTCAATCAGCTACAGCTTAGTGTTCATTAACTTGTTAGGAATGCACCTTTTCCACCACAATAATCAGGAAGCAGGAAAAAAGATAATTTAACTTCGTGTTTTTAAATCCGTAAACAGTTTTCATTTTAAGATTTCCTTATGTAGAAGAAAAAGAATAAAAAGACCATAAGTGACCTAAAAGTTACCTTAAAATATTAAAAATTGACCTAAAGCTTCAAAACGGCAAAAAGTGACCAAATGTTGACCCTAAAAAATTATATTTTTAGAGCCTAGAGTTTATGGAAAACGTTTTTATTTGAACTTGCCTTGTCCTATGTGTAACAGAAAAAAGTTGACTTGTCAACAAGATCCGGGCCCTGGTGATGAGAAATATACTTGTGGCAACGATAGCAACATCTTGAAGTTTTTCTGTCCTTAGAATATGGGCAAACGGAACATATTTTCTCTTTGGCTCTCCAACAGTCGTTCGTTGTTGTTTTTGACATATGTTGACTCCACACGTTATCAAAGCGTCTGCTGCAGTTCTTCTCAAATTCGGAATACAAGCTCACCTTTCCATAAGAGGTTTCATGAGGCATAAGAAAGCGGTCAGTTTGATGGTATCTACATCTTTCCAAGCAATGCGCTTTTCTTGTGCAATCCGATTACCTTCCAAATTAGTACAAAGTCGAATTTCTTCCAGAAGGTTAGGGCTAAGGAAGTAGTAAAGTGAACTTTTCGGTGTAGTCACAGTAACATGGTTAGCAGGACCGGGATTGTTTCTAACAACATTATAGGCACGAGTCTTTGAATATTTAGGGGGATACCTGCTCCAAACAGTACCGTCATTAGAAATATAATGTCTATGCGATTGAGATGGCATACGGTTTACAAGGCGAGTGGCAAGGGGAATGTTTCTTCGCTATCACTTCCAGTATGATATTTATCACTCGAGTCTGCCGTCAAAGAATCCGAAGGAGACATTGTCATAGTTTCAAGTTCAGAATTGTCATCTTCACTTTCTTCTACCAGCAGCTCATCCAATATTTCTTCTTCTGTCAAAGCACTGATTATGGATTTATGTATGAAATTCGAGCAGTGAACCACAAGAAACTGTACATCTAAAACAAATATAGAAGCACAGTGTAACAAGCAATATCATTTTCTTCTTATTATTATTCTTGCTTTTTTTCTTATTATTATTCTTGCTTCTTTTCTTCCTTTTTCTTCGTTTTATGTTTCTTTTATAAATATTCAATTACTTATTTTCGCTTCACTGCAACAATGATAAACAATTTTCATTTATCAATGACTTTTTGGTTTCCCATAGTAAGGAGAAAGACTTCAAAAAGTGTAAGGGTCAATCTGACCCACAAAGTGTAAAAAAGGGGTGTTTGTTAAATATCACGTAACAGAGAAACATTTGTACACAAAAATATTATTTCATACCAGCAATTATAAGCACAAATAATGATATGAGAACTCATAAAAGGACAACTGTAGAAAAGGCGAATAAGGCACAGAAAAAATGGCCCTTGGCCCTGGAAGTGTATCTAAGGGTTAAAGAGCCTTTATTTTGTTTGATAATTGCGCCTTTAAAATATAACTTAATATTACAAACCTATAAAATGTAACGTTACAGAGATATATATATATATATATATATATATATATATATATATATATATATATATATATATATATATATATATATTAAGTATAGATTTTATATATATTTAATAAGTTAGTTATACAAGCTAAGCCATACATTAATTGGGTTGAAATTTTGAATTCGAGACAATTTGTAGCACTTTTATTTGGTCATGTGTGTTTTATGTTGCTAGAGTGTTAAGTATATTTAAAAAAAAGAGAGAGAGAAAACTTGTTCCCCTCATTTCTCTGAAGCCAAGATATCTTTCCTGTAATTTAAATATGCATTAAAGATATTTTCATTTTTGCATAATGCATCCCTCGTAATTACTAAAAGTTTTAATGCCCCCATAGCTTAATTGAAAAGCTGTGAATCCTTAATAATCTTCTAAGAAATCTTCAATTGTTATCCCTTTTTAATCAGTATAGCAATTTTCTAGATGGAAATACTTCTGAAATATCTTACTAAGAAATAAGCAAGTTCCCTGCTAAAGGATTGAAGAAAACTGGTAATTTAATCCAATTCGATATGGCGAAGGAGAAAGGATTAGTTTTCCGCTGCTGAGTGATGATATTCAATTTCTGCCTCCAAGTTAGGTCGATCGAAGTAGTAATTGTATTTTCAAAGTACTCATAATTAGTATGACGTTTGAAGTGACCAAATATATATATATTTTTATGTCCTAGTGAAATGTCATGTGTTTGATGAGGAATGGTTTGCTAATTTTTAATCAAACGTGTCCGCTATTTGACCGTTCGAGGGTATTCTGTTTTAATCTTCCTCTCCGGACATATTTTGATGACATTCTAACCTTCATTAGCTGATGGATGAAAAGTTGTCAGTTAGGTGTGAGAGATAGAAGAAGTGGACGTACTCAAATTCATAAACAAGGATTATATCTACACACGCACGTGGACGCATATATATATATATAATATTGACAGGAGAGAGGGACAAAGGAGCGAGCACGTGTACATCCAAACGAGTATCATCAATACTCGAACAAATGAGTAGTTTGTATAAAGTATCCTATGACTTTCATGCTGAAGAGACCATATATATATTTCAGTGCTACTTTTCTGAATCTGGTGTTAAACTTATATATATTTTATAAGAAATATTTCAATCTTACAAGCTTTTAAGAAGTGCACACCAGGGACACACCTACGAAAGGTCTACCTGATCCGGACATACCCAAAACGTACTATTTCAACATAAATTTGTACACTTTCTCAATACAACTATACGTCCTTAACAAAAAAAAAAAAAAAATATTAATGTAGCATGAGAATTTGATGTTAAACTTCATCTATACTCTTCATATATATACAAGGTTTATCAAAAAAATCATCCACTTTGGCAAGTCCGTATTTCTGAAACTAATAAACATATACAGATAGTTTTTGTTTTGCATGACAGTGAAACTCAAAAAAAAAAAATTATTACACCTGTTCATAGGGGTTCAATGTGCCCCCCGTGAGATGCACGGCATATGTCCATGCGGTATTCAAATTCGCCCCAAACTGCAGATAGCATGTCTTGAGTTACAGCTTCCACAGCTGCCGTTATGCGATGTCGCAGTTCATTCAATGTGCTTGGTAACGGGGGCACATAAACGGAGTCTTTCATAAACACCCACAAGAAATAATCACATACAGTAAGGTCAGGTGGCATTGGAGGCCAGTAATGTAACGCTGCATCATTTGGTCCAGTGCGACCGATCCATCACTGCGAAATCGTTCGATTTAAAAATCTCCGCACTTTCCCATGCCGGTGTGGCGGTGCCCCATCCTGTTGGTAGATGAAATCATTCGAATCAGTCTCCAACTGTGGGAAAAAATAGTACTCAAGCATATCAAGGTAGGTTATCCCCGCCACAGTGTTCTCAGCAAAGAAAAATGGACCGTACACATTTTTTTTTCGGGAAACTGCACAAAACACACTATATTTTGGCGAGTCCCTCTCATGTTGTAAAACTTCATGTGGGTGTTCCGTTCCCCATATTCGCACATTATGGCGGTTCACATTTCCATTCAAGTGGCATGTTGCCTCGTCACTAAACACTAAGCGTTGAACAAAACTGTCGTCCTCTGCAATCTTGCCAAGCATGAGATTACAAAACTCCATACGTCGTTCTTTGTCACCTTCACAAAGAGCTTGCAGTAGCTGAATTCTGTATGGTTTCATGTGCAAACTTCGACGCAACACACGCCAGACGGACATCGAGGGCATGTTGAGCTGTTGAGCTGCACGACGAAAGTATTTCTGCTGACTGCGTGTAAAACATTGACGGATGCCCTCCACGTCTGCGTCGGGCACTCGAGGACGTCCCGGTGATTTTCCCTTACACAAACAACCTGTGGTTTGGAATTGTTCACGCCATCGTCTAATGCTCTGTTGCTCTGTGCAGTAGGATAATCCACACCATACTTAGTACGAAAGTCACGCTGAACAGTTATCACTGACTTGCACTCCTCAAAAAGTAGTACACAAAACGCTTTCTGTTGTTCAGATGCCATTTTAACCAGAACCGTAGTGGGCGTTCACTCAAGCACACTGCTGCTACCTACCGGAAACCATGTACGACTAGAGATGTTCCTCTTTCCAACAGTACGCTGTTCACTCACATCTCTCAAAAGACAGAATATATATTATTGTTTAAAACCGGATGATTCTTTTTGATACACGCTGCATATATATATATATATATATATATATATATATATATATATATATATATATATATATATATATATATATATATATACATATATATATATATATATATATATATATATAACAATCTACAATGTGTGGCCAGAAGTCTGGACTGGGCAAAATATTTGAGAGACTGTAAATGCAATATATCCGAAGTCAATTATTATCAATGTTAGTGGGAGGGAGAAACATTATGACGTGGTTAAGGTTGTAGTACGCTCTCTTGGTGACCGACATATTGGAACCAAGTTGTTTATTGTAAATAGTAAGATGGTCGTATGACATATTAAACAATAACCTCGATCGAAGAGAAATCCTTAATTTGAGAGTTTCAAATTTCATCCGCTTTTAAACTGAGAAGTATCGATAATTCAACGAGGAAATAATTAGACC
This sequence comes from Thermobia domestica, assembly GCF_964235325.1. Classification (NCBI taxonomy): domain Eukaryota; kingdom Metazoa; phylum Arthropoda; class Insecta; order Zygentoma; family Lepismatidae; genus Thermobia; species Thermobia domestica. The sequence continues at coordinate 269,472,428 of NC_137459.1, read as the reverse complement.
ATGATAATTTTATTAAAATTCATCGTAATTTTGCCCAAGATGAACACTTTACCATTTTATATCGTAAAGGACATATTCACCATTATTTTACCAGAGCGGTGCTTGAGGGATTGACCGTAGAAATTCAAACTCCGATTAGTTAGAATTTGACAACCTGGTGTTATTACAAGTATAAACTCTTTAGTATGTAGAAAAGAGGACTTGGATCATGTGTCAGAGTTGATGACGATGTGTTTTGTTGGGTCAGTGGTTCATTCTGGGTGGTGGATAGGAGTGGGTCGTGGTGGGTAAGAGTGGGCCAATGTGGGTGGTGGATCATGGTTTAGAGTGGGTCGCGGTGGGTGTTGGGTCAAGTTTTCATTGACCCACACGATCTCTGATCAAACCTGTAAAACCAAACGAAACAAAGAGCAATATTACTACACAAAACGCTCAACATCTTAGCTATTCATGACAAGTTATTGCATGATCCGAATAACTCTAGTATATCCACAAACCATCATTTGTCATATTTTACCGAAATACGTCATGATTTTCTGACAACCTGATACTTTAAATGTTGTTAATAGGCAAAGTTCATTGATCTCATAACTTATTCACTTATTCTCTTATGATCATCACAACTTTTAGGGTACTTCCCGAACTTCTGAGAGCAGTGGGACTACTGTCCTCCCAGGGAAGCTCCCCGCCGGCCGTTCGCGGGGTTCCCATTTTAAGACAAAATTCTCTTAGTCCATATACAGTACGAAAATGCAATTATAAGGGAAGCATCAAACAGGTTCACTACATTACATAAACAAAACAGCACACTAAAGGTAAATAAAACAATAATGAGTCAAGAGCCCATTTCAGTAAAAAAAAACAAGGTATACTATTAGCGGCACTAGATATAATATATATTCATATACTTTTGTCAGGTTTGTCAATATTGTCCCCTTAATTTGTCGTGTATGGAAGTGGCACAGAGGCGTAGCTAACGACCCCGCATACCTTGGTGTGCGAGAGATTCCAAAAGTTTAAGATTACTTCTGACCTTATTGGCCGATACAGATAGGACATCAAGAGTCATGAACTACATATAACGGAAATTAAGGCCAACTGCTGTCGGCCCTCGTGGCCGAGTGTTCTAGGGCAACGTTCTAGTAATGAAAACAGTCTTTAGGCGATAAGGCGAAGGTCAGTTGTGGGTGTGGGTATCAAAGGTACTACGTGGTTGTAGAAGCTCAGTTACACCGTGAACTTGGGTAAGGACAGAGTCAACATGGGACCTCCACAGAGAGTCATAAAGGCGTGCATACTGTATGAGTATGGAGTCAAACGCTGTTGCAGCAAAGCTAAAGATGTGTCAGGCCTTTGGTGAGGGTGTCATGAATACGCGGACAGTGCAGCGGTAGTTTAACAACTGTAAGGTTGATGACGAAGCACTCGAAGACGCACCATGTACAGGAAGACCAACACATGTACAAAATGAAGATCTTCAGGCAACAATTAAAGCAAACAGTGTCCAGACATTTAAGGAACAGGGGCTACAATTCAGTGTTAGTGGAGAAACAATTCGACAGCACCTCCATCGACTTAGGAAGCACTACAAGTTGGGTCCGGGCCAGAAGGCAATGCGAGCAGACAACTTTGTTCCTCTGCTGTTTCGTCTGAGGAAGGAGTCATCTTTGGTCAGTGTTTGGACATGTAATGGGAAGAGTGTCTTGTTCGAAGGTCCACCGCGTCGTCATGATTGGTTAGCATCCCATGAACCGATTTCAAAACAACCGAAATCAGCACTGCACCGGAAGAAAATTCTCATGTGTGTTTGGTGGACTGATAACTTGGCACGACCTCAGCAAAAGAAAATTGACATGAGATTTGGAACATGGGATATTAGAAGTCTTTATACGGCAGGCGCGTTAAAATCTGTAACGAGTGAGTTAGAGAAATACAGGATGGACTTAGTAGGAGTTCAGGAAGTTAGGTGGGAAGGAAATGGATCTGAGAATTCCGGAAATTTTACGTTCTTTTACGGGGAAGGAAATAAAAATCACCAGTTAGGAACAGGGTTTTTCGTTCACAAACGAATATTACCAGCAATTAAACGGGTTGATTTTGTTACTGACAGACTTTCTTTTATTACTCTTAAGGGATGGTGGTGTGATATTATAGTTTTAAATGTACATGCTCCAACTAAAGATAAGGCTGACGATATAAAAGATAGTTTTACGAAGAAGTGGAACGGATATTTGACCAACTCCCGCGATACCATATGAAGATTCTATTAGGGGATTTCAATGCGAAGGTAGGACGAGAGGATATTTTCAAACCGATTATAGGGAACGAAAGTCTGCATAAGGAAAGTAATGACAACGGTGTTAGACTCGTGAATTTTGCAACATCCGTAAACCTAATCGTGAAGAGTACAAAATTCCCACATCGCGACGTTCATAAATACACTTGGACATCACCAGACGGAAAAACGCACAATAAAATTGATCACGTTTTAGTAGATAGAAGAAGACAATCTAGCATAATTGACGTCCGGTCGTTTAGAGGGGCTGATTGTGACACTGATCACTACCTGGTAGTAGCGATAATACGGGAGAGATTATCATTGAATAAAGGTAATATTCAATGTCCGAAAACGGAGAGATTTAATTTAAAGAAATTAGAAGAGAGCCAGGTAAGAGAAGAATACCAGATTGAAGTTTCGAATAGATTCTCGGTCTTAGAAGACTCGGAGTGCACTAGTGTTGAGGATACTTGGATTGAAATTAAAGATAGCATTAAAAGTTTAGCAATAGAAAAATTGGGACACGCGGAAGTACGTAGGAACAAACCATGGTTCGACCAAGAATGCATTAAACTAGCAGAGAAGACAAAGCAGGCAAAATTACGGTGGCTACAAAATCCGAATGAAGCAACTACACAAAATTTCGCAGATATCAGGCGGGAAACTTTCAAAACTTTTAGAACAAAGAAACGGGATTTTTTGAAAGCTAAAATTAAGGAACTTGAAGATAATAGTAAAAATAAGAAAATTCGGGACTTGTATAAGGGGATCAGCGAATTTAAGAAAGGCTATCAACCTCGTGCTTATATATTAAAGAAATCTGACGGAACAATTCTCACCGATACGGATAGCCTCTTAAATAGATGGAAAGATTTATTTGACGATTTGCTGAACACGCAGCCAAAAACTAATGTGCGTGGAGAAAAGGAGATATACACCGCAGAACCGTATATTCCAGAACCCAATCGAATAGAAGTGGAAGCCGCTATGAAGAAATTGAAGAAACACAAATCTCCGGGTGTAGATGAAATTCCGGTTGAGTTAATTTTAGCTGGAGGCAAAAAATTGTGGAACAAGATACACAAACTCATTCTCCTTATCTGGAACAAGGAAGAATTGCCACAAGAGTGGAAAGAATCAATCATTGTTCCAATTCACAAGAAAGGCGACAAAACTGACTGTAATAATTATCGAGGTATTTCTCTTCTGTCAACATCCTATAAAATCCTTTCAAATATTCTGTTAGCAAGATTGACCCCATACGCAGATGAAATTATTGGAGATTATCAGTGCGGATTTAGACGAAATCGATCAACTATCGACCAAATATTTACCATTCGCCAAATACTCGAAAAGAAGTGGGAATACAATACCCCGGTACATCAACTATTTATTGATTTTAGAAAGGCTTACGACTCGGTTAGGAGAGAAACATTATACAACGTTCTTACAGAACTTGAAATACCGAGAAAGCTAATTAGATTAATTAAGATATGTTTAAGTGAATCCCAAAGTAAAGTCCGGGTAGGAAAATTTTTGCCCACGAGCTTCCACGTCGAAAATGGCCTGAAACAAGGAGATGCGTTGTCGCCATTATTATTTAACTTTGTCCTGGAATACGCCATAAGGAAAATCAAAGATAGCAACCAGGGCCTAGAGTTGAACGGCATTCACCAGGTTATGGCATATACTGATGATGTAAATTTAATAGGGGATGATAGGAGAACAGTAGAAATAAATGCAGAGATCTTATTAAACGCTTGCAGGGACATGGGTTTAGAAGTAAATGCAGAGAAAACTAAATACATGGAAGTGCGTCGGGACCGTAATACGGCAAATTGTGGAGGCGTTAAAATGTTAAATAATGCTTTTGATAAAGTGGATACTTTCAAATATTTAGGATCAATATTAACAGACGAAAATCATATTCACGAAGAAATTAAATGTCGACTAAAAGCAGGGAATTCGTGTTACTATTCGGTTCAAAATCTCTTGTCGTCGCGAATCCTGTCGAGGAATTTGAAGCTTAAAATATATAAAACGAAAATCATGCCTGTTGTTTTGTATGGTTGTGAAACATGGTCGCTTACTCTGAGGGAAGAACATAGACTGAAAGTATTTGAGAACAGGATCCTGAGAAGAATATTCGGACCCAAGAGGAACGAGAATGGGGAATGGCGGAAGCTTCATAACGAGGAACTACATAGATTATACGGTTTACCCAACATTGTTAGGGTCGTCAAGTCTAGGAGGCTTAGGTGGGCAGGTCATGTAGCTAGAATGGAAGAAGGTAGAAACGCTTTAAAAGTCTTGACTGGTAGACCCATAGGAAAACGACCATTAGGAAGACCTAGGCGCAGATGGGAGGACAATATTAAGATGGATCTCGCAGAGATAGGAATACAAAGTAGAAACTGGATGCAATTAGCTAAGGATAGAAGTCAGTGGAGAGCTTTTGTGAACGCGGCACTGAACCTCCGGTTCCCATAGGCCATAGAGTTAGCTAGTTAGTTATTTAGTGTTTGGTGGACTCCTTACGGGTTCGTGCATCGGAAACTGCTGCCAGCTGGTCAGAGCATCAATGCAACTATGTACTGTGAGCAGTTCAGACGTGTTTAAGAAACCACTCAAAACTCTGGAGCCAGCACTTCTGAATAGCAAAGTGATCCTTCTGTTATGGGACAACTCTAAGTTCCATGTGGCTAGGATGACACGGGACACCACTTGGATGGGAAACACTATTGCATCTGCCATACTCCCCGGATATTGTACCGTCCGATTATTACCTGTTCCATTCCTTGGACAATCATCTTAGAGAATGCCAGTTCAAATCGCTAGTAGCAGTGAAAAACACACGCGATATTTTCTTCGCTTTACAGTCCACCAAGTTATATCGTGATGAATGCAGGGCCTTCGAGAGCGTTGACAGAGGGTCGTCGATGCTGATGGGAATTATTTTTGATATTCGAGGTACATATTAGGTAACATATCGATGGTCGAACGTGGTGGGTGAAAAAGGAATAACATTTTCGTGGTTACCTTTATATATATATATATATATATATATATATATATATATATATATATATATATATATATATATATATATATATATATAATATTGTTTCTGGGAACACTAATTGGGACATCGGGTACAAATTGCGATCAAATTTGAACCAAAATATTACTTGTGGCTTCTCTACCACGTCCATAGGTAGAGGTCTGCGCGGATGCGGATATATATCTCTTTTCTGTGCGGATAGCGGATAAAGTTGCGGATAATGCTTCTAGAAAGTTCGTTTTGAATTAAAAGTTTTAAAACCAGTTGAAAAATACTAAAATCAAAATGCAAGTGTGTTTGAAGCTTGTGACTCAGTGACAGCAAAAGGACAAAAAAATGACATGAGAGAGAGTTGTCCTTTTATTGTTGTTTTCAGTATTTTTAGCAGCAGTTTTGTAGGTGAATGACATCTCTGACCTAAACATAAAGAAACGACAGGCCCCATCGCTACTCCTCAAGTACCGCTGTTTGCTGTTAAAAAAAAATGCCGCCAAAGCCCCTCTGATAAAGCTGAAAATTTTCAGACTATTCGCCTTGAAGAGGAAGAAATGTTTTCAAATAAAGTTTTTCTAGCCTGAGAGGTCAGGAACCAAAACCCTAATTTAAAATACCGCATCCCCTTCCATAAACTGAAAACTGGTCAGCAAAATTATATTTGCCTTTGGTGACAAACTGGAGAAGCGCGTAGGTCACCGAAATAGTAAACAAATCACATCATACGCTCATCTTTCTCACTCCCTCTCTTTAAAAAAAAGAAAAAAAAATCTTCACTTTCCTTTGAAGTACAGCAGATACTGAATGCATATGTGCGACCCCACAGATTTCTCTCTTCGGAGAGGTGCCACGGACCACAATGAACATTCCGAGGGATTGGAGTTTTATAACAGCAATTGTTTCTCTCTCCATCTCTCTCTTTCTTGTATGAATGTTCTGGGCCTCTGGTAAAGAAAGAAAGAACAACCAATACGTTGTTTCTCCTACCCTAAATGTGTTCAACAATGAGTGGGGGCTGCAAAGAAAAGCAGTAAATTCTAAACTTCCTCTATTGACTCTTCCCGAAATTAACGGTATAGACTTCCTACTTGTATTCGAAGTTATTTTCACTTCTAGTTTCAGTAAAAGCGTGGTCGTGAAAGCTTGAGTTGATTTTGAGTTTAATGTTCCGTTCAGCAGCCAGGCTATATGAGACGTAAACCTACAGATTAACGTGGAATCCGAACCACATGAGCTCCCGCCGGGAATTGAACCCGGGTCTCCCACGGCAAAGGGGTGTACACTAACCGCTTAGCCACGAAGGAGCTTGGTCGTGAAAGCATGCATTGTACTGCGTTGTTAGTTTCATTACTTTTTTTTTTAATTTAGTGCAATTACTGGTGCTAGTGTCAGTTCGGGATATGTGGATGTGTTTGCGGTCCTGTGATTAATTTTTATTTATTAATAACGATTATTTCTATTTCGCCTTTGTGTTTAGAACAAATGCCCCCTTTTTATGAGTAATGATGAAGTTTAAAAACTTAGTGACGTGCTCTAAAATTAGTCGATTGAGGGGATATTACCTACGTGGCACTATTTTGGTCCGATATCTGCATTTGGAGATCTTGGGTAAGTACATAAATCGTTCATTAATGTCTAATTTCTATCTGCACGGCTTATATTGCATTTTATTTATCGTAGTTGGTATTTGATCACGAGGAAACTGATATAATATATTATATCGTTTGATTCAGGAAACTACGTGTATTATAGAATATGTAAGTTGTATGTATTTGCTACCTCATTATCTGGGGATGCGGATGCGGACAGAGATGTTGCGGATGCGGGTGCGGATACGGATAGAGATGCTGCGGATGCGGTACGGATGCGGATGCGATATTTTGTATCCGCGCAGACCTCTACCCATAGGTGATAAATTCTATCATAATTTTGAACAACTTTCCAGGGCTTTCCCAATCTGAAATATTCTTTTAACACTACTATTTCGGGACCTCAAAATCATTCTGGTCAAATTTGATCCGGAAAGCTGCGGGCCATTTTATCTACCCCGCCCATATGAAGTTTATTTCATCGCAATTTCAGACAAATTCTGGAGGTTTTAACGTTCTTAAACCTTTCGTAAACACTATTTAGGACATCAGAAACGCATTATGATCAAGTTTGAACTGATAAGCCGCAGTCACTTCTATATATTCACCTACCTCTTACTCAATTTTATAATCAGCTTGACTAATGTGTTGTGCGTAGTAATTGTACTGTTTGATTGCACTCTGCTACAATTCTTGACGCTTTTCTGCAAACAGTCAGATATTTTTTGGAAGATCATCTCCATTCGTTTGTTCTAGCTCAAAATTATTTAGTCCTTTATTGATGGGCATAACAAAATTATTTTCTTTGTGGGGTATTTTTTTTATATGTGGAAAATCACTTAAACGTTTGTTTTTAAGACCCAGTAGATTGTTTGAGTTGATTCGCTTGAAAATAATTATATATCCGGAACTGATTAAATTAGTACTTTCCGCAAGATTGCAGATCAGGACTTTTGTTTGGAGTGATCAGTGAACCATAAGGGAGAGCTTCAGTCCTAACCTTAAAATTTGTGCATCTTTTGCGACAGTACGTATTATTTTCCTTGAATTATCACCATTTATGTATTTATTGCAACATAATGGATGCAATGCATTTTAAACTTACCGGTCTTCGTTTTTTTTTCTTGGGAAGAAATTGGTAAAAAAAAAGAGGCAAATTGAACAACTCTCTAAGAAAGTGTTTCTTCCTTTTCTAATGTGCAGTGCATCTAGCATGCAAATAGGTTTTGTTTGAATGCAATTAAATTATGTTATTTTGATTTTAAAAACAGACAAGTTGGTTAAAGTTTGTGTCCATTACAATTAAAGCATAATAATATTTGAAACGTCAAGCTATTGGCTACCTATAGAACAAACACGTTTTGTATAAATGGAAACATGGCTTTTAGATTTTAAACTTAGACATTTCAGACGATTCTTCAACCAGTTTTTAACGCTTAGTTCACAAACCAACACAAGGCATACTGAAGAAATGCTTTCATACTATTTGAGAGGGATTTAAATTCGAGGCGTGGGATTTAAATTCGTGGCTGTATATTCAAATAGCATACTGCTCAATGAGCTGTTCATAAACTATTATATCAAGTTAAAGTTGTTCAAGTGTTGGTTGACTGAGACAAAAAGGCTGAGATACTGAGACTTCTACTACAGTTAATGAGAGTATCGAAAGATAGTTGCAATTGTAATAGAAAAATACGAATATTGAACATTTTTTTTTTCTGAAGATGCATGTTTCAACATGGTTTTATTTTTTACGTTTCTCGACTACAAATTAACAGTAGCATGTAGATAAGCCTTCTTCGAGATAATTTGTTAACGATTCTAGTTTTACAAACAGTAAAATTGTCACTCTAAGTGAATAGTTAAACCCCAATATTAAAACTTAATGATGAATTTTCGTTTTATGCTCTACTTCTTCAAATGGTGGATTTGATGTGTATACATATTAAGATAATTAGTGACTGCATATTGTGTTAGAATTGATACAATTGCTATTCAAGATATGTGACTGATTATGCTAGCAAGCAGTAATATTTAGAATTAATATCACTTCGGTATAGCGTTATGGGAAATGTCTCGAATCTCATTTCATTATTTAATTTAGGCTCATACTTTGAAAGTGGAATTCCTCTCAAAAATCAAATTATTACATATTTCTTATCGCCGAAAGAGGAAAGTCAAAAATTTTTGAACTTATTTCCATTTCATTGTGTTAATCTTAGCTCGTTCAAGGATCATATTGATTAATGATTGACTTCATAACTGAAGAATCCGCTTGTTTCATGGCAGCTGTAGAATTGCATGCCATTGTCCGTCTGTAGCTTCGTAATGAAGATTTCTCCACGTTCTGTGGAATGTGTGTTGCCCTCTCAATATGAGAACTACGCCATAATAAAGCCACATTCCGTGAACTCCTTCACGCTCTCACCAAGAATCGAGAGATTCCATTCTGGCGCTCTTCAATAATGAAGACTGTCGCAGCGAGGGGTTTTGGCGTGGTGCGACTAGGCCTAAGACAAAGAAGGCGCCCGCCGCACTACAAGCAAAGAAGACCCAGAGAAATGGCCTTTCACAAATAATTGAAATATGCAAGAGAAAAGGGAATAGATGGAACAAAAAAGTAAGGCATGCACAGTATTTGTCACCAACATAGAGAAGCCCTCACTCTCTTTCTCTATCTTGTTTTTGTTAATATAAAGAAAATAATGAAGAACGAGGAATGTTTGAGAGTAAAGACTTAAAGTAGTATATGAGAAAAAAGGAAAACACAGTCCAATACATATATTGGATGCTTCAAAACAGATAGAGAGCTACAAGCAAATAGCTAAGTTAAAATATTGAAACAAGGAAAACTTGTAACGTTTGTAGATCGTAAATTATTTCGCCTTTAAGTTAATGGTGTACTATGTTTGGTATGCCAAATTACTCAACCCTGACAAAAATCAATGTTTGAACATGACTAGGACACGTTTTTTTCCCTTTTCATTCTAGAAACGACTTTTGGTAATTGTTTAGCTGTCCAAAAATATCCTGATGTGGTTTATCAGTGAACAAAACATGTATAGAATGCTCTAGGAACTTCCCTAAGAATGTTCAAATTATATCTGAATTTCTGGTATGTTCAAACGAATATATGAGAACAGAAACGACTTTCAAGCAATGTTAGGAAACTTTACACATTACAATTTACATTTACAAGTCGTTTCTGTCCATATATAATCGGACGCAATGTTTAAGCACTTCACACTATCATCATTTAGATATTTACAAGCCATTTCTTTATATTGTATTCCTTGGACGCATAAGAAGCTCATTTTTAACACTCTTAGGTATTGTTATTAAATGCAGTTATGATGCATTCTAGACATATTTTGCTCACTTACATAACACTGTGCATTTTCAATGTCTTTTTTTTTAGAAAAGAAACAAAGAAGCTCAAACACTTGTTTATTTTCTGCAGTGCATCACCACCAACCAGTTACCTCGTTCCTATCTATTCATCTATCTATCTATATATCTATCTGTCTATCTATCTATCTATCTATCTATCTATCTATCTATCTATCTATCTATATATATATATATATATATATATATATATATATATAATATTGAGTATGCATATTATTGGAATTAGTCCCAGAAGTGACAGTCCTATTAGCGACAGGAACTGTTATCTGTCGTATGAGCGACCGATTCATTTACATTGAGATGATGGAAGATGCTATGATTCAATCTCGTAAAATATGTTTGCGTCTGGCGTTATTAGCGCTCGAACAACCTTGGTATGAGATACGTACGTGCAAGTGATACAGTTCGTCAAATATATTTTTCCTCTACTGTGAGTGCAAATAAAACTTATTTTAATTTTGAATTAGATTTGACATAAAACATATCAAATAACTCAACGTGACAACAGGGATATTTCCATGAAAAGTATATTCCTATGTAATTATTGAAAATCCAGTTGTAATATCCCCTTTCTTTAAAAGCTCTGTTTTCTGTACTTAATTTGATTCAAATCTAATTACTCACTAAGCCCATTAATATTTTTATTTTGAAAAACTTAAACGTGTAACAGTTTCGCCGTGCATATAATGAAATATATAATATATATATATATATATATATATATATATATATATATATATATATATATATATATATATATATATATATATATATATGTGTGTGTGTGTGTGTGTGTGTGTGTGTCAATGACAAAAAACAACTTTTGAGATCCCTTACATCTGATTGGCTATTCTCAACCAATCCCACCAATTACAATGCAGTTCACTCTAAACAATCCAAAAGGTAAACAAACTCTTTAAACTATCTTCTTCCCTATTGTAAGCTACTAAAACGTAAACTAATTGCTTAATTTGCCTTCCTCCCTTGTTTTGACTTATGCTTGTCGTGTAGCAATCTGAAATAGTACCTTTATAACTAAACGAACTGTTAAGTCCTGCGAGAGATTTGTAACTTGTGTAATAATTTCTTCGAATACACCGTGTTTTTAGATTTCTTTGATATCTTCAAGTGGTGAACACCCTCTTTCCATGGGCGCCCGATGGGAAAGCAGGGGTTTCCCCCCTGGCTAACAAAAACTGTATACGTAATATAGCAAACCACGTATATTAAATATCAGATATACCAGACGTGATACAGCATCCATGGAAATGCCCTTCCATAGAAAATTTTCTTCGGGCGCCCCTACCTCTTTCTGATTTCTTTCTTATGCCATAAACATATTCAATCTTAACTTACGCTCCGTATAAATTTAACATGAAATGTTTAATTATATTAGAATCATAGACAAAGGCGGAGCTACTTTAAGGATTTAGTTAGTTTTCCCCTTGATATAGTCAATGTATTCATAGAAATTAATTAAAGAATATAATATTAGGAAAAACGTATAAAAGATTGTTAATGTAATGAGAGCATCCTCACGTATTAAATTCAGGTAAAGCGAATTTTTTCATAGTACATTTCGTTAGGTTCTAAATCACATTAGCATGAAACAAGTTAAAGAATAGAGAACCTTATATTCTTCCATTATTTTAGTATGAACGAATCGGTGACTCATAGGGCAGTTAATAAATCGAATCGGTCGCTCATAGGACAGTTAACAGTCCCTGTCGTTAACAGGACTGTCGCAAGTGGGAAGACGCCATGTTATTGTATCAAAGCAGAATGAGTAATGTGTAAGGTATTTAGAGCTCTAAAGGGATGGCGCATAACATCTCTACTTTATTCTTCACTGGTTCCAACTCATGCAGAGGAAGTGAGATTTGGAAGCATCAAAGAAAGTGCGCTACATATTAGGCCAAAGGAGATTTGTTTTTACCAAAATTTATCGTAGATTACACAGGCCGACGTTTTTAAACATTTAAAAAGTTACAGAAACAAAACTAACTGATTCTGACTAATTTTAGATCCCTGAATATGAATATGACATGCATTTTACTACATTAGCTCGCATTTTTGTGTAACGCATAGTCGCCAGATTTACCATAATAGAGAAAATGAGCTATCATGAAGTGTACCGGCCAATGAGTTGTTTGCGTGCCGAAAGGGAATCAACTTCATTTCGACAGTTGGTCAAGAATGCCATTCAGTTTTAGAAATTAACTAGCCTTTGGCCAGCTGGGGGCTTCGCCCCCAGACCCCCGTATTTGCTCGGCCTACGACCTCGCATGTCATATGTTCGTGCATTTATTCTTAATGTTTCCTTAAATCGGACCAACATCCCCAGATCTCATATTTATCACCCTTTGCTCCTTAATACTCTGCTTAATAACTCACAGTTTATTTTTTTATAGCAACCTTTGTTTTGTCAACCACAATTTATCGACTTATTGTATAATGAATGATGATGTTGGATTCTCATTTTCAGAGGTTTTTTTTTTTTCTTATTTATAATTTTCAAAAAAGAAATATGGGATTTTTGTTCGACCATAACTCTTGCATATTTGTAAGACAAAGGTCGATTCTTTTTCTTGTAACTTTGTAGTATTTCCACACCACCCCTGTGGTATCCTGCTACACGCATACTCCTTTGAATGAAAGCTTTTGCTTCGTCATGTCTTTCGTATACTAAAAAAAGTGGAACGTAAGTGGTATTTGTGTCTGGGAAGGTTCGTATCATAGTGTGAAAATGAAGTTCAATATGATTTGTATTTGGACAGGCACCAAGCATTCTCCATAAAGAAGCTTAAAGGGATTTCTTTTTGCGTAGACTCTTATGTTACTATCAAGTATAAGTGAAAAGGAATTTTTGCAGCAGACATGTATCATACTCCGAAATGAAAGTCCAATGGTGTTGTTCCCTGGGTATAGTTGTTATTTCTTTATTACATTTTTACGGGTACACTGGAAGAGTTGAAATTAAAAAAAGAGCATCATATCCTATGCATTATGCATTGCAACACCACATCGTTTTATATTGGGGTTGTAAATGTCTCAGACGTTTGTTTTATGCCCAAATAATTGAAAAGGAACGATAACCATTTCTGCAGTCTAAGACGAACTTTTATTTTTGCAGTGTTTTGCCCATTGAACACCATCTATAACTGACATTGTAATTAATTGTGTATGTAATCTGTTTGCTTATTACATACTGAATGCAAGAAGAAAGAATACACTTATCATACATGAATTAGAAACTTCAAACGGAAGTAGGCTCAAATCTTGCAAACGGTCCGAGATATTGAAAAAATAATCAAAAAACTCTCCCTTTTATAGTATCATTTGCCAATTTTTATCACGGCGTCTATAACTTTTGTCTGTAATGAACATGTACAGATGTTTCCAGGAACGTCAAGGAGATTCATGCTCATATGCGAATGATGCGCTGTGTAGAGAGCGCAGGTTCTTGTCCTCGGAACGATTACAATTATCGGAGGTACTGATTTGATATGTAGTGCACAACTGTTTAAAACAAATAACATTAAATGAAATTAAACAATTAACAGCAACCGCTATAATGATAACTTAAGGTAACAATAACCGTGCATTTTAACAAGAGATCAACAAGAATACAACATATAAAGCAACTGTAACAAACACGTTCCGTAATACCCGTTTCAAAAATCCCCTAAAAACTAAAAATATTCACTTTTGGCAATTTTCCTTTGACATGCCAAATTTAGTCATTGTAATCGTAAAGAAATTGCCCAATAATTTTGAGATATAAAAGTAGTTCATATAAATAAACCCCACCAAAGTTGGATTTTTTTTTATTTATGTTAATTTATAAAGGTAAGCAAGAAAGTTCTGTCACTTTTGTGGAGCTCTGTGTTCAATTGGACCTCCCACCGTGAGTTGAATGCGAATGAGGATAAGACGAAGGTCAGCTGTTGTTCTGCGTATGTGCAGCATACTACCTGGTTATGGTAGTTCAGTTACATTGTGAACTTGCGTAAAAAACAGAGTGAATGAGACCTCCACAGAGCGTCATAAGGGCGTGTATGCAATACGAGTTCAAAGTGGGGACAAAGGCAGCTGCAGCGGAGCGGAATTCTACCGACTTTCTTTTTTTTTTTCCTATCTCAACTATCTGATAGATAAGATTTTGAATCCCAAGAAAACGCCCATTTAAATAGCATAGGAATTTCTTCATCCCCTTTCGACCCCTGAAAAATTAAAAATATTCACTTTTGGCAATTTTTTCACGGTTAATTCTCAAAGGCTACAATCATGCCAAATTTCATCATTCTAATCATACCGGGAGTGCCTAAACATTTTAGGGTGTAGAAGACGTCCCACATAAATAACATGCGAAAGATTTTTTTTTCAGTTCTCCATAAAACAAATCTACGGTTGCAAATTTTCATTTCTGATGATTCGCTTAGGTAAAGCTAACGAAAACGTAGAAGCATACCGAATTTCAAGCTTTTATTCCACTACAAAGTACCTAAAACATGAGATTATACGTCAAAAAGGGTCCATTTAAATAACATGGGGAAATTCTTCATTCCCTCCTTAAAACCCCTAAATATTAAAAATATTCACTTCTGGCATTTTTCTGTGGGTGTGTCCCGAAAAGCCACTATCATGTCAAATTTAATCATTTTAGCTCTACAGGAAGTGCTCAATAATTTGGGGCTGTAAAAGATGTCCCATATAAATAACATGGAAAGATTTTTCAGTTCCCTATAAAACCCTATAAAAAAAAAGTTGGATTTTTTTTTTAATTTTGGCAATTTTTCTGTCGGTTAGTCCTGGAAGGCTACAATCATGCCAAATTTCATCATTCTGATCTTGCCGGAAGTGCCTAAACATTTTGGGGTATATAAGACGTCCCATATAAATAACATTGGAAAGATTTTTCAGTTCCCAATAAAACCAATCTACGTTTGCAAATTTTCATTTCTGATGATTCACTTAGGTAAAGCTAAGAAAAATGTGCAAGCATACCGAATTTGAAATTTTTATACCAATTCTAAGTACCTAAAACATGAGGTTATAGGTCCAGAAAAAGTCTCATTTAAATAGCATGGGGAAATTGTATATCCCCTCTTTAGACCCCCTAAAAATTAAAAATATTCACTTTTGGCAATTTTTCTGTGGGTTTGTCCCGAAAAGCTCTAATCATGTCAAATTTAATCATTGTAGCCCTGCAGGAAGTGCTCAATAATTTGAGGGTGTAAAAGGTGTCCCATATAAATAACATGGGAAAGATTTTTCAGTTCCCTATAAAACCACTCTAAAGTTGGATTTTTTTTTTTACTTTTGGCAATTTTTCTGTCGGTTAGTTCTGGAAGGCTACAATCATGCCAAATTTCATCATTCTGATCTTGCCGGAAGTGCCTAAACATTTTGGGGTATAGAAGACGTCCCATATAAATAACATTGGAAAGATTTTTCAGTTCCCGATAAAACCAATCTACGGTTGCAAATTTTCATTTCTGATGATTCACTTAGGTAAAGCTAACGAAAACGTACAAGCATACCGAATTTGAAATTTTTATTCCAATTCTAAGTACCTAAAACATGAGGTTATAGGTCCAGAAAAAGTCTCATTTAAATAACATGAGGAAATTCTATATCCCCTCTTTAGACCCCCTAAAAATTAAAAATATTCACTTTTGGCAATTTTTCTGTGGGTTTGTCCCGAAAAGCTATAATCATGTCAAATTTAATCATTGCAGCCCTGCAGGAAGGGCTCAATAATTTGAGGGTGTAAAAGGTGTCCCATATAAATAACATGGGAAAGATTTTTCAGTTCCCTATAAAACCACTCTAAGTTCGGAATTTTTTACTTGTACTGACTTACTTAGGTAGTGCTCGCAAAAATGTGTAAGCATAACGAATTTCAAGTTTCTATTTCAATTCTAAGTACCTAAAACATGAGATTATAAGTCCAAAAAAGGTCCATTTAAATAACATAGGGAAATTGTTCATCCCCTCTTTAGACCCTCTAAAAATTAAAAATATTCACTTTTGGCAATTTTTCTGTGGGTTAGTTCCGGAAAGCTACAATCATGCCAAATTTAATCATTGTAACCCTACAGGAAGTGCTCTATAATTTGTCAGCTCATGTAGTTTTATATATAGTTAGGATTTATTGAATCAAACCAGTTTTTAAAAAAAGTATATATTCTGCTTGTGTACTAGCAGTAGAAAACTTTACATACATAGAGAAATTTACAAAGACTAGTGTTTAGAGCTGCAAATAACACCATCTGCTTTATTTATTTATTTATTTATTTTTTTAATTTTATGAAATGTCGGGTCCTCTCTCTTCACCGAATAGCAATAGTCCCCATCATTGCAGGGTACCAACGTCCTTGATATCGAGTTTCCATCGTTCTTATATCCTGGTGAAACCGTTCTCCCATTTCGTCGCTTACATCTCCAAGATTTTCTTGAAAAAAGTTGAGGTGGGAGTCCAGAAATTGGATTTTCAAAGACATGCAACATCCCAGAGCTTCATATGCGACCAGAAGTTACTGCACCAGAACCTCGTATTTTTGAGCTTTAGTTTCCCCCCCCCCCCCAAAAAAAAAACTTGAACAAAAGCGCGCCAGGTATTTAACTCTTTGTCGTTTAAACTCTGTTCAAACAATTCGTCATAGATAAGTTTGCGAATATCAGGTCCTGTGAAAATTCCTTCTTTTAATTTACGACAACTTAGTTTTGGAAAACACTTTCTAAGGTACTTAAATACTTCACCTTGTTTGTACATAGCTTTTACGAAATTCTTCATGAAGCCCAACTTAACATGAAGAGATGGAAGCAGCACCTTGGCTGGATCGATCAGAGGCTCATACTTGACACTGTTTCTACCGGGCTTGAATGTATCTCTGGGGGCCCACTCTTTTTGTTATTTTTTTTTCCTGTGGCTCTTGAGTCCCAAAGACAAAAAACACTACTTCGTAAATCCACCTTGCAGACCAAGTAATATTGCAATAACGTTCAAATCTCCACTAATTTGCCAACCATATTCTTTGTAGTTAATACGATTTAAAATGAGTGCGACATTGTCGTAAGTCTCTTTCATGGAAACAGAGTGTGCCACAGGAACGAGACGGCAGCTTATTTCCATTATGAAGTAAAACTGCTTTCAGACTGTACTTAGACGAATCTATGAAAATCATGTTGAATTTCTAATTCATTCATCAGACCATTGATGTCCGTGCATACGCAAAGGGAACCTTCCATTCTGTAGTATTTCGAAAAGGGCTAAATTCCTTTTCCTGTAGTGAGTGTAAGTAGTTCCAGGAGCCAGTAAATTCCATTCTTTGAGTCTAGCACCCAAAATTTGAGCTTCCTCTTTCGAAAGTTGTAACTCTCTCACCAAATCATTCGACTCATGTTGTAGGATGAAGTGAGGCTCATGCTTTACGTGGATGGAACTGTCTCTCGGATCTTCATCTGCAGATATTGAGTTGGTGTCCTCATTGCTTCCTGTAGGCCCTGTAATATCGAGTTTCCCAATCTTTCGGAGGAGTAGGTACAGGTAAATTTTCTCCAGGGGGCACTGGTCTGATCGAGGATTGCAAGTTTGGGTATTCGATGGCACATTGTTTCTTCTTGTTACTTCCTGATGTATTCGTCAAACAGAAATAGCGAAAATCATAATGATTCTAGGGTTCTCTCCATATCATCGGAACAGCAAAAGGCATTCTTTGTTTGGTTCTTTTAAGCCAGGCAGTCAGAGTCGCATAACACATCAAACAACACACATGAGGGGCCCAGCTTTTATCTTGATCGCCGATCTTGCACCCAAAATAAAAATAATATGCTTTCCTAACGTAATCATTTATCGATCTAATCTGCGACTTAACCATAAATACGCCACAGATATAACAAAATCTGTCCGCTGAGCTTTTACATCCCCTGCGGAAAGAACTAGATATTTTGCACAGGAAAGCGAAACTTAGAGCAACAGCATAACCACTTGTTCCATAAAATCACTAAAATATACTGAAAACACAGGCAAACAGTTGTAAAAATACGGTAAAATAAAACTGAAGTTATTGACGTAAACATTCCAAGTCAATTTTCCCGACAAAATACTTATAATCTTGAGAGATTACTTACTGCAATGCATAAGAGCAAGACTGAGTCACGCAATAACGGCGCAGTCGGCGCTTTTTTCGCCCGCGTCATGGTGCCGCTCATTGTTGCCACATAGACCCTATTTTTTAAACTAGTTTCAGTGGTCTAAACAAACAAACAAAGGAGGGGAGGAACACAAGTGTCAAGCATTTCAATCATCCCCGTCCTCCCGGTATTCATTGTTTAATATATATATATAAATGCCAACAACAAGAGGGGTCCTATCTGTCGCCAACTGAGTGAAATCTAATTTATTTCTTATTCAAATAGCATTGTCAGACCGGTTACTTCGATGACAACTGAAGCCGTCCCTACAAAATGGCAAAATTGGCAACAGTGCATAACGCGAAAATACGAGCTAATGTAGTAAAACGGCTATCAATTTCGAATTCAGCATCCTGAAATTACTCAGAATCAGAGGTTTCCCTTTCTGTAGCTAAACTGACGTCGGCGAGTGTTATATGTTTGAAATTGAAGGGAGAAGTCGAATTCACACTTTCATTTTTCGCAGGCTTTATCCTAAATTCTGGAGATATGTGAAATGCTGTAAATAGTAGGCCTATATAATTTTCTCTTAATCGGATATATTTTACATGGTTTATATTACAAAATGTCCTTGCATGCCTATGTGTAAGCTTGCAACATGAGGTGGATTTTACCTCTTTTACCCACCTGATGATAAATGGTGTATTATAAAACTAAACAACAGGATTATTTGTGCAAGTAAAAGAAAGACACACACCAAGTTTCATCAAAATTGGATAAGTTTTACCAGAGTTATCACGGAACGGACAGATGGGCAGATAGGCACTCAAATGCATATCGAATGGAACAGTAGAAGCTTCGCGAACATTCTCGTGAATTAAATTTAAACAATGCAATTTAAGTTGTAATTAAATCGTCACAATGCGTTACTGTATAAGGCCATATTAATGGTAAAATCTAAATATTGTATAACCGCCACCAGGTTATAGAAGTATTTTTTTTTTTTTTTTTTTTTTTTTGCACACTCTGTATATTTCGTAAAGACAGTGATAATTTTCGATTTATACTTTATTCTGCGACGCAAATAAGTTATTTTTTTCGGGGGGAATTGCTTCTTTCCCACGCAACTGGACAAAGAGGTCTTTCATAGTTTCTTTCATATATACATCCGAAACGTTAGTTTGTGGTGAGAATGTTTCAATAAGCGGCGAAGATTTTCAGTGTTTCTGCCTGACTTATTAATATGCACAGTATATATTCTACAGTTATTTGGAACTAAATTAAGTGCTTTCTTTAATCGTTTATGGAAATATTGCAGTAGATAAGAGCAGATCAGAGTAGACTAAATGTTCAACAGCCATAACGACACCAGTTCGTTATTTGCACGTTCACATGCTCGATTTATTGCAATGTTTTGTGTGTCGTGGCCAGTGGACTAAAATTAACACCAATTCTTTTCCATATTCCGTTTGCATGTACAGACAGGTGATTTAACCTGTGTGCTTTTAAGAATGAACTGCCAACATTGATTAGTGCACCAATGCAGTTCGTATTTCGAACCTCTAAGTTCGAGGAGTGTTACTCCACATTTCGAGGCAGCAACCACGCACGTCTCGTCGAGCATCAAGTATAATATTGTGTTAAGGGGCACAAGTTATTAGCCATTGAAGGACGTTTTCTTACGGCTAGCCCAAATCAATAAGTCCCAGGTTCATATATCTTTTGCGTAAAGTTATAAACGCACCCTCCAACATTAGCATTCCATTTTGGAGACTGTAATTTTGTTGAAGACTCGTTCAACTCTTCAGGATTGTTGGAGCAGCAACCAGATTACTACGTGGGATTATCCCGGCGACACTTACCCCAGTGCTAATCCCCAAGTGCATTAATGGTGTGATAAAAGCATTTAAAGTGAAATCTCAATTATAATCTTATATATATATATATATATATATATATATATATATATATATATATATATATATATATATATATAATATAAGTGATAAAGGGCTACAGTATCGTGAAAAAGTACAGTGTGATTTTATATATATTACTAGCCTTTGGCCAGCTGGGGGCTTCGCCCCCAGACCCCCGTATTTGCTCAGCCTACGGCCTCGAATGTCATATGTTCGTGCATTTATTCTTAATGTTTCCTTAAATCGGACCAACATCCCCAGATCTCATATTTATCACCCTTTGCTCCTTAATACTCTGCTTAATAACTCACAGTTTATTTTTTTTATAGCAACCTTTGTTTTGTCAACCACAATTTATCGACTTATTGTATAATAAATGATGATCTTGGATTCTCATTTTCACAGGGTTTTTTTTTTCTTATTTGTAATTTTCAAAAAAGAAATATGGGATTTTTGTTCGACCATAACTCTTGCATATTTGTAAGACAAAGGTCGATTCTTTTTCTTGTAACTTTGTAGTATTTCCACACCACCCCTGTGGTATCCTGCTACACGCATACTCCTTTGAATGAAAGCTTTTGCTTCGTCATGTCCTTCGTATACTAAAAAAAGTGGAACGTAAGTGGTATTTGTGTCCAGGAATGTCAAGGAGATTCATGCTCATATGCGAATGATGCGCTGTGTAGAGAGCGCAGGTTCTTGTCCTCGGAACGATTACAATTATCGGAGGTACTAATTTGATATGTAGTGCACAACTGTTTAAAACAAATAACATTAAATAAAATTAAACAATTAACAGCAACAGCTATAATGACAACTTAAGGTAACAATACCGTGCATTTTAACAAGATATCAACAAGAATACAACATATAAAGCAACTGTAACAAACACGTTCCGTAATACCCGTTTCAAAAATCCCCTAAAAACTAAAAATATTCACTTTTGGCAATTTTCCTTTGACATGCCAAATTTAGTCATTGTAATCGTAAAGAAATTGCCAAATAATTTTGAGATATAAAAGTAGTTCATATAAATAAACCCCACCAAAGTTGGAATTTTTAATTTATGTTAATCTATAAAGGTAAGCAAGAAAGTTCTGTCACTTTTGTGGAGCTCTGTGTTCAATTGGACCTCCCACCGTGAGTTGAATGCGAATGAGGATAAGACGAAGGTCAGCTGTTGTTCTGCGTATGTGCAGCATACTACCTGGTTATGGTAGTTCAGTTACATTGTGAACTTGCGTAAAAACAGAGTGAATGAGACCTCCACAGAGCGTCATAAGGGCGTGTATGCAATACGAGTTCAAAGTGGGGACAAAGGCAGCTGCAGCGGAGCGGAATTCTACCGACTTTCTGTTTTTTCCTATCTCAACAATCTGATAGATAAGATTTTGAATCCCAAGAAAACGCCCATTTAAATAGCATAGGAATTTCTTCATCCCCTTTCGACCCCTGAAAAATTAAAAATATTCACTTTTGGCAATTTTTTCACGGTTAGTTCTCAAAGGCTACAATCATGCCAAATTTCATCATTCTAATCATACCGGGAGTGCCTAAACATTTTAGGGTGTAGAAGACGTCCCACATAAATAACATGCGAAAGATTTTTTTTTTCAGTTCTCCATAAAACCAATCTACGATTGCAAATTTTCATTTCTGATGATTCACTTAGGTAAAGCTAACGAAAACGTACAAGCATACCGAATTTGAATTTTTTATTCCAATTCTAAGTACCTAAAACATGAGGTTATAGGTCCAGAAAAAGTCTCATTTAAATAACATGGGGAAATTCTATATCCCCTCTTTAGACCCCCTAAAAATTTAAAATATTCACTTTTGGCAATTTTTTCTGTGGGTTTGTCCCGAAAAGCCACTATCATGTCAAATTTAATCATTGTAGCCCTGCAGGAAGTGCTCAATAATTTGAGGGTGTAAAAGGTGTCCCATATAAATGGAAAAGATTTTTCAGTTCCCTATAAAACCACTCTAAGTTCGGAATTTTTTACTCGTTCTGATTTACTTAGGTAGTGCTCACGAAAATGTGTAAGCATAACGAATTTCAAGTTTCTATTTCAATTCTAAGTACCTAAAACATGAGATTATAAGTCCAAAAAAAGGTCCATTTAAATAACATAGGGAAATTGTTCATCCCCTCTTTAGACCCCCTAAAAATTAAAAAAATATTCACTTTTGACAATTTTTCTGTGGGTTAGTTCCGGAAAACTACAATCATGCCAAATTTAATCATTATAACCCTACAGGAAGTGCTCTATAATTTGTCAGCTCATGTAGTTTTATATATAGTTAGGATATATATTCAGTGTTAAGTTTTGTGGCCGTTTCTCTTCGTCATATTTTTTTTTTCTTTTTAATACTATTCTAATAAATAAGTATAGTGTCATTAATTTCAGTGTATTTCGTTGTGTGATGAATGATGTTTGTGTGCGTTATGGTCTGGATGACCGTCTGATCGTCCGTGAGGTTCTCGAGACGAGACATCCGAAGCTTTCGGCGCCTAGTGCTCATCTTATCATCGAGATCGACGAATAATTTGAGGACAATTCTTTAATCCCTTTTTGGAGATATCTTTTAACGTCTTACTCAGGTAAGGCCAGGTTTACGGAAGATACTCGTTGGTAGGGCAATGGAGGACAATACCAGGCAATTACAAATAAATAGTACCCGAACAGTGACCCGACACTCTGGGCGATTGCAATTGTTAAAGCTTTGTTCTATTTCGAAATAATTAAATTGGAAGAGTGCAGTTCAAGTTGTAGTTAAATCATCATAGTGATTTTAAATTTGCAAATATCCTGCTAGCATCCTATTGGCGCCAGGTGGGAGCATGCACAGCGGAACGATGAATGTTATCCATTAAGACTTACGTGTTTCGCTTTTATTGCAGCGAGTGTTAGAGAAGCTTCTACCATTCGATTCGATTCGCATTTGCGTGTCTGTCCGTCTATCTGTTCCATGTTCTGACAATACGCTGCATCACTAGTTTAATATAATATAACACAAACACCATAATCACAATGGACACCTTGTTATAGTGTATTCATAGCACAAATCCTGTTTCACCTACTATTAGTTCTCTGTCTCTCTTTTAAGTGGTATGCGTGTACAGGGCGAAGCAAAATGATTGACACGATTTCAGAAATTTATTCTATGAAATATAACGAGTATATGCTATTGTGAAACATGTGCTTTGACATATTGACTTTTAAGGTTTAGTTTTCACCCAGTGGTTCCATCTTAAATCCGCTAAGAGCAGTTAAGGAAAATAGAGTTGATTGGAGAACATGTAACTTTAGGTATGCTTGATTATCATATAAACAAGTATGCAATTAGTGTACACACGACTTGATTCTATGCCATTTCTTCATTTGGAGTTTTGTACATGATCATATTTGCACACTATCACTTCCAACAACATTGAATGACCTGTATGTTCACATCACAACAACAATTGATGATGATAACCGCAGCATACTACAAAACGGAGAGACTGTCGGCTTGATGTGTGCTTTGTGCTGTGTTAAGCGAGGTGCTCATTTTGAACATTTGTAGTATATTTGAAGAAAATTTTGAAACCTTACTTTCTTATCACATGTATCGCAATGGCATATATTTATTAGGTTACACAGAATAAATTTCTGAAATCGGGACCATCATTGTGACTTCTCCTGTATGCTCATAAACCAATAGATTATATGAAGGTAAACAAAATATGACGCTTGATAGCACATTTCGTAGATTTTGAGAAAATAAACAATGAGTTGGTTTTGAGTTCAACGTCCTTTTCAGCAGCGAGGCTATATGAGACGGGACCTACTAATTAACGCGAGATCCGAACCACATGAGCTCCCGCCAAGAATCGAACCCGGGTCTCCCACGCCAAAGGCACGTACGCCAAGTCCCGGGTCTCCGCTTAGCCATGAAGGAGCTCGAGAAAATAAATAAATAAATAAATAAATAAATGTATATGGTACTAATAAGTATGCCGTACGTTGTCAATATTGACCGATACCCTTTATTCTCTTTATTTATTGCTTACTTACTAAACCCTATGAAATGTATAAGTAAAAATGCACTACAATGTAGCAAATTGGATATGTTGTTGTCAAACAACAGTACCCTACGTTGCGATATCATTACCGCACATATTCATAGCAAATGGCACATCCAATTCCTAAAAGTGGCACACACAATCCAAATAGAAACGCATACATCTCATGCTATAATAATATTATAGTAGTTCTGTTCTAAAATAATTCGAATATTTTTTTCTCGCCTGTAAAGAGAAGGGTATGAGTATTTAAGAATTAAATAATTATATTATCTGAAATATTCTGAAATATTTCTTGCTTCCTAAGTCTAAGAGTGTAGGAACGATTTAATTTTCCCCAGAACTAGTGGTTGCACTCAGCATCAAAACTGCATGCATGCTCTCTCATGCATAACTCATCTCTACTAGCAACGCTGAAACAACTTAATGTGCTTCTACAACGAATCCAGTGATGTGTGTAAACATGAAAATGCATGAAGAAACACTTCTTCACTCTAAGTTTAGCACAATTAACGAGCGTTACATGAAATTTTGCTTCAAATTGCAACATCTTGTTTGTATCTACACTTAGATGATTTCAGCGAGTTTATGTATTAACCCAATTTTCAAGTACTATGGGTTTTGTGGTTGATAAGTGTTTCAACACATCAAACCTGTTGACACCGAGAGCTGAGATATATGCATACAAAACTGTGTATCTACTAGTGTGGGTGTTTCCATTTCGTGTTTCTTTGTATTATGCATTATATCCTACAAATTATATATATATCTACATATATATAGATGTGTATAGTGTACGTAAAAACGAATCTCCACTGTTCGACACGTTTTATCATGCATACCTCTTCTAGTTATTCCACTATGTTGCTGCTCTTGATTGAGGATTAATGGGGACGAATAGGTTGCTATTCTGACAACATTATGTTAGAATTTACGCACATATTAATTTGTTATGCGCTGAGTAAGATAAGAATTTTGGGTAACTGACTCTGTATTATCTCTATATACAGGGCGTTTCTAAACAACACCGACAACGTTTTGGAGGTGATTTCTGACCAAGAAAACACGAAAAGTATAGAAAACTTGGGTGCAGAAATGCTTCCTTTCGGAGTTACAAGCTGCCGAAAACATGAAAAAATAGACTTTAAATGTCCATAGCTCCAATACTATGGAACCTATCGTAGTCGGGTCAAGACTTTATTTAGGAACTAGTATATATCATATCCAAATATCCATGTTTCAGAATCCTGAGGTATTTCTGCAACACGTTTTATATAGTTGGTGAGTACTTCAAATTATATGCCCGTAGCCAAACTGCTTCTATAAAAATTGTTACCTGAGTACCTTATTATTCTAAAACATGTATCTTCGGATAGCGCACATAATAGTTCCTCAGTGAAATCTTGACCCGACTACGGTATTGGAGCTATGGAGTTTTAAAGGTTTTTTTTTTTTTTTTTTTTGTTTACGTTTTCGGCGGCCTATAATTCCGAGAGGAAGCATTTGTGCACCCAAGCTGTCTATACTTTCTGTCTTTTCTTGGTCAGAAATCACCTCCAGAACGTTGTCGGTGTTGTTTAGAAACGCCCTATTCATGAAGTTACTTTGATCTGTCATGATACATACCGTTCTTTAACTTAGTTTGACAATAATATTACCAATGATCGTAACATATGGTTTCTCATTGTCCCGATGCAGAATAACACCACTCAGTTTTGTGTTAACTTATACTTTACAATTACTGCAAGTATGCAGTTTCATTATTCGTCCAGACCTGTGGTAGTAGTATGCCATGTAGAATGCCTAAATAGTTCACTATACGCAGATTTTTTTTTAAGTACTTCAATTAATAGTATTGTTCTCGTTTCCTTTTCATTTGGGACAGTGTTTTGGGTTCATAAAATATCAACTAATGATTACTGCTCTTACAGGGATGATATCGAAACTGCACCTTGAATTGGGAGACTTTCTATATATTTCCTGATAGGACTTCTCGAGCAAGTTCCAAAACAGGTGTTCGTTTCGTGCCCGGAAGTGACCCCGCCTTTGCAGGGGCTAAAATATATAGAGCATTTTGACCTATTTTCTATAGCAGGTGTACATAAAGTGCGTTGCTACCCCTAAAAGTTGAAGCCTATGCTAAAACGCCAAAACACCTGTTTCATCATTGTAAAAGCATAACAATGAAGTGAAAATATTTGCCCCAGGGTCTCCGCAGGGTCCCAGGTGGGATCCAACTCAAAATTTGTAATTGGAAAGAGGGGCAAGTAGCATATCGTTTGAAAGCTAGTGTTAAAAGAAAAACGATAACAGAAGTCTCACAGCTGTAATCAAACTCTGTGCGAAATGGCGGCAGATTCAAAATTTGAAAACAGTCTGCAGCTAACAGTGCATGGCCACCACTAGAATTCCAAAACTGTGATACAAGTGTCAAAATTCTAAAACACGTGTTTCATTATTTGAAAAGTGCTATTTATCGAAATGATAATGTTTACTCCAGGGTCCCCGCAGGGTCCCAGGTGGGGTCCAACTCAAAATTGGCAATTGAAAAGAGGGGCAAGTAGCATGTCGTTTGAAAGCTAGTGTTAAAAGAAAAACGATAACAGAAGTTTCACAGCTCAATGCAAACTCTGTGTGAAATGGCGGAAGATTCAAAATTGAAAACAGACTGCAGCTAACGGTACATGGCCTCCACTAGAATTCCAAAACTGTGATACAGATGTCAAAATTCAAAAACACATGTTACAGTATTTAAAACGTGCAATTTATCTAAATGAAAATGTTTGCCCCAGGGCCCTCGTAGGGTCCCACGCGGAGTCTACCTCAAAGTTTTCAATTGGAAAGGCTTCAGAAAGTATATCGCTTATAAGCTATCGTTCTTCAACTTTCCGACGACCCGTCTGGTAGAAGCAGTCCAGAAGATACGGCTCCGTCGAATGTTGTTTGTTGAAGCTTGGCTTTTGTTCTGGTCTATGTGTGCGAGCCACGTAAGTCACACGCCACGGTCGTAGCAACGTGGTAGCTGCCGGGAATGTATCTTTGTTATGCAGGTATGAGGGCCATATGCATGACGATCACTCTACGGCGTGATAGTGAGGCTTGAGTGTCTCATGGAGGGGTGCGGCCATGCTATTGTTCATGAAGAAGTGATAAAAACACAGTGGTTGCAGACACCAACTTTTGACACCTGTTTCACTGTTTTGGAATTCTAGTGGTGGCCATGCACTGTTTTCAAATTTTGAATCTTCCGCCATTTCGCACAGAGTTTGATTAGAACTGTGAGACTTCTGTTATCGTTTTTCTTTTAACACTAGCTTTCAAACGATATGCTACTTGCCCCTCTTTTCAATTGTAAATTTTGAGTTGGACCCCACCAGGGACCCTGCGGAGACCCTTGGACAAATATTTTCATTTTGTTAAATTATGCTTTTACAATGATGAAACAGGTGTTTTGGTGTTTTAGCATAGGTTTCAACTTTTAGGGGTAGCAACGTACTTTATGTACACCTGCTATAGAAAATAGGTCAAAATGCTCTATATATTTTAGCCCCTGCAAAGGCGGGGTCACTTCCGGGCAAGAAACGAACACCTGTTTTGGAACTTGCTCGAGATGTCCTATCAGGAAATATATAGAATGTCTCCCAATTCAAGGTGCAGTTTCGATATCATCCCTGTTAGAAGTACCTAGAAAAATAAATACATAAATAAAAAAGCTGCATATCATGTGCTATACCAGAACTCTGCTCACAAACAGATCCTTCCTCCGACGAGGAAACAAAGAAACTCAGGCATTTGATCTGTTGTTTTCTGAACCACGGTCAATTAATGTGGAACTAATCATCCCTCTTTGCAAGATTGTCCATGTTATTAGATGTGTTGATGAATACTTTCTTCACTGCAGTTGAATTTTTCTCCCAGTGCACCACATGGTTATTCATTATCGACCTCAATACCCACATTGAGGCCTGGTTGTATGCGTTTTTTTGAATATCCGGCATTAAGTGCTTTCTAAGTGGATTCCTCTTTATTCTTAAATTTGTTATGTCATATTTATACTCTCAGTTCATTAACGATAATCTTACATAATGTCTATCATATTTTTAATATCTCTTTTACAGGTGTTAAACTAGCTCCAGATTAAATTTCCAAATCATACAGATATTTGGAATTATATTTAGTGTTTTTATGCTTCCTCTGCCGTCAATGATGTGCCCATGTAACCAGTGATTTATTTGTGGATTTTGTAGAAGGGGGGAATGTTTATGCAAGATTGTGTGCGTATAACAGAACAACTTTAAAGTCGGGTTGGGAGAACGTTATTTTTAAACCTACCTACTTTAAAATGATGGTACTAGTTTGATAGGGGGTTCCCAAGTTCTTAACTTTTTCACCTTTTTAAAAACAATTTTATGATAAATACGGGAGGTACGTTAGATAAGATTTGGTTTGGTAGATTAGTTTACATGTGTTACCTTGCTACTTTTCATCCTACTGCTGAAGACAAGTGTGCAGCATCCAGTAAAAGCCCTATAGTTACATTGCAATCTGCACAACTTGTCGTAACAAGTGCCACACTCCTACGTAAATCAGTTTTGTTATGACAGGTAATTTTTTAGTTCGTTCTAATTTGGTCTTTGAAAACCAAATTCCTCGCAAGAACAATAAATACGATAAAAAGTAAGTTTACTTTGGGCAGAACAGTGATAGGTGCACATACACTTAAACTTGATTTTATTAAATAGAAGGGGAAAGACGGTATTAAATGTCTTTCCTCATATCATAAGTGAGTTTTCGCACTTGCTCATTCTACTTAATAAAATTAGATTCAGGGGTGTATGTAACTCTAGCACGGTTCTGCTGAAAGTAAACTTCTGGTCAACAATACATGCTGATATTAAAACGAATCCAGAATTGAACAAAGACTGTAATCTGATCTCCGACGAATCATGAGCATGTATTAAACAATTACCAATATGATGCTACCTAGGAAAAAATACTTTACCTTTTCGTTCACTTTTACTCTCGAAATTGAAACAGCCATTGTAGCCTACAATATTTACAGTTTTTACAACAAAATCACAAGAAAGGATTGACTGTCGATTTCACCTTGAATTAAGCTGAAGCGTGACTTATCTAACACTGTCTTTAGAAATTAACAATATTTTCCAGCGTACCTCACTTTAGAATAGTGAAGTAATAGAAGGTTGGTTTACATCGGATAACGTCTTTTTCAGTTGGTTTGTCGGTAGCATCATGATGTCTACTTTTTATCCAGCTGAAGGCATACTCTTCTGCGTTGAAAGAAGTAATGCCTGGCCCATTAATGTTTATGAAAAGAAGAAATTCGAGTTTTTTTTTTTTTTTCAGATAAATTGTTTCTAGCCTCAGATGCTGTAAATTTAAGTTGCAAAAGCCTCTCTCGCACTCTACAGAAGAAACTAAAAGCAATTCTATGAACAATTTTTCGGGAAGCAATTCGCGACAATAAATATACTGAAAAAAAAACAACATAAAGAGTCGCTACTAAAACATGAAGTTGAATCATTGCACTTCAAAACAGTTTATAGTTTAAGAAAGGGGAAAAATATCTTCCCAGGCTGGGAAGACTGAATTAAACCTGGAGACAGGGAAGTCAAAATTTAGAAGGGGGGAAATTCCCAGGCTTCCCTGGCTACAAATAAATCCCTGCATGTAACTGCAACCAGCAGGTTGCATGAATACACACTCATTAATACGTGTTATCTTCTTTTTATATTCACCTCGGAGCCAATGATATAGGAAACACGCACACTCCTACGATATGGGAATAGAAGCTTTCCTACCTAATAACTGTCCATTTTCTAAGTGCTGCAAGCAAAGGGAGTTCACTTAATAGCAGTAAGAACTCCATCAAATAAGAACTGGCTCATGAACATATTGCTAGCGCACGCTTCTCCGGTGCAGGAGTTCTTATGATTGTTATTTCACATTAACTTCTAGATCCACGTTTCATACATCCTCGGTGCTGAAAGAGAGACTAAATAAACTCCAATTTAACCAATTATCATTGCATTGGTAAATGATTAAATAGTTGATGGAAAATGTAGTTTTATAAGTATCTGTATGAAATACTTGAAACACATATTCGCTTCTGTAATGAAATAGTGTGTACACGGCTGAAGAGTTCCGTGTTCGATGCTTGTGGGGGAGCTTTGGAATTTAGATGCATTACACTCTACCGTAAGCTACAAATCCATGTCTCATATAAAATTGGTGTTAAAAAAAGATGCTCAATTGAAACCAAGCAAGTAAGCTAAGGAATAACTTGGATGGGAGTAAGACTTGATTAAACTAATTACCAAATGTAGCAGACAACTGCATAAGTATATTTCAACTTACACCGACTAAAAGGTTGGTTTAGATTTAGATAATATTCATGTTTGTTTACAAACAAAATAATAATAATAAATGGTCCAAACAGCTTAGCAATAGGAATCGTACCAAGACCAATTTATTTATATAAATAAAATAATTGTACATAGAAAATATAATAAATATACAGAAGGTACAGGAGTATAATACATAAATCAAATAGATTCCCGGCGGGAGCTCATGTGGTTCAGATTCAACGTTAATCAGTAGATCACGTCTTATATAGCCTCGCTCTTGAAAGGGACATTAAACTCAAAATCAACTCAATTCAACCTAAATCAGATAATAGATTTAACAATAAATAATGATGATACAAATAATGCCAAACATGCAAACAATTCAAAAGCCTAATATTGTAATAATGCTAGTTGTCCTATACATGATAAAGTAGTTTAAAAAAAATGTCTTAATCATCCAAAACGATAACATGTACTCGTATGTACCCGGTCAACAACGCTGGAGAGGTCAACTTACTCATTGAAATAAGAAGAAAAAGAGGTGATTTTTTTTTCTAGTACTGAATCGGCATTAAAAAAAATGATTGAATCTATTTTCGATTAATACATTGGGCAATCAGCGTTATAACCGAAAAATCATAGTTAGTTTCAACGGATATACAAAAAAATGAGACGAAACTCATTCTTGTGACACTGAATATGTGTCAAAAACTCTCTCTTTTTTTTTCGATATTTCTTACCGGTTTTGTTGAAATTGGAATTACCAGTAAATTTCAAATATTTCCGATTTTGGTAGTGTTGCAAGTACTGATTATATGCTTTCTTGAGACGCTGAACTAATTGCAAGAAACTGCTTGTCACTATATATGTGTCACCGTTTTAGTTTTATCTCGATAAGCATGGAAACCGGAAATGATTGATTTCTGGCACTTCCAGTTTGAATAGAGGTTAGCTTAGGATATCGAACACATTCTTGGAAAACACCGCGTGGGTTTTCTCGGGGTTCTCCCGTTTCCTCCCACTTTCTTCATTCCACCATTGCATTTATTTCTCATCATCACCGTCTCCTTTAACCTAAACAGCATAATCGTGGGAAGCAAAACATAAGATTTCATTTCTTATTCTTGTGACGCTAAATTGATTGTGAAACGGCGCTCCTCGATATATTTTATCTCTTTTACTCAAGGGAAATGAATATTGAAATTGGAAGTATAGTAAATTTCAACCACTTCCGGTTTTTGTAAAGTGTTGCGGTTGGTGGTGATGTTCTAGGCAGTGCCACCACATCGCTTCGTCCTTTCTGCAGTATCTTTGGATAGTTCCTCTGACAGCACAGGGACCGGTCGAGGGGCTATGTACTTTCACGAGAAACGGAACTTCCTTCTTTACGCTGGAATCACGAGTTAAGCAGCTACAACAGCAGCAGAGGCAGAACCCCGGCACCGGAGGCCAGGTTAGGATAAGCACAGGCATGGAAGAGAGTGCAAAGAACGAGTGCCCCAAGAATGCGTGATTCAGTATTTGATGAGAGCCGTATGTGTGAAGTGCGACCGGTAGTTTCGTTAAGTGTCCAACTTTATTTTCTTTATATGTATAGTCTGCTCCTGCTTAATCTGTACATAATTTTGGTAAAATATACGAAACATTTAAAAATCTTGATTATCATTTCAGAAAATCGAAATCACTTTACATGTGCAATCAATATACAAGGGACCCTCACATTTGCTCAAGCGTAAGTACAACAGTGACAGCGATATGCTCTCTTGGAACGCTAAATCGATTGAAAAAAAAAATGTGTACGCTGAAACTGAAAATGGCTAATTCCATCCAATTCCGATTTGAATAAGATATTAATAGAAAAACAAAATAAATCGTTTGGAAGCTGAATCGATTAAAAAAAGCACCTTCTTCGCCATCTCTCACCGTTTTTACTCTGATACCTGTCGCCAAACAGACGAACGGATATAGCCGTTCCATGTGACTTCTGAGACTTATGCATGACATAGTTTGGAAGTCATATACAAGTCTTTTGCCGATGTATTCGCCAACTTTCAATTATGGTAAATTATTTCTTCAAGTGTAACTCTTTCAGAATAAATATAAAAATGCAGTTTCCGCAAGAGCTTTTAAACTTAAATGCTGCAGAAGGCTTTTCCTGGGCTCACCTATATCATAAGTTATTATTGAGAAATTGACTGTTGTTGTTAGCGATGATCTCATGGGGTAGTCCGTTTTTTTTTTTTTTTTTTCTAAGGTGCTCAACGCGGATTTCACTGTTCATCCTATTTCCGAAGAGAAAAAAAAAATCTTATGATTTTTATAGACATCTAAGCGCTAAAATCAATTATATTTCTTTTTTTTCTGTTCCATATATAGTTAAATCAATCGGATTTCTTTAAAAGTTTCTGTTAACTTTTAATATTCTTCTAGACACAGTTTTCATATAGGCATAGATCTACTGAAAAAAAAATAATAATAAAATAAAATAAAATAAATAAAGTAAGGAAACTACACAATAAGAGAGTATCACAAGTAGGGATGGACACGAACGAGTTCGAGGGA
Source organism: Thermobia domestica (assembly GCF_964235325.1). NCBI lineage: Eukaryota > Metazoa > Arthropoda > Insecta > Zygentoma > Lepismatidae > Thermobia > Thermobia domestica. The sequence continues at coordinate 269,439,038 of NC_137459.1, read as the reverse complement.
GTTCTCTTTGAAACTCGACTCTACTCGAAACAGATATCTTTGAGCTCGACTCGACAACTTGGCTCGAAAAATTTCCTCCAATTTGACACGAAACTCGCCTAGAATTCCCCTCGAGTTTCGAGTCGAGTCGAGACAAAATGAGCCAATTCTAGTTGAACCCTGTGTTGTTCCAAGTACTCTCAACAAGTATCCTACATAGACAATATAATTATCAATTATACTACTGCAACAACAACTTTATTATTATTATTATTAATAATAATAATAATAATAATAATAATAATAATAATAATAATAATAATAATATAACAACAACACCGTGTATAATCATGAAGGGTAAGCAGGTTATATGTGAACACTGAAAACTAGTTGATTGTTGATCTCGTTCGTCGAGAAGTCTTTAGGAGGCAAGGACATCAGTCACGAGATTCTTGGTTTTAGATCCGAAGGAGCAAGTATTCAGACCCGAGTCAAAAAGAAGTGTTAAAGGTTATAGGGCGCCGGCCAAACTTATTCAAAACTGCTCGGCCCAGGTTTAGGGTTGTCAACGGCTTCGCTCACAGCTCATTCACTATTCAGCCGAACCAGGAAGTGACCCAAGCCAACAGCTCGCCCGACCGAGCTGGCTCGAACCGATGGATCATTCGAACCGAACCGAACTGAGCTGATTGCTCAGTTTGAGCCGGTTCAGTTGAGCTGAGTCGAACCAAGCCGATGGACTTGTTTCAACGGAGGTAACTCGTGCCGATGGTTCACATGAGCCGAGTTGGTGGCTCATTCCAACCGAGCTGGCTCTAGACATCGACTTGAGAAAATTGCCTATTACTGAACTCGAAACTAGAGTAGAGTCGAGTTTTAGCTCGACTCGAGCCCATCCCTAATCAGAAGAGAATATTTGACACAGTGTTCACTCATATATGCATATTTTGTAGCTTGCTTTTGCTCCAATAACCATGCTTTTTTTTTTTAAATATCCTCACACCCTCAACTTATATTCATCGTACTTAATTAATGTGGAACAAAGCACCCTCCGAATTCTTTTCGACCCGCTTATGAAGATTCTCCACTCTCATGGATTGCACTTGACGTTCAGAGCATTCAGTCATTAGGCCACGAATGTCATTACAACTGTAGCCAACTGTTTCCACAAATTAACTATGTTTGCTGGAAGTAACGGTAATTCATATTGAAAACGTGTTTGCATTACTCGACAACTTTTTTTATGATTTCATACCTGAATTTAGTGCTGCAAATTTATTTAGAATTATTATTTTTGTCCCAGAAATAGAATCTTTGTAGAACAGTGTTTTCAGTAATTTTGTAGCAGTACTTTTCAATTTTAGTGCAATTTAGTGCACTGAATTTCTCCCCAGAAGAAAATCTAATATGATCATTGGTTCTAGTAGTACTACTGCTTTGGGGAACGGATTGAGGGATTGCATCATTCCCAGTACACAAACCAGAGGTAATATGATCTATCAGGATCAATCATGTAACCGGTTTCTATTGTGCTTATTACATGTTGATATTAAGGGATAATGTGTATATTTCAATTCATTAATCATTGTTTGCTTTGTACAATTATTTTACATTTAATCAATGATTCAAACATTATGCCAGCAAGTTTTCATATATATATATATATATATATATATATATATATATATATATATATAATAATTGTAACCAAATCTTGTTTCTTTCCTTGTTTGTCAAAACGTGAAACCATTTGCGCTCGAGGCTATTAAAAAGATACTTTGGAAAATAATCTCCTATAATGAAGTTATCAATTAATTCGAAACAATTAGTTAAAACAAATGCTGTTGCAAAGGTTTAGTGAATAAAGTAACGTATCGTGTGTACATGCACAATATGTAGCAAGATAAATAGCATTATGCTGTGCTAATAATGAACATAGCATGTATAAACAGTTATCAAATAGTAAAAATCACTTTAACAAAATACGCCTTACCTGACTAACTCGTAAAGGACGTTTGACGTCATTGTATCTGTTAGATAGTATATATTCGTCAATGAACTGAAATTTCATGAATATATTGTGGTTATGTTTTCGGTTTATCCATTTTTTTTTTTTTTTTTTTTTTTTGCGTTGCATTCCGAGAGAGTATAGAAATATTTTTTAAGTATTTTAAACATGACCAAATTATCTCTTTACTCCTGATAGTAGAGTTTTGTGATATGAATTAAATCTGATAATTTTATCCATGAAAAAAGAGAAAAAAAATAGCCTTAATGTGTAATTGCTTTAATGACTGATTGTTTTTGTGTAGTGTATATGAGCTGTACTTGCTTATATTTAATTGAAATCATTGTTGTTTATTTATCTTGGTGCACACTCTCAGCACAATTACTTGAACTAGTAGAGGTTTACAAGTGATGGCTTTTACTTGACGGTAGTTGTCACTCTTCCTAACTTTCACATATATTGATGAAGATGTTTCGAGTTTAACGTTAAGATATAATTTCATTTTTAGAGCGACATTAGCGATATAAAATTAAGTTATATTTTATACGATTTTGGAGGTATTTTAAGATTCTATACTGTTACTTTTGTTGAGGTTGTTACTCAAAGTTCCTGTGGTTATGACGTAGAGCCACGCGTTTGAAAGGCTAACCTGGGAATTTGATTTTATGTATAAATTGGAATTTGGTTTAGACGATAAAATCTGTAAAGATGAAAGATTTACATAATGAGGAAATTCATTATGTAATTTAAGCTGTCTTCAACACAAAGTGGATTCACAGACGAGATTTATAATTTATAATATATATATATAGAATGCATTTCTTAAACATTAAATTATGTGTAGTAATTGCTTTCGTGTTCGTTCATTTATCTTTGACAAACAATATTACATTTTGAAATAAATGTCCAACAAGAATAAAAAAAAATATAATTGTCCGGTTACAATACAACTCATAGATTGTCTCAAGAGCTAATGAATGATGACAAAATCTACATCAGACTCACAGACCTAAAGCTATCCATAGATATTCACTAGATATTCAAGTCAAGGACCTGAGTGAACTATGAAGGGGCTTTAAAGTGAATTGTGATGTTCTTCGATCCACGCCTGAATAAGTCTGGCTATTTGTATCGATGCATCGATATATTTAAAGACTTTGTCATTCTTAGGGATAATCTATATCTTAAGGTGAGCCGTAAAATGTACATTCGTTGGCAATTATTTCTCATTAGAGACCAATAATGGAATTTGTGGCATAACGTGAAATTGTGGCCCACGCCAGCATAAAGCTATATTCATGTTTAACGACAATGCATGTGTCTGTTTTGGCGTCCACCTTACATAAATTTGTTCCCTTGTTGTAAGCAATGATGGTGATTTACTGGATCATATTACTACCTTCCAATCATCGGCAGCCGAAGTTCTAAGTTATCTGAGACGTAATTTTATGGCCTACTCCTCGGCGATGGTGATAAGCGATTTTGACATATCAACATGAAATTGTATGCTGAGATTATACGCGTACATCATTCGTCGGATTGCGAATGTAGAAATATTTTGCTCGATATGCTGATTCAGTTCTGCAGCTATTTTGGTGCATTGGCTGTACGATTGTTTCTGCCAATCTAAATGAAATGATCATACACCCAACTATATATATATATATATATATATATATATATATATATATATATATATATATATATATATATATATAATATCATTAGCAGGTCAAAAATGTTTTGAAGAAAAATAATCTTGTCAGCCCGTTTGTGAGTATTGGTCATTTTTGTTGAACACCACGTGCCAATTAATTATTTTGTAGATGTGAGCGCAAACTTCTATATATCACGACCAGTTTATTGAAAACTTTTGCAATAAATACAATTTTATTCAGTACTATGTGTCTTTGGATTTTGTCCTTTAGCAGGAAATGTTGTAATTGAACCGTAATAGGTGAACATTACTCCTTAAATTTAGTATGAAAATTTAACGAACTGAACTTCTTAGAACTGAAGTGTACAATGAAGGGATAAAATACCAAAGTATATTATTATTATTATTATTATTATTATTATTATTAGTAGTAGTAGTAGTAGTAGTAGTAGTACATATGGTACTATACTCACTATAGCTAGGGTAACAACACTGATAAGTGCTTTCTGCATAACTTATGTTTTCTTTTTAACACATGAGCTGCCAATGGTGAATTTTGTTGTTCACCGGTAGAGTGCCAAGCGTACTTACTTACAATATTCTTGTTTTGTTCATATTTTTAAAACATAATGTTAATATTGAAACATAATGTAAGGCAAGGTATTGAATCCGCGTGCATAAAAGTTGGGGGTCCGATTGGACCTACGTGTGTATATTTTGTTTATGGGCAAGGGGATAAATTACAGTTGAACTGGCAACTCTGTTAGAAAGTTATTTGTTTATTACTACATGTGCAGAAGTGAGAAGTGTGGATATATTCATCTTGCTTTTAGTGCTAATAAGTAATATCTTTGTGCAATGAAAAACGAAGAACTCGATCTCATTAGTAATAGCAGTGTAGTGATCTGAATTTTCTAAAAAAAAAAAAAAAAATCAAATGACACGGACACTAACATCTTATGAAAACCAATTAGAATAAATAATGAATCCAATGTTAAACTTTTTAACATGTTACTGGAAAAGCAAAATCATAGGTCCGATCGGGTCTGCAAACACAACAAATGCTTGTTATTGATATTTAGCGCTCCTAGCGACGTTAATAATCAGTATCAAAGACCAAAACCTACATGTGTAATAAAAACACTACAGTTCATTAACAGTAGAGACAGGATTTTACAATACAAGTACTCTAACGTCAATTCGACGAATTAGAAATTGTGGGTCCGATCGGACCTACGAGAACATTTTCTTAGATTACTCCAATAAGTCCGGTCGGACCCACATGGCAGCTAACGTGTTAATTTGGTATTGTTTGGCAAAGTTAGAAGTATAATATATCTGGTGGGACATGGAGTGAAAAACTATTTGTTTTTTTTTTCGGAATATATATATATAAGAAAAAAAAAGCTATAGTAAAAAAAATAATTTTGATATTTTACTGTGATCAAAGATATGCATTTTCAGAAATTGGACAATTAAAGTGAATTATTGTCTGAAGGAAATTAAAAGAAGCACTTTAATTTGTACATTAGTCGTATATATATATAATCTTGAAATGAAAAGACATTTATTACTAATCAGTAATCTTATATATAAAAGAGAACGCACAAATCCTTTGTTCCCTCATCACGCTAATACGGCTGAACCAATTTCTTTCATTTTTGGGGGGTTATTAGGATTTGGACCCTAGATGGTTTTTATCATATCACTTTAATTTTCAATTACCAGTGTCTTGAGATAATTGACCATTCAAGTGTCCATAACGTACAAATCCTTTGTTAGTTCATCATAGGTAAAAATAAACGTATTTATATGCAACCCGCATGACCGTGTCACTCGGCGGGTTAACATAAATGACAGGCGATATAATGTTAACATTTACTGCAATCTACTATGGTTTTTATCATATCACTTGAAAGCGAAAAAGTAAAAATTATCTAAGTAACAAAGTTTATTGCGTTCCGGGGTGACCGCAGCGAAGCGGGGTGAACGCTGCTAGTAAATAATAAATAATAATCGTAAACAATATTAACATTAATATTAGTTACAAAATTTAGAAGAAAATAAAACAACTTAAGTTTGTTACATTTTGTTTCTAATCTGAATGACTATTAAGGATCTTACTTAATTCTTCAGATATATTTGGAATGCTGTCTGATCTGGTTGTTGCCGCTGTATGTTCAAGAAGTTGTATTTTTGTTTCGTAGAATATTTCAAATAGGTACTCAGACACGATGCTAGCAGGTATCTTAAATAACATTCTACATATGCAGAATGATAAAATCATACACACACCGATTGTTCTCCTGAGTTGCTCAACCTCTACCAACCACCACTGTCCATCATATACGTGACACTGTGCCATATGCATGTAAAGTCAAATGCACTGTGACAAACATAACGGTCTTGGCAAATGTTTAATTTCAATGTTGCTTACCGTCTAATTCCGTTTACTGAAACTTCATGCAATTTACATTTTTTTTTTATTTTGTATTGACTTGCATTAAAAAAAAATCTGGTTCCAAATGCTTTGGTATGAATTACAAATACTTGTTCTGTGGCGAGACAATAAGTAACATCTTTCATGTTATATTTGCACAAATGCAACATATTCTCTACAAGTTTATGCTAATGTCTGCAAAGCCACTAACTGGCACGCGGTGATCAACATAAATGACTGTCACTCACAAATGGGCTGGGATTATTGTTTTGAAAACCAGTTTTGTGTTGCCGATGAATATAGTAATAGTATCTAGAAATGAAGAAAAATAATAACGCATAAATAAAGAAGTGAAAATTGTTAAACATCCCCGTGGGATTATTTCTTATGAATTGACCAGTATGCATTTGTCACTGCGGACACTGTTGACCTCAATCCTGTAAGCACACATATATTATTGTATATATATTTTTTCGAACTATCGAGCAGATATAATTTTCCATTCAAGAAAAAAAAAATCATATAGGTCTCACATTGGCACCACCAACATCTAGGAATCGAGGCTACATGGGCTCTTATACGTTACTAGCAAAATACAATTGTAGTGCACGAATGATCAGATAGATTGCATGTTGCAATACATAGGTACTAACATTCTTGTGACAGCTGTTTGTATCAAAAATAAAATAATACTCGTATTTGAGCCACATGACCGCGCGTCTTGCTCATTCAATATTTCATATTTTTCTACTATGCCATTTGTTTCGGACAGCTGATTCGAGCTGCTGTTTGATGATAATTACTTGGTCTTACAGGTAGTGGTAAATGCGTATATATCTACATATTGTTTGACAAGTCATCAAATTACGATTTGTTCATAAATTTAACGTGCTATACTCAGAAATATAGTTCATCTGCTTCTTTAAAATGTTCTGAACTGCTTTTTGTGCATTATTACTATCATTATTATTAAGTAGATTAGTTGGATAGATGATAGGTGTTTTCTTTTTTTTTTTTTTCAATCATGTAAGCTTGATTATGCAAGCACATACATTCCCATGACAAACAAAGTGCAGTATAATGTCGTTGATCTATTAATTTATTCCACACCTGAAAATAAAACTTTCAATTATTTCGAAGATATTAGTCATCATATTCAGATTTTTTTTTTAATCAGTGAAACTTTGATAAGTTTTACACATGTGCTGTTTAAAACTAATTTACAACTCAAAGTAAAAATAATTTTTTGACTAGAAAAAGTAAAGTTCGCTTTATAATCATGGAGAACCTACGTACTGGATACTTCCTTGACATCAAGTTCTTTTTTTAATCTGTAAATGGATTTTGCTGTTTGGATCTCCACTTGACAGTTGCGCTCGAGACCACCTAGATCAGTGATTCTAACTAAAATCTTTGTTAGGTTTGCTGTTAACTTTCTTAGCAAACCACACGGAAAGAAGAAGACGACGTAGGTAACCTGATATTTATTAATCACAGGACAAACACAAACTTTGGTAAGGTAGTCATAGATTCATGACTCTGAGTATGCTATCATTACTTGTTTATTGCATTTTCTATAAAGTGTTCTTTCATCTTTTTCTCATTGCGTTTTCCTTTACGTTTCTCAGATTCTGAAATAGTGCTCCTGTGTCATGTATCCGCCATTGAAAGTGACTGACCTAAAGCGCGGTACACATTTGATGGCGTATGGGCTAGTTGAATGAGACAAATGATGTGACGTGAAAATACATACGCACTATAGAATGAACAGATGCTAAAATGCATGGAGATCTCTGGCAACGTCGCATAATATCGTTTTCTAAGAGTGTTTAAAGGGAAATCACAGTGCCACCTTCAAATGTCATAAACGCTGTTCTTTAGGATAGATATTTATGTGGCTCTTTAGCACCGTCCTCTGGGTAAGTTATTGTGTCTCAGTCCGCTTCTGGCCAAGTACAGAAAATCTGATTGAAGTAATTTGTTCGTTTTCTGTAGATATAATTTGTTACCACATAAGCAAATTTAATATTCGCTGTTGTAAATGCATAGTTATATAACCTCTTCTATATACAGACAGGTTTATTCTCATCAATTACTGTATATCCGTCATTTCTTGCCGACCCTCAATGACATACACACTGGTATTAGCTAAGATTCAGCCCTGCTTGCTGGTAGAACACTTTAGTCTGTAAAAAACATGCGGTCCCGTATAATGTAGTCTATGGTGTGTGCATTCGTAGGTTCGATTCGTGATGGTGACACATGGTCGAACAAACGTAAAAAAAACTCTTTCAGTTCAGCCATCCTGAGTGAGGTTTTCTTCAGTTTTCCTCATTCAGCATTAGGCAAATGCTGATATGGTACTTCACATAATTGTCCCCGGCTGCTTCCACCCTTTCCCATTCCAATATTCGTACCCAATTTTTCGGATAGTATGATCTCCGAGGGACGTCATTCATCATACTTTACGAGGTGACATCGCCATAGATGCCGAGAGCCCAGAGATCTAATTTCTAATCCTGAACATGTAATAAACATCTACTAGAACAAATCTGCAGATGCAAAAGTTGACACAAACATACATAGATGCTTTAGATGAAAAGTTTGTTTAGTTACTTATTAAACACAGTCTTTTGTCTGCACGTGGAAATATAATTGCATGTGATCTCCACTGCAATCAATTCCACGTCTTCCGTGCCATAGCCAAAGTATGTTAATCACTAGCTACAAGGAAGTTTGTAATGTATTACTATATTTTAATTTCTGATCAATGACCACAGAAGGATATTTTCCCCCTAAAACCCTTAACAGATATATTCTTAAGTGCGGGAAAACTAGCAAGTAGATTGACGGAAAATCCTTTGAACATTCCCTCTGCATAAATACGTTTGCGTTTAGATGACTCTTTTCCCCTGTCTTCCTTGGTAACTGTTCGAAGCTGGAAGCCTCTGTTCACTGTCTAGTTGGCTTTGTGGTCGTTATCATGGCTTTCTACCTAGAAAGAAGGATTATCCTTGTCTGTACAAGACAATGCGCAAGTCTGAATTTCACTTCTAGTGTCGTGTGAAGTAAAATATCTGTGGAAGTTAACAGCAGAAATCTGAAGGGGGAAAATAATTCCTCTCGATGTTTGGAAATTAATAACTGCTAAAGCAATGGATAGAAATAAGTTTGTTTTATAGAGATACTCGTAATATAGCGAATGAAAATAAAATAGATTTTTCTTTCTTCTTGTGACTTTTATTTATACTTATTTTACTTCTGAGCAAAAGTAGAAGAGAAAATACTAAGGTGGTTGTTAAAAAAAATCTATAATTCAGCATATTTACACGTCATGGCCCCTACATACCGAAAAGGTTATTTTGCTAATGTCGGTTCGCTCGCTTGTTCGTCTCATGTAAACATGATCACTCAGAGGCATATAACTTAATGTATGCACAACAAGATTCAAACTTAAGATGTTTATAAGATTCTGTAGGAGAAGTTTCTGAATGTTTCTCCTATCTCCAAACGTAATAGTAATTTTGTAAAGGTGAAAGTGTAAAACTGTGATATATATATATATATATATATATATATATATATATATATATATATATATATATATATATATATATATAATATATTTTTACAGAAACGGTTCCAATGATTTTGTTTAAATTGCAAACATCAAAGTTTCATTAGCAGCCCTGTACTGTTATACAAGTCATTTCTCTGGGAATAATCCACAATGAATAGTTTACTCTTTGGGACCACTTTATTCGGACGATTCTCTCTCTCTCTCTCTCTCTCTCTCTCTATATATATATATATATATATATATATATATATATATATATATATATATATATATATATATATATATATATATATTAGACCTAGTCGCAGATGGGAGGACACTATTAAGATGGATCTCGCAGAGATTGGAATACAAAGTAGAAACTGGATGCAGTTAACTAAGGGTAGAAGTCAGTGGAGAGCTTTTGTGAACGCGGCATTGAACCTCTGGGTTCCATAGGCCATAGAGTTATATAATATATAAAATGAAAAGGCTCGAGCGATTTTCCTTATATTGCATGAAATACATCTCTCATTACCAACCTGACAATATGGCATAACTCGCTTGTCCTGGAAAGTTTGCAAGATATAGTTTAGGGTAAACGGCTCCTGAACGGGACATGTTATCATCTACATGATCTTCAAATACACTCTCAATAATTAGTCAGGTTTCTAGTCTCAGCAAGCCATTATCGCACTTCACATCTCTCAACAACTGGTGTTTCATGGTTGAATGAACTTCCTCTTTTTCCTACAATTACAACTATACTTTGTTTCAGAGAAGGCCAAGGGAATGGGGATAATCCTAGGTAGGTCATCCCGCTGGCACTTGAAAGTCTGTTCAATGGTAACTTTCGTAAAAAAAAAAAAAGTGCATTGTACTATATTATTTCTGATGCCTCAAATTTGCTACAATTTCCTTGAGTTTAAAATTTTCAAGCCATCTTTCTAGCCTTTCTTTCCTTTTTCCGCAGCGCGGCTATATGAGACTTCGTCGTACAGTTTAATGTCGAATCCGAACCACTATCATTCAATAATCTCCTGCCGGGAATCGAACCCAGGGCCTCGTCCACCTAAGGGGCGCGTGCTAGACATAGACCAGCTGGAAGGGCTTTCCATCTATAGCCGTAGCCAGAACTTTTCGTATGGGTATGCACAAAGGTAATTAATTCCTATTTTCCATCTTAGTATAACGTTCTTACGTGCTCATTTGATCTAGCTTTAAGTGGATTTCGAAAACATAAAATGTTATTTTAAGGAATCACTCCGTCTCCTTTGGTCTAGCCGGCATAATGAGGGACGTTAAACTCAATGAATGATGACAAAGGGACGTATATTTCCCCTGCAATTTTTAACTTTTAAGTACGCCAATGTAGTGGTAATAATTTATACACTACCATTACACTCCCAGTCCTAAGCCTGGATAAAGTGTGAAGGGAAGTTTACATTGCGCCTCGAGGTTGTAGCCTACTTAGTACAACCTACTAGTAGACAGCATATAATTTATCGTGACATTTTATAAATGACAATATCGCATGTTATATATTCATGTGAATGTTCTAACCAGCAGTATTTTGCCTAGGATGGGCTAACACACTGAATAATCTCTTGAAGAAACATCCAAATTTAAGGCGCCAACACCTGGAAATCCCCCCCAAAAGACTGTTTTGAAATGTTAAATTACACTCGAATATTAATCTAGTAAACAGTAGGAAATATTTTCATACTACTACTTCTATTATTATTATTATTATTATTATTATTATTATTATTATTATTATTATTATTATTATTATTATTATTATTATTATTATTATTATTATTATTAGCATCGCCGATTTTCTTCTTACACGGTTTTTTTTTAGTTTAATGTTCCATAATTATGCTTTGAGGCAGTGGCATAGAGAGGGAGGCTCACCGAGCTCGACTCCCCTTAGTGCCGTAATATCGAATATAATTTTGTATTCTTATTTGTGATTCCGATGTTTTCACTTTTTTTAAAATATAATTTATCATCACAAAATGTATTTTAAAGTCATGTTTAAAAGAATGACTTCTTCAGTCTTGATTGATTTTAAACTCAAGGAAATTGTGGCAAATTTGAGGCATCAGAAATAATATAGTACAATGCACATTTTTTTCTTTTTTTTTTTACGAAAGTTACCATTGAACAGACTTTCAAGTGCCAGCGGGATGACCTACCTAGGATTATCCCCATTCTTCACTAATTTAAATCGCAAGCAATATATATATACTACGTTGTTCAAAAGCGGATACTTTTCACGAAAGTTGTCGCGGAAATAACTTTCAGAATATCGGGAGAATAAGGGGGCCTTGATCTATTTTAACTACATGCATAAACAAACTATACTCTTTATTATGTCAAAATCTAGCAATTTTGGCGAACGTCTTCACAGAAAATTATATTATATTATATTATTTAAAATATGGAAATCCCAAAGTATGGGGTGTTTGTTCCCGTTTACCCTACTATTTTCAATCGCAACAAGTGAGGATTGTTTGAATGCGATAAAGAAGATAACTGTACACATATTTTAATAAAATCAATAATTTATTCGGTAGGTTTCACTGGAAAATTATTTTGTATGAGCATGTTCAAACGTGCAACATCGGGTAGAATTTATTCCTTTTACCTCACGTAAACTTGATGTATTGCAATCCCAAACAGTTATTTCTGCAAGTTGAAGGAAGTATCAATAAAATCGCATGCCGTATTAGAGAGAGAGAGAGAGAGAGAGAGAGAGAGAGAAACAGCCCTAACAGGAAATTACCTTTCCTGCATATTATTATATAAGAATTTGTTTTACACATTATTCTTGGGTTATTGGATTTAAATATTTATTTATGAAATATAAGCAGAATCTCCTGAGCCGTTTTTGATAAAACTGATTCACGTTTGAGAAGATAGTCCAGAAAGATGTCACTCGCAAGAGTTAACTCCTGAATCTTATAAAACCCTTAAGTTTCAAGTCTTGTCTCCTATCATTACTAGGAAGTTAATAATAATATTATGTGCGATGTACTTCGTATTACTTAGTGTACTCTCGAAATTAAATTTATTGGTGATATCTCCTTATTCTGTTAAATATTTAGATTTAATTTTTTTTATCTTAAGACAGAAGGTTGCAATGCTGATTTCAGGAAAAAGAGGAAGTTCATTCAACCATGAAACGCCAGTTGTTGAGAGGTGTGAAGTGCGATAATGGCTTGCTGAGGCTAGAAACCTGACTAATTATTGAGAGTGTATTTGAAGATCATGCAGATGATAACATGTCCCGTTCAGGAGCCGTTTACCCATAGTTTACTTTTGTCGATGAGTTTTTTGGTGGCATTTTATATACTAAAAAAAGGAAAAAAAATAGAAGCGTCAGTCGATTTGGTTTATATTTCATAAATAAATGTTTCACTAATAATTTCACATTACGTGATAAGTAATTTCTTATGAAACAATTCAAAAGGGATAGTTTACTGCTGGGAATTAATTTATTTTGAGTTTTTTTTTTTTTTCTCAGAAACAACCCAGATGATTGCATTCGTATTTTATAAATAAATGTTTCGTTAGTAGTCTATAATGTTGTGTAAATTACGTCTTATGAACTTATCCATAATGAATAGCTTACTTTTGTGAGTGAGTTCTCTTTGGACGAAGCTTTCCGAGAACTCTATAATTTCCTTTGTATTTCATAAATAAATATATCAGTAATAATAGCAGCATAAAGTGATTTAGTTTAAGAAACTCGAGCGAGAAAATATATAAAGTAAAACTGGAAAGTACATGTTATATAATATATATATATATATATATATATATATATATATATTGCAATTTATTTGTGTACATGTTACATTAGTGAATATATACAAACTGTTATTGGTGTTTTATACTAAGATACTAGCTGAACCTGCGCTCTCTACACAGCGCATCATTCGCATATGAGCATAAATCTCCTTCTCATTTCTCATAATGTATGTACATGTCCCTTTACAGACACAAGTGAAATACGTCTTGATTAATCAAAAATCGGCAAGGGGTATCATAAAGGGGAGATTTTTTCGATTATTTTTTTCTCAATATCTCGCACCGTTTGCCAGATTTGAGCCTACTTCCGGTTGGAGTTTCTAATTCGTGTATGACCAGTGTTTTCTTTCTTCTTGCGTGCAGTATGTAATAAGCAAATACATTACATTTCCTATTAATTATAATGTCAGTTATATATGGTGTTCATTGGGCAAAACACTCAGAAAATAAAGATTTATCTTAAGACTCGAGAAATGGTTATCCATCCTTTTTCACTATTATTTGGCCATGGAACAAACGCCTGAGACATATACAACCCCAATATACAACATTGTGGTGCTGGAATGTATAACGCATAGGATATGATGCTTTTTTTTTATTTCAACGCTTCCAGTGTACCCTAAAAAATATAATAAAGAAATAATGGCCATGTGGTCATGTTTTTTTTTAAATATTCAATTAGAACTGGACAATCTACGCAAAATTTCCAATCGATCAGTGAAAACGTCATCTTTCTAGAGCCTGCAGTTTCCGAGATCTCATTGTCGAAAGGATTGACCACAAACATATAAACATAGTTTAAAAGAACTCGGAAGATGGAAGCACAATTCGCAGGCATTGATTTTAGAGAAGGCTTATTAAAATGCAAAGGCTTTGAACAATAATTTTATATCACAAACACTATGAAAAAATATATTGTTAACTAATTTATACTATTTAAAGTGCAAATACTTAAAATGTTTGTCTCTGTTAAACGTGAAATCACACATAACCGTAAATGAATGATTTGAAAGCTATAGTTATAGGTTGAAGCTCAGGAGCTTTAAATTGCTATTGTAGCATTTTAATAGATAGATGATTAGGGGAGAGTGCGAGACGTTGTGCTACATTCTGCATTTTGGAATATAAGTAAACTATTATTGACACAATAGTTGACATTTGGCGCATAAGTAAAACTTAGATATCTTAACTTATCGATTCAGCAACAACCTAAGTACTCGAACTAGTAGTTAGAAAGGAGCAATATAGTAATATACTAAGTCGTGCCATAAGGTACACGACAGAGATGGAGCGAGTCAGTAAATCATGAGCCAACAGGACGTGACCCACTGCAACCCACCACACAGCTTTATCCACTCTGTTCCACCGACCTACCATGTCTCACTCTAATCCACTGACCCACTACGACATAGTGCATTGTAGACAGCATCTTCTAAACACTGGTGAATTTTCTGTTTTACTTTCACGGCCTCCATTTTCCCTTTATTTTCCATTTGTTTTTATTTACTTACCTGAGATAAGTGTATCTAAGTTTCTTAAAAAAAAAAACTTCAATTACTTGTGGATTTGATATTTGGAACTGTAATAACAGCAATAGGATTTACTACTTAGCTTCTCAAAAAACGCATGGGCGGTGTCTCGAAAGCTACTGGAAAAATACGTTTTTGATTCACCTATGATATATGAATTATTATATAAAAATGAATGTAACTATGTGTACGTGATTGTCACAGCCAAATGTAAAATACAAATGAACTAACTTTTGTTATATAGTTAGACTCTAATCCTAACTCTGATGTTATCATATCGCTTTCACTATAATACATATCCTAAAAGAGGAGTGGTAATCCCATTTTAGCGGGAAATTGAGTATTTCACGAATGGGTCATGGTGGATGGTGGGTCATGATGTGTCCGAGTCGTGGTGGGCCAGTGGGTCGTGGATCAAGTTTTCATTGACAGACGCTTGATCAAGTTTTCATTGACCGTCTTGTACACGATGCTTATTTACCTAATGGCCGTCTTAGTGTACCTTGTGCCAGCTGAATTAGTGTTTCACTCAATAAAGTGCTCCACTCAGACGCATACCCAAATCTTTTGTTCGGAGGGGTTCAAGCTTTATGGGAGGGTACTGAAAACCGCCACATCTATGTAGTATTGAACGGATGTTATTATACACCCGAAAAGACTATAAATAATTGTAAAATACTTCCACTTATTTTATTTTATTTTTTAGAAAGAAAATGATAGAACTAGATTGTTCTTATTCGAGAAAATAGATAACGGGTAAGATGGAATCTTCATGCTACATCAATCACTTCGCTCTGTAACCAATATTGTTTTATGAAGGAAGTGTATAAATGCATATAGGATTAGGAAGTTTTTACGGTGGGGATCCGGAACCGGTGGGCACCGGCGTGGGTGCTCCCGTGACTCCGCTGCACCCGTATTGTACTCGCAATTAATTAAACATTTTCTATCTTCACAAATGGAAGAGTGGAATTCAATAGAAAACCATTAAATATTCTGTTTACACTTTCTTGTAGAAGTCACCCACCGGTTTTCCAATATTTGCACAGAAGTAATGTGTCTAACGTTTGCACTTTGGACACCATTCTTTGTGACTTTTGTGGATGTTTTTGAGTTACATTAATGGATACGTTCATTCTCGTCATAATACACATCTCTTTGACTTGCTCTCTTTAACGTATTTCCAGTAGTCACTTTGAGTTTTTTTTTTTTTTTTTTTTTTTTTTTGAGTGGCAATGTTTTTGAATACCTTGCCGGAAAGCCCCGCTTCCATTTCTATCCGACTGTTTGTTTCATGTCCCATGTCTCTGTGTAATTGCAATTTATTCTCATTAATTTGTAAGCAAGTTGCCATACAGGCTGCTTTGTCAATCCATGCTACATATATATATATATATATATATATATATATATATATATATATATATATATATATATATATATATATAAGATTAGGTGGCTGATTTGAAGTTGCCCGTCCCTTTCAGCACGCAAGCTATATGAGACACAAGTTTATCGCTTAGATGAAATATGAACCATATAACTCCTACTAGGAGTCGATTCCGTATGTCCGGTCCCGAAGGCGCTTGTCCTCATCATGTAGTCAAGAGGGATACATTTTCTATAGTTTGCAGGTACTTTACCAAGTGCCTCATTATCCTAGTGAACCTCTTGTTCATTACATAAGATGGACAGTATTGAAATATGCTTACATCATATTCGTTGAACGTTTTAGCATGCCAAGAAGGAGTCAATCCTGGAGGACACGAACAGCATTTTCACCCTCTCTGAAACTTAGTTTCTTGTTCGGGCCTTAGGTTAATAAATTTCTTAATACTAAAGGATCTACAGAATAAGGCTTCATGCTTGCTATAATTCCTATTATCGTCGTCTTGTAAGAAAATAAGAGAGTTCTAAGTGTATTGTTCCACTTTTTTGCCAACAGGAGCTGGCATAATTTACAGAATGAAGTCTCGAAAGTACACTTATTCGCAGATATCGAGATATACGCGCTACACTATTACTAACCATAATGCAAAATAGCTATCGATAGTTCACTTATGCTTTAATGAGACACCAAATAACCGAACTTTGAAAATCGCAGAAAACTTTGAAAGTCCTTGTTAAAGACAAATGTAAACTCAACTGCTTATGAACATGTTCTTAATTGCTTGCTTAGCCACAGGTTCCACTCAATTATCGTGAAACTTGTACCTGCTCTTCTATTATTCACAATTATCTTAATAATATTTGCCAGATTCGCTAAGTGTCACAACCCGCAATATATTCAAAGTGTCACACGGTGCACGGTCAAAAAGGCGCATAACTCTCCCCTACTGTCATTTTTATTTCCGAGTGGAAAGCAAATACATAAATTAGTATTCCTCCTTTCCCACGTCATCTTCTTCTTATATTTTACTGGGTTTAACGTTTTATGATTATGATTCAAGACTAAAGGAGATGTGATGATAATGAACAAAAGAGTAGAATCAAGTACATGGGATGAAACGGGAGAACCTCAACATAATCCATGACACAGAACTTGTCCACTACAATGCCTACTTGGCGCGGCGCAAGCTGAAATCATGTCAGGAACACCACGCACCGCGCCGAACGGAGAAGTGACCCGAACCAACCGAGCTGACTCTAAACAATGGCTCATCCGAGCGGAACCGAATTGAGCTGATTGCTGACCCAAACGAGCCAATTCGAGCCATCGACTCAGTTGCGCTGAGTCGAGCCGAGCCGATAGACTCGTTTGAACGGAGATGGCTCGAGCCGATGGCTCACATGAATCGAGTCGGTGCCTCATCCCAACCGAGCCGGCTCGAGCCATCGGCTCAATTGAGCTGAGTTGATGGCTTGTTCCACAGCAGCGGATGGCTCATCCCGATCGAGCCGACTCGAGTAGTTCGCTCAATTGAACCGAGCCGAGCCGAGCCGGTTGACATCACTACCCGGGTTGGGTTTCTGCTTGGACTCAAAAATTTGACCGTGCAAGTCTCAGTCTTGATGGTAAGAACTGCATACTTATATTGATATAACCTATACTTATATTGGTGTTCACGACATTTGAGGCTTTCTCCTTATTAAGATATATTGTCGTCTCGTTATCAAGACGAGACGAAACATTAAAAGTACCCACAATATGTACTAAAAGTACGGGACGAGATGCACTCATGTGGTGAGCAACATTAAAAGTATTCCACATTACTGCTTATATTTTTCGTGGGTTTCGCTTTCCAGTCTAATCAGGCCATAATTTCAAGACGAGTTAAAACGAGTTGAACGAGAGAGACATTAATCAAACTCGACTCGACTCGAAACTCGACCTCAAAACAGTGACTCGACTTGGAACTCGACTCGAGAAAATTACATTTGACTCGACTCGAATTCAACTCGAGTTTCGAGTCGAGTCGAGTTTTAGCTCGACTCTTGCCCATCCCTAAAATGTTCATAAAAAAATATATGAACAATCACCAAAATTTCTGTATCCTGCTCACAGCTTTCCAAAACGGATGCATTTCTGGGAGAGCAATTCGTAGATTACTTTATCAATATCAGCATGGCGTTTTTTTTCTTTTATTTCAATGCTCAGGATTGCCAGATTTCAACCTCATCTCTGTCATTCAGCTAAGAATGTACGTTACACTCAATTGATTGGTTTTACTTATGTCATGGGGTGTATCAATTAAAGCAATAAATAAATAAATAACATAACTTCGATTTTCTGTACAATTTATCTTAATAAAGAAGAATTTTTCTTAATAAATGATGATTTAACTTTAACATATAATATTAAATCTAAATCATCATTTAAAACAACTTGTATATTGTTGTTTTCTTCCGTTAGATAGTACACTGTAAAAAAAATCGTTGTGTTATTTCAACGGCATGCCTATGTGTTAACACGATTCTGTTAAAATATAACACAAACAGGTGGTTAGAACAACTCACTCTCCATTTGAAGTTGTGTGTCCAATGCTGGTAGTTGAAATGACACAACCTGTGTGTTAAATTAACACAAGTGTACAATCTTCGGTGTTGTTTTCTGCATGACTGCCAAATATGTTGGACATCTAATTATAAAAGGATATGAACTGAAGCAACAAACAAACACAGTAGAAATAAATACTTAAACAAATCCAGGTATACGCAAAATTTCAACATGCAAACCGCGCGATGTGTTTTCAATTGTTTTACATAATGTTTCTGAAGAAACATGTCAAAAGCGAGAAACAACATCGTACTACTGTGTCACTTCTGCACTGCACTAGAGCTCGTTAGTCACCACCGGGGACTGTGCTTCAAAAATGGCGGTAAACAAGTAGAGTCACGATTAAGAGGCAAACATATTATAAGTATATAGGTAAGAGTTTCGAATCATTCTTGAATATGTTGGTGAAGGTTGTGTTTCGCATCATCAAGAAATATTTCACAATAAATGTTGGGGAGGATGACAAAAGAAGATTTATGAAGATTTTCTATATGAAGTGTTATGTAGTTCACTATTCTTATTTTAAAGTAGAATCTTCGTTAAGCGTAAGCATGCACACACCACATGGATTTCCAACATAGAAAAATGGTTACATCAACACCATACACGGAGTTATTTCAACACCGAAATAGGTGTCGTAGTAACAGAAAAGTGGAGTCTAACTAACACCAAAAACAGCGTTAATTTCGTGGTCTGAACTTAAATTTTAACACAGGAGTGTTGAATTAACACTAAAACGGTGTTACTTGTACGACTTTGACCTTGAATTATGACACAGATTGTGTGTTGAAATAATAAGAAATGATGTTGTATTAACACAGGGACTGTGTTATATTGATATGTGACATGGCGTAATCACTTCGTGTTGGTGCAACACCGCAACAAGTAACACTCAACACTTTTCTTCGCATTACCGACCCTGACATGGTATAGAATCAACACCGAAAATACTAACGCAGATCCGAATGTAACACCGGTTGTGTGTTAAAGACGTAACACACCCTCTGTGTTAAACACCAACACTACAGGGTCTGTGTTGAAGTAACACCACATAGTGGTAGTCGCGCTGGAACCACTGCCCTGTGTTAAAATTGAGTTGAATTAACACAACAATTTTTTACTGTGTACGATACAATTAGTTTATGTTTATTCTAAATTTGCATGTTGAAAATGATGCGAGATGAACGAAAGATGCTTCAAGTTTGATTTTTTTTTTCATAATCCATTTCCAGTTCCTAATTGAACTATTACACTAGACACCTGTAAAGTTCCTTTTCGTTTCGATCGGCAAAGAGCCAACACCCATGGCAATACACTTCGTTTTATATTGTTGAGTAACCAAGTGAAAACCTGTGTGTAGAATGCTCTGTTTTCGTTTTTACAGATTGATAATCAAATCTAGGGGATATTTTCGTTTGTGGATTTCTTGGAATAAGCCCAGTTGATTGATGAGACATTAAATTCGTAAGTTTTCATCTCTCCTTCCATTTCTCGACTGAAACAACTGCAATTGGTATCAATTACACTTAAATATATGTTCTGTTTTCAGTTTTAGAACCACAAACTGAATTATCAACCAAATTTGCATCACCACTGACATTCACTTCACGAGTTGAATCTACCACATTTTGGCCACAAGCTGGGGTTTCCCTTGAACTTCCAACATTCTCACTACTTTTGATAATTAAAAAGAAAATATAAAAAGAAGAAACT
This sequence comes from Thermobia domestica, assembly GCF_964235325.1. NCBI lineage: Eukaryota > Metazoa > Arthropoda > Insecta > Zygentoma > Lepismatidae > Thermobia > Thermobia domestica. The sequence continues at coordinate 269,418,337 of NC_137459.1, read as the reverse complement.
GAAATTTCTGGCAATTTCTGAATTGCTTGTTTCCCTTTTCGTGTTAATTTGCGTTCATGAGTATTATACTTCAACTAAAGCACCTAACTGTGCCTGTTACACACAGCAAACAAGTATATTCATACTAACGAACAATAACTGAGAAAGCAAACCTAAGATTATGCCTTCTGTGTCAGGATAAGTAAATTGTAAGCTTCATTTTGTTCTCATTGCTACCAAGCAAGAACGTAAACTTTAATTCACTCTCAGCTGAAAATAATTGAATATTGGATATTGAGTATTGTTGTATTGTTGTATATTTATTATTGTAGGCTCTGTACAGAATGTTCGCAGCAAATTAAATGACTTTTCTAAGCACTAAATTGAAAAGGTTTAGAAGACTACAGAGTAATATTGAGGGAAAAGTGTGAAGTAGTATGAAATCCGAAAAGTGGATTTTATCCCAACATCATAAAGTTAATCATCGAAATTTGAATGGGCCTCTTTCGCCGTAGGAAGCCACGTCTTTCGGGACCTGGAGGATGGTCATTTGCGTTGCTGAAGACGCAAACAGATATTTCATATTGAATGACCTGATAAATGCAAGTAGTAGTATTTTGATTCAAAAATTGTGCAAGAACAAATCACTACCTAAAAGAATATGTAAATAAATAATAATAAAAAAATTCGTCTTCTCATACATTTTTATGGATATTCACTTTGAATAATAATAATATAATACAAAAATGGACACAGATACAGATCACAAAAATTCAAATTCGGGAAAGGTAAAAAATTGCAATATGCAGTTTAATCGAGCATCTGTGGTGCTGTTCAGAAAGTTTTCTTTCTCTTTTTTTTTCCTTTTTTTCTTGGTTATGTAGAAGTTGCACTTGAAACCTAATTTAGGTCTTAAATTATCCATCTGTCTCACGATGAACTATCGATCCTGAAGAAGCAGCGCGCTAAGAGATCTTGAGCTTGCGGTTTGGCTTTGTGGCTTCCGATAAACGAGAGAAGGGAATTCCTTACAATCTCATCGTAGTGAAAGGGCAAAGGAGGCTCACCGAAGGTCGCTCTTCTTGTTAGGCATAGGCAACTTCTGATAACTACTTCTATTCAGGCCATAACCGCTTGAAAGCCAAGGGAAAGGGCTCCGGGAGAGTGGACACAAAGCTATTTACAGCGAAGTGTGACGAGACGGAATCTCAGTAAAGAGGGTCAACAGAGGCTTTGGAACGTTACATTGTGAACACTAAAAAGGGCGCACAGGCAATTTCCGATATCAAACAAAACTTTTACACAATTTTCTTGCTTTATTCGTCTGGAAAGTATTCAGCTGTCTCGCTTAAGTTTCCAAATGCCACAAGTACGATCAGCATCTTTGAAAGAATACTCTTACGTTTTAAAGTCTATCATATACAGGGTGTTCGGAAACAGTCTGTCGTATAGACTACATGTATTCATGTGCACATTCATTTCCCAAAGTGTTATGGTACTGTTTCCGAACACTCTGAACGTGATGCTTAAAACATGGCTATTTTATTTCTTAAAGCTTATTATGCATTATACAGGGCAAGTTCCGTGACAGAAACAAAAACATGCATTGTATGTGCATATAGCCTCTGACACTTTTTTAAATAGCTAGTAAATGAAGCGCTAGTTTTAAAAAAAAATCATCACGTTTTGCGCGTATTTCTCTGCACTGACAACTCTTATGTTCAAATGAACTTACGAATCAAATTCAAACTAACGCTACAGAGCTTTTTATGTTGTTTTTTTTTCTAACTAACTAACTGTTTCGACAACATTTGACAATATTGGTATATTTGTTATATATATAGGTTCCTGTCACCACGGCAAGGCACGTCTTCAGGTTGCAGATCGAGGAGAAGGCCTCTAGATATAAAAGTTAGCTGCGAATATACTGAATAAGCAGTCGTGGACATACGACAAGGAGTGGTCCTCCAACTTGGGATTTTGGGTGATTCTAACAACCTCATCTTATAAATAAAAAGTCACTTGTTCAGAAACATTCACTAGAAAAGAAGTGGAAATACAATATCCCGGTACATCAACTATTTATTGATTTTAGAAAGGTTTACGACTCGGTTAGGGGAGAATCATTGTATAACGTTCTTACAGAATTTGGAATACCGAGAAAGGTAATTAGGTTAACTAAGATACGTTTAAATGAATCCCAAAGTAAAGTCCGGGTAGGAACAAATTTTGTTCATAAGCTTTCACGTCGAGAATGGCTTGAAACAAGGAGATGTGTTGTCGTCATTATTATTCAACTTCGTTCTGGAATACGTTACAAGAAAGATAGCAAACAGAGCCTAGAGTTGAACGCTGTTCACCAGTTAATGGCATACGCTGATGATGTAAATTTAATAGGGGATGACAGAAGAAAAGTAGAAGAAATGCAGAAGTCTTATTAAACTCTTGCAGGGACATGGGCTTAGAAGTAAATGCAGAGAAAACCAAATACATGAAAGTGCGTCGGGATCGTAATACGGCAAATTATGGATGCGTTAAAAAAATATGGAATAATACTTTTGATAAAGTGGATACTTTCAAATATCTAGAATCAATATTAACAGACGAAAACCATATTCACGAAGAAAATACATGTCGACTAAAAGCAGGGTATGCGTGTTATTATTCAGTTCAAAATATCTTGTCGTCGCGAATTCTGTCGAGAAATTTGGAGGTTAAAATATATAAATTGATAATCATGAGTGTTGTTCTATATGGATGCGAAACATGGTCATTTACACTGAGGGAAGAACATAGACTGAAAGTATTTGAGAACAAAATCCTGAGACGAATATTCGGACCCAAGAGGAACGGGAATGAGGAATGGCGGAAACTTCATAACGAGTAACTACATAATTTATACGGTTTACCCAACATAGTTAGGGTCGTCAAGTCTAGGAGGCTCAGGTGGGCAGGTCATGTAGCCAGAATGAAAGAAAATATGAACGCTTTCAAGATCTTAACTGGCAGACCAACCGGAAAATAACCATTAGGAAGACCTAGGCGCAGATGGGAGGACAATAGTAAGATGGATCACCGCAGAAATAGGAATACAAAGTAGAAACTGGATCCGATTGGCTAAGGATAGAAGTCAGTGGAGAGCTTTTGTGAACGTGGCATTAAACTTCCGGGTTCCATAGGCTATAGAGTTATTGTTAGTTGTTATATATATATATATATATATATATATATATATATATATATATATATATATATATATATATATATATATATATATATATATTGTGTGTGTGTGTGTGTGTGTGTGTGTGTGTGTGTGTGGTACAAAGGATGAATAATTTCAGACATTTTCTTATATATCTCAGGAACTGTGATTGGTGTTCAGCTACAAAATTGTGAACAAAAAACTTTGAACCTTAATATTACTTAATTTTTCTTAAGATAATATCTGTGATACACCATTGTGAAATTGAAGTATTTAATTTGCCCGTCGAAATTTAAAAAAAAAAACAAAAAAAAACGTAAATTCGAGGGGCAATTTGAATAGCGAGTGGGATAATATGAATAGCCAATAACATGAGCAAGTCTTAAGTAAGGAAAATGTATATACTTAGAAATAACGCATTAACTATTTAATAGTTAGATTGCAAATTCTACGGCGGTTGAAATATGATAATTTTAAATAAAAAGAAGTGCATATATTGTAAATATGCGTCATCTGTAGCTATCTTTTTGAATACACACTATGAAAATCGTTAGGAACATTGTCTAACAAGGTACATTCGCGAAGTGTCCCCTCGGGATTCATGTAAAACTGATTTAAATGCAAAGCTCTCCATGGTTCAATGTGTATTGTATTAATTTTAGCGGCCCATATGGGTAATTTGCATTTTTATGAGCCTTCATATACCCCGACTTCAATCATACACTACTATATCGCTCGGTCACAAAATTGCTTTGAGTTTCTTTAGATGTAACTGAACATGAATGTGGTCATATGCAAAACAAATTGGATCAAGTACTGCTTCTCTGACACGTGTTATCCACACCGGCCGCCATCTTCGATCCGCCATATTGGATTCAAGTTTTTTTTTGTTTTTTTTAATGAGAATAGGCGCATGTGATACATCAAATTCATATAAAATTTTCTCGGAAATTAATTGGTGTAGCGAATTTTACGGTAGCTTGTGCCGTTTGCGAGCTATTACATGTTAAATCCCTCTAGCCACTTCGCGAAGAGACATTGCAGAGTAGAGTTACGCTTGCGTTTTTGATGTTGACAAATCAAAACAATTTCTAACTGGAAAAGTACTGTAGGTATAAACAACCTCTCTACAGCATTGGTGTCATAATCTTACAACATTTCTGTGAGTGATTGTTATTACTTCCATGTTATACTATAACACGGAAGTATCGTATTACGAACAAAATGCCTAATGGAAATGTAGATACGACCAGATCTTGGTGAAGATCTACCATATCCTATTTACGTCTGTGTGTCTGTATGTATGTACGTTCAGAAAACATTTCGTCAACAATAAATCACGTAAAAGATCACATATGCATACGGGGCCCTGCAATTTTTAATTCTTGAATTTATGAAGTATCTCACATTTAATATGCAATATCTTGCAAATGATACAAGCTAAAGTAAAACTCACTACACCAATGAATTTCCGAGAAAATATTGTTTGAATTTAATGTATCACATGCACCTATTTCCATTTGAAAACCGAAAGTTGAATCCAATATGGCAGATTCAAGATAGCGGCGGGTGTGGATAACACGTGTCAGAGAAGCAGTACTTGATCCAATTTGTTTTGCATATGCCCACATTCATGTTCAGTTACATCTAAAGAAACTAAAAGCAATTTTGTGACCAAGCGTTATAGTAGTGTATGAATTCTGGATATATAAAGGCTCATAAATATGCAAATTACCCATACGGGCCGCTAAAATTAGTACAATACACTTTGGACAGCGGAGAACTTTACATTTAAATCAATTTTAGACGAATCCCGAGGGGACACTTCGCGAGTGTACCTTGTAAGACAGAGAGCAGTAATAGGTTAATTCATCTTCCATCATTCGTATTTAACAACAATGACCACAAATAAACTGCTTTCGACCTTCTCCACCAACAAAGACCTCATGGAACAACGATGGCAACGAATCCACTCTCCCTTTTTCTAGCAGAACGTTCCGAATAGTAATTGAGAAGGCAAAAAACGCAATTTCATATTTTATCTTCATTACGTGCAGTTGTCTTTAGACGTATGCTTATGTCTTCGTCACTGGATGAGGTAGAGGATATCAGTTTCTTTAGAGCTTTCATTTGTTTGTTTTTTTTTTTTCTTGGCAGGTTCTGTATTAGCACTCTTCTTTCTTGTAGTGTTCTTGAATTTTGTTGCACCCGATGCTTGCGTCTTTCCTTGTAGTTGTTTTACTCTCATTGCCTGAATATTTTCAGGACAAGTCGAGTGGCATGATTTTCCTGTGGCACGACGTCTCTTCTGCATACAAACTTTTCCTGGGCTGGGAAGCACTTGTTGTATGAGTTCATCTATTGGCTTCGTTGGGACAACGTTTTGAAGGGCATGACTGGAAGAAGAAGGCGCGTTGTTAAGATTTTCTTCCCGTGAAGACTGCTCCTCAGAATGTGTAATAAGGCCATACGTTTCCGAAGGGCCGAATCGAAACTCTTCAATAGCTTGTGGTCTAAAGGGGTATATGCCGGTACAGAAGACCTACTAACTACCAGTCCAACAGAAGCTGTCCGCTTCCAGGCTTCAGTGAACAAATTGCAGGACTGAGACTTACTAATCACTGAGCTCGGGTTTCGGTGAATCCAGGTAGTTGTCTGTTGGTAATAATTGGTAGTATGTAGTAATTGGATTTAAGGGCCTTAAAATAGAGTGGTTGTAATACATGTGTTGTGTGTGAAGGCAGGCAGAACATTTCGATGTCATGACTTTGGCAGAACTCTAAGGACGAAAGTTGTGAGTGAGATTATACCCGTCCAAAATCAACAGAACTCGACCCGGAACTCTATACTCGTTAAAGTGTTTGATAAACTTTAAAAACATATCTTCATTAATGTATCCCTTATCACTCATGCAGACAAATAATCCATGAGATTGATGGGTTTTAAAGTCTGGATATTGGCGTGCACCTTTGAAGATTGCTACAGGAGGTATAAAAGAACCCCCGGCATTGCAGCATGCTATATCATGGTTACATTTTCCCCCTGTTCTACAGATATTAAGCTGGTCATCTCTCTTTTACCCTTTTCTGCAAGAATTTTAGGAGGTCTGAGGTCTGTTATTTAGAGGGAGTCCACTTTAGGCCATATTGCAAATATGGCTAGGATGGTTAATTTTCTCAGTGAGTCAAAGTAAGAATCAAAGAATTCACAGTTTCATTCATAACACCAGAAGTTCTCGCTTTTGACAACCTTCAGGTTTTCTCAAACTGAAATTATTTCGCTTACAAAACGTTTAACATCAGTCCTTCCCTGCCATTTTAGTTTCAGTCCAGGATTGAGGAAAGTCAAGTTTACATTTAGAGACATATAAATATGCTGTAACTCGCACTTCCATCGGACTAACTCCAAACACCCTGGATTCTAGATGTTTTACCTCATCCGCTAGTTCTTTTCTTTTCTTTTTTTTTTCTTTTTTTTACATCACTGGAAAACACGCTTTGCCTCCCAATTTCACTGAACGATATTTTAGACGTACTTCCTACAGCTGGAATATCAATTAGTACCCTCTCTTTATATTTAATTCATCTGTATAAGTTTGTGAAAGCGACATTAAAAACCCTGATGCTTCCAGCATCGACAGGTCACGATTAACAACCGATTTAAATGATTGTTCCGTAAACTCATTGTTCGATTTTAATCGTTTATCTTTCTTATAATTTCTGACCATCTGAAACGACAAAACATTACGAATGCTTGATCAGAACCGAAACACAAATTGATATAAAATGATAGCCCTATAGTTCTAATTGCACTGCCATTCAAATTGCATCATTTTGAATTATCCAGATTGCCCCGCAGTCGACAAATATTCCATTCAGAACGTAGTATGAAAACTGCTCACTAGTTGGTGCCAGCGTTCAGGATATCAACGCACCACATGCTACTGATACGATTGTAAACCAGAGCGGTTTCATTTTACCCAGTTAATAATAAGGAAAGCTTAAAGAAACAACGTAGAAAATTATAACGACCCCAAAATAGACATATTCGCACTTACCTTGCAGCAAGTAAAAATCATGTAGGCCTTCAGAACCGCATGATTGGTTTGTATTTCTGAGAATGACTTCTGCAAACCACAGCCTAAATATTAATCGCAAGCTCACTAACATGGCTAACCGCGTTTCCACTCCAGCTAGCAAAATGCTTATCATTATTCAAATTCCCCACCTATTCGAATTACTCCGCTCTACCCTATATAATATAGGATTGTGATTTGCATTATCTATATACAGTTGAAAATGACTATGTTTGTGACTTTAAATCTCCTGAACCGCCCAACCGATCTCGATCAAATTTGTAACATGGATGATGTCGACGCTGGGCTGGTTTTAAGCTATTCATTTTGATAGTAGAACTGAAGGAGAAGGGACTATAAAAATAAAAATAAAATAAACTCCTGAACCACCGACCGATCTTGATCAAATTTTCAACATAGATAAAGTTCACGCCTGGGATCGTTTTTATGATTTAAATTTGACGAAGCAACGTAGAGGAGGAGGACGGGGAGATATAAAAATCAATTTATATAGGTTTAAAACTGAAAGTGACTATTTTTGTAACTCTTGAACTATCCGACCGATCTCAATCAAATTTTCAAGATGCATAAAGTTCGGATGTGGAAATATTTCGCAATTTCACCTTAACAGTAGATCCTAGGGGAAGGGAAGAAGAGGAGGACGTGTAAATAAAAACTAATAAAGCCTAATAACTTTTGAACCACCCAACCAATCTCGATCAAATTTTCTCGGACCTAGGGTGTTTTTCATCGTTTCACTTTGAAGAGCCAACCTAGGGGAAGTGGACGGGGAGATATATGTAAAAAAATAAACTAGAAAAAACTGCCTTTGTGACTTCATCATTCTTGAACCATCCGACCGATCTCAATCAAATTTTCAACATACATGACTTTGAGGGCGGGGATTACTTTAGTCTATTCACTATGACGATGCAACGTTGGGGAGGGGAAGATAAATTTAAAAATGTTCAAAAATAACTGATAATAGTGTTGAATACACAGTTTTCGGGGTCGATGAGAGAAACAGTGACACTTCTGATGCTGTTTCAATCCAAGTTCAGCCCAAATTGTTGGGTAGGGGGAGAGTACAATGTGGGGGAAGGGGATAAACATTTAAACGTGATCGAAAGTGACTAATATTAGTGTAGAATCCATAGTTTTAGGAGTATCTGAGATTAAGAATGACAATTTTGATGCCGTGTGCCGCAGCACGGAGGATTGGGATTTATATAATAATAATGATCGAAAATGAACAATATTAGTGTCTAATAGACAGTTTTCGGGATCATTCAGAGGAACAGTGATATTTCTGATCCGGCTTCAATTCACATTAAACCCCGTAACTTGGGGGACGAAGATATATTTAAAATTGATCAAAAATGACTGTTATTAGTGCTGAATCGGAGTCGCTGAGATGAACGGTGACACTTCCGATGCCATTGCCCGCAATATGGGGGATGGAGATATATAAATGTTCGAAAATGACCGAACATTTATATATTAGTGTTGTGTCTATAGTTCTTGAAGTCGCCGATATGAACTGTGACACTTCTGGTACTTTCAAATCCAAATTCAGCCCCGCATCTTGGGGAAAGGGGGAAAGGAAATGCATAAAACTGATCAAAATAACCCATATGAGAGTCGAATCCAAAGTTTCCTGGTTCACTAAGATTACCGGTGTCACTTCCAATCCCGTTTAAAACCAAATTCAGCCCCGCAATTTGGGAGAGTGGAATATAATAAAATGATCAAAAATAACCAATATTAGTGTCGAATCCATGGTTTTCGGGGTCTCCGAGATGATCAATGATCTTTCCCTTGTCGTTTAACAGTAGTAGAAAATGGATCGATCTGGAACAGTTTTAGCCAACTCACAAGCCACTGAGAAAATGACCACCGTGCACCGTGAGCCCACGGTCTTTTACGACCTCCATTTTAGGGGTGAATTCGTTCTCTTTTATGACCACTTTTTGGGGGGGTGTATTCATTCTCTTTTACGAGCACATTTTAAGGGGTGTACTCATTCCCTTTTATGAGCATATTTTCCAACCCCTATTCTGAACATAGCAGATAACACATACGATTACGAACACATATAAGAGCAGAAGACTACATAACATAGCAGGCCTCCATTTTAGGGGTGAACTCGTTCCCTTTTACAACCTCTATTTTAACATAACAGAAATGACACTGAGATTATGAACACACAACAGAACAGGTAATACATAGCACAGTTAATAAAAGAACATGGCTTATTTTCAACCCCTATTTTAACATAACAGAAATGACACTGAGATTATGAACACACAACAGAACAGGTAATACATAGCACAGTTAATAAAAGAACATGGATTATTTTCCAACCCCTATTTTAACATGACAGTGACTACGAAACATAGTGAAGATTAGATAACACATAAGAGTACATAACACAACGAGGGTGAATTCGTTCTCTTTTCCAACCCCTATGAACATCAGACTACGTAACATAACGAACATACAGAAGAGCAAATTGAACTCGTTCCCTTTTTCAACCCCTATTTTAACATAGCAGAGAATAGAAGTGTACTCGTTTTCAACCCAACATTATTTTCTTTTACGGGGGGTAGCAACACCCCCAACCCTCCTCCTTTCTCATCCAGGGCTTGGGACCGGCAATGGCGGAGTTTAAAAAAATAACATCATCATACTCTCATAAATGAATAAAGCATAATATCATTAGCATCAATAGTAGTGAGTGAGAATTTGTTTAAAAAATCCTGCATCGAATAACCAGATGCACGACATGCTAAATATAGGAAACAGTAATGTCCACAAAATTGAGATAAATCACCTTGAATACGTCTATTATTCCATGTATAATACAGACAGTTTCGTTTTAAAAACCTTATATGATGTTGTATATAGGGAGGTATACCATAGCTATCGAAATACTCTCCCACACACATATTAGATATATAAACAGCAACCCAATGTTCACCAGGCTTATCACTAGAATCAGTGTTTATAATTATAGCGGCTGGAAATGTATGAATAAACAAAGGTAACTCATCAGCAGCATACACACCAATAAAATGATCTTTAGGCAAATTTTGTTGTAATGCTTCATAAAGCTCAATTGTATTTAACATTTTCTTTATTTAATTAATATATATTTTTCTCTGAAAATCAATTTCTAATTCTGAAGAGAATTCACCATAAATAATTGTTGTTACAGGAGATGGCAGTGCTTCTTTAAAATGAACCTCTAAACGTACACTTCCTTGCCGTTGTGGACTAGTATGAAATGCAGCACTTGCGCTTGAATCAGGAGTTAAATCAAACACCAGTAGAGTATAACCATTAGGATATTCAGCACGTGAAATATCATTACCTTGATTAGAATAATAAATACCTGAACCTGTAAATAACGTAGAATATGCTTGTACATATAGATTATTATCAAAATCTGTTTGTAATGGTTTGAAGGGGACTGGATTTCCATCAACATACAATGTAAAAAATGACATACTAAAATGTTGAAAATTGAATGGATTTGTTTGATAATTACCATTAAAAGCAGTATTAGTAACAAAACCAATAATAATACGTTTAGGCACTAGGCCTGAAAATAGATCTGGAAGTGTACTATCCATAATTCCTTGTGGCAGAGTTTCAGTCTTCACTTGCACTTTTGTTATAGGATATTTTACTCTAAATTTAGGATTTTGTAACACTTTATTTTGTGCTATTTTAACTGCTGGTGATACATCAACCTTTTTCACAAGCAATGTTGCATCTGTAATTACAACTTTTCCATCAGCATCTGCGTCGCCCATTAGACAAAATGTAGGTTTAGCTGGAATTAGTTTAATACGCAATTGTACACCATTCAGTAAAAATTTCTCCTGATTGAAAATATCAGCATGAATATAACCCAATAATTCAAATGACTGACTTAAAGCAGTGAGAAGAAAACGTTGTTTAAATCCTACATTAGCATCAGCCACACTGTCCATATGCCCTGCAGTATCTTTAAACCACATTGATGTTTGAAGATGCGTTGATTTAGCTTCAGCATTATAATTTAGTAGTTTTTCAATATACGATCGATATGGATATGTATGTGAAGAGTAGGAAATAAGTTGATTGATTATTTAAATATACTTGCAATTCACTGAACATTGCATTGAGAAAATCATTTACAGGGCCGATTTTCTTATCGGCAGAAGTTAAATTAGAACCATCTGATTTAGTAATTTTACCTTTAACATATAACATTGTGTGCGGTAAGTCAATATAGTCATCCCCATGACCGGGGACTACAAATTCTATTGGTGCATTATCAGCTAATGAAGCCACAGGTTTATATGGAACTATTTTATTACCTATAATACTGGTTTGAGTGGGTAAACCAGCAAATAAATCTAATTCTGATTTCATACACTCACACTGCATTTTTTTTCTCTCTTTTCTTACTATTATATTCACACATGGTAAAATTTACAATACCGTATTACGTCTACGAAAATGTAATTTTACACATACACTGCCATATTGGAAAGGAAGTGGATTACCTGTACTATCTCTTAAATCAATAATAATTTGATCAAATTGTTTACGTTGCACAGTGACATAATGAGGATTATCAAAAATATGTACATTATTAATACCATGCTCTGTAATATTTGTATTTATAATACGTAACAATGGAGCTACGGTGTCACCCACCATTTGTGGTTCTACAATATCACTGTAAATATACATAAGTGTAGGTAGCGCTTTTTGTAAATCAGGTGGATAACGAGCATGATGAACAACTGCAATATCTTCTTGTTGAATATGATCAAAACCTAGTATTCGGGCTAGTTCAGGAGATAGGCGTACTTCTATATGCTTCTCTTGATCTTTTATTACTTTATTAACCTCAATTCGTTTCACTGATGCTTTGACTTTTAATTGTAAATTTAATATATCACTTTTATGATTAATTTGAGATAGAATATCATCAACATGATAATAGTGGCCTGGTAAGATTTGAGTTATGTTCCAGTTTTTTGTATTCATGAGACGGTAATAAATATTATTTGTATATTTGGAAACATTTTGAAATGAACTTGTATAATGCACTTCAACAACAGCTGTTTCCCACACTCCTTTCTCCAGTACAATAGGTTGATATAATTTAGTAGTATAACAAGCAAGAGTATTTTGAGGAAAATATTTCATAGAACTATTGCTAGGAAGTGTGAGATAAAAACTATCACTTTGCTCCATAGTCAATCAATCAAAAATATCTTTGGATCTTTTTATCCGTTTCACACCAGCACCACTAAAATGAACTTTCTTTCTTTTTCTTCTTCCAGATCCTTCCAACACCTGATTTAATTTATTTTGAGCTTTGTTTTTTAAATTTGTTTTGGCTTCTTGCCATCGATCTTGTAAAGACTCTTCAATAGGTTTATTATTATCTAGTACATCTCCTGCTACATTAATTCCTGTACGTATCAATTCTTTACCAACAGTTTTTGCACCTTGTTTTAATAAAGGAAATACAGTACGAAATAAACCTCCTAGAAAACTACCAATGCCATAACCTTCTTGATATGGTGCACCTCTATACACGTTATAATCACTTCCTGCTTGGTGTATGTAGTAATTGAGATAGGGCTCATTCATCTTTCTTTCTTTCTTTCTATATACTTAAAAATATCAATAGATTATTATTATTATTATTGCTTATAAGTACACCATTTGCGTTTACGGGGTGGAGGACCATCTTCTTCTTCGTCTTCTTCGTCTTCTTCTGTTAGTTTTCTAATATAATCTATTCGTTGAGGATTACCAATGTACTCTAAAGGTATATTGGCTTTTGCTAATAATGTAGCAAAAGGTTTCCAGCCAGCAACTGAAATATTTTTCTTACGACATCTAACAAAATCGGATATCAAATCCACTATATTTGCACCTGGAATTAATTTATTATTAATATTCACATTTCCATTATCGTCCCATTGAATATTTGGATTTTGTTTCAATTTACGTAATAAAGGTCTCGCTTTACGTTTACAAATTTCAGGGAGAGTAGATATTATTTCATCATCATACTCCTCATCCTCGTCCCCTTGTTCTTCCTCGGTAGTAGTAGTGGTAGTTGCTGTTGTTGTAACTGCTGCCGGTTTTTGAATTATATTTAAATATTTTTGTAAGACTTCTCTATATTTTGTCCATTTTTCTTCTACATTTAAACTTTTATTATTTAAAATTTCTTTCATTTCATCATCAAGATTAAATATCGTTTGATAATGATGTAATTTTTCTGGTGTGATTAAAATAAGTTTTTGTGCGTTTTGCATAATTATTTAATTAAACTAGATAGTATACCTCCAATAATAGGTGCAAGCAAAGCAGTAAGAAAACCACCTTTTTGTATAATTATTCGTTTTTTTCTTTTGTTTTAATGACGGACCTTTTTTCACCAAATATCTCAGTTCCTTTTTATATTTTTTTAGCTTATTTATCTCTGTTTTATTTAATGGAACATTTCCCTGTAATACGTTATAGGAACATTCACAAATAGAGCGAATTAAATCAGGATCTGCATTTTGTAAAATTGCCTTACGTGCTTTCGGTTTTGACTTTGCTAAAAGTTTTAACAAAAGTGCATTTTCCTTACTAATCATTTTTTACGGCTATTAAAGCACAAATAGTTGTTAGAATATAAACCATATTACAATTATTTTTTTTTTACAGGTACATAAACATAATTAAAAGAATCTGTTGGAAAGATATTTGTTCGAACTCGCTGCTCATCAGAAGTATTTTGTTTTAAATCAAAGAGTAAATAACCATGAGCAATTCGAGTTGCATCTTGATATGCTTCTTGAATAAATTTTGTATTACCTGGATACAATTGTCGTGCGAGATAATTAATTTGAGCTTGGTCTCTAGGATTTTTAAAACAAACAATATAATGACAATTTAACGAAATATCCCGCATTCCTTTTTGTTGATGGAAAATATTCTGTGTGATAAATATTACACTTATATTTCTATGATGACTACCCTTAGTAAATATATCTACAATCCGATGGTCACACTCACGCATTAAATCATCTATAATGACAAGATGTGGACCCTCATGTGCTTGAAATTCATTATTTTGAGGTAAACCTTCTTTAAACGTACAGTTTGAAAGAGTATCATACAATGGTTGCCATTCACCATAACACCATAAAATATTTTTAAATAACTTGCTATAATGGTCAAGAAATGTTTTAACAAAATATGATTTTCCACAACCTGTGGGACCTGCTACCATACATGTAAAAGGAATTTTCCATTCCATCTCTATTACAGATATTGTGACGACATGCTTCACCTATAAATTCTTGACTTCTCTTTTTTTTACAATATAGTATGTTTTAAATCAATCCAAGAATTTTCACTTTTTGGCAGACCTAACCATTTCACATAGGCCTTATTATTTTTCTTTCGCAACACTTTTTCAATTAAATATGTGTTTGGAAATTTCGTTAATTGTAATTCGTGTCCGTAAAATCTTCCTTCAATAGGTTTATTATTTGAGTCTACTAAGTGATATGTCGGAGGATTAGTGAAGAAAACCAGGACGCTTAAGTTTACTAATTCTTACATATTCACCTATCTTAAATTTACTTTTTCTTTTTATCACAGAAAACTTTTTGCAATAGATGTTTGTCAATAGATGTTTTTCATTTTCTTTTTTAACAGCGTCGATAGGTTTCATTTT
Source organism: Thermobia domestica (assembly GCF_964235325.1). Taxonomy (NCBI): domain Eukaryota; kingdom Metazoa; phylum Arthropoda; class Insecta; order Zygentoma; family Lepismatidae; genus Thermobia; species Thermobia domestica. The sequence goes on along the minus strand of NC_137459.1, from coordinate 269,403,328 downwards.
AATAGTGGAATGAATAGTATTATTATATTTATGTAGTAATTCCGGCAGAATGCCAATCCATTTATAATTTCCCTGCAGTGTAAATTGTCTCCACATTATGTTACGTAACGATCTATTAAATCTTTCAATAATACTTGCTTTCACATCACTGTACGTGGAATAATGTTTAATGTTATTTTGGTTCATCGCCTTCTGAAACTCTGAATTATAAAATTCTCGACCCCTGTCAGTTTGTAAACATTTAGGGCTTTTGTTTGCTTTTCTCAGTACTGTTATAAATGCTTGTGTAATTTCTTTCCCAGTTTTATTTTTCACAGGAATAGCCCAAGCATATTTAGAGAATGTATCTATCACAGTTAATAAATATTTGAAATTTCGATTAATTTTTGCTAAACCTTTCAATTTTCCACTGTTCATTTCAACTAAATCAGCTTGCCATAAATCATGAATCCCTTTCGTTATAACGGGTATTCGAGGATAGTTTCGTCTTGCACTTTTATGTAATTCTGCAACTATTTGTTCTCGAACTGATTGTGACATTTTTTTAATACTAATATATCCAAAAAAAAAAAAAATTATATCGTATTTACAATATACAAATCGTACATTTTACATCTTTATTATTATAATACCCCCAAGGAACAGTGTGTATATTACAATTTAAAATTTTTCTTTTGTCATCATACGGATCTAATGCTAATTTTCTTACCTGATTTGTTGTTAAATTATGGTATTTACTTTTAATTTCAAATTGTGTTTTATAGATCGTTTCGTTTTTAAATATACATGATTTATAATCGTCAAACGTAATTTGTTCTTTAACTATATTTTTCTTGATCCCTTTACATTTTTTCAATTCTTTATTTTCACCAGTTTTTATAGCATAATTTTTTGCTCGTAACCCAACATATTCAATCATAGGAACTCCACCTAATTCGTCTTTCATTTTACCCAAAACGTGTTTATTTTTTATGCTATATAAAGAATTATTTTCAGGATAATTTGAGGTGTCAAAATACTCATTCATATCTTTTATATCGTTATAAATATTGTTAGTTTTAATTTGGTAAATGAAAGAGTCAGTATCCATATATGCAATTCTAATTTTATCTCCATATCGCGGTTTCATTATATTATAATGGAATTCATACATTGCTAATTTTGATAATTCTAAAACTGTTGCTCCTACGTAAATTGGTTTATTAAGGGTTACCGATTTTTTTACCATATGAAACAATGCCAAATTATCAGCCAATTTTACCCAATTTTCAAACTGATTTTGCGCTACTAATTTTTTACACTTTTTTTCATTGTTAATTAATTTTATATCAATTCGTTTTCGTACATTCTCCATTGTCTTTCCGTATACAGAATTATTTAATAACTTATAGAAATCTTTTTCAAATTCAATTGTAACATTTGCACGGCGTTGAGTATTTTCTTGAATATAAGATGCAAGCCATTTAGATTGACGAAACCATAATATTTTATGTACTTTTACCAATATTAAACCTTGTTTTAGATAAAATTGTAATACTCTATAATGCAAAATATAATTCGATTTCGGTTTAAGTGTCAATAGTAATTTTGAATATTTACCATTCGGTGGAACTTCATTAGTTGGAGCACACGGAAAATCAGAATGGTATTCGTGTAAATCAGTTGGATACTCTAAGTCCACTTCTAGAAAAAATCCCCATTCACTATCCGTGGGCCAATTGATAATTTTATGTTTGTCTTGCCAGTTGTCAATTTTATCCTCCCACCGAAAACCACCATATGGTAAATAGTCAATCATTGATAGTCCGTACAGATTGTTCATGTCAATATACAGTAAATAAGATTTTTCTTTTTCCGCATCAAAATCATGTACGTAAGGATTATTAGCTTTGGCATACCTTAACACAGCTTGAGTAATACCTCCGCGAATCGATTTTTCTACAAACATATACATATTGATATCTGATAAAAGTTCAAGTTCAATTTTTGTTCTATATAACATGGCTTGCCATGCCAACCCAGGTGCAGTAAAACAATTAATCGGATCAATACAAAAAGCATTTAAACATGTCTTTCTAAAATTCTCCAACACATCTGCTGTGAGAAGTACATCACATTTTAAATATAGATCGTGGTAGTCCCCTAAATTTTCACATTTAAACACACGCCAAATCAGTTTTGCATATTGATAATCAGTCTCGGAAATTTGTGTTCCATTCAATTTGCTACTAAACGCCTCTCTTCCAGGAAATTCAGTTTCTTTAAATGTATCTAAATTTGTTATGTATTCATAAAAATAAATTCCCTTACGGAGAATTAAAGGAAACTTTTCATCGGAAAAATATTGCTTTGTATAGACAAATTGCTCAGGTTTTAATTTTGACACCAAATTTTCGAGACTATACGGTAGGAATTTAAATAAGTCTACAAAACGTAACTCGATAGGTCTACCATTAAAATTAAAGTGCTTAGAGAATGTTATGTATTTCTCAGTGCTTTCAGCAATTACAAAAATATTTCCCGGGGTGCAACCTAATTCTTTCACAAATAAATGTGCATCATACCCAGACAAATTATGGAAGAAGACAGGGATAAAATTACTTTGACGCTTAATTTGTAAATTACACTTGTTGCACACCGTGGCAATAAATTGACCAGTTAAATGGTTATGATGTTTAACTTTTCTATTGTCACTCGTATATTTACTATCACAAACTGAGCATTCAGTGGATAGGTTAAACTCCTGTAACTGAGAACTAGTTAATGGTATTAATGGTTTTTCTTGATCTAATATGTTTATGATTTTTCTTAATTCATTCTCCATAGCAGACATAAACTTCATCGATACATTTTCTCCCCGATAAATAACTAAATCTGATTTCATATAGTTGTTACTCCAACATACAATATAACCAAAACTGCATGGTATATATTGGTGAATTTGTACTGTATGAGATCCACTTTGTTTATTTATAGGTTTTAATAAACTTTCCATATCTGCAATTATTATCACATCATTCTGTAATAACAATTTCAATTTTCGAAATTTTAAAACTTCTCCTTGTTTCGGCATGTTAATTTTGGTTGGAGTGTGTTCTTTACATAATTTGTCATGTTCATCTAATTTTGATTTGTTATAAAAAGATATTAAACATCGTCTACAAATAAATGTTTGATGAGTACCTAACTGATGTCTGACTAAACCATTTAAATTTGTAATTAAACAATAATGAGAGTTTAAATATAATAAATCAATATGTTTAAATACACCTGCATTTTCGCTTATATGTAATGGGAAAATAGTTTCATGATCATAGTTAATGCCATATATATTAATGGAAATTTGTTCTTTAGGAAATACGGAATTATACATATGTTCAAATTTGCTTATGTGTTCTACTTCGACGGGAAACTGTATATTGTTTTTTTCAAATAATGGTAATAAATTATTACTATATTGTATGTAATTATTCACACGATTTGGATGTTCTTTTGCGGGATGCAATGCAGCTATAATGCAGTACATAAAACATCTATTATCATTATTTTGAATATTTAAAACACATTTCTTTTTGGATAAAATCCATTGAGGTAATTTTATAAAAGAAGAAGCCGAAAGCGGATCATATTTACTGATTTTAATTTCTAATTGATGGTTTGGTTCAGAACATAAAGACCACCCTGATTTCTTAATTGCCCTATTTTCTTGTTCAACTAAAATTTTATTAAATAGTTTTTCAATTATAGAATTCAAATCTGTACTCGGCAAAATAATTTCGTTACCACTATTTACAAAGAATCTACATGTTTCTAAATCTACTGGTTTTACAAAAGTTGTACCCAAAGAAAAATTTACTTTAAACGATGTCTTAGTTTGTTCTTGTTGTAATATATCTAAACAGTCTTTTCTTTTATTCTTTAAAAAACATCCACTATCCTCATTTAATTCAGTATCACATTTTAAAATATTTTTTTTTTAAAATTATTATTAAATAGAGTATCAGAATTGATAATATTTGATTTAACCTTTTTTGTTGCCATTTTTTTTTTTAAAACTAACTCCTCAAAGTTACTATAATAATTTTGAACTGAGTTTTTATAATATAATATGAATAGTATTATTATAAAATGTCTTACTTACAAAAGAAAACAAAATCACACTATTAATAAACCACACTACTAATATAAACGCACACACACAAAAAATAACTGAACTTTACGCTTCACACGGTAAACATGAAGTGATTACAAAAAACATGTCGGTCAGTCTTTTATACCTGTCTGACAGCATTGCGCAATAGTATGAGTCATCCTCTGGGGGATTCCCCTCTTTTTTTTATACCTTTGTGATTGATTACATTACGTTCAGGGATTCCTATCGTTGAATGACAAGTTATTGTCTGTTAAAGAGAAAACTAGGTCAATGTTTTTTAAAATCCGGATAAATGACGTAATGAGAATTATCTACATATGACGGAAGTTATTATGTAACTGATAACAAAACACGGAAGTTTCGCATTCTTTAAATAATCATCTCTGCTATGTTCAAATATAGGTTAGAACCATTGCTATAGAGGTCGAATGTATTATCTGTTATGTTCAAATAACCCAAGCCCTGGATGAGAAAGGAGGAGGGTTGGGGGTCTTGCTACCCCCGTAAAAGAAAATAATGTTATGTTAAAATAAGGGTTGGAAAATATGCTCATAAAAGGGAACGAGTACACCCTCTAAAATGGAGGTCGTAAAAGAGAACGAGTTCACCCCCTTAGGGTTGTAAGGGTGGAACAAGTCTTATGTATCTGCTGTGTGTTCACCTCTGCTATGTTTCGTAGTCTCTGTCATGTTGAAATAGGGGTTGAAAAATATGCTCATAAAAGAGAATGAATACACCCTTGAAAAAGTGTTATGTGCTCTGCTTTGCTATGTGTTAGGGGTTGAAAACGAATACACCCCCATTCTCTGCTATGTTCAAATAAGGGTTGGAAAAGAGAACGAATACACCCTTGTTGTGTTATCTAATCTTCACTATGTTTCGTAGTCACTGTCATGTTAAAATAGGGGTTGGAAAATAATCCATGTTCTTTTATTAACTGTGCTATGTATTACCTGTTCTGTTGTGTGTTCATAATCTCAGTGTCATTTCTGTTATGTTAAAATAGGGGTTGAAAATAAGCCATGTTCTTTTATTAACTGTGCTATGTATTACCTGTTCTGTTGTGTGTTCATAATCTCAGTGTCATTTCTGTTATGTTAAAATAGAGGTTGTAAAAGGGAACGAGTTCACCCCTAAAATGGAGGCCTGCTATGTTATGTAGTCTTCTGCTCTTATATGTGTTCGTAATCGTATGTGTTATCTGCTATGTTCAGAATAGGGGTTGGAAAATATGCTCATAAAAGGGAACGAGTTCACCACTTAAAATGTGCTCATAAAAGAGAACGAGTTCAATTTGCTCTTCTGTATGTTCGTTATGTTACGTAGTCTGATGTTCTGCTGTTTGTTCATAGGGGTTGGAAACGAGTACACCCCTTCTATGTTTCATATTCTTATCTGTTATCTGATCTTCTGTGTGTTACGTAGTGTTATGTGCTCTTCTATGTGTTCGTAGGGGTTGAAAAATATGCTCGTAAAAGGGAATGAGTACACCCCTTAAAATGTGCTCGTAAAAGAGAATGAATACACCCCCCCAAAAAGTGGTCATAAAAGAGAACGAATTCACCCCTAAAATGGAGGTCGTAAAAGACCGTGGGCTCACGGTGCACGGTGGTCATTTTCTCAGTGGCTTGTGAGTTGGCTAAAACTGTTCCAGATCGATCCATTTTCTACTACTTTTAACCCTTATCCGGGCAAGACATTTTTGTAACGTAAACGGGCAACCGGGGCCTGTCAGGCCCGGTATATATTTTAAGTGCAGAATACACAAAATCAATGCCTATTGTCACTTACTGTTTAGACTAGTCTAGAATGTACCGGTATATATTTTTGTCAAGTAGCGAAACTTCGTGTCACGCTTTTGTAAGCCAAGCAGAATAGCAAATCCGGTCCAGACATTTTTGTAACGTAAACGGGCAACCGTGGCCTGTCAGGCCCAGTATATATTTTAAGTGCAGGACACTAAAAATTCAATGTCTGTTGCCGCATACTGTTCCGACTAAAGGTTACAATAGTCACGTGTTCAATATATAATTATGGGACAATTTGATCTAATATTTGACAGGAATTTCACTAAAGTTATACGGGGCCTCCTAGGCCCCGGTTACGTCAGGAAAAGATTTTCAAATTAAAAAAAAAAAAAAAAAAACTTAGCTTTACCAACTCGATATGTTCATGATTTTAACTTCGACGAAAGATAGAAGAATTCAGTATTTTATGTCTTCGAAATATGTATGGTTATTGAGAAATTTTAGAAAAATGAAGCTACTAGGCCTGGGGGGCCCCGGTTGCCCGGATAAGGGTTAAATCGATGCAATTAAAAACAATAACAGCATGTTTCACGGGTATTAAACACATGAGATACGGAGTTCTGCATTTAAATTGCCATTTCAACCAGCGAAGCGGGTAATATATGCTAGTATTTTATAGTTTGCAATTTTATCATCAATATGTTCACCCCAGCCTCTCAATTCCTTTGTTCCAAGCCTTTGGCAGGAGCAATATTGTCGTTGTTGTCTTCTTCACTTTGGTTACACTTCCACACCAGAACATAATTGTAGCAGGTTATAGTTTACTGCTCTTCATCCCGAACTTTGATTATTGTATTCGAAAATACTTAATTAATAACATAGCTTAAGCAACACGAAAATGCACCCTCACAGAAACAAAACCTCTTCTCACTCTACTCAGTTGTTCATTCCATTTAAGTTTCCTGGTTTGCATGCGAGTTACATGTACTGTACAACTTACCTTGGATGTCTCCGCTTCATTCTTTGTATTGTGACCCGTGGTTATTACGTACTTGAAATCATTAATTTATTTTCGGTGCATACTAAACGTTTTCATTTAACCATGCTTAAAATTAACCTACTTGCTTAATTTTACAAAACAATCTTTAAAAAAATTGCAAACATTTTACTACTTGCCCAATTAATAATAATAATAATAGTAAAACATAATTTAAATCGTGGTATAATAAATAAATCCATTCAAAATCTTACTCTGATCATTAACACAACCCTTCAAATTCAGTCATCGAATGTGAAAAAACATATGGATTTATGTTCCACGTTAATATACTTTAGGCTGAGGAGGAGATTGATTAATGTAAATAAATTAATTTAAAGTAATTTGTGTAATGATGGTATGGGAGGAAAAAGGACAACCCCGTGAAAATCCATGACCATAACGTTATTCTCCACAAAGTCGCATAGCTTGTGAGTAGTGAATCTTTTGCACTAGTGGTGAGCGCTTTACCGCTTCATTTTTATTTTTAATTGCTTTACCACATGTGACTCTACGCTACCAAGCCACGCCAAGTAATATCTCATGGAAATAGAGCACTGAAAAAAATGTTTAATATACTTTCATGAAATATAATTGGATTCACCTCCTTTTCTTCTCACTAATTTTAACTCTAATAGCTTTAAGTCTGTAATTTTAAACAAAAGACATTTGGCTTCATACAATTTTGAGAGTGCCCACAACCAATATGCGAAAGTGTTATTTTAAATGACGGAGGAAAAAAAACTCACTTATTAGTCATTGACTACGAGAAGATTAGAAACCGAGATGATTAGAGACCATTCGAAAAACCCACACCATAATGGAACGAAATTAAGTACTTTTGCTAAGAGTTTTATGAAAAATACATGGTGTCCACAATGTCCTGGAACCATTAGAATGAAACATAGCTCATAAACTCTAGCAGATAAAGGCATGCGGTGCTTTGCAACGTGTTCTGCAACTTAATAAAACTCGGAGAGTTATAGAACACGTTGCAAAAAGAGTCTTTATCTGCTATAGTTTACGAGCTATGTTTCCTTCTAATGGTCCCAGGACTTTGTGGACACACTGTATTTTCTGAATCACTCGATGGGGTTAAATTCGCTTCATAATTCCTCACTGTTGTTAACCTCAAGAAATGGGGATGATCGCGAAGAACTTGAAAGTATTGATTTTTTTCTTTGGGAAAGTTATCTAGGAACATTATATATATATATATATATATATATATATATATATACTAGCATTTATTACCCGTTTCGCTGGGTTGAAATAAATAATTTAAATGCACACTAATATTGCTCATTTTCGATCATTTTAATGTATGTCATCCCTCCTCAACCCCAAGTGTCGGGGTTGAAAATTGATTTAAACAGCATCATAAGTGTCACTGTTCATCTCGGCGACCGCAAAAACTATAGATTCAACACTAATATCGGCCATTTTTGACCATACATATATTTCCCCCTCTCACATGTTGCGGGTCATGGCATCGGAAGTGTCACCGTTCATCTCAGCGACCCCAAAAAATGTGGATTCAGCACTCGCATCGGTTATTTTCGATATTTTTTTTTTAAATATCTCTTCTCCCCGTCCACAAGTTGCGCGTTTAAATTTGGATTTAAGCGGCATCGAAAGTACCACTGTTCATCTAAGGGACCCAGAAAACTATAAATTCGACACTGATAGTGGCCATTTTCGACCATTCTTATATATCCCTTTTTCTCCCCTCTCCCAAGTGGCGGGGCTGATTTTGGATTTAAACCGAATCGGAAATGTCACTGTTCATCTGAATGATCCCGGAAACTATCGATTAGACACTAATATCGGTCATTTTCGATCATTATTATATAGCTTCCCTCCCCCTCCAACGTGCTGCGACACACGGCATCAGAATTGACACTGCTAATCTCAGCTACTCCTAAAGCTACGGATTCACCAATAATATTAGTCATTTTCGATCATTTTTAAATGTTTATCTCCCTCCCCTACGTTGTACACTCCCCTACGTTGTGTTCTCCCCCTCCTCAATTATCAGGACCGAACTTGGATTGAAACATGATCAGAAGTATCACTGTTTCTTTATCAATGACTACAAAAAATATGGATTCAACACTAATATCGGTCATTTTTGATCATTTTTAACTTCTCCCCCTCCTCCTTCCCTACGTTTCATCGTCAAACTGAATAACCTAAAGTAATCCCTGCCCCTGAAGTCATGCATGTTGAAAATTTGATTTAGATCAGTCGGGTAATTCAAGAGTGATGTAGTCACAAAGGCAGTCAATTTTGTTTTATTATATATATAATATATATATAATATCCTCTCCCCTACGTTGGCTCGTCAAAGTGAAACGATAAAAAAATCTACCAAGGCCCGACCCTCATATATGTTGAAAATTTGATCGAAATTGTTTTTTTTTAAGTTATTAGGTTTCATTTGTTTTTATTTATACGTCTCCCTCTCTCCCCCCTTCCCTAGTATCTACCGTTAAAGTGAAATTACCAAAATGTTTCCAGATCCAAAACTCATTTATCTTGAAAATTTGATTGAGATCGGTTGGATAGCTCAAGATATATTAAGTTAAAAATAGTCATTTTCAGTCTTATATAAATGATCTTTTTATATTTCCCCTTCCTTCTCCCCTGCGTTGCTCCGTCAAATTTAAATGGTAAAAACACAATTCCAGAGTTGAACCTCATCTATGTTGAAAATTTGATAAAGATCGGTTGAGTGGTACAAGAGCTACTAAGTTTTATTTATTTTTATGCCCCTTTCCCCTCCCCCAACCTCAGTTCTACCATCAAAGTGAATAGCCTAAATCCAGCCAAGACTCGAAACTCATCCATGTTAGAAATTTGATCAAGATCCGTCGGGCGGTTCAGGAGATTTAGAGTCACAAACATAGTGATTTTCATATATATATATATATATATATATATATATAAGGTTTAAATAGCATATACAGAGTACACCATATTGCTCAAAAATCCAATATTGTTCCCAAAAATTGTGGGATTTATTTCTGAATTAACAGGGGAACACAATTTTACCTCTACTTCGTAATTAATTTTAACTCCATCTCTTCAAGAACATTGGAAATTCTGAAAGAAAGTATACGATATATTTAACCTTTTGTCACTAGCGCTGTTGGAAAAAAGCAAACAGGTGAATAAATACTAATTTATTTTTACAAACTGTCGCATTAGCGGAGTCACCCTCGCTGCTATTCCTCAAGTGGTTCCTCCCCCTCTTCCACCTGAAAGCTCGCTGACGTGCTGCAATTGTAGTAGCTTCCAGTAAAGGTTGAGGAAATAGTTTCGTCTGTGTTTGCTTTTTTCAAACGCGCGAGTAGTTCCGTGATAAAAGTAGCAACCATATATTTTTATGGAGTTTGAAATTTTCCAACGTGCGATCGTTAATGTGATTATTACTGTTTATGAGTGAAGTTTTGTTTTTCTAAGCAATGTCTCGCTTCCTGAATATAAGTGAGATACAGAAGTGACTTGACAATATTAATGATGAGTCTGATGTTAACTATCGAAAATTAGTGGCTGCTGAAAGTGATGCGGAATTAAGTAATGAAAAAGTGAATGTAGATGATATTGATCATGATAGTGAAGCAGATAAGAACAGTATAGATGCAGACTTAGATGCAAACGATATGGATGTGAGTTACAGTTACAGTGAAAATAGTCAAGATTGTTTCATTGGGAAAGACAAATAAACAAACTGGAAGTAACTGGCAGATATCCGCAAAGACAAAGTGTAAAAACATTGTGAAAAAGATGCTAGGACAGAAACTTACTGCTAAGGGACTTACTGCTAGGACAGAAACTTACTTACTAAATTGATGCTTTTTTTTTAAATATCGATATAGCCGTGATTACGAAATTGTAAAATGTGCTAACAAGTATTTGGAAAAAGTACGAACAAGTTTCGACGAAGAACGCACTGCAACTGTACAGCGACTTCAAGAGCGGAATTATTGGCTCTATTTCGACGTCTTTATTTGATTGCTACAAAGAATTGAGCACATAATGACGTAAGATCACTGTGGGAATGTGACGGAACGTAAGTTCCAATCGTAGGAGCAGCAATGAGTTACACGAGCTTTTTACTACTACTCAGGGCATTAGATCCGATGATTTCGAAACCCGACCTCAGAGAAGAGATATTGACAAGCTATAGATATACCACATTGACTTGACACCTAGTATTCTCTTCCAAGCGCTGCTATCGGCTGAAGGAATCCACTCCTTTCCGCCAAGGCTCTCTCGTTTAGCAACAGCTGAACCCTTATTGGCTCAACGCGTGGGTGTGTCGATGGTTTGAGCTTTAGTTCGCATTTTTGCCACAGATGAAGATATTTTGACAGCACTTTAACAGCAATTCGAAATGTTCTATGTAATTTACTCAACAATTGCATGCATTACTTCAAATAAATGTTATTAAATATATTGTTTCTATCTCAAAATGTCAATGTTGGAAAAAAAGCAAACGCGCGAGCAGTTATGTTACTAAAATTGGCGCGAGTGACAAAAGGTTAAATAAAATGAGTCAGTTTGGTAAGGTATCGAATGAAATCGTTATCTTAGTATGTTATCGCAATAAGAGAATTTCGAAGTTCCAGTAAACTTATCCCGCTTTTGCTTTACCAGTTCCAACCGAGTTGAGCGAGGATGACCCATATACCTGGAAAAATATAAGTATGTTGCTTGGCCTACGGACTCGTATCTCTTATACATCAGATTTTATATCAACAATCAATTTCGTGCATTTGTTCTTCATATTTTCTGAATTTGCCCAGCTGGGACTTCGCTCCTGCACCTTCGAGTTTGCTCAGCCTACGACCTTGCACCTCTTAAGTCCGTAATTCTACGTAATTTAAAGTTTACTTTCATATGTCAACTATCTAAAAGATAATATTTTCTATCCCAAGAGAACTCCTATAAAAAAAGCATGAGGATTTTTTTTATCCCCCCTTAATCCCCTTAAAACTAAAAGTAATTACCTTTGGTATTTTTTTGTGTGTGTGTGTGTGTCGGTTAGTCCCGGAAGGCTATAGTCGTGCAAAATTTCAACTTTCCACGTGAACTGGAAGTATCACTGTAATTTATGCTTTATATATATAGTTAGGATAAGCAAAAATATCATATATATATATATATATATATATATATATATATATATATATATATATATATATAGGAAAAATATGTATCCTATGTTCGTCCAAATCTTCTAATATTCACTAGAAAATTGTTTTGTGTGCACAGTTGCAACATACGAAAATGTGCTTCTAAGTTATCCCTCTCATTCCTGATGGATTGTAACACCAAGCTTCAGTTATTTTAAGATATTCCAGGAAAACATATAATATCACATTTCGTTAAAACTTTGATCTGTTTTACGAGAGTTACTGTGGAACAGACGTAAGGATATATATACAAATGCGTGTTGAGTCAAATGACATAAAATCGCTGCTCTCGCTTGAGTTATGCTTTATTTCAGTTCATATTTCTATATTTTCTTAAAGGAAATAAAATTCAGAAGAATCTTCCTTTTCCTGTAGAATCATGTGTATTTTCTTATGTCAATGGGCAAGACCCCTATGTGGATGAAATCAAGCCTGAAAATGGTACTAATTTCGGTTTATATACCTTAGAAAAAGGAGGGAAACCCTAAACTCGGAACTTATTGCAGACTTGAACACGGAACATATAATTGTCAGCTAACAAAGACAGCCACTACGTCACAAATTATCGACTTCGCTTGCTGCAATACATTTTAAACATTGAAGCTATTTTTATACTTCTGTTGTGTGGAACTAAGCACACAACAGTTTTGCTGTTTTTCTTTATCGTTACCATATTCCTATTGTGTTTCATATACTACATTGACAAACGTAATACTTTTTTTTTTGTTATTTACTAAGATTCGCAGGTTTAAAAGTTGAAATAAGGTCAATTATATGATAAAGTGAATTTACGTCGTGCGAACCCATTGTGTCATATACATGTCACTGCTACAAGGGACAGTGGGTGCAAACTTGTAAGAGAAAAGAAAAAAAAATACATTTACTTTAGTAAAAATAATAAACATATAAAATAAAATGAAATGCGATTACAATACGAATACATACCTTTCAAGTTTAGGATACAAACACACGAGAACTCAAACAGAACGGTAATCCAAGACAAATAAATATAATTTAAAATAGTGATGCGACATGACTTAGTAAACGAGCTAAATATCACATCATTATATAACAATGACAACGTTTGAAACTGTAAGGTAGATGAAACCATTAACATTCTGAACATTCTTATATATTAGAATATCGAAGAAATGACGCGTTTTTAGTGACACTCAAAGCTCCACTATTTCTTCTGATGTGGCAACACTGCGTGGCCTGAAATTGGGGATAATAATTACTAGACTTAACACTGCCACACTGCGCCATACCAGTAGAAGAGTGGTTGAACGAAACATTCCTGAACCTCGGGATCGGTCGATGTGGGTCTGTGGAGTGTCCGGTTCGATTTCCCGGTTTGAGATTACGTGACCTTTTCTTATGGGATGTTTAAAATACAAAATGTATCAACATTGCATACGCAATTTGGCAAAATTACGGGAAGCTATCACATAAGAGTTTCGCATGATACCAGTACGGCTTTATCAAGCTGCTTGTTACTACGTTGCTCTTCTTCTCCGAGCATGCATCGATTTGAGGGCGCATTGGTGGACTATGCCATGGAGAACTGGGTTTCAAATTATTGTAAGGAAAGGCATGAGAGTCATGCGTTTACGTTATATATCATGTTTAAGTTATGTTGCTAGCTCATTTACCGCAGCCTTTGAAATATCACATACATAATTTTGGGCCATCCTGTATTATTTTCATTGCTATTCAAGTACTATTCAAGTAATTTTGATTTGTTTCCAAAGTTTATTATTGTTGTTGCTGTTATTTGTTTGTTTCTCTTGCGTGTGTGTCTGTATCACTAGTTATCTCTCGAAATTACCCTTACGACATTATTATATAATCACTACTGTACCTAGTATTACGTACCAAAAGACATATTTTATATTTTTGTTAGAAAGAAAATGTAATTAACGCCTAATTTCATAAAAATCTACTTATTTTCTTGACGCTAATTTCGACCAGTGTGTCAAAATGAGCCAATAATTTGATTTGTTATGCCTCTGGGAAGCACTAATATGTGTGTTTGTGATATTTGACTTGGTCCAAAGAGTTCCATCTGTGATTTTGTTTCCTCAAAAAAGTAAGTTTTGTCTCTTTCACAGCAAATTGAATCAAGGCCTTCTGGGCAGAAGAAAGTGACAAAGTTTGTTTCACGCTTCTTTCTTTTCTTCTTTTTTAACTAAGAAAGACAGAAAGAAAAGAAAGAAGAAAAACTGTAGTAATAAGAACCAGCTTGCGTTCAAGAGAATGAACTCTATTTCCCTTCCCCATTTCCCGATTTTGCTAAGATAGGAAGGTGCAGTGAATATTTCACAGAGCAATGTGACTCCTGCGGATTTTCCATCTTTAATATCTCATGAAATCATTGCCAAACCCAAAATCTGTCTAAATATTTATGGAATGAGGGTAATGTTTTGTAGCAGAGTATGGCTTTTATCATGTAGAACTGTTAAATTTAATATGCATTGCGCTTCTCTCATAATATCATAGCTGTATCGCTTGCACCAGCAGAGGCGTTTGGCCGGAGTACTTCACTTTCAGGTTGTTTAATTAGTAAATAACTTTGTTAAATATTTAAGAACGTTGAGTTGCTAAGAGAGTTAATGAGCCGACAATGAACAGTAAGCTCTCAACGGAAAATAATACAAAAGGCAAATGCTTCAATGCTTTTTTTTAAGTGTTCATTTTAACATTTAATAGCCTTTATGAGAATATAATGCAGTACACGTGTGCTTACTTGTACCCCCCATTAATACAGCTTTCGTGGAAATTGTTGATACTCTTTAATATTGAGCAAAACTGATATTCACATCAATCAATATAGTAATTTGAATTTTTACATTGTGACTTTCTGAAAGGTCTTGTTTGCGTGACAGCGTAATTTACGATTGTCAGCGAGATCCCAGGTTCCAGTCTACGTGTCTCAGGTACTACGTTGGCTGCTGTTTAACACTACATGATATGTTGGTGGTATTAATAGAAAATAAGTTAGTTGACTTGCACATAGTGAAACTATGTAGATTTCATATTGAAACCGAAAGTTTTAGGTCTATAAGTTTCGGTTGCAATAGAGGGCTAAGGTCGATCTTCTTTCTTCGAATTCTGAATCGGTATAGAAAACATATAGCTACTTATTACCTTTACTGTTCTATAAATATCAGAAATAGAGCCAGACGTTGTACCAATTTCTACAGGTCCCGATTTTTCTAGAAGTATAATGGCCGTATTAGAACATATTCTTGGGACACTGAATTAATGTAAATAAACCTTTTCTCGCTACGTATTACGTGTATTATTTTCTATACAATGATCATCACTGACACCGGAAATCGCATATTTTTTACCATTTCCAGTTGGAACAGACGGATATAAATAAAGATAAAACATACAGGGTTTGTCCGCAAAGTAATGGGAATGGCCGCCGCGCGGAGCTTCAGTTTCCAGCAGTGCGCTCCTCGGTGGGGGATTTTTTGGGGTATCTAAGCTAAGCAACGCGCCGGGCGGCAGTCGCTTCTGAGCTGTGACGCAGTGAGGATCACGCGCGACGCAAAAGCTATTTTGGAATTTTTCTTCACGACAGAGAACGTGAGAAATGGAGCGTTCGCTGGAACAGCTCTACGCGATTACAGTGACCGACAGTCGGAATCCAGATTTGTACAATCCGCGGCAAAAAACCTGCAACATGAGCATATAAGTTTATTGTGAAATGACGAAGTCTTTTGCTCCAAAATAAGTGTGCACGGGAGGAGGCCCAGGTTTGTCCTAGCGTGATTCATTCCACTTAGACGTTATGTTCATTCCGTGTGCTGTTAGGCGTAGTTTCACAATAAACTTACATCCTCATGTTGCAGGTTTTTTGCCGCGGATTGTACAATTTGGCCACATTTCGTCCAAACCACTCGTTGAAGTACGTCTAGGTCGTTCTATAAAATCAACGGTCTCCCATCAGTGGCGTATGCTGGTTTGAAAGCTTGGGCTACCACTGACCCTGTAAATTATTATTATTATTATTATTATTATTATTATTATTATTATTATTATTATTATACAAAATACGCATAACAATGAACAAAAAATAGTTGGTGTATTTTGTTTCAACTTTTGCTTTGAGACCATTAATGTTTTCCACCGTAAATTCCATCATGCATTTGAGCACTTAATTTCTCGTGGATTGCATTCGGTTTTTTTTTTTTTTTTTTTTTTTTTTTTTTTTTTTTTTTTTTTTTTTTTACCAATGTCAATTTCTTGCAGAGCAGGGCCGGATCTTGAATCCTGCGAACTACGCATTCACGGGCCAGGTGAAGAAGGCGCCAAAGTAGAAAATGAATTTTGTGTTTCAAATGTGAATATTTATTAGAGAAAATGTTATGATGAAACATGTTCCAAATAGCTTCAAATAAATATTGTACAAATACAGATAAAACACATCAAAAGGACAATAAAGTCGATTTTTTTTTTGTTGCATAGTTTGCTGTAAAATGCACCTTTACAATTGAAATGGGCTCGTACATCAATTGACATCAATATCACACTCATAAGTGATGCTAGTTTGAGGGAAATTTCCCACGGCACAGGGAGATTTAGGAAAAAAAAATAAGAGATAAGTGGAGATTTTGCCAATATGATATAAAATGTAGGGAAAAGCTTTACAGTAGACGTTATGTTAAGCACTACAACAGTACGACTAAAGATAGTGCCATTCTTTCCACAATTCCACCATATACACAAAATGCAAAGACTATTCATTCCTCCCCCAACAACCCTTCCACGACCTTGCTATAGTATATCATTGCAAAATATGTCTTTTAAATAGGAATGGGCCAATAAACAAAATGAAATCAACTGCACGTGTTGCTTGTTTATTGGGAGGCATTATCACAGTAGAAAATATTTTCAAGGGTGCTATGCCTTGTCATAAAGAGTGCCCCGTATAGTGTTTCGGTTCAGTGACCAAGCGTTTAGAGAAAGGTCAGCACATATGAAATGCAGATTACACTAGTTAACAAAGTTTTTGTTACATAAAAGGAAATACCTGTTCTTAAAGGAACTTTTTTGCGCTGAATTCGAATATGCACTCGTTTTTTTCTCCATCACGTACGATTTTCACATAACAGAGGGATTTTCGGGAAAATCCCTCAAAAATTTCCCTTTTCGTTTATTTTACACCCAAAGATCTTGTCCCCTTGAATATACTAACATAGAAATTATACCTAAGTATACTTTGATTCATATTTAACAAACCCTCCAAGTTTCGTAATAATCGCTTTATTCTTTCTAGAGAAATAAATATGTTTGTATGTATACTGTGTGTACTGTTTATTGCACCTTATAGTAATGCTTTCAGATCTCTTAAGTTGAGGTAAAACGTTTTGCTTTATTACCACAAACACATATATAAAATATAATTTACAAGTGTGACAATTTACAATAAACAATAATACAAATGTACCAAAAGGTCATGAAAAGACAATCAAAACTATCACAATATATGAAACTTCCATTGGGTTACAAAAACGTACACTACTTCCTTCTTTTGTAATAAATGTTGCATTCTCTAACAAGACCCCAACAATAGTCTCCCATCATTGAAGGATCCCATCGTCCCTGGTACCTTTTCTCCATTGCCATTATATCTTGGTGGAATCTTTCCCCCTGTTCGTCGCTGAGAGCACCTAGGTTAGCAGGAAAGAAGCTGAGGTGGGAGTGTAAAAAGTGGATTTTTAAAGACATCCTACAACCCAACTCTTTGTATTTCTGTATCATGTCCTGTACGATTTCTGTGTAACTCTCAGCTTTGTTATTGCCCAGAAAGTTGCGCACAACACACTTAAATGCTGTCCAGGCAGCTAGCTCAGCACTGTTTAACTTGCTGTCAAAGCTATCATCAAGCATTAATTTCCTAATTTGGGGACCAATAAACACTCCCGCTGAAATCTTAGCATCACTCAGGTTAGGGAACTTACCTCGCAAATACTTGAAACCTTCACCAGATGTGTCCATGACTTTGACAAAATTTTTCATAAGTCCTAACTTGATATGAAGTGGCGGTAGTAATATCTTATTAGGATCTACCAAAGGAGCGTATTTGACGTTGCATTCTCCAGGTACGTAATTCACTCTAGGTTCCCATTCCTTCACTTCATAATGTTTGTCATCAGCTCGGCTATCCCATAAACATAAAAACATTGGTACTTCGTGTAACCGCATTGCAGTCCTAATAAAATACCAACTACCTTGAGATCACAAGATATTTGCCAACAATGGTCCTTGTAATTTATAAGATTTAGCAAAGTTGACATGGTGTCATAGGATTCCTTAATCTTCACTGAGTGCGCAAGTGGTATAGAAGGTTTTTTATTTCCATTATGTAAAAGGACAGCTTTAACGCTGACCTTTGACGCGTCGATAAATAACCTCCATTCTTCTGGAACGTAAGGAATTTCTAGCTCCGCCATCAACCCATTTATATCCGTACATACGCACACATTATCTTGCATTGAGAAATAGCTTGAAAATTGAACATGCCTTTTCCTGTACACTGATATGTTCGTTTCTGCATCCAATAAGTTCCACTGCTGGAGCCTTGATCCCAGAAGTTCCGCCTCTTGTTTTGTCACGTGCAAATCACGGACTAGGTCATTAAGTTCACATTGCCGGATGAAATGTGGCTCGCGAACACAGTCAGGGATGAACGTTGGATCCTTGGATGTACATGTTGATGTCGATGGTTCATCAAGGTCATGATCATCATCAGAGTCTTTTGGCCATATCTCTTCCCAGTTGGTAGGGGGCTCGGGAAGTGGAAGTTCATCCCCATGCGGAATAGGTCTAATTGCGGATTTAACGTTGGGATAACTTATTGTGTATTTGCTTTTTTTAGAATGTCCCTTAACTACTGTGAGACAAAAATAACAATCATCCAGATGGTTGGTGGGTTCTCTCCACACCATTGGTACAGCAAATTTCATGAACCTCCGTTTCCCTTTGGCCCATTCAAGTAAAGTGACGTAGCACGACGCACAAATTATATTGGGTGCCCAAGTTTTGTCCTGATCTCCCACACGACATCCGAAATATATATAATATGCTAGTTTCACCGATGGCGTAATGGATCTACACTGTCCTTTAACTACAAACTGGCCACACACATAACAAAAATATTTGGTGAGTTAACACACGAACGCCGTCCTCTTGACGCCATTGTACTGATCACAAACTAAACTTCTGGTCTTAGTTGGGTATAATGCCGTTAAGATCAAACATGAAAGCACTCTTAGCAGCAAAGACAACTTTGAAAGTGAAGTAGTGTTAAACCAGACGTCAATATAAAAATGTACAAAACTCCCTCACCAGGTGTCAAGAACACAAGAAAGAAAGAAATGCGCGGGGGGAGGGGGGAAACGATACCGTAGTGGAAAATTCAGACTGCATTAGTTCATTGTTGTCAACAATGAGTCTGTATTCCATTCTTTCTTTCTTTTGCATTCTGTTACATTTGATAACAAATATTGATAACCATTTCATGAACAAAACGAAAAAACTTGGAGAATTGTATATATATGTATTAAGATATACATATACTGTACGTTTAAAAAAATATACGTTGAAAGTACATTCTATTTTTATACACGTATCTAATTTACAGAAAGCAATACAAGTATGTTGTTGACTATTGTAAATATTCATTTTTATGTCTGTGTTTGTAGTAATAAAGCAAATCGTTTTTACCCCTACTCAGGAGATCTGAAAGCTTTACTATCAGGTGCAATATACAGTGCACACAGTATACATACAAATATATTTATTTCTCTAGAAAGAACAAAGCGATTTTAACGAAACTTTTAGGGTTTATTAAATATAAATCAAGGTATACTTAGGTATAATTTCTATGTTACTATATGTAAGGGGACAGGAGCTAGGGGAATAAAATATCTGAAAAAGGGAAATTTTTGAGGGAATTTCCCGAAAATCCCTCTGTTAGGGAAAACTGTACGTGATGGAGAGAAACCGAGTGCATATTCGAATTCAGCGCAAAAAGTTCCTTTAACCCGTAAGTACTATGGACCGTCTCTCAGACCGCTGCGACTTTTCATATCATTATATTTTCCACAGTCTCACTACTACAAGTGTATCTTTTCGTCTACCTTCCTGTCTAGTAAACGGTTACATATTGTGAAGTTCGTGTTATAATTGATCCCCTGTGCGCGGCGCTGGAGGGGTCGAGCGGTCTCAGAGACGTACTATAGTAGTTACGTGAGTATTTTGCTGATCAGTTGTCTTTCGTTATCTACTGATTATTAGCAGTTTTGTGTTTTACCGTGTGGCACGTCTTGCACCAAACATCAAATAATGACTCAGAGACTGGAAAAAATGAAATAATCACATTTTATAACATGAGTAAAGGCGGAGTGGATACTCTAAACAAAAAATGTACAGATTACACATCAAGTCGTCGAACAAGACGGTAGCCATTGACAATTTTCTTTATGCTGGTGGATGTAGCGTGTCTTGTCAATGCGTATGTCTTGCATCAAGTCTACGCAAAGTCCGGAGTAATGACAAGACATGATTTCATGAAAACGTTGGCAAAAGGACTTGTTAGGCTTCACATAGAACGTAGATTTTTCATCGAACATCTGCCACGAGAGCTGAGTTTTTCAATCAAGAGCTTGAAAGTGAGTTTCCCACCATCGCGCATAAGGAGTTCAAAAGGAAAACATCGTCTTCTGTCAATTGGGTTGTAAGCAGAAAGCAAAGATACTCATTCGTGTCAGCGGCGTAGGGTACCGATTCCCTAGCAGTGCAGAGAAAGAAGATATAAGTGCCTACCTGAAGAAAGTGGATGCTGTCAGAAAAGTTAGTGCGGTACTTTCTTTACCGTCAAAACGTATTTTCTTTACTTTCTCCATCATATAAGAACTAAAAATAAGTTTTATTCATTACCTTTACAATACAAAAAAAAAAAAAAAATGTAAGAGTACAACTATAACAGTACCACCCTGTAAGTTTAAAAAAGCTAAACTTCCATGTTTTTTTTCTCCGTTTTTACTGTATTTTTTATTCTCAGTGCATCCTTAAGAACAGTGTATTTTAAATTAGTGTTATTTTGATTACATAGAATCGGAGAAAAAAATGAATATTTCAACAATTACAATTTTAGAATAACAATGAAAGCATTGTTGAAAATTTTGACTATGTTCTCTTTCTCATTGTTTTAAATATATAAAGCTTTTTTTACATCGTGAAATTACTATGTTCTACTTTTCTATTAGCAACTAAGATATGTAGGATATCATTTTTAAAAATATGCAATGAAACTACTACTCAGGAATTGTGAAACAACAATGCGGTCTGACAGACCGTTCCATAGTAGTTACGTGATTATTTTCGTCCATAGTACTTAAGGGTTAAGATCAGGTGATTTTTCTCATGTAACAAACAAAAAGTTTAAATTTGTTAACTAGTGTTATCGAAGTTCAAGCGACTAGGCTTTTATTGTTCATCTCCCCAGGGAAGGGGGAGAATACTAAGAAAAGACGGGCGGTACAAATTGAATTTTCGATCATTTTTGAAAGAAATTTTAACTTAAGTTCCTAATATCAGTGGGTTACAACGACTGCCCACTGCTTAATACTCACTTCATTAATGTATATTAGTCACTTTGGCATTCATCAACATTTTCGTTTATATCCTGAATCGTTTATTTTTCTTTATTTCCTTATTAATATAATGCTATGTGTTTTCACTATTCGTTTCATTTTCGTTTCTATCCTGAATAGTTTATTTTTATTTCTTTCCTTATTAATATAATGCTATGTGTTTTCACTTTTCAACAGAACTTTATTTTTCATGTGATAATAATAGGCAAAGATAAACTCCCAAGTGAGCATTTTATTGGAAAAGAAAGCTACAAAACTTGAAAGATGGGAGGCAAGCGAAGGCTCTGAACAAGCTTCTTTCGACTTCTGGACAAAAGACTTCTGGACATTCCATTTAGAGAGTGATAATCATACAAATGTCGAAGTAAGGGAATTGTCAATACCAGTAACTGTTAATGATTTGCAAGTCGACTAACTTTTGAAATTATAAGGTCATTTTACTTGATTGCAGTAATTTAATTGTTAAAATGGAATGGATACGACCTCTTCGGTTACGTTTCTGAGTTAAATTTAATTCATTTCAAAATTTGTTTGAATGCAATTAGTTTTCACGCAGTATTTGCGTACATATATCGAAAGGGTAACTGTAATCGAAATAGAAACTGTAATCAAAAGGCCATTAGGATTATAAGTAACACACTTTTTTTCAGAACTCTCACTGTCAATCACAGCAGCGTATACATATGTTCATTGTATTATAAAACTGCAACAATCATTATCAATTCATTGTCTTGTATTAAATTTAGGTGAAGGGATATTTTCAAACATTTGGTAATAGTCTTAATGCAAAATAGAGTTTTGATTATTAGTTACTTGTGTTCAGGAATACAAAGATGGAGGTAGTACGAAAGTCTGTATCCTTCAGAACTCTTAAGTTTTAAGAAAATCAGCACAATCACGGGTCAAATACACAAAATTATTTGCATTCTGTAGGCTACTCCGAAAAAAATATTCGGACCCAAAAGAGAAATAGTAGGTGCATCACTGTTTATGTCTACATTATGTTACTCATTGCCTGATTTCGAACGTTTATGCTGGAAAGAGACATGAAACGACTGAAATGTTTTATAGGCCTAAAGGGTCCTGAAAATATTTTTTGCTGGGGGACTTGATTTTGAAGTTCCGCCACAAGATCGATGATAAATATCGATTAAGGCAGGGATGCAAATAAGCAACAAAATTTTAGTAGCCCAAGAAAAAAGTTACTAGCCCACATCCCACAATAGAAATCATTCACTTGCCTTTGAAATAAATAATAGTGGCATTTAAAAATATCCCGCACCGATGAACTACTCGCTCCGGGCGAGTGATTATTCGCAACCTTGGATTAAGGCATACACTTTTGACATTTGTTGTGTATTAAACAAGTTCAGCTAAAATAAATAAATAATTATTTGAGATCAACTATATCCCAAGAATGATTAAATGGAGTAGATCTGATGTTCATTGAGAATGACATAGTCAATTAAATGACTACTGATTTTGCCAAATTGAAAGCCAGGAACATAATTTTTCGTAGCATAACCAGAAATATAACATTAATGTTTCAGTAACAAGGAAAACGAAAAAAAAAAAATAGGCTAATTACCATAATCGTATCACTAGAAAATACCATGTAAATATACTTTTAATCAAGCATAGGAGCATACCTCTTTCTCAAAATCAAATATGTGTTAATATTAGACTTGAAGCTCATGAGTTTTATTATGTTTCGACTTTTATGTCTATTCTACTTGTCAAAATACATCTTAAGTACATATCTTAGTTGTATCTTATGCTTATTTAATTAAAAAAAAAAACGCTATTAATTATTAAACTTGGAACTTTATTCAGTATTCATCCACAGTGAATTGGTTATAATTTCACCATTTTTCGTTATTCAAAGGGAGACCACATATATTGAAGCAAATTTACAATTGTAACATTTTTTTAAAGACTTTTTGTCAATTGCAACTTTCCACTCTTTTATTATAATTTAGGTAGGGGGCCTAAACATTGTTTGCATGCACTTAAGAAATGTCTAGAACAGGTCCTGGTCAGGAGTCGCCTCTGTTACTGGCGTTGGTTGTTATTCCGTACCGGTCTTCACAAAATTTATGAGTATAGTAACGTAACGCAAAAATGCAGTCAGTCATTATAATTGTATGTCAATTATCGCTATATGTATCGCAAATTTTGTGTTGTGTAAACGCAAACGTTACGGAATGTGCCCGGTATCACATACAATATTTTTCGTTCATATGCATAATGATTTTGTTGTTTAGTCTTAAATCCATTAGTGTATTGATTTTAGTACTACAAATAAAAAAAAACACATTTTAATCAATTTACTTTGCAACATAAATAAAAATTGATCGTTTTCTTCGTAGCATTTAATTTTCCCGCCAGATATTACTCGCAATGCTCACCAGAATAATATAAGTTAACACATTCTCCAATCTACAATGCTGTTTCTGGGTCTCATTTCGTAACGGTTGGCGCAAAACCAGCGTATTTAACTAAATGTAAAAAACGCAATGAGTAGTTTTAACTATAATAACAAGAATCGCAAAGTGAAACACAAATTTTTCATTGCGTTGGCACAAAGCGCTACGAAAGGATACCCCAGAATTCTAGATAGCCCGAAATGGCTGCTATATCATTGTTCTTAACTTCAATTTACTGGCTTCGCCTACGGAAACCGATCTACAGACAGGAAACCTGCTTGGTTGCCAGCCATGGCTCCTTAGAGCACTGTTACTGAGGCTCCTACGTGAGCGAGCAAGAAGTTACACGTTTCTCTCTGCTGTCAGTTATAGACAGCGGTATCCCAGGCGTTGCCAAATCACTAGCGTCTACGAAAGCGAGAGGAATTGCGTTCTAAACGTTAAAGGCTGCCTTAGTACGTACTCACGGTTGCGAAAATATAGAGAAACTATTACCATGAATAGAAGATAATAAACTTTAATCGTAATATTTTAAATTAGTTTATACATGCTGTATTAAATTCTTTATTAATATATTCTTTATTTATTGCAGCGCTACCGTCGGTAGCCTCAGTTGCCCATAAAATACGCCACTGTCTCCCATTCGTTCTTGAACTCACTGAACCACCAGAAACCCGGGCTCTTGACAGGGTATCGTCTTTATAAGCCGTCTTGACCAAAGGAAGCGTCTCGGAAGCGGTTTTGGCCAGGTGAGAGCAAACTTTATTCGCGCAGCGCTTTCTTCAGCGAATACACAAGAAAAAAAGCTTTTACGCTACGCATGATCCTCACTGCGTCAGAGCTTGGACGCGACTGCCGCCCGGTACATTGCTTAGCTTGCGTTAGACTCCCACTACAAATTCCTTTGCTGGGGAGTGCGCTACTGGTGACTGGAGTGCCGCATTTTGCCCAGTCTTGTTACTTTACGGACAAACCTTTATTCTTGAGACATTGAGTCCACTTAAATAAACTTCATACTATGGATAAATATTTCGCTCTCTATGATCAAAGTTAAAACCTGAAACTGTTGATTTCTACCTCTTACAATTAAGGGAGAAAATATAGCATATTTATTGCAATTGTGGTCAATGTTGGAATTTCATGTTATATATATGTAAAGTTCTAGTTTGAATAGAAGGATAAGAGTTGAATTGAAATATTAGCGGGATTTATAATCCTTACCAGAAAACCGTTTCTTGTTGAGTTTTATCGTTAATCGCAAGCGGTAGTAGGTTTCTTACCATTTCCCTGTTTTGATAGCGATATAAGGGTGAAAATGGAACATACTCTTATGACATTGAATCCATAGAATGAAGTTTGCGGCTAACCATTAAATGTTAAAATCAGGAATTGTTGTTTGTACTGCTTCCGGTTTGAATGGAGGTTGAAATGAGGTGTGAAACCTAGAACTCTTTGACTCTTGAATTCTTGCTCTGATGTTTGTTGACGAACAGACGGACATAGCTGTACTAGAAGACTTGTTGTATAAAAGCATATCATAATTTGGAAATAATAATAATAAACTACTAATGTAACTATTCATTTCTGACTCATTAAATATTAACTAAATATTGTGCTATGAGGTTAGTAATTCTCATTACATCCACGTTACGCTGATCACAACTAAAAGAGTCATTTAAAAAAAAAAGTGTTCATTTTGTATCACCTGGATATTTTTTTTTTTTTTTATACTGAGTATCCTGAAACCTACTTATCAGTATCAAAGTGATGTTGTACAAAATAAATAAATAAATGAATAATAAAAGGCATGAGCATTTTAAACTAAGCTGGTTACAATGCATAGGAACTGTGATTTATAACGCAATATGTTTAGTGTGTTTCTCATTCACCTTACTGATCTTACGGAATCTGATTGCAAGATTTGACGCCACAATCGCGAGAACGCCGGGAAGAAAGGCCAAAATTACATGTGCAGTTCATGTTTCTAGCTCGTCGAAGGTTTTTAGTGTTTGTATGGGAGACAGGGTCTATCATGTGAGCCCATAGAAAGGTAACATAACAGAGCATGATCAAATTATACGACAACCAATCTACGCCAGAGACATGTGCTTAGGATAATGCAATACGGTGATATTTGGTCCAAAGAATTCATACGAAACTACGAAAATGACAGTTATGCAATGAAGATGTGCACCATTCTGTACACACACTAAATTATGAACGCATACTCTTGTAACTTCTGTATGACAAGAATGAACTCGTTTTCAGGCACATGTGCTCGTTCTCAGGCATGGTTGTACTTCTTGGATGACGCAATTCCCTCCAAAAAATCCAACCGTGGAAAGAATACGCAATGCAGTGACATGTTTGGATGAGAACTTGAAACAATTGCAATGTACAGACTATATGATTCTCATACTGGTACAGTCAACAAATTCGTGGACTGGTTCCTAGGATATAGGCAACCAGTAGAACTTATGGTTACTGTGCTCGATGTGAATGTCCACACACACACAGACAATTATACAGATTCACACTGACCTTAACAATAGTTCAAGCATCATTTTCGATTTTGATCTGTCTTGTCTCGTTTTTTTTTTTCGTTTTTGAGATGATGGCAATTAGCCGGTGGCTGCTTTTGTTGTTAATTGTGGATCGTAGAGGAGACACCATGTTTCATCTCCTATTATTATCAAGTTCAGGAACGTTCCAATCAGTGTCAGCACTTCTGATCGCTGGTCTTGTGTCAGAAACGTGAGATACGGTGCTGGATGACACGCGACATTTTCAAATCATCCGTCAGAATGCTGTGACACGTACCATGGCTGATCCATACTGCTGCTGCGATGTCATCTACCGACTGGGAACGGCAGCCAACCATTTTAATCTCTTCGATCTTGCGTTCTGTTTGGACTGTTGCTGGCCAACCTACTGTTTCACAATCCTCTAAATTGTTTCTCTCCTCCGTAAACCTTGGTGCCACTTAAACACTGCACGACGGCCCAGGGCGTTGCCACTCTACACTTGCCTAATCATCTGCAACGTTTCTGTAGCGGATTTGCCTAATTTCTGGGAGAACTTGACATTTGCCCGTTACTCAAAAATTGCAACATTCTCCAAGTTGCCACAGCGCAATCAACTCCTTTCACGACAGGAAAGTACGTCTCTTTGCTCTTTATACACAAATCTCTTTTTTGCTGGGTCTTGTAGTATAAAACTAGCACCGCACTGCCTCTAGACCGCAGGTCAGTCGGTTCACAAAGCAATCCAAACAATATATCCAAAATTGTAGTCACTGTTCCATGTGTTCCTCTGTTAGCCACTGTCATTTATGGAATTTTCAAGGAAGCAAATTAAAACCTGCCTTCAAAATTCCATCCCAACGCCTCGGTACACGCCTGTTAGACTTCGTGATGTTTCTGACAATGGTTTCGTGGGCTTTGAAAATGTCGTCTGGGCATTTCGATGCGAATGCCTTTCCTCCATGCAGATAATCATTCAGAAGAACACATCTTCCATAATTTGGTCACTAGATGCGCTACTGCATATCTGCTCGGACCAACTTTGACCTTAAACTTGACTTGGAATGCTCATTGCATTCAATCTGGATTTTCGGCTCCCCGAATAGACTCTTTAATTATGAATATCTGCAGCTCTCTGGTTAGGTGACGATTTCTCAAACCTGCAAAATGAAATATTTCAGTTCAACGTCCCACAATAATGCCATTAGGTTAACAGAGACAGATGATTAAGGTAAGAGAGTGATGGTGGATTAATTGGTGGAATGAGAATGTGGGTGGACACGGGAGTGGCCCAAAAAGCCCACAGGCACCCTGCAAAACGAAACGAAAACATTGTGTTAAAATGCACTAAATAACAAAAACGTCATACAAATATCATTCAGTTACAATTAGCAGACATTTAATACTGGCAAGTGATTTTTTTTTTTTAATTCTCAATTTAGTGTTGTGAACATTAACACGAAATCGGGAAAATTTTAGATTTTGGATCCAAGAAATCGATTTGTCTCAACTTAAGAAAAATAAAATAAAGAATGCCGCTACTATGCTAAAAATGGCCCTGTGTGATCGGGTCAAATTAAGATGTTCGTCTGACGATTAACATAAATTGAGATAAATCCATTGGTTTGGAGGGAAAAAAAAAACAACAACTTAGTATGGTTTTGGCGTTGTGAAAAGTTATTCGTGAGCCATTGTGTGAGGATTTGCATATTCGTATATGTTGAACTTCCTATGAAAAGAATTAACACTTCTGCTTGTGTTACAATATGCAGTATATTTTCATGCTTATGTTACAGAAACATACTTTACACCAAAGTAATGCATGCTTTGTTTGATCCAGAACTAGTGTATAAAATCCCAAGAAAAAAAAAAATAAAGTAAAATCATATTGGATGGCACCAAAACCGTGAAATTAAAAAAAAAACATGAAGATATATATGATAAATTGAATTTATCTTTGTAATTTTGTACTACTATCTTTTCTTCGAGTTTGACTATGACAGTCTGACAATAGTGATCACCAAAGAGACAAATATTTGTTTTGAAGTCTCCACGTTATAGGAATTTAGAAAAAAAATCAAGTACAATTTTAAAAGGGTTTTATATTTTATATTTATCCATGCGTGAACGTATAGCTTGGTGTGAGAAAGGGGCAATGTATTATGCATGTAGATCTAGGAAACTGCCTTTATGAAACAGCAGTTACAAAAAAAAAAAAAGCATCAAAGAACTTAACAACGCTTGTATGCACACGGGTTTTCAGGATCTTCTTTGAGCCGCGTATGGTTTGTTTTATTTCATGGAAAACTGCTATTTATTCATACATTTATTCTTTGTCAAATATCTATAGGATGGGCGGAAAGTAACCCCTATTTTGAATTGTGAATTTCTATTGATGTTATGCGTAAAGATAAGAACGAAAGTTATATAGTTTTATAGAATAAAGTATGACATTTTGTTTCCTATCTTTTTTTTCAAATCCCGTGAAGTTTTTGTTATTTGTTTGAACCCACAGAGATGCCAGAACAATTAGGCATTGAGGAGAGAGCCAAAATTGCGGCAAGAGTTGAGGTGTGGTAGTCTGTATTTCCGGTTCAACGGTGGTGAAGGGGTCAACATGGGAGGCAAGCTGTTCTGGATGCAAGAAAAATTAAAAATTGTCACAGAAAATTAATGGCTACCGGAAGTGTCGTGGACATTGAAAGATCAGGTAGGCCCTTGACTGAGGTATCAGAGGAAACGATGGCTCCAGTGAGGGAGATGTTCGAGAGAAACCCTTTAAAATCAACAAAGCATGCTGCAAGAGAGAATGACATTACTCGTTATTCTGGGCGTGCAGTTCTCCACAAAGAATTGCATTAATGCCATAGAAGTCTCATTATGTCCAAAAGCTATGTACAGATGATTGCAATAAACATGTTAACTTTCATAAAATGATGCTCGCATGGCATGAAAGTCATTTACACCTGTTCCAAAAATGCTGAGGAGTGATGAAGCTTTGTTTCATGTGGAGGGTTTCGGTATTCGTCATAATAGTCATTATTGAGCTGAAGGTTGATCCCAAAGAGATCGTTGAAAAAATTCAGAGCAAACCAAAAGTGGCTGTGTGGTGTAGATTATCTTCTTCCTTCATAATCGGACCTTATCTGTTGAAAGACACTACGAACGCTGAAAGATACCTGGAGATATCATAATAACATTTTGTATGCCCTATAATCTCTGAATGGAACGAGTTACATAAACTGTTACTTATGCAAGATGAAGACTCCCTCACTATTCCTTGCCTGTGAGAAAATGACTCAATGAACGCTTCTCAGGGTGCTGTGTAGTTCACCGGGTTCCACAGAATGGTCAGTGTGAAGTCCAGATTTCACCTCATGCGATTTGTTTTTATGGGAATGAGCTAAGAATGAAGTGTGTCGCAGCAAACCACAAACACTTCGCAAACTTCAGACTAATATCGGTGAGGTCGTAAGTGATGTTCTTGCCGAGGTCTAGAGTAAGGTCTAAGCAAACGTACCTTCGTTGGAGACATTGCCTACAAAATACTGGAGCGCACATTGAGTTGTAACTTTTGGAAAGATAATGATATATAATAAACTACATATCTGCAAAAAAAAAAAAAAAAAAAAAAAAAAAAAAAGACCTACAATATTTTAGGAGAGAAAATATTAAAAGAGTCACTTCTCACCCACCCTAATGTAATACAGCTATTGCAAACGAGTTACCAGTTATGTATATTCATGTTATTTGGCCGATTTTGAAAACATACTATTAGCATAACTTAAAATATGTTAATGGCATTGCATGACTACTTGATACTACAACATGTTATCCATATCTGGAATTTTTACGTTTAGAAGGTTTGATTTAAAACAAATTTGTAGGTATATGGATACACACTGTAACGATTTGCGTCAACGCAACGCAAAATCTGCGTGCTAGTTTGCGTTAATGATCAATAGCAATTGCAATTGATTTTGCCTTACGATCCGCAAATATTGTGAAGCCTTGTACGGATAAGGCTAATAGTCTTAATGGGCCTTATGCAGAGCAAGTTCGAGGGAGTTTTCTTTGAAACTCGACTCGCCTCGAGAACTCGGGTCGAAAAATTTCCTAGCAGCTATGCTCGGTTCGGCTCCATAGTGAATGAGCTGTGAGAAGTGAGCCGAGCCAATAGCTCACCCAATCGAGATGGCTCGAGCTCTCGGCTCATTTTAGCCCAACCGAGCCAGTTCAAGCCAATGGCTCACCTCAAGCGAACCGACTTGAGACATCGGCTCAGTTGAGCCGAGCCGAACTAAGGTCGTTATAAAAAAATCTCATGTTGTCTCATTATCAAGATGAAACGAGATGCGAACAGTTTCCCCTCTCTTGAGCAAGACTAAAAGCACTTCACATTACTGTTTACATTTCTAATGGCTTTCGCTTTCCAGTCTAAGCATGACGTGAGCTCCCTCGTGGCTAAGCGGTTAGCGTACGCGCCTTTGGCGTGGGAGACCCGGGTTCATTTCCCGGCGGGAGCTCATGTGGTTCGGATTCCACGTTAATCAGTAGGTCCACGTCTCATATAGCCTCGCTGCTGAACGGGACGCTAAACTAAAATCACCTCACCTCTAAGCATGACGTGATTTGAAAACTAGTTAAAACAAGCTGAACGAGTGAGCCATTTATGAAACTCGACTCGACTCAAAACTCGACCTCAAAAATAGTGACTCGGCTCGGAACTCGAATCGAGAACATTACCTTTGACTCGACTCGATTATTCATATCGAGTTTCGAGTCGGGTGGAGTTTTAACTCTTACTCGTGCCCGTCCCTATATGCAGAGTCGTTCTAACGCGTGACTAGTGTCATACTAAAGAGCTCGAATAACATACGTTTTCTACAGTAGTCAGGTATTTAGCATGATGCAAATCATACGTCAAAACGACGCTGCATAAGGCCAAACAGTTTTGTTTTGCAATTAGTAGTAATGAGTTTACCAACTCCGGAAGAAAATCTTCATGCATTGATATAACTAATATAATATATATATATATATATATTTATTATTTATATACACTATATTTACTGTTGAAATATAAAATTTATACCACGTGCTAAATTAAGAGTGTTTAGCGAGTGGAACAAAAACGAAACCTAACTAATCCAAATAATTTTAATAGAGTGTAATTTAGACTGTGAATTTAACCATCTGTAGGCGTGTTATCTTATGTACTGGGGAACACTTAGCACAAACAGATTTCCATGACACATACCTGGTAGATTCTGATGATGATGACATTCCAATGCTATGCTTTTAATTATCGTTCAGCTAAAATCATAATATACTCTTTTTTGGTGGCGGATTATTATCTCAGAGACGAAGTAATGATGGGGCCTGTAATCATTTACCAGTCCTGAAACTATCATACTGAATATACTCTGTTTCGACTGTGTTCAACTTGGAATGAATACTATTTCGTTTGCATTGTTATCAGTCTATCTCTGCTACAGATTAAATCGGAGTCTGTAAAACATACAACACTAAAATCAAGTTATGTTCATGATGAATATGAACATTGATCTTGTGTCGTTTATTTTCTCGATACCACTGGTCACCATCTTTAATATGTCCTAATACTTCTTATCAGGATATTTCCTAAAGTGGATAATCTAAAAGGCCGTGGACGTGACGTACACTTTTCCAAATTCTGTTTGCAGAAATTCCAGAACAAATTTCGGAAGTTAGGAAATAAGAAATATGTCTGCAGCTTTCCGTAATTAGTTATTATTATGTAAGTTGAGCTGTATGAGCTCCTCCGTGGCTAAGCGGTTAGCGTACGCGCCCTTGGCGCGGGAGACCCGGGTTCGATTCCCGGCGGGAGCTCATGTGGTTCGGATTCCACGTTAATCAGTAGGTCCACGTCTCATATAGCCTCGCTGCTGAGAGAGACGCTAAACTGAAATTCAACTCAACTCAATTCAACTCAATTAAGTTGAGCTGTCATTAGCGCATAAGGCAAATTCGCAAACATGATTGTATATACAATGTAGTGTTTATATTATTATCTACTTTTTACATACAATTATTATCAAGTAAACTTAGCTCCTTATTTTCTGATGTTTCGTAAAATTATATCACTAAAAGGAAAACTAGATTTTATCGAAATAAAATCTAAGGTTAGCACTACCACATCTTCGGGATTAGATCCTGTGTTGCTGGGCAAGACAGAAATAGATTTTAAGATTAAATAAAAGATGTAAAATGTGAAACACACACAATAAAATATTTGATGTTAGTATATGAACAATCAAATGATTTGAATCTAATTTCTGAGTATATTAATGCAATAAAATGTCTCATTTCATTCTAATAAGAAATGTTCTTAAACCAAGAATTACATGTTTTAAATTTATGTTAAGATTATGAAGATAAAAATAAAATAAAATAAAATTGACCATGGCAAAATGCGATAATTGATTGCCACAAATATGTAAAACGTAACCATGTTTTTGAAAATGGCCTTAATCTTTGGTCTTCACTCAAGCTTTACCGCAAAGTCTGCGAAAGTTATATAGTATGTATGAAACAATGCTTGCAACTGAATAATATGTAACACTGTAAACTGTTTCCAATTCTTTATGAAAATCAGAATCAGTCTCTCGCAACACTATATTATGCACTAATAGTTTTAGAAATCGATTAACACTATACGTAGGTATCATATTTTAATATACTGTATATACACTCAAAAAGCACTAGACCCCTCTAATCACTTGAAAATAGGTAAACACAAAACACACAACGCTAAAATATAAATTTCAACGTGTTTGGGGACAATTAATTGTATATCAATGTCCTCTTCATTTTTTCCTATGTAGTAATAAGATCTGAATTATACCAACGTTTAATCAGCTGCGTTAAATGCTGTATAGCTGTTATTATTGTAACATGCAAAACATCCGTTGCGTTTAATATTCAAGTGTAAAAAATGAGAGTGTAGATAAGTTTTGAGAATGAGTGAGGTGTAGCGTTATTCTAAGTGATCTGCTACCCTCAACAAATAAACTGAGTTTTTATTCCCCGTCAAAGTTTATAAACTAACAAAGTATATATACTATTAGGTAATAAATAAACAGCTAAATCTATTTGTAGAAAATATACAAATTATGAAATATGAATTCATTTTTGTAAGGTAGTTGCATTTAAAATAAATGTCATACACTTACTATATCATTTGATCTATCCTAACCCAATACTTACTGCTATATATCATATTTTTTGCCGATGTCTAGTAGATAAGATAATAGTTGTTTATAAAGTGTGTATGTAACTAAAGTCGTGAGAAGGTTATAAACAGACATGCGTTTTGTAAGTTCTTACGACATACAGATACAGGGGTGTAGCCAGCAGGTTTGTGTAGGGGGGCAGTCGCTTTTTAGGGGGGGGGGGCAGCTACAATGTACAAAGCCAAAAAAAATATGTTGCTGCTAGTGTTTTTGAGGCCTGAAAGAAAGGAAAATGTTGGTTTCCTTCTGGAAAACTAAAAACACTATTTTAGCTTATTATTATTATTATCCATAAATTATATTCAAGATAGTTTTTATTATGCTTAAACAAGAACTACTGCCCGGGACCAAACGCTATACTTTTCTGCATAACTATAAAGGTAACCAAGAAAGTTCTGTCCCTTTTTCGTGGAGGTCTGTGTTCAATTGGACCTCACACCGTGAATTGAATGCGAGTGGAGATAAGGCGAACGTCAGTTGTTGGTGTGGGTATATCCAACATAATACCTGGTTCTGGCAATTCAGACACACCGTGAACTTGCGTAAGACAGAGGGAACATCGGACATCCACATCATAAGAGCATGTATGCTGAACGAGTTCAAACGGAGGTCAAACGCCGCTGTAGCGGGACAGAAGATATGCCAGACCTTTGGTGAGGGTGTCGTGACGACGCGGACATTGCAGCGATGGTTTAACAAGTTTAAGGACGATGACGAAACACCCGAAAACACCACGTGCCAGAAGACCAACACATGTACAAAGAGGAACTGGGACTACAATTCAGTGTGTGGAGAAACCATTCGGCAGCACATCCATCAACTTGTGAAGCACTACAAGTTGGGTCGATGGGTCTCTCCGGGCCAGAAGGCAACGCGGCAGTCGCCTGTGTTTATTTACTATTTCGGAGCCATTTCTGGACAGGGCGTTGACATGTGGTAAAAAGTGTGTCCTATACGAAGCTCCACCGTGCCGTCATCATTGGTTAGCATCCCATGAACCGATTTCAAAACAGCCGAAGCCAGCACTGTACCAGAAGAAGGTCCTTCTGTGTGTTTGGTGCATCGTGCATCAGGAACTGCTACCAGCTGGTCAGTGTATCAGTGCAACTGTGAAGTGTCAGCAGTTGAGCTGTGCTCAACAAAAATTCTAAACTCTGGAGCCATCACTTCTGAATTGCAAATGGGTCCTCGTTTACGGGACAACGCTAAATCCCACGTGGCTAGGATGACTCAGGACACCATTTTTCGCCTTGGATGGGAAACAACATTGCAACCACTATATTCCCCGGGTATTGCACCGTCCGATCATCATCTGTTCCATTCTTTGGACAATCACCTTAGAGGACGCCAGTTCAAATCCCTAGTAAAAGTTCAAAATGCACCTGATACTTTCTTTCTTTTCACGGCCCACCAAGTTCTACCGCGATGGATTCCATGGCCTTCCAGAACGTTTTCAGAAGGTTGTCGATGCTGATGGGGACTATTTTCGATCTTCCAGGTTAGGTGACATGTCGATGTTCGAAGGTGGTGGGTGAAAAAGCAACAAAATTTTTCTTGGTTACCTTTATATTTAAATTTAAGACCTTGTATACAGAACCTATCTACACAAAATTGATTTTCTTTGAAATTTCACTTAATTTCTTTACGGTTTCCTGACAAAAATATTTATTTATTATTTGTGACTAAAAGAACATAATTATTTTATTACACTGAGTAGAAATAAAAGAGAGAGCGAATGAAATCCAAATTGAATAAAAGCATTGTTTCTCAACAAATTTTCCATCCTCTATGTCTTTTAAAACACTTGTTAAAGCATATAAAATTTTCTGTACTTACAAATCAGTTTAGTATCTTTGTTTTATGGCTGTATTTGTAGTACCTTGTTAAAATGTTTGGCTTCAAACTGTCAAATATAAATCGCAGTAAATTGTGTAATCTGCTGTCACAAAAAAACATCCTATTTTTCGATCGGTATAAGGAAGAGATACTATACTATTTTTCGATCGGTATGGAAAAACAATATTTCTCCATATTATTTTACCATAAATTATTAATTGTCAATAAACTTTGTTACTTTTAAATGAATGAAGCGAGATAATTTTAGTATGATGTTTTAAAAGCTGGTCATTTGGGGGGGGGGCAGGAAACCATTTGGGGGGCCAAGCCCCGATGCCCCCCCCTTGGCTACACCCCTGTACAGATATCTACATTATTATTATATTATTTGATTTAATATCAAGAAATACATTAAGTAGTCATGTTCTAGTACTTTTTCAATCATAATCTAGTAACGTATCTATCATAGTAATTATAAATTTGTCGTAGGTTTGGTAACCTTAAAGTTGCCATAGTTATTAAATGCTAAATAGTCTGTATCTTAAGAAGTTGTCTCTATAGAATATCTTGAGTTATATTTGAAAGCTCTAAGCCTACTCAGGAGTAAACTATTATCTCTATTTCTGAAAATATATATCTCACAAAATCATGAAAAAAATAATCGCTTCCCAAGTGGAAAATCAAGTCTTTATATATTTTTATTAATATTATTAAAATCCAGCTGTGATATGATATTCTGAGTTTTTACTTTGCGTTAGATAATGGAAAAAGCCATATCTTATTTAACTATATGTGCGGCAATTTGAAAATACCATACAATTTTTAGAATTGTTTGATTTTACAAAAAAAAAAAAAATATATTTGTTTTTACTGATGCGTAACTACGACTCTCTTTGTATTTTTTTGTATTTTTTTTTGGTTTAGAATTATATTCAGCATACCAAAATTGCATTACGTATGTATTCATATTTAAATATCTCGCATTTCATATGTATTCTTACATTCGTGCACTACTGCATTGATTATCACTCACTCATGGAAATAAATATCCTCAGTGGTAACTTATAGTAAAATCTCCCCATTATTCTTATCTAATCTTATAATAATTTTTCTCTCTTTTCAGGTAACTACTTTTATGCGTCTAGTATTCATTGTCGACTTATGCATATCTACAGTACGTGAGTACCTGCTTAGAATTCATATTTGCATATCATTATTACCAAATGGTAAAATTAATGTAATAGTAAAATAACTTAACATTTTATTGTAATGCTTTGATGAATAATACTTAAACATAAATAATTTGTTCACCAAGAATTAATTTCGTACTTCTATAGATACTGGCTAATTGGATAGAAACCCTAGCACAAAATGGGCAATAAAAATTCGCATGCTTTGCATACAATAAAAGGAGACTTTTACTCACTTTGGGCGCTTTGCTTGAGTTGTTTTAAAACTAAACAGCTTTTTTTTTTTTTTTTTTTTTGCTTATTGTTGCATGTCATGAAGACATAAAGAAGCATTTCAACTGAGCTGTTGCGTTTGCTTCCTTTTCCTATTGCTTCTTTGTTTTATTAGAAATCATGTCTTAATCTTACATTCCTTGTCTGTCATTGATATTCAAATAAATGAATTAAGCATAAAGCTGTTATTGGTAGGTGTAAGAGGAGATTGTTTATTGCTTAAAACCAATTCGTAAAGCTACGCCTAAGTAGTAATGGAGTGAAATAAAAGTAATAAAATGCTCTTTAAACTATATATATATATACAATGTAACGATCCTATCTTTCTGATTCTAGCTTTTTTTTTCCCCTGACATTATTTTAAATAAACATCCGAAAATGATTTATCTTAAAGATGTATGCATAAACTGCTAAATCAGAGAACCCCATCAGAATATACTGACGAGGGAACATCTTATATTGTTAGTAGCATTGCCCAATGAAACAATGTACAATTGATAGATGAGCGAAGAAAAGTGAGAAACCCAAAGCTTTACGGCCCTACACCCAGAAACACAGGAGATACATGGGAATGAAGGATATAGAATCATCTGAAGATAGCAATGCAAAAGATGCATTGACACAGAAAGAACTTCAAAATGATGAAATAATTCAAAATGGCATTTACACAACAGTATAGCAAGCAAACCCTGCACCCTGTGTAGGACATGGAGTAAACTGCCCTAAACATTAAAATGTGTAAGGTTGAGAGAAAGATTATGGTAATTTTAATAATTAAAGTTAGTTAATATGCAATAATCTAAATAAATTTTGAAATGTCGGTAGAGCATAAATAAATTATTATTTAATTAAAACAAAATGAAAAAAAAAATAAATTTTGAAAGAAGGATACTCCGAATTTACGAGTGATAAATCTCATTATTCTAAACAAAATGAAGTGCTTTTCTCATGGTCTTTCCTTGGTTTTAACTTCATTGAAGCAAATACCAATAATGTCACATATAACTGTCATACACTGACAGACAGAAGCTATAATTCGCTGATTATCTGCTCCTCTGGCAATGCTGTAAAGAAAAGAACATAAAACAAATAATCCAACACATACCTGTG
This sequence comes from Thermobia domestica, assembly GCF_964235325.1. NCBI lineage: Eukaryota > Metazoa > Arthropoda > Insecta > Zygentoma > Lepismatidae > Thermobia > Thermobia domestica. The sequence goes on along the minus strand of NC_137459.1, from coordinate 269,364,891 downwards.
ATGTCTCCCAAGGTGTAGGTAGAAGAGAAATTCCATACGTTTTCAGATGACAAACTTTTAATAATAATAAAAAAATCACAATCACCAATGAACACTGAATGAGTAGATAATACGTATCCGAGTAATATTGATTAGATTTGTGATAATTATCAGTTTGTGCACACGCGTTATTGTTCCTTCCAATTCGGCGCTGATCCCGTTCTTCCGTTTACGGGACTGTCTTGTTACTCCTTCACCGATGGTATCGCCTCTTCCGTTCCGGCAATACTTGCTGGAGCTCTTCTTATGTCCATGTGGATGATCCCAAAACACCTTAGTATGTCATCCCTACTATGTACAAGTCCTTCTCGTAGAGAATGACTAGGTGTACTTCGAGAAATTTGAATCGTGTCTCGATTTCACTGTATTTACAACTATCTGAACTATGTATAAGTATTCCAGTCGCACCGTCTGTAGATCATGTCTACCATGATCTGATTAGATTTTTAGCATAAAATTAACTTCATGCACACGAATCTAACACTGTTTATATACATGCAATCTGACACGACGCATTATTTACAATGGAAGTCTTTCACGTAGCACAGTTCTGAAAGAATATGATGGACCTTCACTAGCTTCAAGGAAGTCTGTTGATATATATAATTTGTATAAAACTATATAGCCAGTATCCGCATTTTTCAACTATCAGTTGAAACGAAAAAAAAAATCACTCGAGTAACTATTACGAGTACAATTCAAAACAAGTTCATCTCCGATCCGGAGAATCACTTTTACTATATATTGGAATATTCTATCTACTCTCTTGTAAAGAGAGTCAACTTTCACGAACTGAACTCTAAACGAAATTTCATCCGCACGGTCAACGAACTAAACACCAACTAACTCTCTTCCGCCCTTTTCGTATATATAAAACTATCCATTTCTTTATTTCCCTGAGACTCGCTTCTAAGTACCCTTCTTTCTTATGAAGGGGATGGTGCGGAAGGGTAAAAGTATCTTGGTGCCATCATGTCTAGTGACTACACCTTGTCCTATTCTTTTGCAAATAAATAATTTACTTTTGATTAATGTTCTGTTTTAACATTGTAATCTAATATGGTAAACTTGTACCCTCAAATTGATGCCTATCATACTGAGTTTCCTTACTTCGATCTATGTTAAATTTTAATTTGAACATGCTAACTATTTACAGAGGTAACTTTTAGCAGACATATTTACAGGGCGCATAGTGGTCTGAGAGTCACTGACCTCTGGTGGCGGAACATCCAAACCACTCTCAAAACACTACTCAGCCTGTGTCCGTGCTTAGCTGTGAAATTTTTACAAATAACAACACAAATAATTAGATTTTGAACTGATATCACTTAAAATACATCTTTCTTATTGATTTGAAGCATATATATGTGATTGTCATTGCATGTCATATCAATATATACACAAAAACACTCTTTTCCTGTTTTCTACTGCTTGAGAGGAATCACCTGGCTGCTGCTGTTACATACCATGTTCCCCCTTCACAACATCACGTGAGGATACAAATAAAACCAAAATAAGCTTTGTATTTATGTTTTGTAAATAAACTGAGACACGGGAAAGCAAGGCTAAAGAATACTAGAATATTCTACTCATTCAAGAATACATAATAACTTAAGAAGAAGATGACTGTTTTCTCTAGTTTATTTACTAGGGGTGAAGGTCGGTGGAGGGAATGTCCTTAGCTCCAGCATTTTGAAAATACAAGGAAGTTGAATGAAAAATTATAGGCTCGTTTTTACTTGAGATGTCTCGGACGCGCTGTCAGCAGTTATCATTAAATCTGGCCAGAAACTTCGTGGTTCACACCTATTGTTACTGATATTTTTGCACGGGGGTATGAAAAATTATATTGCTTTTACCACAAAGAAACTCTAGTCTGGGTGTCGTCAGTACAGACTCAGATGACATCGTTGTCAACTTGAAAATTTATACTTATTTTCATTTTCTTCATTGTTTCTAAAGAAGAAATAAGAAAAAGCTTCCCTTTTTCACCAGATACCAATATCTTTCGGGTGGCAATACTGCTGCACAAACATCTGCGCTCCTTCGACTTGAGTGCAGAAACTTTTTTTTTTTTTTTTTTTTTTAACTATACTCTGCTTCTTCTGCGTTGTAGATATTTCCTCTGTATTTCATTATTTCGATGCAAGAATATTATTGAATCCAAACAAACACAATATATTCACATACCTAAATACAATACTACATAATTTTGAACAGTCATCTTCTTATGTTAATAAAAAAAATAGGATATAAATTGAAAATTAAATCGAAAAACTTAATACACCACTAATCCCTAAATATGCAAAGCATATAATATGATATACTAATTTAAATATTGATATGCAAATAACCTAGCTATATGTGCCTTACACAACCCCAAGACATGCTTAATACATCATATGTAATGTAGTGTTGCCAACTGAGCACAAAATGAAGATTTGTTAAATGGCACGGAACAAATTATAACATCCAGAAAATATAATTATGAGTAGAACACTACCTGTGACGTCTTGATGTACAGTGCTCTCAACGTTTGAAGGTAGGCCTACATAATTTCTTATATGAATCTTGGATGTAGAAGAGTACATACAGTACACAATTTGAACTAGTTGAAACCAAAATATGATACCACAAACAAAAATATAATCACTGAAGTACGAAAATGAAGGACGAAGCACAACATCGAAGCAGTTTTGCCGAAGTGAAAATCAGAATAATATTAAACACAACACACTAAACTTTATATATGAATTCGTATAGACTTATCTTCAAACGTTTGCAACACTGTACATCAAGGCGTCACAGGTATGGTTCTACTCATAATTAGTTTTTCTAGATGTTATAGTTTGTGTTCCTTGTCATTTTACAAATCTTCACTTTGTGCTCAGTTGGCAACACTGCGTTGCATATAATATTATTGAGCAAGTCTGTGGGTCCAATATTTGCTTACTATAATGTTGTGTAAATGTCATTTTGAATATTTTCATCATTTTGAAGTTCTTTCTGTGTCAGTGCATCTTTTGCATTGCTATTTTCATATTATTCTAGATTCATGTTTCCTCTGTATCTCCCGTGTTTCTAGGTGTCGGCCCGTAGAACTTTGGATTTCTCACTTTTCTTCATTCCTCTATCGATTGCGCATTGTTTAGTTGGGCAATGTTACTATCAATATAAGGTGTTCCCTTGTGAGAAACCCAATCGTTTGTGGCATTTCATTAATATTCGTACATCTGCTATATAATAGGCAGGTTCGAAATCGAATATCGAACTATTTAATTGATACTATTTGCCTAACGTGTTCTGGTCTGACCCAGCTCTAAAATGAACGATTATGCTCTTTTCCTTTAATTGAGGATTTTGTACCGGATGCAAAAATTCTACATGTTTTTACAAGATTTTTCACTATCGCTAGAAATGTTACTTTGAAATCAAATTTGATTGTGATACCACTATCTGTAGGTGTAATTTCAACTATAAACCACTTCGATCTATTCAATTTTTTCCTAATTTTATTTTCAGCCGAGTTGTTGTACTTTTTAAGAGAACACTCTACAAAAGAAGCACAGATGGAAGCATGCAGTTTAAAGTACATGATTTTTTTTCTTTATTTTAAGTTCAGATCTCGCTTGTTTAACATCACTTATCGCTGTTGGGTAATACAAACTTTTAATAGTATTCATAGTACTGTTCTGATCCAACTTATTCCTTCTAGTTACTAGTAAATGATTACAATTCTCTGAGTATCTAGTGTCTCAGGGCTTGAAATTCTAAATCACCGTAAAATTACTTAGACAATTAGTGGTGCTTTTTCTCTGCACATTTGGAATAGAGAACCCCAGCTTTTTTTTTATCATACTGTTATAATTGTAATAATTTATGTAAGCACTGTATGAATATTTTCTGGAATCGAACAGTGAGTGTAAGCAACACAAGACGCCTGCACTATGTTAAAATATGATTTTATACTAATTCTAAGTTCTAAGTTGGAGTGTCTAGTGAGAGGTACAACAACGAAATATCATAAATCAAATTTGAACGAATGTTAATAGAGTTTAATTTAGATTGTAAATTTAAGCAACTGCTAGTATGGTGTTTTATGCATTAGGAAACGGCCAACACAAAAATATTTCTCTTACTCTACCAAGTAGATCATTATGATGATAGATACTCCAATTCCGTCCTTTTGATTATCAATCAACTCCATTTCTGATACAGTCTTGATTGGTGACGGATTATTATCTCAGAGACGAGGTATTGATAGCAGTAGTAATCATTTACTAGTCCTGTAACAATCGTGCGGAAGGCCCTCCGTATCGACAGACTATACTATCTCAAACTTAAACTACTATCTCACTATCTTAAATACTGTCTCACTTATAAAGTTATCAGTATATCAACGTTACAGTTAAAATCGGAGTCTGTAAAACACATAATACTAAAATTAGGTTGTATTTATGATGGAACAAGTAAATTCGCATGTAAACTCTTAAAAAGTAAATAGCGTGTTAGCGTTCTTAAAATCCCCGATCCTTAGGGGAAAGGTGATTTGGGTATTTTATACGATGTACAGTTCGAGGCATAGAAAATGTTACAACAAGTTCAACTTAGGAACAAACTCTTGCGCCGTCTGTTTATGCATTCAGAAATACAATTCTCATCGACTAAATACTTCCGGTATTCAATACAACTCACCCCACCCCTCCACTTCCTCTCGTCTAAAGCAGTGTGTGAGGCACTCTTTCCATTCGGATGGAAATAAACAGTAATCAGCTTACAAGGTTTATAGCTCTAAAACCGTACCATTCATTCGTTTGTTCTGAAATGCATTTCTAAACCCTGAATAAAACAAAATGTTACAAAATGTTCCCAAACCTTCATAAACGCCCTTGTTTGCATTCCTTACCTTCTTCAAAGGCTGCATATCACATCAACCGAGGAGGATGCTCCTTGTGAAATCTATGGAAATTGTTAATCATGGCAGTAGGTTTTGTGTTTCCCAAAGTCAGTAATGCGGGCGCAGAACTCTAAAAGCTACTGACAGAGATGAATGTTATTCATGTATTTTCAGTAATTGTAAGCAAATATTAGAATTGGTGTCATTTGGGCAGGACAGATGGGTTTAATTCTCCCCTCCCTTGAGATTGATAAATACATATTGTTTGATCACATGTATAGTAATATAATAAAATAAGTTCGATCCCAGATCGCGCCAAGTAAACTTAGTGGTGAACAAACACCGTGGGCGAGGGTGCTCCCGTTTACTCCCACTTCATTCCACCGTTTCCTTCATTGCTTATCACCGCCGTCTCCTTTAGCCTACCTCGCATTATCGTGGGACTGAAATCTTAAGAATATAATTTCGTTCTTTTGTTAATAAAAAAATGAAACTATTATATCGGCGGAGAATCTCTGCCTCCCTCTTCCGGACCCGGGAAAAGTATAAAATGAAGGTACTTTTAACAACAAACCAATAGAATTTCGATAGCACATTGCTAGAACGCTTACATTTGGTTTCAAGAGTCGGTTTGATCCCAAGCCATATGAGTTCATGAACGACATTGAGAAAGAGGGAGAGATTCAAATATGGAGACAAAAAGGAATGATTTACATATACAAGTTTAGAATTGGAAAAAAAATATCGGACAGCATCCGTATCATGATGAAAATTGCGACTTTGTGAAACAGAAGAAGGAAAGGTTCCAAACTGTTAGTATCACATTAGGCAGTTATCGAATTAATATAGATAACTCTTTTTTAGAGCATCAGGTGATTACTAAGATAGAGGAAGACCTGAAGATCTGGTGAATTAAGAATAAAAGTTTTAGCTTCCGAACCGGGTTTCGAACTGCGAACCTTTTCAGTTATTGATACATGACTTTATCCACTCAGCCACGGAGAACTCTACGTAGTGTGTCACATACTTTACTCACTACGATGGGATATTCCCACCGTTGACTCGGTAGATGTGCCGTTCAGATGGGATGCAGACCCCTTTTGGCTTAGTTATAGAGTGTATAACGAACTTCCCCTTTCCAAGAACAATTTTTACGTCCGTAAAAGTTTATTCCTATTGTGTTCACTAAGTTATATTTGATAGAACAATATGATAAAATAGTGCCAAATACTTTGCGTCTTTGTCTTTTACATGAATGTTTGGTGTAAGGGATTCCTACTTGGATGGGCGTAAGTTCGAATCTCGATCATCCTTATTGCCTTTCTTCTTCTAGCTACGCTCATACTGAACATTCCAGGAACTCAATTTTGAAGTAAATATAGTCGCAGCTAGTTTAAGATGAAATTATTTCCAAATATGATATTTGTTATTGAATGCTTTTCTTTAACTTACGATGTTTCAATTTTGATATTAAATCTTACTACCTTTATGCAATTCATGTCCCTACATCATATCATGCACAATGACGATAGTCCGGCGATAATAAAAAAAAATATTCCTATTGTAATATATATATATATATATATATATATATATATATATATATATATATATATATATATATATATATATACAGGGTGCCCCACAAGGAAACAGGAAATTTATTGTAGATTCTGTAATATGAGGTGGACACACATTTTCATTTATATTTTACTGACACTGACACCTGAATATTCATAATCAATGCAAGTGCTCAAAATGATTTCCTTTGGCTTCCACACAGCGGTGTAGACGTTGTAACCAATTTCCGGTGGCATTCTGGATAGCTTGAAGACTCACGTTGTTCCAGGCGTCTGCGAGTACAGCTTTCAGGCCATCAATGTTTGTGATGTATCTCCTGTGTTCTTGAACCTTCTCTAGCAGTATACCCCAAATGCAATAATCCATCACGTTGAGATCTGGACTTTTAGACGGCCAGTCGTCAGGTTCGATGAAGTCAGGAGTATTAATTCTTATCCATGTTACAGTATCGATTGCTGTGTGGGTCTTCGCACCGTCTTGTTGCCATGTCCATTCGTGATCACCCATAACTGTGTTAATGTCTTGGAACATCTGGGTGCACCTATGTAATATACACAATGGAACATCACAAAACTATACAACTGCACATAGCACACATTATTGCACATACAATCGCTCTTATTGTAGAAAATCCAAATTTCCTGTGTTTTGTGGGGCATGCTGTATATCAGCGTGCGGTACGTAAAACCGGCCAGTAAAGTGAACACATAAAATGAAATGTAATGTATTGAATATGATTAACTACAACACATAAATGAAATGTAATGTATTGAATATGACTACTCACCTTCACAGCAGCCTTCACAGCAGGTGCTGAAAGTGTCCTCCGCCCACTTCAACACACATATGAGCACGATTGAGGAGATTCATAAATACCCTTGTCAGTTCTTGTGTTGTAATGCTATTGGTGACATCCTGGATCCTGGTCTTGGAGTTCTTCAATTGTGTGTGGATTTGTTTCGTATACTCTTCCCTTTAACAGTCCCCATAAGTAAAAGTCACACGTGGATATGTCTGGTGACCGAGGAGGCCACAAGCCTTTGCTGATTGTCCTCTCTGGTGTAAACATCTCATGCACAAGGGACAATGATGCAGCTGATGTGTGGCATGTTGCACCGTCCTGCTGAAAGTAACATAACTGATTCTCCTCTTCGGTCAAGTGTGTATAAAACTCCTCCAGGATTCCCATATACACGTCACTATTCACTGTCGTCTCAAAGAATATGGGCCAAATAACGCGTGTGGCGGAAATGGCACACCAAACACCAATCTTCTCATCATGCAAGGGTATCTGGTGGATTGCGTGTGGATTTTCTGTCGACCAATACCGGTTGTTTTGGAAATTTACGTACCCAGACAGGTGGAACCACACCTCGTCAGTCATGATGAGCATTAGTGGATCCAAGAAACCACTGGCAATATTGCTCAACAGCCATGAACAGAAATGCACCCTCTTCTGCAGATCAGGCTCCTTCAGTTCTTGCACAACACTTATCCGGTACGGTTTTAACTTCAGTCCCCTTAAAACAAGTCTGCAACTTCTCTCACTCGCATGAACCTGTTGACTCAATCTCCTGGTTGACTTTCGAGGACTTCTTGTCATTATCTCCTCCACCTGCATCTTTAATTGAGGTGTGCAGACAGATGGACGTCTGTTCCTGGGAGCATTTTGAACCGATCCTGTACGCCGCCATTTTTTCAATCAATTCCTGAATGGTGCTTTTTGCTGGCACAGAACGTCCTGGAAATTTCTCCCGAAACAAATTATTTGTTTTCACAAAAGATCCAGTGAGAATGAACCCTTCAACAATGGCAACACGCTCGAGTATCGAATACGGCATTATCACACACTGACACTCACCCGGCTTAACACAACGAGGCCTTTTTTCTCAACTGGTTTCGACAAGTTTCACTAGCTGCGGCTGCACGTGACTGCTGCAGGTCAGGTAAGTCGACCCGACCTCGACACGCCATCTCTTGGTAGGAAGGTAGATTATTTAAGTGTTGCCAAAAACACAATATACCAGAATATTACGACGGGCCGGTTTTACGTGCCGCACTCTGTATCTATCTATCTATCTATCTATCTATCTATCTGTATATATATATATATATATATATATATATATATATATATATATATATATATATATATATATATATATATATATGAAGTTTGGTCCAGAAAAAAGCTACAATAAACGTAATGCAACATAGACTCCTGAAGAAAATGAAAACGAATTTAGTATGTATAAGTTACCATCTGAACAATTCACTGTGCGGTGTAAGACACTAAAACCACTCCTAGGAGGAGAAGAGATGACATGTAAAGCAGTAATAGAATACGAAAGATATTCGTGTCGAATTCATTGTTTTCTGATTCGAAGAGATGAATAGTGACGTTTCAGATGAGTGCTCCTCACTTGTTTTTAGCCCTGCATATGTGGAAAATGGATTTATAAATATATTTTTCCTTTCAAATATGATTGTTTAAAGAAAAAAAAAACTTGTCCTTCAACTTGTTTGTAATTATTTTCTACGTCTTAGTTATAACTACATATATTTTCTTTTTATATTTTATTCTGTTCTACGTTTCTTATATACATGGCATGTCTTATACGTTTGAAGAGAAGCTTATGACGACTCACAGCAGCAGGGACATTTTACAGGATGTAGGCTCTTGCGGTCCAGAGCCCCTTGCCCCCGATATCCCTAGTTATCTGTAAATTTTACCCATCTTTAGAGATTATGTTAGACATTTTACTACAGTATGTCCTCATATTGAATTTGGGCTCCTCAAAAAGCTTTCTATTTCTGAAATAAATTTCTGCCTATGCCCCCGTAAAGCAGGAACGAATGTAGCTAGTTATCAGGAGGTAATGCAACAAAATTCACCATAAATCATATCTCTGATAGGTCGAGATATAATACCAGTATTTTTGCATTACCACCTTTCACTTCCAGCGTATTGAAACTCATGCCAAAGTAATTGTTCCGAAATCTTCATTGGCTCTCCCCTCTGACGCTCATACCAATGGGTCTGACCTTGGACATACACTGCATCTGGATTGGCACTATTTATGTCAGTGATCCCGAAAACTGCATTCGACCCAAATATAGAACATTTTCGATTATTGCTGCCTGTCAGCCTCCCACTCTGACTTCCGTGCCAACCAAGGCTTAACTCCTACTTTAGCATAATGAAAAGTATCACTATTCATCTTTGTGACCCCGAAAACTATTAATTCGACACTAATATCGTTCGTATTTGATTACTTTATATGTCACCTTCCTCCTTTATTGGGGATGGTTTCAGTTTCTAGCCCCTAACTATGGAGGAATCTCAATCAAATTAGGTATACCTATAAACTACCATCTGAAAAACAACTGCGCATGTGATCTTTTTCGAAGAAGAATTCGTGACTACTTTTTCCAATACCAATGTGGTTGCTTCTTTTCTCCATGCTGAAGATTGCCAAAGAGCTCAACGTCATCTACACCATTGTGCTATGAATATAATTTTTAATGGCGTTTAGTTCATTGAATGCTCGCTTAGGTGTTGCTCTCGTCACACGAAAAGCGAGATACAGTTATGAAAGAGTAGGGGTCTAATCAAATACGGAAGACTACTACCAATGACAGTTATCTATCAATAAAACTTTAGATATTTCATTCTAAGTTAACATTTTACGCAATCTTTTCCTTTATTATTGTCCGTTAAAATTGTTGCAGCAAAGAGGTAATAAATGTTTTGAGTAGCTTTTACAGTCTACAGTTGCTTCACAATTTCCTTTCCTTCTAGGGCTGAAGCAGTGTGCATTTTAGACATTGAGGAAAAAATTGTGAAATTATATAAAAACATACAAAGAGGAATTACGAAACTTAAATTGACAACCTTCTGCCGTGAGCCTCCCGCACTGCGCTCCAGTTAGTTACGCCGCCGTTCAGGGTGCATGATGCAGGTTTACTTTTTAGGAACATTTTCTAAGGCAGTAAGAGTTTTGCCTTAGAAAGCATGCACAAGTCTAGAAAGAAGCTCATTTACTTCTGGAGTACGAAATCCTCAAACTTACCTCGTATATTATAGGTTATATTTCCATAATAACGAGCATTAATACTTAAAAAAAAATCATATTCTACGAGGCGCATCCAGAAAGTAAGATTCCCGCGCGTCCCATAGCTAGGAAATGGTATGTTGCGCGAAGCAACTACGTGTATGTGAGAGAGTAAGGTCCTAGAATGGCACATGCACTAGCGGAACTTCCCTAGTGCTCTCAGTAGCGTCGTGGCAGTGGTTGAAGATGGACGTTCCTATTCCAGCTCCCGCCGCGTGTGAAGTGCGAACAGTGATAAAGTTTTTGAATGCACAGGACATCGCACCAATCGAAATCCATCATTAGCTGTGCCAGGTCCATGGGTCTAACGGCATGAGCAACCAGTTCCTGCAGATTTTCCACTCCTTATTGCACACCACTGTCACGGAGTGCCTGTTGATCAAAAAGTTTTGTGTTGAAGAAACTGACCCTAGAGCACAGAGCAAGGTCCACAGGGTCAGCAATGGATCCCGACAAAACGTACCAGCGACAAAACGTACCACTTGAATTTTCGCGACAAAACGTACCACTTTTGACGACCTGTCATAAATGACAACCTATCATGGATTAATTAAAGCATTTCTGATATTTGTTCCACGACAAAACGTACCACTTTTATAAATTACAACCTGTCATGGACTAATTAAAACATTTCGGATATTTAATCCGCGACAAAACGTACTACTTCATGTTAAGAAACTACTTCCACATGAACAGGTAAAACAACGGCAGTATAAGGTTGAGAAGAACAGACAGGTAATGTATCGAGTTGTTAAAGTGCAGAAACTCATCGGTAAAAGAGGGCTCATTTACAGAGGAAATGTAGCAGCCTATAAACTGAAAGACACAGCTATAGATCATGGAAACTTTTTTGATATTATTCCTTTCTTAAGCAAATTTGATCTTCCGCTTAAAAGTAATTTAGATAAGGTCACCGAGAAGAGTCATATACGAGGAAGTAAGCAGGATAGTGGTCGCATAACTTTTACTAAACACGGTGAATTATGTTTTGAATGCTATCAGCACACTTATCAGAGATGATATTTCAAAAGAAGTCTCTCAAGCTTCAATATTTTCTGTTCTATTAGACACTACTCAAGATATAGTAGTTTCAGGCCAGTGTTCTGTTGTTTTACGGTATGTTGTTAAAATGGTTGTTAAACAAAGTATCGTTGTCATTGTAAAATGCATATCTACCACAGGCCAGTGTCTTTGCGGTTTACTGCTGGAAATTCTGCAGAAGTTGAACCTTGATATTAAGAAGTGTATTTGAAATTCAACCGATGGCTCAAGTAACATGCAAGGACAATATTCGGATTTTTTCAATTCACCTATGATCAGTTACACGTGTGATTCAGTTGATTTTGAGTTTAACGACCCTTTTAGCAGCGAGGCTACGGGACATACTGATTTACGGGAAATCCGAAGCATATCAGCTCCCGCCGGGAATCGAACCCAAGTCTCCCACGACAAAGGCGCATACGCTAATCGCTTAACTACTAAGAAACTCAGTTACACGTATGGTGTTACGCTCATATACTCAATCATGTCATATGTGATCTGACAAAAAATTGCATTGATTCTGTGCCATTGTTCTGCTGAATGACTGCGATATTTATGCGTGAGTCTTATCAGCGAATATACATTTAGAAGATCAAATGTTAACAAAGGCGTCTTACAGTTATTGCGGAAACAAGATGATAGAAAACACACTGTTTTTCAGAAAAAAGTTGGGTCATTTTTCGAAACCAAAAAGTGCTTTGTATATAGAGTTGACCATAACAATTAAGAAAATTGCTTCTACAGAAAATATCAAACCAAAAGCTAGGTGTAAATCGAAAGGATATATAAAAGATCTTCTCAAGTTCAAAAACAATTCGGACAGCAGAAAAGTTCCTTAAGATATTTCAAGTGACGACCTCTCTGTCAAACTATCTCCAAATAGAGGGTGCTGCTAGTGTAGTCCTATTGGATGATGCAGACTAGTCTGTTCCAACTGAAAGAGTAAAGAGATGATTTTGAATCCGTTAAGAATGCAGCATTGAGCTTTGGAGAATAGGCCAATAACAAATTTGAAGACTCAGAACGTGATTTCATTTTTGCTATTGACCTGTCGACAATTCGCCTTCAGAGATGGACAAAGATTTTTCCTGTGAATGTGAAAATGAAGCTGCTTCTATCCAATGACCAGGTACTGCATCGAAGCATTCAACACAATATTGGACATAGTAGTTTGGAGTATTTCTCCAAGATTCAAGAAGCAATGTACTTTATGGATTATTTGGATCCTAGCCACTTCGACCAAGTAACCGAACTTCGATAAACCAGCCTTTCGATAAACTTACATATTTTCTGAAAAACTTCAGTTAAGAAGTTTCCAAGGGTACTATAAATGTATTCTCTTGGACTTTTGAAGGACGTGGATATCCTTGAAAGTCAGTCTTGATGACGAGCAAAACCGAGGAAAAATGACTGTGCTGATGGTGCAAGTGATTCAGAATTAGGAGAAAATACATTTGTTTACAAGGAAAGCGAATGCAAAACGTGTTGCAAAATTGTCCAATGTCTGCTTTTTTAATTTTGCAGAATTGTAATCTGTGCAGTAATACTTATCCAGGTTTCCAGATACAAATTTTTATTGACTTTGCCCGTAACTCAGGTAACATGTGAAAGAAATTTTTCAAAATTGAAATAAACTGAAATACATTAAAAATAGGCTAACGAGTACCATGTCTCAGGAACATTTGAAAGCATTTTGTTGATGTCTATTGAAAAAGATTTATTAAAAAATATTTCGAATGCAAAAGTGATAGACACAGTAGCATCAAAAACTAGTACACTAAAACATCTGCTAATTTTGTAATATAGTATACGTTCTCCTTGAACTTCATATAACATTTTGAACAATTCAGAATAATATACTAATGAAAGAATAGCAGGTTTTAATTGTTAATTGTTAATATTATTGACTTACTGTAGAAAGAAAAGTGTGCAATTGATTTGTGACATTGAGATGCTGGTGGCCCTTGTGGGAGAAAGCGCCCGCGCCCCTCTAGTAATGCCTATCCGTCTCTGGTCCAAAGCCTGGATAAAGTGTGATGGAAATAAGCAAATATTCAAATATTGCATATGCAAGATTTTTGCTGGTCTTGGTCTGGCGAGAATCTTGCAGGTATGGTCTTGGTGTTGCGAGAATCTTGCAGGCATGGTCTTAGTCTTAGCCTTAGTCTTGGTCTTGCATCGGTACTTTTCTCAGCACCAATCTGTTCAACTTTTAACCTTATTTTGGCCGATATATATATACTTATATACCGTCCTATCAAGTGGTACGTTTTGTCGCCTGACATTATTTGATGGCTGATTGGAAGACTTCGCAAGTAGCCCTCCAGGCAAGTGGTACGTTTTGTCGCTTGTCATTATTTAAAGTGTTTTTAGAAAACCCTTCACAGGCAGCCCTCAGGGTAAGTGGTACGTTTTGTCGGTGGTACGTTTTGTCGCTAGTACGTTTTGTCGCGTATTCTTTCAATCGGTGCTATGCCCTGTGCATTCAAAACCTTTATCACTGCTCGCACTTCACACGTGGCGGGAGCTGGAATAGGAACGTTCATCTTCAACCACTGACACGACGCTACTGAGAGCACTAGGGAAGTTCCGCTAGTGCATGTGCCATGCTAGGACCTTACTCTCTGATGTACATGTAGTCGCTTCGTGAAACATACCGTTTCCTAGCTATGGGACGCGTGGGAAACTTACTTTCTGGATGCGCCTCGTATTAAGGATTTTTCATTTTGCTAGTTATGATTACATCAGGGATTTATTTCATAATTCAATGGGGAAAATATGAGCCTGATTGAGCGATGGCAGCGTCTAGCACAGAGAAGTAGTGCGCCAAATGGGCGTGGGCAAGCGTTATGACACTTACTGTAACTTATAATATAATGAAATGGGCATTTATTTATCCGAGTACATATACTTTGTGAAGTTCTTTCACTGCATGATTATACAATATACTAGTGGCATATAGATGTTTACTTTATTATATTGAAAGTGTGTAACTTACACATGGGAGTTCCTTACATGCTGCTGTTGCATTCTGAAGTGACATATTTTTATCATAGACTTCAGAAATATTGGGGCACATGTCGTTCAATCTACACCACCACTTGCCATGTTACACTAATGATTCACGGTAAAATACCCGAACATACATCCGCACTTATATACGCCCGAAAATATCTCTACGATCGTAAACATGCTCTGTAGAATGAATGAATGAATGACTACTACTACTACTACTACTACTACTACTTCTATTATTACTACTACTAATACTTATTATTATTATTATTATTATTATTATTATTATTATTATTATTATTATTATTATTATTATTATTATTATTATTATTATGGTTTTTGTTATACATGTTTAGTGAAGTAAGCGGAAATTAAAAAAAAAAATACATGTGATTGTATTTATTTGTTTTATGATTATTTAGCTATAATATATTTGAAGAAGCAAGTTAATATTAACATAAGAAACATGTCAGGAAAGTGATAATTAGTTAAGTGATTTGGAATCTAAGAAGTTAAACTGTTGAAAGCGCGGAAGATTTTAAAAAAAATAAAGAAAAGAAAAGTCTTGACGCCATCAACAGCCCTTCTTATAAAAAGCTTTCTTGACAAGTAACGGGAAAGAGCAGAAACGAATTTTTGGAGCCTTTGCTCACTTTAAACTTTCCAGAGTAATTAATTTTATACAGCACACAAGAGGAAACACGTTTCAGGAGAAATGTCCGTAATTTCTATATTAACACATTTCATTTTCCTTCTGTGAGGGTCAGATGGTGCATAGGGGCCTACTCCGCGTGCAAGATAAAGGGATATTAAAGCAAACAGCTAACCAATTCGACACGTCCAACAAATGAAGCTGTAATTACTTGGCGTTCTCGTATGATTTTTATAACTTCTGTAATACTGAAAAGGAGTTTCCATGGTAATAACGACAAAATCGCAGCAAATTTGCTCTTCCAATTAGAGCTGTCGTAAGTTCCACGTACCGTAAATAACAGCGAATGTTAATTAGGCTTAGTTTGGACGGAGGGATGTAAAGGAGCAAGGTTTCGTTCGGTAACTACTACTAACGAGGGTAATGAGTTTAGAATGGAGGGAGGGATAAGAAAGTGAGTTGGGGGGAGTGTCTAGCTCTTACGTCACAACCTTATGGTATACAAGCTAATTTTTGACATGGATTCAGCAAGATAGTCTCAGATAAAAAAAAAAAAATCCCACGCATACTGTAATCAATTGAAAGTCTTCGATTGTTATCTTAGTATTTTAAAATCTTAATTGGAGATGAGATGCTGTTACTAGTCTTAGTTTGTCTTGCTTAATAAGAAATGAATTTAAAAAAAATAATAACGTAGAAATGTTATGTTCAATTAACTGTAAATGAACATATTAGTAACGATTTTTTTTCAGTTTACTTAACTAGATAATGAAGGTTTTTTTTATTTCAATCTATAGCTACCATTTATATTTTTTATTAAAGTTCATGTCAGTAATACACAAAAAAAGAGAAAAAAGAAAGAAAGGCAATCGAAAAAGAAAGTCATATTTAACGAATAAAAATAATAATTAGTTTAACTAGATTTTCATTTTTTTCTTTTTAATTGAAAATTATATTTAATTTCCTAATGTTCATTCTAATGACATTATTATTATTATTATTATTATTATTATTATTATTATTATTATTATTATTATTATTATTATTATTATTATTATTATTATTATTATTATTGCAAATTTCACTTTTATGCAGATTTTTTTTTAAATATCATACTAAAATGCAATATTTTATTTATGTCTATATCATGTTCATTTCTAGCCATCAATGAAAAAAGCAATTGCAAATGCTATGACTGACATACGGGCTTGTCAGTTGTGTATTGTTTGTTGTCAGCATATACTTTTATTTCTTATGTTTTAGACCATACGTTATTTCTGTCAGTCAAGTAGGTGGATAAATTATTTCATCATAGTCTTGAGTAGCTATAAACTATTAAGTCACAGTCGTTTATATGCCATGTTCATGGTCATTCATTTTCAACGAACTAAGAAAAAGTTTGTTACTGAATCATTTATGTATGTATCTCTATGTGTGATTGTGTGTGTGCATCTGTTATTTACGATTTTTTTAAGTTTGAGCCCTCCATTCGATAGAGTATCAAAAGCTATCTCAAAGAAATTATTGCATTTTTAGCGTCACTCTTACCGTTCCCGAGATAGAAGTTCGGCCAAAGAAGTTCCAATTTCGTTAGATTTAAGGAGGAATATCTCGGGAATTGTAAGTCATAGAGAGATTACGGTGTTGTCATAGAGATATATATTAGTGTTGATTAACACCTAAGAGAATGAACATGTTAGTACCAAATAATAACCGGTAGTCACAAGCCAATTGACCACTGCTCCACATATATTGGCCAAATAAGTTCGGATTTTGGGAGTTTTCAGGAGTCATATCGGGAACTGTAAGTCATAGAGAGATAATATTTTGCGAATATTTCAGTTTTGAGCCCTCCATTTTGAGTATGTGTCTTCGTAAAACAACATATCGTAGAACGTTTTAACAGAACTCTTAAACATTAACACGTGAGAGAAATAGTACTGAAGGAAATTATAAATAATTTTTAAATTTGCTTCATTTTTCACATATATATCCTCAATAGTTAAGAAATCGATCCGTATCCTGGGGCTTATTTACCGATTTACTTAACTACGTACTGTGGCATCATTAACAACATTCTATAAAACTCTTATAGCACCCAAGATTGAATACTGCTCTCCCATATGGGCCATGGCCGCACCTACACATCTCTCTAGACTTGAGACTGTTCTGAATTTCTTTATTGCAATAGTACGTTTTCGTGTTCCCGCACTTCGAATATTACCTAAGGAGGAAATTTTGCGATATCTTAATATCCAGACGCCGGAAGTACACAGAAATAACCCTGATTTGAAGTTTCTACATACGATAGTTAATGGGAACCTAAGATCAGAAACCCTAATTCTACAACTATCCTTAAGAGTTCCTTCCCGTAAGACCCGAAATACCCACCTATTCCATCTTGCACGCCCTAGGTTTACAATTATACAGAGGTCTCTTTTTCACCTTGTACCGAACTGTTATAATAATCTAACTAATGAGGTGGACATTTTTTTTTTCGAGCTACCCGGCGTTTGAAAGAGCAATAAAACGCATGCTGGCCAAA
Organism: Thermobia domestica; assembly: GCF_964235325.1. Lineage (NCBI taxonomy): Eukaryota > Metazoa > Arthropoda > Insecta > Zygentoma > Lepismatidae > Thermobia > Thermobia domestica. The sequence goes on along the minus strand of NC_137459.1, from coordinate 269,347,006 downwards.
TAATATTACTTGTGCATTCTTTGTTGACATTATTGATGTTACTGTTGTTATTTATTTTTATTGTTTTTTTATCCTTTTTCCTGCTTGTTAACATTTCCCTGTGTAAAATGGCACAATTATGCTGTATCTGGGAATTTGTTCAATAAATAAATAATAATGTACATAGAACAATTGGTATAAACCCTGTATAACAAGAAAGAAAATAAGTTCCTTCTGGCAGTGCTTTTAGAGCATTCTCAATTGGTTAATTTTTAAATTTGCTTCATTTTTGACATTTTATATACTATTCTTGACAAAGTCTATTTAAACTATGTTTATCTAATGACTAATAAATAATTATACTTCATTCTATTATATACAGTAACCAGAAATGATGTTGAATCTGGTACCACGAGCACCAAGAGAAAAGGTATTACCTATCAGTGCTATTACTGGATCTTATGTTATTGCAGTGCTGGTAAGTTAATGTATTACTTTCCGGAAAATTAATTCAGTAATAGTCAACATGCCTTTACACTACTCACACACATTACTTCTCCCGGTATGAGCAAGTTCCCGTTTTCTCAAAGAAGAATCGGATAGGAGATCAGCTCGAGTGAAAGAAGACGCTGTGCCGACGGCGCTTCTCGAAAATAGCCATCCTCTGAAAACCACGACACTTAACTTGGTTTTGCATCATCACCACATGAAAAGATGACCATATTCTCCTCTCTCACTACAATACAACGACAACGTCGATGACGGAATCCCTTTGAAGAGAGTCTATGTCCCAAGGGAGAGCTCACTTAATGCATGGAATAAATCGAATATTTAGAGCCCAACTTTCTTTATCAAGTGAATTTTCAGCTTTATGAAGAACGTGAGTTTGCTTCTTCTTTATAATATGAGCACATTTAGACCTTAGGTTACATAATAAACATGAAATATTGCCGTATCTACCATTCACGGGTACACTATTAAAATATAGGGTACTGAAAGGAGTTTCATTGCGTCGCCAATATTTGTATACATTGTTTCGTGTTCACTTTGAAGTTATCATATGAGTGTAAATGGTCTTATAATAAATAACAGGAAAGAAAAAAAAAAACTCGATATATCAACGTATTTATGAGTTTTGTATGCATGTCGAAATAATGTTTTATTTCTACTCTCTTCTTTCTTGCACATTCGTATGTGCAGAATCCTGACACTATATCGTACAATATATCAAGACTATTGTTTTGTGGGATTATCCAGATACAGTTTTCACATTTCTTCATGCTCTCTCTCTCTCTCTCTCTCTCTCTCTCTCTCACACACACACACACACACACACACACACACACACACACACATACAATGTTAGAGGGGAAAATATAATATTAGAAAATTCAGTAGTATATTTAGCACTGATAGCGGAGTGAGTTTCCTTTTGAGATGCAAGTTTTATGTAAGTCCATTTTAACTACTGTAAATATGTAGTCCAAGGGGAAGAAGGAGATTCAACCCCATAGTATAACAGTTGATCAATAAAATTATTGAAGTTTACCGCTAGTTTTGTTGACTTTGCACTGTTAAAAATACTTTCTTAAATCTGAGAAGTTATTTCTTATCTGTGCGCTGAGAATAGAAAAACATCTTTTCTTAGAAACAAGAGTTTGAAATTCTCATTAATGAGAAATAAAGAAAAGTTGATGAAGTTGTATAAAACGAAACGAGAAAATATATTGTTACTTTCCTTATGAATGAGAATTGCCAAATCTTATTTCTAAGAAAATATTGTCTCGGTGCACAAATAAGAAACGGTTTCTCAAATTTAAGAAATTATTTTTAACAGTGTGTTCTGCTACTCGCCCGCGTTAGTAAAGTGACCACATTGCTTCATGAGTTGTCTATGTACATTAATGAAATTAAAAGCAGTCGTACATTATTTTGATATTTTTTTTCTAGTTTATCTGTTTTCTTTTTTTTGTTTTTTATCTTTTCAATCTATAGGTAGATGGTATTGGTTTCGATTAGAACTGAGTTTAGCATTTCCTTCAGCGGCGAGATTGTTTGAGACTTGGACGAGATACAAACCAGATGAGTTCCACTGAAATTCAAACAAGAGTCTCCCATGTAATAGTAATATGATAAACAAAAATAACTATTCCATTTGTAAACTTAGCAATAGTTCGTCAGTTAGTACTATATCATTGATATGATTGTTTAGTTACTATGTGAGTGTAAAATTCGGTAGATCCTGTGATAAAATTCGATTGTTTCGAAGTTTAGAATTTCTTTTGAACTGAAACTATATAAAATGTGGATCTACAACCTAACGTGAAATCTCAAGTATGTAATCTCGCACAATAAATAATGCCCGGGTCCACACGTCATAGAGATAGTTGCGCTTGCACTAGCCATGCATCCATGAAGATATTCGGGCATCAAACTGATATTACGCATACAAAAAAGATGTTAGAAACACTCACCTTACTGAAGCACTCTGACATTCGTAAATATGTGCTTAATCAATGTATAATATACAGTATAAAGCTAACAGAAGTGTCCGATCTTCACACGAAAAAAAAAAGGTTTATGCATTGTGCTTTACTCATTCTCCCTTAGAATGCACATGAAGGATGAAATTTGATTTAAACAACACCAGGAGTGTCGCTATTAATCACACTGTACCGAGAACTATGGATTGGGCAATAATATGGGTCGTTTTCGATTATTTTTAATGTTATCAAATACCTATCTTGACCTTTCATCCTCATACCAATAAAACTTGGACCCCAACAACATCGGGAACGTCACTATTTTCTCAATGATCCTGGAAACCAGTAGCGTACGCAGGAATTTATTTCAGGGAATCCAAACTCAATATGAGGATATTTTATATTACAATTCCTAAAATTGCCCCTAAAATTAGGCTAAATTTACATAAAAGTCGATTTTTTGGGGGGTCCGGATCCCCAGTACCCACCCCCTGCGTACGGCCCTGCTAAAAAATTATGGATTTCACTCTATTATCGATCATTTTATTATATTATTTTATGTCATGCCCTTTCCACCTCATCCCTACGGGTGATATAAATGTCTGATCCCCCCACTGAGGATTGTATTTCAAATTAAACAAAATTGGTTGTCACTATACACCTCAGTGACTCCAAAATACATAAATAAATAAATAAACTGACACTAATATCAACCGTTTGTGATTATTTTTATTAATAACCCTGTTCACATCCCCTATAGATACCCACGGTATTTTGCAAAGTGTATACTACGTGCGTGTTCCAAATTAGGTTAAAATTGCTTCCTGCGTTCAGAAGTTATACAGTCACATGCATACATACAACCTTGGTTCACTAATGTACCAAAAAACATTAAAATGCAGTGGTCTAGAAGGAGTTAGCCTAAAATATTTTCGCATTTGTATATATATATATATATATATACATATATATATATATATATATATATATATATATATATATATATATATATATATATATATATATATATATATATACTAGTTAAAATGTCCATTCTTCGCATGGGAGAATATATTTGTGAAAAGTTTCTGAACTCATTTCCCCCTTAAGATGCATATATCAATGAAAATGTAGCCATAAAAATCTCTAATGTCACCTTTCCCTACCCCAACACTCGTTTCTCATGCCCATGCGATATGTATTTAGACTTATATTTATTGAAGAGAGTCATAAATCATCTCACTGAAACCAATAATCACGCTAACTCGAAACATTTGTGAGACAAACGAGAAAAAGCTTATTTCAAATTTCCTTCATATTTATGAATTACAATTATTAGAAGTAATTTACCATAAACATTCTAGGACACCATTAAAAATTGTCAAAGTAAAAATCAGATTTTTTTTTATTATTCCAATATGCTGTCTGCAAGGATCTACCGGCTCTCGTGAGGTCACGTAAGTTAAACAACACTTAGCCTTGTCAGCACTTTGTTGTGAGAATTCAAATAGTAGTGGCAGTGCGGTGTTCAAACAACACAACGCAAAGGAAAGCGAAGAAGTGCTTGAAAACAAGCAAGCATTACCGGCGAAGAGATGCCAATGTGATGGCTACACATTTCCCCTAAGTTAAGAGTGTCCAAGCCTTGTTATTATTAGTTTCCACAGGAAATTGATGTGGCATTCGTGCGTATACAAAATGTAATTTATAATTATATAACCAATCATGAAGTATAAAACCTTGAAATATTGAAGACGCAAGAGACGTTTTCTAGTTTTGGAAGCAAGCACAAAACTTCGCTAAAGTGATAGAGAGTGACGTGAGAACTGAACAAATACATTCAAACAATTATGTTTCAGTGAAAACAACAAACCTATCAACCCCTCCTTTCGAGTGCGTACATTTATCCTTATTGAATAACACAAGTGAAGTTGAAACGTCCATTCCACAGCTGTGATACACATGAACAGACTTAAAATTTAGTTTTAAATGGCTTGCTCAAACCCGTTGCACACTGCTAAAAGAAGTAAAAACAAACCAATCTATTGTGAATTTTCAAGGAAAACAATGAGAAAATTGGACTACTTAATTTAAGGCTTGTAGTAAAATTATAAATATGCGGGTACAATCCCTTATTATAGACCTGACTACATGGATTTTTTTTTTTTTGTACAGATTGGTTCATTTCTAACTAAGAAATAGTAAAAAAAGAAAGAAAGAAAAAAAATGTTAGAGAGGTGAAAATCAGCTCACAGTAGGTTGAGGTGAAAAATGAAATGGGATTTTTCAGTTTAACGTCCCATGATTATGCCCTTTAGTCTAAGGGAGACATATGATTAAAGTATGTAAACGATGATGGAAAAGTCGGCGGAATGACAGTTTAGGAGGTAACAGGAGTCCGAGGAATCTCAACAATAAACCTAATTGGCCAGAGATCAAACTAGGGACTCCACATACAAGAGATAAAGGTTCTAATACAGAATTACCGTGACCCTCAAGGTAAGTGAGGAAAGATGTACCAACCGCCTGACAAAATCAATCATATTGGAGAAAATAAGTAAATTATAATTCTGATCTCATTTTTAAAGAATTAAAAAACAATAATCAAGTAAAGGAAGGGTATACGAGGAGGGATATACTACATATCATAAAAAAACCCGTGCAATTGTCGGAGCAAACAACTTATGTTGGAACGAGATTACAGCTAGCATTAAGACTATGGAAAACATGCCTCTATGCAAGTAATAATATCTCATCATACAGGACATAATACAATAATATACTCTATGCTCGTACATATGGTATTTAAAATGTAAGCTATTACTGTGATTGTTCAGATTAAGACGCCTTTATCGTTGATTGATGAGGTTTCCGATATCTGATGAGCAGTGGCGTATTTAGAATTTTGTTTCGGAGGGGCTAAGCACAACATGTGAATAAGCACTTATATGTTTCCTTTTAGATGACGACAAATTTTAATGATGTTTTCCATATAATAAATTTATTTCGAGGAGGGGGCTTGAGCCCGATTGCCACTCCCCTAAATACGCCACTGTTGATGAGATTAGAGATAAACATAGAAACACAGCAACGGGTTCATTGGAATTGATCCATAAATTTACTGAATATAATGTAAAATAAAAATTGAATTGAAACACAATCTGCTATCGATATGCGTTACAGGAAATACTAGCCATAGCATTTTGTGAATCACTGAAATTGCCTGTACATATTGAACCTTCAAAGTTATATTATTCACCTGAAAATGCACGTGCATAAAATTATTTATGATTTCTACGCACACAGCAAAACACCTTACCTTGAAAAAATCATTTCTACTTTCCGTTCTGTTCCATGTCACTGTCAAGAATTCAAGTTGACTGAAAGAAGACACGCAGGACGCAGGTGGCATCCCCTTCGACAATTCCCAAAGTGATTTCGGAAGAGGAAAAGTTCAAAACATAAGAGCTTTTAAAATGTGATGGCTTTAGTCTTCGGAGACACCAACTGGCACTGAAGCACGAAAGAAATTAAAGCTAATTGTAAATTTTATGTTTTTTAATGCTTATACACACCACACACAAATACAGCCATCAAAGAACATATGTGCCCATACTGTACTCCTTTGTTATCGTTCAAGTCTTTTATACAAAAGGCTTTAGTTCAATTTCCGGTTAAAATTGTTTTAATTGCTTATCTTGTTTTGGTTTGATATCCTTATTTTAAGCATCGATGCTATATGAGACCTGGGCATATAACTTAGCTGAAATCTAGATCACTGTAATGCGGTCAATGCCCTTCCAACAGGATTAGAACTGCACGGGTTAATCACTAAACAAGTTGGAAGGTCTGGAAGTTTTTTTTTTTTTTTTTTTTCAAACGTAGTATTCTTAAATGTAAAATAGTAATTGCAACTAGGCAGTAATTCCTCGTAGTTTTGAGTTTTTTCTTACAAACTTATGTAACAGAAAAAAAATCTAACAATGAATTAAACACGAAACCTTTCAAAATGAAGGTGATTGGTTGATTTGGAGTTTAGCGCCCATTTAAACACCAAAGTTATGTGAGGCATGGACCTACCGCTTAACAGAAGATCCAAATCACATGAGATTTCACCGGGCCCGACATTCCAAAGGCTCATACTCTATGTATTCACGATGGGGTTGTCAAAATAAATTATACTCACTATTTGTTTTAACTATGGACGTATACGTGAGTAATTTTTAATATATATTGTTTGAGAGTACCAAAAGTATGGATTTGATGCTAATTTAGATCATTTTGATTATATTTACACGATTCTCCTTTCCACATCCTTAGGGCGCTAAGGAGTCTTACCTCTACTTCGGCTAAACTTGGACTTAAACGGCATCGAGACTGTTACCATTTAAGATAGCGACTTCGAAAACTATTGATTCTACAATAATATTGGTCGTTTTCGATCATTTTGCATGTCACTCTTCTCGACAGGGTTGCTGATCGGGGTTATACTTGGACCTAAATAAAGTCGGAAATATCCTGGTTCTCCTCAGCGATCCTGGAAACTGTGAATTCGACACTAACATTGGTCATTTTTCATGATTTTTAGAAGTCACTTCTCCCACTTTCCCCATTGTTGTACTCCTTCAGAGTATCGAGTTTGGGTGAGATTGCTCCAGGCATTCCAATTTATGCTGGACCATACACACATAAATACACCCATTTCTAGACTCCCTAACTATGCTTTACATCAATGCCGAAATTCATATAGAACGGCAATGCCAATCTGTTCATCCGTCTGTCTGTTGAGAGGCATCTGAGCAAAAACTGTAACACATATATTCTATCAACATTTTTTTTCTTCAGTCGATTCAGCATCCCAAGAATAGGTCCCATCTCCTCTATTTACCTCTTATTGCAACTAGAAGCTGTTGAAATTGCCTATTTCCGGTTACAACGTTTGTCACTGTAGAACAAAAACGGTAGTAGATAGCGACAAATAACTTTTTATAGACGATTCAGTGTCTCAAGGAAACATACCTTCTCCTTCTACAAAACTTTACTATAAACGAAAGTGGTTTAAATTGACTAGTGTTTTTGGATTTAATATTGATTTTCATGGAGCAAAAATGGTAAGGCACACCGAAAAGCGGTTCCTTGCAAATGATTCAACGTCCCAAGCAAATATTCTATTTCCTGCGTTAACCATCTTTTGAAACCTGACTTAATTGAAATCAGTCATTGACGGTTTTAATGTTGACCACCATAGAACAAAAGTGGTAGTAGATAGCGACAAACTATTTTCAGCAATCGATTCGGTGTCTCAGAGTAAAATATCATCACAACATATCGTAACACAATCAAAACCGAAATTTACTACTACTTCCGGTTTCGATACTTATTTCCATAGAGTCAAAAAGGTAAGGTGTATCTAGAAACGACTTTCTGACACAGACCAACTGTCCAAAGATTATTTTTGTCTCGACTTTTAGATATCTGTTGAAATCGGAAGTGGTAAAAATCTATGATTTTTTTTTCTTTCTTACGGCATTGATTGAATAATGGATAAAACAAAAATAGTTAGCAATAAGCATTTTTTTGTACAAATTATGTACAGTCCGCAGCAAAAACTGCAACATGAGCATGTAAGTTTACTGTGAAAGGACGAAGTCTTTTGCTCCAAAATAAGTGTGCAGGGGAGGACGCCGAGGTTTCTCTTGACGAGATTCGGGGCAGTTAGATGTTATGTTCATTCCCTGTGCTGTTAGACGGATCCAAATGGGGCTATAGGGGCTATAGCCTCCCCTGACGCTCAGGTATACACTGGATAAAATGGGTTCCAATCCTGCTTTACACTGGATAAACAGCAAACTATGGTTGAGCCCCTCCCTTGGTCATATCCTGGATCAACCACTGTATATATATATATATATATATATATATATATATATATATATATATATATATATATATATATATATATATATATATATATATATAATATACCTAAAAATGATAGATGTAAGTACGAAGTAGGCTAAGTCTTTAGAAACTGCCACGCCCGCCACTGTGTTCAATCCTGAAGCACATTACGTAAATTTTGATACGGTACAGCAATATTACAGCTTGGGACATTGTGTTTCCTGTGCTTAAGAAGCACTATCTATCTATCGATCTATATATCTACATCTATCCACCTATCTATCTAATATATATATATATATATATATATATATATATATATATATATATATATATATATATATATATATATATATATATATATATATATATATATATATTTAATATAATGTTTAGAAAATATTTCTTTTTCTTTTTTATGTTTCCTCCACTTCTATTTATTGAAGTTCAGGAGAGTTTATTAAGGAAAAAGACTTATATTTTGTTACTTTTTTTCTGTTTCAGTCGTAATATGTCCACTTCAAGATGTTAGACGTTAGGACTACTATTCTGATTGTCACAGTATCAGGTAAGCCATGATAATTCACTTACAGATTACTATACATCCTTTATAATATTAATCGAATGGTTGTTTTCAAAACACCATTTAAGTCAGTTTGTTTACTTAAATTAAGGTGATTGCACATTATGAAACATTTTTAATCGTATGTATAATGCACCAAAACCAGTGTTGTCAAAAGGTTGATACAGAAAATCGCTAAACGAGAGAAAAAATGACTACAATTTTGGATGAAAATTCACCTGAAAAATATTCCTGAAATCCGTTCTCTTTACGCAGGGTTTACAACTTCAATCAGTTATAGTTTTTTTTTTTTTTAATTATTGGAACGACATACAGGCATGGTTTATATATCATTATACTGCAAAACACTTCAAGTTTTTTTTTTTCTGATAAATCCATTATGGATCAATATGGCTAAATGCGTGCACCTGTGGTCATCCTGGACACATTCCAACGAAAGTTGATTTCCTGCCAAACAGTAACCAGCATTTTGGGGGTAACGTCTGCCATAGCTGTTGTGGTGCGATGTTTCAGTTCATTAAGTTTATTAGGCAGGGGGGTGTACACCTTATCTTTCACAAACCCGCACAGGAAGAAGTCAAGTGGCGTGTAATCTGGAGACAGTTGCGGCCAGGCAATTGGACAACCACGACCTATCCACTTATCTGGGAAACGCCTATCAAGAAATTCCTTTACGTCTATCAGGTAGTGCGGCGGGGTGTCATCTTGTTGCCACCATAAGCGACCATCGTGGTCATTTTCAACTAACTGTGAAACAAGGAAGTTCTGGAGCATTTCAAGATAGGCGATGCCGGTGATGGTGTTCTCAACAAAGAAGGTTCGTCCATAAACAGGTTCACTTTGGGGCTGTCACGAACCAGCTCCATGTGGATTTTCCGTACCCGAAATACGACAATTATGTGTGTTAACTTGGCCGGAAAGGTGAAAATTTGATTCGTCACTGAATACCAAATTGTTCAAGAGTAACTCATCACCACTAATGCGATTCAGGGGCGTCATTTAGGGGGATATGGAGGGGCATTTGCTCCCAACTGAGTTTTAGATTTATATAGATTTTATCAATAGAATAGTAGTAAGTCAGTGAAAAACGCGAAATATTACTTATAGCAAGGGGTCCTGCCCCCCAAGCCAAATCTGAAATGACGCTACTGATGCGATCCAACATGGTACTACAAAATTCATGTCATATATGTTTATCCCCTTCACTCAGTGCTTGAACCAAGGACAGTTTGTATGGTTTCATGGAAAAAACGTCTACGCAATACACGACAGTGATGTGATTGATACCAGTTTCTTGTAATTCACGTCGTGTAGATTTTCGAGGACTGCAGACAAAACAGTCCCTAACTGCTTCCACCACATCGTCAATCACGGGTGAGTGCCCTGGGCCTTTGTCAACCCGTTTCAACAAGTGGCTGGTGCCATTTGTACGCTGTTGACCTGCTGGGTGGTTCCTTGCCTTATTGTGTGCAAAACTACGCTGTACACTCGTTGCTGACTTCGTTTCTTCAAACAAAAACACGCACTTATCACTCTCCGCACCAATGAAAGTCTCCATTTTCAACGACTGACCGGTGGCGACGTGTGTTGTCAACTCCGCAACTACTCGCTACGTGAGTCAAACTTGAAATGTTTTGCAGTATACTCAAGTTTATATGTGGTTCCCATAAATAACTATAACTGACTGAAATTGTAAACCCCATACAGAATCATCCTTTATATATAAATGTGTGTGTGTGTGTTTGTTACGGAAAATATGATAAATTCGAACATTATAATAATAGCCTATTATTATGCATTATATCCACAGCATTTGGTGAATGTAGGAAAACTGTATAATTTATCACATTTACCATTTTTCCTGGTTATTATATAAAATTACCAATTAAAATCGGATATTTTATATAATCACCCACTCGCCCCAGAAGTTTATATATATATATATATATATATATATATATATATATATATATATATATATATATATATATATGCACCACTTCATGACAGTGAAATAATAAATTGTCCCCTTCGGCATAAGCTAATTTATTTTGTGAAGTTCACGTCGCAACCTATTAAAAAAAACTGTTGCACACTACATACCACATTTCCTTACTCCCTTCTCCACATCAACAAGAATACTCGGAACTGTTGCCAATCGAAACGCGCCAATTTCTCTGTTAACAAGTGAATTAAATGGGCTGCTAGCTATTGCTTAAGTACGACATATGACATTCTTTTTGTTTGCGGTATTGGCATTTACTTACAAGTACTTGAGTAGTAAGCAATGTACTCTGTCAAGTTAGTAGTGTGCGAATTGTTCAGCTGCGTAGTATAAAAATTTTCTTGTTCACGGTGGTCCGACATTTCATTTTAATTTATTATTCAATAAGCGAGTGAAGATTATGGATTCAGATTATAAAGAAGTAATAATAGAACGCTTTAACTGTAAATTGGGGAATATTATTAATAACAAGAAACAAAACAGTGACATTTTGACTAAACAAAAAGCTTGTGAGTTTGTTGGCAAAGCAAGAGAAAGTAGGCCCTATGCAGTGTCAGGTAGAGGTATGATTAGCATCATATTAAAGGTTTATCTACTCCAGGAAACATATGCTAGTCGAACTCTTTAGAAGTTCACTAATCACGCGTCAGAACGTCTGTGCATAAAGTTCAGTAAGTCTAAAGTAAGTTGTAGCATGCCAGGTGGTTATCAAAGACTTAAGCGATATGATATTGAGAGAGTGGGTGAATGAAATAAACTTATACATCCTGCAAATGAGTTGAGTTGAGTTGATTTTGAGTTTAACGTCCCGTTCAGCAGCGAGGATATATGAGACATGGACCTACTGATTATCGTGGAATCCTAACCACATGAGCTCCCGCCGGGAATCGAACCCGGGCCTCCCACGCCAAAGGCGCGTACGCTAACCGTTTAGCCACGGAGGAGCTAATCCTGCAAATGAAGAAAGCTCCACTATTAGATATTATGTTCAGACCGAAGATTTTTTTTTTTTACCATAATTGATGACATACATTTGGTGATTGAACATGGTAGAAAAAATCGAATTGATGAAAAAATTGCATCTGAAGTATAAGAATGAAACTTTTGTGGAAATGATGATTTATTTAAATATGTACGAAACTTGTCAGATGAAGTGTAAAGTTCCGAAAAAAAGACCAGTAATTCGACCCATGCTATTTCAAGAACTGAACTTTAGATTCCAGGCGGACTTAATAGATATACAATAACAGTCAGATGAGGATTAGAAATTTATGCTTGTATGCCAAAATCATATCACAAAATTTGCTGAACCCCGCTCGCTAAAAGGCAAACGCGCATAGGAAGTCGCGGTTGCATTGTTAAACACGTTCGCAATTTTCGGGGCTCCAAGCATTCAGAAAAGTGATGACTGTCGTGAATTTTTCAATAGTTTGATTGAGGAAACATGCGTAATATGCCTGAACTGAAAATCGTTCATGGGAAGGCGGGACACGGTCAGTCGAAAGATTCAGTTTAACGTGTGAAACAAAATGTAAAAATATATTAAGTTGGTGTTAGAATGAAAACAAACTCATCATTAGGCTGATGGCTTGAGAGTTGTACATTAAAAAAAAAAAAAAAAAAAAGTTTATTATCAAGCATTAAATGAAGCCTATACGAGGTTATGTTTGGCTTACCAGCCAAAATTGGGCTTATGCACTTCCATTCATCACGAAAATGAACATCATATTGAAGGAACTAATGATAACGCTAAACAGCAAAATAATACCAAAGAAAATATTACGGACATGCTTCTGATGATGCCATTAAGTCTGAACCATTCGATGATGTGAATGATAATTCTGTAGTGGTAAATCTGTCTCCAAGCGAAAGAAGAAAATAATAAATAAAGAAGAAACGAACTTGTGCCAAAGCGGGATTGCAAGTTTAAGCTATAATATGTTTACGCTGTAATATGAAGATGTCCTGCGTATGTTTCCAACATGAGAAAGTGGGCGATACAGTGAAGCTTACAGTGCCAGACGTAAACAGAGCTAGAAGTAGCCCACGAAATTTACTAGCAGTGATATTGGTTATTGACAATGATGAGAATTATCTATCATCTTGCAACAAAATACCGATATTTTGCGCAGATGTACAGCAGAAATTACTTTGTCATTTATGAGGAAAACACCAGTTCCTTAAATGAAGTACCTGAACTATCTAGTTATGAGAGTGCACAAGAAAATCGTCCATTTTCAGAGCTCTGGGCTGCCAGAGGTGTGCATGTAAAGGAAGTTGTAGATCAAATAATTTAATGTATAAGAAATTATAAGCTTTGCAATTCAAAATATTATGATAGTTCGTAATATTTAAACAGAATAGAAATATATAATATCTATCCTCGTATCCTATAGAGAAGTACCATTATAAGCTTTTAAGATTACAAATTTGTTCATGTTTAGTATTGTGCACGGATACTGCCAAATTGTTGTTTTCAATATACTTCTTATTTTCTTATTAGTGAATACTAAATGTTTAAGAAAATGAAATTAAATCTTTCAGTTTAACGTTTCACAGTTATGTCATTTAGGCTAAGAGAGACGATGATTGAAGCAACTGAATGAAGCTGGAATAATTGATGAAATATGAAAGTGAGAGGAAACGGAAGTACCAAGAGAAAACCCACGAACACGATGTTGTCCACCACAAATTACACTGGTCGGGGATCGAACCAGGGATCCCACACACCGGAGGTAAGCGCTTTACCACTGCGTCATAGTGCCACCTTGTATTTTGTAATGCACAATTTTGAATAATTCGAATTTTGGATATTTCAAACTTTTACCATGAATGACTTCGAATTAAAAGCTTTTCGCTGTATTTAATGCGAATATTATGCTTGCTTTTAGTAAATATCGGGAGTGGTTTTGTTAATTTGAAATATAATGTCTTCCTTCAGCATCGAAACTATGTGAATAGCACATGACTTTTCAACGTGAAATCCAAGGCATATGAGTTGCCACCCGATAATAACCTTGCATCTCCCACGCCGAAGTGAAGTAAGCTATCCAATAGTCATGAGGGAGCTGGAAACTAATATAACTATAATATTTGAATATAAATTATTACTAGGAAAAATTATGTATGTTTTCATTAGTTTTCTATTGTTTTCGTTACTTGTTTACTTCTCCTATTTGATAGGAATAGTAATATTCAAGAACATACTTTACCAAACAAGTAAATATATGAAGATTTCTATATATAACTGGAGAATCTTTGTGTTTAGATTCGTTTAATTTAAAGTGACCTGGACGAAGTATTCTAGTTGTTGTTAAACGAGCGTCGTTATTCAATGCAATGTAGGGAGAAATACTTGCTAACATAATTTGTGGCAGAGCATCTCCAGCATAAACCCACAGGACACGAAGTGACAGCTGGAAGCAAGGAACAGAGGAAATTTGGTGGTTTGTGATGGGCTGCGAAATAATTTCCAGTTCTTTCTATGTATCTGTTATCTGCTAGTTAAATATTAATAAGGAAAGGTGCCACTCAGTCAACCCGTTTGTGGTATCCAATAGACATGGAATTCTCTTGGTTGAAGGCAAGCCACAGCATGATTGCTTACAAAAGGTCTACGAAGTTTCAGAGATTACGTAACGTAACCAGAGATCACAAAACATGTATTTTAATGATACTATGTCCATTTTAACATGCATTTCTAGCCATTATTAATGATAATAATTGAAGTGTACATCCGTTTTATAAGATCAATAAAGTGGAATTTCTTTCCATTCAATTTAATGTTGTACTAAGTAATGTGATTATTTATCTTAGCGATCTTCAGCTCATAATCTTTATCTTATATACATGTTTTCTTTCAACTAAGATTTGCAAATATAGAAATTATTTTAAATACTCGAAAGTGCACACAAAACTTCTGTATTATAGGGTAGACAATGAATTTATTATTATTATTATTATTATTATTATTATTATTATTATTATTATTATTATTATTATTATTATTATTATTATTATATGAACAAGTCAATATTTTTTTTAATATATAGATTTACTACATTCTTCATTACATCTATATGAACATTCCTTGCCTTTTGGAAATAAAATTTATGTTCGTGCACAATTTCGCACACAATAAACATTACTTAAAAGTAGTACATTTGTTTGTATCATTGAGTCATTTGTTTTCAGAAAAATAGCTCAGACAATAAAGTATTAAAACCAAAAGAAGTGGGAATCTATGCATTTCAATAATAATAATAATATAAAACACACGGACTGTTCCATTAAACTTTGCTACAATTTCTTAAATTTGTTGGTTTTAAGTTTCTTTTAGTGCTGGCGTTATATGAGTTTATAGGAATCCTACAGCTTACTGTAGGATCAAAAACACATGAGTTATCACCAAGAATCAAACTCGGCTGAGTTAGCCATACAACCGGAAGGGAATTTTCTATTTGCTATATTGAATCATGGTTCATGCTTATTCTGCTGAAATATTTATTTCAATAATATGAACAAAATTCGTATAAGTGTCTTCAAAAATCTTTGTTAGAAGAAAACAAAAGACCTACAACAATACATCAACTTCTTGTAGCTCTTCGATAGTAATGGTGTATGTTGTATTGTAAAATTAACAATTGCACATTTATTAGCTAACTATAAAGGTAACCAATAAAGTTATGTTGCTTTTTGTGGAGGTATGTGTCCAATTTGACCTTACACCATGAGTTGAATGCGAATGGAGATAAGGCGAATGTTAGTTATTGGTGTGAGTATATCCAACTTACTACCTGGTTGTGGCAGTTCAGTTACACCATGAACGTGCGTAAGGGCAGAGCGAATATGGAACTTCCACAGAGCGTCATAGATCGTGTATGCTGTACAAGTTCAAATTGGAGTCAAACGCCGCTGCAGCGGGACAGAAAATATGCCAGGCCTCTGGTGAGGGTATCGTGACTACGCTGACAGTGCTGCGGTGGTTTAACATGTTTGACATTGACGAAACACTCGAAGACGCACCACATGCCAGATGACCAACACATGTACAAAATGAAGAGCTTCATGCAACAATTGAGGCGAAAAGTGACCAGATGTGAGGAACGTACTCTACAATTCAGTGTGAGTAGAGAAACCATTCGACAGCACCTCCATCAACTTGGAAAGCACTACAAGTGGGGTTGATGGCTCCAACATGGTTTGACTCTGGAACAGAAGGCAACTCGAGCAGGCACTAGTGTTTCTTTGCTGTCTCGTCTGAGGAGGAAGCCAATTCAGGAGATGGTATTGGTATGCGATGAGTAGTGGGTCCTCTACGAAACTCCGCGGCGCCGTTATAATTTGTTAAGCTCCCACGAACCGGTTCCGAAACAGCCGAAACCAGCAGTGAACCAGGATAAGGTCCTCGTATGTGTTTGATGGATTGCTTGAGGCATCGTGCATCGGGAACTGCTACCAGCTGATCAGAGCATCAATGCAACTGTGTACTCTCAGCAGTTGAGCCGTGTTTAAGAAAAAACACTCAAAGCTGTGAAGCCAGCACTTCCGAATCCTCCTGCTACAGGACAATGCTAAGCACCATGTGGTTAGGATGACCCGAAGCACCATTCTACGCCTTGAATGGGAAACACTAATGTATCCGACATACTTCCCGAGTATTGCACAGTTCGATTATCACCTGTTATATTCCTTAGAAAATCACCTTCGAGGACGGCAGTTCAAATCCCTAGTTGACTTGGAAAATGCACTTGATACCTTCATCGCTTCACGGCCCAACAAGTTATACTGCGATGGAATCCATGGCCTTCCAGAAAGTTGGCAGAAGGTCGTCGATGCTGATCGGGACTATTTTTGATCTTTGAGGTACGTTTTAGGTGACATATCGATGTTCGAAAGTGGTGGATGAAAAAGCGACATAACTTTCTTAGTTATATTTATATGAACAAAATTCGTAGAAATGGTCTTACTACTATCTTAGGAAAAATAAACTATTGTATATATTGTACTATACAACTACTCATGAAATCATAGTTTCAAAATATAAACAAAAACATGACAGGCCTTCTTCCAAAGCTTGCTAAGATAGTGACCATCATATTGACTTACCTTACTTTCAAGAAAGTACTTGCTCCATGTTGGGAGTTATTAATTAAATATTTGTGAAATAGAAATGAAATCATTAGGTTCAATTTCTTGAAGATAATCATATTCAAAGCATGATTCATTCCACAAATAAACTTGAATTTTCGCGTTTTATGGAGATATTTATGCTTAGTGTTAATAAAATGGATATGCATTTATGAAATATAATAAACTTGTTGTAATATTGTCCCAAAATATTACCTAAAATGACCTGAGCAGCATTTCTTAAAATTTGTGGAACACTTTATTAAAAAAAAAAAAATCATACTAGTATTTATGGTTGATATTGCAATGGTTATTTATAAAAAGTAAGAAATTAATTAGTATATATACTATGTGTGTGTATGTATAATGATAAAGAATCATAATGTCTCCCATCACCACTTGAACTCCCACATTTCTCACTCCCATGCCGACGAGGCTTAACATGAACTTAAGAGGTTCCGTAAACCTCACTATTCACCACAGACACTCCGATTTTTTTTTTTTTTTTACTGGTCACTAATAACGGGGGTTTTTGATTATTTTTAAAAGGCGCTTCTACCCATTCTAAATGTCCACCATCCACTTAAATGATGGGGCATGAAGTTGGGCTTAAACAACACCGAAACTGTTATATGCACTCAGCCACCACGAAAACTATGCATTGGCCATTAATATCAGTTGTTCTCTATAATTTTTACTTGTCATCCCTTCCTTCCCGTTCCTGCCTCATACTAATGCAGCGCCCCTACCTCATACATGCGATGCGCATAATTTACAGCATCGAGAGTGTCATCATTCATCTCAGCGACCCTAAAAGCTATGAATTGAATACTAATATCGATCATTTTCACGACAATCCCTTCTTACCCATACTCCATTCTCATTTCCTGCCGATAGTGCAACACAATCCTAAGTTAGCCTATAGTAAACTCACGTGCTAACCATAATCAAATTCGGTGCAGTGATGCAGGTGGAGTTGACCTCCAAATCGTTACAGTAATTGCTGTATATATAAAATGCACCTCATTTCGTAAAACGGAAATTTTCAAAAAAAAAAAAAAATCTGGATTGTTTTCTCTTATTTCTAATGAGCAGTTCATATACCGTTTGACTTGACATGATCGTAATATACTGTATTTTAACGCATTTTTGAACCCGCTCTACCTTCTCAGTGTACGTCATGCGCAAAA
Organism: Thermobia domestica; assembly: GCF_964235325.1. Classification (NCBI taxonomy): domain Eukaryota; kingdom Metazoa; phylum Arthropoda; class Insecta; order Zygentoma; family Lepismatidae; genus Thermobia; species Thermobia domestica. Next base: position 269,328,736 of record NC_137459.1, on the reverse strand, counting down.
AAAAAAGAAAGATAAAAAGAATAGAAAATAAAAGAAAACGAATGTAATAAGAAATTAAGTTAGGACATGGTCCACTCATGTACCAAAAATCATTAAAATCGGGCAAGCAGGAGGAGGTAACCGTAACTCAGCATATTCATAATATGCATGTGTTGTGCGTGGTTGCATACTTACAGCAGAGATTGAGTGTAGTGGATAAAAGAAAATGAAATATATTAAGTTTAATAACACACAATCTTCCCTTATGCTAAAGGAGACATGCTGTTAATGATATTTAATGCTTTTGAAATAGTGCAGTGAGAATATGAGGGAAAATGGGAGCATTCCTCTAAAAAAGTAATCCCAATGTTTCCAGTCACAAACTAACTTGGTCTTGGGTCAAAAATGGATATCTTGTAGTAGTGATGAATATTTTATTACTGAATCACCATTTAAATTTTCCTCTCGACATTCGTAAGCGTCCAACACTATTGGAACTAACACAGAATTACTGGCCAACTGCCGTTTCTCTTTTCTTACCAACTCGCAAACAACAACAACAAAAAAGCCACTATAACGCGTTAACGTCATTTAATGCTAGTGAACCACACCACTGGCAGGAAAACCTACTGGGAATATACGATTTAGGGACGGAAAGTTACAGTAGCATTTACATTTTTTTTCTTTTTTGTTATCCTGCAGTACTTCCGCAACAATATTTATAAAGATAGTTGGTGAGTACTTCAAATTAAATACCCATGTCCAAACTCCCTCTATAAAAAAGTGTTGTATGAGTACCACCGGATTCTGAAACATGTTTTTTTTTATTTTTTCTTTATTTTTATAGCGCCCATATTAATTTCAAAGTGAAGTCTTGACCCGACTACGGTAGGTCTCATAGTTTTGGAATTACGCAATCTTTACAGCCCATTTTTCATGTTTTCGGCAGCATAATTCGGAAAGGAAGCATTTGTGCACCCAGGTTGCACGTATACGTTTTTTTTCTCTTATTTTGGTGTTAGGAATAACCTCCCATACGTTGTTAGTGTTTTGAATCACCCTGTATAACGTTGTGCATATCTTTGGTTTCCGAGTTATTAGCCATCAAAGCTGGGTTTGAACTCAGGGAAATAAAGAAATTTCACTGAAACCAATCGATGGAGCTCATCCGATTTGGATGAAAATTGTCATTTCGTAGAGCCTGAGAACATTGGTTTGCATATGTAATATCGTATTTTGATGTACAGACATGAGCTATTGACTATCGAAGTTCGGTTGGACTTAATATTTTTACTGAGTAAAAGTCTCAAATCTGATGTCCAATAAATAAAGAAGGAAAAAAAATACATTGCAATTCATATAAAAACTAAACTCACTAAAGTATACTACCAGCTTATGTATGGCAAAATATGATCTTCTGATTTTCGAGTTGTTGGCCATAAAAAATGGGATTTGAACGTAGTCAAATGTTTGCAAAATATATTCAATAGACGCAATGAATGGAACTCATCTAATGTTGGCCATTTTTGCATGGTGGTAGGTATTTATGAGTTTACTATGGATATGAGATATTATGGTGTGCTGATCATTTGTTCTCGAGTTATTTGCCATCGAAATCGGAGTTTGAACTTATTTGAGATTTGAATAACTCAAAAACCGAAGGCCTGCACAATAAAATATTTCGCATGCAAGCCAAGCTTGTTAAAAGGTAACAAAAATTAAAATTTGGTCAGCTGGAAATGCTGGTTCCAAAATTATTTACCACCAAATTTCGAGTTGGTCTTATCAAACCTGTTAAAGTAAGTGTAGGTATATTTGTAATTATTCTTGTTAAACATCAATGAACGACAATTATATATATATATATATATATATATATATATATATATATATATATATATATATATATATATATATATATATATATATATATATATATATATATATATATATTTTCTTTTTGAGTCAGTTACAAAGTAAAACATTTCCATGTTCGGTATTATGACTTCTGTGTGGTACATCATACGAGTTCCGATTCCGATTGATGTATTGGCCCGGGAGAAAAGTGCCAAAGAGAAGAACTTGGAGATTTTCTTGTAACCAGTAGTGATTGGCAGTTCCTGACGCTCTCTTTGGAGAACTTCGATTGGAACCCATTCTCTCCTAAGACGATTCAAACTTATCTGGAGTATGCTATCAATGACATCACGATGAGGGCTACGAATCGTATGAAATGCCAAAGACGAGAAAGTGGCTGTCTATTCTGTTGTCGTGGATCAGGAGCCTTCCTCCTAAGCTCTCTTCTTCCAGTCGCTGCAAAAGGGGAAGAGGGTTTATTGTTCAGAGAAAGCACAAAAGAAAAGAAGAAAATCAGAAGAAAAACTCACATCTTTTATTTCCTTCTTGCTCTTGTATGAAATTTCTGTTTATCCCTCCCGGATATTTCAAAATCACCTAAGAATAGACATTTCGTATATATGTACTTACTGCGAATAGAACATTTAAAATATTGCTAAAAATATCATCACAAGGTTAGTAGTTTATGTTTAGAGATACAAAGCGGCGTTTCACGAACACACAAACTCTCTCTCTCTCTCTCTTTGTTTTCTCTCTCTCACAAACATACACAAACGCGCATGCATATATCTATATCTATCTATCTATCTATCTATCTATCTATCTATCTATCTATCTATCTATCTATCTATATATATATATATATATATATATATATATACTAAACTTGATAAAGTTACTTTTTTAAGCTGTAAATGTAAGAGTTAGACAAGAATAACATTCAAAGTAATATTGAATTCAAATATTAGCTTCACGATGTTGCAATGTTCTTCATGTATGCATGATTTTGATTTGTTTCGCTTTATTATGCTATTTTATTCTTCATTTTAAGTATCAATTCTTCTTATTTTTTTTAATTGACATACTATCTTATTTCTTTTATTTTTCACAATATGCTGTGATTATACATATTGTGCCGTGGTTGCGTATTATGATGTGATTATGGATATCCATATTATATTAAACATTTGTGCAATGTGATAGCCTATGCATATTGTGATATATTGAATGTTTAGTGCCTATTTTAATTGAAACTTAAGCTCTGCTATAGGCTATAGGTAATGAATAAAAAACAATATTTCGTTTTTCCATACATATAATTATATTGCTAGTTAAAATATCGCTAGAGTCGATAAGTGATTTTGAACACTAATCACTTGATCATATTTACCAACAACCATTGCTCTGATGTACACTATTGCGCTTTCCCGTAGGATGATACACTGAGATAAAGGGAATACGTGAAGTTTTTTTTTTTTTTTTTTTTTTTAAGTGGAGTAGGTACATTCAAAACATGTATCTCGTTTGTTATTAAATTTACCTATAACAAGATCTATTAACTTTTCCGTTGTAAAATACACTCCAAAATTGGCAACTACTTGGCAGAGAGATTTATGTAGTGTGGTCTTGAATTTGTTTCCCGAAGGAAACATATGGTTGGAGATCCATTTTAATATTATGTAAAAGTCTCGTATAGTCTCAATATTCAAAAAAAGAAAGAAAGAAAAAAAAAGAAAAAAAACTGAAATGTCAAATTCCACGCAAACAAGTTGAAAGGAGCGTGAAACAAGCGTTGAACTTTTGCACACGAGATGGTGTTAGTGTTCAAAATCTCGGGGTATATAAATTACAGTTAGCCTGACCTAATAATATCAATGATGCAACGCTTACCGACAAGTCAACAAATTCAGACGATGATCGGAACTTGTTTTCTCAAACTAAGCCCAGAGAAAATCGTATATTAATGTTATCTGGATGGAAAAGGAACGAGAAGATACCTCAGCCAGACAATAATGATTGTAACAAACACGTTTTCCCGACACAAAAAGACAAATATATGGGCGTAAGTTTAGACAATAGGCATAATAGGCTAAAACTCAAACAACACATCACCGACGGAAGTTCTGATGAGAGTTTCTAATTCAAATATGATCAATGTTTACCTTCTTCTTCCATGCAATATGTAACAAACAATTGATTTACATATGCAATTAATAATAATGTCAGCAACGTATGGTGTTAATTGGGCAAAACACTGCAAACAATAAAGATTCATCTTAGCCTGGAGAAATGGTTATCCATCGTTTTCATTATCATTTTGCCACGAAACAAACGCCTAAGAGATATACTAATCCTTCTATACAAATGATTTGTGTTGGAAGTATAAATCGTAGGATATAATGTTTTACTTTTTCTTTAAAATTTCAGCACTTCCAGTGGACCCCTAAAGAATGTAATAAATATAACTACGACTCTTTTTAATATTCAATTAGAACTGGACAATCTACACAAAATTTGGATCGATCAGCGAAAATGGCACGTTTCTAGCGCCTGTGGTTTTCGAGATCTCATTGTCGAAAGGATTGGAGACAAACATATAAACCTAGCATCATCGACTAGCTGAACCTGCGCTCTCTACACAGCACATCATTCACATATCAGCATGAAACTCCTTGTTATTCCTCCCATCTGTACATGTCTCTTTACAGACACAAGTGAAAGACGTCTTGATAAAAATTGGCAAGATATACCATAAAGGGGAGATTTTCTAGATTACTTTTTTAATATCTTGCACCGTTTCCAAGATTTTGGCCTACTTCCGGTTCGAGTTTTTAATTCATGTATGATCAGTGTTTACTTTCTTCTTGCATGCAGTATGTAATAAGCAAATACATTACACACAATTATTTATATGCGAGTGATACATGGTGTTCATTGAGTAAAGCAATCCAAAGAATAAATATTATACTTAGAGTGGGAAAATGCTTATCTTTCGTTTTTCATTATCATTTGGCCACGAAACAAATCTGTGAGAGGTATGTAACCCCGTATACACAAGTGTGGTGTTGTAATGTATAATGCGTAGGATATGACGCTTTAGTTTTCGTTTTTTTTTTCTAATTTCAACACTTTAAGTGTACCCGTAAAAATGTAACAGAGAAATAATTGCCATAATTTTTTTTTAAATTCAATTAGAACTGGACAATTTACATAAAATTTACAATCAATCAGTGAAAATGTCATCGTTCTAGAGCCTGTAGTTTTCGAGATCTCATTGTCGAAAGGATTGACCACAGACATATAAACGTCCACAAACTTATAGTTTAAAAGAACTCCAAAGATGGCAGCGCAATGCATCTGCATTGATTTTGGAAAAAGGCTTATTAAAATACAAAGGCTTTTAACAAAAATTTAAAAAAAAAATAAACTTTATGAAAAACGGGTCTATGTAAATAATTTATTTAAAGTACAAATACTTTAAAATATTTCTCTTCATTAAACGTGAAATCACAAATAACCGTAAATCAAAGGTTTAAAATCCAAAGCTATAGGTTGGATGTCAGGCGCTTTTGTTGCTGTTATAGTATTTGAATATATATATATATATATATATATATATATATATATATATATATATATATATATATATATATATATATATAATGTTTTATTTCTGGCGGTACGCAACAGTGCGGCGTACCTGCATCTTTTTAATGGGAAGGACCATTTCCTTTCCTGTCTTAGAAAGGGGTTGACGTAAAACTTCAAAACTATCAAATAGTAAATATATGCATAGTTTTATTGAAAATCCCGTTTTTTAAAAATTGTTTTCCTTTCCCTTTCCTTCTAGAGAAAGAGTTGAGAATCTTTATTCCTTCTTGAAGTCATTTAATTGTATTCAGGAACTAGAAATATTTAGGTCCTTCTGTATCTAGCTGTCTGGCTCGTTCTCGAGCCTCCATTTTTTCATTTCTTTTTCGCACGATAATATAAACCATAAAAGCTCTGAACTTTTTTTTTCTAAAGGACTGATTTTCTACAACGAAATAACTCCAACCAATTTGTCTGTCGATGAAGTTCGACTAAACTGAAAGCCTGTATAAAAATTCTGATCTGATTCCACCTTTGCACTTTCTCCACAGATGAACCTTTGCTCAGTTCATATTTTAATGTATCTAGTTAATTGTTTTATTCATTATTAGGAAGAGAATTAAGGGAAAACACCCCCATAGATTTTTTCGCAAAATCTATCCATTAATTTAGTAGAAGTTCGTAGAACATTCTGGTAGCATTGTACTATTCTGAAGAATATTATGTGAACAATAATGTATTGTATGTGTGTTGTGATTGAAATTTAGTATTTGTGGAACTCTTCATGACTTTTGAAAATAAAGCACCTTATCTTCGTACGTTTACAGAAAGAAGAAAAAAGGAAGAAACAAATCATTAAGAAATATTATCGTTACGTTTATTGTATTATAACATTAAAATGTAAGAATCAGATATTTTTAAAGCATGTTTATGCATAAGTACCTAAGGGCTTTTAGTTACAAGACTGCAGTGATATGCTACTGAACATTATTATTATTATTATTATTATTATTATTATTATTATTATTATTATTATTATTATTATTATTATTATTATTATCGTTAATAATAAAAATAATATCCTGACATGTATGCAACTTTTTAACCATTATTAACCATGAGTCCAGCGTACCGGTACCTTTATTTTTGAAATAAAACGCTGTATATATATATATATATATATATATATATATATATATATATATATAACCAAGACACTTCCTTCACTTTTTCAGCCACCACTTTCGAACATCGATATGTATCTGGAACATCAGATATAGTCCCTATCAGCATCGACGACTTTCTGACAACTTACTTGAAGTCCATGCATTCCATCGCGGCAGAACGTGGTGGGCCGTAAAGCGAAGGAAGTATCAAGTATATTTTTCACCTCAAGTAGGGATTTAAAGTGGAGTCTTCTAAGGTGATTGTCCAAGGAATGGAACAGGTGATAAACGGACGGCGCAATATCTGTGGAGTATGTAGGATGCAATAGTGTTTCCGAGGCGGGGCCGCGGTGGCTCAGTGGTAGAGCGTTCACCTCTGGTGCTGGGGGTCTCGGGTTCAAACCCTGCTCCCGCCAAGTGAACTTTGTGGTGGACAAAAACCGTGTGCGTGGGTTTTCTCGGGGTTCCCCCGTTTCCTCCCACTTTCTTCATTCCACCATTTCATTCATTACTCATTATCACCGTCTCCTTTAGCCTAACCGGCATAATCGTGGGACGTAAAACTCAAAATTTCATTTCATTTTTTGTTTCCAAGGCGTAGAATGGTGTCCCGGGTCATCCTAGCCGCGTGAGGCTTAGGGTTGCCCTGTAACAGTAGGAGCTTTTTGCCATTCAGAAGTTCTGTCTCCAAAGTATTGATTTTTTTTCTTGAACGCGCTCGACTTCTGAGAGTACACAGTTTCGATGATGATCTGACCAGCTAGTATCTGTTCTCGATGCACGGTGCCGCGAGCAGTCCACCAAACACAGAGGAGTGCTGTGCTGGTGTAGTGCTGGTTTCGGAACCGGCTCATCGGATGCTAACCGGGGTTGGATTAACCCAGCTGGAGGACCGTGACTTCAACTAATACGTTTCTGTGAAAGTACAGTAGGAAAGTCAAAGAAATATATTTCATATTTTTGGTAATATTTTATTCTATGATGATGATTGTATCTTTATTATTGCTTTTAGATGGCAAGTTGAGATTCTGAACAGAGTGTAGGCCCCTATCCAACTGAAGACGCGGGGCTGTAGCCCCATAAGCCCACCTTAACCCAGACCTGATCATAATCGTAAAGATTTCCACAAAATCGGCTCATATGCTAAGCATTGTGACCGCCGGCTCATTTAATTAAATAGATCATAAAATAGCATCCTAAATTAAATAATTCAGGGACCAACAAATCTTCATAACAACTGAACATTTCACCTGTTGTTGGCGAAGACAGTAAACAACAGGAATGCGCTTACTCGTAACTTGCTTCAAAAGCACAGATAAACACCCTGCAATGAAAGCTAGCAGGTAACTGCATACGATAGTAAAAATAAGTGGATGAATGTAAACGATTGTATTTAAAACATAGCATTTATTTTACTGAGGCTCTATACGTATTTACACAATGCCAGGAATATTACAAGATAAGGGTTAATTGGATACTCGTCCAAAGTACATTCAAAATATATACTGTATATTGTACTTATCAGCGGCGGCCGCTGAAGGAGAGCCAATGTGCCGTGGCACTGCCACAAATAATACCAAAAATATAATTTGCATCTTACTAAATAACAAACTTTTTATTTTTATGCACAATACTTTACTTGCAACGTCATCATTGCTCACGAGAAGCTGGTTTGAGTCGCGCTCAGTGATTGAATGCGCTCAGAATTACCCGCACCCTAGCAGTCAAAGCAGTCAGTACATAGGCCTATCTCTACTCTGTTGTGCCAAGTTCTCCCGTGCTCTCCCGACTGCTCTAAAAATGGTTTGTGCGCATGCTCGTTAGCTGGCAAGCAGGAGGAAAGCACGGGGAAATAACTAGCGTTTTGTGCCACGATCAAAGGTGGCTCGAAGCGGGAGATTTGTTTCGTCTTATGTTTTGATGCTCTAGGAAAGGGGGTTTTGGTTTGGAGTTAAGTCGCCTGGAATTCTAATACGTGACTCCCGATTCACTTGTTCCTATTGCAGTGTTTCCAAACTAGTTACTTATTACATACCAATATGGACCATCTAGATTTGATCCTCCCAAAAATCGATTTGGAATTTACTTCGTTATTGTGTTGTCAACCCAGGTAGGATACCCCCTGATTGAAACATAAACACATTGTGCGCTTGAGTGTTTGTGGTGTTGAATGTGGGTGTGTATGTAACTTGTCAGTTATATATTTTTGCGAAGTTTTGATGCTGAGTACTTAAGTGTAGGGCTGTTTTCCTCTTTCTCCATATTTGTAACTATTTTCCGTGAAACTAGAACAATACATTACGATGAATGCTGCAAGTAGTTTAGTGAAATATCCGTTTTCATCCCTATCATATGACGACAAACTAACTGGAAGCAGGAAATTTAGGAAAGCAAATGCCTAATTTAAAATTGTGTGTTAAGCAGGTGAACCGTAATAAGGAGAGATGGCATCAATTTAACATGAACATATATTTGAAAAACAGTTCGAATTTGTGGTTGCGATGTAGCCAATCCTTTATTTTGTTTTCCGAGTGTTGTTTGGGGGGGGAGGTTCGCAAGCTGGACAAAATCTGCTTTATGTTTATAATAAGTTAACTCTAGGCACAAACAACTTCATTCTAAATAACTCTCTCTCTCTCTCTCTCTCTCTCTCTCTCTCTCTATATATATATATATATATATATATATATATATATATATATATATATATATATATATATATATATACAGATGGTTATCAGAAAAATGGAAACACCTGAACTAAATTGCAACTTACCAGATTAATATGGTGTAGGGCCACCTTTCGCCTTCAGAGCAGCCTCGATGCGGCGTGAGATGGAGACATAGAGGTCGTGAATGGTAGCAAGTGGAATTTTACACCATTCCTCGTGCAGGGCATCGGCCAGTTCTGTGAGAGAGGATGGAGGTGGAAATCGTCGCTGGAGTCGTGTTTCCAAGACGGACCACATATGTTCAATTATGTTGAGATCTGGGGATTGGGCGGGCCAAGGGAGGTGTTGAACTTCATCCCGATGTTCCTCAAACCATGCTACAACAACGCCAGCTGTATGAATGGGTGTATTATTATCCTGGGAGATGGAGTCATTGTCCGGGAACAACATCCGGACCATAGGATGCAAGTGGTCTGTTAAAATTGCGACGTAATCGTTGGCAGTGATTCGTCCGCTAAGTGTGACCACAGGACCCAATGAAAACCAAGATATTGCGGCCCACAGCATCACCGAGCCGCCGCCATGTTTCACAGTTGGGCTGAGACACTGCAGATCATAAGCTTCTTTGGGCGTTCTCCACACATAAACACGGCCGTGGTTGGGAATAGGGTGAAGGATGACTCATCCGACCATATCACACGTTCCCAGTCCTCAACGGACCAAGTTGCATGGTCGCGGCACCATTTGCGGCGTGCAAAAGCGTTATGATCTCTGATGAGCGGTTTGGCCCGTGCAACACGACCCCGTAAGTTCATGTCATGTAATTCGCGGCGGACTGTGATTGTCGAAACAGGGTGGGGGAGGTGCTGATTGAGTTCCTCTTCACTTGCTCCGCAGTGGCACGACGGTTCTGCGTGACAATGCGCTTTAATACCCGGCGTGACCTGTCACTCATGATTTTCTTCCGCCCACTGTTCCACTTCCCCGATGTGGTTTTCCCGTGTGTTGTGTAGGCCGTCATCACCTTCGACACTGTCCCACGCGACACACCGAACACAGTAGCCACTGCCGTCACACTCACTCCACATAACCGCGCACCAACAATTTGCCCTCTTTGAAAATCTGAGAGGTCTCCCATTTTACAGTACCTACGTCTGCTGCAGCCACTGGACACTGCTGTTCCACTGCGCCTGACGTAGTATGGAGACCGACCTAACACACCACCACCAGTGGCCCGGCGCTACGGGCGCCACGACACCACTGCCAACCCAACATCTGACGTGTTGCCAACTACAGGTGTTTCCATTTTTCTTATCACCATCTGTATATATATATATATATATATATATATATATATATATATATATATATATATATATATGTGTGTGTGTGTGACTGTGATAAAATAATGTCACTCGTACCTTTACATGTACTCTTTTTTACGGATATGCGCTTATTTATTGTGTACGTTTTGGCACTACCATATTATATACTCACGAGCCGCCACTGGTACTTATGGATATATCGATCACTACAGCACACACACTTCGCGTTTCACGTTTGTTGGGAGCACACTACTTGCTCCCTCTAGCGTCGATTTCAAAAATAGACAAGTCGCTCCTGCTGTTTGTACGTTATAGCTGCTAATAGGCTGGTCGACTGGATTGGGTAGCAGCGTTGCTAGTCTGTAGTGTGACGTCACTTGGCAAGATGAGTAATATAACGTTACTTAGGTGGCTTCATGTAATTTACCTTGAGTGTTATGTGGGTGGACTATCACAGCGTTGTCACATGGCTATATGGGGCTCTTATAAATTTATTGCTATAAAACAAATGTTTATAACTTTTTTTTAAAAAAATATGTTATTGCAGTTAAATACATTTTAAGTTCTGCGATGATATGTTCATTTTTGGTTGGCAACACTATCACAATGGTGAGGTTGGTAACAATGATGACAACAAAATGAAATGAAATGAAATATTTAAGCTTTACGTAGCATGGTTATGCCGGCTAGGCTAAAGGAGACGGTGATGATGAAATAATGTACGAATGTTGGAATGAAGAAAGTAGGAGGAAACGGGAGAACCCCGAGAAAACCCACGAACATGGTGTTTGTCCACCACAAAGTTCACTTGGCGCGAGCTGGGATAGAACCAGGGATCACAAGCACCAGAGTGAACGCTGTATTACTGAGCCACCGCAGCCCACCTGGTGACAACCAAGGTCATAAAAATTGCGACAATAGAAGTGAAAGCACAGTGTGTGTGCTGGTATGCAGATCTGAAATAAATTGTGTAGGTTCAGCGAAACTTCAGACGAGTGTACGTAGAAGTACCTCCTGATGTCAGGAGTATAGAGTTGGCACAGCAAGTTTCTGGCTACAGGGAGTGTTTGTGATTTGCGAAGAAGTTGTCGGCCGCCAATGAGCCCAAGCAAGGTGTGAAGGGTTGCAGACAGCCTGGTGATAAGGCAAAAAAAAAAAATCGTTTCTGCGGCAGTCGCTGGAGTTGGGAATCCCTCAGTCAACAACACGCAAGATAATACGTAAACATTTGAAAGCCGGACCGTATAAGATTAAATTTGTACATGAATTGATGACAGAAGAAGAGCAAGACACGAGACTGAAGTTCTGTGAACTGATGAACAAGTGAGTGGATGGCAGGGGATTTTCGCACTTACTTGTGTTCTCAGATTAAGCAACTTTCGATGTTTTAGGGAGGGTAAACAGACACAACCATCTTATTTGGGGAACTGAAAACCATCATGAATATGAAACGCACGAAAGAGGCAGCCCGTAAGTGAATATGTGGTGTGCCGTATCAATACACCACCTCACAGGCCCGTTTTTCTTCAACGAAAACACTGTGACACGGGAAGCATACCTTCAAATGATTACACATTTCCTGATGCCCGAATTAGTCAAGTTTGGAATGGAATGGAATCTTTACGTTTTACGTCCCACGGTTATGTCGGTTAGGCTAAAGGAGACGGTGATGATGAGAAATGAATGAAATGGTGGAATGAAGAAAGTGGGAGGAAACGGGAGAACCCCGAGGAAACCCACGAGCACGGTGTTCGGTTAAGTTTGGAATCAAGTATTACAGCCACTACCAATAATACGGATACCTCCGCCCACGCATACATTTTGCACAAGTCGTCATGGGCTACTTTGGCCATGAGTTACCCGGGAGGTGGACGGCGTAGAGGCTCCACCCCTTGGCCTCGACGGTCCCCGATTTGATACCATGCGATTTTTGGTTATGAGGTCACGTTAAGATATAGGTGTATGCGAAAAACCGAAAAGACTTGCAGGGTCTGAAAGCTAAGGCTAATGAAGTGATTCATGACATTTCTGACGACGCCAGACGGAATAGCATTCACTGATTTCGCCGGAGGTTGCAGGAATGTATGGATGTCAACGGAGTTCAACTGGAGGTGTAGTGATGATGGCGGCGGTGCATCTATGGATGATGATACAAAATGTAAAGCTCAATAAAGATCTTAACATTTATTCCACTGCAATATCATTATTAAAAAAAATATATAAGTATTTATTTTATAGCAAGGACTTTATAACAGTCCTGTATTTTAGCAAACAATCCCATTGCATTTATGAACAGAAAACGTACAAAAGGTCCCAAGCACGTTATTGGTTACTCTGCTATCGGCTGCTAACGATACAGTTAAATTTATTTAAGTTGAGAACAAGCATTCGAGATAATCATTTGTGTGCTTAGAAGCCCGACAAATTCGTTTCGATATCGATACGATGTGCAATTTATGTGTGTTTGAATGTGTAACAACAAACTTGAATCTAGGCATATCATTACCACACGTAAGGGGCTAGCAATCATATTAAATGTCGGGGAGCTGGACCTTCGGAAGGGGTCGTGATAATATTGTTTTTCTTGTAATATTTCATAACTTTTCTAGAGATGCAATTGAACAAAATTAGATTTAAATATGTGAAGTTTGAATCTCTTGAACGTATTTGGTGACAAGAATGAAGTTTAGTACATTACAAGAAATTAGTGGCTTCTGCATTGTTGCATGGCTGTTTTCAAGTCCACAGAGTATTATACTACAAATAATATTAAAATACACGGGTTGGCAATCTCTTCACAGCCTTTCTGAGCCAAAATGGAGTGTACACATTGGAATTTACTTAAGTTTATCATCCCGTTCAACGCAATGGCTATATAATACATTGATCTGAAGCTTAGCATGAAATTCAAACCACAAGCTCCAACCAGAAATCGAAGCCAAGCCTCCCACACTAAAGGTGTGAACATTATCCGCATAACCATTAGGAAGGTTTGTGCGCGAATTGAGATAGGGAAACCTATAGCAGAAAAAAAAAACTACCAAAAGTGAAGAAAGCTTTACAAATGTTCCGTGACTGGATAGCGGAAATGAATGGACATACATTATGTTTCTCCAATCTTGAACTATTGGTTCGCTGGGTGCTTGAAGGAAAACTATAGACTATATAAATATAAGAGGTTGAATCCTGCAATAGAAAGGTAACTCCTTTGATACTGAAACACTTCCAGAAGAAGTCGATAAAGAACTTTGAATCGATATATTTGTAAATATTTGCGCAACTTTTGAAACCATTATCAGAATTAGCACTTTGGATAACATTGATGCAATCAGGAAATTAATCACAACATATTGTGATTATGTGAGTGATAATCTTGTCAAAGATTTGCAAATATATAAGTTAGTATATGTGCGGCTACTTTCTCTGATCAGACAAAGTCACAGTAAATAAAACCTTTTAGTTCCTCTTCTCAGTGAAATTTATAAACTGAAGTTACATTTTTTGCCTTTCCTAAACTTTGTATTGCACTCATATTTTTATTATTCTGCTAGTGACTACTATTTCAGGTGAGAAAGAGCTTAGTAAACCATCAGAAACCGTTTGAGATTAAACAGCTCAATTTTAAGGTCATTTTTCTCGTAGTGACATGGACAACTAAGATTTAAAATAATCCCATTGGATTTGCAATCCTCAAATTTGTATGGAAAAATAAATTAGGAATGTATCCAAGCGTGCACACTTTCCGCATTAGCATAACCAGTGCTTCAAAAAGCCCAAGCATGAGGTTATGTTTTCCGTGTTTCCACGGATATTTTTACAAATATTTCCATTCAATTCAGCATTCTCCAATTAATTAAAAAAAAAAAAAAAAAAAAAAAACAGTATACATTTATCCAAGCCTGAGACATTTTACTAGTGATATTAGCATTAATTCTTTGGGTGAAGAGGAACTAAATTACCTAGCACTGTTGTCAATAGAGCATGAACTTGCCTTTCAAATGAACTTTACTCAGGTGATTAATAACTTTATTTGTACAATAATAGAATATCAATGTTTCATCTACTGTTGGCTAAAAGCGTTGTGCTTGCAATAACTGTGGGTTGAACGGTACTCCATATCATAAGGGTGGCCTTGTAAAATTCCATAACTGTTCCGTCAATAACTTTTCTCCGCAATATTTGTCCACCAATGGGCAGCCAATATTTGTTTACTTCAGCAACCACATTTTTTTTTTTTGTAATTCAAACCGTGTAGTGTTTTTTTTTTACCCCTCTATAGTGACCGTATTTAAAGGATCCAAAATGTGCAGCGTGAAATATTGTGTCGTGTGCAATATAGTATATTATGTTAGACGTTTGCAAATGTGGGTAAGTGTGTGTAGCATGGTGTCCACAACTAGGAAGAGAGGAAAGTCTGTTTTACTACACGAAGGATACCAATATCACTTACAGAGACAAAATGATAAAAGCAGCCTTTTATTCGGATTTATAGTTCTCTTAATGGGCGACATACAGTTTGTATAGAATGCGAAGGCCAAGGTCCTAATAGGAGCCGCTTAGGAATATGAACTAAGTGTGATGTGATGTTATAATCAATACTTTATTTCATGTTTATGGTCGCATAAATTGAGCTTCTTGTGTGTTATCTCTACAGAGAGGCTGCTGTAGAACATTAGAAACGAGTTAGAATTGCAGGAAGGGCTGTATGAGATCAGCTTTGAGCTCCGTAAGTTAACATGTGAACTTTTTTTTTTACAATTGAGATTTTCTATTTTTTCTATTCTTGCGACGCGACTGTCAGTACATATGTTAATTATATATATATATATATATATATATATATATATATATATATATATATATATATATATATATATATATATATATATATATACTTAAGTATATAGGGAACATGGTGGCTCAGTGGCAGAGCATTTATCCCTGGCGCATGGGATCTCTGCTTCGATCCCACTTCGTCCCAAGCGAGCTTTGCGGTGGACAAACACTATGTGCGTGAGATTCCTCGGGGTTCTCTCGTTTCCTCCCAGAGCTCCTTTGTGGCTAAGCGGTTAGTGTACGCGCCTTTGGCGTGTGAGACCCGGGTTCGATTGCTGGCGGGAGCTTATGTGGTTTGGATTCCACATTAATCAGTAGGTCCCGTCTCATATAGCCTCACTGCTGAAAAAGACGTTAAACTGAAAATCAACTCAGCTCAACTCGTTTGCTCCCACTTTCTTCGTTCCACTATTTCATTCATCTCTCATCATCACCGTCTCTTTAGCCTACCCGGCATAAAGATTTCATTTCATGCCATAGCTGTTCTTAGTTTCAAAAGAGAACTGTGAAAACCAAGTTTCACTTTTTTTTTAACCATAAACCATATAAATTTTATACCTACGGGATTATGGTGTTGCCGAAAAAAAAAGGTGAATCATCGAACAAGATGGTACATGTGGTCTCACAATGTAATTTTTCAAATTACTATAACTATATCCTCAATTTTGACATTCAAAAATTCAATATTTGTTTTGCGACAACTTGGCGTCTACACAAAAATTGGTCAAGCAGTAGCACAATTCAACTGTAGGGATTGTAAGGACGGAGTAAAAGAAATTGTGCAGTACTACACGCCACAGTACAAACCTAGTACTAAAAGTGATCAGTTTCTATTAGCTTTAGTACATATTTTGTTATGACCATGCAGCGAAACTTATAAGACTGCGTTCTTAGTACGTCCGTTTGTACGTTCGTTACTCCGCACGATAAGTCTTGAACGGATGCTATTATTATTATTATTATTATTATTATTATTATTATTATTATTATTATTATTATTATTATTATTATTATTATTATTATTATTATTATTTTATTATTATTATTATTATTATTATTATTTTTATTATTATTATTATTATTATTATTATTATTATTATTATTATTATTATTATTATTAACATTATTATTAACATTATTGGTCAGTAAATAGCAAGAGCAATTACCTCGGCTGAGCATACAGAAGGTCGATCCGCGTAGATGTGTCCAATTTTACACCCGTACCCCTGACCACAGAAGCGACCGAACCAAGTGGTTAAACGCGTGCACTATACCTGGAGGTCCATTCTATCGTCTGCCAAGCGAAACTGTGTATCGTGTGCATCATGGCTCCAAAGAAGAACTGTTTTTGGAAGGGCTACGTAATTGGACTTTTCCACGCCAAATATTCAGTTTCTAAAATTCAAAGGCAGTGCAAAGAAAATTGTTGTGCGTTGGGTTCGACGACTGTCAAGAACATAATCAAGCAGCATAAAAAAGAAGACATACCAGGTAAGCATTCACCCACTAAGGGGTCGAGGAAGCGAGCATGTACCACAGTGACTCCACAAGTTGCGGCTAATAGCCTTACAAGAAATTCCTCCTCCGTAACGTTTGATGGCAGCTCGACTCCACATACCACAGTCAACTGTTAACCGCGCCCTGAATGGGAAATTAAACCTCCGGAGGGTCTTTAAAATTCATGGACATTACCTAAGTGCGGCCCATCGCCGTGAGAGAAAGACCAACAGTGGGCGCCTCTATGAACGCCATCTATCTGGGTAAAAGTGGAAGTTTGTGGCCACACTAGATGAAGCATGGGTGTATCTATCAGATTGTGGCGAAATTCGCTCGATAACTTACACTTCACGAGATGCAAAAAACCGTCCTGCGTTCATCCGTCATTGCAAAGCAACTTTCTCGAAATTATTTATGGTTGTCGCCGGTTACTCTTATCAGGGCAAGTTAACAATTC
This sequence comes from Thermobia domestica, assembly GCF_964235325.1. Classification (NCBI taxonomy): domain Eukaryota; kingdom Metazoa; phylum Arthropoda; class Insecta; order Zygentoma; family Lepismatidae; genus Thermobia; species Thermobia domestica. The sequence continues at coordinate 269,311,356 of NC_137459.1, read as the reverse complement.
GTCAGGTCCCTAAAAGCTGTAAAATCAACTCTGCATTCTTTCAGCAACATATGCTGACACCAATTTATACAGAAGATCTGCCTCCTTTGTATGGGCATGCCATAAAGCAAGTGTCTGTGCATATGGATAAGGCCTCCTCACATACATCTCGTTCTACCCAGAACATTCTGAAGCTGATGGAGACACACCGGTATTCGTGCTATTCCATTTCATGATATACTGTACAAGTGAAATCACCAGATGCCAGTCCCATGGATTTCTGCGGGTTTGGTCTACTGAAAAGGGCACTTTCATCTCGTCGTGTCACTACTCTCGGGGGCCTGCGGAAAGCCTGCCGGGAGGAATCGGAGAAGATTCCACTTCCTGTACTTCGTCGTAGTCTTCTACAATGGAAGTTCCGGTGCAGGGCTATTGCCAGAATACATGGCCATCACATTGAGGCCAACCAATGGTGGTCCCATGGATTTTTATAAGGTTAGTGCTATTTCAAAGTTGGACACATATACGCGGATCGACCTTCTGTATTAATGGAGTAAATCCGTCAACGTATTAACGAATAACAGTAAATTTAACAGCAGCTATTCATAGACTATCTAATCACATGCATATCAACGGCTTTTTTTTCTTTTTGTCTAAAAAAAGCAAATAGCTAGAACAATGATCTTGATAGAATTTGTTTATAGAGTCAATCCGTTAACATATTAACGGAGAACTACAATTTTAACGGCGACTAAATATAGTCCATATCCTACACAAATAAGCGACTTGTTTCTTTGTTTTTGTTTTTTTTTTTCGGTTTTGCATTAGATAGCTACAACGATCGCATCGGCCGAGTTCGTTCATAGTATAAATTCATGAAATGGTAATATAATGGTGACTTAAACGGCGGATACTTACAACCGATATCCCATGCATGCATACGATTTTTTTATAGTTATGCTTGTTTTTTTAAGTTGATAGCTAGAGCGATTATTTCGGCTGAAGGTGGCCGCGGTAGCTCAGTGATAGAGTGTTCACCTCTGATGCACGGGGTTCCAAGTTCAAACCCTCTCCCGTCAAGCGAACCTTGTGGTGGACAAACGCCGTGTGCGTGGGTTTCCTCGGGGTTCTCCCGTTTCCTCCCACTTTCTTTATTCCACCATTTCACTCGTTTCTCATCCTCACCGTCTCCTTTAGCCTAGCCGGCCTAACCGTGGGATGTAAAGCTAAAAAATTTCATTTCATTTCATTATTTCGGCTGAAATCATGAATTGAATAAATCCGTTAACATCTTAATGGGTAATGGTGACTAGTTGTGGCTATCAATATCATTTTGCGTGATCATCTCTATTTCCTTTACCAGAGTTTATTTATTTATAAAATTTCAATTCATAACTCTAAGTATACTAACCGTATATGGTGATAATGTTAACAATATTTCAAAGGTTATATTTATCGTATAGGCAATGAGACCTTTGCTTACACATTTTGACGAAAGATGCTTACTGCACCAAAGAGATCAGGTCAGGAATTGGCATAGCCAAAAAAAAAATATATATATATATATCCTACACGAAAATATTCTTAATTAACAGGCTTAATATTGGAGTAAGTAAGGAAATGGTTAGTCGCGTGCTATATGTGGAGCATTGGACTTTATGGTTCAGATACTTGGACATTACGGAAGTTACAGAAAAAAAATATTTAGAGAGTTTCGGAACGTGGTGTTGGAGGAAGACGGAGAAGATAAAAGAAATAGACAGAGAGAATAACAAAGGAATGTGTTTTACACCGAACAGGAGAGAAGAAGACACCTTTAGCCAGCATCCTGCGTAGGAAGACCAATTGAATTGAACGCATCTTGCGAAGCAATTGTCTTCTTCATACCGCCATAGAAGGAAATATGAAATAAAAAAATGAGGAATAGGGAGAAGAAAAACACAACTCATAGATAATTTGAAGAATATAAGAAAATATTCGGAGTTAAAAGCGGAAGCTGCAGATGAAGAAACTTGGAATAAATATTTCCAGGCCCAAACCTAAAATTGAAATAATAATAATAATAATAATAATAATAATAATAATAATAATAATAATAATAATAAAAATCTGTCCGATGACTTAACAAAAGTCAGAATACTATATATAACACTCACACACACACACACACACACACACACACACACATATATATATATATATATATATATATATATATATATATATATATATATATATATATATATATATATAATATCAATTAACTGGCATTAAGTTTTCATGCTTTATCATACTTACGGAAAAGTTGTTACTTTTAATGGCTTATTCTGAATATTTAATATATTATTCTGAAATGATTATTGCATTATGCATGTTAATAAATTATTATGTTTAAGTATACTTGAAACTCAGACATTACAAGGAAACTTAAATTAAATTCGTTGTAAGTTTTTTTTTTTAATAATATATATAAAACTTAACTCTTTACTTATCTGTCGTGGTCAGTTATCTTTGTTATTGGTACTAGAAACTATTTTGTTTTCAAAGCAGTAGTTTTGTGCTTGGGTTCCTGGGTTCGATCCCAGCCCCCGCCAAGTGGACTTTGTGGTGTACAAACACCGCGTGTGTGGGTTTCCTCGGGGTTCTATCGTTTCCTCCCACTTTCTTCATTCAACCATTTCATTCATTACTCATCATCACCGTCTCCTTTATCCTATCCGGCATAACCATGGGACGTAAAACTCAAAGATTTCATTTCATTTTTCAAAGCAGTAGATCTTTTATTAGAACATACAATATACACCCAATGATACAAAAGTATGAAATATATAAGCTAACTGCATTCTGCAAATCCTAAATATTTCATTTTGTATATATAACTGGATTTTCCACTCTTTCTGTACGGAAGAATGGCTTGGAATGATTAATTTTGTCATTGATAAGCTCGTGTTCATCAATAGTATTAAATAAAATATAAATACATCTTTTAATTAACCAGCTCTCTCAATATTCTTTAATAATTTGTGTGTTGAATGTGCACTTACCTACGTGAAGCATCGTCTATGATTTCCCTGTAATTACGTATTTGTGCTTGATCCAGCGAATATTTGAGTAGGGATTGCAGTGCCTGACGTTATGTTTATATAGGCTGTTTATTTAACGTGTGTCATCACAGCTGTCACGGTTTCGGCTGCCGATTTGTTAAGCACCTCTGGTTGAGTTTCTGTAACCAGCTTCCAGTCATGTTTTCGTATTGCCAATTGCAGCTAGTAACATATCTTTACACAAATGCTAGTTCGCAAACTGAGCATGATATGGAGATCAATGAGCTGCATGACATATGTAAGTCATCATGTTATAAATAATAATTTCTTCAGTACAAGATTTACTTATGACTTCGATTATAAAACCGCTTTAGTGACTGTTTTGTTAGGGTTTCATACCACATGAATGTTGTTCATTGAAGTATTGAACTGAACAATACTAGAATGATAAATAAACACACGAATGTGATGCAAATAAACACTCTGGAAATATAAGCAAATACTTAAAAAGAAAAGAAAACAAATAAAACGGCCCCAGTTTATCATTTGAGTCTGTATACTTAGGAAGTACATTGAGATCTACGTATCGAGAAATAAATTGACGTATCATCCTCAACACTTTCCGTGCGTCAGCTATATAACGAAATGATATATTTATAGAAAGAAAAACTTAACATTATAGATTTTTTTTAAGAAACAAAAAGTGCATGCATTACTGGCTCACAAGAATTCTGCTAGTTAGTACGAGTTTTTTTTTTTTTCATTCGATTTAATTGCAAACATATTTGGTTGTAATTTCACATCATGTTGTAGGACAATACTTCAAATACATTCGTCCTTAGAAAAGCATACAAATTTAAGTAATTGAAAATAAAATCACATATATTAGGTTGGTCCTCATTTTTTGAAGTTAGATTCGTTTTTTTAAGTCTCACTGCCTGAAATAGTCCCATGCCAAACCAAACAATTACCTCAGTTGAATAATATTAAATTATGTCCCAAGCGAACTCAAAGTTCTAATACATTATATTCAGTTGAAATATATATATATATATATATATATATATATATATATATATATATATATATATATATATATATATATATATATATATATATATATTATTTAAATTCCTTGTGGGTTTCTTTGGTCTGATATGGAACCATTTTAGGGGTGAGATTAAAAAAAAAACCTCGGAGGTCTAAAAGTAAGGACCACCCTAATATATAAAGTAACCAAGAAAGTTCTGTCGCTTTTTCATCCACCACCTTCTAACATCGATATGTCATCTAAGACGTACCTCGAAGATCAAAAGTAGTCCCCATCAGCATCGACGACCTTCTGCCAACGTTCTAGTAGGTCATTCATTCCATCGCAGTAGAAATTGGTGGGCCGTGAAGTGAAGAAGGCATCAAGTGCATTTTCCACCTCTACTAGGGATTTGAACTGGCGTCCTTTAAGGTGATTGTCCAAGGAATGGAATAGGTGATAATCGGACGGTGCAATATCCTTGGAGTATGGCAGATACAATAGTGTTTTCTATCCAAGCGTAGAATGGTGCCCAGCATCATCCTAGCCACCTGGAGCTTTATCCTGTAACAGGACCCCTTTGCGATTCAGAAGTGCTGGCTCCAGAGTTTTGAGTCTTTCTTGAACACGGCTCAACTACTGAAAGTACACAGTTTCTTTGATGTTCTGACCAGCTGGTAGCAGTTCCCGATGCACGATACCGCGAGCAGTCCACCAAACACACACGAAGACCTTCTTCTGGTGCAGTGCTGGTTTCGGCTGTTTCGGAACCGGTTCATAGGATGATGACTAATGATGACAGGGCCATGGAGATTCGTACGAGTACATGACCCAATTGTCATCAAACATATCAATGTCCTGTACAGAAATGGCTTCTTCCTCAGACGAGACAGCAAAAAGACACAGGTGTGTGCTCGCGTTGCCTTTTGGCCCGTAGTCATAATGTGGGAGCCATCGACCCAACTTGTAGTGGTTTCCAAGTTGATGAAGGTGCTGCCAAATGGTTTCTCCACTCACACTGAATTGTAGTCCCAGTTTCTCACATGTCTTGTCACTGTCCGCCTCAATTTCTGCCTGAATATCTTCATTTTGTGCACTTATTGGTCTTCCAACATGTGGTGCATCTTCGAGTGTTTCGTCACTGTCCTTAAACTTGTTAAATCACTGCTTAGCTGTCCGCATACTTACGACACCCTCATATCGTCCTTCAAAATACCTGGCTTATCTTCCGCTTAGCTGCAGCGGAGTTTGACCGCAATTTGAACTAGTACAGCATATACGCCCTTCTGACGCTCTGTTGTGGCTTCATGTTTACTCTGTCCTTTCGCATGTTCATGGTGTAACTGAACTACCACAACTAGGCAGTATGTTGGATATACCCACACCAGCAACTGACCTTCGCCTTATCCCCATTCTCATTCAACTCACGGTGAGAGGGCCAGTTGAACACAAACCTCCACAAAAGAGGCATAACTTTCTTGGTTACCTTTATATAAAAGAAGTCGTTTCGAATGAGTGACTGATAAACGTCGTGCCAAACCACTTAACATAGAAACTCGAAATTTTGGTAGTACATTGAATTTCTGACGTAAACTAGCACCAAAGAGTCTTTCTTTCTTTCTTTTTTTTTTAATCAATAAGGAACGGGGAAATAAGGACGGTAATATGTATACTTGAATGTCCATATATCTGAATCTCTGTAGGGTAGAGACATGAAATTGGGTATATGCACTTTCCATTTAAAATAATTAGACCCATGTTTCACCGTTTATTAATATTTCCACTATTAATATATATCCATTCCCTTCGACATGGCATCAGAAGTGTCACCGTTCATCTAAGCGATCACGAAAACTATGGATTCGACACTAAAACGTGTTATTTTTTGATCAGTTTTATGTATTTCCCTTTCCCCCTCCCCCAATCTACGAAGCTGAATTTGGATGTAAAAGTGATCGGAAGTGTCACTGTTCATCTCAGCGATCCCGAAAAAAAAAAACATGGATTCGATACCGATATTGGTTTTCTGGATCATTATTATATATCTCCTTCCTTCCTCTCCCCCAAGTTGTGCTGAATTTGGATTTAATCAGCACTAAAAGTGTCACTGTGCATCTCGACGATCCCGAAAACTATAGACTCGACACTATTACCAGTCGTTTTAGATTACCAGTCGTTCTTCAACCTCCTTCCTCCCCTGAGTTGCACTTTCAAAGCGATAAAACAAAACCATCTCAGGTCTGTACCTCATCTATAATGAAAATTCCATCGAGGTCGGTCGAGTGGTTGAAGAGTGATGAAGTCAGAAAGACTGATATTTTCATTTTTATTATATATATATATATATATATATATATATATAATATTTCCAGTCCTGAATCTAATCTATGTTGAAGATTTGATCGAGATCGGTCGGATGGTTCAATAGTTATTAGGTTTTTATTCATTTTCATATGTCTCCAGTCCTCTTCCCCTCCCCTAGGATCTACCGTCAAAATGATGAAAACCACCCCAGATGCGAAACTCTTCTATGTTGAATATTTGACTGAAATTGTTTTTTCTTCAATTCTTAATACCACCACCACCATGATCATCGTCGTCATAGTTATTCTGTCATTCTTGTTAGGCTAATCTCTCGATCTCTCTCTTTCTGCTAATTATCTCCATTCTTCTCCACACCCACATTTCGAAAGCTTTCGGTTGTTTTTCATAATTTTTGCGTATTGTCCATGTTTTTGCCCCATATAGTACAATTCTCCACACGAAGTATTTTGTGTGTCTTTTATCTCAACTTTTTTTTTTTAATTGTTCACTTTCCGCAACTGACAAGCTTCCATGCTCCACTATTTTCAGCTAACTGCTTCCTTTACGCGTAAGATTTTTCTGCCATGATATCGTCCATCAGTTTTTACCGCCTTCGATCCATCCTCTCTTTTCTGCCAGAGCTTCTTCGTGGTTAAGCGGTTAGCGTATGCGCCTTTGGCGTGGGAGACTCGGGTTCGAATTACCAGCGGAAGATCATGTGGTTTGGATTCCACGTTAATCAGTAGATCCCGTCTCATACAGCCTCGCTGCTGAAAGGGACGTTGAATTCAAAAGCAACACCACTCTTTTTCTGCCACCATACCCTGCAGCACATTCCTCATGCATTTCCTTTTTAGCCAATGTCCTACCAGATTCCTTTTGTCTTCTCAATATTAACTATATATAAAACTACATGAACTAACATAAATTATTCAGCACCTCCTGTACGACTACAACGATTAAATTTGGCATGATTGTATCTTTCCGGAACTAACCGACAGGAAAATTAACAAAAGTGAATATATATATTTTTTTTAATTTTTAGGTACTTAGATTTGGAATAAAACCTTGAAATTCGGTACGCTTGTACGGTTTCGTTACTACCTAAGTAAATCAGTAAAGATAAAAAAAAAAAAAAAAAAACTTCAGAGTGGTTTTATAGGGAACTGAAAAATCTTTCCCACGTTATTTATATAGGACATCTTTTACATCTCCAAATTATTAAGCACTTCCTGTAAGGCTACAATTATTAAATTTGACATGATTGAAGGTTTCCGGGGAAAATCCACAGGAAAATTCCCAAACGTCAATATTTTTTTTTTAATTTTTAGGGGCTCTCAAGAGGGGATGACGGATTTTCCCATGTTATTTAAACGGACCCTTTTGGACCTATAATCTCATGTTTTAGGTACTTATAATTGGAATAAAAATTTGAAATTTGGAATAATTGTACGTTTTCATTAGCGTTACCTAAGTGAATCATCCGAAATAAAAAAATCCAATCGTAGAGTGGTTTTATGGGGAACTGAAAAATATTTCCCATATTATTTACATATGACGTCTTCTACACAACAAAATGTTTAGGTACTTCCGGCAGGATTAGAATGATGAAATTTGGCATAATTGTAGCCTTCCGGGACTAGCCCACAGAAAAATTGCCAAAAGTGAATATTTTTAATTTTTAGGGGTCTAAAGGGGGATTAAAAATCCCCATGCTATTTAAATGGGCGTTTTCTTGGGATACAACATCTTACCTTTTACATAGTTGAAAATGGGAAAAGAAACGATATAATTGTGGGTTCAAGGGAAGGGAGGCCGTAGGCCGAGGAAAGACAGTGTGTAGGGCCGTAGCCCCCGGATAGGCACATTCAGGAAATATGAGGAGCAAGTTCACGGAATTCAATGTTGATACAAAGGTCGATAGATAAGAAATGCTAGGCCGAGCAAACTCGGAGGTCTGGGGCGGAGCTCCAGCTAGCCAAAGTCTGGTCTATATTATAAAATTGTAAGCGATTGTCTTTGTGACGTCATCACTCGTAAATCACCCGACGAATTTGTTGATGTTGATTTTGAGTTTAAAGTCCCATTTCAGCAGCGAGGCTATATGAGACGTGGACCTACTGATTAACGTGGGATCCGAACCACATGAGCTCCCGCCGGGAATCAAACCCGGGCCTCCCACGCCAAAGGCGCGTATGCTAACCGCTTAGCCACGGAGGAGCTCTCCGACGAATTTCGATTCAAATTTTCAACATATATGAGGTTCGGATCTGGCATGGCTTTTGTTATATTACGTTGACGGTGCGACTTAAGGGAGGTGATATATTTAAAAATGATCGGAAATGTCCGACACTATTGTCGAAACTATAGTTTTCGGGGTCACTCAGATGAGCAGTGACGCTTCCGATGCTGCTTAAGTCCAAATTTAGCCACGCAGCATGTGGAGTAGGAGGCGCAAGAAATATAAAAATGATCGAAAATAGACGATATAAGAGAGCGCTTTAATAATAGTAAAACGTGACTGACTAGTGGAACATATTATGGGAGACGTATTCACGAAAACTTACGCTTTGATTATAAATTACCCTTTGGTTTAAGAGATAAAATTAAGATTTCTAGTGTATAGAAAGCTTGGAGGTTTTCCTGTTTACTGAAGTGCAGAGGAAACTGAAAAGTAGCATGTTTCAACAAATCAGTGAGATGTTTTTAAAATGTACCTATGTTCGGAATTGCCTCAGATGTGGTTAATCTCGACATACTGTTTATTTTAAACTTCCCTTTACGAAAGATGCAAAATTCATTAAAAATATACCGCAATTTAGTATTTTAATCTTTAATAATAATTGTAATTACAAATATGACTCAAGTTAATGAGAAACATGATCAGACCTCATCATCTTTGCAACTATTACAAATGAGAGCTAATAGTTAATAAGCTAAACAAATTATACTCTTATGAAACGCATTCATGAATAATGGTGCATTAGATAAAATATTTATTAAAATAAATGCATTATTTGGAATTGTATATATCACAGATTAATCGCATTAATGGTCTGCTTTCAAAAACAATATTCTTTATTAGTCCATTGTTCAAATGCGGACAATAGGCTGAATAAAATTGGCTAACTGCTCATGGACGCTACTAGGCTAAATTTTGTAGAACACTCTGTGAATCATACACACAAAAAATGCAGCCTATAATATATATATATATATATATATATATATATATATATATATATATATATATATATATATATATATAATAGGGTTACTGGATATAGAATAATGAGATAGGCAACTAATGGCCTAAAATAATAAATGTAGCAAACTATTCTCATTAGTAAAGCAAATAACGTCTATTTTCAGAACATGCTGTATTTTCCAAACTAATTTCATTAACTTTTTAGTTACTTTTCATTAGAAAAAAAAACTATTTAAAACTTTTTTTTATAGTTTATTTCACATTATGGGGCAATCCTGAACACTCCAGGATAATGACAAACATTCTGTCTGGTATTTCCCATGAGACACTGTTTTATTGTTAAAGTTGAAATTAATTATTGACTGCATACAGGCCACTAAGATTATAAAGAATTAATGTTCAAATATAGTGGAATATATAGCTTCGTCTGAAACAATATGGATAAGATAAGAGCCAACTCACCTTGCCTAGATTGTTGAATCAACGTTATAAGTGAGTCGACAAAAACGACAAAATGTCTTCTTGGTAATCCACTCAACTGACTGTCACCAAGTTTATACTACACTTCTCTATATCTCTCTGCTATCATGCAGCAAAATCGTCTGTTTTCTAACAATCTTCCTTAGGCATAAACTTGGTTGTTCGGCATTACCTCAGTGTTCGCGAATACCCCGGTTTTCCCTACTAAGTTTTCTTAATTTAACCCAGCGCAGTGGGTAATTGATGCTGATACTGTATAAAACTATTCCTTGTTCCCTCTCCATTTTCAACGCCTCTCCTTGTTTCCGTTCTACACAATTATCTCCATTCTTCTCCAAGCCCACATTTCGAAAGCTTTCAGTCGTTCTTCATCATTTTTGCGTACTGTCAATGTTTCTGTCCCATACAGTACAATACTACACATGAGGAATTTTACGGGTCTTTCTTCTCAACTTTTTATTCAAATACAATTTTCTTCCGACATTGTTATCCTTGGTTTTGTATCACGTCTGCATTTCATATTACCACTAATAATATCATCGAAATATCGAAAACTAGTCACCTTTCCTTTCCTTTTTTTTATTCTCTTACGTGCATATTTGACACCCACCGCTTTGTTCCAATCTTTGTTCCAGACTTTTGTCTTTCTAACATTTATGTTCATCCCGTGTTATCCACAGCCTTTATTCAAGTTTTCTAACATATTATTGATTTTATTTTCAGATTCCACAACAAGCACCATATATTCTGCAGATTGTATACACCGGATAATTCTACCTCCTACCAAATGCCGTTTTCATTATGTAGGCTTTTTCTTTTTTACTGTCTCTTCGAGATAGATAAATAATGTTGGCAAGAGACAGCATCCCTGTCGAACTTTCCTTCCAATTGCATTCTCCTCTGTAATTTGTTCCCCTATTCTAACAGTTACTTGTTGGTTCATTCATAAGTTTCTTATGATTCTTCGATCTTTCTATTCCAACCCAACATTCTTTAGAGCTCCCAACAACAATTCCCAATTCACGCAGTCAAAAGCGTTTTCTACATCTATAAATACAGCATAAACATCTTTCTATATTTCTATAAATTTTTCACTGTTCACTGTTAATAATCGAATTGCACATCTTATGCCCTTACCTCTCCTGGACCATAACTGTTCCTTCTTAAGTTTTTTTATTCATTTGCTATTTCATACAACTTTCTGTCCAGGATTCGAAGTATAATTTTTTGTTGCATGTAATATTAGAATATTAGTTCTCTAAGTACCATCTCTCTGGGTTCGATTTCTTAGTCATAGCTATCATGATCGTCCTCAGAAAGTCGTTTGGCCACTATCCTGTTTCATATATTTCATTGGAGAGTCGGAACAATTCTCCCTTACCCTTGTTTCCCATATTTTAATGGGTTCGATTGGTATACATAGTATTATCTATCCCGGTTACCTTTACATTCCTAATCACGAACATAGTTTTTACAAACTAATCCCAAAAGATACTAAACCTTTCACCATCCTCGCCTACTTAATTTCCTACTTCAACACCTAGATCAAAAGTCTTTCTCTGCTCGCATAAAAAAAAAAATCCTAAACTTATTCTCTCCATCTATCTAAGACTTTAGTTATCTTATTAACTACCTTCCCATTCTGATGTTCTACTGCCACTAATATCCTTTGTTTCCTCCAAAGTTTTAAAGATTTTACCTTGTACGTTTCCTTATATATCACCACTCTTTCTAATTCTCCTTTTTTCTCGTATTTTCTTTTATAAAACTGTTTCCTTACTCTGTATGTTTTACATTGCAACTCGTTGTTTAATTCCCTGTGCATCTGCCTTCTTCAATCTGTTTGCACGTCTTTTTTCCCTCATTTTCTGCTACATCTGCTCTGTAGCCAATGGTTTCTTAATTGTTTTGTGTTCTCGGTAACTTACTACTACTTCTTCTCTTTGATGTATGTACAGTTTGATATGCTCTCACGTACGTTACTACCTGTACCCATCCTTTCCTAGTTCAAGTATTTATCGTTTCTTTTTTTTAACGAGAATATTCCTTACTTCTTCGTTTCTCAACATTTCAGTGTTAACATCTTGATGTCTACTTTTTTCCCTCAATTTTCAGTTGAATTTCCACTTCGCCCAGCACAATGTTATGATCACAAAAAAAAAAAAAAAAAAAAATGTCAGACCCGGGAGAGGTCTTAGCGTTCTTTAACCCATTAGCGCCGTGCGTGATCATATGATCACAGCAGTTGGTACTTATCAAAACAAGTCTTGTGTAACTTGGTGTCAGTAGTTTCTTTACATGATATGCATTGCCTACTTGGAGAAGGTTCTGGTAACACAATTCAAACAAAACAAGTTCCATATTGCAGCTTCAATGCAATCTGGAGGCACAGTTGTTAGCATTGCACTAAAAATAGCATAAAAACGGCATTGTCCTCATAGTAGATATTACAAGATATTCTTATATTTTATCCTTTGAAATTATTTTGTGCTTGGTTATATTTTAGAGATGCCAAATGTTGTAACACTGTACATTTCACTCATCTGAAAATATTTGGGGCATGCTTAATCAAGTTTTTCATCAGTGTGTTCGTATGAACACGCAAGGCGTTTAAATAGATTTTTCTCTCTTAAGTATGTATGTAAAAATGCCGATAGTACAGTAAACTTTTTCAGATAAATTAATTTAGAACAGTTTGTACATGCTTTCATTTCACTTGTTTTATCCTTCTGACTTTATTATTATTATTATTATTATTATTATTATTATTATTATTATTATTATTATTATTATTATTATTATTATTATTATTATTATTATTATTATTATTGTCATTATATGACTTTTGCTACTACTGTTATTGTTCTTTTTTTATTTTTTGCTTTCATTAGAGAGCTATTTTACATCAACAAATCCTTGATATTTTGGAATCGAATGACGTACAAGACATACAAATCATATATCTTGAACTTCTGAAACATAACATATCTTTTCGGATGAAGAGTCAAGAGAAGAGAAATGCAATGATTCAAGAGGAAGATTCAGGAGAATCGACAACCTTACAGGACGCTAATTTACCCATCACGCTGAAGTTGTTTTCACAGATAATACTGGACCTGGTGAAGATGATGTCACAACAAAGTGGTCACAACTGCGTCTGTATGTCACGGGGCTCATCTGTTTATAATGTTGAGCGATATTTCCAGAGTGAAAAGAAGAAAACACGAGTAAATCGTCTATATTTTTTAGAAGAATACAACAAGCGCATGGAAGATACTGATCAAAAAGACCAGAATGTCTCATCGCATTGAAATCAGGTCCAAATGGTGGTTGTGGGTACTTTTCTCTTGGATGATTGATGTACCGGTGCGAAATACATGGCTTCTGATGAGCAAAAATAGGATAAACATCTCACGTTTATAATTTTGAACTTATTTTAAGAAATATAAAGCTGTTCCCTTAAGTGCAGGGATACAGCTATTTCTAAGTTGAGCAGTGAGCAATACTGTGTAAGTGGTTATGTTCATTTTGGTCAGGTAGACCACTTAGACGTTTGCTCTAATCGTAAGCATTGTTCATATACCCTGTGTTCAAGTACGCTTCTTGCAGAATGGTTCAAATGTAATGAGGGCTTGTACGTACAGACAGTTTCTTTAAAAGAAATCTATAAAGTACATTTACGCCCGAAGGTGGGGCCTGGTTCCCCCATGGCTCATGAAAATATATACGTAATATAGCAAACTACTTATATTCAATACCAGACTAATATAGCAACCATGGAATGCACCCTAGTAGAATTTTTTTTCGGGTTCCCCTGAGAAAGCCCCATTGATAATGGAATTTATAACCTAGAACTCCATAATCCCAATACTCTGCTTATTTTGTCTTCTGCATTGTAACAGTTTCTAAGACAATAAACGTTTTCATCTTTTACGTATGTGTGAATAACTTAACAGTGCATTCATATACTCATGCTACCCGAAGGTGCTTACTTAAACGCCTAGCGTGTTCATATGATCACGGGATCCTCTAACGAAACTGCTTACGGCACGAACTTAAAATTTCTCATAGATGGTCTTCACACCAAAATAAGCCAAAATTACCAATTTTACCAAAATTGAAAACAAAAAATAATTTCGGCGTTAATGGGTTAAGCTATTCCGGTACCTGTCATAACATAGTCTATCTGATATTTTAGGCCACCTATTGGGAATTTGCATGTAACCACATGTTCCCAATTACTGATGAGCTTTGCCTATAGAAATTGACCAGTTCCTATCCTATTTCATTTATTTCGCCTAAACCATATTTGCTTAATACACTACCCTCCCGTTGCTCTCCCACAACTGCAACGAAATCTCCCATTGTAATTACTCATGCACCCCTCTTTTTCCTGCCTATAATTTATTCTATTTTCTCATAATTTTCTTCTACTTATGTAATTGTAAACGAAGTCGTCGGTTCCTATGCCTGTATCACTAATAGATTATACCAGCTTACTTTGTCCTAACATCATCTCCATCATCAACAAAATAAACCTTTACTACCTTCTATTTTAAGTACTTACCAAGAATTATTCCTACACCAATATGGCCGCCCTTTCCATTACTTGAGTAAAATATTCATTATACTTCACTGTTCAACACCTTATTGCCTTCTCACTTAACTTTACAATCTCCTACTGAATCTGGATTATTTTGTTTCATTTCTCCTTTAAGTTTTTCTAACTTCCCTCCGTATAACATATTCCATGTCCCTACCCTAAACATTATGCTCTCGCTTGTCTTTATTTCTCTATCTTCCCCGAATCGTTACTTTCTTGTCCAATAGTCCTTTCGAAGACATTCTCATACATGAGATACAAATGGAGGGATATTTTACCTGCGGAACAATATTTTGACCAGTGAAAGATCATTGTATACTTCTCCAAAATATAATTGCATGTCCGATTTTTTAAAGTCCCTTGAAGTTGTAAGTTTGGCAACAACGCATTCTTAGTGAGAGGAGGGGAAGGAATGAAAAAAAGAAACAAGACTTCTGAACACAGCTCATAGTTGGAAGTTTGAAATTCTCAGTTCCTTTTTTGTTACTCCTTATAACGATACTTCTAGTACAAAACAGTACTTAGCATTAATGCAGCATTCTTTTTATTTTTCTTTAAAGAAAAAAAAAACACTTATCGACGAAAAACAAATATCGTCATAAAAACAAAGGTAGTTAAGGAGTTCGTTATTTATTAATGCAACTGAAGGAGCGTTCTCTAGTTGTTCCGATAGCCATGCGTATTAACTAGTCTATTTTTTGTATTGATGCAATACTTTTTAACCTGGTTCTAATCCCACTCGATACATTTATTATTTTTATTTTGTATTTTTTCATTCTTGCCGTACATTTTTATAGTATATGTATTACACGAAAGTGATGGACAACTTTCTAATTCATCCAAAAATAAGGTGTACAGGAGTAAAACCTTTCCTATATGTATCAGAATGTGTCCCCCTTAGTGCAAATAACTTCTTGCATCGATCCATAAAATTTTCGTAAAATTGCAAATAAATCCGGAGATATAGTGTTCAGGAAATCAGTATCAAATCTAATGCCTCCTTCATCACTGCCAGAACGCAATTCATTATTATTATTATTATTATTATTATTATTATTATTATTATTATTATTATTATTATTATTATTATTATTATTATACATGCCTTTGGTGTGGGAGACCCGGGTACGATTCCCGGCTTGAGTTCATGTGTTTCGGGGTCTACGTTAAGCTGTAGGTTCACTCTCATATAGCTTCGCTGCTGAAAGGGGTGCTAAACTCAAAATCAAATGTATTATTATTATTATTATTATTATTATTATTCGCATCTTTGACATGGAAGACCCGGGTTCGATTCCCGGCGGGAGCTCATGAGGTTCGGGGCTTACGTTAAGCTGTACGTTCACTTCTCATATAGCATCGCTGCTGAAAGGGGTAATAAACTCAAAATTTATTATTATTATTATTATTATTATTATTATTATTATTATTATTATTATTATTATTATTATTGTAAGTATGGAATAGAAAAAAAAAACAGTTTTAAAGTATTAAATTTGGTGAGACATTTTATTTCTTCCCAGTATGGACTTTATTGTTGTCTTGGTCTATCGGAACCATTTTAGATGGATTTTCACGACGATCTCACATTTTTTCCACTTAAAGGTCTTAATAGCCCTCAATAGTATCACCGATTGCTAGAGTCTATCTCACAAGAATGAACTCAGTTTCATAAGACATTGGCTATCACCTTACCCCGAACACTCTTACTTAGTACTTTACGAGATGAGATGAGGTGTGCACTCTACTATTTTCAAATATGTTTTGTATCAGATTCAATGTAGTGTATGTAAGCCATACATTGAATTACGATACTTTTCAAAACCTGGTTGTATCCCCTTTTTAAAAATAAATGATATGTTCAAAAGTGAGATCTCTTTCACATTTTCCTATAGAAAAGCTTGTCTGAAGAGAAATTAAAATGATTTGAGTCCATAGTGGGACACTATTTAGTATATCTTGGATCCTGCGCAGAGCGATGTTTCAACTTCGAGGGGAAAAGTACACCTAGAAAAAACACTGAACTCGCTGCCGACTGTATTCAGCATTCAGATTTGGAAACCTGCCTCGTCAATATTTTCCTCATGCTCTGACACACATTTCTATCTTCAAGACTTCATCAGCGGATGTTGTAACTTCTGATGCAAAATGCCTATAATTTATATAGCACACGAAAGGTTTTGATTTTGCAATACTGTCATGGGTAACATCAATGTTCTCTGGATCAGTATTATTGAAGGTGCATTGTAGCGAAGTTTATTAACAATGAACCTTTGACCTTTTAGAAATCTGCAACTCAAATTCTCAAAGTAGCATTAGAAATTGCACAGTTCCTGAACAATTGACACATATTTAGATGGATTTTTGATGTGATATCCTTCTAGTAGAGGTACCCAATAAAAGCTCGGTAATACGCACCACAGAGCCGGTTAGGTTTAGATGAGCTATCCGCTCTGTTCTACTCGTTTCAGATGAACCATCCTCCCGAGTCTGCTCGGTTGAGGTGCGCCTTCGGCTTGGTAGATGCGATATATGAGCGGTTTTTCTGAGCTCGGCTCTGTGGTGAACAAGCCGCGAGCCGACCAATTTATCCCAATTGCACAATTAGAGTCGGTACGTTTCATTCAACGCATTCAAATGGACCGAATTTGGTCGCTAGAGGTTAGCTCGGTTGTCGCTTTTATGGAAGTGACTGTACGTCCGGCTTAGTGAGTCTTCTTGTATCTGATCTATCTTTAAAGAAATCATTGGTTCGGCTGTGAAGAGGATTGTTGCAAAACAAAGTTCTTGTAAGATCAGGTCTAAATTTCCAACTCGATAAATTTCTTGTATAGCTATCTTGAAGAATTAATGGATTTACGCAGTGTTCAGTAGCTTTTATCGGTTCACGTGAGTAGGGCCATGGCTTTTATTTGACGTTTGAAAAACAAACACTAAAAAGAACGATGAATTTTTATTATTGAAAATAAAACTTCACAGGTTTTGTTTACAACACCATGTTTCGCATCCATACAGCACCGCAGAATCTGCATTAAGTCACATTTTCTTTACTGTTAATGCACTTTGCTGTCCTGTTAGAGATATCAGTACAAGTGTTTAATGAGTATCAATTTGGGCAACAACGACACGCTGATCTTCTCTCATGCTTCACAGCGTAAGCGTGAAGACTCATAAAGTATCGGAAATGAATTTTCTAAAAGGTAGTCCAAACTTTTGAGTATATATAGGATATTTTTAATAGGCCTAACATAGGCACACTAAAAGCAAAATGATGATATAGAAATATAATTTGACAGAAACGTGAAATATCTTGTCTAGAGTTCAATGTGTTGGTTAAGTTATTTTTAAAATGTAACGCGTTACTTTGTCATCAACTTTCCCTTATATACAGTATATGACACAAGTTATACTAGGTGATAGTTATTACTAATGTAACTCATAGTCGGTTTAGAAGTAGCGCGCTATTTGTAGCGAAGCTACAATAGCTAGCTACAAATCTTATAGCTATAGTTGTAGCGGCGCTATAAGTCTAAACATGTAGCTTGTAGCTGTAGCTGAGCTGAGCTACATATTTTTTTATATATATTATGTAGCGACTTTTGCACTAAAGCTACAAATAAATATTTTCCTAGACGCAATAATATTTTGTAACTCCAACATTTCCTCACAATTTTTAGTAAGTTTTTATATGATGATAGGGAGAAAATATGATTGCTTCCTGATTTCTGTCTCCAATTATTTTGAACAATATTACAAGAAAATTTTCTGAAATAAATTGCGTACTGACGATCGGTCAAAAGGATAGTAATGACTGTTAAAGTAGACCTACATGCCATTCCATCAGCGAAAGCATACACATTTTGGGGGGAGGGTTAACATATATATACATACTTTAGAAAGAGCAGACAAAATTCATATTTTACTGTGAAATGCAAATTGACAGACAAAGATTTTATGTAATATTTTAACCAAACTTTTAAGTTCAGTTACGCATGTAGATGTCATGACATATATTATAATGCCTGATGCCAAGTAAACTGCATTTGTGACAAGAGATTATGTAGCGAATACGTTTCTGAAAAACTAGCTAATAGTTGTAGAGAGCTACAATTTTTATCATGTACTTTTGAAAAGTAACTTTTCGATCACTGCTCATACTAAAATAATGTTGGCACATGGTGAATATACTATATACTCGTGTTCTACGTGTGCCTCTCGGGTCTATTCTAAGCGATCTTGCTTTCCTCGATTTCAACAGGCGATAGAACTAAATTTATCAACTTTCCCAGTTGGTTTTCTGTATGTTCAACTGAGCCAATAGCTCGAGTCGGGTTGATTGGAATGAGCCATTGGTTCGGTTCGGCACAACTAGGCTCAGGTGAGCCATCCACTCGAGCCAGCTCGGTTGGGGTGAGCCATCAGCTCGGTTCAGCTAACCTCAGGTAAGCCATTGGTTCGAGCGGGCTCGGTTAGAATGAAACATCAGCTCGAGCCGGCACGGTTGGATGAGCTGTTGGCTCTTCTCACTTCTTAGTTCGGCTCGGTGGTGACTGAGGCGGGAGGCGAGCTGCTCTAGCTGTTGGCAACACTACTACTTGGAACCTGAAAAACACCGATTTGAAAGCAGTAGAGAACACACCTCATCACCATTCGCAAAACACTCATGAGAGATTGTTCGGGGTAAGATGATGGCCAATGTTTCATGAAAGTGATTGCATTCTTGTGAGATTGACTCTAGCAAACGGTGATACTATTGAGAGCTATTAAGACGTTTAAGTGAAAAATGTGAGATCGTCGTGAAAACCTATCTAAAATGGTTCTGATACACCAAGATGACATACAGTCCAGAGGTGTAACGATCGTCGTAATTTAGATTTTTTCTGGGGTGAGCAAGCATTAATACGCGTATTAGGGGCCACTAGAAAAAGTGTTTTCTAATTCTCGGACCCCCTCTTTCTATCTGTCTCTTACTCTTTATGGACCTCCCGGAGCCTGTGGGCCCTCCCGCACGGCAAGGTCTGCGGGACCGTTAGTTGCGCCCCTGAGCCCGTTTCATACATGACAAATTAATTGAGGAGTCAATATACACAAATCTCAAAGCCATACTAATACATATTATTTCTAGGGCACCTATAGTCCAGAAGGTATAACGTCGTTGGTTTCCAGCACTTGGACCTGCTCGTCACTGGGGATGTGGTAAGAGGGTAGCCAATCACCACCAACCGTCTGCTACGCTCAGCGAGCCAAGAGTAATCAAGCTGGCCACTCCCTATAAACGTCACTACAACTTTTCGCGGGAAGCGAACGACATGATACATTCCGTACTATAATATTAGACATTTTTTTTTTTTACTGAAATGAGCCCTAGACTCATTTTTGATTTATTTACCTTTTGGGTGATATTTTGTTTATATAATGTAGTGAATCTGTTTCATGCTTCATTTATAATCTCATGTTCGTATCGTATATGGAATAGAAAAATATCTTAAAATGGGCCCCCATCGAACAGCGGGGAGCTTTCCGGGGGGCAGCTGTCCAATGCCCACCACAAGTTACGGGCCTGGGTGTAACAAAAAACTGGGAGGAAATAAAATGTGTCACCAAATTTAGTACCCTAAAACCTTTTTTTTTTCTATTCCGTACTTCTTAATAATAATAATAATAATAATAATAATAATAATAATATGAACTGCATTCTGGTAGTGATGAAGGAGGTATTACGGCTGATAGTGATCTCCTGGCCATTAGAACTCGGGATTTTTTTTAGGTTTTCGAAAATCTTACGGACCGATGCAAGTAGTAAGTTGCATTAAGGAGGAATCGCACTAGGATATATGGAAAAGGTTTTACACCAGTACACCTTCTTTTTTTTTTTTTTTTTTTGGATAAATCAGGAAGTTGTTCATCACCTCCGTGTAATACGTATACTATAAAAGTATACGACAAAAATAATTGAAAAATTACAAAATTAAAAAAAAAGTAAGAGCATCGAGTGGGATTCGAACTAGTTTCAAAAGTACTAAATCCGCAGAGAAAACAAGAACTTACTGCGCATTGGTATCGAAATAACTATGAAGTACCATTCCTATTTTATGGATAAAGAACGAATTTCTTAACAACTCTCCCTTCCTTTTTTCTAACAAATATTGTGGTCAAAGGGCGTGTGTGCTTTACTTACAACCAAGTTTCCTGCATTTATCAAGTACTATGATGTTCTGAATGTATCATTACGTTAAGTTATAAAAAGAGAACTGAGTATTTCAAACAGCAAACTGTGAGCTGTGTTGGTAGGTCTCGTTATTTAGTTATTTTCACTTCCCCTATCATTACGTCGACTGTGATGTTGCCAGACCTACAATTTTAAGGGATTTAGAAAAATTCGGGCATGCAATTATATTTTGGATAAGTGTACGTATATTCTCCTTCTGCCGTCAGCAGACTAGAAAAAATAAAGTAGTAGTTTCCCATTGCTTTCCACCCCTCAGTATCCCAGCCGTTGAAGTTACTCTGACCACGCCTGGGATTAATGTCCTAGTTGCTGTACCGATTACTATAATTTTCTCCAGGCTACTGGATAACTGTTTTCTTCTAGAACGCTCTTCCTCTGGTTATTGCATTTAGACCAATTCAGTAGGGGAGGCCTTTCTGGTACTAAGCTACCGCTGACATAGTTCTGAATCTCAATGTAGCACGCAATCCTCTCCACCTGACGTATAAGTGTCTTCGTAAGGATAGTGTGTAACGGAAAGGTTGCAAAATATAACTATCCTTACATTTCAATGTTTTAGACCAGTGATCGCCAAACCATCAACTGCGAGCTACTAGTAGCTTGTGGGATTTTTGGTAGATCGTATTAACACTCCGGTAGGCTAACCTTGATTCCTTCACTGAGCTGACGCTAATGACAGGGAGCGCTGATGAAAATTGTTTCTCCCGCGCAACTGCCATTGCCAGCCTCATCTCAGTTGATTGCGTACGCGTGGGGCTTTGCACGTTACGTTCTTCGTGTATAGGTCTATATTAGACATTTGCTAACTTGGATAATTTTATTTTATATTTACTAGAAATATAAGTTTATAATCATTAAACAAATGCAAGTGTTTTTTTTTTTTCAAAGTTGAATTTTTTCGGTTGGTAGCTAAGAGTAGGATTTGAAAACGCTCAGAAATTTCATAAGTTTGGCATCATGGTTTTAGACAAATTCCGAAATACTATATGTGCATGAAGAAAAAACTTATTAAAGCAATGGTTTAATATTTGAACTAGTTAGGTTCGATGACAGCTTCTGAGCTCTTGTTTGCTAGAAGGATCGAATAAACTTCATTCAAAAAGCACTATTTATGCATACGTGGGTAGTAAAGGTGTAATTCAATCAAAATTCCGAGTGAATGAATGAATGATGAAAAGGATTTGGAGAGGTCAACAGCAAGGCTATATGTCCCCTCAATCAAACTTTCGAGTTCATATACGTGTGTTACGATTAATATACGACTTTACTATAATTGTTCTTCCCCGAAAGTATGAAACAACACAGTATACCCATTCATTTTTTTTTTTTTTGCAATAAAAATGTCGTATTATATATTGTGGTGTTGCTAATGAAAGATTGTAATTTCTTATTAAATATGAACTAAATCGCCGGAGTTTTTTTTTCTTTAGGGAATTACCCCAAAAAGAAATTCAAGAGTAAACTGAACTAGTGCAAAATTTGAAGACAGATGAATTACTCTATTTTGCATTCTTTAATGAAGCATTTACTTATTTAATTGGAACCAGTGGCGTAGGGAAGGGGGGGGCCCGGAGGGGCCGGCCCCCCCCCCCAAAGAGGCCCGACAATGTACTTTCGTACTTTGATGTTTGTAAATTTTTATATATTTTTATATTTATATATTTTTTTGTTTGTAATTTTTCTATATGTACCTATAACAGCACTTGGGCCCCCCCCAAACACACATCCTGGCTACGCTACTGATTGGAACAAATGTGTTTGTTCTCTCTCTCTCTGTTTTAAGAAAGAAAATTATTTTAAAATGTCAAGAAGTGAATATATATATATATATATATATATATATATATATATATATATATATATATATATATATATAAAGTTAATTGTGTTGCTATAGGCCTGCATATCAACTACTGATTTGTGAAATAACATATAAAGAACATGGCCTGAGACGTTTTAAAATAAAATTGACCGAAATGAACTTGGACTTTTTTCAAGTGAAATACCATACATTCTTGAGTTGCTAATGAAATGACAATTTATGAAATACAGTAAAATGGACTAAGTTCTTATTCGAGAAAAAGAAAATAGCTAAATTACGGTCATGAACTTTTCCAACAGAAACTGCTTATGTCATATCCTAGAGTTGTTAATAATATATTTATGAAGTGTAAACGAGATCGCTTGTTTTTTTTTTTTTTTTTTTTTTTTTCGTCTCGTCCAATTTGTTAAGTTCACACTACAGCTACATGCAATGAAAAGAAAAATAGTTTTATTGAGATAAACGCTAGACATTTTAAATTGGGATTACTTTTACCAAAAGAAATGATCTAGCGAGTTCAAGTTTGCATCATAGTATTTGTCAATTAGACAACACACATCGACCAACAAGAGTTTTGCCCTCGGTGCAGTGGGAATTTTAGCATTTGGAATCGACCTCATTAAATTTGCCGTATGCTATGCAACCTACATTGCAGGATTTATTGGCAGGTTGCATATCTACTGAGTATTTGGCGCACAGAACACAAAAAACATTGAATTTGAGAATTGACAAAGATATTAAGTATGTTTAAAGTGCTTTGTCATTTTCATCTGAATGGGGAGGACAAATAATATAAAGTGCCCTTTCCCTCTTAAAATGGAAATTTTTAGAAACATTGTGATACGTGTCAGCTTATGATGAGTTTATCGTTATACGTCGAGTTCAGTCTCCCTCAAAACAGACATTTATGTGACACTCACTTCTGAATAAAGTAATAAATTTAATTTTACTAACCTTTTTTATAAATATTTTATGGTTTTATTCCATTTCAAAAGTACCGTATTTCATATATGAAGTGTAACAATATTCGTTTCATTTATTTCCATTGCATCATCTGAAATAATATATCAGCAGCTACATAGTTAGCGACCTGGTCTTCCCCGCGGGAGAACTGGGTTCTATTACAAGCATAAGGCCATCTTCTTTGGGTGTGATGTTAAGCTGTAGATCCACGTCTCATATAGTCTCGGGGCTAAAGGAACGCTAAACCCCGATTTAACAAACCAACGTGATCTGGAACACGTGTTTCTGAATATTGGCACGGAGATGAAAAAGCAATACACACGAAAATGTACGTTAAAAGTATAGTATTCCAACTCTCCAAATTGACTTGAATATTGAAGATTATTATTAGATATATACATATGTGAGCTGTTTGCTCTAAGGCCTTAAATATTCAGAAGTAAACATATTTTTTGGGTGTTGTCGATGCTTTCCTTGAAATGATCCGCTTTTTTAGGCGCATTATTGTCCAACATATCGGGAGATTTTTGACAAGTGATGTCTGAGTTATCAATTGTGTAATTCCTCACCTGACAAGAAGGATTGATAACCTTTTTCTCAGCAACACGCCCGCACCCAGATTTGTTTGGAAGGAGTCCTATATTAGAAGACACTACATATATATAAAATTGAATCGGTGTAATTATACGCCTGAAAAGCTAATAGGTAAGTTTTAAGTACACCCACTTATATTTTCAGAAAAAAAAATATAGACGTTTTTGTTATATAAAGAAAGAAAGTGTACAGATTAAGTGTGAGACCAAATTGTTATGCTACACATCAATAATTTCTCTCATGAACAAGAATAGTTTTATTAAGAAACTCTACAAATATGTCGATTTGTAAAATTTTTAGGAGGGTCCTGACCCGGTGGACACTCCGCGTGGGTGCGCTACTGCTAAGCAATTACACGAAGAGAAACATCGTCAGATTCGTTAATAAATTTAAAGTGTGATATCATTTCCTTTTTATGCTGCAATGTTATTGCTATGAGATCATGAATCACCATGTACGCAATGTTTACAAGTTAGTGAATACAGATGATTCATAGTGTTTGACGACTGGTGACCAATTTCTAAGCAAAAGTTACTCATATATCCAAGTAATAAATACTTGTGTAAGTACCCCTTTGGCGTAGAGGATAGCGCGTCGGGCTTCAATCTCGAAGGTGCCGGGTTCGAATCCCGGAAGGGGTGCATTCTTTATTTTTTAAATTGTTTTATTTTTATATACAGATTGATAGGCTTATTTTAGAGTCTTTGAAAATTGTAAATCTATTCTCTTAGCATTTTACTTCTCAAACCGCGCTATTGTGAACATGAATGTATTACTCAAATTTACTCTCTCTAGCTTCCTTACTATTTTCCATGAAATTATTCTTCAAATTTTATTGCAACATTCCTTGAACTGAATGAGATCATGCTCTCCATCGACACTATAGTGAACAAAATTAAGGGACTTGTTTGTTTCTTTCGTGGGACTTTGTATTAATTAAGAAATAGGCTGTATATGAATAATTTCATTAAGCACCCTTTGTGTTAAAAAATATGAATTATCATAAGGTATAGATTACAACGATATATTGTATAACTATAAAGGCACTGGTACCAATATATGTATATACTCAATATTATAAGTTATACTGTTAGTGTATACTGCAAATAAGTAAACAAATAATGATTAAAAATTATAGGGAAAAAACAGTTACAGATATTACAAGTCAAGATTGCTCACGACACACCATATTTCACGCATGGAGCTTATTTTTATATATAAAGTTACCTCCTTTACATTTCTTACAATTATATATTGAGTTTATTGTTTTATTATCCAACATATTAAACTAACGACTGCATCATTAAGATGTTTGATATGAATTGTTTCATTGAGAGTAAGGCTAATACTCAAATATATATATATATTAGGATGTATCAAAAATACTTTTTTAGAAATGTTAAGGTATGTAGTGCGGAAGAGTGGTCATTTGTGATCAGAAAGACGCTTTTTCAGAGCTTTTAGAGAACATTGAAGTGGCGAGCATCGTCCTTGAGGGCGAGTGTGGTATGCAACACGCATAACAGTTTCACATAAAAATCATTATTTGGCTGTTTCACGTATTTTTTTCTGCATTATGGTAGTGTATTGTCTTGTTTATGACTAATATGTTAAATTATTGCCTCTGAGGTGGTTTCATATTCTGTCTACTTTTCTTTTGGTAAATCAAAATGTCATTTTTTTTTTTTTTTTTGGCTAAAATGGTCTTTTTTCTACAAATATTTTCCAAATGGATTCAAGTTTGACTTTTATTCGAACGTTTTCTGATATAAAAGACTAAATAACGACTACATTCCGAGTGCTTTGGCTGTGCGTAAGCAGCCCGCACCCCTCTGAACAACTGCAGCTTATTGTAATGTGCATAATGAAGATGCACGTACCGGAGTGGTATGGGATCAAAAAGAAACCATAGATAACTGACGGAGCACGACACTTGTGGAATATGATCCACTTTTCCCAATTTCACCCACACTACTTGAGAAAGCTAATTGATAGTGTCATTCAACAAAACGCATTCTTCTCTCATCCTGAAAATCTCCTGCTGGCTTTAAGAACTGACTAAATCTCAAATATAAGAAATATTGTTTGACGAGGAATAAAGAAAGCAAGAGAATTGAGAAAAGGCAACACATGTCTTACTTCTGTTTTACCAATCATCAATTTTAATGCAGAACAATGCTATACGACATCTATCATTGGGCTTCATGTTCCCACCACAAACCTCAGCTCATCAATAATATTACAAATGAATAAATATGTGACTATATTAACAACAGCAACAAAAAGCAGAAATTCAAGACTTGCTACATCCACGGAGTGGAACCACTGCTGAAATTTATCGCAAAGGCTGCTTCTACCATTTTCACCGTCAGCGCATGTGATAGCTACATCAATTCGAAATTGGAATCTACTTGACGTGTATGCCATTTCGAAGAAGAAATGACTATAAAACCGAAGAGAAAACTGGAAGAAAATTTTGGCCTGCCCCTTGGTAAAATCGTGTTTGTCAACATAACTTGGAAATGAAATGAAATGAAATCTTTAAGTTTTACGTCCCACGGTTATGCCGGTTAGGCTAAACGAGACGGTGATGATGAGTAATGTATGAAATGGTGGAATGAAGAAAGTGGGAGGAAACGGGAGAACCCCGAAAACCCACGCACACGGTGTTTGTCCACCACAAAGTTCACTTGGCGGGGGCTGGGATCGAACCCGGGACCCCAAGCACCAGAGGTGAACGCTCTACCACTGAGCCACCGCGGTCAACATAACTTGGGTTGGGCGACCATCGCAGTACAGCTACCTACTCGTGGTGAACTCCGAGTTGTTTCCAAAGCACAAACTGTGAACATAAACGAAGCACTGAACATAAATTGAGGAGACCTTAGCAATTAGAAAGCTAAATCATTCATTCAGTCTTTTACATAGAAAAACTTTCATATAAAACACAACGTCGAAACAATTTGGAAAATATCAATAGAAAATGGTGCTTTATCCTAAATAGACATTTTTTTTAAATAATAACATAAGTAAACAGCATATGAAACCACCCCTGAAGCAAGAATTTAACGTATTAGTCATAAACAAGACAATAATCAATCATAATGCAGAAATATACATAATATAACCAAATAATGATTTTTTTTTTGTGAAATTGTTATGCGTGTTGCATAATCGAATTATTATCAAAATTTCAAGGTCGATGCGCGCAACCTAAAAGAACTTGAAAAAAAATCTGAAAAAAATCAGGCTTTTTTTGGTCACAAATTGTCACTTTTCCGCACTACCCCCATACATCTCGAAAAAAAGTTTTTCTTTTTTTCGATATACCATATATATATATATATATATATATATATATATATATATATATATATATATAGACTGGACAAAAAATCTAAAACGTTTGGAAAAGTGTGAAATTAATATCTAGTATTGTGTGGGGCCTCCTTTTGCGTCCAAAACAGCTTGGATCCGAGGTGGAATGAACGTATACAGCTCCTGAATCGTGGTGTGTGGAATTTTTTACAATTGTTTCTCCAAAACATGCTCCAGTTCTTTAAGGGATGCTGGTGAAGGGTAATGAGAACGAACACGTCTTTCTAACTCGCACCACAATGGTTCAATGATGTTCAGATCTGGTGATTGTGGGACCCAGGGGACGTGTGATAGCTCCTGGCCATGCTCCTCAAACCATGATTTCGCCGTTTTTGCAGCGTGACAGAGTGCCAAATCATCTTGGTAGATGTCATCACCATCAGGGAACAATATTTGGGCCATAGGTAGAACCTGGTCCCTCAAAATGGCCTCATAAGTGTTAGCATTCATCATTTCATGCAAGGCTACGATGGGACCTGCGGAAAACCACGATATCACTGTCCATACTGTAACAGAACAACCCCCATGCTTTACAGTTGGGAGCAGACAGTCTGTATCATAGGCCTACGACGGTGTTCTCCATACGTAAACACGACCGGATGTTGGAAACAAGGTGAAGGTCGATTCATCGGACCA
Source organism: Thermobia domestica (assembly GCF_964235325.1). Lineage (NCBI taxonomy): Eukaryota > Metazoa > Arthropoda > Insecta > Zygentoma > Lepismatidae > Thermobia > Thermobia domestica. Next base: position 269,283,086 of record NC_137459.1, on the reverse strand, counting down.
CATTACGTGTTTCCACTGCTCATGAGTCCACGCCTTGTGGTCATTGCACCACTGGATACGCCTCTTCGCATTTACTGCTGTGACCAGGGGTTTGGCGATAGCGGCCCTGCCATGAATTTTCATTTTATGAAGTTCTCGTCGCACCGTTTTCTATGAAACCTGGTTCTGTAGGCTGGAATTGAGTTCAGACGTAATTTACGTTGCAGTGGTCTTTCTAGCTGCTACAATCCGTTTTAATGCCCTCCGGTCAGTATCTGACAGGATTGTCTTTCGACCACTGTTGTGCTTTGCAGACGTCGTTTGCCCATGATTTGTTTATGCCCTCGTGACATTGGACACAGTGCCTTTCGATACCCCCACAATGTTTGCGCCACTATTGCCACTGAAGCTCCAACCAGACGGGCACTAACGATCATGCCTCTTTGGAAGTCTGTCAGGTCGCCCATTTTACCGCGCGACTTTCACACCACGGCACTCACAGATGAACTGGTTACTGCTGACGGAAGAAGGTGCACATGACATATTGAAAACAAAATACAATCGGCAACCGTAACACGCGTTGTACAGTGCTGGGTCATACTTACGTGTCCTGTATGAAGCGTTTATAGATTTTTTTTTGTCTAGCCCCTTTATATATATATATATACAGGGTGGCACATTTTAATATTTTCTCTGAAATATCTCGAAAACGGTTGAACATAAATTAACCGAACAAAAACTCAAATAGGGAATACCATGGGGCAAATCGAATGGTGATGTCGCGGTGCCCCCCAAGGTCACTCTTCAATGGAGCCCGGCGCCTAACTTTCAAATTTTAAGTGAAAACATGTTGCGCATGACACTTCGTTTGATAGATCTCTAAAAACTAAAAAGCGACGTGGCAAAATATTGTTCATATCGGTCACCGTATTCAAAATGGTCGCCAACTTGTATCCTGTATCAGATAGACGTCCAGTAGCAGTAATATGTAAAAAGCTGAACATAAATAAACCAAACCAAAGCTCAAATAGCAAAGTCATGGGGGCACATCGAATGGTGTTGTCACGGTGCCTCCCGGGGCCGCTCTTCATGGGGCCCAGGGCCCAGCTTTAAAATTTTAAATGGAAACATGGGGCGAGTGATACCTCATTCGATAGATCTTTAAACACTAAACAGAGTTGTGACAAAAGATTTTTCATATCGGTTGCCGCATTCGAAATGACCGCTAAGACATAACGCCTATATCAGATTAAGTGCCTAGTACCACTAATACGAAAACGGTTGGAGATAAATGAACAGAACAAAAAGTGAAACAGGAAAATTGCATAAAGCACGTCAAATGTCGCGGTGCGCCCCAGAGCACAACTTCAAAATTGTCAATGGAAAACACATAGGTCAAGTGATACCTCGCTCGATAGATATTTAAAAACTAAAAAGTGTTGTGACAAAATATTTTCCATACCGGTCACCGTATTCAAAACGGATGCCAAGACATGGTGCCTGTATCAGATAAAACGTCCAGTACCACTAATATGAAAACGGTTGGAGGTAAATTAAGACTCGTATAGGAAATCAAACAGGGTATGTATCATTCCACGCCTCGAGAATAATCCAACTGAGAAAAAGATTATTAAAGTATAAGCGACATAATGCTAAAGAGGAAATCTAATTCTTAGAAAATTATCTTTCCGACGTCCCTCCGCAAGTGGGTGAAGCGTAAATGGATGGTAAAATCTCAAATAACAACTCCAGTTTTACTTGCAATAGGTATGTTTTTTTTTTTTTTTTAAACACTTGGTGCACAAGTGACTGGTACTGTAATGAACCAATATTGTGCGAATGACTTTTGAGCAAAACCAACGTTTGTACACGTTGTTCTAAAATTGCATTCTTCGACAAATTGATTTCGCATTTCGGTTGATTCATTTTTGCACAAATCATTGCCTGCAATCAAAATGGAAGGCCCCTTTTAACAAGAACTGTACTTACTTTTTTTCCATTGCAGACATATATCTGTTATAAAAACACATTTCAGTTAATTTTGTTGTGTAGATACAATTTGCAAAAAACTAAGGTTCTCATTTGCAATTTCACCGTTCCTTCCCGTCCCGCTTCACCCACTTACGGAGTTCGTTGGAACGATGATCTTCTAGGAACTAGATTTCCTCCTTTGCATTATGACACTTCTACTCTAATCATCCTCTCCTCTGTTGCAACATTTTCGACCCTGGAATGATAAATACCCTCTGTGATTTTATATAGGAGTTTTATTCTGTTCATCCATTATTATAAACTAACTCCATGGTTCTGGATAATCATAATAACATTTAAAACACAGTTGTGACCAGAACAAAATGAATTATATTAATAGCTATACGTTTTTTTTTTTTTTGTTACAGTTTCAAGGGCCTAACGTCCTCTTCATCAGACATCTAAATTGATGAAGAGGACGTTAGGTTCTTGAAACTGTAACAAAAAACGTATAGTTATTATTATAATTCATTTTGTTCTGGTCAGAACTGTGTTTAAATGTTATCCGTTATTACCTTCAACCTTTTTCATATTAGTGGTACTGGACGTTTTATCTGATACAGGCACCACGTCTTGGTGGCCATTTTAAAAACGGTGACCCATATGAACAATATTTTGCCACAACGCTGTTTAGTGTATGAAGATCTATCGAACGATGTATCACTTGGCCTATATTTTCGTTTAAAATTTCTAAGTTGGGCCTGGGCCTCCATGAAAGGCGGTCAAGGGGGCATCGCAACAACATCGTTCCATTTACCCCATGGCTTTCCTATTTGAGTTTTTGTTTTGTTCATTTATGTTCAACCGTTTTCATATTCGTGCTACTGGACAATTATCTGATACAGGTGGCATATCTTGGTGGCCATTTTGAATACGGTGACCGATATCCAAAATATTTTGCCACATCGGTTTTTAGCTTTTAAAGATGTATCGAACGAGGTGTCACTCGCCCCATATTTTTATTTAAAATTTTAAATTTTGGCGCCGGACCCCCTTGAGGAGCGGCCTTGGGGTCACCGCAACATCACCATTCGATTTGCCCCATGGTATTCTCTATTTGGGTTTTTGTTCAGTTCATTTATATTCAACCGTTTTTGAGATATTTCCGTGGAAAAAATAAAATGGGCCACCCTGTCTATACCTAGGTGTATATATGTATATATATATATATATATATATATATATATATATATATATATATATATATATATATCTTGAGCATGCAATTACAATATATATCATATGTTTTTTTTTCTTTTTTTTATTTTTGGTTATAGCAAACTCATGATAGTGAAAGCAGAACTCAAACCAATCACTTTAAATCAATGCATAAATACTAACACTCCCAATCTATAGATTACCTAAGGTTTCATCTGGTTCAGAATGTATTCATGTAGAATTATTTATCCTATCAAGATACAAATACAAAAAAAAAGAGCCAATTTCTCATAATAATAAATATATTAGAGGTAATAGTTAATTAATAATTGAGGTTAATAATAATTAAGGTAAAAAGTATGAAATGATGCCAAGTTCTATTGAAATTCGGAAATTGGAATATATCATTTGCAACCCTAGAGTTGAAAATACTTTGCCAGGCAAACTACTCTCAAGGCAATACTATTTAGAATTTGTTTTCAATACTTAAGTTGCACGTGTAATGTTGTGACTTTCAGATTTCAATAGACATTGACATCGTTTGAGAATACTTACACAGAAGCTTTGATGGATTAAAAAAAAAAAAAAAAAAAAATCAAAAGAAAAAAAATCCGAAAATAGTTTCATATTAAAAAAAAAAAACAACAAATTACGCAATTTCGGCCATGCCTCCTAATTTCTTCATTGGAGGAAGCAATTTCCAGCTCTCCAAGCATTTCACTCGTATCACAGATTCTATACTTCTGCCACATTGCAAGTTTTCACTCCTAAAGATGTTGCCCCATACGTTTTGACGAGTAAGTAACAACCAAAATTTTATTTTTTTATTTTATTTTTATTTTATTTTATTTTGTTAGGGTTTAATGACTCTTTATCTCGTTAACCGTTGGAGATAAATCTTAAGTTAATAAAGAACTTAGCCTAGTACATATTACTGACGCAACCAATTTTCGTTCCACTATCTTCTTCGAAAGCGAAATTATTGTGTTCGAGAAATCAAGTTACTAATTTTGGCCTAGACTCCTAATTTTTCTTCTTGGAGAAGGAAAATTTCCATTTTTTTGATATTCCTCTTTACTGCCATTATAAATCTCAAATGTATACCAAATTTAAAGTAGCTATGTCTGCAAGAAGTAGAAAATATCAAGGTTCAATTCATTTTAATAAGGTGTAACGTTAAATCCAAAATTTCTTAGAATACAAACTTAGGAGACAAACATGATATTTTAGTAGGTCGCCTAGAATCCAAATTGAGATATGATAAGACTTTATATTTAGCTTTATTCAGCCAATATTGAGTTAAGTCTTACTCTATAAGTCTCAAGGACAGTCCGCTAAGTCTTCTAGGATCCTACTTCGAAACCAAAAGCTAATATCTAATTATATAGACGTAGAATCCATCCAATACACAAGCTTCAATGTAAACTTCCAGCTACAATTCTACAATTAGTGATTTAAAAAATCAGGACCGGAAGTAAGAATCTGGTTGACCCACCTTAAGTAAAATGATTAAGTTTAGTGCAATCAAAGAATATCAGAACAACCAAAGAACTCAGCAGAAAAAAAAAAAAATGTGCACAAGTTAATGTAATCGTACCTAAAATCATGTTCAATTACGGTCCACCACGTTTCACGATAGCTCGCATGCACATGTAAACAAAATCCACAAAACGCACAAAACTGTAACGTTTATGGCAGCTGTTGTTCAACAGGAAAAGTTAAATTGTGTTACACGACAGTAATGCTACACAAATTATGTTACAAAAGCTATATCCGTGTAAAGCAAAGCCCTGCCTCGTTCACAATGCTTTCCACACCTCTTCCTACTGAATCTTTTTCCAGTATTTGGATTTGGACAGCTTCTTGCTGCGGCAAAAATGTAGCAATAAGGCAGTGCTTAAAATTCATTCGAAAGCTTTGTCAAATCCTAGCTCACAGACATTTATGCTACTGGAACGAATAACATTCTTTCTCATTTGAAAAAATGTGATGATTGTCATTTCAATTATTGTTGTTAAGTTTACCCATAATTTTGTAGTTTGAGCTTGCGCTTCAGTATTCTTCACTAATATTAAAACAGGTAAATGTTTCAGGCTATACTATACAGTATGGTGAAATAAATAAGTCTTCCATATGATTTTAACACACAGTTTTTACAATTGTGCATTTTTTTTTTTAATTGACGCGCTCTAGTTTTCTTTTCATCTGTATACATTGTGACACTTTCATGGAAGGACACAAATTGGTGATAGACGTCCCGAATTATTAATAGTAAAAGTTTCTAAAAAAATAATTCTTCTTAGGAAACAGAGCATTTATCGGAAATACAGTTTGTTAGAGTATTAGTTTTGTTTGAGGGAGAAAACGACTGTACGGTGGAAACACAAATGAGCGATCTTTTATCCTAGTTACCTATCACCTAATTTAGAATCGTGTGTTACGATCATTAAATCAAGGAACAGTCTCGTTTGTGGACAATTATTGAGAAGAAAACATAAAACAAAATAGCCTCCATTCTAGTATATTGGTTCTACTGGAATCCTGGAAATCCAGAATATTGGAAATCAGGATAGCCAGTCACAATATCTATCTATCTATCTATCTATCTATCTATCTATCTATCTATCTATATATATATATATATATATATATATATATATATATATATATAATGTGTGTGTGTTCTTCTCTTAGATAAACTCCCCATTAATAGTAAAGAAAAAATGTTCACCATACCTTAGTATAATATCAATATATATTAGGCTTTTTAAAGGCACTTAATTATTACATTTTCATTACTTTCCACCAAGCCTGTACGGAAAGTCTGTATTTTTAGTCGAGCATCCCAAAGTCTTGCATCGTGGGAAAAGAAGGCGCATATTATTATAATCAATGAAGTTTTGAATAAGAAAGCTGGAAGAAATAGAAGAACGTCGAGGAAATCCACGTACACAGTTCCTGTCTCCCATAAAACCCGCTTAGCGAAACTGGAATTGACCTAGAACTCTCGTGCAGCGTAGGTGAGCGATTTACTACTGATCCACAGCGATCCAAACATTTTTTTTTATTTGGGGGGCGCGGTGGCTCAGTGGTAGAGCGTTCACCTCCGGTGCTTTGTGTCCTTGATTCGATCCCAGTTCGCGCCGTGTGGACTTTGTGGTGGACAAACATCGCGCTCGTGGGTTTTCTTAGGGTTCTCCCGTTTCCTCCCACTTTCTACATTCCACCATTTCATTCATTTCTCATCATCACCGTCTCCTTTAGCATAATCGGCATAACTGTGGGACGTAAAATTTAAATATTTCATTTCATTATTTATTTATTTTTTTTAAATATTACAATAGGAGAAAACAATAACATTTAAGTTTGTGTTTTACAGGAAGCTTTATTTTTTTAAAATTTACGTTTCATGTTCAACACAGCATTTGACAAGGCTGGGGAGTCATTTGACTTAAAAATTGCAAAATTAAGAAATTAAGAAATAAATAATTATTAATAATAATAACCTCGTGTTGCTCTGTCTCAACTGATCTTGTGCAACATTTACCATAAAACATGTAAATTCCCAAGAAGTTATTTCTCCGTCCAGCATTTTGATTATTTTTGCCTGTGTAGGAGAGCAAATACTATGCTTGCAAAAACTCGCTATGTTTTGTTGCAGGTTCTTTTCTTTCGTGTGCACAGACTCGTTGAGTGCACTGACTTGCAAATCCGTGAAAGACGCCAATGGAACATCGCACCTCTTGAATTAAAAATAAAGCTCAACGTACTCTATCTTCTGATCGTTGGAATACTTTATTTTTCATTCTTCATTTTTTTTTTTCACTTCTTTCTGTATTTTACGGATAGTGTCTTGTCTCTCGTACAAGGATTCTCGTTTCAAAGCTTGAGAAAATACTTGAGTCAAGGACTAAGGGAGACGGAAAGTAAAAGAAGGAAGAAAAAAGAATCAAATTTGAACATCTGCAGAGCTTCATAGCAAGGATAACAGTCAAAGAAAGATATGACTTAAAATGATCAACATTATTTGTTGTAAATACTGTATATAATAACAAGTACAAATTTTAGCATACTCTACACTGAGAAAAGTCTGTTATCCGGACTATGGTATATTGAACAAATATATGAATCCTTCTTTTCACTACGGAAATCTGTAAGGAGCATACATTGTTCATATGCTACATACGTAGTCTGCTTTTCTCGTTTAGATGTTACATCACGATGCTGCAGGATGTGTAACATCTAACAGTCATCCATGTACTGCATATGTATGCGTATGTTACATATTTCATCTATACACTATATGTGTTCATCTGCATGTGAGATCTTGACCGCCTATATACAGTTCCTTCTTTCGTACGGAAAGTACGTGTACATGGAACACTTATACGGAAAGTATTGAAAAACGTAAGTTTTCAGTTATACGTTTGCTACAGGATGTTACCTATGGTCGTACGTTAAGTCAAACACTACATGATTTAAGCATGTAACCTACGTTTTTGCATACACCGCATTCATTTTTTTCCCTCAGTGTGATTATCCATTTATTGTTTAAGTATTATGTTTATGGTCTTAAAATTGTAGGGCACTTTGTTCGTTATTGAAAATTTTACATAGTATAACATATTCGTTGTCTCTTTCCTAACGGTCTAATGGCTAGCATGTATGCCTTTGACACTCGTTGTCTAGGGTTCGGTTCCTGGTGGGAGAGTGTTAATATGTGAACACAATATTTGTGTTTCTGATTCCTCCTTAAACACTAAGACCACATCTGATAGAGCTTCAGTCCTGAAAAGGGACGTTGAACTTCAATAAACAAGCAGCGAAAAAAGTATCCATTGTGTAACTGAAGTCAATAAGAAACCGTGGACGATAGAAAGAAACCAAGGAATCAAAAAAAAAGAACAATATAAGAATAAACGTAAATATAACAACCAAAACACACGAACAATAATATATTTCAAGAATAAATCACACAGAAACCACCAAGTATATATATATATATATATATATATATATATATATATATATATATATATATATATATATATATATATATATATATATATATACACTTTAATTATAAACCTATGATGCAAGTGTTGAGATGTGATATTAAATGATAGAGTGCAAAAAAGTGCAATTTGAAGGAAAATTGGACAAAAAATATAATATTTCGACTTCCGATTTATTTTTATTTAGTCTCAGCCCCTAAAATGGTTGGTTTATATTTTTTGTCTTATCTTGGTGTCAAAAATTACATTCCAAACGTTCTCGGTGTTCTTTTGAAACACCATATATATATATATATATATATATATATATATATATATATATAGAGAGAGAGAGAGAGAGACGACAGTGAAAAAAATGTACGCGTAATGAAGACAACATTTGGGTAGAAGGTACAACATATAATATAAAGATTACATGTATCTTTGTACGTTTTAGAGTTGACATGGTTTTTGATGCGGAATCTGAGCATAAAATTAATGAGATGATCATTAGTAGACAGACATAGCTAACTTGAGTGGGGGAATCTGCCAAAGATATGATATAACCATAGACGTTAGAAAGACAAAGACAACGGTGAATGAAGCGAACAAGTCTGTATTAAACATGTTAATAGTAAAAGTAAAATAAGTAGCTAGTTTAGTGATATTAGTGAAGACACAAAGTATAAACGTGAAATAAACACAACGATAGGTTTGGTAAAATGGGAATTTAGGAAAACATTTTGTAATCTTTGAATAAAGAGCTAAGAAAAAAAAACTTTTAAAATATTTCTCGTGGAGTATTGTACGGTATGAGGCAGCAGCATGGTTACTACAGAAAAGCAACTAGAAAGACAAGAAGCTTTGGAAATGCGAGTGTTGATATGAATAAAGAAATCATCCTATTTGAACGGAAACCGATAAGAAAGTGATTGACATACTAGGGAAGCAATTATTAATATCAGATGCAATTATGGAAAAAAAATAAAAGAATATGTTTGGATCAATGGATTTTATTCTGAGAGATGTGATATAAGGTACGTGAAATTGAGAAGAGAGAGGGAATATAACAGTCACAATTAATGCATTCTAATAGAACAGAAAATTACTGCGTCAATACAAATATGTTAGCTGAAGATCGCGATGCTTGGAAGCTTCTCAGTTAGCTGCAACTAGTCTGAGCTAATGACAGATTCCTGTGATAAGACGAGGGTATGTTTTCATTATGCCACTTTGATGATACAATTACCATCCTGAGAAAAACAAATGTAGGTAATGCACTTAAAAAGGTAGGTTAAATGCGTAATTCCTGTAATTTTTGGACTTAACGTAAAGCAGACATATAAGTGAAAACGCATGTCTTTTTTATTTTTTTTTCATATAAGTATTTCATCTATACGTACTTTTCGTATGAAATAATATAGGCGGTCAGAATCTCCCATACAAATGGACGTATATAACATATAGCTGAGGAATGTAACATAAGTATACTGTATGCATGCGATATACGGAAAACTGTTAGATTTCAGACATCCTGCAACGGCATGATGTAACATCTAAGGACAGTGCCTATGTACTATACGGGTAGCGTATGCTCTGTACTGATTTCTGCAGTAAGCATGAACATTCCGTATATTGTACAAATATACGGAATGTTCATGCTTACTGCAGAAATCAGTACAGAGCATACGCTACCCGTATAGTACATAGGCACTGTCCTTAGATGTTACATCAATGCTAGAGTTACTTCCATTTAAATTTAGTTCGAATTTAATTGTTTATGGCAAAGCGTTGCGTTATACGATTTTTTTACTTAAATTATTTAACTGTAATACGTATTTGATTGATTTCCTTCAGCCGCGTCCAAAGTTTGACTGTTTCCTGACTGGTACTATTAAAAATATTTAAATGCATTTACAAATATATGTAAATGAAAGTGATGGTAGCAAACATTATTGAGAAATACACATATACATATTGTCATTGTTTCTTCACCCAGAGCGTTCGTGTCTTCTTTTTAATGGAAATTCAATAGCTATCTTAAAATGTGATTTATCACGAACGTGCACTGAGAAAAATCCGTTCTCCGGACAGTGGTATATATTTGTACAATATACCACTGTCCGGAGAACGGATTTTTCTCAGTGCACGTTCGTGATAAATCACATTTTAAGATAGCTATTGAATTTCCATTAAAAAGAAGACACGAACGCTCTGGGTGAAGAAACAATGACAATATGTATATGTGTATTTCTCAATAATGTTTGCTACCATCACTTTCATTTACATATATTTGTAAATGCATTTAAATATTTTTAATAGTACCAGTCAGGAAACAGTCAAACTTTGGACGCAGCTGAAGGAAATCAATCAAATGCGTATTACAGTTAAATAATTTAAGTAAAAAAAATCGTATAACGCAACGCTTTGCCATAAACAATTAAATTCGAACTAAATTTAAATGGAAGTAACTCTAGCATTGAAAAAGGGATATGCAAGGCATAATTCAACATGAACATGATTATCTATTTGACATGAGATACATCTTTAGGTTTCCCTCCATGAAAACAATTACTTTACATTTTACAGGGAAGCACATAGGGGAATGAGGGGTAAAACCGAACGGCGTGTAATTCCGAACACTGAAATTTCCAGAAACTGGCAACGCTGTGAAGTGGACTGAAGTGTTCATTTGTTTGTTCATGTGACGGATTTGTACGAGAAGTAGTTAAGTATGACGGCGCTCTGTACGTGTAGGAAATATTCACGCAAACAATTTGACATCTTCGTGTTATAGTGGTAAGTGAGTAGTTGTAACCACGTAGCACAAATAGCATTATGGTGTTGGTAATAATATTTTATGATTGGCATTGCTGAAGATAGAGTTACTAATGTGTAACATCATATCCGTATTGCTCTGCTTTGTTCAGGCAGGAAGTGGTATATTCCACTCAAGTACAAAGTGGGGTAAAGGCGAACAGAAGGCTTGCAAGAAGAAGAGGGACAGTTCAACTGGCAAAGCTCTTCGTTCCCGTTGTAACTTTGTGTTAGTGGATGAAGTCGGACAGTTTAATAAAGACTATTATTGCATTTTCTACAAGGAACAGTACTTCAATCCCGCTGCGGTGAATTGGATTCAGTGCGACAAGTGTAAGGAGTGATGTCATTGTGGTGATGATTGTAGTGACTTCCACCCAAAAACTTCGGGAACCAATTATACTTGTGGTCTGTGCCGTGCAAAAATACGTAGGCGTAGATGACCCTACAGTGAAGTACGAAGCCTGCACAATTGTAACTCTACTTGGACCTCTGTAATTTGTAGTAATATCAGGGTACATCAACAGGGAACTAAAGTGTTTTCATACTTTGTTACAAACATTAGGACATCAGATTTACGTATATTAAAAAAAAAAATATTGGCAAACGCCATGGTGTAACCTACTTTTCATACACATGTTAAATTCATATAGGCTATTGTCAATCATATTAATTTTCATATTGTCAGTTATATTCATATTTTGTCAGTGGTATTTTGCCAATATCATATTCTATACTTTGTCATTGTACAGGGTATAGTGTTATTTTATGTAAATTATATTACTGTAAGTAGGTCGATTGGACCTACCAAACTAGTGGGGTAAACCCGAATTTTGGTATGCCTTCTATAACTGCTTATATATTCTCTACTATTTGGAATAATAATCAAGTATTATATGTGTTTAAAGCGCAATACATTATTCTTTCATTTACCATACACAATTTTTGTTCGTGGCTTCTTCCAGAAAAAGGTCGAAATTCTCAAGTGTTCGGTACCCTCCCTCTCTCCCCTAATGTAATGAGTATTCTGAAATATATTTTCCTAAAAGAAGAAAGAGTTATTCGTACAAATTTGATATAATCACGAAATTGAAGGCAACAAAGAGGGGGGAAAATGTTCCTTAGGTACGCTTAGTGGTAACGCGTGGGAGCACATGGTAGTATTACATAAGCACGAAGCTTCGTTGAAGGTGTAAATGAAAACTAATCGTTATCAATTGATAATACTCTTCTCCTGTGGCTCTGTGCAGCATAGTTGGTAACGCTCTCGTGTTTGGTGCGAGCGATTTCAGGTTCGATTCCCGGCGGGGATATGCGGTCGAAAAGTGTGAAAGCTTTTTCAGACTAGCCTTTCTGAGTGAGGTTTCCCTGGATTTTCCTCACTCACACCTGACAAATGCCGGGATGATACTTAACATACAGGTCCCAGGCCGTTTACTTTCTTTCCCAATCCTTTCTTCCTTTCATTTTCTCGGGTAGTGTGATCGCAGAGGGACGTCATCTCTCATAAGTGATGGGCTAATATGGCCACAGATGCCGAAAGCCCAGACATAATTCCTAAACCCTATTTCTGAGACTTCTCTCTGGTGCAATAGGGCTTAGCAGATGGAAGACTGACAGTCGACTTGGGGAATTTACGCATTGTAGACAATATGTGGCTAGCACATCGCCTCCTTTCGCCGTTAATGCTGGCTTTCTAGACCGGAGTTCGCTACTTCTTCTTTCACAACTCTCAATTGTCCTCAGAACACTGGGCGGTAACCGCTATGCCACCACCATCTAGTGAGTACAAAAGCTTCGACTAGACGTGGCATTGCTTAATTCATTTATCTCACGATAAATGGTAATCCAGTGCAGCTAGGGCTTTGGCCAGCAGTTGAAAATATGTGTTCATTTTTGGTCGTTTTAAAAATCATTTTCACTATAATACTTTGACGATCGTAAATTCTTGAACACTTCCTACAATTACGCATAATGTAATATGCAATTTTAAAATTGTTACTTAATGCCGTATTATCAATTACGCTAACTGCTAGAATTTTCATTAGCATACCTATCTATATAATGGATTCTTATATCGCAATGTTAGATGTAATTTTAATACTTTCCGAAATTTGCAATGCAAGCTACAATGTAACAAAGTATGCAAAAATAGAAAAAAATAATATTGATAATATATATATATATATATATATATATATATATATATATATATATATTAGAAAAGTTTTAACCATGGCTGGGAATCAGTTTCTTTTCTAATATTCTGCTAACACAATTACTTGCTTAGTTGTTTGAAAGAACCTTCTTTTCACTATCATATAACTTTTCTGTAACAACATATCTTACACATAAATTGGATATAATGGTAATCCTTATAGTTAAATGTGATGCCGCTTAAAAGGCGTGATTGGCCAAACGATGCAAACAAAATTTGATCTTAATCAACAAATAAGAAATAGACGAATTATCATGTATTTCTCGAATCTTTTTCGCTCTCCTGACGGAATAAGAATTGTTAAAGAAATATTTATAAAATTTATACTAATGGTATTTAATTAGCTGTGTTGATTTAACGTTCTGCTCAACAGTGACACCATATGAAACGTACATCAACAGCTTAACGCGGGATCCAAACCACATGAGCTCCCGTCGTGAATCGAGCCAAAACCTACCGCGTTAGAGACGTGTACGTTAGCCATATATCTATGAGGGAGCTTCCAGTGGTGTTTGAATATGACATCCTACTTTCGTAGTAGGTGTTCATACTAGCTACCATTTCAAAACTAGTTATTTCGAAGTATTATTAAAATTCTGAAATTTAAAGACTGTCATATGGCATCAATGTCAAGAAGACAAATTGTAAAAAAAAAATATTAATTACGACTAATTAATTTTAAATACATTTATTACTTATTTAAATATTAATATAGCGTACATAAAAATTAAAACTTAACCCTTACTGTACTCATCTGACATTAGGTTGTGGAAATCTTCAAATTAGAAACTAATGTAAATTTTGCGAGAGTACAAGAATGGTCACATTTTGTTGTTGATTTTATATGCATAGATAAATAGATGATAATATTGTGTATTAGGCTCGACAGTTATATTTGTCCGAACATCACAAAATTTGGTACTAATCGAAGAAGCTATTACAATAAATCTAGAAGAGGTTTTGAATTAGTTAAAGATTTTGTAGTGGATTATATGTATTGATCTAGAGACAAAATGGTCCATGAACATAAACATGAACATGTATATTACTGATACGGTGAGAACTTACACTCAATATTTACTGGTTTTATTTTTATTGCCATTCGTCAATTGATTTCAAGATAATGTAGTGCATTTTGATATCTGCCTCTGCTTAAAATGTTTTGATTTCAATGCAGATTCAGATGCTCAGACACCCATAAATTGAACAATTTCCTATATTATCACACGATGTGTGCATATCAATCAAACACACTTATGCTAACACCAATTTTGAATAACTAACTTCGGTTTGTGTTGGCAATGGACAAAAGAATCTCCAATACATTTTTATACATCATAGTATTTGAGAAACACGGGCTACGTATCACGACCTTCCTTGCTAAGTCATAATATACGAATGTATTTGATGTATTTGATGAAGGGTCCTTGGTTGGATTCCTAATGGTAGAACATTCAAATTTGAACACATTACGATGGAATGTATTCAACTTTAAACTAAAACATTATACTGTACAGCGTGAGGCAGGTATAGCGAAGAAACTAGAAACACTAGCTACGTAAGGTTTGCGAGAAACAATAATAGCAGTAGGGGCCTCGTAAACCGGAGGTATGGGGTAATTCAAGAAAGAGCGACAAATGGGGCATCTGGAGCAAAGTTATATTTTGTTAAATGAAACGATATGTATTAACATGCATAATATGAAAGAACACACACAGAGAAACACAACACCGTTGGCCCCATATGTGTTCTGCACACAGTTACGAATATATAGCCATGCGAATATGTGTAAACAAAATAACAAGTGGCCCAATTGACCGTCAGTACCACGGCATGCAAGACGTCTCAGGTGCCTGACAAAACTGTTCTGACGCAGAACAAATTTTGATTGCAGAGCCGCTAGATCGTGTTAGTTCATAGCAGGCAGTGGTAGTGGTAAGAGCGAAGAGTATCTACGAACATAGAAAAAGCGGACATGACCCTGATATATGGCGAATGTCGAAAAAATGCCTCAGAAGCCTATCGTGTATACGCAGGGAGATATCCGGCTCGTTCCCCAGATTTGACACCGTTAGACTTTTTTACTATGGGGAACGCTGAAGGACATTGTCTACCGGGATGTGACAACAACACCAGAGGATATGCAACACCGTATTACTGCCGCCTGTAGGGACATTCCCTCTGCGAAGCTACATTCTGTGCAACGATCTTTGCGTGGGCGCCTCGATGCCTGTATCGCAGCTGACGGCCATCATTTTGAACATACACTTTGACAGGTTTTCGCTTAATACATAGTGGCTCTACCACATACTGTAATGAAAATTGTCATTATACTGTAACACTGCCACATAAATCGTGCTGACGATGTCTCCTCTATTATTTCTTCCTAGTTATCACGCCCTTTTTTCATCTTGTCCGATTTGTTCTGACAGCATATACATTCCGTGGTACTGACGATCAAGTGGGCTACCAGTTACTTTGTTTACACCTATTTGCATGGCCATATCTTCCATCCTATGTGCAGTACATGCATGGGACCAACGGCGTTGCGTTTTTCTGCGTGCTCTTTTATATTATGCATGTTAACGTATATCGTTCCATTTAACAAAATATAACTTTGCTGCAGATGCCTCACTTGTCTCTCTTTTTCGAACCACCCCATGCTTCCATTTTACGAATCCCTACTGCCATTATTGTTTCTCGCAAACCTTACATCTCTAGTGTTTCTAGATTTTTCGAAATTTTAGGTGGTACTTTTAGCTGCCTTACGCTGTATATATAATCTTTTCAATTTGGATAGGTGGAAACTCAGGCTCCCTCGTACACTGTTAGGGATGTCCATAGCATGTGAACGTTAATTCCTACATCACTAGAAATCGTAACGCGTGTCACGTACGTAGCAATCAGGCATGGTAGCCAATCAAATGCACTAGAATGAATGATTTTATGAGTTACGTGTGGCAGAAACTTTGTTCTCAAATAGTCTATTTTGGTACATTATATTGTTTGTAAATTTTTAGTCGATTTTCTTAATTATTAAGATTATATATATATATATATATATATATATATATATATATATATATATATATATATATATATATATAATTTACCTTCTTTTTGACAGAAATAATAACTTGTGAAAATCTTTAATATACTGTGGGCTAGTATTTCAGTGAATATTCAACTATTATGTTTATCCCCAATTGTTATATTCAGTGGTCGACATGGAATCTCGGAATCTGCCAGGCCCGAAGTTGGCAGGAACCTCAACTGAGAAAGAGAAGGGAGATTTAGACAATGCTGCTATGCTTCAGCGACTCATTGTGGCAAACTGAAAAGAGTAGACCCGTTGCAATACATTTCACGAATGATATGACTGTTGCAACGGAAAGTTTAAAATAGACTCAGCAGCGAAAGTGAGGATAAAGAGAGAAGCAGAAAAGGGGTCCAGAAAATTGAGTGACCGGAAACCCCTTCGTTTACTGGCCTATGAATTAGATTATGTACGGTAACACTATTCACTTACAGTGAAACCAGCCCGCAATGAACGAATAATGAGAAGTCTCTTTAATTCATTTTTTCCTTCCTGGCTTCTAATAAACGGCGCTATTTTGCTGAATTTCCTGTTTGTTTTTCTTCTATTTACGTTTTGTTAAGAACTCATATTTTCCTTTGCACATTTTGATCTTAATATCTGTTCTGGTGTTAGGCTTATTTCGTTTGTTGACTCAGCGTGACACATTAGTGTGATTCAATATTGTGGTTGGTCTAGTCAGGTCCAATTTATTTCATTGGAAATCCTTCTCCATGAAATAAATGCAATTTATATTAGGGATGGGCGAAATCGATTTCTAGTAAAACCGAAATCCGAAAACTGACATTTCGGTTTTCGGTTTTCTCCAAAACCAGTTCGTTTTTTCACTGAAATCAATTTCGGTTTACTTAGAAAACGGTTCGGTTTTCCACCGAAACTGGTTTCGATGAAAACTTTTGGAAAACACAAAACTATTTCTGTGGAAATGAAATCGGTTTCCGGAGAACAACGAAACACTATTCTGGTCAGAAATATAACCATTTTAAAAAAACGGAACCGGTTTTGAAGAAAACCGAAACCGTATCCGGTGAAAAATCAAACCCGTTTGAATAAAAGCGATAACCGTTTTGGAGAAAACCGAAACCGGTCTCGGCGAAAAACTTTTTTTTAAAATTTAAAGAAAAAACAGTTTCGGTTTTCCTAAAAAACGAAAAACAAAAAAACGGTTTATTTCTCCAACACTAATTTATGTATCATAAGGTTCGCGCAGTAGGAACAGTGGGAAGCAGAGGGAGCGTTCATGGGTTTATTTACTAAATACTAAACTGTTGAATAAGAGATAAAATCATTGTGTTTTTTTTTTTTTTTACAATAAATTGAGGTAATTTATGATAAACATTGATGTTAGTAACAATAATTATATCATTTCAATTGGTCCCTTGTTCTTCCCCTCTTCGAATATCCCTTTGTTGGTTCAAATTTGCAAACGATATTAATATTGAAACTTACACATAAATAGCTTTTCCTTACCAGAAGATTTGAATATGGCTGAACTGAGTTGTTAGAGACATTTTATCATCCGGCACAAACCGGAAACTAACATCAAACTTACATTTTTTTTAATGTAACACAAGCTCAATATGTATATGTTATACACAAAAGGCTTATAGAGATGGACACATTATTAGCAATTTTTTTTTTCATGAGAAGATACAGTATTTGTTTAATACATAATATAACTAGATATCTATTCAGTGCTTACGAACTAAATGACAAATTATTATCGTCATCATCCTAGGGATTCTACCATTATTGCAGGTCGCTTGCGGCAACTGAGAAGCTTAAACATGCTTCACGGTCTTCCGCTAACCTCTTCGTCGTCACCTACAATTTTTCCATTTTGGTATCGTACATTATTTGTAGTCCCCTTCGCCCCATTTCCCTAGTTCATTTTAAATATTTGTCATTTAATAGGTGACTCCTTCATATTTATTCACAGTACTGCATTTATAGCATTACTAGCAGCGTTCACCCCGCTTCGCTGCGGTCACCCCGGAACGCAATAAACTTTGTTACTTAGATAATTTTTACTTTTTCGCTTTCAAGTGATATGATAAAAACCATAGAAGATTGCAGTAAATGTTAACATTATATCGCCTGTCATTTATGTTAACCCGCCCCGCTTCGCTGCGGTCACCCCGGAACGCAATAAACTTTGTTACTTAGATAATTTTTACTTTTTCGCTTTCAAGTGATATGATAAAAACCATAGTAGATTCCAGTAAATGTTAACATTATATCGCCTGTCATTTATGTTAACCCGCCGAGTGACACGGTCATGCGGGTTGCATATAAATACGTTTATTTTTATACCTATGATGAACTAACAAAGGATTTGTACGTTATGGACACTTGAATGGTCAATTATCTCAAGACACTGGTAATTAAAAATTAAAGTGATATGATAAAAACCATCTAGGGTCCAAATCCTAATAACCCCCCAAAAATGAAAGAAATTGGTTCAGCCGTATTAGCGTGATGAGCTAACAAAGGATTTGTGCGTTCTCTTTTATATAATAGATTGCATTCACATTTGCTGCATTATTCACAATTATACACACTATGCTTACAATTATTCACACTTATTTACAGTTATGCTTCTTTGTCCTTGAATGTTTATATCGCGTTACTCAGGATATATTCTACTGTGTCGGCGACATTGATCATCAAGCCGTAGTGCCTCAGGGCTAGAACGCTTGTTTCTGATGCGTGGTCTCCGGTTCAATCATGCTCGTGCTAAGTGGGTGTTTTGGTGACAAACTCCTTGCTTTTTTTGGCTTTCTCTTGTTTCCTCCAACTTTCTTTCATTATCTATACCACCGTCACTTTCAGTAGAATCGAAGAATAATTGTAGGGCAATAAAACCACCGCCGCTGTTGCTATGATGATGATGATGATGATGATTATTATTATTATTATTATTATTATTATTATTATTATTATTATTATTATTATTATTATTATTATTATTATTATTATTAAGTATTCTGCCTTTTGGTAGGTTCTGGGACTAATGAGTATTTTTTTTTCAATTTTAGATTTTGGCCTGGAAATGTTTCTTCCAATTTTGTCGATCTTCAGCTTCCTCTTTTAACTCCCAATATTTTCTTATATCTTTCAAATCTTGAATCAGCTGTGTTCTTCTTCCTATTCCTCGCTTCTCTTCCATCTTTCCTTCTATGGTGGTGTGAAGAAGACAATTTCTTCGCAAGATGTGTCCAATCCAATTGGCCTTTCTACGAAGGATGGTGGCTAGAAGTGTCCTCTTTTCTTCTATCCGTTTTGAAACATCTTCCTTTGTTGCTCTCTCTGTCCATTTTGTCTTCTCCATCTTCCCCCAACACCACATTTCGAAGCTCTTCAAAGATTTCCTCTCTAACTTTCGTCATGTCCAAGTCTCTGAAACATGCAGTCCAATGCTCCACATAACTTATAGCACTTGACCAACTTCTTGTTAAGTCTAATATTGAGCCTGCTAGTTAAGAGTGATCTTTTCTTGTTGAATGCTTCTTTAGCTATGACAATTCTTGACCTGATCTCTTTGTTGCAGTAAGCGTTTCTCGTCAAAATACTTCCGAGATACTTGAAATTATCGACCACTTCAAGTTCTCTTTGTTCTACTCTGATCCGCAAGGGCGTGTTTCCACGGGATATTCTCATGACTTTCGAGTTTTCGATCTTAATTTCCATTCCATACAGTTTTCCAGTGTCAACTATTTTGTCAATCATCTCCTGCAGTCCTCCTCCGGTTTTAGCTATTATAACCGTATCATCTGCATACCTGATGTTGTTAATGATCTGCCCTCCAATCTTGAAATCTCCAATTCCCATTAATGCTTCCTTCATTAATCATTCACTGTAAACGTTGAATAATTGGGGCGACAAGCTACATCCTTGTCTGACTCCTCTTCCAATCTCCACACTATTGGTTTCTCCTTTACTCAAGCGCAGCTTCACTCGTTGTCCTGTGTACAGATTTTGAATGAGTCGCCGATCCCTCCAGTCGAATCGGATTTCGTTAAGTGTTTTCAGAAGTTTCGTCCAATTGGCACGGTCGAAAGCTTTTCGCCAGTCGATGAAGCACAAACACAACTCTTCCTTTACATCAAGAATTATTTCTGATATATTTATCATCAATCCAATAGCATCTCTGGTGCATTTTCCTGTCCATAATCCAAATTGATCTTCTTCTAACCTCTAATCTATCTTACTTTTCAGCCGCCTATTCAGTATGCGTGCAATGATCTTTCCAGTATGGGAAATCAGACTAATGATTCTGTGATCACTTCACTTCTTTGCTAGGTTTTTCTTGGGTAATGCAATCATTGTAACATCAAGAAAATCCCTCGGCCATTTTCCACTCAGGTAGATCTTGTTAATAAGTGAAGTCAGTACTTTCATTGCGTTGTCTCCTAATCACTTGAGCGAATCTACTGGTGTGTCGTCTTCTCCTGTGGCCTTTCTGCCTCGCATATCTTTGATTGCTTGTACTACTTCACTTTTCAATATACTGGGTCCTTTTTCATTATCATCCACCTCTTCCTCTTCTTCGATCGCAATATCTTTGGGGTGGTTATTCTGATCATACAGATCTTTTATGTATTTATCCCAAATTCTAAGGATTCTTTGATGGTCAGTGGTTGCATTACCTTCTTGATTTCTATGCTGATCGTTCGTATACTTTTGTTAGCTTTCCCTCCTAATTCTTGTACTTTCTGGTACATCAGATCATATCTACCGCGCCTTTGAAGTTCCATTATTTCTTCGCATACCTGTTCCGTGTACTTTTCTTTGGCTTTGTCTGTCTCTCTTCTCAATTCATTTTTAAGCCTTCTGTATTGCTTGATGTCCGTGTTTTTTTGCCCTTCTGCGTTCTTCCATCTTCTTAAGCATTACTTCAGTTATCCGTGGCTTTCTCGGTGCTTTTTCCATCCTGGCAATGTTATTGTGGAGTGTTTCAAGTAGAATCTAACTTTTCTCGTGTTCTCCATATTGTCAATCACATCGCCATTGCACAGAATGTTTCTTCAATTTATTCTTTCACATCATCGTCGATATATCTTAGTCGCTCGAAGTTCCATTTTCGATTTCTGTTCCCATATTTTCTTGATCGACTTTAACCAGGTTTGCACTTTCGCCACCAGGTGATTGTGATCCGAATCAATGTCCGCTCCTGGCAGTGTCTTCACGTCTCGTACACTATTCCTGAAACGTTGCTTCACAAGAATGTAATCGATTTGGTAGCATTTCATATCTCCTGGACTTTTCCACGTGTAGAGCTTGTTTTTTTTTTCTTTCTTTTCTTGAACGACGTGTTCATGACCACCAGATCATGTTGCCTACAGAAATCGATAAGCATTTGACCTCGTTCGTTTCTTCTACCTAGTCCAAACGGTCCCACTACCTTATTCTCAGCTCCTTCTGGTACTACGCTGTTGAAGTCTCCCATTACTACGGCGTTGACCTTACCTCTTCGTTCCTGATGCAATATGTCACTAATCTGATCATACATTACTTCTATTTCATTATCATCATGGCCGGTTGTTGGCATAAATTCTCTACACTGCATAAAATCCTTTCCACTTAGCCACTGGACAACCATTTTTTGTAGGGGTGAAATTTGAGATTATCATGTAAGACGCGTTGAAGCGAACGACGTGACATACCCAGCGATACAGCCTGTCGCCTAGCGGATAGTTTGGGACTAGCGAGAACTGTGCTTTTCACTCTACGTTTTCCGGAGTTTGAACTGAACGGGGAAGACCAAATGGTTTATTTTTATTTTATCTTTTTATTTTATTTTTTTCATCACAGATCCAGTACTTCTGAATGCTGCAACCCATCGGAGTATATAGTGCTTCGATCTGAGACTGTACCTCGATGTTCGACATTAAAATTTCAACGGAAAAGACGTTGAACAGTGACCACAAAATCATTGTGTCTAAAGAAATACTCGACCGTGAACACAAATGATGCTCTACACTCCAACACTCCATAGCGACTGAAACTCCATTGTCTGAGCTGAGCTGTCTGTCTGTCAACGGTAGCTCACGATCAATACCCCTACCCGTCGCAGAGTACTAGCCGTTTACAAAAAGAACATGCGTTTCCTCTACTCCACCCTGTATTTATATTGTATTTTGGTAATAGATAGCTAGAACGATTACCTCGATCGAGTTCGTTAATAGACTTATTACGGTAAAATCTTCACACGTTACGGTGACTTCAACGGTGGCTATCCATATAGCATTTAAAATCAATAAATTTCCTAACTTGCATGCAACCTGCACAACGGCAGAGAAATGTTGGTTTTCTATAATAAAATGGTATACAGCTTATCTTATTGCAAAATGACCCTCAGAATATTCTATATATGGCAACGGGTCATCCTCTTTATTCAGAGTTTATTTTTACTTATTCATTTATTTTGTCCTTTACAAAGCACCTTTGTTTTGTTTGGGTCTTGCGTCCTCACTCTCAGATTTCTAATTTGCACCTCCTTTTCTGATGACCACATTTTTCTTTCTTTTGTGCGTGAATTGTAAATTTTGAAGATTCTCTTGCATCTCTCTCATTGTGTTACAAATTGTATTTACGTCTGTATATAAGCGTATATAAAGGCACACAGAGTGAGGCAGACTGACGTTTTAGTACTCTCTTTTCTTGTTGCTTCTTATTTTTTTTCAAAGAAGTAGGTTGAAACTAAGTTCTTTCAAAATTTTGTTTTCAGTAATTTTCGCTGACGGATTCTAGAAGACACAAAGATTAAGAACATGTACGCTAAGAACACAAGGCGTTGTTGAAGGAAAAGCTTAGGCAACCTGCTGGCGAGCTTTATACAACGCTGGTGCTCGCCCCTTCAAGTGATGCATTTTTAAAGGAAAGTTTCCCATTTATCTGAACATTGCGAGGATGGAACAATGCTGCTTAATGAGCTTCTCCACCTAATCCCGCAGTGACACGAAAAGCTCTTGGATTTTTTTTTTATTTATTTATTTTCCAACGACTCATTCCTTTAAAGAAGGGAATGACACAAAATGAAGGTTTACAAGAAGAGTAAGAAGAAAAAAGACTTATTTTCTCGGGGGCTAGGGCACAAAAGACTGAGTTTTCCTGTGCTTTTGTTCGTGTTGGTAATCGGTGTTAAGGAAGCCGTACCCAGCGTTTTATACATCCAACGTTGCATGGTTTATAAAAGAGAATTTTCCTATAAAAATACTTAATATCCTTCAAGACTCGTCTAGTGTAATTGCTTGTTCTTCATTTTCTGTTGTGGACTATTTTAACTCTGCTTTAAACATAACAAATTAATATTTTTTTTTCTTTGTTCCTTCCCAGAACTCATTTGAATCAAATTAAAAGCAAGAATGGATATATATATGGGTATATATTATCAAGAGTGGTGTACCAAATCTCTTGCAAGATGAACATAGGTGATTGTTATTTTCACTGAGTTTACATAAAAACGGAAATGAAATGCACTAACGTGTACTATATTATTTGTCCCCATTGAGCGTGTATTTTATGGAGTGAAACCCTCAACTTGGACATTACTCTATCTCGGATACCCCACTAACTTGAACACCACTTTATCAGACATCCCACTAACTTGGACACAATTTTTCGGAAACAGAGAAACACCTATTGATTTCTGCTTGCTGGAAACCACTGTAACCTGAGCATACCTGTATATTGCATCTTGAAGACATACAAATTTGAAACAAAATTGAACAACTTAAAGAAATACTACAAAGGTAGAGGAGAGTGAATCAGTCGTTTATAGCAAATTGTACTCTAATCTGCAAGATGAGATTGCTGGAATTCCGAGAAGAGTTGACGGGTAAGAGAACAAACGTGTGTTCCTGTTCCGCAGAAAGGGGTTCAAGTTGTTTCTTCACGCTCATCGTGGCCATGTTTCGAAGAACAGAGACAAAATAATCCAATGCGTATGTTCCTGTTTCGCAGAAACAGAAACTTTGCTTTTTATATGCACTCCTGTACGTTTGTGGAAAGCCTGTACTGCACCAGAAGTACGACAATATTCGCATTATAAGTTGAGAAATTGATTCCATCATAATATTGCAATCATATATACAAATTGTAACAAAAATACTTCATAAATTATTGTGAAAGTCAAGATCGAATCAGCACATCGTAAAGTGAAAGGAACAAAAATATAGGGACAATGGAACATTTCAAATTTGTCCACGTCTATTTTCATAGTTATATACATTTCGCGGAAAGCATTTCGGATATTTTTTCAACTCCTCTTCTGCTTATTGCAAAGCAAAACTCAGTCATTGTATATACTCATGCTTCAGAAAAAAAAAAAAAAACTTTTGGGGGCCCAGTATTTCGGAAATTTCTGCGTATGGGTCCAAATGCCATAATACGTGTCTCTTACTTTGGTCTCCCGTAACACATATCCGGTTCCCAGTCAAATCGGTTGTGTACAAGTAACGTCATTCGCTTCCTAGTTATAGCATGTAGGGGCATTTTGGGCCCCGTATTTCGGACATTTCTGCGTATGGGCCCAAACGCCAAAATACGTGTCTCCTACTTTAGTCTACCGTAACACATATCCGGACCCCAGCCAAATCGGTTGTGTACAAGTGACGTCATTCGGTTCCTAGTTATAGCATGTAGGGGCACTTTGGAGCCCCGTATTTCGGAAATTTCTGCGTATGGGCCCAAACGGCAAAATACGTGTCTCCTATTCGTTCTCCCGTAATACATATCCGGTTCCCAGCCAAATCGGTTGTTTAAAATGTGTTTGTCGGGCAAGAAAATGTAAACTGCATTGTACAGTGTGCACCCTGTATTGTATTGCACAGTTCAATTCAAAATGATATGTTTCTATGTGAAGATATTGTAAAAGTACAGAACAACAGCAATATTTGTAAGTACATTTGTGCGCATAATATAATACATCGATGCATCTAGTAATGTAGTAATATTAAGGAGGTTTTTTTTAACCAAAAATTCTTTATATATATATATATATATATATATATATATATATATATATATATATATATTAACCAAAAATTATATATATATATATATATATATATATATATATATATATATATATATATATATATATATATATATATACCAGTCCGTCCGTTCAGGAGAGAATAACATCTCAAGAACTACTTGACTAATCATCACCAAATTTGATTAGAATATAGAAGGCTAAAAGTTAGGAATAGTTCGTTTTCTGGAACAAATGATCAAAGCGCAAGTAATATAAATTAACGATATCCAGTTCTAACATCGATCGATAAAAAGCAAAAACATTGTAGAAAGAAACGGATATCTGCAAACACTTAAGCATTCCAAAGAATACATTACATCTCAACCCTAAACTCTTTACCAAAAGGGAAGTGATAGAAATCCACTGTAGCTTCATGTTGCAATATTGATATGCATAAAAACAAAAACAATAACGCATAGCCCTTTAATTGATACAACGTTCTAAGAGTAAATACCATCTTCCTTTTTAATCCTATATTTGCTCCGGAAATGGCAGAAATAAACTACTACATTTTTTTTTTTAAGCGTTGATCATCATGGAATAAGATCCGTAATATATAGCGACATGCTATTTGTTTTAATCAATTAAGCATCTCAATATGATATTCCATTTCGACTCTAATCTCTCTAACAAAAACGGAGGTGACAGAAATCAGTCACTTTCGGTATAACTTTGATCCTTGTATATTGAAAACGGTAACCGATAGAGAGATGCGGTTTTCTACAAGCCTCCCAATGATATATTTACTCTCCAATGCAATTATTTAAAGCCGGGAGCGACATAAAACATTTTTTTTCAACTCTAATGCCTATCTGTATAAAAAATAAAATACAATAAAATATTTCAGTTTATCGTCCCACCCTTATGTCCTTCAGCCTAAGGGAGACGATGATTAAGAGAAGTGAATGATGTTGGAGTAATTGGTGTAATGAAAAAGTGGGAGGAAACGAAAATACTCCCAGAAATCCTACGAACACGAAATTGTCCACAACAAATACACTTGTCCGGAGATCGAATCGGGGACCCCGCGCACCAGTTGTAAGCAGTGTACTCATGAGCTGCCATGTCTCTGGTTATAGCTTTTGAGTAGAAACGCTAATAGGTAGAGAGAAGCAGTTTTCTAGAATTTATTAAGGGCCCCAAGAATATATGTAATTTTCATCCTTAAATGTATATATAATAATAAGTAGAACATTCACTATAAAACTATAATAAGTAGAAATTCATTACAACTTTTGGTCTCAATATTTATCTAAATAAAATAAAAATGATAAGAAATAGGAAGAAAGGGTTTGTAGAATAGATTCAGTGTTATGGACACAATATCATAATCTCCTTTAATTCATAATTTGTAGGAACCAACCACTGACGGTCTTAACCTCGATCTTTATAGAGTGAAAACGTAAGAGACAGCAAGAAATGATTTTCCGCAATCGCTTAAGCGTTCTAACAATATGTTCCACTCGAATACATCTATTAAAATCGGAGGTAACAGAACACCTACTACTGTCGGTTTAAATGATAATTGCTTTAAAATACTGTAAGAGTAGTCGTATATAAGAAAGAAGCGATTTCTTGCCATCGATTAAGTGTCACAAAAATTCGTTTATTTTTCATCCTTAAGTCTAACATCAGAAGTAGTAGAGATTCACTATCATTTCCATTACAATATTGATATATACAAAAAAAAAAAAAAAAAAAAAAAAAGAGTTCTTGCTCACGAGCTTTCACGTCGAGAATGGCCTAAAACAAGGAGTTGCGTTGTAGACATTATTATATAACTTTGTTCTCGAGTACGCTAGAAGGAAAAGAAATAACAGTCAGGGCCTAGAGCTGAATGGTATTCATCAAGTTATATTGTATGCTGATAACGCAAATATAATTGGGAATGATAGGAGAACAATACAAAGAAATGTAGAGACCTTCTTAAACGCTTGTAGGGACATGAGCTTAGAAGTAAATAAATACATAAAAAAAAACTAAACATCTAGGAATTCTCCGGGATCATAATAATGCAAATTATGAATGCCCCAAAATATCAAATAACATTTTCGACAAAGTGGGTATGTTCAAATTTCTACATATTACTAGACCAAAATCATATTCACGAAGAAATTGCATATCAGCTGAAAGCAGGGAATTCGTATTACTATTCAGTTTTTTTTTTTAATGTTGTCGCGAATTGTGTAGAGGAATTTTAATCTTAGAATCTATATATTAAAATGCTACAATAGCAACAAAAGCGCCTGAGCTCCAACCTATAATCTTTGATTTCAAACCTCTGACTTACAGTTATTTGTGATTTCACGTTTAACAGAAACAAATATTTTAAAGTATGTCTACTTTAAATATCTATCTATTAAAATGTTACAATTGCAATAAAAACGCCTCAGCTCCAACCTATAACTCTGGCTTTCAAATCTTTCATTTACGGTTATATTTGATTTCACGTTTAACAGATATAAATATTTTAAGTCTGTGTACTTTAAACAAACTACTTAAATACATCTTTTTCATAAAATGTGTTTTAAAATTATTGTTCAAAGCCTTTGTATTTTAATAACCTTTCTCCAAAATCAATGCAAACGAACTGTGCTGCCATCTTTGGAGTTATTTTAGACTATATGTTTGTGGACGTTTATATGTTTGTGGTCAATCCTTTACACAATGGGATCTCGAAAACTACAGGCTCTAGAAAGATGACGTTTTCACTGATCGATTGCAAATTTTCCGTAGATTCTCCAGTTCTAATTGAATTAAAAAAAAAACATAGCTATTATTTCTTTATTACATTTTACGGGTATACTGGAAGTGTTGAAATTAAAAAAAAAAAAACTAAAACTAAAGCATCATATCATGTACGTTATACATTCCAACAACGCATGGTTGTGTGTTGGGGTTGCATATGTTTCAGGCGTTTGTTTTATGGCCAAATAATAATGAAAAAATAAGGATAACCATTTATCCAGTCTAAGATGAATCTTTATTTTTGGAGTGCTTTGCCCACTGAACAACATATATAACTTGCATTATAATTAATTGTGTGTGTAATGTCTTTACTTATTACATACTGCATGCAAGAAGAAAGAATACAGTTATCAAATATGAATTAGAAACTTCAACCAGAAGTAGGCTCACATTTTGTAAACGATCCGAGATATTGAAAAAAAAATAATCGAAAAAAAATCGTACTTTTATAGTATCCTTTGCCGAGTTTTATCACGATGCCTTTAACTTTTTTTTTCTGTAAAGGGACATGCACAGATGTTGTGGGGAATGGCAAGTAGATTCATGCTCATATGCGAATGATGCCTTGTGTACAGAGCGCAGGTTCAGCTAGTACTTTAAATAAATTATTTAAGTAGACCATTTTCATATAAAGTTATTTAAAAAAAAAAAATATTGTTCAAAGCCTTTGTATTTTAATAAGCCTTTTCCAAAATCAATGCAAATGAATTGTGTAGCCATTTTTGGAGTTATTTTAGACTATATGTTTGTGGACGTTTATATGTTTGTGGCCAATCCTTTCGACGATGAGATCTCGGAAATTACAGGCTCTAGAGAGATGACGTTTTTTACTGATCGATTGCAAATTTTGTGTAGATTGTCCAGTTTTATTTGAATATTAAAAAAAAAACGTGACCATTATTTCTTTATTGCATTTTTACGGGTACACTGGAAGTGCTGAAATTTAAAAAAAAAAACTAAAGCATCATATCCTACTCATTATATATTACAACACCACATAATTGTATACAGGGGTTACATACCTCTCAGGCGTTTATTTCATGGTCAAATGATGATGAAAAACGAAGGATAACAATAGTTGAATCTGTATTGTTTGGAGTATTTTGCTCAATGAACACCATACATTACTGATATTATAATTAATTGTGTATGTAATGTATTTGCTAATTACATACTGCACGTAAGAAGAAATAAAACACTGATCATACATGAATTAAAAACTCCAACCGCAAGTAGGCTCAAGTCTTGCAAACGGTGCGATGTATTGAAAGAGTAATCGAACCAAAAATATCCCCTTTATGATATATCTTGCCAATTTTTATCAAAATGTCTTTCACTTGTATCTATAAAGAGACATGTACATATGTGAGGAAAAACAAGAAAATCCATGCTCATAGGTGAATAATGCACTGTGTAGAGAGCGCAAGTTCAGCTAGTCTATACATTAAAAGAGCCATGGAGGCTCAATGGTAGAGCGTTCACCTCTGGCACTTGGGGTCCCGGATTCGATCCCAGCCCCCGCCAAGTGAACCTTGTGGTGGACAAACACCGTGTGCGTGGGTTTTCTCGGGGTTCTCCCGTTTCCTCCCACTTTCTTCATTCCACCATTTCTTTTATTTCTCATAATCACCGTCTCCTTTAGCGTAGCCGGCATGACCGTGGGGCGTAAAACCTAAGATTTCATTTCATTTTTCTGTACACTAAAATGCTAGGTTTATATGTTTGTCTCCAATCCTCTCGACAATGAGATCTCGACAACCACAAGTCCTAGAAACGTGTCGTTTTCACTGGTCGATTACAAATTTTGTGTAAATTGTCCAGTTCTGGTTGAATATTTAAAGAAAATGCCCGTTATTTTATTATTACAGTTTTTAGGATACACTGGAAGTGTTGAAATTTAAAAAAAAAAACATCCTATGAGTTATACATTCCAACACAACATAGTTTTGTACAGGGCTTATATACCGCTCAGGCATGTCTTTTATGACCAAATGGTAATGAAATCGAAGGATATCCATTTCTCCAGTCTAAGATCAATCTTTATTGTTTACAGAGTTTTGCCCAGAGGAGCACCATATATCACTGACATTATAATTAATTGTGTGTGTAATGCATTTGCTTATTACATACTGCATGCAAGAAGAAAGAAAACACTAATCATACATGAATTAGAAACTCCAACCGTAAGTAGGCCCAAATCTTGCAAACGGTGCGAGACATTGAAAAAGTAAGCGAAAAAAAAAACTTTATAATACTGCTTGCCGATTTTTATCAAGACATCTGTCACTTGTACTATAAAGGAGCATGTACAGATGTTATGAGGAATGACAAGGAAATTCATGCTCATATGTGAATGTTGTGCTGCGTAGAGACCACAGGTTGAGCTAATATAATATAAAATTATTATATAGTTGCTGCCTGTTGTTCTATATATTTGCGAAACATTACCGCTTACTCTGAAGAAAGAACGCAATATTCTGAAAGCATTTCAGAATAAAATCCTGAGACGAGTATTCGAACACAAGGGGAACAGAAATGTGGATTTTTGGAAACTTCATAACGAAAAACTGCATAATTTATACCGTCTAGCAAATATTGTTAGAGTCATCAGATCTAGGAGGCTCAGGTGGGCAGATCGTGTAGCAAGAATAAAAGAAAATAGAAACGCTTTCAAAGTTTTAATAAAACCAAAAAATCGGAAAGCATCCATTAGCGATACCTAGGTGTACCTAGGTTTACGATGGATCTCGCAGAAATAAGAATACAAAGTAGAAACTGGGTCCAGTTGCCTGAGGACAAAAGTCAATGGAAAGCTTTTGTGAATCCGTGAATGAACTTCGCGTTCCCATTGGCCAGAGAGGCAGTTAGTTAGAGTTACATAATATTACCACTATCTACCCTCACTTTTACTATAAATAGGAATGCTTTCACAACAGCATTTTTTTCTCAGATTGCAAACCAGACGTGTACCAAGTTTGTTTGAAATAACTCAATGCGTTACAGGGTTTTGGTGGAACGTACCCTTCCACATAAATATTTATATAAACAAATGTATGAGAAACACCTTTGGTGTCGCCCTATTAGAAAATAAAGAACTGAGTAGAATAAACAAAGAGGAGCATTGCCTATCACATTGTCCCTACCGTAAGATAAAGTAGCGAATATAATAAATAGCGACAAATAACGCCTTCGGCGTTCACCTGTAAATTCCCGAGACAATTGATATGCACGTTCTTGCCTAAGCAAGCTTTCAGTTTAACGTCCCACGTTTACGCTTTTATGTATGGAAGACGGATGATAAGGAGGTAAGTGAAAGCCGATGGTTAAGCAGGTCGAATGAGGAAACAAGAGTACAGGTGGTGCAGGTGGAACGGAATAATACTGGACGAAATAGGAGTACTCCGAGGAAGCACAAGGACACAATGTTGTCCACCACAAACTTATTTGGCCCGGGATTGAAACAAGGACTCCACGTACAGAGGTAAGCACTACAGCTTTGATAATATTTTATGCTCATCAAAACCTCGCAATTAACAATCATAAATTTACACATTGAGCTTCTTCGGGAATAATCCTATTGCATCTCTATTACGACAGAAACGCATTACAAAATAAACCGAAACGTACTTGAGAAGAAATGTTGATACTATTGGAAAGTAAGTATAATTGGATCGAAGAATATTAATATACATCTATCAAAATCAGTTAATAAACCCACAAATATTTCCCAGTCATTAATACGACCATTAAATTCAATCAAAGCCATTAATGTAACAGGATGAGGAATCTAAACGACCACGTTAAACCACAAGCGGTGACGACAATATATAGAGTAGAAAACAAGTATGGGAAATGTTTAATATAAACATGTAACTTTCTACAAATGGAGCATTAGTCAATACCTTCAAATTTCAACAAAAACAATACATCACAGACATCACACATATTTATGAAATAATATGAGCATTTACTTTATGTTACATTATATTTGTAGTTGCGAACTAAATGTTTCACACAACGATTTTTTCTGATGTTGAAGTTGATATATCAGGTCAACAATAGAATGATCCCCTCTGATATATTTTTTTTCGAAGAGTTTTGAGATATGAAAGTGCTGTAAACGACAAAATGGTTTGTTTGCCAATTTGCAAATCACACAAGAAACTTATTTAAGCATTATTTGGAAATAAAACCTTTCGAAACAATTTCAAGCCCTTATAACTTAATTTCTATTCATTGGAAACAAATCATACCATGATCATGGTGTCCAACACTAAGGTACTTTCGATGTGCATTGATCTATTTATTTCCGTTGCGTTGTATGCGTGATAAAGGCTTCCAAACTTTGGATGTAACATACCTAGTTCTCAACACTGAGTAACAAATGTGGTCTTTTAAGTTTCCGTTTGACATGCTGATTTCAAATATGTAATAATTTGCGTAGTACCATTTAAAATAAAAGGAAAATTTATATGGGTTTTGCATGCATAGTATTCAATATTTGGTTTTCAAAATGAAATAAATATATGAAGGCAAATAGTTGAATTAGTGATCTATCTATCTATTTATAGATCTATATCTATCTATCTATCTATCTATCTATCTATCTATCTATCTATCTATCTATATATATATATATATATATATATATATATATATATATATATATATATATATGGCCGAATTTATGAGCAGTGCAAGCGTGCACGTGCACTACATTTTTCTTGTAAATATACACTGTCAAAAATGAAAAATTATCAGTGAAAATAGCGGGTTACATACGTATTATCAAAACTTCGTAGCATATAAACCACGTAGAATCCACACTGCGTACGATACAAGCTGCGTACCACCGAAACTGAAACTGGCGTAGGATCCAAAACAGGTATGGTTATAGGATTGAACAATAAAAAAAAATAATTTTATAATCACAGAATATTAAGTAATAATATATTTTATGAAGTTTTATATAGGGAAAAACTGGCGTTGGATCAAAACTGTATACGACCGAAACTGCGTAGGAACAAAACGAATAGGATCCAAACTGCGTATGACCCATATTGCGCAGGATCCAAACTGCATAGGATCCACACTGCTTAGGATCCAAATTGCGTAGGATCCAAACTGCATAGAAACGAAACTGACAAATAAAATAGTAGCAAATATAATTAAATAATCATACAGGAGTGTACCTAGGAAATTTTTCTTGGGGACTATGACTTATTCAGGAGGGTCAGAAAAACTAACCGAAAGTCCTGTTTCAGCAGGGGCGTCGTTAAGGGGGAGAAAGGGGAAGATTCCCCAACAAAGTCACCAACTTCTGATTAAGTTGGCAAATGCCTTGTTCAGAAGATTGTCGTTGTGTTCAATTGACTAACTTAGCTTAGCATTTTGTTAGTTACCTAGTTCCTGTGAGTTGTCACTTCATTTATAGACTTTGCAGATGGTACAATTGAAGGATTATGTAACTCGTCTAGGCTTTTGCTAGTTGGGGCTTCGTCCCAAATTTACCAACTTCTTAACAAGCTGGCAAATTAATAAATAAACACAATAACGACAATCTTTGTATGATATTCCAGAAATAGAATTCACAATCACCTGGTCCTGGAACTAAGGTCATTGACATTACATGACTGATGTTTTTAACGCTTCTGGTAGGATGCATATTGCCATGCAAGGGGCTCTAAGGGGAAAACATAATGTTCTTCCTTGGCAATAACCTGCGGTTGTGACGCGGGGAGATATGCATTAATTGGTTCAAATGCATTGATGCATGTGTTCAACAGCACACTGTAGGTACTGCACGATAGTTTTCAACCTATTAAAATTGTTTTTACTGCAGACACAATAAAACAACTAAAACTCTATAAGTTGTTTTCCACGTAACGTTTATACTTGAACAGTGAACAAGTATAAATTGTATGTTAGAGTAAGTTCAAGTTTGATATTTTAATAACCGTAGAGTATAAGTAACCATTTACATCCATACTATAAGCATCCAACGTAGGAGGATTCATAAATAATCAAATAGAGTCGAATTGAGCGTAACACTTCCACAAATGACGCAAATGACGTCTGCAAATGACGCGTCTATCTTAGTTATATTTTGCAGATAGCAATCAAGGGTCACATCTGACGCACTTGAACATTTTTTTTCTCAGGTTCCGCAAATGATGATATCGCAAATGAATGGAATTTAAATGAATTTAAATAGACTTTTTGGAAACATAAAATCTCACTTTTTAGTTACCGTAATTGAAATCGGAATAAAAACTTGGAAGTTCTCTATGTTTGTAGATTTATGAGGTGCGAGATCGTAGGCTGAGCAAATTTTAGATTTGGCGACGAAGCCCCACATAGCCAAAACAAGTCTAATTACATAAATCTTCAATTTTACCAACTGCCAAGTCCGTAAAAGAATTGATAATTCACAACAACTGGGTAACTAAGAAAATGCCAACTCGATCAGAAGTCGATGACTTTGGGAGAGGAGGCTCCCCCTTTCCCCTTAGAGAGACCCCTGGTCGTATGCAGTGTGGATCCTACGCAGTTTGGATCATACGCAGAGTGGATCCTACGCCGCATTTTCTAAATAGCATCACTTGCTGAAAACTTCTGTCATCATATTTCCGTTTGGAGTTTAAAAGAAACCGGAGTTTTCAAAACTAAATAGTTTAAGTCAATTTTCTGATAGTTGATGGAAAATGAGCCACGAAGCAAAACAATATTCCTCATTTACACAGCAGATGCCTAAAGACATAAAAAATATTCAAATTTAATTCACATGTAGTGGTAGTTATTGGTGCATCCTCCGTCAGAAAATGTTCGATCCGGCCCCGTCTATCTATCATATATATGATTAAGTGAGTTAATTAGTATTTTGTAGTTTTATTATACTCCCGCCAGCAACCAACATACAGTGGTTCATTGTTCATTGATCAAAAATATGTGTTATTTAAACCTATTCACCTTTGCCCTAATAGGCTCCCCGCGTTGGGCCAGTGGCTAACACGCGCGCCTTTGATGTATGGGGTCCGATCTCGATTCTCAGTGAGAGAGCCTTTGAATTTGAATGCACTATACTGGTTTAGATTCCACTGTAAATTCACGTTTCATATAGCCTCAGTGTTGGAAAGGGGTACTAAATTTTCCAATACCAGCTTTGTATTAAGTTTTCTTTGTGTGTGTGTGTGTTTCGTATCGTTTGAATTTAACATTCGCTTTTTGAAAATTAAATAATCTCCATCCACTATTGTTCAGAGTAGAAGTTAGTAAGGTGATATAGAAAATAGAAGGAATGACCAATTTATTTTATTACGTTTGACTTGACATATAACAGTGTGATAATATGGAGGTTTTGATTTCCTTAAACTCGAATGAAGCAATTCAGACTCTAAGAAACTATAACATTTTTTTACACGACTCAAATAAACACGATTCCCTTTGTTTAAGTATAACATAATTTTAGAGCAAAAGTAGTGAAACTGAGAAAATTAGTTGTAGGAACATCGCTCAAAATGAAATAATTCTAAGATGATTTAACCACAGACCATGTGCAATACTATTATACTGAATTAAATCGTAATCTGTTCATATTCTAAAGAAACTCGTACTACATTTTTAGATTTTTTTTTTCTTGTTGTTATTTGTTTAACCACATCCAACCAACACTTTCAATTGTCGGATAGGGAAAACAAACATATAGTCTGAGTAGACTTGCGTACATGCGAGTAGCAGTAAGTTGAAATGGCTGCCATAATAGCAAATCCCGACGAATGTGAAC
The DNA here is from genome assembly GCF_964235325.1 of Thermobia domestica. Lineage (NCBI taxonomy): Eukaryota > Metazoa > Arthropoda > Insecta > Zygentoma > Lepismatidae > Thermobia > Thermobia domestica. The sequence goes on along the minus strand of NC_137459.1, from coordinate 269,247,221 downwards.
TGAGATCTGTCATACGATTCTGAACACCAAAGGAAAAAATAAAGCTGACAATAATCGAGATTTATGGATCACTTACAGAACGATGATAATGAGCGAAGGGAAGATCAGGCAACGGTGCAGAAAGGTGTTGGAAAGGCGTTCAAATGTTCATGGCGATGAGCTTAACGGAATATCTAATGTTCAGACTGACGATCTAAATAGAACACGATAAAAAGGAAATTTACAATAATTGAGCAAGCCAGTTTACTAGGGATGGTATCGAGACGAGACGAGACGAGACGAGACTTTGTACAGTCTCGGTCTCGTCTCGGTTGATAAGTAGCGGTCTCGGTCTCGATCTCGTCTCGAGTCAAAAATCGCTGTCTTGGTCTCGGTCTCGTCTCGGTCAACAGATGCTTGTCTCGATCTCGGTCTCGGTCTCGAAGGCCAAGTCTCGGTCTCGTCTCGGGTCTCGTCTCGAAAGTCTCGAAATAAATAGTATGAAATTAAAATTGTGAAAGTATTATTATCGTACATATCGTACATGATCTTCATTCGAGAAAACTAATCATGCGTTCCTTACGCTGAAATTTGCGAAACATGGACATACATATTATGTAAGTATATAGGTAATTCGAGCTATATGGATCTATTTTCTCTGTCCCGTCAAAACAAGTGATTCTTAACTTTCTAGTTTTCTTTAGTATTAATTTTCGAAGTTTTGCTGCAATATGAAGGACCAAATTTGTTTTTCGCTGTACGAATTTCGTTAAATTTTGGATCTATTTTTACCCTACCTTACCTAGTAAAAGTTATATATATATATATATATATATATATATATATATATATATATATATATATATATATATACATGAACTTTAGAGGTAGACTATGCTAAGTCATTTTTTGGTCGAAATTGAGTTAAGAATACTTTTTACTTGACTATGTTCTTTCTAGTGGTGTAACAATGTAAGTCTAAAAGCATCCTATTACTTTGTAACTACTTAGTATAGTTTGAAAACAGTACTATAGATCTTACTTAAGGAACTGGTTTTTCGCTTCTCTAGTAAAATTACGAAATTATGACTTGGTTTAGTTTACCTCTGAGTTCCAGATATAATAAAATCATAGCCATAATCATAATCAACCACTGTCAATCCACTGATGGATGAAGGTCTTTCCAATTCTTCTCCACAACTATCTGTCTTGAGCAATTCTTTTTCAGGTTGCTCCCCAGTTGTTCTTGATGTAGTCAAACCTTCTTGTATAAGGACATTTCCTAGGATTCATTTATCTCGTGGTATCCTGTCTAGAATTGTTTTTGTCATCGATCATAATTTCTTGCAATATATCCAGCACATTTTCCAGCCCACGTTAAAAATTATTCAATTAGTACCAGTCATTAGTTGTCAAATAATTCATTTCTACTGTATATATTTGGCCTACAAATAGTTCAAATCCGCTAATTTTGGAGCACAGATACACTACTTTTTGATCTTTGAATTTGGCAACACTGACTCAATGATTTAAATCAACACAATCTGAGGACCTTTATTTGGTCTAGCGGCTAGCACGCTTGACTTCGGTTCGCGTGGTCCCGAATTCGATTTCCGGTGGGGGCAGTTGAACGACCGAAGTGGTTCGGTTTCCATTATAATCATTAGCTTCACATCTTCTTTAAATGCCCTAGCATAATCATGGGACGTTAAACTAAAACAAACCGAACCAAAAAATCAACACAATGTGTATTACTAACTGCAAGTCCTTGAATAATTGCATATAGCTAATGGTATGGATCGAGTTTGAGGTGGTCGTTGGTCAAACTGAAAGAAATGAAATATAACTAGGGTGTATTTAGAACGTTTAATTAAGCATTGTTTTGTGTACATCAGGCCTACAGCTTAGGAGAACAACAAGTTTTACTGAAAAGTTATCAGTTACATTTAACTTCAGTTACAATTCGCATTTACATGTATTGCTGGAACGAAAACTTTGACATTAGCATTATAAATAGCCCAAAGACTATGAAAAACGTCGTCTTTTGAAACTATTCTTGCACCATAAAGCAAATTACGTGTTATTAAAATATTTTGCAGCTTAGTTACGTTGTTTGCACTATATTTAGAATAATATTTAGCAATTTATTTAAGTTGGCAACACTGTTTAAAATAATGGAACTGCTACTTGTTTTAATTAAAACAACCAAAAACTATTGTTGTAATATTATAGAAGCAAACTAAAACAACAACCATTATAAAAACTTAACACAAATGCGTTATTTTAAGCAATAAAACAATCACTATCCATGTGTTTGGTATCTCTGAAACGGTTTGAAATAACAATTCCTGTAAATTACATTATGATCACTTAATTCTTTCGGAAGCATCTACATCAAGGTGACCAGACGTCCCGTTTTAGCCGGGACAGTCCCTTATTTTCATTCGTTGCCCCATTTTTTCTGATCCTCAAACGGGACGCTTAAATGTCCCGTTTTTAAGCAAACATGAACCAGGTGTCCCGTAATTATTATTCAAAATATAAATGGTCAATGTTAATTCTACAGTCTTCCGTACTAACACTCATTGGGAAGGTTCAGCCGTGCCTAGAACTTCTGAATATTCAAATGAGAATTGAGTGTTCTGTGGTTCAAGAGGGAATCGAGTTGTAATTCTGAGTGTTGAAGTAGTTAAAGTATTTCTGGGTAGTACTTAAGTTAGAAACGCTGTGTTATCATTCTTACTTGCGTATTTTGTAAATTGAAAACACTGCTGATTCCCAAAATACAATGTGGAAGTCACCCCCCGTCGCCGATTCGTATGCGGCCCGTTTTTAAAAGTAAAAGTTCTGGTCACCTTGATCTACATGATGAGACGTGATATGTCAGCACGTTTTCGAAGTAAAGTGTTTAGGAAAAGTTATTTTTTCATTTCTTGTAACTTTGTTCCTTCATTCATTCGAAATACATTGTACTATGATCATAATATTTGACGCTGAGATACAAATGATGCGCATTGTATCGTGTATGCTATTTGAGTTATTAGAGATCTCCAAAATGTTGATGTTGGCGATACTGTATTGTCCTTTGTTACACTAAATAATGTATGTGATATTGTGGTTTTATTTAATATCTAAATTAGAAATAGGTAATACCTTACATAGTGCAATTTGAGAAAATATAACTTTATTTTGCGTTGGTAACACTGCTTGTTTATATATTGGCGCGGATCAAAGGGAAGGGCTATAGGGGCTATATCCCTCCTTAACGTTCAGGTATACACTGAATAAAATAAGCTTCAATCCTGCTTTAAACTGGATAAAGAGACAAATAATGGTTTAGCCCCTCCCTTGATCATATCCTGGACCCACGCCTGTATATATATACAGAGTGGCCCATTTTAATCTTTCCACGGAAATATCCCGAAAACGGTAGAACATAAATAAACCGAACAAAAACTCAAATATGAATTACTATGAGGCAAATCGAATGATGATGTCATTGTGTTCCCCAGGGTCGCTTTTCAAGGGCGCCCGGAACCCAACTTGAAAATTTTAAATGTGGCAAAAGTTATATATATATATATATATATATATATATATATATATATATATATATATATATATATATATCGGTCACCGTTTTCAAAATGGCAGCCAAGATAATTGTTAACTGTATCAGTTAATTGTCCAGTAGTACTAATATGAAAACGGTTGAACATAAATGAACAAAACAAGAGTTCAAATAGGAAAGCCATGGGGGCACATCGAATGGTGGTGTCGCGTTGTCCCCAAGGACCGCTCTTCATGTGGCCCAGGGCCCAACTTTAAAATTTTAAATGGAAACATGGGGCAAGTGATACCTCGTTCGATAGACCTTCAAACACCAAAACGGAGTTGTGAAAATGAACAGAACAAAAAGTGAAACAGGAAAATGACATAAAGCACGTCAGATGATGTGGTGACCCCCAGGGCTGCCTGTTTTGGGGGCCCAACTTCAAAATTGTCAATGGAAAAAAAAAACATAGGTCAAGTGATATCTCGTTCGATAGATTTTTTTTTAAACTAAAAAGTGTTGTGGTAAAAGATTTTTCATATCGGTTACCGTAATCAAAATGGTAGCCAAGACATGGTGCCTGTATTAGATAAAACGTCAAGTACCACTAATATGAAAACGGTTGAAGATAAATGAACAGGATACAACTCGTATAGGAAATCGCAGAAGGTATTTATCATTCCAATGGAGAAAAAGATTATTAAAGTATAAGTGAGATAATGCTAAAGAGGAAATCTAATTCTTAAAATTATCTTTCCGATCACCCTCCGTAAGTGCGTGAAGCGGAAATGAATGGTAAAATCTCAAATGATAACCCCAGTTTTACTTGCAATAGGTATGGTTTGTCTGAAACACATGGGTGTACAAGTGACTAGTACTGTAATGAAGTTGTCCTGCCCTTCCTTCTGATGTTAACGCGCAACGGAAAATAGATTTTTAGTATTAAAGTCGTCCAACGCACACCCGAGTCGCCAGCTTAGAGCATAGCTCCAAGCAACAGTAACGCATCCAAGTTCGGAATGTAGAGAGCCCGTACCCCAAGGAATCGAACATTTGTCATAGTTACATTCAGAAATAACATATGTTAATGACATTATCAAAACAATTACCGGAATACAACATATTATAATATTATAGATGGGACCTAAAACAAAATTAGTAATTATACAACGTATCACATTATCTGTAAACAATACCAATTTTATTCCTTTACCGGTAGCAGCGGAACTTGGGATATGCTAGCATCAGTTAAATTGCTGTTAGTAATATATGATTATTTTATCGCAGTTAGCTGTACTGGTCCTACATTTACTTAATATCTCCAGATGAATATAACAGGTAACGCATATTGCATTGGTAAACAAATTTGTATGTACATATTATCATCTTCTAAATATTATTATTTATATTCATAAAATTATTCATTATTGGTATTCCACATTTTGTATCATTATCATTAATAAAATTAATAAATTATATTTATGTAGTCTTGTTACTTCTTCATATATTATAATTAAAGATACCTCAACACCCTTGTACCAAACACTTAGCAATCGCTACCTCCAGTATGAAATATATTGAATAAATGTGGAATTATAATTAAATACCTCTGCAGCATATCCTAGTAAACTTCAAATACTTTCATCAACGTTATTGATCCCTCAGCAAGTATACCTTCCTTGGTTTTCATCAAAATTATATATGTAACTTCCAAAACCAGTTGCTGATCCGTGGACAGATAATGGGTCATAATTACTAAAATTTAGACAAAGCAGACCAACCAGAATTTAGATCATATTACAAGACATCTGATTTTATTAGTGAGAACCCGGAGTGGGTTCAACTATTAGCACCTCATTTCTTCGATTTCCATTTTGCTTAGATAATATTATAAATAAACTTTAGATATGGTTGTGTATAATTCTGGGTCATTACAAAGTAATGACCCAATATTGTGCAGACGAATTTTGAGGAAAACCAACATTTGTACACGTTGTTCTAAAATTGCATTGTTCGACAAATTGGTTTCGCATTTCAGTTGATTCATTTTTGCACAAATCGTTGCCTGCAATCAAAATGGAAAGTAATATTTAACAATAATTTTACATATATATATATATATATATATATATATATATATATATATATATATATATATATATATATATATATATATATATATATATATATATATATATATATATATAATATTATTACGCCTATCTGTTATAAAATCACATTTCAGATAATTATGTTGTGTAGATACAATTTGCAAAAACTAAGGTTCTCATTTGCAATTTCACCGTTTCTTCCCGTCCAGCTTCACCCACTTTCGGAGGACGTTGGAACGATGATTTTCTAGGAACTAGATTTCCTCCTTTGCATTATGGCACTTTTACTCTAGGCATCTTCTCCATCGAAACATTTTCGAAACATTGGAATGATAAATACCCTCTGTAATTTCCTATAGGAATTGTATTCTGTTCATCAGTTATTATCTTCAACCGTTTTGATATTAGAGGTACTGGACGTTTTATCTGATACAGGCACCATGTCTTGGCGGCCATTTTGAAAACGGTGACCTATGAAGATCTATCGAACGAGGTATCACTTGACCCATATTTTCGTTTAAAATTTCTATGTTGGGCCTGGGCCCCCATGAAAGCCGGCCCTGGGGGGCACCGCGACAATATCATTCGATTTGTCTCGTTGATTTAATATTTGAATTTTTGTTTGGTTCATTTATGTTCAACCGTTTTCATATTAGTGCTACTGGACCTTCATCTGATGCAAGTAACATATCTTGGGGGCTATTTTGAATACGGTGACTGATATGAAAAATCTTTTGCCACATCGCTTTTTAGTTTTTAAAGACCTATCGAACGAGGTGTCACTCGACCCACGTTTCTATTTGATATTTTAAATTTGGGCCCCGGGCCCCCTTGAAGAGCGGCCCTGGGGGCACCATGACATCACCATTCGATCTGCTTCATGGTTTTTCTTATTTTAATTTTTGTTCATTTATGTTCAACAGTTTTCGAGATATTTCCGTGGAAAGATTAAAATGGGCCACCCTATATATATACAACAGCAGTGGATTTTGTTTCGGGAGAGGCTTGAGGAACGGATAACAAACATTTGTTTTGTACTTGCAATGCGAAAAATGATTACAAATTTATTTCGGGAGGGGCTTGAGCCCGATACCTACCCCCTAAATACGCCACTATGCAGGTATATCAGTCAACCGTTCCCATATTATCTCATACAGCAACGAAACAAATTTTGAGTAAAGGCAAAATAACTATCAATATTTGAGACGAGACCGAGACTTTCGAGACTGACCATGGTCTCGTCTCGGTCTCGGTCTCGTCTCGGTATGTAAAAGTCCGTCTCGGTCTCGTCTCGGTATATAAAAGTCCGTCTCGGTCTCGGTACCGTCCCTACAGTTTACAATAACTGAAGTCACCAAAGAGATTACAGAATTGGCTACGAAGGCAGTGCATCGAATTGTGACCGACAAATTGTGTTATCACAAACTTTCTGCGAGGTGAACGAAACAAATGCTGATATACCCTTGTAAAGAGCGAACAATAACAGCTGCACGTGATTTTTGGCAGGTTGAGGGTAGGATTGGAACGACTTATTTTCTCACAGAGTGACAGGGCATGAAATCTGGATATCGTACGTCACTGAGGAGTCGAAACACCAGTCAATGTAATGGCGGCACTTTGGTTCTCCTGAAGGAAAGACATTCAAAGAAACACCATTAGTTCACAAAATCATGGCAATCGTATTTTAGGACCAATAAGGCGTGATCCTCGTGGAATTATTGGAACCAATACGAACAATTACAACATATAGGTATTGCCATCCGAAATTGGTGGAGTGCTACTCTCTGCTATTCTTCTTATTCTGGACAGCGCCTGCCCCGCAGAGCTGTCCGTACTGTTGAGATTATTCAAATATTCCAATGACAAATATTCAATCATTCCCTTTGCGTTTTCTCTCTTATTCTACATCTGAACAAACAAACAAACAAACAAACAAAAAAATAAAAATAAAAAAAGAAGTGACTTCCATCGAAGCGTTTTAACGACAGTGAAGTGCTCAAGACATCAGTTCTGGACTGGCTACACTCTCAGGCGGAGGAAATATTTGAATAATCTCAACAGTAAGCTTATGCCATGCTACTAGAAACGTCTGGAGGTTCATGGTGACTATGTCGAAAAATATCCAAGATATATACTTGCACCTTAACAAATGTATTCTTCTATTATCTTCTTATTTAAAAAAAGCTATATTTCCACTCTTTCTTGGTATGCGCCTCGTATAAAATTATAAACACAAGCATTACAAAAATATAGTGTTTGTTTATATGATTGAATTGAAAATTTAATGATGTCGAACTTATTTTTGGTTTCTAAAACATCGGAACCTATAGCGCTTCTCGTCTGACGTAACAACTCAATTAATGCAGAGGAGCAGTGAAGTTTGTCAGGCTAATTGAATAATTTTCCCGTGGCAGATAAAATATTTGTAATGAGATAACTTAATTTCTAGCTTTTTCCCCCTTGTTTCCTTGTTCATAGAAGAAGAGAATGTAATATGATAGCTATGGTATGATACAGTAATTAAAATATTTGGATTTTCTGTTAATATTGAATATAAACACAATTTAATTACACTCCTTTTTATTTATTATTTGCAACGAAATTGAGTAGTATTATTAGTTACTTTGATTACAGAATTGTATTAATAGAGTTTAGGTTTCCATATAATCATATCATTTCATCACTTATTGCTAAGTGAAACTATGTCATCAGTACACTAGTTTAAAAACAAACATTTTCCGTATGTTATTGTTTTAAAATAATGTATATACTATCTGCATAAGTAAATCACTGTTAAGTTGATATTTGTTACATTTTTTATAAATATTAGTTTATGATAGCATAATCTAACATGTTATAAATTTAATGCAAGTACGTTATCTTAACGTTCCGAGAACACTTCTGCATTAATATTTTTCTTGTCACAATTCTAAAAATAAAATATTTGAAAGTATATGCTATATACGATCTTGTTCAAAAGAACTACGTCACCTAAGTTTCTTCAAAATATCGTATTTACACAATCATAAGTAGAATAATTCAGTATTTTAGCTTGAAATAAAGACCGTTGAGCGTCTAATGAGATTCACAACCTTTAATTCAAATTATGAATAAGAGTGGAGAGTTTTTTTTTAAAGACTGGCGGTTGGCCAAAGTTTTGAACAAGACTATAGCTATACTACTGATAAATTGACACATGCTTTCCCTGATAATCTTCAAAATCTTCTCGAGAAATTGGATTGTGCCCAATAAAAGTCTATAATAATATTTGCTTCCCCATTCATACCTTCTGACACATAATTGTCCATAGACACACACTGACTACAGGAGCAAATAGGTAGCTTCTGAAACAGAGGCTCGCGTGCAAGTTATTTTACTTTGACCGTACAATTTGGCAGAACATATAAATGCATTTAAGTATTTAAACATTTAAATGCATTTAAGAACGTACCCACTCCGAGTATGCTCGTTTCCAAGTGACTTCGAAAGGATATCAACTTCAATAAGGGTTTTGCCACTTGAAGTTATGCACATTGTTCGCAACGAAGTAACGATATCGAAATCTTACAGTAAGGAAATCCACGAATCATTGTAGGACCCAGTGGCGGATCCAGGGGGGGCGATCGGGGCGATCGCCCCCCCAGAAGAGGGTACTTTCTTATTTTATATATATAAATAAAACCCATCCCAAAGTTTGGAGCCCTTAAAAGTAGCAGTATGACAACCCACCGCCCCCCTCCCAGAAGTTGGTCCTGGATCCGCCCCTGGTAGGACCTGAGCAGATTATAGCTGCAGATGTTATTTGCTGTAGATGGAAACAATAGGATGGATGCAGGTTTAGTACGTGAAGAGAAAAGCAGTGTAACGATAATGGTGAAACCATAACAAACGTGTTTTATTTATTTCGAGATTGCGGTAGATTTGCATGTCTTTTTTTTTGTCCCGTAGGCAAAAAGCTATGCAATAAATGCATCGTAGCTAATACAACAATGAACTTGTAACAAATATCCAGGTGCCGGTGTTTCGATCTGAACGCTGTGCACATCTATACTTAAACTAATATAGTATTACGCATTGAATCTACACATCCCAGTCGTAAAACGTAACTGTCACTATTTTGAAGTCATGTTTCACACTTTACTAACGGAAAGAAGCTTTCATTGTGCGTCTATACGTGATTGACTGTCATTTTTGCGTTACTAATTGTTTTACCCGAAGTTAATTGAGTGTTTCTTGATTGCAATATTGTGTACCAACTGGAAATTTACCAGCTGAAATATAGCTCTACAAAAATCAACCAAAACAATTTCGTCGTATGAGAACCAGAGTGGCGTAACACCATTTTCGTAGATTTATAAGAGAGAGAAAAATAAGATTATTTATTCAAAAGAATGTTTGAATAACAAAATGGTAAAACATTATTGAATAGCAACCAAGACATGCTAAAGTGAGTTTCAATAACACTCAAATGACAGGATAGCTTACCAAAATGGTAATTCAGTTTCTGGCTACAGACTATTTGAATGATACATGTTCTTGTGACTGTGAATAAAACTTCCCTAACAAGGAACACACGTATGTTGTGGATATAAGTTGTCATATTGAACTCTAACCATAAATACTAAATATTAAACTCTAAGCACAAAAATAAAATTCAATAATGATCACCATCACTATCACTATCATCGTGACTATCCCAGCGATACGCATGCTGTATTTTGCAAACTCTTATAGACGACATAATACAGTTCGTTAACCAATTCTGAACAATTCATCTCCAACATGTATTTCAGTTTGCTCCTCGAAGTGGAATCATTCAACTAGCCCTATATTTTCTTTCAAACAAATCGATTCTTATTTCGGGATCTTGTTGAAACTTGCAAGCATTTATAATATTGTTCGTGACAACAATTGAAGAAAATATTGTAAATATCACTTTTGCGGAAGTGGGAACGTAATATCTTCAGCGATTGGACTTGACTTCCCACATTCTCATTTTCTTTTTGTTTGTTTTGTGTTTCGAAATCTCTTTTAGTATTGCCCCAAAGTCATAAAAGTCCTTCTGAACAATTTCAATTACTTCATACAGTATTTTCTTTGAGTTGTCTGGACTACGGTAAATCATATTGATGAATAATAAATATTAAACGTTCCTATGAACTGAATCTCACTCCATCAATGAATACTCCCGCTCGAAAAAAGTACAGATTATTTCAGGAATGTTTATTGTCTGGACAACATGCAGAAACATGATGCGCATGTTAGCATTACGGTTCTGTCCTCCGCAGATATCAGAAGAATGGACACCAACAATTCTACTAAGATAATGAAACACAAACAATGGTATTTCAAGTTACCTTATTTTAGCAGAAAATTCGTACCATATATATATATATATATATATATATATATATATATATATATATATATATATATATATATATATATATATATATATATATATATATATATATATGGTGTCCAATATACAATGCAACCCGGAGATTGGGATGGTAGAACTTTTGAACCTGAAGCGTTACATAAATAATAGCTCTACCAAAATAAAACTTTGTTCATGTACACATTTTTAAACTAGAAAGCAACGATTGAAGTACACTATTAACCACACAGTGTTGTCAGATGTAGCCGAAAGTGTATTTTTTTTATTCGAAACATGTAAATTGACTCATAACTCATATGTATGGATGTTATGTCGTTAATTTTCAGTTTGTTTTGTTGGAGTAGTTTGGAAACTATGAAGCAGAAAAAAAAAAAAGAATTTTTCATTTCCACCGATAACTAATCGGGTGAAGCCTCTATAAGGAGGAGGTAGGGAAATCATAAATTAACACTCTGAGTTGGCAACATTGTTGATGTTTCAGTGCATCAAATGGTGTGTTAAGGAACGGTCTACATTACACAATTCCTGAAAACAATGAAGAAGAAACTTTGAAATTATCATGATTAAACTTTTACTTACATGCACCAGGCAACACTGCTACTAGCATGCAATGAGTTATCAGCTCTACAGCAGATGCTAGAAGTGTCCCCTGTTTTGATTAAAACACTGGTTCACACGTTTCATCATGTTGGCAGCAACTTTATGAAGAGTAGAAATGCTAAGATTCTCAATGGTACTACGCATATTCGTTTCCAGGTCTTGTATAGTTCGAGATTTGTTCTTGCATACTTTTTGCTTGCATACGTAGCCCCATAGAAATAAATAGCAGCGTTGCTGGGTGCATGTAAGTGAAAGTTTTATTATGGTAATTTCAAAGTTTGTTTTTCATTGTTTTCAGGAATTGCAGAACGTATACAGATACTTAACAGACCTTTTGATGCACTGAAATACCAACAATGTTGCCAATTCAGAATTGTAATTTATGAGAACTACGATTTTCCTATTTCCTCCTTACAAAGGTCTCACACCCAATTAGTTATCGGTGGAAATGAACTTTTTTTTCTGCTCTAAAGTTTCCAAGCTACTCCAAAGAAACAAACTGAAAATTAACGACAAAACATCCATACGTATGAGTTATGAGTCAATTTACATGTTTTGTATATATATATATATATATATATATATATATATATATACACTTTCGGCTACATCTGACAACACTGTGTGGTTAATAGTGTACTTCAATCATTGCTTATTGCTTCCTACTTTAAAAAATATATGCATGAACAAAGCTTTATTTTGGATAGCCATTGTTTATGTATCGCTTAAGGTTCAAAAGTTCTACTATCCCAAACTCCGGGTTGCATTGTATATTGGACACCCTTCATTTCTTTGTAGGAGTGTTATGCACAATTAAATTATATACAGCTAGTCTTCTCTTGAAGAAAATTGACTTCTCAGAACGGATGAACAGTATTTAACAGCTTCCATATCAAATTCCAGTAAATTGCATTCTCTAGGTAAAACTCTTTTATGGATCTTATTTTTGAGTTGTTATGCTGACTCTTTCCAATTTAACTGTTCAAAATGTTTTTCCTGTTCTGTCCCTTTATCTTCTTTTGACAGGTTTTGGAAGCGATAACAGCGATCACATACACCCTTCTTTGACTCATGGAAAGCAAAGATAAATTCGTTGTTGAATATTTCCTTCTAAAGCCATTTTTTTTCCTCTGGGATAATATTCTCTTCTTTACATTTTTTTTTTTTCTCTAGAGGTCGTTCATAATTTGTGCATTCAGATCTGCTGGGTCGTAGTGTCGTGTAGCGACAGTAATGAGACTGATTAAGAGGAACAACCTGATTATATTTCTTGTTTTTATATCACAGCTTTTTTTTTTATCTTAATAGTTGGAGAATATCAGCCTTTATTATCTTCAGTCACCGTAAGTGTATTTGTCTTTTTTTTTTTTTTTTGGTTGTTTCATGCAAACGTTTCTAATATGGTAGACGTGCTGAGGAAAAAATCCAAAACAAACTTCTCTACATCTTTCATCACCTAGAAACCCTCAGAGTCACTGACTTTAATGACATTTTCTACTGTATGTTAAGCTAACTCTGTATTTGAGAATACTGCAAGGTATTTATTTTCCAGAAGTTGACACACATGCTTTTCCGGATTGCTTTTTTTCCTGGGCTTTTTGCTCCTTTTCTGCTTTTATTTCCGTTTTCAGTAATTACCAATGCTTTTGTAGCAGGTCTGTCTCTTCTTCAATCAGTATCATCTACCCCTTCATGCACTTTCTTTACCAAAATAAATCCCTTGCTGACATTAATAAATTTTTCAGAACTAACGATAGACAGTGGGGACATGTTATTCTATTTGAACATAACCCAAGAGAAACGAAAGTTAAAGTAAGTATTGATTCCTACCCACCAAAAATCATTATTCTATTTTGTAAAGAAATAACTTTTTATTATTTAGTGGAAATTGGGTAGGCCTATATGAGATAGAAACTTAGAATAATATGGTTAATGTTACCCTCTCAATATATTTTATTTATTTTTATTTTTATTTTTATTTATTTAACAATCACCAGATACAGCTCAGAGGCCATTTTACACTGGATATCCAACAACAACAATAACAATGGAAAGGATTTGGGAAGGTATCGGCCAGGGCCTGTTTAGTAGGTACCATCCCGGCATTTGCCTGGTAGGACTGAGGAAAACCCTGGAAAACCTCAGTCAGGATGGTCGGCAGCGGGATTCGAACCCACGACCTCCCGAATGCGAAGCCAACGCTCTACCACTTGAGCTACTTCGCTCGGTTAATGCGTTAGTAGTGTAGTGAACACAATTAATAGAGATAAATTAGTTCAACCAATATTTGATTACAAGTGAAACCACATTGTAAAGGATTATGCACACGGAACAGTATTTCTAACTGTTCTTCAAATGATTATGTGGTTCGAATACCGGTTATACCTTACGAATACTGGTTAGATCAGATAACTAGTATTCTAAAAATCAATTTGGACTATAGAAGAACATGGCAGTTTTCTTCTTGGAGAAGAATTCTTCGTACATTGCAAAGACATATGACTTCCTGTCTAAAGAAGGACATTTCAGTTAAATATGGCGTTCTGTGTGCGATACGCATTCCTGACTTAAAACTTATTGAAAATTTAATTAGCATGCACCACAGATGAATTAGTTTTGTTTATACAGTCTTAATATCTGACTTATTCTAATGACACATTGGGACATGATCCATTCATATTTTAGATACTTCAGACATACTTATGTGTCACAAAGTTCCAAACTAGGAGACAAAGAACTAAATCACTTTCAAGATAATTGGCAAATGCAAATACAAGACCAAAGAGATACAATTATGAGTAGTTTCCATACACACTGCATGTAACATGAAACAATTTAGTTATTCAACTGATCACATGTTTCTAATTTATTTATTTATTTATACAAGGTGTGAAGAAATTACACGGAATTATCTGTGTGAAGTGATTCTACTCATGAAAATTCAGGCAACACAATCATAAAACAACTTATATTCAGAGATAAAGTGGGGCTGCAATTCTGTGAAAGTGAAGTTTGAAGCCCTGCATTACCAAAACTACGAGCTGGAGAACTGATTCGGCATTCGATCTGAAAGGAAGTCAACAATGCTCTACAATGATGAAAGTTACATTCGTGTGCAAATTTGACAAATTGTATTTTCTAAAGGATGTAAATTAGGCTTTTCAGAAATGTAGCCTTTGGACAATGACGCCGATCAGGGAAGCTCAGGCCCTCCAAGGCTGATGTGTGTCCCTCCATGCGGGGACCAAAATGGTAAGTTGAAGTCGGTTCTCCTATTTTTATATGTCATTCATTTTCCCCTTCTACTAATGCATATCTCTCTTTAGCAAATCTATTTTATTGATAAACCCCTCCCTGACCTGAAACTATTGTGTTACAGTATGCAAATATGCAAATTACATCGCGCATAATACTCTTCCTCAGGCTAAAGGAGCTAATTCGTGCATTATTTTTTTAAGTTTCGCGCGTAAAAGGATAAAAGACCATTTAAAAAGCAAAGGAAAGAAAGAACGAATGAAAAAGACCATTTAAAAAGGAAAGAGAAAGGAAAGAACGAATGAATGAAAAAGGAAAAATGGAAACATAATATTCTGTTTGTTAAGGATCATTCGTGTTTTGTTATAATTTAAGAGAAGAAAAGATATAGAAGAACAATAAGCGACAAAAAAAAAAAAAAAAAAAAACTCACAAAAGTAATTATTAAATATATCCGTCAAACTTCTGTTTCGATTTAAATCTCTAAATCACTATTCTAAAAATTATAAATGAACCAAATTTTGCTGCTAAAATATTTGACGAAATCGCGCTGAACTAGCAACACTGTTTATAAAGAAGAAAAATATATATTTGTCCAATAAATCGGTGGCGCGGCGCAATAGTGAGTTATTGTTGGTAGAGTAGTTGTGTGATTATAAACAATAGATTCGCCTTCTGACTCGTTTGGGTTACTCGAAGTCGAAGAAATCAACGACTGTGAAATGCAAGCTGTTCAGTCATCACTCCCTTCCTAGGCTTTCCATAAGAAAATAACTTATGCCATATGTTAAGGTTATTAACTAATATTTGTTTATAAAATAACATAAAAATCTCATGAGTCGTATTTTAGAAAACTAAATACATAAATAAATAAATAACTCCAAGAGTAATTATGTCTTGTGCATATTATCATTCAAAGTGATTTATGCAGCATTGTATGACTATTAATGAAATATGAACAAAATCGCCTGGGTCGTTTCTGAACAAGTTGTTTCTGAGTTTCGAGATGCTGAAACTCGCCCTCAAAAGTAAGCTACTATTTCTGAATTTATTCGTAGGGAATAATTTACACAACATTATAGAGTAATTAATGAAATAGGAACAAAGCCGCCTTGGTTGCTTTTTGACAATTTTTTACCGAAAAGAGGAAAACAAAACACAAATATAAACTATCACTTGCAGTTTTTTTTTCAGGACAATTAAGTTATGCCAATTTCCCAGGTTATTGATGAAATATCTATTTATGGAAAATGAAAAAAAATCGCCTCAATCATTATTTTTGTGAAAATTATCCGAAAATACTCACCCCAAGAACAAACTGTCCTTCGTATAATTTTATTTTACTACAAATCAGTAATACTAGAGTGTGAGGATAATTTCGAAACATATATTTGTGAAATATTACGAAAATCGCGTGAGTCGGTTTTGGAAAAGTATTTAAAAAAAACTCACCGATGTCGAAAACTTACTTTTTTCGGTATTTGTGTGGCACAAAACTTGTAAATCAATTAAAACCTTGAATTATATCATCTGTTTTTCCACGATCGCCAATATGTTCTTCCCTCCTTCCGGTGCTCGAAAGTAAAAAGTAAAATTTGAATATAAACTACTATTGTACTAATATACTGTATATCACTACTGATATACTGTGCAATCTATTATTTCCATAAAGTTCATCAACTTTAGAGCGTTCACGTCTGGTGCATGGGATCCTTGGTTCGATCTCAGCTCACGCCAGGCAAGCTTTTTCGTGGACAAACACCGTGTGCATGTGTTTCCTCGAGGTTCTCCTATTTTCCCCACTCTCTTCATTCCACCATTTCATTCATTTCTATCACTGCCGTATCCTTTAACCTAGCTGGCATAATAGTGGTACGAAAAACTTCCATTTCACGTACGACTTCATTTCATTTTTACGGTACGTAAGATTTCATACGTTACGGTACGGGCCATAATAGTGGTACGTAAGATTTCATTTTTTATTTAAACTCAACTTACCCTCACATTTTGCCCAGGCTTGGGACCGGCTATGCTTGTTCATAGAAATAAGCGTGTTTAAAGCTGAGGATATAGTTTTTTTGTCACGTGATTTATGTCATGTTAAGTTACATTTGGTTTCCACGCAAATAATTAATACTGTAGATCCCTTTGCCAACTGATTGTTTCAAGAAAGACAATTCATTCAGTCTTTAGTCTAACGTTGATATGTACCGTTACACCATTATACAATTCCATTTGCTCAAGTCTCCCATTTCTTCACATCTTTTTTCCCCCTTTTTTTCAAAATAATATATATGTTGTCATCCATATACAATTATATATTCATCCCTTTCTTTAATGAAATAAAGGAAGTTGTGAATAGCATTAAGCCTTATTTATTTACTTTAAACGGAGTTCATTTTTGTTTTTGTTTCTCTGAAATAGATTCTTAGGTTTGAGTATGAACTTGTGAATTTTAGTTTGTTCTTTACTGTACAATACTACTAGTAGACTAAATTTAACTTACTGCAACTTGTAAAATATTATAAATTATTTGTTAATATATATAAAAAAATATTTCTGTTAATTAGATGTAATATGTTGTTCCTACTTTTAATACATTAAGGTGAAGATACAAGACATGTTCTAAGGTAAATCACACTATTGAACGTGAACGTTTGGGCCACCAGCCCCTTTTCACATTATCGATAACCTGTATGCATATTTCTACTTATACTGTATGCTAAATTATAATATTGAAATGTATTTAAATACTATCCCATTTACAGACAATATGGTAGCAATCTAATGCACTGTTTTTAGAAGTCACATCAATAATAAAGATCGAGAATTGAATTTCGTATGACAAATGCAATTTTTCGCCATGAAGAACTTAGTGGAAATACCGTTTCATCTGCGTAGTTGGATTTAATAATGGAAAACACAGAAAGGATGTTTGTGTGCTCTTTACCAAACTTCAATGGTGTTAAGCAAATAGCTTGCCGTGTAATGTTTCTTAACACTGAGTCGCTGAAAGGCAAGTACGAATGATGTTAATCAAGTCAGAACGGAAGACAAACTAAAGACGCGTGTCAAAGGCAGAGAGGCCTGTGTCAAAGAACGATGGGGGAAAAAGAGATTAGAACGACGTGATGGTGTTACGGAACACGTCGGCATGGTTTCTACAGTGTAATACCCATTTTGACGCACAAATCTAATACGACGATAATTCTTTTACTTATTTACTACCTCAAAGACGTATAAATCGTTAGCAAATTATTCAGCTGAGAACGTAACCTGTTACTTTTCACCCGAGAAAATTCATCTGTTGCTTTATTGTTTAACTCTTACCATGTTTGTGAATCTCGCTCTCGCTTCAATAATAATAATAATAATAATAATAATAATAATAATAATAATAATAATAATAATAATAATAATAATAATAATAAATATTTTAAATTAACGTTCCATGATTATGCCCTTTAGGCTAAAAAAAGACGATTATTAAATTAAGTGAATTATGGAAGAGTAGATGGAATGATAAAGTGGGAGGAAACGGGAGTACCACGGACACAATGTTGTTCACCACAATCTTATATGCCTGAGAATCGAACCAGGGACCGCATGCACCACAGATAAGGGCTCTGCCACTGAACTACCCTACTTCCCT
Source organism: Thermobia domestica (assembly GCF_964235325.1). Classification (NCBI taxonomy): domain Eukaryota; kingdom Metazoa; phylum Arthropoda; class Insecta; order Zygentoma; family Lepismatidae; genus Thermobia; species Thermobia domestica. The sequence goes on along the minus strand of NC_137459.1, from coordinate 269,228,670 downwards.
TAAAGTAATGGAGAATATTAAAACAATCAAGAACGAACTAGATATTATCTACAAAATCATATTATATGCACTCATATCTGTTATCAGAATCTATTGGGTAGAACAGTGGTTCTCAACCGATGTGTAGCGACACACTGGTGTGTCTCGCGGTCCCCTGAAGTGTGTCGTGAATTTTTGGAATTAAAAAAAATCATGAAAATAATAATAAGTTAAAATCGAGACAAATTGTACAAGTCATCACCTCCATCGGCTGCAATAATGCTCAATGCTTTATACAGTCATTATCAATACTAAGAGGTTTCACTATTATAATATATATTACTTCAGTATTATAATAGATAGATCTTGAAGAACCTTAAATTCGCATCTTGAAATATAACCAGTAAACTGAAGTAGATTAAAAGCAAACAAACAACCCATGTAACAATATCATATATCGTTTCAGACATTTTGATTCAAGACTTTTAACGCACTAATTTGTTGTGATATAATTACTTAATATATTTTGTAATATTTTACAACGTAATTTTAGTGATACTTACTGCGTTTGTTAGAAAGTACTTTACATAAATGTACTGTTCTGGAAATAGTCAAACAATCCCCGTTAACACGTTAAACGCCATGTACGCCCCATGTGACAAACAGGTGGTTCGTTCAAAGGACCGCGTCGGTTCCATGGGACCAACATCTGTACTCTGTTTCGATAGTTTCTTATTAGGCCGTTAGTCCGATCTTGGTGAGACTTCCCCATTAGTAGGACCAACGCGGTCCCTTCGGAGGGTTTTGCGCTAAGGCTTTCTAACATCGCATTTTATTTATGTATGTATTTATTCATCTACAAAATCATTAGCAGCGCATAAGAAAAAAATCACCGCGGTGCTCAACATGTTTAATACAATACATGCTATTGATTTGGTTGAATCTTCATGGGAGGGTAAATTGTTGTCCAACCTCTAGCATACTTCATTTTTTTCTGCCCTACAAAAGGCTGTCAGCAAAGTTTGTTTTATTGCCGAAGTATGTATAGCAATATTTCATGACATAAAATAATGCATATTTTATATTAATAAGTGTAAGATATTTTTCCCTGCTGTCCGTATATTAGGCTGAAGGAGTCCGGAAATGTTCTAAAAGGAAAAAAGACTTTTTTGAATGTAAACATACTTACCAGCAATGCTTGTTGTGTAATTTAAAGTTATTATATATATTTTTTATACTTAAAATAACTAGCATATGATCTATCACATGCGAGTAATATGGTGTGCTTGTGAGTGTTATGTTCATAACGATTATTTTTTTTCTGTTTTAAACGTTGGTTAGTTTGTTAGAGAACGTTCTTGTGCTTTTTTTTTTACAAAACAATAATGACATTACTAATAATAAAAACTATAATTTCTCACAAATTTGTAGATTTCGTTCAATCTCACTACTTGTAAAATGCTATGAAACAAAGAGATAACCCTGATTTCTCGACGTAGTGAGTTTTACTAACAAATTATCTGGAAGTCATTTCATTTCAGACCAAGAACTATGTATGCATAAGACTAAGGATAAAAGTGTCTCTAAAGTAATTACTACTTAATAAAAAAAATAAATAAATGAAGGCTGTAGGAACTGTTTATCCAAACTACTTTCAACAATGGCGCTAGTATACCGGTGTTACAAAATTCGGAAGAACAAGCCTTTTTGTGTTTAAACTATCTTTGATTGTTTTTTTAAGCTTATCCGATTATTTTTAACAGCAGTTTGAAGAAGTAGTTTTATGTGGAAAACGGACACTACCCATAAACACTTTAGGACAATTATTTTCCTTTCTTTTATGGATTTCAAATAATGTTTAAAACCAAATCAATCTATTGAACAACTTCGTTTGTCTCTTACGGATGAAGCACCATCCGATAGAAATATGTTCAATTTGCTCTTCGAGTTCCTGTGTGGTAGCACATTTCTCATTGATGAATTTCATGAAAGTCGCTCATCTATGACTGCTGTTGCCAGTAATGTTGATGTTATGCATACAATGATTGAGATAGATTAGCAAGTGACACACGGTGAGTTTCAGACACATTTGTACACTGCCATAAAAATAATGAATAAGATTTTTCATGGTCAACGAAACGCACGAAAACTTTCAAGTCTTTGAGTCCAACACAACTTGACCGAAAGTGAAAAATAGCCCGTATATTGCTGTAAATAAATACTCAATAAATTCAACCAAGATTAATCAAATTTAGTGTACTACATCGTAAGAAGGAAAAAAAGTCGCATGTATTCATACAAATAAAAAAAATAAATATCAATCTTATGTTCTAGCCTTCCAAAGTGAGCCGAAACCAGCAACAATGGTTCGTTCCAAGAGTGCTGCCAATCAAATAATTACTTGGGTCCTCTGTTATATCAAACATATGGCAACCATAGATTCAGAAGATCGAAGGACTCCAAATACTTAGTATTACACAGCAATTTGTTTGCCAGAGATAATCAATGAATTGGCTAAAGCAAACCAGAATCATCGCATCATTTTTCACTACGACAACGCTAGTTCCCATTCATCACAGAAAACTTTTTTTAAGCAAAAATGTCGAACTAATGGTTTATTCTCTGCACTTACCTGACTTGTCACCTAATAATTTCATTCTGTGCTCACACATGAAAAATAAATGCGTGGCGAGTGAGTTGATTCACCTTAAGCAGCTGTTGACTTCATCATCCATTACAAACGCAAATTTGTGTTGACCCTATAGGTGAATATTTGAAAAGCAATAAAGCTATTTCCAAAATTTCATTAGTATTATTTTTAATCATATCCTTTGTACCAACCTTTCCAGCAGCCCTCGTATCAAGGTATCATATGACACAAAAGCTCATGGCGTGTTCATTTTAGTTTCATTTTTATGCATATATATTTTAAATGAAGTGGAGACTTACTTTGGAGACACACGGTATATTAGATTTTGCATATTCTTTCACGCCATTTCAATATCAAAGAATCTGGTTTGTTCACTTGAGTAGCAATGGAACGGAATTTCGTTTAGAGAGAGAAACTGGAATTGGATTAATTTATGACCCGTGAAGAAGGTGGATGATTGCTTATAATAAGTGAATGGTGGGCGTGGAATTTGGTGGAAAGAGAAAGTAGCATGAAATGTAAGAACTCCATGTTATTGTCCATGTTAGTGTCCATCATGCTCACATGAGATAAAATTTAACTAGATAGTATTCACAATAGAATTTTTTGTTGTCACTAAGCCACTGCGACATCATTTTATATTTTGCCGCATTCTTTGAGCCAATAGAGAATGCACAGTCCCTTTTACAATAAATAAATAAATAAATAAAATGAACGATTGCAAATTGTATAACATATTTTGCTTTATCATACAAATTAAATATTTAAACTAGTGCTACAATAGGGCCAGCTGAAGTTTTATTTATTTTGTTATTGACAAATTTGATGCGTATAGGACTTAATACATAACGTTTAGCGATAAGACTTGATATACTAGTTTTTTTTTCCTTTGTATGTAAAAAAAAAAACTGATATAGTACATAGTTACTTTTGTGAGAAAATAACGTAGAACATGTTTAAAGGTTTTTGCGAAATTTTAGTACTACTACCGCAAAAACGTACCCTTATGTAAGAAAACTTCTGTTTCAATTTTGAAATAGCGATGTTTCATCGTTATATTCTCTCGTAAAGTAAATGCATTGATTTTGTTTCTCTCCCTAAGGGAAAAGAGAAACGCAGGGTCAATCAGTTCGAAGTCATTCGAGACGCGAAAGCCTACTAATTAAACTTCGAATCCAAAACTCTTTTAGGAGTACTAAACTGATTTTGGAAAATCAGACCACTAATATTCTTCAGACGGCTCGGCGACATTTAGAGACTCCAAACAATCTCATTCTACAATAGCAGTTCGCTCTCTCTAAAACTTCAAGGATATTCGACAGAGAAGTAACTAGCGTTGTAGGGAATATTGTGTCTGGGTTCGTTACACTGGACTCACGAGTCCCCAGCTCTGCTACAGACAGCCAACCCGCTTAACGAGATTGATGCTAATTGCGAAAGTGCAATTAGTTGTCGTTAATTAGCCAGATCTTAGTTGCCGACTACAGCGCTCTACTCGCATTGGCTCAGTCGTCGTCCTAGCTTGAGGTTAATGAGATCCAGCTCGGAGATTAAGAAAGGAGAACTGAAAACCCATTGTTTTAGATACACGAATGGGGAAACTGTTGCAAACAGGAGAAAATCTGTCACCCTCTGTTGTCGAGCAAAAACAAAATATTGTTGTAGTTTAAACTCACAAATCGCATACAATTTGTCCTTCTCTTCTCTTGAGCTCGTAAGATGCAGACTACCTTTATTTAATTCAATGGGGAGTAAATTCTTTAAGATAATCCTCAAAGTGAGAAAATAGAAAAGTTAGAACAAGAAACTTCAAAACTTGTTACTTGAAATAGACAATTAGACAGTAAGAAGGTTGTGAGTCGTCATGTAATATTAATAAGCTTTTCATACTTGAGTACACCATTTTCGAAAGAATGTTATTGCACACATAATATATTTATTTGCATTTTTTTTTTTTTTTTTTTACATTTCGATATCCTATCTATACTTCATGTAAAAATAACGCTCGTAGTTTGAAAAAATACACTGGTGGAGACGCGTTTAAGGTCTTTTTTGAAATCTATGAATTTGACGTAGAGTTTGGTACATAAGAAGAATGTACACATAGAGTAGTGATCCAGATACGCCACCGGTAAAGACAAATCTAAATCATGCTATACAAGGTGTTTAAAGAAGCATGCAGTAATTACCTTCTTACCATGTTTACAATTTGCAACAGAGCGTACTGTTCGGAAGATAGACAATGATTATATATATATATATATATATATATATATATATATATATATATATATATATATATATATATATAATATGTGTGTGTGTGTGTTTGGGTGTATGATTTTCCATACTCGTTGTGAATCTTGATGTCGTTTAATATTGATAGTTGCTGGTACCCGACTGGCGGTCAGCCGAGTCCTACTGTTTCCTCAGTGATATACAGAACTTAGGCACGGCAACATAACGGATCAGAATATAAGGCGTGTCTCAAGTGAAATACGCTGAGTTACCCAGCCGGCATGTGAACTCGCGTTATTTTGCTGGAGATTGGGAGCCCACAAAATGTTCAGATAAAGTTGGAAAACAATATTGATGATATCACGAACGTAAGATGCACTGGTCATACTCCGTTCAATGAAGAACCAAGACAATATGTAGTTGGATCTTTAGTTTATTTTCCTGGTACCATAATGCCAGGTGTTATACTTGTGTGATAAGAGCGCAATTTTGCTGTATTATCCAGCTCATCATACATTTGCAGACATCTACACTATCATTGGTGATTCCCACATGCTCACTATCGCCATCCATCAGCTTTGTCACTTCAATGTCGCCTCACATAAGCGAATACACTGCTATCTATGCACAGGTGCAAAAGGTAATCGTGCAAGGCTATCAGCCACATTGAATAGCAGCTATTGGTGTGTTCCCGGTTTTCTTTTCATGATAGATCAATGACGTAAGACGTAAAAATGCGAATTCAACAGAAAAAAATGCAATTCTAACTACATTATCTTTGTAGATATGGTTTCCACTGTAGAATAATGACACTGTGGTTGCCAGGCGAATGTAGTAAATTTAGGAGAATGTTGCGCGTAACAGTCAAGACGTCAGACCTCGTACGTGCTGTAAGAATAACAGCTAGCTACAGTATGTGTAATTCACGGGATCTCAGTGAATTAGATGTCATAATCAGGCGTGTGGGCCACTTCATTTTTTAAGTTGCGTAGGCACTGGGCTTCCCAAGCTCCATTGCATCAATAGAATACCGAGAGTATGTGGGTTCGGGTAGAATCACTGCCACAAAGTTTACGACGCACCGATGACATGAGTAGCCGTCGGCTAGCTAGGACGGTAATAGCAGATAGACGGGCCACAGGACAGCAGATCACTCGTTAGTTCAATCCTAAACAGCAACGACGTGTGAGCAGCCATACCATGCATAATCATTTTCTCGCCACGCGACACATAAGGAAGCGTTCCACAAGGGTACCTCTGCTAAGTACCCGTTACAAAGGACAACGACTGGTATGGAAAAGAAACACCGCCATTTGACTCGTAACATGGTAAAAGGTCGCAAGGACAGACGAATTGAGATACCATTTGATACTCACCGATGGCGAGGTACGAGTATGTTGTCAACCAGATGAGGCAATTGATATCTCTTGGCAGTAGTATACAGTTCAGGCCCGTGGTGGTGGTGTTCTCGTATGAGAACTATTCACATGGGATGAAATGGGATCTCTGGAACATCTGACAACTGGCTAACGTTACGGGTAGCATGATATATCATGTTCGCCTCCAGAACACTCGAGGTGACTTGCAGTTACAGCAAGAGAATGCTCCAGCCCATCGCTCTTGAAATGAGGCTAACTACACCAATGACCACTCCACATATGTGAAGATACTTGTCCAATTTCTCAGAAGTCCATATATCAATCTCATTCTGCACGCTTGGGATCCTGTAGATGGGGATGTGCCTGTGGTGGACTACGCTCCGACCAATCTTCGTGAAACATGGGAGGCAGTGCAGCGATCATAGGTAAGTATGGCTCCTAAACGCTTCCTGCATTGTGGAATCCATACTAAGTCACATCGCCACCGTCATTAAGGTACAAACGAATGCTACACGCTACTAGTCAGGAATGTCTAATGAAGTTGCCCAGAAGTGTATTTTCCCTAGTTTGTTTTTATCTAACAGCATATATGTATTTATTTTTCAAACCGTTAGTTTTACGTGTTTTAACTTCTAACGTTAAATTTCTGCATTCATGTTAGCAAAGTCTTAGACCGCGTTGCTACGTTACATGAATCTTGTAGCTATCAATAAATAAACGAAACTTTGAATCCCTACAATGTTTCTTCATGTAAACATGGTCTTGAAATTGGACATACATTTTTTTTCACATTGCATGGAGTCAAACCATGTGCAACTTTCTGGGTCGTCTTGCTTGTTACATGCTGTCGCCCTCCCACTAACATAAAGAAACAAACAGTTTCGTCGCTTCCAAAACAACAAATTATTTTGGACAGGGAGGAGAATCGCGCCAAAATACACGATTTTTAGGAGGTTCACTATTTTTCCACTAGAGTGCAGTGCTGAACACGTGGAGATATCTTTCTTGCTTTCAGAAAGTTGTAATGTGTAAACAGTAAATAGTGAGATCGGGTTGATTTTTTTTCTTATGACAGCTACACGATTCATGTAAAATGGTAACGCGATCTTACTTTCTTCTTCTCAACTTATACTACTACAATCAATATTTTTTCGGATTGGACGCAGTGTGGCGCTAGTGGTATACTACAGCTAATAAGTGATATTCTGAAGGAAGCATTGGAAGTTCATCTCTTGACAGAGCAAGAGACAGGTTTGTGTATAGAGAGGAAAGAGACGTACTGTCCTGTCGTGAAAGGAGTTGATTGTGCCGCGACAACTTGCAGAATGTTGCAAGTTTTGAGCAACGGGCAGATTTCAAGTTCTCCCAGAAATTAGGCAAATCAGCTACAGAAACGTTGCAGATGATTAGGCAAGTGTAGAGTGAAAACACCCTGGGCCGTCCTGCAGTGTTTAAGTGGCACCAAGGTTTACGGAGGAGAGAAACAATTTAGAGGATTGTAAAGCAGTAGGTTGGCAAACAACAGTCCGAACAGAACGCATGATCGAAGAGGTTGAAACGGTTGGGTGCCGTTTCCAGACGGTAGATTACATCGCAGCAGCAATACGGATCAGCCACGGATGACTTGAACATGTCGCGTGTCAGCCAGCACCGTGTCCCACGCATTCTGACATAAGACCAGCGATCAGAATTGCTGACGCTGAGGGAACGTCCTGAACCAGATAATAACAGGAGACGAACCGTGGTCTCAGATGGTGATTTAATATTAAAGTTTAAAATACAGGCGACAAAGATCATCCTATGGGTATTTACAATATTTTCTGGTTTTATTTTACAGTGAGTTGACTAACATATCTTAGTTTAAACTTGAAATAATTTGAAGGAAAACTAACGAGCATGTTTATAATGAAATTGACGTAATAAACGTTACCAATAATTGAAGATCATGGTAAGAAAATAGATAAAATTGTATAGGGTCACATGCTACCATATTTACTTCCCTGTGTGACAATTATTCTAACAGTAACCACGCCATGTTATAAAGTTATCAAGTCGTTCGAAGTTGTTATATGTTGTGTTTATATTCACGCATAATTTCGATGAAGGTTGAATAATTTTGATGAAGTTTTCTTTTTTTCGTTTGAAAGGACATAGTTTGTCGGTGAAGCAACATAAATTCATCAGAATTTAATGATAGTCTTTGAGGCTAGTGTATGAAACATTGAAACAAGTCTAGTGAGAAAAAACGTAATTAACTGACTTTAATGTAGATATGTTTACAAGTAGCTTCGTCATAGATTCATCATTTCCGATTATTCTTTTATTTTTTTTTGTTAAGTATGCTTTGACGATGGTCCCAAAAAAATTCGGTAGTATGTAATAATGTTCTTTGGAGTCAGGTAATGAAACATTTAAATGAATATAGTGTGGAAACCGTAATTAGTTGAATCTAGTATGCATATATCCACGCATAACTTCGACATAAGTGCATTGATTTCACTTTTTTTAATTTTTGTTTTTAGTTACTCATTTATTTTATCATTTTTTGTTTCCTTAAATAAATATTATTTCTTCGTGATGTCAAGTAAGCTTCATATGGATCTAGCAATAGTCCTCGTAGTTAGGTTATACATCTACTTAATGATTGACAGTATTCGTACCATAATTGTATGTAGTATCACACTTAAATTTGACAAAGATGGATTTATTTTGATGATTTTGTTTTTGTTTGAAAGAATATTATTTCCTTTTGGTCCCATATAAATTTTGTAAGGCTTTGATAATAATCTTCAGAACTAGATTATGTAATTCTTCAACAACTGACAATGTTAATATCACAATTACTCTACTTCGTTGTGTACACATTCACGCACAACTTGAACATTAATCTACCAATTTTAATTTTCTTTTCTTTTAGTTGCAGAGAGTAAAATTTTCACAAGTTTCAATGAATTTTCTCGGAATTTAATTGCAGTCGTTGGGGTTATGCTATGAGACTATCTAGCAGATGTTAGCGTTAATATCGTATCTATATTCACGCATAATTGCATAACAATAGACAAATTATTCGCTTACCTCTGGTGCGAAAAGTTCATGGTGTAATCCCCGACCAAATTAGTTTGTGGCTAACAACTTCATGTCAGTGCGTTGTCTTGGGTGCTCTCATTTCCTCCCACTTTCTTATTTCACCGATTATTTCATCATCGTTCACTTGCTTTAATCATCGGTTTCCTTAGCCTAAAGGGTATCATCGTGACACGTTAAATTGAAAGATTTTCTTTCATTTCATTTCATTACATTACATGTATATGAAGTTAGTGTCCTACATTTCGTTAAGATATCTAACTAAACTACTGGGATAATGAAAAAGTAGTGAAATTAAATTAAATTAAAAAGAAAAAAAATAACCGACTTCAAAAACGCACTGCGAAAGCAGACAATAAATCCAAATAAATAGATAACCGACTTCAACAAATGTGTTATAAGTAAGAAACAATAACAAAAAACTCTAGGAAAGCAGAAAGTAATAATAACAAAGCCCTTACAAGCAGAAAATATTTCATTACTATTATATGTAAAGGGAAAAACAAAACAAATTATTGTCTCATTATCATCGAAACTAATTTTATATTATATATTAATTTGTTTGGCTTAGCATAAACTTCAAAATTTTTTTGTAGATAACTAGCATCAGTCACTCGCTTCGCTACGTTACAATAAGAAGAAAATTGTAATATGTTCTGTTAATCACTTTTTACTATAGCTGAAGCGCTCACTTGATATCGGTCATTTTCGGTTACTTTAGATAATCCTCCTTCCCCTCCTCCAAGTTGCGGGGCTGATTTTATATTAAACGACATTTGAAATGTCACTCTTCATCGCAACGACCCCGAAAACTGGGGATTCGATACTGACACTAATATATGCAATTTTCGATCATTTTATATACCTCCCCATCCCCTAAGTTGCACCGTCGAAGTGAAATAATAGGCTAATAATAATAATAATAATAATAATAATAATAATAATAATAATAATAATAATAATAATAATAATAAAACTATCCCTGGGTCCAAACCTCATCTATGTTGAAATTTTATCGAGATCGGTCGGGTGGTATAAGAGTTATTAAGTCAAAAACAAATTCACTTTCATTTGTATTCATATAGATAATAATGAAATATTTTCTACTTTTAAATGCATTATTATCATAATTATCTGCTTTTTGGAGCTGTTATTATTTTCTATTTTAAACGCTTTTGTTGGGGCTGGTGAGCACATTTTATTTGGATTGTTTTATTTGCACCTATTCCTATATCATTTCTAAACATTTTTTTCTTTCTTTCTTCATAGCAATCTAACTAGAACTATTCTCGTATATATCCAACATATGGAGACTGAAAAGAGAAAACGATCAATGCTGCTTATTTTGATTAAGTTTGATGGTAGGAATGTTGTCGATAGCTGCTTGCTCTCGCTTGACGAAGAGGCATGTTTCATCCTGAGGACTGGAGTGATGAATGAATCCCACTAAATACGTCATACGTTGTTGCGGACGGGGACAGCTGTCACAAGAGTGTTATTGGATTTCGGTTCCATATAAATGATCACCGTAGACGTAAAGACCTGCTGTACTTTATCTGATATCACCTAATAAAGGTTGCATACGTCCAAATCATCAAATTAGACAGAAACCATACAGAACACGCAATATAACTGTGCTGGATATTATTATTATTATTATTATTATTATTATTATTATTATTATTATTATTATATGTAATAATTGTTATTTTGTATTTACGATATACGCAAGAGAAGAAACAAATATTCACTAGAAATCATTAAAAATTATTAATACATAAAATCTTTGTTACTCTATATACTGTTGTCTCTGACAAGCTAGCGAAGAAATAAACTTATTGTTAGACGCTGAATTAACAAATAAACCTGACGTAACAACCATAAAGAGTGTTTCCAACACAAAATAAACCATATATGTTTTGATAAATTCAAAACAACGATTGTTTCATGCTTGCTAATAATTAGATTTTTTATAACTAACATGATGTTAATTTGCATTTTAAGCACTGTGGGTCAGTTATGTATATAACAAAATATTTGTGTGTGTGGATATCAATAATTGGTTATATTGTGTATCTGGACATTGGCAAAGTTTAAGTATGTGTTCATTTCCATTCTACATCTTTAACATAGTTGTAAAATATGTAAATCACTAAAAATGTTTCATATTAAATGTTTAATACAGGTTGATAATTTACAAGGACAAAGTACGGGCTCATGCATTTTTTTTTCAGAAAATAGAACATAGAAAAAATATGCATAACGAACTTCCAGGATATTGACCCTAGGACGCATATGTGGGGCCCCACATAGCCCACATAAAATATTAAAGTGTTTTAATACTAATAAATTCGTATCAGATCTTCAACGATTGTGATATATAATATCTACATTTGACGTTATTTTAGTATTATGTTAGTAATAATTAACAATTCTCGTGGTCTGTATTGTTTATTATCACTATTCCAAGCTTTCATGTCCGGAATCTGTCAGACACAAACAATAAATAAGGATGCGTTCGTAATACTAGGCACAAACTATGCCAGAGCAACGCTTTCTAATGTCATAGCACTATATTCGCATGTGTTTACAGGTGATCCATAGATGACAATGATAAAAATTTGTTCATTCTCATATGACAATACTCGCCGAATGATGTCTTTGGCTGTAAGAAGCATTACGTGTTGTTTGTCAGGTTTTTTCTTTAGCCCTTTTGCTGTGCATCCCTAATATTATGAATTTATTTATGACATATTGTTCAGAATAAATACGTTTTGTGTATGACACCAATGACGAAGAAAAGTTACTTTGTTTCAGGTTATTACCACATTATAACGCGTTTCGGTGTAATTTTGTGTTTTTTTTTCTTTGTTTTTTTTTTCCTGAAGGAGAAGTATTAGTTTCTGGATGAGTTGTGCAACCGCTGTACTGCACTGAGAAAAATACGTTCTCCGGACAGTGGTATGTTGTACAAATATACGGAATTTTCTAGTTTACTACAGAAATCAGTACGGATCATACGTTATTCGTATGCTACATAGGCACTGTCCTTAGATGCTACATCATGCTGTTGCAAGATGTCTGATATCTAACAGACTTCCTTATATTACATACATATATGTATGTTACATTCGTCAGCTATATGTTATATACGCCCATTTGTATGTGAGATCCTTACCGCCTATATTGTTTCATACAGAACGTACGAACAGATGGAACACTTATACAGAAAGCATTAAAAACATGAGTTTTGAGTTATACGTTTATTGTACGTTAAGTCGAAAAACTACAGGGTATACAAATGTAACATGCGATTTTACATACGCCACATACATTTTTTTCTCAGTGTGTGTCCATATCTATGGATGGTTTCAGATATATTTGTGCACGTTCCCTCGTTCTGCCCGATATGTCAGTGTGGAGCCATCTACAGTTATAAACTTTGTACATTCATTGCACAACTCATCACAAATGCCACCTTCGACATTTTTTATAGGCGTTTCTTTAGCTAAACAGCTAGATCAGAAAGGTTTAACTTCAGCTAGACATATGTGTCTCAACAGTACTCAAATGCCAACATAAATAAAGTTTAACCATATATGAAAATACTAGTAATCTTCATTTAGATTCAATCAATATATCGCTACTTCAATAAGTTACGTTCCAAAGAATAATAGGGCTGATATCTTACTGCGCACTATGCAGCCATATAATAATATTGTTGAAAAAAAAAGAGAGAGAGACACATACTCGTAATTTGTCATTATAACCAAACTAAATGTTGCACTTGATTAGAAATTATATTTACGAACTTCTGGCAGCAATGACCATCTTAACCCGCTACATATAAGGGGTGATATCCCTCGGCGATCTCACTGCCAGCGGATTGGGTAGGAAAAAGAAAGCGGCATGGGAGTATTATGTTAAATACCATTATGACACTTGTTTGGTGTCAATGAGGAAACCTCACTCAGGATGGTTGTCCTGATAAAGATGGTACTTTATTTGACCAAGTGTTCCCACTGGAATTGAACCCGCTACCGCAATCACCAAAGAGAAGAGCATTAGCGACTACGTTACAGGACCATTGAAAATATGTTAATAGATTTGGTGAACAGTAAAGAATTATAGGTAAACAAATCAGAATCATAGTTGGACATTCGTACCTGAGGCAAAAGTAATGAATATAACTTCACTGAATAAATTAATTCTCCTTATAAAGCATAATTCTTAATAGTGTTCTGAAAGAAGACAGAACACTGGTATTTTATAGGAGTTAGGAATGTAGTTGAATAGGCCAAAAAGTCAAAACGAATACAGGACCCATATATCCTTCAGTCGCCTGTAGTAGTTTTCTTATATTATGATGAAATCCTCCCCGTTGCTGTAAAACCTAACAACAAAAGGAAAGTGAAAGTGATGATTTTCTTGTTCATCTCATAAACATTCTAAAATATTATGTACTCAACATTAGTGAACACTTAAAATTTGCAAGTACGCATACGCTTATTCATAACGTGATTAGAATGAAAGTCCTTATGCTGCTCTGTGTGTACTAACCAGTAATATACAGGAAAAAAAATGTATGACCAATTAGTTGTTATGGATGTACAAGTACAAATATTGGTTATTTTCTGACACAGTCATCATGCACATCCAGAAATATCTGGTTGCGTGGCGAAAGCTTCCATATAGCTTCTGAAAAAAAAAAAGGTAAAGATTTTTTTTTTAATCTACCGCCTGAGAGTGCAGTCAGTCCAAAGGTAATGTCTTGAACACTTCAATGTTATTTGGATTATTTCAACAGTATGAGCAGCTGCGAATTGGCGGGCGTTGTCATGGATTAGAATTCTAAGCGTAGCACTTCACTTCACCGATGTTGGATGGCACGTCACAGATTATTCAGCATTTGGCAATTCACACTTACTGAAATTGTTTGACCTGGTTCGAGGAATTTCACAAAAATTGCACCGTTTTGATCCAAAACACAGTTATCATGATTTTGTGAAGTGAATGCGTTTGTTTGAATTACTTTGCTTTAGGAGAATCAGATTGTCCCCATTGCATTGATTGCCGCTTTGCCTCCCCACTGACATATAATATTCAGATTTGATCCTCTGACACTATGTGAAAAAATATCATTCAGCGCGCCAAAAAAAAAAACACTTGGACCTGTCATTCTTTGCTCTTTGTGAGCGTTTGTCAGCACTTTTGTCGCCCACCTAGTGCAAAGTTTGTGATAACCCAGGATGACAATTACAATTCGATGCATTGTTTTCGCAGATACTTTTGGAAACTATTTGACAAGATCAATTATTGTGAACCGGTGCATAAAATATTAGGGTATGCTGCTGCAGATGCTGAACGTCAACAGTATTCCTAACCCTGCGTAAAAAAAAGTCGACATTAGGCAATATTCATAACATGTATTACCTTACCAGGATATTAGTGTGGTTTTTGGTGGATGGCGCTGCTGTTGTGTTTACATCAGTTTCTTGGTAAGTGCGGCGAGACACGGGAGCAGAGAGCGTCATTCTGTAGTGTATCCAACGATTTCTAAAAGTTGCGATTTACATATTATAAGTTTCGCTTAATAAAGAACGCCGAAAATTATATAGTTGTTATTGAATGCAGGAATGGTTATTCCTGCAGTAATGCACATGTATTGTGTATAATGACACATGCATGAAATTTAACAATTTAAGAACAACATAGCACGCAAGCGAGTTTCTACCGTGTATTAAGCTGATTGTATAAAAATCGATTACATTTTATTTGACTTTGTTATAAGACAAGAACAGCATGTAAAACGCAGGAATAACGATGCCAATGACTAAAAGATAAATTTAAAGTTGATGGCTTACAGACTTGCGCAATACCTTGTAAGTTTAAATCAAGTTAAGGCTCGCGAAGCTTGTGTTTTTTTTAAATGTATGTTTGTCGGATGACAAATAAATTATTTTCTCGAGTTTTAGCCAAGGAAGAATTTCGATAGGTTTCTACTCGAGAACTGTGTAAGTCTTCTCCGTTAGCCTATTGGCTAGCGTATGTGCATTTGTTGTACGTGGTTCTGGGTTGAAATCCCAATCGTCCTCTTTAGATCACGAGGTGCAGGGTATGTGTCTCAACATGCAGTGAGACAGGGCATTCCGGATGGATTGCAGCATACTTCTCGGACTGTATGAAAGTCGCTGAATCAGAGGAAATGATTCCAGTACCGGGCCAAACGAATAGCCAGATTTGTGTTTTTGAAGTCCTGGAGAAAACCTCTCTAACATCCATTCGTACAAATTATCTAGAACAAGAGAACTTTATGTTAATACATGTGTGTTAATGCTGTGTACACGTACAGACGTACCCAGGTGTGACTGCAAGAACGTCCAAAGCCATTTGGATGGACTGGCCTCCACAATCTTTGGATCTCAATCAAATCAAACATCTATGGGGTTCCATGGCGCAGCAATGACAGGAAATGTATATGATTTTATAAGCCGATATTATAGACGATGACAGTACTATCGCAATAAAACGAATTAATTTTCTGCACTTCTCGCGAACATCCATGAGCGAATGCGGGTCATAATTACAACAAGCGATGATTACACAAAAAAATAATATGAATGTTTTGTTGTATTTTTTTAAAATATATTTTATTGATCATTTATAACGGTACGGTAGCTGTTCGTGTGTGTTTGGTTCTGGTCCAACATCGTGATCGTGGATTTATAGGGTTCTCCCAATCTTTTTACTTCGCAATTTCACTATTTTAATTGATCATCATTCACTTGTATTTACCATTGTCTTCCTTAGCCTTAGTTGGACTACCATGGGACGTTAAACTAAATAAGTTACTTCATTTTTATTCATAATCGTATGTAGGGATGCACTTTTTTAAGTTACATAATTATTAAAAATAATACTCTGGATACATCAACAATCCGCTTTTGAAAGCGTAATTTTACTGCCATTTCCTTATCATTAACTTGCAAGGAAAGAAAATAATATTGTTCGTTTTCTTAATTTTATTTCTCATTGTCTATTTTCTAGATTATGGTGTGGGTTCAATTTCTATATTTAACTAGCTGAATTGTCATTATTTGGAAGGAAAATAACAAGTTTATGGGAAATAGTTGAACTCCTTCCTTAGGAACGCATCCCCATGAAAGAATTATGATAAAATTCCGTAACGTCACTCTCTTTCACCCTGCACTCAACACACTCTCCCTATCAGTTGGGACTGAAGTTAAACGACATCGAGATTATAACCATTCATCTCAACAGCCACAGTAACTGTGAATTGGACACTAATATTGGTCGTTTTTGATTAATTTTACGTCACCATTCAATTCCTCGCGTAGATTATGATCCCAGTTACGCATTAAGATATACATTTTAATAAGCGTATTATCGTAAACTTCAAGAGGTTTAAGGTAAATAATTATACTAAATATAATTTTAATTGTGTTCAGCAGTTATTGCGTGATGCGACCAGACATAAACTTACAATTGCTTTTATAAATCTACTTTATTTTGCATTTCACTAATAGCAAAATGTCGGTATGTCTGGGTCATTATTGTTGGTTCTGTTCCACCTGGAGTCAACCAATCCTTTGCGTCACGCAATTCATATTCATTTAAAACGTTCACTTCGGGACACTGTAAGGAAACTTTTCTACAAACTAATATAAATCCAGAAATGAGCTAATACAATTCCAGATTTCCTTAGGTCTGTGTACACAGAAATTTATTTTCACTTCTTTTTCTGAACGTCAATAATACGCAAGTAGTGCGGGACTCCTTTCGGACGCTCAGTCTACAAAAAGCTTGCGTGCCCCTGTCTCAGGGACCAGGGCCACTGACCTGGTGACAATGATTGACGGGTACTTAGGACCACCTCCTCTAATTAGGTAGCAACGTTACAAATTAGACAGAACTTTCATTTCGTCACGAAACCAAGCGGTGAGAGGATTTCTTCTGACATATACCGTAGGGAAGGTAAAGGGCATTCTCTCTCCCCCCCCTCTCTCTCTCTCTCTCTCTCATTGTATTTTCTTCTTTTTCTTTTTTGTCAAAAAAGGTTTATATCACGAACCACTGAAGTTAGAGAGACGAAATTTGGTGTCTAACCCTTCAATAAAAACAAAAACTCGTGTTTCAGCGCTCTTGAAAATTTAGCTTCAAAAAGGGAAAACGCGAACATTTCTAAACTACTCTAATTTTTGTTTGTTTAATCAAAAAGTTCCGAATGTGAGGATTCGCTTAATTTTCCGATATGAACTGCAATATAGTAACTCTAAATTTGAAAGAAGCAAATATATAGTTCAGTATTTTGGAAAATTTTACTCCTAAGGGCAAAGACGAGGACATTTATATATTGAAACTTCCATTTTTACTAGCAAAATGCTGAAAATTGAGAAAAACTGAAGTTTAAGATGTGAAATTTGGAATAGGCCTCTATAAAAACTAAACTAAATATAATGGAAAACATGTTACAGCGGTTTCGAGCATTCTGCTTCTAAAAGGGAGAGGGAAAATTTCTAAAATATCCGAATGTTCCTTCCTTTATTGCTAAAGCGTCCAATAAAAAAAAAATCTGAAAATGAAGTAGCAAAATTCGAATATAAAGTCTTAATTAAAAAAAAGAAAAGAAAATAAGATAATAAACGTTAAAGGGTTTTCGGAAATTCTCCTTCTAAGAGAGGAAGACGGTCGTTGAAGATGGGATACCTCGTATGTCCAGTTTGTTAATTTTTTTAGTAGACAAAAGAAAAAAAAAACGTCACTATAATATATTAACATCATAGACCTTATAAAATGTGTTTTATCCTTTAAAAGCACGGTCATACAGCTGCTCTCATCACAGCATATATAGCTATAAAACATTTAGCTCACTAGCATACGAGATATTACCTGAAGTTGTCCACAATCGACATACAATAAAACACTGTAATTGATTCCATTTGAGCAGTCGATGTCTTGTGACTCACTAGGTTTTGCTAGAACATGGGTTATTGCTTTCTCACCATGTTTATGCCAAAAACTAAAAGTCGCAAAAAAAAGTAAAATAAAATAAAATAAATAAATAAATAAATAAATAAATCGACATACGATGGTTCACATCTTCCCTTTATTTATTCCCAAAGTGATAATGTAGGGATTCCCTTAAATGGAATCCCTACATGGGATAATCAATATATAAAATTAAAAAAAAAAATAGTAGAATACGCGTTTCAGCATTTTCAAATACTCCGTTCATAAGAAGGATAAAGAAATAATTTCTCTAATATCATTTTTTTATTCCTTCGTTGATAAAATGTCAAATGTGAGGGTTCGCTTAAGTCGAATATGTGAAGTTAGTGGATACGCATTTCATCGCTTAAAACATTTACCTTCTAAAGTGGAAAAGGACCATTTATGTAATATTAAGATTTGCCGGAACTTTTCAAATGCTTAGGATTTGCTGGAAATTGGTTATATCAACTTTTAATTAAATAGAAGGTATGTTGTTCGGGACCGAACCACGTAAAGCGACTTATCCTTTTGTATATGAATACTGGAACATAGTATCTGCTTCATAGTTTTTTTTTTTTTTTTACCATGACACACTGATTAAATGGCATATATAAGGGGGGTGCTTAAATTGTATGCAAAATATAAAATATCTTGTGGAGTTAATAATTACGCTTTCATTGAAATGTGTATTCTAAAAGGGAAGGGTGTTGAGATATTTTTCGAACACATGTTTTCTCCATGCGAAGGATGGGCCTTTCAACTGGTACGATTATACATACATACATACATACATACACACACACACATATATATATATATATATATATATATATATATATATATATATATATATATATATATATATATATATATATAACGAAACTATAATAGAAGTTTATTTTGGCACTTGAGGACTGCGCATAGCCTTCATTTCAAAATCCAGCACCAATGTTTTTTTTTCTTTTTTTTTTAATTTCGCCATCATTTACCTGTAGTGTCAAAAGCCTCTTCAATGCATCATCAGTCATTTCCATAATAATGCAATGTTCTCATACCTGCAATTAGCAGTATGATAAACAAAGAGTCGTGTCATCTTCCACTGACTGCCCACTCTGTTAGTGATAGTTAAAAAAAGATGTGGCTAATTCAGTCCATTGATTGATTGGAACTTTTTTCCTAATCCACTTTTAAAGTACCTTGTAGATCAGCATGAATGCAAATAATCACATAATTCATCGTAATTAACACGTTATGAAAGACACTGAAGTCCTTATTACAAACTGTTTAGTTAAAGATGAATCATTCAAGGAAAAAAAGACAACTCTAATAAATTAAAATATGATCATTTAACATAGTTATTGAAATATTTCCACTGGAGAGAGGTACTATTTAATTTGTAACTGTTAAATTGAATAATGTGAATTCATTTTTGTGATTAGAAATATACTATTGTTAGTATCACCTTAGATAATACACGAATTGAAATTAAAACACAATTTCACACACAAAATATAGATTGTTATTATGGCATTTTTATTGTAGCTTTGATACGAGTGAGAACTAAGTAACTGTTTTTTTTTTCTTTCTTTTAATTCATGGTATTTAAATATACTATAAGGGAGACACTAACATTTATAAACATGAAAAACTTGTGTCCCTTATACTTAAATCTGGGACTTTAAAGAAACACGTTTATTTAGTTTTCACTTCTACTAAGGCTACAATAAAAACACGACAATATCGATAATAATAACATGTGTTTTGTGTGTGAAATAATGATTTCTTTTAACTTGCAATTGTTGTGTTGTGTAAGGCAATAATAACAATAGCACATTTCTAGTTACAAAAATGAATTTCGCACCATTTATTTGTAGCGAAAGAAAAGGTTTTAGTTTAATATACATTCATTTAAATTCTTCATTAAAACAAGAATTCACGTACCGTACGTAATTATAATTGAAGCCCAATAAACAAAAAAAAAAAAAAAAACCCTCATGATGAAACTATCTGGATATGGCGGTGTTGAAGGGGTGCCTATCAGTGAAAAATCTGATTAATGTTGATCCTATTTAAAATATCCCTCTCGAAATACGAGAATCTAATCGATTATTCGTCAATGTTGTAGGTATGGAATTTTTAAAATACTTTAATTTATTGAATATTGTTTTATTAGATGTAACCGACACTAGAGCTATAAGAGTAAGGTAAGAAATGCTGTTTGCCAGAGTTAGTATATTTATCATATTTTGAGATTTACGCGTTGCACTAGATAATGATACTTTGCTCACGCACTGATCACTGAGCACATTCAACTCCGATGTCACTGCAAACATACCATATTTTAAAACTGTTGGATACAAATAAACTACTCGTGCAACACAGGTAATACTAATAGTTTTTTTTTTCAAGGATATGTTAAAAATTAAGAAATTATGTTTCAGTAATTCTATGTATTTCGTTAGATTTTCCTTGGATAAGGTTCGTGTCCGACGCTGCTATGAACACATTTGAATAAAATGTCTTCCAGAAGTTTAGTCGCAATCCAACGATGGTGATGACGATTGAAGTCAATTCCAAGATCAATACCCAATTGGTCTGAATATTTAATACATGAATTTAGTATTTTCGTCAGTGATACAGGAAAACACCTTAATTGTTTCAGTAATTTCATATTACAAGTAACATATGCTACGGGGCAATATAATAATCGTTTAATTATCTTGTACAATGTAGTTTTTAATACCGAAGAAGAAAACGTTTATTTGTCGAATTGACTCTACGATAATGACTCCGCAGTCTCATTTTTATCTAATATGCTTGAAATCAGTATGTCCTCCATATCTGCATATTTCAAGATCACAAACAAGCTTTTATGATTCAGGTTTAACTTTCGTATATATATATATATATATATATATATATATATATATATATATATATATATATATATATATATATATATATATATATATATAATATACTAAACCCTCGTTAACACGATTTCCAAGGGACTGAAAAATCAGGAGTTCGTGTTAAAAAAAAAATCGTGTTAACCTGGGACCGAAATTTTATTATTCGAATACACTTTCTTCATACATACGCACTACAGTATACCGACTATATATACCACTACAGTATATTATGTATGTCATAGATAACAGTAGAGATGGTATCGAGACGAGACTGAGTAGTCTCGGTATCGTCTCGCTTCCAAATTCGAGACGAGACCAAGACTATTCTCCGTCTTGATACCATCCACAGAATTGTATCGAGAAGAGACTGAGAGTTTCGGTCTTGCCTCGATTTCGAAAAGCACGGCTCGGTCTCAAATTCGAATTAAGATCGAGATCGAGACTAGTTTCGGTCTCGGTACCGTCCTTTTGAAAAGTGGAAACACTACAGTAAGCTTATTATCCTATCTTCGAGGATTTAAAAAAAAAAGTTTCCACGCAGAAAATCCAGGTCAAGTTATAAAATTGATAACTCCGCTAGCAGGTTGGGTACCGCTAGTAACGGAAAGGTATTTATGACTGCTGCCACCAGTTTGGAGTTACAGGGGACAGAAGATATTTTGTCTCGAGCTGTCGCCAGCAACTCGTCTGCCAAGCACCTGCATGTTCAGCGCTTGACGGAGGACAGAATCAATACCTCATAAGAGAGGAATGACACCTGTTTCTGTTTTTTCTCTTATTTAAAGGCAATTTTTGTCTGTATATATACATATGACAAAAAATGATCTGGAGTGAAATCTGAAATAAGAAAAATGATCTGAAAAAAAAACAACAACAAAGGATTGAAAGTTCGTGTTAAATGAAAACCTTTACTGACTCAAGGGACTAAAAATTAGTTCGTAATTCGTGCTAACCGAAATTCGTGTTAACCGATAAAACTTTCCATAAGATAACGTACAGCGATGCCGGGACCGAAATTTTGTTCGTCCTAACCGAGTGTTCGGCTTAAGCGAGTTCGTATTAACGAGGTTATACTGTAATATAATATTAGCGTGTCTCTCATTTTGGATAATTTCGTGTTGCGATACGCACACCCCTCAAATGTATTCTATGTGACCATAAACATTCATAAGTGAAACAACAGCTCTCTATGGGAACGTTAACCCGTGCCGACTTGACAGACATGAAATGGCGTTTTCACATTATAATATAATTTAGAATTTCCAACTGTGATAACGGAGAAACTAAAAGAGACAGAGAAACGTAACTTTGCACGAAGCAACTAGATAAATGGCGACATCTGCTCGTGTATTGACAAACAGCACCGGACGAACAGTGTTGCCAACCCAAGTCAAAGTTTTGGTTTTGTAAAAGGAATGACCTAAATTGAATATCATCATTAGAAGCAGCAATAAAAATAAAGATAAAATGGAAAGTAAAGGCATATCAGTGTTGCAAAATTTTCGAGAAATAACGTGTAATATGTGTTGACCCACACAGAGAGTGAGGTACTAACGTTTTTTACACCTTAAATCAGATATTGACAAGAATTGTTTGCGTTGACTCTAAGTCTAGAAACATCCGCTGAAAAGTGTTGCCATCCACAGAAGGGAGAAATTGAGTTTAGAAGAGATGCAATAACTCGGAAAAAGTCACTAGTGCTGTTGGTTTAAAGGAGTAGCATAACGCAAATGTAAGGCAAGGCAGAACAGCATAAGGAGAAGCCGTGGTTATGTGAGATTGATAACTCACGTACTGACAGATATATTAGGTACCTTGTTAAAGTGGATAAATAAGGTTTGCAAAATATGGCAAAGTTGCACAGCAGCGGCTTTTTTACTCTTGATTTCATCATGGTTACCAACGTCCTCAAAAGCCCACGAGTACATAAACCCATGCAAATTGAACGCTGTTTTCATATTTTAACCAGGTTCTTGGGATTCTAACCCGCTGTGCAGCGTTGCCACCTTTCCCAAACCTTACTTGTCAGTTTTTACAAGATATCGTATAGCTCGGTCAGTTATCGATGTTGTAACTATCAATGATACGTTGCATAAGGATGACGACATTCTTTTCCTCAAATATAAATATACAACAGATTCAACTCGGATGACAGTAGAGGGCCGTAATACTGGTCCTCCACAACCAACCTTCCGTCTGGGGTAATTCAAAGCAAAAAAATGGCTGACTACACGAGAGTAGTGGGATTGATCCCTATTTTGAATGAAGACCATCTTGGCTCTTATTGCGAGATTAATGTCTTCTATTAACACATCTGTTTCTTTTTCCAGAAAACGAAGGTAGGAATGTTTTTGGAGGTCTTGTTCCTTCAGCAAGTGGTTTTCAACGATACCACACCATACGTCAGAGAAAACCAAACTAGGTGACTACTTTCGACCATAACACGAAGATTGTTGACTCCTCAGTGGTGCTGATTGTGAATATTAAAGATTCCTTCTTGTGCGAATGTTGCTTCGTCGGTAATGAGAACTCGGCGTTCAAAATCTGGAAAAGCTCGATGCTGAAGATGTAAATTACAGACGACTACCCGAACCAGATAACTATTTGGTCCTAATTCTTGCACATGTTGTTACAGAATTTGGTGGATTTCTGCATCATTCAATGTTCTACACACTGATATTCGTGACATTTCTTCATGTCCCTGCTCCAGCTATAGAATACTAACTTCAGGATTTCTCTCAGCTGAGCCTAATCCCTATCTTGTTGACGCACGGGGCGGTTTTGTGGTTGAACTTAGTGTTCACGTCGTTGATGTATGAGACGAAACTCACGTAAACGACTCTGGACGTCTTGAAACGATTAAACATTTAGTATTTGACGAAGCGGAAAGTGTTGCTGATATAACATTCATGCTTGGTGACAATAACCATGAGCCAAGCCGTAGATACATTACTATGATATTCAAATTTCCCTTTCGTTATTGTGAA
This sequence comes from Thermobia domestica, assembly GCF_964235325.1. NCBI lineage: Eukaryota > Metazoa > Arthropoda > Insecta > Zygentoma > Lepismatidae > Thermobia > Thermobia domestica. Next base: position 269,204,429 of record NC_137459.1, on the reverse strand, counting down.
ATACCCAATGTGAAAATTCGCTTAAGTAGAAAATATGAAATTCAATTTATAAAGTCCTGAATAAAAAGTAAGAGAACAACATTTTATGGTTTAGTGAAATTCCACTGTTATTAAAGGGGGAAATTGGACAATTTCTGCAATATTGACAGTTCCTATTGTTATCCTGATAATGCTTAATGTAAGGATTCTCTTAAGTTAGATGTGTAAAATTCATTACATGCACTCTTAATTAGATATAAAGGGGACACGTGTTTCATCACTTTCTAAAATTCGGCTCCTGAAACGAAGAGGAGGTAATTTATTCTATTACTCCTATACAATTATGTAATAGTGAAAGTGATACTTAGATACACACACGGGCATGTGTGGGAAAAGGACATAGTCTTGAAGCTAGGGCCGTCCCAATGCGTGAAAAATTATGTTTCATAGCACGCGTAATTTTGATCACAAGAAACCTTGGAGCTGGCACTAGTAGTAATACTTCCTGAAACTTCCTTGTTGTTAAGTATCATTGTTGTCAACTTTGAACTCATATCTGGGAATTTGGACAGCCCTTGCTCGGAAACTTTACGTATTTTTTTCAGTGGTCCTTACGAACCTAAAAAAGATGTAAAGAATCATTTTACAATTTGTCGGTCTTGTATATTAACACCCTCTATATATTGTATATAACTCGTATGTTAGTGTTCTCAATATCACATGATTTAAGATGTTAATAGCCGCCGATGTATCTGCAAAAGTATTATTATTATTATTAGACCTATTATTATTATTATTATTATTATTATTATTTGCATAGACAATGAACTCTGCATATAAGGGTAATTCATAATCTAATTCGATTCTATTCTCTCAGCTGGGTGAACTCCGTTTTCTCTAATCGGAGTGTTAATATTTTTGTAAACACTTCAAAAATTACAAGCTACAAGGATTTGTAAGTCTATAATTGGGTGTATATGGAAGTATATCATATAATATGTTAATTTTATGCATGATGATGCTGAAAACAATAAACTCTTACAGTTTCTACAAATATTCAAAATGAATTAACAGCACCATTTTACACATTATTTTTTTTTTAAAAATAAGCAATCAAACGTTTAGTTTAACTTTTTTTTCTTTTGTTCCATGAGTGTATGTGCTCGTTCTTTTCTTGCTTCATTATTACATGTAAAAAAATAAAAAATAAACATCATCTCCATACAAAATTGCTACTAAATAATTAACCTTAAAATACGAAACAATTCCATTTCATTAATTAAAATCAAGAACAAACTTGCACCTGTCACACGAATATCGCTGCCGTAAGCTTATTTCTAATTAGATGTTACATGAGTTCATGCGATGTTCTGAAATGTAGAAAATTATGTTTTTACTCATTTTGTTATAAACTATTATCCATTTTTCTATTTTTTTTATTTTTTTTATTTTACTTTTTTGAACAAGATATGAAAAATGAGTATCGGAGAGAAAAGAGGCGTAATACATTCAAGCATTTAATTTTAAGATATTTTATTTATAAATTAATATGAATTGTGAACGCGATGAATATGTATACCTCAAATTTGCTGTAAACTTGTTAACTTCTTATAGCTTATTATATTAAAACCTGACAGATTTCTAGACTGTGTATAAGTATTTCTACGAACTATACTTGGGCACAGTGGAGTGAGCAACGATTTATTTTGTGTTTTTAATTCCCCCTTGAGAAGGACATTATGCAAAAATAGCATTCATCCCATACACAATACAAACACCTGAAACTATGTGAACTTAGGACTTCTTTGATGGACTTGTTTATATGTGTCTGTGTAATCAAACATCTACATGGTCGGAGGATGCAATATTCGTATAATTTACAAAAGTAGAACTTATCATGAAGATGTTCTGCAAATTCCATGTGAGGAAATGTAATACAAATTGAAGAGAGGGCTGAAGACATCAAGTTTACCTTGTGATAAGATTCATAAACTCGAGCGTGAAGATGATCTTTCTGGTTTAATTAACAAAACCTATGAGGGGAATTGTGCATATGGCGTAAAATTAGCCGACATAGAAACATTTTCAGATAAAGAAAAGGGAGACGATATTAGTCCACCATCAAATATTGATGCTGAAAACGTTATTGTGGCTTTGAATGAACGATCGATAAGTGATGAAGATGAAAACGCCGAAGTATCTTTCACTAAACCTATTAGAAATGAAAAAAAGAATATATTCAATCATCTGTCAATATTGATTATCGAAATGAGGTATGAGAATCTTATTTTGTGTGTAGTGTACAAGATTAAGTCACATAATGTGTGGTGTATCTGAAGGTGGCGATTATGGCTCATCAATTACTTATTTAAATTACCTTAATAAATTTGTTTATTTACTATTATTAATTCACTGTTATTATTCGTTATTAAGTAATTTATTTATATATTTATATATATATATATATATATATATTACGTTAATTTATTTACTTGATTTAATTACGTGTTACTTGTTAATAGATTACGTTGACTTTTGTGAAGACTGGTGCTGAACACAGCCCCATATATGAAATAATATGTCTGACCAATTTCAGTTTGAAAAGAGTTTTTTTTTTTTTTTTTTTTTGTCAGACCATGTATAATCATAAGGAATAGTGTATGCTATTCAACATTTATTTTTAAAATTGTTCACCCATTTTCAGTACCAAGGCTATGTAAGAGAAGGATCTGTAAATCAATGTGGGATCAGAATCGCATGAGCTCCAATCAGGAATCAAATTGAAATATCCCGCACCGAAAGCTACTTACTACTAAGTACGTTAACTACTTATCTAGAAATACATTTAACTATTTTGTGGTAAAACAAGGGGAAATGCACATATTCATAACTGAGTAGACCAATATCTCTACTTTCTGTGGAAATGCATCTACATGAAAACTTAAGTACAGTATGTTATTTAAAAAATAAAAAAATAAAAACTGTCATTCATTAGCACGAGTTTCATTGAATATACTTGCTTTTCAAATTACAGAAATATTGCATTTTGAGTATCATGGAAAACACGAGGAAATATGCCACAATGAATCATTTCTTTATTCTTGGCACGAATATTTTTTTTTCCACGGTCCACGCGCAATGCTCTATCCACAGTGTAGATTTCGTTCATTCATTTTGGATACGTGTAATACACTGGAACCAGTTAGATTTAGAAACCATAAGGAAGTAGTTTTTCCGACATTCCATACAATTGTTGATGGCTTGCTCGGACGCAGGTTACTTTTTTTTCTTTTCTATGTCATGCCTTGATCCTAAAAGTTGTCTGTTCGTTACTTGTTTCCATGTTTGCAAATCTGGAAGCCGAATTGAACCATTCGGCTGATTGAACAGCGTACCTTGGTTGGGGACTGTTGGGGTAGGACTTAGCTGATGGAGGTACTGGAGCCTTCTGTTTGTGGAACTACAAGTAAATATTGAAAAGGTTTGATTATTTTCCTGACTATTGATTCTAGGGAAAAATGAATATTGTAGAGCTTTTTTTGTGTGTGTGCGTGTTTGTTGAGTTGCTTGCAAAGTTGTTGGTTTCACTATGATAGCTGAGATACTTCCTCAGGCACTCGATGAAAATTACTGTATATCATATGACTCAATATGATCAGATGTTCACTGTGAGTGCATTAAAGTGGAGTAGGTTCTAACTGGCAACCATCAGAAATGACAAAATAGGCTTGAAAACCAGAAATAATATTTCCTTTCTGTAACAGTGGCAAGTTTTTTCTTCACGAGGAGATATAACGCATGTGTTACTTTTGCGGTTTTGATGCAAAATGATTCGGATGTTAATAACAATATTCTAAAAAAAGTATTACGTAAAATATTTGTCAAAGAAAAACTATCGTACGCTCTACTATGATCTATCAAACATGACTCTAATGAAATTAAGATCACTTCACCAGGCAGTTTTGTTACGAACGCGACCCACCCCTTTCTACTTCGCTCAACTGATATATTGCATTGCACTGGTTTGGGGAAACGAGCCGAAGTTGCACACCCTAACATAAGGTTACTGCCATCTGATGTGTTCTAGACCAACTACAGCATGTGCGACATCTTTTCCACTGCGGCATCTCTCCTCGTTTTAACCTACACAAATATATGGAATATAACATTTACCACTTTAGACTGTTTAAACTGGATCAAAGGTATCTTCACCATGAACCTTCTTAAGTTAAAGAAAGGAATCAAGGGTATTAAGTAAAAGTATTTAATGAATTGAATAATTCCCTCGAACGACGTTGCATGTTACATTTTGAATTTTACTAGGTTGCGAGTGGAATCATCATTTGTAGAGCGTTAGTGACATATACTGAAAGACTTAGGTCTTCATTGCCCAAAATATGAAATTAGTATGCTGGTAAACTATGTGAGAACCATGCAATCATTCTACAGTTTTCTTCATTTTCTCGGTTTCACTGAAATGTGCTGTAGACGCTTATTCGGGAATTGCTTCAATTTGTGATTTACAAAGTGAACAGCAGCATATAAATTACAGATACACAGATTTTTCATCAAACAAATTTGCCAGTTTTTATTTCCAATAAGTTTGGTCGATTTGAATAAATGTTCTTAATTGGCCAATTTTATTTAAAATTTAAATATAGCCTTCCTTCAGTAATACGTTTAGATTGGGGATGTATCGCATTTGCACTGGAGTTGCACACGAGGCGAAACGAGAAGAGTTTTAAAATAATTTTGTCTCAAGAAATTGAAGTATCTCGTCTTATTTCGAAAATGTATCCTTGTATCGTCTATTTTCGAAATTTGAGACGAGACAAAATTACATGAGGTAAAATACATAATTTTATAAAGTTGAATTGTGTGGAATTTGCAATATTCTGATTAACATGTAGCAAGTCTCACAAATTATGGCAGAAGCAACTCACAAGAGAACATCGATGAATGGACAGTTGACGAGACAATATTTCTTGTTTGCATTTTTGAGTTGTCCGACTTTAATATCAACAAATATGCCTTGTGAAGTTCTGATGTCTTGGTGCTCATAAGTCGCGTCCCATTTTTTTTTTTTCATTTTTGTTTTGGTAACATCGTGAAATTAAAAGTAAATCTTAGAAATGTTCACTGTAATTATTTGGTATTTAGAAAACACAATTTGTGTGTATTAGATAAATGGCGATTTAGAATCGAATTTTATTTTTTGCTTATGATTTAAAACTGTATTATTGAACGTTGTATAACTTTTAAATTGTTAATAAAGTCCAAGTTTACTGAAATAGTCTCTCAAAACACATTAGAAATCCTTAGCTATCTATAAAACTTTAATTACATTATTTCAAAGGGAATAGGCTTCGGTACTCAGTGCATTCAAACATGGATGTATAAACGCAATGCCTGAAAATATAGAATTCATTCTATCGGAAGCTACCCAGGTAATACAGAAGTTTCTCTCCAACATATAAGCCTTCATTTCGGAAAGATTTCTGCAAAAGCAGTGCAAGGAAGTCCCTTCTAGCTAACCATAATATACCTCATCCTTCACATGATAGCAAAAAAATCTGAAAGATATTGACGGCAGCAGAATAAAGTAGGTTCCTTTCAGAGGCGGAAAGAGAAATTTCCTCTACGTCGAGCTTAAGAAACTACTCCACAGGAATTTCAATGTAACTCCTTGGCTACCTTCCACCGTAGTATTTACCTTTGCGTTACGAATCAACTTCCCAGAACTTTGAGGAATCTGAATATGTAAACACTCTAATGTTTACATTATTTGCGACTCATTACTGCGTGCATGACTTTACCTTGTTTTCACCTCTCCACGCACTTTATCTCGTGTATGATGAACTGTGGAGTTAAATGTTTTACCAACATATAACATAATTACTATCTATATCATTACCGTTTGGTGTCCGCTTTAGGCTAAAAGCATAAAAACTACCAGCTTTCCATGATTACAGTAATCAACATTAAAGTGGCATGCCGCAAATTCGCAGTGCTCTCAGGCATTATTGGAACGTTTTTGTTTTGATTGTTATTAATTTAATATACTTAGTGAAGAATGAATGTTGTGAAACGACATTTTCGTTAGATATGGAGTATATTTTGGCAACTCACCATTCTTATGGTCAATTTTAGCCGTTCTCGTTATATGGTATGGTCAGCACAGTATTAAACAAAACACTTCCTCAAAATATAAGCGCATTTATTTCAAGAATGCTAAAACTTTCATGACTTGAGCTGCGTTTGCGTATTTACGTTTTTGCAACAACGAGGTTATGAAGGAAAGGGCCTACTATTATTGTAGGCTCCGAAAAACGATTGGAGCATGTAGGCGGCACGGTGGCTCAGCAGTAGAGCGCTTACCTCTGGTGCGTGGGATCCTTGGTTCTAACCCTGGCCAAGTAAATTTGTGGTGGACAACATCGTACCCTTGTGCTTCCCGAGGTACTCCCGTTTCATCCTACATTCTCATTCCACCAATTCCTCTATCATAATTTACTGCTCTAATCATCGTCTCCCTTAATCTCCAAACTCAAAGACGTTAAACTCAAATGTTTCATTTCATTTACTTTCATTTCACGATTGAGGCTTGACTCGGTTGCAGGTCACGAGCACAGATATCATTATGCGAGATCGACAGTGCATACTGTTCTCCATCACACTCTTTCGCCTCTTAAGAGAACTGAATTACAGAACTTCCACCGCCCAGTGGTCCAGACACCCTCCAAACCTGGCCAAAACCTCAAAAATTCGAAATAATCAGAAATATGAAAGACCACACATATTTAATTAGGAAATACGTAAGGTGTGCAGAAATAGGTAGGTTTTCCTGCAGCTCGTAAGTGTTGGGTCTACAGATGTGAAATACTAAAGTCGTGGAAGAAGGAGATGTATCCACCCCGGTATACTGAGAAAAATCCGTTCTCTGGACAGCGGTATATTGTACAAATATACGGAATCCTCTTGCTTACTACAGAAATCAGTGTGGAAAATACGTTATATATATATATATATATATATATATATATATATATATATATATATATATATATATATATGTATGTATGTATATATGCTACATAGGCACTGCCCTTAGATGTTACATCATGTCGTTGCAGGATGTGTAACATCTAACAGTTTTCCGTATATCACATGCATATACTTAGGTCAGTTTCGTCAGCTGTATGTTATATACGTCCATTTGTATGTGAGATCCTTACCGCCTATATTCTTTCATACGGAAAGTACGTATAGATGGAACACTTATACGGAAAGTATTACAAAACATGCGTTTTCAGTTATACGTCTGCTGTACGTTAAGTACAAAAACTACAGGAAAAACGCAAGTAATCTACTTTTTAAAGTACGTCACGTACATTTTTTTTTCTCAGTGAGCGGACGCAAAGTTCACAATGTAAAAACAAAATAATGTTTAGTTGTTAGGCGTCAATAATGATTACGCAGAACATTGTTATACATTCGTCGTTCGTGATACATACGTAGAACTCTAATATGCTTTCTTATACCGGTCAATAAATAAAACTAGATCGAAAGCGAAAATTGGCATATTCGATACTGAACTCCATGTAGAGTTTTATTTTGAGTCCAGCCCAGCCCAGTTCAATTATGTACTGGATGTGATAGTAGGGGACGTTATCTGTTAGAGGAAAAAAGACCGAGTGTTGCCCGTTTTTGCCCGATCTGGTTTGAAAGGCATATTTGTATGTGAGTAGGGTAATATTATTGCAAGTAGTATTTAGGCAAATGACTGTTTTCCCTTGTCATTGCAGAATTGTTATAATAAACAGCACGAAGGAGATTTCCGCAAGTCATACAAAATGTAGAAGGGAACAGAGAGACCAAAGTGCAGCACCTGATTAGTTTTCTTGACAAAGAAACGTCTACCGAATTGATGGCACTATGTATTGTATTGCACTAGTGCACTTACGAGCTGCACGAAAACACGGATATTCTACACGTACTTCGGAACATTTTCACTAATATGAACCGGGGTCACAAATCAATAGTTTCTGAGTAATTTGCACATGTGTGATTGATTTATAATTTGCTGGCTAACGAGAGGCAGGTGAGAAAGTTTAACCCTATCCCACTTCTCCGTTTTGTAGAGCGACATAATTTTGCATCTGTAATTCTGCATATCCAAGTAGATAATGCATTAATACACAGCCTATAACTCTGCACCGTTGCTGCGTTATAGGTACGAACATGAATTAAGGTATAGTGGTCCAAAATCCGTTACTGCACCTCTGAAAGTGGCGTGGAAATATCGCAGGAGTACGTGCCCCTAAAAAATGACTGCACGGTTGGAAATAGGTGGAATGAAGATGGTGTGCGGTCAGGAGGAAACGCGAACTACGACGAAGTTCATACCCACGATAATGCATTTGCCAGCCCAACATTCGAGCAGTGAACGAGTGGTTGTTGTCCAAGAGGCGGACACCTTTTGTCAGCATACCATGTTCCGGGATTTTACGGAATCCCGCAATGCACGCAGCAGTGAGGCATAGCATATCCTGGTAATTATGTATCATTTGCCTGGAAAGCAGGTAGTAATACCCCATACTGATTAGAAATAAGAGTGATCATCACTTTGGTCGCTCAGAGTTGAACACGGACTTCCTTTGGTGGTGGCACGTCGGTGCGCTGTCATTGGTTTAACTAGGTTTTTATCTGCTTTTATTCACTCCCAGCAGGCGAAGGCAGGGATGGTACATTCTAGAAGGTCAGGATCATTCCTTCCCAAATCCTGATCCCACCTAAATGACCGATGCGACCCAGGAATTCAAAGTTCGAACCCTTCATTGATTATTCGCATAAATACATAAAGAAAGAAAGAAAGAAAGAACAATCAAACACACCAACGTACTATCACCAAAGGAAGTCCGTGCTCAACTCTGAGCGACCAATGTGATGGTCACATGTATTTGGGATCAGAATGGGGTATTACTACTTGCTTCCCAGGCAAAGGGTACAACAATTGTCAAGATATACTATTCCTCATTGCTGCGTGCGTTGCGGGATTCTGTGGAGTACCAGAGTATGGCATGCTCACAAAAGGTGTCCTCCTCCTGGAAAACAATGCTCCCGTTCACTTCCCAAAAGTTGGCCGGACACATGCACGACCGTGGGTAAGAAGTCTTTAATAGCTCGCGTTTTATTTCTACAGCACATCACCTTCATCCCACTTCTTCCCAACCATGCACTCATTTTCTAGGGGTAAGTACTTTCGTGATGCAGCCACGCCGCTTTATGTGGTGCAGTAATGGATTTCGGACCGCTACGCCTTACTTCATGCTCGGACCTATCACACAGGGACGGTGCAGTTACAAACTGCACATTGGCACATGGCCTACAGAGGTATGCAGGATTATACATGTTAAATTTCATTACTATGCGATACAGGAAATGGGTAGGGATAAAACTTGCTCGTACACCTTTCGTTAGCCGGCAAATTTCAAGCAAATCACACATGTTCAAATTACCCAGAAACTATTGATTTGCGACACCCAGTTCTTATACCTAGGTAGGAGAAAATGTTCCAAAGTACTTGTAGAATATCCCGTTGCAAGGAATGCATCGAATTACCAGTCCCTCTCTCTCTCTCTCTCTCTCTCTCTCTCTCTCTCTATATATATATATATATATATATATATATATATATATATATATATATATATATATATATATATAATAAAATATACACTGCGTTCCACGAATAACACTAAGGCCCCTCTCCTGAAGAAACCAAGGCAGGTAGAAGCATGACACCTTTTGTAAACTTGAAGGGACACAAAAGACAACATTACACTAATAACGAAAATCCACCATGAGGGTTCGTAAGTGGATTACGAGGAGTAACTACGAGTATTTCGACCGTACTTACGGATGACCACCATGATGGATAGAAACACGATAGCGACAAGCAGTTTCCAGAACTGGTCTCTACATATAATTACCTTTCAAACGAGGTACTGTAGGATGGGATTGCTATTTAAAATTGCATAGTTACCCCCGTAACCCCCTCGAGCGCACATCACGGGGGGTTCTCCATATCAGCATATTGTTGTATTTCTTGTCCCTTGAAGGATACAAAAGATCGGATGTTTCTTCAGGAGACGGGTCTAAGTGTTATTCGTGGAACGTAATATATATATATATATATATATATATATATATATATATATATATATATATATATATATATATATATATGAGAGAGAGAGAGAGAGAGAGATACTGACGAAAAAAAAAAACTGTCCAACTTTTACGTTTCTACGTATAGTAGTATGACCTGGGCGATCGTGGGTCAGTCAATTGATATCTTGATATCTCTATATCAATAGAGTGACTCACGATCGCCCAGGCCTTACTACAGTAGGTAGAGTTGCAAAATTTGGACAGTATATTTTTTGTCACGATAGCAATGGATCAGTAAGGGATTTTGAAAATACGTGTCCTTGCCGGAGACAGAGAGAGAGAGAGAGAGAGAGAGAGAGAGAGGGCTGGGATAATGGAGGGATCCAAATTATTTTCCAACAATAACATATCCCACAAATCCATAAAGTTAGGAAAATGAAACTCGGCATATAAATTCTTCATTAAGAACAATAGAACACGTGGTTCAAGGTTTTCAAAAAAAAAAAAAAGTTCGTTGTAAGGAGGAAAGATGTATTTCTAAAGTATTCGAATTTCCAGTTCTTCCGTTCCTTACTAGGATGAGAGAGAAATTTCTATAATAATGAATTTTCCATTTATTTATTCACAAAGTGCCGAACGTGGGGAATTATTAAGCTGGTTATATAAAAGTTGATATATAAACCCTTTATAAAATACAGGAACACTTATTTAAGATTTTTTTTTTTGAGAATTTTGCTTCTAAGGGGAGAAAAGATCGTTTCTATAATATACAAACCTGCCTTTATTGAAAGTGTTAATTGTGAGGAGTCTTAAGTTGAAAATATGTAATTCAACATATAAACTCTTAATTGTAATTAAGATATTATGCACTTCAGAGTTTTCCAAAATTGTCTCTGAAACGGAGTAATTTGTATAATACCGTCTATTATTAAAAAAGAGATGCTCAGTGCAAAGATTTATCGAAGTTGGAGGTGTGAAATTCGGCATTAAAGTCTTAAATGAAGGTAAAGGAACGCATATTTTAGCGTTTACGAAAATGTATAATATTAAGATTTTTGTAATATTAAGTTTCTGTATATTTATTCAAAATATAGCTAATGTAAAAATTTGCTTAAACTCCATGTCTGAAATTCCTTATAGGGATCGTATATGAAAATAATTAAACGCGTATGTTATCGTTTCCGAAAATCTCGCTGGAAAATGAAAAACAATTTACATTATTATATGACGGAGTGGAAGTGACTTAACCATAGGCGCCCATGTAGAAACGTGTGATTTAGACAGGAAGTTTTTTTTTTACGAAAGTAAGGCTAATGAATGAGATATATCTAATAATAATAATAATAATAATAATAATAATAATAATAATAATAATAATAATAATAATAATAAGTATACTAATGTAGGTAAAGGAAATTCAGATGTTTTACCCACAATAGAGCACAACATAAATCCCCGAAGTTAGGGAGATGAAACTTGGCATTTAATCTTCTCATTAAAGGTAAGCGGATATGTGTCCCATATTTATGACAATTGCGGAGCTACTTTACAAAATATACTATATCATTGAAACTTTATTGGGAACACAAAGATTGGTGGTACGTACGCATAAATATGATGATAATTTGTGCCACAACGCTCTGCAAATATGTAAAAAAAAAAAAAAAAACTTTAGAAACACATGTGTTCCAATATGTACTATATCCACCAATTATTTGTTTCAAAACATACTATATACTTTCTTCATTCCGTAATGTACTGTATCCAGTATTGTCTTAATACCGATGTCTTCCTTTTCATGGCAACATGTACTATATTCAACTAAAACAGTCAAACAGTTCTGTTAGGTTCATATTTTTTAGTATTTCCAGCGGGAAATATGACATTTTATTTTCATTTGTAAATTGTACTGAAAAGGTTCATGCTTTCATTTGATATCATCGCAACGTCATTACAACACTGCAATAAACCAAATCTGGAACACGTTTGATTTGGAATCTGGGAATAATTGGCGTAGAGCAAGGGATTTCTAGCTTTAATACTTGTCAGGACAAGCTATTTTTGTAACGTAGACGGCAACTGGGGCCTTACCAACTCTATTAGTCTTACCAACTCGATATGTTCATGACTTTAACTTCGACTAAAGATAGAAGAATTCAGAATTTTATGTCATTGGAATATGTATGGTTATTGAGAAATTCGAAAAAAAAAATATGAAGCTACTGGGGATAGAGGTCAGTTCTAAAGCACTCACTTCTGGTGCGAGGGGTCCTCGGTTCGATCTAAAGTGATATTATTTTGTGGTGTACACCACTGTGTCCATGGGTTCTCTCTGGGTTTCCCGTTCCATTCTATTATTTCCTCTATCAATTCATTTCATAATCATTCACTTTCATTAATCAATCTTATCACACAGGCCATAAACGTTGGGAGTAATATTGAAATATATTTTTTTTTATCTTACGTTGGAATTCGGAAAAAAAAATATAGAAAGTATGATGATTGTGATAAAATCGGGCTTGAAAGCTCAAAAGATTTACATATTTCATAGACTCTATATGTTGAAAAAGTTGTTTTTCAATGTTTGTACGTCCTTTCATCTCTGTAGCCTATATGCAGGAACACTTACCTAGAGGCCAAATCGTTTTACGTATCGATAACAAAATTTTATTAATATTTCTTTTTTTAGTACAAGATCATTGATAGGTTTTGAAATTTTCATCATATCCCCAAAAATGAGGGTAGCCTCCTGAATAAGAAGGTTGAATATACATATGCATATAGTAAATCACCGTCCTTCTTAGCTCCGGTGAATAGTCATATGACGTAAAAAAATGAATACACGACTCCAAAAGTGCATTACCACCTGCAATTCCCCCTTTCCTGCAATAGCAGGCAACCCCAAAAGCTCGGAAGTCGTGTTGGTTGAGAATTCGAAAAGCGTTGGACCAAACCTCAATTTTGTTACAAATATATCAGTGTGGCAAACTGCAAATAAGAAAATAAAGTAATTGTTAAGAAAAACGATTTATTATTGTGAAGGGAATATATGACATAAAAAAAGTTACAAAATAATATTATTTAAGGAGTTCAAAGAAGGTAAGTGGCTAGAAACAAATGTCAGAGAAAAAGCATTTCTCTCCTTTTTCAAAATAAATAATAATAAATTTCGTAGAAGAAGAAAAAAGTTACATAAAGTACATGTTTATTATAAACGCCTAACAGCAAAAAACAAACATCCACACGAAACGGAAAGAGAGACAAACACAGAATGAAATACACCAGCGGCGTACCAAATTTCAGGGACTCGCACGCAAGATAAAGCGAAAGAATCATAGTTGTAAACGCAATAATAATAATAATAATAATAATAATAATAATAATAATAATAATAATAATAATAATAATAATAAATATAATAGTTATTATTATTATTATTATTATTATTATTATTAAGTAAATCTCGTTTCCTTTTCAAAATCTCTGACTATGCCTAAGAGCATGTGTGCATATAGCGTTCATGTGTGCATCTTTTATCAATGAGCCGTCCCAAAGGCCAAAGAGGATGGAAATCTCCGAGAGAGAAGAATATAAAAATTTTCTTATGATAAATTCTACGTAAGAGTTCGAAGCAATTGCTTTAGACAGGTGCTTTTTTGTTTCTTTTTCCGGGAACAGAAAAGTTCCGACTGGTAAGAAATTATACTATTTAATATTACAAATTTGCAAGTGAATTTATTTACATTGCAGTTTGTGGTAATAAAGAAATTATCATTAAAAGATGATATTGTAAAAATTAAGTTTTGTTTCTTCATCCATCGCAAGTCTTAGGAGACCCCCAATACCTCGCCATCTCTCAATATCGATAACGAAAATTCAGGATGATATATCGATGTCGATATGTTTGCGATGTCGATTGTTGGTATATGAGAAAGGACTAGCTCAGGAGAGTAATGCTCCCGGAAGTAGGAACGGAAAGCACAGATCTGATTGGTTGGTGTTATCTATGTCTTGCCACGTTGCATTCAAATAGTAGAATTCAGACGGTTATTGTTGTCGGTTCTCGTGGCCGAGTGGGCTAGCGCTATATGCTAATAACGAAGATCTCTTTTGGCGTGAGTTCAAACCCGGCCCGAGGAAAGTTTTTTTAGCATTTTTTTTTTACATTTTTATAACACTTTTTAAATTAAAATAATACGAAAATAATACTCAAAAGTGTGATTTACTTACTTTTGTGAAGATTAGTGGTAGTAGTAGGAATGGGTTAGGAGCCCCGCAGGGCTCGTTTTGTTCCCCTTGTACTCCATGATATAAGGCTCGTTTTGTTCCCCTTGTACTAAATGATATAGATTTTGTGACCAACTTAAAACAAGTGACTAGGATAGCGTGTAAAACAGTTGGCTAGCGCGCGTGTAAAACGTACTTCCGGGAGTATTACTCTCCCGAGCGGGTCGTTATGAGAACACTGATACTGGTATATCGACACATCGCACAGGCCTAGAAAAATGATGCTTGAAATATACTGGTATCATAAATCGAACTCTAAACATGTTCTTCCATTTCTGTGTCCAAGCTTGAGGGGGAAGAGTGTGAAACTAAATGAAAATTTTAAGTCAAAAATGTGTTAAATTAGAGTAGTTATATTTATCCCTTAATAGAATACTATTAATATAAAACTATTACTGTAATTTACCATTTACTTCTCTTTCTGACTGTCGTCACAAATCAGCTATAGTACAGGCACGTAGCCAAGGGAGGGTGGGTCCGGGCATCCGCACCCCCCTCCCCTTCGAAAAAAGAAATTAAAAATTAATGAATGATGAAACAAAAAGGAACGTGAAAATGCAGAATCAGCGTTAAGAAGTTATTGACGAATGTTTTACTGTGTGTTAAGTTGCATAAGCAGTAGCCAATGATACGCAAACTGGAGCAAAACGTTGTCGACATGTGTCCTTCTCATTGTTTACTCACCATTCCAGCCTTATGAGGAACGCATTACTCACATTACTTGGAATACATGGTGATGAATGAGCGGGACATCCTGGAAAAGTCATTGAGTTTGAAACTTTTAGAAAAGTTATAGAATTTTCAGAATGTATGTTACTATCAGAGAAGTTTCAAGCTTTCGAAAACGTAATGCAGTCCTCTAATAGTGTGGACATTTAGTATCATAATTTTTCGTTATCGCTTCTCTGCAGTATCAAACATGTTATTTCAGGAACAGTTTTATACTGCTTCTTTAACTTGTCATTTTCAACAGATAGAAGTTGGCGGAAAGAAATTTTTTTAACGTTTGATTCAACAGAAAAAGGAACGCAGAGTTTGTAATATACGTTGTAAAACATTTTTAGATCTGCACTTTTTATAATAATGGATATACTTTTTATAATAGTTGAGGCCATAATGAAAGGAAAATGGTTATATTTGAATGAACAGAATAATGAACATAGATATTATAAAATATTTTTCAATAGTATTTTTTGTATTCTTTTACTCAAGATATCTTCATAGTTTATTAGAATACTTATCATCATATCCTCATTTTATTGTCATAGCAAACCAATATATGTTACCAGTAAAACAGTTTAGATTGATCGAGCCGCTGGGGTGATAAACACAGTATATCAGGTCACGCCCAGCCCCCTCCCCATTACGAAATCCTGGCTAAACGAATTAATATATGCTGCCACTAAAATAGCTTAGAATGATATAGCCCCTGGTCTGATAACCACAGTATCTCACGGACCCACCCATTACAAAATCCTGGCTACGTGCCTGCGGCAGTACCCATAGTATAGCAATATACTCTATAAGTTTTCGCAATCAAGCAAACTGGAAGATGAATTTCCTGTGATATTAAAGTGCAATGTTCTACAAAATAATCATTATTCATTGTCCATACTTCTATCAGTATTTTTGCCACGGACCTAAGAGCTACAATAGTAATATAACTAGAAATTTGAGATTTCATTCTTTTTTTCTCTCAGACTAAAATACTTCTGCATTTTGCTAAGATTGTCATTTCTTTTAAACATAAGTCCCATATCCCGGGCTAATTCTAGTTGTGATCCTGCTTTTTAGGGATGAGCTTAGACAAGTTGGTGAGAGTATTATTTGAAACTTGACTCGACTCGAAAAATGTTCTCCAAATGAAGTCGAGCCTATTCAAATCAAAGGAAATCTTGGGTGTAGTTTCAAGTGTTTAAAAAAGATATGCGGACGTGAGGAATAATAATAATAATAATAATAATAATAATAATAATAATAATAAGAAGAAGAAGAAGAAGAAGAAGAAGAAGACAATTAAAAAACTCTTCTTTCAGTTTTCTATGTTTCGGTCTCTTTTATATATCATCCTATTTTTTTCTTTTCTATTATAACAGGGAGTATAAACATGAGAGGTAGGTTGTTTTTTTGTGTGAATACTAAGAAGTGCAGTATTTGCTTACTGGTTGAATGCTCATCGAAGTCTAGGAGATAAAGATGTCATTCACGAGGTTCCCGGTTAGAGTTCCGAAGAAGCATGTATTAAGCCTTGTGCCAAAATGGTTAAAAATATCGTGCGCCGGACATACAGGTTCAAACCTATTCGGCCTGGGTCGGACTTCCGCTTGGGCTACCTCTCTGCCTTGATACGAACGTAAGCAAATATTGATATTCACGCACACATCGCAAGTTTCGGCGAGGCTGTCTTGTCATAAAAAATGTCCTAGTCTCGTTATTGGGATAAGACAAGATACTAGAATTGTCCCCTCTCGTGAACAATTTTAAAACCGTTCCACATTACTTCTAACGTTTCTCATAGCTTTTGTTTTCCAGCCTCACTCTGAGCTAGAAGACTAATACAACTAGAAATTAATTTCATTCATTTTCTCTGTCACACTAAAAAAAACTTCTGCATTTTGCTGAGATTGATATTTTTTTAAATATAACTCCCCTATCACAGACTAAAATTTTGGGTACCGGAGTTTCGAAGTAATCGGTACCCGAAAGTGTAAATCTTGTCGACTCTCAAATTTCGGCAGTTTGTTAAAGGAGATTTTGCATTTCATGTGGTTATTTCTTTGTTACAAAAACACTTTTGGTTGCCTCTGTTCATGATCAATTATTGAATTTATACATTTACAATTATTGAAAAACCAATAATTACTTTTAAACATAAAAATCATAACAGTTCAGTAGAATACGTTATACAGGCGCAAAAATAGGAAGGTAATGAAAATCTTGTTTATTTGTTGACACGTGCATGCTGAATGTGAGTAACAAATGTGTATTCAATATATTTTACCATATTCTTGTGCGGTATTACTGATTTTATCTTCTGGACATGGGCGTAGACAAGTTTGAGTGAGTTTTATTTGAAAAGTGACTCGAGTCAAAAAATTTCTCCAACTGAAGTCGAGTTCACTCAAAACGTAGCAAATTCTGTGTGTTTCATGTACTCTGGAGGAATGTCAGGCTCAAGCGTACGAAGGATCATACAGGACCTTATTGTTCACTGCACTGAAATTGTTATTTCTATTCCATTAATAATAATAATAATAATAATAATAATAATATGAACAACAAGAACAAGAAGGAAATTGAAACGATTTTTTACTTTCTTTCAGTTCTTTTTAACTTTGTTTCCGTCTCTTTCATTAATCGGGCCACGTTGGCTCAGTGGTAGAGCGTTCACTTCTAAAGCATGTTATCCCTGGTTTGATCCCAGCTCCCGCCAAGTGAAGTTTGTGTTGGAAAACACCATGTGCTTTGGTTCTCTCGGCGTTCTCCCGTTTCATCTCACTTTCTTCGTTCCATCCTTTCATTAATTTATCACAATCGCCTGTAGAGGGATAAATGGCTGAGGTATTTTAATTTGGCCAGTCAGAGCTCCTTTAATCGTGTATATTCGACAATAACAGCTTCGGATCAGATAAAATGCATCCGCCATGTAATTTTATTACAAAATGAGGCGTGTTTGTTTATTTTATACTAGGTAGTTCTTCCATATTAACTTTCTAATGATCGACATTTTCCACTTAAATTCATCCAATTATACGCAATAATCTCAAAAAAAAATCATGATATAGAGGCAGGGGTTATCTTGACCCCGGTGCTCAATTTAGGAGTAATTTGTCAATAAAAATAATATATAACAATAACCACCTGCACATGACTGCTGATACCTCGTGTTGATCCCTTTGCGATTCTACGCGACGAATCAAAAGAGCGCAGACCAAGCTGTTACGCGGTGGTAACTTCAACACCCCGACTCTGGATATCTGTTTAGACCCGACGAACCCTGCCGCCAGTGGCACAAAAGAGTCAATACTTTGGCACGTCTCTATATCAACGATCGACATTTACCGGCATATGGGTTACTATGAGTTGTCAACGTTAATGTATGGGGTAATTAAACAGATATTTCAGAATTATATCATATTTAAAGTTTGTTAGCAAATATAACACACACTGTAACAAGTTTACAATGTATTTTCTTGCAATTGTGTTCATGCAACAGTCAAATTATAAAGAATGCTACCTACAATTCAGATGTAACCCATGTCCCCATGTGCGTTTGATGAAGTCTAATTCTGAGTGAGGAATAAACACAATAAACACGATTGTGTTGTTTCATGCAAATAATAGTAATGAAGAGCATTATTATTATTATTAGTATTAGTATTAGTATTGCAGAGAATAACTCACAAAATTCAAGGAAGCTCTGTACAATATGTTCTGAAAAGCATCCCATACCAGGATTAAAAACAACGGTCTTTGGATTTAGAATACCATGCATTACTGATTGCGCCTCGCAACATCAGACTGAGATTGTTGTAATTTGTTACTTCATATTACTTACTTTAAAGTCCGGAATAGATCTAAACGTTGAAGATAAAGAAAGAACAGAAATGACAAAAAAAAAAAAACATTATAACATTACCTGAATTGTAAAATATTATATTGAATAATAACAGTAAAGTAAAACATTGTGCATCGTTTCTTATTTTTACTATTGGTTTGAGAAAGAACTAAGGAGAAATGTGATTGTGCTAAACAAAAACGGAGGTTTAGTTTTAGCTTTTCATAATGCCTGTTTTTACATGACTGTAGCCTTTCGTTCAACAATGTTCTTTTCAAGCTGTTTCAATGTAGTTTTCCTAGACACAGGTAAGTAGAATATACTTCTGCCCAGTAAATCTCGACGGATATACCATGGAATAAGGGAAAGGAGCTGAGCTTCAAATCAATGTGTTTGCAGTTCTAATATCCCATATAGCTGAGATTTAAAAAAAAACTGTTGAGAATGCTCCAAGAGCATTGCTAGAACGAATTTAAAAAGAATGGAGAGATGGAGCGGGAAGGATAACTGTCATTGTTCTTAGATGTAAAAGTAAATCTTTCATCCGCACCTTCTTCTCTTTCTCGCAAAAATTTGCAAAATATCATCTTTGTATGACTTACGCTTCTAGAGATATGGCTGCTTAAGTATCTAGAAATTCAAACTTTTTGGCCACCGGTCACTATTTGATACCAAAAATGTTTACCAACCTCTTAGGTATTGATCAACAGCAATATGATGTCTGTGTGACTTACGGTTCCCGAGATGGCTCCTTAAATCTCCCGAAATCGGAAATATCTTTCAGCCAGTATCGCTGGAACAGTAAGTCATAGAGAGATGGTATTCATGTTAATCAATACCTAAAAGAATGGTAAACATTTTGGTACCATTATTAATTGCTAGCCACTGATCAACTGGCCATTGGCCAAACCAGTAGACAATTAGTCAGTAGCCACCGGTCACTATTTGGTACAAAAATATTTACTATCCTTTTAGATATTGACTAACACCAATATGAACTCTGTATGACATACGGTTCCCGAGATATGGCACCTTAAATATCTGAAAATCGGCAATTGTTTGGCCAATATCTCCGGAACGGTGAGAGTGACGCGAAATAAATAATTACTTTCTCTAATATTTTTTGATGTTCTATCAAATGCAGTGTTCTACATTGAAAACAATCGCAAATAAGAGACAGACACGCAGACGTACAGAATTCAGTAACAAACTTTCTAAATTCATTAAACATTGTTTCTTCTATATAGTGATTGAAACCTCTGCATTCAGATCAAGTTAGAAATCTTCTGGAACATACTTGTTAGCCCTGAAACAGGCTGTTTTGATTATCCGAATAGTAGGATGTCCAATGTCCATTGATATTAATAATCGACTGGATCCTTCTCGGCATCCCTTCAATGAGAGTCCGAAGGTAACGCTCACTCTCAGAAACTTACTCCCAGGTATCAAAAATTAAATTCCACAATTGTTTTCGTGGTGGATGACGGATTAGGCCAGTGTCCCTTCATAATTCTTTTAAGTTCTGTACACACCTTCTCCATCGGGCCCTGTCGGCATCACGTGGGGACCAATCCAGAATATCCAGATCGCCCTGCTGCGCCAACCAATTCTGAACTACCCGAGACATACGGACGGGTGAATGACAGCATGACATTCCGAAGAATGTGCGCATACTGTCCAACCATTAGATGTCCGTCAACCTGATGGAGTACTCCTAACCCGTTTGATATATATGAAAAAAGAATAACACGGAAACAGGCCACAAAGCCGTCTGTGGTAGACATAACGTAGGGTCATGCCTGGTTCCTTTTGGTATACACGCGACATTTAGTCATGCACTTTCAGGGACAAACATTCATTCATCTATGAAGATAACATCGTTTCAATTCCAATGCCTGTTCGTCTCTGCAAATTCAAAATGCAGTCGAGTATGATCCTGTAAAAGGACTTCCTTTCTTGCAGCATTACAACATGAAATCCCGCTGTCCTAAGCCGTCTTGTAGCAGTAGATTGTGAAGCATTGAATTTCGCTACCGCTTCCTGTCTGAGTAGCCGGGATGTCGTATATGGTCCCTGCTGTGCAAAAGCAATGAGCCGATTACTGACTGAAGAGACAACATTCTGTCAAATGTGTTAGAGTATAATAGCAGGAGCATTGATAGTATTGTTTCGTTTTCACTTTGTTGCATCTGTGCTTCTCACCCAACCCTGTTGAACTCAGTGTCCATCGAGCGAGTGACAACGAACAGATACATAAATGAACAAGGAAAATATAAACTTTATTTTTGACACCCCAGAATGAATGGTAATTGAACAGAGCTCTTGCTTGCGCCACAAGCTTCGGCTGTTCTCTCCTGCACTTTGTTTAGGTTGATTAGAGAACCTTCTGCTTTGAAAAAAACATCGGGAACAATAACAATTATAGATGTCCTATGCTGGTGAAATACCTTATTATTTCTCACGTCACTGTGGTGTATATCCCACTAACGAACGAATACAAGAAAAAGAGAATGACAAAAGGCAATAACAAGTACTTGTGTAATAACATATATTTTTACATTTTACTTGGCAGAACATTCTTCCAAACTATTACAGGAAAGTAATATCAGTGCTGAAGCTGAAGTGATGAATAGACGAGCAGAAGTAACAAAGCATTCTTTCCAGTCATAATTTAACGACTTCGTTGAAGTTTAAGATAAAGCTTTGGAGACGGGCTTAGATTTAACTTTGATTTCTACATTACGACAGAAAAAAATCCCTAAAACGCTTGACACGGCAAACTACGATGATGATCATGTTCAGCGTCGAAAAAAACAGTACCGTGCAAAATACTTTGAAGCCTAAAACTCGGTCTTTAACACCATGATCAGAAGATTTGAGGACCATATTTTCTCTGTGTTGTTGGATATTTAACAGTTGCTGATTAATAATACTAATGGAAAATGTGTTCACATATCCCCGATTTTAATCAAAGAACATGCATTTTGATATTTTAAAAGTACAGTTAAAGATGCTTTCGTCGCTTCACCAAAGCAAAAATGATTCTCTAAACGTCATTCAAGGTGTTCAAGATCTGGTTGTATTATTGAAATCTGGACCAAAAGAGAGAAATCATTATTTGTTTCCAGAAGTTAATAAGCTAATAATACTTTACCTTACTGTTCTTATTACTTCAGTGCCACCAGAAATATTATTTTCGACTCTATCAAGAATGAAATCTTGAGAGTACCATGCCCCAACCATGACCCACTACTTAATTATTCTTCATTCCAACAAAGATCTTTTCGAAGTTACGAAATAACCCAGTACCATTGCCAAGGAGCTCATATGAGTTGAGATGATTTTGAGTTTAATGTACTTTCAGCAGCGAGGCTGTATGAGACGGGACATACTGATTAATCGTAAAATCCGAACCACATGAGCTCTCACCGGGAGTCGAACCCCCGTCTCTCACGCCAAAGGTATGTACGCTAACCACTTAGCCATGAAGAAGCTCGGAGCTTATATTAGTAAAGAAGAAAGCACATTATGGGAATTTCAGTGCAGACAACTAAGTACGACGACTGTCGAATGAACATTTTTCATCTTGAATATATTATGATAATAGCCAATCTTATTTGATAATGTCATTTAAAAAATGCATTCTCTTTTCTGTAACTCACTACGGTATACAAGTTAAATTTCACTCAGTGTGGCTTGAGGAGGGGAAAGGATTACAACGTAAGATGGACTTCGCTTCCTACAAGATGAACAAAACGTTTCTTGTAAAATTCAGACCGGGCAAAGGTTGACATATTCAGCCGCCACTGTCTACGACAACGTAGTTTCATTAGCCTGTTGCAAAGAGCCTGTGTCATTGACTGATAGCTACACAATATATTGACAGAATGAAGGTTTTAATTTTAGTACTGAAGCTGCCCACATGCAAAAAGGCAAACTCCCCACATACGTTGCTTCTGTGCCTTGTAACATTGTTAAAAAAAAAAAAAAAAACAGACACCAGGTCAGTTGCTTAGTTCTTTGTAAAACAACTGATAATGCTTTTTTTGCTTTTATACAAATCATATTTGCAAAATTTTTGTTTGAAGCCTTTTTATTCCTTATAAATACAATATATCCAGAATCACGGAAGCCCACAGGAATTGTAATGGATAGTTGAAAAGATATATTTATGATTCAGATCCTTTATTACTATATTTGTTATTATTATTATTGTTATTATTATTATTATTATCATTATTATTATTATTATTATTATTATTATTATTATTATTATTATTATTATTATTATTATTATTATTCGTAAGAGTAGTAATAGTAGCAATAGTAGTAATATTGGTATTATTATTATTATTATTATTATTATTATTATTATTATCACATATTATTTTCGTTTGTCCTCACAGCAATTAATACATAGCAGCAGGGTTAAATGTGCGTGGGAACGCGGGGGGACGCTGACCCCTCACCCCCAAAAATATGTACGGCATCTCCGAGTTCCTAAGAAATTACAATGGATAAGGTAGGCATGAGGGACTGCGTGACGTCATGTCGTTACCTACCGTTACCCTCCCTTTCCAGATTCACTTTTACCCCTGCCAGGCTGGAAATCGATACCAGAGTTAGTAGAACAGCTTGTCTTTATTGATAAAAATCGTAATTTGGCAGTTATTAAAGCAATATTTTTGTGTCTAGACGTAGAAGAGAGGGGGCCATGGAAGTCACTATTGAAACATATAAAAATGAAATCTGTGTTCAACACTTACTACGTATAATACAAGGCAATTAAAAGAAACGAAATGCTTACACATTTTCAAAAGTAAAATTAAAATAATTACTAAAAATACATTCATTGAAAAACTATGGGTAGCAAGTGCACCCTCTTAAATCTGCTTAAGAGCGTTCGAGTGGAAATTCAAGTAAAGTTGAAGCATGGAAGACCCAGGTTCGATTCCCGGTGGGAGTTCATGTGGTTCGGATTTGACGTTCATTAGTAGGTCCACGTCTCGTATAGCTTCGCTGCTAAAAGGAACGTTAAGCTCAAAATCAACTCAAGGAAAGTTAAAACAATGAGGAAGTTTTCAACTGTTTTGGCGTATGCAATTCTGTGTTAAATAAAACTACATACACTATTTGATAATGGAAGCATCGTCAGAAATACAGTATCCTATAAAGCAAACTTTTCGAGGAGGGTTTGTCTGAAGATACATATCCATATTCAAAATAGTTCAAAAAAGTTCATAATGCAGAAGACTGTTTTATCGCGTAGGAAATTGAGGCTTCTAGATCAGCAAGTTCTGAAAACACATTAGCATCCTTGATCATCATAATATTGAAACGGAACTGCAGAAACAGGATATGATCAATGGATGGACTAAACCATAGTTTCCGACTTTATCCAGTGTAATTAAAGCAGGATTGGAACTGACTTTATCCAGTGTGTACCAGAGCGTCAATGGGGGGATATAGCCCCTGTAACCTTCACCTTGGATCCGTGCCTGTTGAAACCAACACATATTTCATAACTTCTCACACGGCACGATCAAGCACTGAAACTGTTGAAATCTCACTACGTAACAAATTTTCGAGTGTCTGCACTTTTTCTATTAAATATCATAGTATATTCAACATTAATATAAATTGTCAATCATGTAGTGTGTGCTAATGAAACTCGTGATAAAAATATTTTGTTTTAAAACAAAATGAAACGGTTGAGGTGGACTCTGCTGAGTGGAAGACATGGAATTTATTAAATCGCCTCTCAACCCACTTGGCCACACACTGAGGTTACACTCTTCACCTTTCTTTTCATGCTATTTAAAGTATCGGCTAATCTTAAATTTACATTGCCGATTCAGGTTTTCTAACAAGAGTTATTAGGTTGCAAATTAATTTGGATGTAAAATTCTGACTTAATTAGCATTTAAGAACTTTGCAGTGTATATTAAAATGATAACAGAAATATAGTGAAATCTCAGTTTCAAATTTCATGTCTACATTGAATCCAAATACCTGTACTGTCATTTATTTGAATGTTGGTAGGAGCTGAAACTTGCAATTGATCTCAATTTTTCGCTTATATCATCTTTAATTCTCACTATTTGTTCAAAAAAAAAAAAAAAAAAAAAAAAAAAGAAAAGAAAAAAGAAAGAAAAATTACTTAGCAACAAGTAACACTTCCGAAGTGTAACACTCCCATTTTGATAGTATTTGGCAGGTATATACTACACATGAAATAAACGAATACGTGTTTCTCATTTTCTGCGGAAAAGCGGTCTTAGGGGACAAAAGAACCCACACAAAATTTTGAAAGTTGACGTCCGAAAGACAATAAGCAAGTGAATTGACGTCAACGAATTTGTACACACATATTGTAGACATAAAATGAGGGAATACGTGTTTCACATTTTCCTCGAAAAAAAAAAACAATTGGGTGGGGCACGGACCCCTTCAAAGGTTTCATCATGAAATATTGAATATGCTAGTAACAGTGTATCAGATGTGTGTAAAGGACACGAAAAATTGCAACGAAACCTTGTGTGTCAACAATACGCAAGAAATAAAGGAAAACGTTTTGTCTATTTTCTGCGGAAAAACGGCTTTAGGGGACAAAAGCCCCCACCCAAAATTTTGAAAGTTGAGGCCCGAAAGGCCAGAGGGAGTGAAACGAAGTGAATGAAATTGTGCACAGATATTGTAGACATAAAATGAGGGAATACGGACTTTTTATTTTCCTGGAAAAAAAATCTTTTATGTGGAACACAGACCCCTCCAGAACTTTGATCGTGAAGTATCAAAAGTACGAATAACAGTATGTCAGAAGTGCTTGAAGGACATGAAGAATCAGAGTTGAGTTGAGGTGATTTTAGTTTAGCGTCCCGTTCAGGAGCGAAGCCATATTAGACGTGGACCTACTGATTAACGTGGGATCCGAACCACACGAGCTCCCACCGGGAATCAAACCCGGGTCTCCCACGCCAAAGACGCGTACGCTAACCGCTTAGCCACGAAGGAGCTCACATGAAGAATCAGAACGACAGACTGTGTATGGACAATACGCAAAAAATAAGCGATTACATTTTATTTTCTGCGGAGAAATGGTTTTAGGGTTCAAAATGACCTACCCATAACTTTGAAATTTGAGACACAAAAGGCTAGAAGAAGTGCACCGAAGTGAACGACATTGTGAACAGATATTTTAGACGTAAAATGAGAGGATTGGGTTTCTTATTTTCCTGGGGAAAAAAAAGCGGTTGAGTGGGGCACGGACTTTCTAAACTGTTGATTACGGAATATCAAAAGTGCAAATAAGCATACGCCAGAAGTTCCTAAACAATATGGAGAATTGCAACGAAACTTCGTATAGGGACAATGTGCAAAACGATAAATGAAACGTGTTTTAATTTTGCGGAAAAATAGTGTTGGGGCTTAAGCCTCATCCAAAAAGAAAGTAAATATTAACGTAATAACGCAGGAAGGAGTGTACCAAAGCAAACCAAATTGTGTGTAGATATTAAATAGACCCTATGCAAAATAACGCCTTTCGTGTTTGTCAAGTGTCCCTATCCGTTTTGCTTCAAATTTGGCAGATCAACAGCAAACTGGAAATAAATCGACACGTGTTTTTGTTTCTGCGCAAAAACATTGTAAGGGTTAAAGGTGCCTCCTGAAATATTATAAAATACGCTATACTGTTTGTGCTTGTAGTTGATATCCCAAACTTGAAGAAATCAGATGCAGGCACAACACTTGTGAAACACGAAAGGCCATACTTTACATATCCAATGTCTACATACAATTTCATTCGCTTTACTCCACCCCTCCCGCCACTCAACGCCTCGGTCCACTTAAAAGTTTTTTTTTTCTTTTCATGAAAGTACGAAACACGTATTCCCTCTTCTTACCTCATTAATATTTGTGCACATTTCATTCACTTCGGTCCATTCTTCTTCCCTTTCTGGATCAAACTCAAAAATTTTGGACGGGTGCTTTTGCCCCCAAAGGCCATTTTTCCCCTGAAACTAAAAAAAAAAAAAAGTATTCGTTTATTTTATGACTATTGTTCATTACAAAATTTCGTTGAAATTCTTCATGTCTTTTACAAACATCTGACATACTGTTTCTAGCACTTTTAATATTTCGTGATCAAAGGTTTGGAGGGGTCGGTGCTCCACCCAACTGTTTTATCCAGGAAAATACGAAAGCCGTATTCCTTCATTTTATGTATACAAAATCAGTGCACAATTTAATTCACATCGGCTTATTCTTCTTACCTTTCGGGCGTCAACTTTCAAAATCTTAGGTGGAAGCTTTTGCCCTCTAAAACCATTTTCCGCAAAAAATGTAAAAGAAAAACGTATTAATTTATTTTTTGCGTATTGTTCATACACAAAATTTCGTTGCAATTCTTCATCTCCTTTACAACATCTGACATAGTTTCACTAGCACTTTTGATTTTTCGTGATCAAAGATTTTGAGGGACCCGTGCCCTATCCAACCGTTTTTTCCAGGGAGATACGAAACCAGTATCCTCATTTTACGTCTGCAATATCTGTACACAATTTCATTTACTTCCGTTCACTTTTTTCCCTTTCGGGCGTCAACTTTCAAAATTTTGGGGTAGGGGCTTTTGCCCCTAAAACCGTTTTTCCGCATAAAATAAATAAAAACACTATTGGTTTATTTTATTTATTTATTTATTTATTTTTGCGTATTGTCCGTACATAAAGTTGCGTTGCAGTTCTTCATGTCCTTTACATACATCTGACATCCTGTTACAAGCGCTTTTGATATTTCGTGATCAAATGTTTGGAGGAGTCTGTGCCCCACCCAACCGTTATTTCATAGAAATACGGAACCTTTATCCCCTCATTTTACATCTGCAATATTTGTGCACAATTTCATTCACTTCGGTTCAGTTGTTCTTGCCTTTGGGTGTCAACTTTCAAAATTTTGGGTGGATCTTTTATATTAAACCTCTACACTATGTGACATTTTTTCATTTTTTATGAGATTTTTTGTGGGGGGGGGGAGAGAAATGCTTTCCTCTTATATCTGTTACTTGCCATTCATCTTGTTTGAAGTTCTTAAGTAAGATCATTTTGTAACTTTTGATGTAATCCAACTACGTCACGATAATAAAATTGTCATTCTTAACAATTTATTTTATTCTCTTATTTGCAGTGTGCCACACTGATATATTCGTTACAAAATTGAGGTTTGATCCAACTCCTTTCGAATTCCCAACCAACCCAACCGTCGAGCTTGTAAGGTTGCCTGCTAGTGTAAGAAAATGAGAATTGCAGTTGGTAATGCACTTTTGGAGTCGTGTATACATTATTTCTCTAATGCATGTTTTACATCTTGTTTCAACAAGTGAGAATTCCATAGAGAGTTGCGAGCTCGTCGCTTTGAAGTGAGTACTCAGCTGATTTATTTCAGCCATATTGGCACGTGTTTCTCTGTATGTTCTTTAACGGAGATTGAGACATTTCCCAAATTTGAAAAGTTAATGTATTTACTAGTTTGATATAAATTTGTTGTTCCTATTAACCAAGCATATGATTTTAAAATGTTTCTTCAATTTAACATGAAACGTGTACAGTCTGATTAATAAGACAATAAGAAAACTAGCTTATCATAATTTGAGGGATTCTTGTTCATTTTTGTAAGTTTGTGTCACAAATGTTATACAATAAATAGAAAATGTATTTATGCCCAATTTATTTCTCTTGTAGGTGAGTATCTTCATCCGTTTGCGACATATAAACTGTAAGTATTATTTTCAATTAATATTGAGAAATTTAACGAAACACGAACATAAATAAAAACTTAAAATTAGGTCTATATTATTTTCTTTGCATTTGCATATTATGTAAGACCCGGACAAATAATTAAATGTTTTGTGTAAAATACAGCGTTGTGCTCAAATTTCAAATATATAAGTATTTAATGTTAAAAGTGTAAATAATATATGTCATAACAAGTATTTCTTTGCGCATGTTTGTCCGATTTTGTTGTGCTCACGTGTTCTGTTTTGTGCGTAGTAGTATTGAGCCTTTACTTAACATTTAGTTTCAGTCACATAATTTGCTGAATATGTCTATGAAAACGGGACTATTTCAGTTTAAATTATTAGCACTGTAAATTAAATGCTAGAGTTTTCGAGTGCGAAGCAAATATTGTATATGCGAGCTTCTTATTTACGCAACCTAAGTAGTATGTAATGTTTGTGTAAGAATCTTTGGCATGACCTGCTGTCAAACATATCACGCACCTTTTCTAAGCTTGAAGCATGAGCTTAGCCTCAGTTTCACCACAGTGTTAAGGAGAATTGATTATGCAATATACGAAACATATGTGATTCTAGGGTGTTATATAAGCACATGTGCGGATCCAGAACGGACTTCTGGGGGGTTGTAATACTGATACATAGAGCTACTTTTAAGAGCTCCAAACTCAGGGATGGGTTTTATTTATATATAAAACAAGAAAGTTTCCTCTTCTGGGGGGGGGCGATCGCCCTTCCTGGATCCACCCCTGTATAAGCTTGAGTAATTTAGTTAGTTATATGTCTTACATACTATTGCAATTTACACAAATAAATAATTCATTTTCTACTGATAAGAAATGACAAACACATTCGCTACCACAAACAGAAGTACAACTTACGTTCTCACAAAGTATAAATATATTTAAACCTATAATAGATCAGATTTACTCCATATGAAAAAGAAAGTAACATTAAAGTTTGTTGATCTCTTATGAATAGCGGATATTATAATTACATGTAGAACAGTATTTCAAACACATTGGGATTGTGTTCATTAATATTAATAATAATAATAACTCTTATAAAAATCAGATTGGCAGCGGCGTCTTCAAATTTGCTTACTAGAAAACGTTTGTATAGTAGTGCAAATAATAGACTACATTTTAACCAGTATCGCACATTTCAAGATTTTTTTTTCGGGCTTTAACCCTTCTTGAACAATATTACGAAAACAATAAACATTTACTCTAGTAAGATATGTATATGCAAGCCACGCGAGTTCTGAAACTATATGATAGTGTTTCAACCCCCATTACGACAATATGTGTACGCCACTGACTCTAACTTAGATTTCATGAATTGAGGTGTAGATATTTAGAAATTTCAAATTAGTTGAGTTCTTGTACAAGAATGTTTAATGTAAGTTTCACTTTGAAACTCTTGTATGAATTATGAAAATATTTTATAAACTAATTTGCCTAAAATGTGTAGAAAATTAACATAATTTCCTAAACTAATTTGCGATTAATGTAAAAGACATTGATAAAACTGGCAAGAAAAAATTATTAACACATGCTCGTGTGTGTGTGTGTGTGTGTGTGTGTGTGTGTGTGTGTAAAGTAAATGGAAATTGATTTAATTTATCGAGAAAAATTTTGTTGCGAAGAATACTGGGAAAGCCTAGACACATGTTGCTGCAATTACTTTCGGAGTGATCTCCCTAGTGAGCAGTTTCCAGCAGAAACTTAGCTTGTAGGTTTCCTCTGAAGCAGCCAGAACTTTCGCCTGGACTTAACAAATGAAGAGCTCTTCCCTTATTAATTAAACTCAGCTACACTGTCGTTCTACAAGCGGAGGAGGAAACAAGCTGTCGTTCCACACAGTGAAATCGTTTCAAGTCTTGTTCACTGTTTGAAAAGCCCTGGACAAATCCATTCTCCACACACTTTTGCCTTGTAATCTGCCGGTAATCTAAAGCACTAAAATATTCATTAAGGGTGTTAATATTCAAGCGTAATAATGAAAGTGTTTTCATTGCTCTTTCTGTTCGTTAGTTCACATAGTTTCCGGGATTCTGCTGGACACTTGAAGATTTTGACGGTGCTGTATATATTATTAAAATAACACGTAATTTAATTTCAGTTCTTGTTAATTTTGTTAGCTTAATAACAGTGACAAATGATTCATATGTCGAGAATTGTTACTAAATTATTTCTTAGGTATGCGATTAATAAAACACATCTTAGAAGAAAATTTTCAACAAAATGAAGATCCAGTGCTAGCGCTTAATTTTTGCTGCCTTCTATTGCGCCTTTGGTTACAGTGGTTTGGATTTCGCATTAAACTAGGATTAGGAATTACACGTACATCATGTCTCTAAAGTAAACACCGCTTTTAATCGTCTGTTTCAAATAAAAAAACTTTTAAAAAATACTGTACATTTTATGTCAGTTTCTTTTGTTTTATTTTTATAGAAGGGTCTTTAGGGTTTGATGGTGGACTAAAGACATATAGAGTCAATGTGCGTCCTGTGCGGCTCAACAAACATCTATGGAGTAATTTAGCTCCTGCCAGAGTTTGGTTACCATATCTGGTGTGACCAATGTTGCTTCTTCTTGAATTTTGATTCGTAGTTCATCTAGGTTCTGTGGAAGGTAAAAGGAAATTCAGTGGGGTTAAATCTGGGGATCTAGAAGACCATTTCAGAATAGTGTTGTCCAAATGACCTATTCTTCCTATCCAATGTTGTGGCAGGACCGCATTGAGGTATGAACGAATCTGACAGTGATAATAGGTGGTACTCCATCCTGCTGGAACACATAATTATCAGAGTCCTAATTTGTTTGCGGAGTTAACCAAAACCGTAGCATTTCCAGGTAGGACATTCCTGTCACAGATTCCTCCCTATTTCGCTTTACAGATTCCTCCCTATTTCGCCTTACATCCTTAAGCCATATCAGAAAACATATTGATAAGCATCTTATCTTAAGGCGAAACAGAAATTCCTTCTTCGCCTTAATGTTTGATTAAACACGAAGCTAAATTTCTAAAAGGGGAATTTTCTGCTCACATTGGGAATTTCTACAAAAAAAAAAAAAAAAACGCAAACTAGGAGAAACTCAGTATATTTTCAGAATGACAAATTAGAAGAAATGTAGTTTACACTGCACATTATTATCACAAATGTCTAAAAAAACACCTGAAAGCTTGTGATTCTAAATGAATATGATGTGAGATTGCATTTACATATGATATCAATTTCACCTTCTTGGAGTCTTGCCTTTAATACTTGAATCTTCTTATCCAAACGCTTCCATTTAAGCTTATTCTTCGCAACATTTCCAACTTCAAGTAGACACATTTGCGATTCATTTTCACGTTGTTCTTGTTTCAGAAGATTCACGAAAGGAAATATTTCCAGATGGTTCCTTGACGCAGCTTGGGCCGCGGTGGCTCAGTGGTTGAGCGTTCACCTCTGGTGCTAGGGGTCCCGGGTTCGATCCCAGCTCCCGCCAAGTGAGCTTTGTAGTGGACAAACACCGTGTGCGTGGGTTTTCTCGGGGTTCTCCCGTTTCCTCCCACTATATTCATTCCACCATTTCATTCATTTCTCATCTTCACCGTCTCCTTTAGCCTAACCGGCATAACCATGGGACGTAAAACTCAAAGATTCCATTTCATTTTTTTTCCTTGACGCAGCCCTCTGCAGCTTGGATTGCCATCCTTCTGCATGTTTTTTTTTTTTTTTTTTTTTTTTTGTCCGTTCCTCGTCATTATGGAAGTGGTTCCATAATATGCTGCAAAAATAAAAACGGACATAAATAGGTAAATGCAATAAAATGAATGAATGAAAATAATAAAGTTTTGTTTTATTCTAATCTGCAACAAAAAGCAATTGGTAGGTCAAGAAATTTCTTAAGTGTTATTCAAGCGTGTTATACTCCGCAAGAAAATCTAAAGATTCAGCAAATTACAATTATGTAGAACCATAAATATAATAAAAAAAAAAACATATTACTACTTCTTCATTAGTACTTCATTAGTACTAATTAATACATTAGTACTCTATTATCACATAACTATGCTTTTTATATTGTTGATTTTTTTTTCTTAAAAATGAATTAAATTCGCTTCGTAAGGTCAGCGGGTGACCGAAATATGAGAATATTAATTAGTTTCTTACCTCAGGCTTCGAAAATTGTCAATAATATAGCAAATTAGTACACTTCAACTTTGTCCTAAGATATTTAAGTATATTCATATAATCGGTAATAAATAAATAAATAGCTTGCTTTTTAAATAAACCTTAAATGTTGTTACTTTTATTATTCTTTGTGTTATTAGCAACATCGTACACACTTGAAAAACATGCATCGTGTCTTTCGCTAAGTCGTTTCCCTAGTGAGCGGCGCAGACCTTTTCCTCTGTACCGACCTGTAGTGTTGTAAATAGAAAAAAAAGGCTCGTATTTTTTTTTCAGAAATGTACGTTTTTTTAGAAAAAAAAACATTGCCTCTCGTTTTTTTTTCTAAATTTCGTTTTTTTTTCAAATAGTCATTTGTAATGCATCTTACGTCTATTTAAGTATGAAATATTTTTATGTAGGTGTAATCACCGTAAAATGCAACATAAATTAAACGCTAGATACTGATACGCTACAAATATTTTACAATTTACATAAATACCATACATATTAATAATTCAGGTTTCAGCAGTTTTCATCAATATCAACTAAGAAATAAAAGTAGAAATGAACTTTTTTTCTTTTTTCGTGAAAACAAGCCTTTAATAAGTACGAAAATATTGTCACGAACAGTATAAAATTCCAATAACTTGTCTAAAGATAAAAACTAGTACTAGTTTGCCTAATAGTATTTTTCTAAATGTCATATACAAATAATTTGTCGACTAGATATATATGATATGCAGAGCCGGCTCTACCATATATGCAACACGTGCATTTGCGTGGAGCGGCAAGCTTGGATGGTCCGGCAAAATCTGTCATAAGTATATTATTTAAATTAAATATTTCTTGTTGGAAACAGACTTCATAATGATGGTAGTTACATTTACTAAGCTGACCTTCTACTTGAATACTACATTCATAAATTATGTTTAGGTTGCATTAGTTTAAGGCCACATTTACAATGCTAAAGCAAATGGTCGAATAAATCCGAGCACAAATTGCTTGATAGTTGTCAAATGCAAGAATTCAATTCTCAAATAGTAGTGAATCTCTGTTCCATTTAGTAAGTTATCACAGTTTTGATATGAAACTAGTTTTGTTTTCGTCAGAAACAAGTTCCTTATCATTGAAGATAGAAACAAGTTGTTTTTTAATGTTAGAAGATGTAGAAGAAAAATCAATAAATAAAGATAAAAGAGATAGTTGCACTGAAATTGCAAACTGATACATTGAGATTGAAGCTCGATAGTGAATTCTATAAAAAAGATTACCATCTTTCCTCTGCAGGTGTGTTTGCTTTATCTTTCACTAACATAATAGATTAATATTTAATGAAAAAAAAAAAAAAACAGACACAACGGGATTGCATTTTTAGTAAGTATTTAAGACTTTCAAAGTGCAACTGCACTTACCCTCACCTTTGTTGTTCATGCTGGAGTAGCATACTTAAAAGTATGACTTTCAAGATTTGTTCTTTTT
This sequence comes from Thermobia domestica, assembly GCF_964235325.1. Lineage (NCBI taxonomy): Eukaryota > Metazoa > Arthropoda > Insecta > Zygentoma > Lepismatidae > Thermobia > Thermobia domestica. The sequence goes on along the minus strand of NC_137459.1, from coordinate 269,169,995 downwards.
GGAGAATCAGAGAAGCGGCAAATTATACCATTGCACGAGGCGACAAATTGACTAGGACCGGCCCTGATGATATGTTATAAAATACTTGAATATAGGACGACTCAATTTGAAGTAATACAGGGTGTTTCAAAATTAATATTATGGTTTTGAAACTTTGTAGTATCTATTACAATTAACTAACAATTATAAATATTATATCAAATGAAAGAGCAACTCATGCATTGTTTCTTCTGTCTGCCGTTAGAAAGAGCAAGTAGCAAAGATGGAGACTAGAGAGCAGAAAGCTTTTTGTGTTTTTATAAAGACTGAATCTGTACAGTGCAACCGTATGTGTGAAGAATATTAAGGGGACGCTTGCAACTACGTCTTTATCGTTTGCAGTTGCTACAGGTCTAAAGCCTACAGACAATGGTTTACATGCCAATTTCGCAAGTGAAATATTCCTGCATAACAATGAAGATTTTCTGGATCGTGTCGTCTTTAGTGATAAATCGACGTTTCAACTAAAAGCTAATGTGAACACTCATAATGTTTACATCTGGCCGTCAGCAAATCCTCAGGAGATGATACAGTAGAAACGAGACTCCCCTAAATTGAATGTGTTTTGTGTCATATGGCGGAAAGTTTATGAGCCTTTCTCGCCTATCGAGTTGATTTTTAGTTTAGCGTCCCTTTCAGCAGCGAGGCTATATGAGACATGGACCTACTGATTAACGTGGAATCCGAACCACATGAGCTCCCGCCGGGAATCGAATCCGGGTCTCCCACGCCAAAGGCGCGTACGCTAACCGCTTAGCCACGAGGGAGCTCTTCTCGCCTATCGACTAGATGTGTGCCGCGTGATAAATGAATCTCACATCGAACACTTGTAGCAAAGACTGTTTGAGGTGCTCTTTTACTTGATGCATTGCTTATAATTGTACGTAAAATGTAATAAGTACTACGAAGACTTAAAACCCAAAATTTATTTTGAAACACCCTGCATTTCTCACCAACAGTATTGGAACTAAGATGTAAAAAGGAGAGAAAATCTTCCTCATAAAGTTATTATTTACAACGATATTATTATTAGTCGAGACTATAACTCTAACAACAACACGAGTTAGTAGTCAAAAAAATGTAATCAAATATATACTCGGTGGCCCAGGTGGCCAAAGTGGTACACACGGTTGTCACTGGTTTAATCCGCTCCTATGTGGACACTAATTAAGATATCGGGATATTATTCTTGCAAAATATGATTGGACTATAGTTTATCATATTAATTTATTTTTCTTCTGGTGTCGAATTTCCTTCTCAAATTTCACCCCAGTCAAAAATTCGAGAATTTTCGAACTTCGAATTTCCTTTACTTCTTTTTTCCCTTGTAGCTTCCTTCGTTGTAAAAAGACATCCTTAAGATTTGCCAGGTAGATATCTCGGATGGATACCTAACTTTTGACATCAATTGGACGTGCCTGCGACCAGTGTTGCCAATTAGGGAAATTAAATTTCTCCTATATTTGGGCAAAAAATTAGAAATTTTTGTTTATAAATCTGTACCTATACGTGCGAGTGCAAGTCAACTTACGCCAATCAAGCATTTGTCCTTACTTGACAAAAGCAAGTACAGATCGTTGCAATGTGGTAATTAGAGGGCGCACATAAAATTCGTATTTAGGTTCTAACCCTTGATTTTCTAGTTTTTCCTTACTTTTCTGTTTACCGTAATATATTTTTGGTAATTAGAATCTTTGTTCCTTAAATATCGCCATAATACTTGTAGGATATATTAGTGGTGTTCCAGTGTTTAATTTGAGATAGTTTGCGTCTGTCTAGTAGCAGTGTTGCCAGCTACAGGAAATTTTAATTTCAGATTTTAGGGGGAAATTTTGGAAAAAAATGTATGTTTTGTCTCTATTATTTCCCTCTTGTTGGCTATATCGGAACAAACGTACCAGTATCTGCAGGTCTCGTATTTGCTCTACACAACGCATTATAGAAAATTTCAATGGGATAATTAGGGGAAGTACAGTTGAGGTTTACAGTAGACCTTGTTCTCTAATTGGAAAGATAACTGTGATTTTTTTTAAAGGCAGATTGAGACTTTTTTTTTATTGACATGCTTACTTTATTAGATATCGTTACAATTCTTGTAGGATATATTAGAGGGATACCAAAGCTTATTTTAGGATAGTTTGTGTGTGTCTGATGGTACTGTTGCCAGGCACAAAAAAATTTAATTCCAGATTTTAGTGGCAAATTTTGAAAAAAAGAAAACAATTTTATTTCTATTATTTTCTTCTTGTTGATTACATTCGAACAAACATACCATTGTCTAACAGCCTCATTCTTAGCCTGCACAGCGCATCATAAAAAGTTTCACTAGAATAATTAGGGGAAGTACAGTTGAGGTTTATAATAAACCATGTTCTGGAAATGGTAAGAAAGTGGTGAATTTCTGAGGTAGAATGATTTTTTTTTTTCAATTTCATGTTTACTTAGTTATGTATCGCCATGATACGTGTAGGACATATTCTCGGAGTACTACGGTTTATTTACAGATAGTTTTCGTCTGTCTGATTGCAGCGTTTCCAGCCAAAACAATTAATTCTCTCTATTAGGTGAAAAATTCGGATAATTTCCATTTTCCCCTGTATTATTACCCTCTTACTGGCTACATTGAAATAAACGTACCACTACCTGAAATCTTCCTCTTTGCCCTACAGAACGCACCATAAAAAAGTTTCAATAAAATAATTAGAGAAGCTGTAGCCCCGGCATATTTGATTTTTGCTTCTGAGGCGTAAAAAGTGTCAAAATTTCATGTGTATGACAGAATTTTTTCTTTTCCCTCTTTAAATGAAAGCCAGCGACTTCAGGATTTCACTGTACCTTGTCAACACACTAAAGATTTGTTTAGGTGACTTGAACTCATGTAGCAGCAGTGGTGCTAGATACAAAAAAAAAAAAAAAATCGGTTAGGGAATTTTTGTAAATGTTCACCCTTGCATTTCCCTCAATAATTTCCCACCCGTTAGCAACACTGCAATGCAACTTACATCAAAAAATAGCCACATCTATTTTCTAAAAGACAAAGTCTTAACCATATCAATCGAATGAATAGTTTTTGAGCAATAAGTCACTAACTGGAAATGTAGGAAAATGCCAAAAATGACCTGGGGCCGAAAGGAATAATCACACAATTTTGCTCGTATAGCTACAAAGAAACAGACGATTTGTAAGTTACGAGGGCTTCGACTCAAGTTCTGTCGATTGTTTCAATAATCTGCAACATAAATCAATAAATAATAGTTGCCAGAAAAAAAACAGACATTTGAAAAAAAAAAACATGAAAAAGAACGATGATTTTATTGAAAAAAAACTTCACAGAAAAAAAGTTTCTTTTTACAACACTACCGACCTGTGACGTACAAACATGGTGGTCGTTGTTTTAAGCGCACGAGTAGCAGAACGGAATTCAATCACAAATTACGACTAGTTAGAATCGTCGCATGAGCGAAAGGAAGTGTTTTCCGTAATCAGCTAGCTCTGAGTTTTTTTTTTTTTTTTTTTTTTTTAGCATAATAAAAAATATCAGTGGAAATGTCAATCCTGTTTATTGGTAGATTTCCCATCACATACATAATATTTTAGATATGATCACACACTCCCAAACCATTGAATTTTTATGCTGTTTACACCACTCTGAGACAAATAATAGTAACAATTCAAGATGTCATTTTCTTTCTTTCTCTTAGCCACTTTAGTATGACGAAAATTAAAGATATATATAATTGATTCCTCAGCATCAACACACGCTTATTTATGTATTCCTAGCCGTTTAGTAGACCACTTGATCATGCAGATAATATTTGAAATTCAAGATGGCGCAATCTTTGGTTCAGTTCAGTAGTTCACTGGAGTGCTGAAAATTGTCCTATTCCTTTTAAAAATCAAAATTTGATATTTCAAGAAACTACACTGTTTTCATATTGGACGTTCTGTGACTCAACTTTCTTTTTAATGTTTCAGTGATTTGGAAACTATTTGAAAAAATATCAATTGATTTTATAATGGGGTTTTATGGAAGACTATCCGTAACTTACTGATATTTTTTTTTCAGTCTGATGATTCACTCCCAGAATAACGAATTTTTAAAAATATTTCGAAAATAACTATGGTGAAAATAATAATTGTTAGAATCGAAGATACCAAACCGACAGAAAATCCAATACCAACCGGAATTTCAACAGCCATTATTTCCGTCATAGTATGTTCTGAAAGACATAAAAAAATCATTATCTAGGAGGGTGGAATCACAAAAAAAAAAAAAAAAAAACTCACGGATAGTAATTAACAGCTGTAAGAGAAATTGATATTTTTCAATTAATTTCCAAATGACTGAAGCATTACAAATAATAATAATAATAATAATACTAATAATAATAATAATAATAATAATAATAATAATAATAATAATAATAATAATGATAATAATAATAATAACATAACCTGAGTTACGGATTCCCCAATGTAAAAACAGCGTAGTTCCTTGAAAACTGAGTTTTATTTTTGAGATTAGAAAGAAAGAAAAGAAAGAAAACGACATATAGACTTACTTGTCTTATTGTGTGGTCTAAACAATATAAAATATTCATTGGTTCGGGAGTGTGCGATCATACATAAAAAATAAAAATATGTGATGGAAAATTCCCCGTATGACAGCATTAGAAGATATATTCAAATAAAAAAAAACACACACATTCAAATGGCAACAACATTTTTCAGATTATTTTCTTTGTGGAATTAGTCTCTGATTTTTTCTTAAAAAATGATGTAATTTGATTAAAGCTTAGAACTATACTGAAGTGTTCTTTAAATTTCAAATTTCGCATGCCTCAGAGAAAGTACCCCATTCTTTACAAGTTAGCAATAATGTAATATCTCTTCAGCATATAATACTTCTTCAAGCTCTTGCATTTCAGTTGAATGCTTACCAAAATACGACTGTATCCAAATTCCTCATCAACCATTAGAAATTGCCTTATTGCTCCAAACTCCTTCCAAATTTACTTCTCTCATTGTTTGCGGCAATGCTGGACGATCTGCAGCCCTCACGTTGTACAGAACATTCTTTACACCATCAAAAGTTGGAGAAACAGAAGCAGTATCTATGTCCAAATTTCCCTGAGCTAAATAAAAATATAGAACATTTTTTGGGAGACGCTGAATAGACTGCAAAAGAAAAAAAGGAAAAGGTCTTGCTCTATGAGAATCAACATTGAAACATAGCTTACTTATAAATTTCAACCACTTCCCGTTTTAGTAGAATGTTGCGGATAGTGATTATACCGTATGTTCTCTTGCACATAGAAAAATACACGTATGTGACGTACGTGAAAACGTAGATTGGATGCGTAAATCATGTAGTTTTTTTTCTATTTAACAAACAACCCTATGTAATATCCTGCATGAATCGTATATATGAAAGCGTAGGTTTTGTAATACTTTCTGTAGAAGTGTTCTATCTATCTATATCTATCAATCAATCAATCAATCAATCAATCAATCAATCAATCAATCAATCAATCAATCAATCTATCTATCTATCTATCTATCTATCTATCTATCTATCTATCTATCTATCTATCTGTATACTTTCCGTATGAAAGCAAGTACTGTCATAGAGGTCACGATCTTACATACAGATGGACGTATACAACATATAACTGACGTATGTAGCAAACGTATGTATATATAATATACGGAAGAATGTTAGATGTAACACATGCTGCAGCGGCATGATGTAACATCTAAGTGGGAGAAAGGCAGTATGCATGTTGCATATGCATAACATATGTCCCATACAGATGTACGTAGTAAACATATGAATGTCGTATATTTCTGCAATATACCGCTATCCGGATAACAAATTTCTATCTGTGTGGCGCTGAATTGATTGCAATGAAAGATAAAACAATGCTTATTATTATTATTATTATTATTATTATTATTATTATTATTATTTGTACTATGCTGATAAATGTATATTTGAACCATTTTCTGTTAAAATAGAGAGTTGACGGAGAAGTGGGAACCTATTCTTTCTATCGTAGATCGATTGCAAAAAAAAAAAAAAAAAAAAGTTTCTCGATATGTCCTATCATTTTTGATTTGATACCTATCAACAGAGAGATGAACAAAAGGACAGAGCTGTTTTATAGGTTTTCCGACACGTATGCATAGTATAGAACGGAGATATATAAAAACTAGTGAAATGTGTACTAACAATCTTATATGGAATGGAACTAAACAAAACATCTCAATGTATGTAAAATTCTAGTGTACAACTTTACTTTATATGCCACAAACGTTTTAAGTCTGCAAATCAGCCGATACATATATATTAATGTGTTTGCTAATGCCTTCCGATATCAACTTAACATAGTTATATAACAAATAATCAGCAATTCATAGCTTTATGAAATGGTATTTGTACCAAGAAGTCGTAGCTATATATATATATATATATATATATATATATATATATATATATATATATATATATATATATATATATATATATATATATATATATATATATATATATATATATATTATTAAAGCATAGTACAGTAAGCTTTTATTCTAGTTTATTGTAAAGCTAGCCTCTATTTAAAAGCTTGTCAGAATTTTCCGCACACCTGTCACGTATACCATAAATTCTTTTGTGTGCTGAAGAAAACGGAAGGCCATTTCGTTAAAAGTAACCATCATACAAAGTGTAAAGCAAAGATATACCCAGTTACCCATTCAGTTTGTTAAACGAAGCCATTGCAAGCGGGAATCCCTCTTCGAGATACGTGACAAACTCCAGAATAGCATTCTTATAGCTTATCATTAAAGTAGCAAAAATTTATGTTGCTTCATTTTTCTTTTACATGAATGAGTAACCGAGAATCAGGATGTTATAAATCAAAGAAATAGAGAGCGATACTATATCTGCTTACAATCTTGAGTTTGTCGGTCAGTTGTAAAAGCTCAATCGATGCAATGTATTTTACTTTCAAAATGTCCAGTGAAATAGATAGGGGTTTCGTAAAGATCAACAAACGTATGTTTTACTTTATTTCGTAAAGCACTTATATAAACTACACTTCTGTTTTCGGTTTGTTTCACTAATTCGGTAATTATAATATCGTACTAGAGTAGAAACACAGAAGTAATATATTTACCTCGAACTAATATTGCTAAATTGTATGCACAATTATGCAAGCACAGCTCGAACTGGGTGGTTATATTTTAGCCTTCAGGAATGCTTACTGCATTATTGACTTACAGCAGTAGGGTGTGTCATTTTTGATGATGAAATACACTTTTCGCAATTTTTCATGATGAGGGGTCTTAAAAGTATGTTTTTAAGTATGAGAAATTGAAATCTGTACTTAGTTTTGCGATTAAATAAATTCTAGCTAGGTAAATCAAGATTTGAATATAGCACAAGAGGAATTTTCGGAATTTCATTCTGAAATACTTTCGAAAATGCCATGCAATGCTATAAGGTAAATTATTTATCTTATGAAACATTTTATTAATCATCAAACATATTCATAAAGCTAGAAGTACAATAAGAAAGAGTATATAACCAATACTTTGAAAACCACTCAATAAAATTTCTGCATACTTAAACGTACGTACTGAAATACTGTATTTATACTTTATATTATTGCATTCAGTTACTACGAACAAAAACCACTATTTTGATTACGTAGTATTATACTTTATAATTGTTTTAGTAAAAGCATGTAACATTCTCCATGTTTGAAGTATGTAGTTTCTGTTAGGAATCTTGAGAAACGCATTTTTCATTGATTTTAAAAATACCTCACTCAACCACATTGACAAACTACTAATTTTCAATTATAATGAATTATTTTGTAAGTGCGGCATCATAGAGTTCATACGCTTCTTACTTACAACTATAGTATTACTATATATATATGCTACATTTGTGTTACATTTTGTGATAAAGCTGTTCTTGTTTTACTTAATACAAATGTATTCAAGAAATAGCAACAAACAAGCAATACTATTAACGCACAAGTTATTCACAAAAAAAAGTTTCATTATGTCCTGTTTTGATTCATTTTCGGACATCATCTGTGGACTTGTTTCTTGAACTCTCATGTACCCCACACGTTTCTCATGCGTATAGACTTTTGCTGCTGTTTCTGAGACTTGTTTCAAACACCTTTCTATGGATTGAGCGTGACATGGCGACTGTGGTACTTTCATCGGAACGTCTACAAATTTCTTTACTACTACTGCTGAAAGTTTGAATGTCAAGGGAGGTTCATAAACACCTTTAGACCAGTCTATCATCTCTAGCAGGAACAAGGCATTGGGGTAGACGACTCCGAGGCAATGGGATGTTTTCTTCGGACGTACATAGAGATTTCCTTGTGCTGCCTCACCTCTCAAGTTAAGTATCTTTTGAAGTACATCATCCACAATAAGCTTCTGCATTTTAAGTCACTGCAGTTGAAACAAGACGTGGCGTGACCCTTTCTCCCAGCGATGCTTGACTTTGATATTGAACCAGCAGGGTAATAGACATCAACAATGTATTCCACTATCCGCCTAAGATTTATGAGCTATTTGCCGTTAAGTCCATGTTTAGAAACCCAGAAACGACGTAGTCTATTTGCTGTGGTCAACCATCTTGAATGACTGACTGGACCAATTTCAAGAAGCGCCAGATTCCATGGAGGTTTTCCAGTGAGAATGGCCTCTGTAATCTGATATCCGTATGCTTGATCTGTAGATAAATATTTTACGATATTTTTACTCAGAGCAGTAAGAGGCTCTCCAATTGGAAGTTTTTGGTATGAAGGGTCGATTTCAAGTTCAGTAACTGTGCCTAGCATATATGTAAGAGTACCTTGCCACTGATTGCTAGACAAAATTATGCCATCCAGTGTTGTGATTAAGTATCGAAAAGTAACCCGTTGGTGTGAAGAGCGCACATTAACCAATTTAGCTAACGACCGAGTTTGACTTCTACCCAATGCATGGTACCACCTTCCCAACCAGTGTTGACGTTAGTATAATTACCTCCAACTGCTTGTAAGATTTTATCAATGCCCTTCATAAAATGTGCAGGATTATCAGCAACAATTTTAGCTTGCTTTTTATTGTCACAATCTTTCTGAGGAGTGAAATAAAGGTAGCGTCAACCTGGCTCGCTGTAAACAGAATAGTGTTGTTCTCTTATGATCCCAGGGAACTGGTGATTTGAATTTTCTGCTACCAACATAACGTTCGCAATACCTTCACGGCCATCAAAGAAGATGCAGTCGATTTTACCTTGCTGGCAAAACCCATCAAATTCTTGATCCACGGATTTCATTATTTTTTTATTGTGCTCTCTTCACTTTATTGTGATCAATCACAAGCCTTTGGCCTTTGTCGGTGATAAAGCCAACATCCATAAGGGCGGCAGTAGATATGGCAGCTGTGGCACGCAAGCCGACACCATACTAAATGCTGTACGTGGACCAGAGCCCTGCAAACCCAGGCCCGATTACGGCCCGGCCCGGCCCGGATGGATCTGAATTCTGTGACGGCTCGACCCGGCCCGAATCTCGAGCCGGACTCTAACCGGGCCGGGCATATTCCGGGCCGAAACGGGCCGGCCCGACTCGGCCCGAATACTGTGAAAGACGGATCGGAAACTAATGTTGGCAGCCTGTGTTAATCGTAATGTGTTTGGGAAATTAACTCTTTATTCAGGAATGTAAAGTACTGTACTTCTACTACTGTGAAAGACGGATCGGAAACTAATGTTGGCAGCCTGTGTTAATCGTAATGTGTTTGAGAAATTAACTCTTTATTCAGGAATGTAAAGTACTGTACTTCTACTACTCTTATTATTACTACTACTACTACTACTGCTATTATTATTATTGTTATTACTATTAATAATAATAATACAATTACAACTATTACTATTACTACTACTACTACTGCTGCTGCTACTACTACAACTGCTACGACTTCGCGTCAGAGTTGACATGTCTGGTGGTACATACTTTACAATCTAAGTACAGAAAAATCGAAGAAATACTAGTTATTATGGCCAGTCTGCGTAGAATACGAACAGATGCTTGACGAGGGGCAATGGTGGCTCAGTAGGTAAAGCATTCACCTCTGGTGCTAGAGGTCATCGGATCGATCCCTCCTCCTGTTATATGAGATTTGTGGTGGACAAACACCGTGAGCGTAGGAGTTTTTGGATTAGCCCGTTTTCGTCCACTGTCTTCATTCCACCAATTCATCCATCATCATTCATACGTCTTGAGCCGTAATTGCCTAAAGAACATATGAGAAAGTCAAGTCCTTGACCTACTAATTAGAATTTGTTCCGCTACCATTAGACCACGGAGGCCGAAACCATGAACTGGCGCGTTCATAAGATTAGCACAATTTGTAGTAATGTTCAATTAGCACGGCAGATTCCAAATCATATTACATGTTCCTGTATTCTTTATAATTCGATGCTACAATAATAATAACAAAAACGATGATCAAATAAATCACCCAGACCCCAGGATCGATGAAGTGTTCCTGGAACGATTCGTAACAAGAAAATAACAGAGCTATATGACGGAATGCGAGGCAGTAAATCAAAACAAAACCCACACATATCATTGTTGAACGAAAAATATCTCAAAAGCCCCTGAATGAAAAATGTATAGATATCAGCTATCAAAAATGCCTCTTAACATCACATATAATAGAAGGGATCGTTCATATTAAGAAAATGAAAATATAAGGTTTCCTAAGAAACCAATAGTGCAAAATGAACATCGCTTTACTGTATGTCCTTGTACGCATCGAATAGCACGGAAACAGAGTCAACAGTTTCAGGCTTTAGAGCATTTCTCCGTTCCTGAGTACTAAAAGCTCTTTCAGTAGACGCACTAGAAGCAGGAATGACGAGATACTGACGCGCTAATTTACACAATTTTGGTAATGTTTGTTCTTGTTGCTTCCACCACTGCAGTATACCTAGTTCTCTTACACATGATGACATGTTGAGGTAGATGTCTACTTCATCATCAAATTCACTAGAGACTGAATGTCTATCTTCCCAATCCATTAGTTTATTCTTCTTGGTAGGTGGTTCCAAGTTATGCCAACTAGCCTAAAGGAGACGATGATGAGGAGAAATAAATGAAAAAGTGGAATAAATAAAGTGGAAGGAAACAGGAGAACGCCGCGAACCCCCCACACGGTGTTTGTCCACTACAAAGTTCACTTGGCGAGAGCTCGGATCTAGCCAGGGACCCCATACACCAGAGGTGAACGCTCAACCACTGAGCCATCGTTCCAGGAACACCTAATCGACCCTGGCGATTTTGTGATTTATTTGATCATTATATTTTGTTATATTTGTAGCATCATACTAGAAACAATACATGAACATGTAACACCATTCGATATTTGACTTGCTAATTGAACATTACTACAAATTGCACTGATCTTATGAGCATGCCAGTTCATGGTTTTGGCTTCCGTGGTCCAATGGTAGCGTACCAAATTCTACTTACTAGGTCAAGTACTTGACTTTATCATACTTTCTTTAGGCAACTCAGGCTATATGGATGATGATGGGATGAATTGGTGGAAAGAAAACAATGGGAGGAAGCGGGACCACCCCAGAAACTCCCACGCACACGATGTTTGTCCACCACAAAGCTCACATAGCATGAGCAGGGATTGATCCGACGACCTCTAGCACCAGATGTGAGTGTTTTTTCTACTGAGCCACTGTTCTCCCTCGTAGGTCAAGCATCAGTTCACATTCTACGCAGACCGGCCATAATAACTAGCATCTCTCCATTTTATTCTGTACTTAGAAGGTAAATTCGGTACCACCAGACATGTCAACTCTGACGCAAAGTCGTAGCACTTGTAGTAGTATTAGCAGTGGTCGTAGTAGTAATAGTAGAAGTAGTAATAGTAATAGTATTACCAGTACATCGCAATCTTGAATAAACAGTCAGTTTCCCAAACACATTACGATTAACATAGGCTGACAGTAAGATCATACAAATACGGCAAAAATAGAGGTAGTGGAGGACAATAAAAAAACAAATAGGGTGACAACATTAGTTTCCGAACCGTTTTTCAGAGTATCCGGGCCGAGTCGGGCCGGCCCGGTTGGGCCCGAAATGTGCTCGGCCCGGTCCAGTTTGATATTACTTGAAACTGGTCGGGCCGGGCCGGGCCGGGCAGCGGGCCGAACCGGGCGCGCCCGGCCCGTGCAGGGCTCTGACGTGGACATAGCTTAATGACGGGAAGTTCAAAGGGTAACAATTCTCTGCTGGTTCCAATCAAATTACTCATATGTGTAAATGTATTATGTGTTGTTTTTGTCTTAGAAGTCATTGTAAAGAAACATCAAGAACCCACGATGTTAATATAAGGACTAGTTGAAAAAGTTTACACTCTCAAATTTGAAGCTCTCAACCTTATACCCTTGGAGTTATTATAACGGGTGTTCAGAAAGTAACTATGCAGTGCCATATTGTGGTGTGTTAAGTGATGACTGATATGATTGCCCGTTAGTCATACAAAAATTTCCACTGTTTTACATATTTGAACCATATTTGAACCCAGTTTGACCAGGTATTTATAGTTGTTCAAGGTCCGGTTTGATTGAAGACCAACGTCTTTTGTGACATCGTTGTGATCCAGATCATGAACTGCATAGTTACTTTCTGAGCACCCAATATAATAAAAGCGAAAATTTTATCACCCGTTTAAAATTGAAAATATATCTAATTTAATGATTGTAGAATATAAATTTGACATAATATTAAAACTGTAATTCAGCAAAGTGCAAATAGATAAAACTATTTCTGCTTAATAAATGAAATGCAACGCTGGCACCATCTATGAACAACAAAAGTAAATTTGTAAAAAAAAAAAAGAACGAAAATGACAAAACTTTGGACTGATATTTACCTAACAAAACAACATTGTATCAAATTTGTAGATACATGCTTCGAAATACAATGTCAAATCTCAACTTTTTAGCACCCCTCATTTTAGGATTTTGAAAATTGAAAAAAAAATCGACACGCCCTATTACAGCAGTAAAGCTAACAAGCAAGTTTGAACAAATGTTTATAAGTCTGCTCTAATTGGTCGATTTACTTAATGAAATTTGTTTATAAAGGGTGTCCCAGTAAGTTTATGTTCCAGTAAGTTGGGAACAGTGAGCGTTACACGATTTTCATATATTCTCTTCGTGGTTAGTAGTCATGGAGCCCTGAATAGCCCATAATCGTCATCTGTTTTCGGTATTGGTAGGAATGGAGCGCTCATGACGAAACAGCATGTTGTCATAGTGAAAACTTACTAGATCCTATACATGGACAATCTCTAATGTTGTGTAGAGATTGTTCGCAAACTCAGTGGAATGCTAGGCCAACGTCATCACAGTAGACTTATTCTGTGCAGGGGAAAAACGAATTCAAGTATTTCCTATAAACCTATCCTCCCGTTCAAAGTGCGGACATTTCAATTAGTAAAATATAAACTATGTAGAGGTAGTTATCAACATATTAGAAACACAATCTAATTCGCGTGTTGGCAACGGACAAACTGAAACTGTAGCTCCAGGCTTTCGACGAAATGTGTTGAGACAGTATATGTGTTCACAGTCAGCAGTGAACTAAGAAAACAGTGATAGTGTAAAATAGGCGACCTCTCTTACCTCGGTCATGTTCTGCGAGCGTGGCGAAAGCAGCAAGTGTGGTGTGTGTGTCGCAAGGGGAAGTATCCAAGGTAATGGGGGCGTACAAAACGCACTGCAAAATCACATCGGTGAGGAGGAATAGTATGAAAGAAAATCCACAGTGATAGGACCCGTCGAACATTAAAGCGGATTATCATTCAGAACCGTTGCACAACTGCAATGAAAGTGACGGAAGAACAATAAGCAGTACATCCTGCAGTAAGTATCGACAATCACAGTCTGTTGCGAGTTACGTAACATGGAAATACTGGTCAGGCTGCGTGGGTGAAACTACTGATAAGGAACATAAAGCTTTAACACAATGCTAATGGTACCGCGAACATGCAAGATGGACCGCTGGTAAGTGGAAACGTGTGATATGGCCGGAAAAATCATTGTACACTTTATTTCAACCATTGGGAAGTGCTTATGTAGAGCGGACGTCCAAAGAATCATATGATCCTACAACGAAATGCATTTCGTTGTAATCCGAAGTGTCTCTGTCCAACCATGAAACATGACTGTGACCTTATGATGCTGTTTGAAATATTTGAAATATAATTTAACGCCCCTTTGAACAGCGATGCTATGTAAGACGTGGAGCTATAGGGTAACGTGGGATCAGAACTGCCAGTAATCGAACTCATGTCTCTCATGCTAAAATAGTGTATACTGAAGAGTATTCAGCAACGAGGTAGTTTGCTTAGTAATATATTACGATTGATATGTCACGATTTCAGATCCCAATAGGTGGATAAGCGTGAAGTATTTCCGCCTATCCTTCCGGAAGCATTTGTATCAGGTGGGTTCCAAAGCCATTAGCTACATACAAAAGTTGAAATTGTTATAATTATGTTGACCGATTAATATTATAATTAAAGCAGAATTGCAATTCTTTTTTTTTTTTTTTTTTTTAAGGACCTCTTCACGGTTTTGGTGGAAATGAAAGAACATGGAGCCGAATTTCCTACGTTAGGAACATGTTTTAGACATGTATTTGGTAGACGCGGGTGTTGATGTTGGAAAGGCCCGACTCCCTTGAATACAGCGGTGATACCAGAAATCGTGCCTGGCCCTCGAAGCCCGAAAATGAGATCCCAAATATTTCGGTTTGGATCCCTTTTATTCCCCTTCTAAACATGGAGTTGTTGGATGTGAGCGATGGCGCTGGAAAGGTTCGGGTCCCCAAAGCACAGTGGTGATGTGAGACATCAGGCCCGGGCCCGAGGCCGGGCCCCGAAGCCCCAGAAATGGGATCCGAAAGGATTG
Organism: Thermobia domestica; assembly: GCF_964235325.1. Taxonomy (NCBI): domain Eukaryota; kingdom Metazoa; phylum Arthropoda; class Insecta; order Zygentoma; family Lepismatidae; genus Thermobia; species Thermobia domestica. The sequence continues at coordinate 269,154,937 of NC_137459.1, read as the reverse complement.
GGCTCGGTCCCTTCTATTTTTCTTTTAAATTGAGTTGTTGGACGCGGGTGGTGGCATTGGAAAGTTTCGGGTTTCCTAAGCACAGCGGTGATATTAGAAATTGAGCCCAGAAGTTTTAAGATATATCGTAAATATTTGCTGTGACTTAAACATATGCTGTATATATATATAGGGCAGGACTTAGGGGGGTGCAAAGGTGCACGTGCACCCCCCTTCGTTGTAAATGTACACTACCTAAAGGATAAGCTAGCAGTGAGTTTTGCAAAATCAATAGTTTAATTAAATTTTATGAAGGTTGACGGAAAGGAATTCATCGAGAGCAGACACTTAGCATTTCCTAAGAATTCCTCATTCACATCACATGCGTAAAGGCATTTAAAAAACGCAAATTTAATTCAAGTGTACTGTTAGGTATTGGTGCACCTCCTCAGAGAATTCTGGATCCGGCTATATATATATATATATATATATATATATATATATATATATATATATATATATATATATATATATATATATATATATATATATATAATATGGTGAAATACTTGAAGTAACATTTCCTTATAGCTTCTAAATTAACTAACAGAAATAGCTGGAATTTTGTACCAAGCAAGTATGGGAAGGGTGAAAAATGTTTGACATATTCGGCAATGCCACCAGGTTAACAGTATAGATATATTGATGTAAAGTTTGATTTTTCAAATTCCACTGCATCAGAGTATTAGATATTTGAAATCTGCATATATAGCAGAGCACTGAAATATCACACTTTTTATTCAGTGTTGAAAACTAAGGATGCCGCAGTGCCACAAATATCCAAATTTTGGAGTTCACTACACCAGTAATAAAGCGACTGATATGAACAAGACGGTGTATATATAAAGTAACTTAGTGTCTAATACTATGACCATGACATGATTTTGGACAAATAGGAACAGTCAAAGGAAATTTAAAAAAATATTGTTTATATACAGGCTTTATTTCTGTAAGGTGCTAAGTGTCATATCTAACTAGTTAAATTGCCGTTTACAGCAATGTAATACCCTAAACGTTCCGGAGACATGATAAATATTAATAAAGATGATGTCACTGCTTAAAATGACGAATTTGTAGGAGAACGTTTATAATGCTTTCGTTTACATCAACGCATAACATTGAAGCGACAGTATTTGGTGGTTGTAATTACAATAATTTTTAGCAGTATTGTAAACCTTGCCTATATTTATGATATCTCTAAAATGGTTTGAAATATCAAATTGCCGTAAACGGTATTATGATTATTTTATCAGTTTGAAAAAAAAATAACTCATTAGATACAGTAACTCCATAGATACAATACTTATAGTAGCACTTTAAAAAACAAATAAAGTCTATATAGAAAGAGAAATAAATTTTCAATCTCTTTTAAAGTTGTTCCTTTTTGTCTAAAATGCATTACATCGTGGTCATGGTATCCAACACTATGTTATTTTAGATATGCACCGTTTCCTTTATCTCAGTTGCTTTATTACTATTGTAGAGCTCTCCGAAATGTGGATATTTGTGATATTGTAGCATCCTTAGTTAAAAACACTGAATTGAAAAGTGTAGTATTTTACTGTTTTACGTTTAGATTTGAAATATGTAGTAACTTCCATGAATTAATTTAGAAGTTACAGATAGGGATCACTTTAATTAGAATTTAAACATAAATTTCAAGGGTATAAATATCAGTCAAATGTGTGTCACTACATTAGGTAGTATGCACAGATTAGCCGCCCTCGTTTTGCTGTGCGAGTTTGAATATTATGTGATTTGCTACTTTGAGAGAACTGTTACACATGGCTGATTGTGATTCAGCGAGTCGCAGAGGAGGTTTTCTTTTATCATTCATAATTCATATTTTGCACACGTTCATGTTGAGTTAGCTCACAGAAAAGAATGCAGATTATTTGTTTCATAAAAGTTCTGAGACACAAAAAAGAATTAAAATGAAAATTAAAAAAGAAACCATTTGCTGGTGTGAAATGGCAACGTTAATATTTGCCATCTTGCCATTTCAGTTTACTCATTTTATAGGAATATTTTGTAGGATGAATAATCAAAAGTAAATTTTGAATTTGAAACCCACCCTATGTGGGAAAGTTTCCTTCCGGTCTCAAATGAAAAATCCCATTTTTTTCTTATCTTTCAATATTTAGAGGTGTCCCAAGGAGGGTGAATTTTGCCAAAAAAGAATGAAATTTGTCACTTTTTCAATTCTATCATTTTCAACGAACTTAAAAGAAAGCCTCGTTACTGAATTCCCTATGCCTATGTGTATCTGTTTGTTATTTGAGAATTTTTCAATTTTTAGCCCTCCCTCCGACAAAGCATCAAAAACTATGTGAGAAAGTGATGGATTTTTTAATGCCACTCTTACCGTTCCCGAGATATTGGCCAAAGAAATGCCGATTTTTGGAGATTTAAGGAGCCATATCTCGGGAAGCGTAAGTCATATACACTGTAAAAAAAAAAATAAGGTGTTGAAGTAACACAAAATGATTATCACTTTAGCGTCTTACTTGTGTGTCAATTCAGCACGAAGATTGTTTAACAAAGTGCTAGTCGTAGGGACTAGCTACCTGTAAGAGGGTTACGCCCTCTTGGAGGTGCGTGGTGGGAAGGAAGAAAGGAGAGCTATGGGAAAGAGATTGGTGAGCTAAGAGATTTTAGTTTATTGCATTATCATATCGATTTCATAGTCTTGTAATAGGTCGGGCTTACGAAACTTCGTTCCTTAACATGAGGTGTGGAAGGAAAGGAGAAGAAACATATCTATATTTATACATAGTGAACACATTACATAAAACATATTTATATTTATACACAGTAAACAATGTAACATATTAATATAACAATATAACTTAATAATCGCGGAAATAACGAATAACAAATGATGTTGGATCATGGAAGAAACGGCAGCCACTATGATGAGAGAGTTAAGGCATGGTAATTGTTAAAATGGAACATGTAAAATTGAGATGAGGTATGAAGCGAGGTACAGCACAAAGGACAACACATAGGTTCTGTTAGTGAGACAAATGAATTCATCTTCTGCCTAGGGTCAGCTCTAGGCGATAATGAGAGACGAAGGGAGCCCAAGTTAGACACAAGGGCAATTACTGTACATTAAAAGATGGATGAATGAAAGGAAGATGTTCATGAAGAATGCAATCTCCAATGACTAATAATAAGGGATCTCCGGGCGGTAAAGTATAACGGTATAGGGTGAACAGTAGCAATAATGGAGGATGAAGATGTTGGTGTGGTGTAGGGTGGAGTGCGAGATGATGTATTGAGTCTTGAAGTAAGGGATGTTGAGTGTGTAGGCGTTTACTGATATAGGTAAGGCGAAGTTTTTGATGTGATATTGTAAAGTTGGGAATGAAATAAGGCGGTATAAATCCTGAGTTGGACTAGGTAATCGGATGCGGAAGGCGATGCGAAAAGCGTGGCGTTCAAGGATTAGCAGCTTATTACATAATTTAGGTGTTGCGGCTACCCATACGGTAAAGCCATATCTTAATATTGGACGTAGGAACACTTTATAAGTATTTAGAATGGTGTGCGGTCGAAGGCCCCAGGTAGTACCTGTCAAGCGCTTTAACAAATTCAGCCTATTGTATGCTTTAAGGGTGACATGTTCCAGGTGTTTAGTCCAAGTTAGGTGTCTGTCGTATGTTATACCTAGATATGTAACTGTGTGACGTGGTTGGATAAGAACGTGATCAACGAGTAAAGTGAGCAGTCGTTGATTTCGATTAACTCTAGAGTAGCGCCCACGTGGTAGAAACACTATGGCTTGGGTTTTGGCCGCATTAATTGTAAGTCTCCACCTAGTACACCAGGATGTAAAGCGATCTATTGCGGTTTGAAGGAGAAGGTTGATCTGTTGAATGGTTGTAGCAAGAGTGAGAATGCCGTATCGTCGGCATACTGAAATAAATGAGTATGTTTGGGCAGTCGAGGCATATTTGAGACATAAAGCAGGTACAATAAGGGTGACAAAGCTGAGCCCTGTGGTACATCGGAAAGAAGAAAAATGGTATGAGATAAACGGTCATGAATTGAAATGTATGCCAGTCGATTAGTAATGTAATTATAGATGAGTCGAATGTATACTATGGGCAATTGAAGTTGTAGTAGCTTATAGATAAGTCCAGTATGTCACACTTTATCAAAAGCTTTTATTAAATCAAAGAGGATTAAACAAGAAGGTTGGATTGAATTGTAGTGTTCTGTGATAAGAGTTGTGAGTCGGAGAAGTTGATTATTTATGGAGAAGAATGGTATAAAGCCAGCTTGTGTGAAAGGAATGATATTGTGGTCGTTCAGATAAGCGTGTAATTTTTGACTGGAATACGTTCAAATACCTTACTAAGTGTATAGATCGATATGAGGTAATATCCTGAGGAGACTTGTTAGGTTTTGGAAACGTTAACGTTTTGGATGTTTTCCAGGGCAAAGGATAGTATCCAGTGAGTAAGATAAAGGTATATATAGTAGCTAGTAATACTAGTAATGGTATAGGACATTCTTTAATATGGCGGTAAGTGATAGTGTCAAAGCCGGGGGCTGTGTTGCGTTTATTTTGAGTGACTTGAGTTATGTCCTGTACGGTGATAGCTGCCAGGATAGGTGTACTTTGTGATAAGACATGGTGAAGGTTCAGTTGAAGGAGTGATGATGATAGGTTGAGAGTGTCTGCAGCGTGTGGGGCGTGACCTAGCGTAGTTGCAGTGAAAATCTGTTGTAAGTGGTCAGCAAAGGCGTCAGCTTTGTCTTTGTCTGTCGAGAGAGCATTGTTGGCGGTTAAGACTGGATACGGAGTTTTGGAGAATTTACCACATAACGCATTGAAGCGAGTCCAATATTTACTAGGGGGTGATACGTCGGAAAGAGAGTTACATGTTTTCACCCAACATCGTAGTTTATAGGCTTTGATATAATTTTTGACCGTGCGTTGGAGTTGCCTGTGGTGTCTCAGTGCTTCTGGATTTCGGGTGCGTAGAAATTCTCTATAAAACTGTCGTGAACGACGAATCAACGTAAGGTGTTGGGGTGGTAGGGTAGGATGATATGGCTTAGCTGCAGTAGTGGGTATATACAGTATAATGTGCTGGTTTCTTGTATGCTAGTTGTAATAATGTCAATAGTTGTGTATAAGGTCTCTTCAGATGTGGGCTCGGTGAGATGAATGTTGCATTAAGTAATGTGATTACGGTACCCTTCCCAGTTATCTTTGTCGTACCTAAAGCTAGTACGAGGCGGTACAAGATAATGAGAGTTACGAACTGCTAATAGTGTGTAAATGACTTTAATTGGAGCATGATCACTGCCAAGGGTATCTAGAATTTCAACTGTACAATGTGAGATGATATTAGAAGATGCAATGACAATGTCCGGTGTTGTATTCGAAATTGGGCGAGTGACTTTCGGCAGATCTAGTACGATATATGTAGTGTTGGTAGTGATGAAGTTGTGAGAGGTAGTTTTGTCTTGAAGTGTGCAGCTGTGCATATTGAAGTCTGCCATGATAAGGTATGTTTTGTAAGTATTTGAAATATATTGTATAAATTGATACGGAAGTGGATGACCTGGTCGCATATAGATAGTGGCTAGGGTAATGTTCACGTTTTTAAAGTAAATTGTGGTAAGCAATAACTCCGGCAAAAGTGCAGTCAGATAGTGATGTTGACGATATGGTAAGTTGGGAGAAAATGCCATGGCATCACCCCCGTTGGCGCGAAGAGCCGGTATTTCGACAACAGCGAGACTGCGTTAAAAAGGTTTCATTTAGTAAGAAAGCCGTTACGTGTTCTTCAAGAAGAAGTTGTTCAAATAGAAGTTCGTTTTTCGACAAAGAACGAATATTTAGAAACAGAAAAAAACAAAAGCCATGATGAGGTTATCGGTTCGATATATTTTGTGATATATGAAAGGGAACGGTGTTGTCAGAGTACGCAGCTGTGAAGGTGATATGAAGCGTCGTTTTGGCTGCATGGATGATTTGTTGTAGTATGTGTGGTTGGATGAATGGATGTATGTTCTGTAGCGAAGTGTTATGAAAGTGAGAAGTTGATCAAGGGTAACTGGTGATTCAAGCGGATGAGGAGTGTCAGGAGCCTGTGAACGGGGGTCGCAGAGGAACTATGAGTTCAGGATGTTCTTGAGCTGGTTCCGGTTTTGCTTTGCACTTATAGCTATACGTCGGGTGTTGTTCGTTGCAGGTGGCGCATTTCAGTGGCTGTTGGAAATTTGTGCAAGTGCGCGTATTATGTTGACCAGTACAGTAACCACATTTAATTTGATTCTTACAATCCCTGGTGAGATGAGAGTTATATATCTGGCAACTTTCGCATCGAATCGGCATAGGAGCTGAAAATCGTGAAGGCTCTACTCGATGGATGTGATTATAGATAGAGGCACCGTGTCCTAACAGCTCATAGATTGTGGCTTGATGCGGAGAAAGTACTCGAACCATCTATGTAGGACCTCAATCGTTTCGAATCCTTAGCTCCTTGTGGATGGTGTGTCCTTCGTACTTGAGCTCGTCTTGAATTTTTTCATCTGTGTAGGATGGGTCAACCCCACGGATGACAACGGAGAGCATCGGTGGACGACTTGGTGGTGGAGGTTGCTTGCGCCTTGAAGAGGTAAGAGACTGAAGCTGGGCGTTCTTCCCAAAGATGTCAATTGGTACTTTGTTCTTGATGGTGCTGAGGAGTGTAGAATCAGAATTCATGAGGATTATTCCATTCCTGGTGTGCACTATTTGTGAGATAGCAGCACGTGGAAGATATTTGCGCAACTGGATCTCTACCATCTTAGCATTGCTAAACTTGTGATCGAAGTTGGTAAGCAGCATGGAGTGAATTGGAGTTGAGAGATCATCAGTGTTGGAGGTTCCTACGTCCATCTGGTCAGATTCTTAAGCAGTAGTGGAATCCAGGTAATGCTTCTTGGACGGTGGAGAGTGCTGTACTCTGTCGGCATAGATTGTATTTTTGTTGGACGCTGGAGGCGATCTGGAGCGGATGGAAGCGTTAGAAATGGCTGAGGCAATGGTCTCTGCAGAATCATGGCGTTTGTGATCCTTAGTTTTGCTGGAGCTGGCCGATGGTTGGTCCCTCCGTGGACGCACTTTCGTGCTATTCCCCGATGGCCCGGTTACCAGTTGAGGGAGACCTGCATGTGTACCTTTCCCTTTGTAAGCAGAGACTATGCGCGGGTCCGCCATGGAAAATCTGTCCGTGGACTACTGCCCAAAGTGTGTATGCGTCAATGTCTGCTAATGGTTTGATGAAACGTGATGTTCTATGAGGAGGCTGGTCAAACACAGCAGGTCGTAGCACGGGCCCTCCGTGTACCACAAAGTGTGATCTCAAGATTATGGCAACGATTCCAGCAGACATGAAACGTGTCCAGGCGCTAGAGTACGGGACGTCCACAGTGTATAACACCACAAGAAGACCGATATCTCACCATCAGTGCCCGCAGACGGCCACGGAGTACAGCAGGTAGCCTTGCTCGGGACCATGCCACAGCCATTGAAACAGTTATCTCCCGACACAGTCTACAGACGACTGAACGGACATGGTTTATTCGCCCAGATATCTGCAAGGTGCATTTCACTGACCCCTGTTCACAGAAGAGCCCGCAAATCCTGGTGTCAAGAACACACTACATGGCCAAAGGAACAGTGGGCCCAGGTTATGTTCACGGATGAGTCGAGGTATAGTCTGAACAGTGATTCTCGCCGGGTTATCATCTGGCGTGAACCAGAGCCAGATACCAACCCCATAATGTCCTTGAAAGGGACCTGTATGGAGGTAGTGGTTTGATGGTGTGGGGTGGGATTATGATTAGTTCACGTACACCCCTGCATGTCTTTGACAGAGGAACTGTAACAGGTCATGTGTATCGGGACCTCATTTTGCATCAGTATGTTCACCTTTTCAGGGGTGCAGTGGGTCCCACCTTCCTCCTGATGGATAACAACGCACGGCCCCACCGAGCTGCCATCGTGGAGGAGTACCGTGAAACAGAAGATATCAGGCGAATGGAGTGGCATGCGTGTTCGCCAGACCTAAACCCCATCGAGCATGTTTGGGATGCTCTCGGTCGACGTATCGGTGCACGTCTTCAAAACCCAAGGACACTTCAAGAACTCCGACAGGCACTGGTGCAAGAATGGGAGGCTATACCCCAGCAGCTGCTCGTCCACCTGATCCAGAGTATGCCGACCCGGTGTGTGGTCTGTGTACGTGTGCATGGTGATCCCATATTGATGTCGGGGTATATGCGCAGGAAACAGTGGCGTTGTGTAGCACGTTTTTCTCAACTTATCACCAATACCGTGGATACCGTGAATATCACCAATACCGTGGTACCGATATGTTTCGTTTGTTTGTATGTTGTGTTCATTATGTGCCTATGATATTAGCGCCAGTTTTGTGTAGTGCCACGTTGTGTAGTACCACAATCTGCAATTATACTTAATTTTTGAGCATGAGTATATATATATATATATATATATATATATATATATATATATATATAACTTTTTATATGATTTGTAAACCACCTCTATCACTCTTCTACTGCCATTACCTCTACCACTTTTGAACCACCTCTACTACTTGGCATACATAACATTTTTGTGACATACTTATGCAACTTTTTACATAACTTTTTCTGGCATGCATAACTTTTTCTGGCATGCATAACTTTTTACATAGCATTTGAAGTACGTCTATCACTCTGAAGATTCACTCTTGAATGAAGCCATTAATAAAATCCCAGCTTAAAGTATTTATGAACTGTTTCAATATTTCGTTTCAACCGATTCTCCGTCATACGATCACAATTAACAGGCAACATTGCTTTCAGTGTGAATGAACACATGAAAAAAAAAATCATCCTTAAAGGGGTAATTCTCAAAAATGCTAGGCCACGAGTCTACTTGAATTAGTTCATACAGAAAGGGATTCAGTTACCAAAATGGCGAAATTGAGTTAACATCGGATTTTTGTTCCTATTGTGCACATCTATGTTTCTATGCATAAAGATAAACTAATTATTTGCTGAGCAAAACTATATATTTTCGTTAAAATTCAACACTTGTTACAGTTTCGCCAACTAACTCTTTGGCTTGATCAGACACTATGTATATGCGTTTGTACACTTATCCTGTATCACATAGTGTCTGATGAAGCCAAAGGTTAGTTGGTGAAACTGTAACACGTGTTGAATTTTAACGAAAATATATAGTTTTGTTCAGCAAATAATAAGTTTATATTTAATTATAACAAAGCAAAGCTTCTACTTATGGGAAATATGTATAAAGAGTTTCAGTCTTATTGGTCTAACAGTTCAGAAACAAATGTCAACTTCGGTTATTCTAAGCAGGTTGGGCTTGAGTCAGCGACTGAAGCCGTTTCTGCATGTAGAATTATATTAGTTTTATATGTTAGTGACAATATATATTGATTTCGCCCCATTCAGTTTGTAGACCTGCATCGTCTGGAACCTTGCACAAAATGTCTTAACACGGTTTTATGTGTGTGTTTAAGCAACAAATAATAACCAAGTAAAATTACACGTATACAGGGCTTCACCTGTAATTTACATGTAAGAATGACTTCAGTTCACGGTGGAAAGCATTTTCCTTTCTACCATGACAATGAACATAAAAACGTTTTTTCTATACAACATTCGATTAGTGTCGTTCTATCTATATACACACACAAACAGTAATAAGAATGATGGTATATTTTGATTTTATAGTTTCAAAACTGCAATGTTTTTTCTTTTCTTATTTTTCTCGAAACCAAGTTTGACTGAAGCCCTTTTCGCATTAACTGATTCACTTATTTTGAACGAGGAACTTATTTACCAAGTTTCGTCTTCCTAATCTGAAACTATCGTGAGATACTCGTAAAATTGAAATGATTAAGTATTGATTTTGACTTAAGTAGCATTGAAATAATTTCACGCTACAACGACATAGCTTACAATATTTGCATGCACAGCAATAGGAACTCGACGTCCATGTCAGAAGTTGGATTTGATTATACATAGAATTTCAATGTGTTTGAATAGAATATGTGTAGTAGTTTAATTTTGGAGATTAATCCAGAAACATGAATATACTTCAATTTCATCATTGATCTGTTTAAATGAGAAATGCGAATCACTCACAGGGCTTAAAATATTAAGATGGCACGGACAGAGAAATCTATTTTCAAAGGGGTAAGAAGAAACAAACCTAGGACAAAAAGAGAACTGAGTAATGAAAAATGTCTTGTGCAGTTAAGCATGATTGTCTTGCTTTTATTCTTTTATTCACCTTGGCGTTTCCTTATCTTGAAATTACTGCTCAGAGTTAAGAACCGAAACTTCCGTATCCACCGTCACGTGGAACAAGACCAATTTGTTAACAGTCGTGAAAAGCGAAAGGGAAGGCTTAACGATAGATACGCATCGTTCTCAGAAAATGCGCACCCTAGATGAAGAGCTTTTATGGAGATTAAGCGCGTGTGTGTGTGCTCCTGTGTGCAAGCAATGACGTTCTTCGTAGTATTGTATGATGAACATCAACTGGAAATGTACACTGAAAGAACTGGGTATTTTTCTGTCGTGGAAGAAGAACAGAGGCTTGTAACGCCAAACGAACGGACCATTAACTTGAAAGCTTTTCTTGAAAGATCGTTGTTCTTTGTTTCCCCACATGAAGCGATTATATTCCCCTTCACCCGACGTGGCGTGTTGCTTAGAAAGAACTCTATTGACACAAGGAGCACACTGGTGTAAATAAAACCCAACCTAGAAATGATGGATCAGAAAACGGAGCACGCACAAGCTCATTGAGTTAGAACAGTAGAGAGGAAAAGGATCGTACCAGATTATATGAGAAATGTAACATGTTACAACTTATCGCTGGGTTGACTATAACATGTCTGCTAACTTACGGAGTAAGTTAATTTCCACAATCCTAAATTACTTGTTAATTTGCCCGATCCTGACTGTACATTATAGTTTAAAGTTGTGTTTAATTATATGCTATATTTATTTACGATTAACATATTTTTTTTCTTTATTTTGAGTTTGCCCACACAGTACTACTAGTGCAATTTTGATCGTATTTCATTGAAGTAGTTACTCATTACAATGTTATATACGTAGTTACCACATTATTTGTTTCTACCGGGTAATGCTCATTTTGCGGATATTTTCTTACGCTCGCCGTTAGTTAGCACTATAACGTTAAACAAATGCCATCCATCTCTTTTTTTTCCGCTACAGCAAGAAATTTGTCCAAGTAACAGAAAAAAAGTAAGGATAATTGTTATAATATTTGCTAGTGCGTAGCTTATTTCAACATCTTTTAGTTTCTATTTACATTTCCTTCTGTACATTTGCAAGTATAATTTTAAAGTCAGTTCATTATTGAACATGATGTAGACCTAAATGATACAGATAAACTTTGTTATAGTGAATGAACAGGTGTTCTGGTAACTACGTTGAATTGTTCCAGATAGTTAAATATTTCTTTGGTTAGCTGCAAACAATAAGACTGTGAAAGAGTATGCTGTATTGAGTGAGGCGAAAGTCTGGATACACCCCTATAAAAGTCGAACGGTGTGAGATATCATAATGCCGTTTTGTATGGGATTTCTATAGATGAGGGTACAACTTATAGAAGCTATGGTGACAGCAGCGGCCGTCTTGAAATCCACCATTTTGGATTTGGGTTACGTCATTTAAATAGAAAGCGGTCACGCTGCTCTTATTTTACACTTTTTTTTTCGAATACACCTGTGCAATCCGTTTTCCGATATCTTTATTTGTGTAGGAGTTATCGCATGTTAAGGTTTGGGACACGCAGGTTAAGAGTCGGCATTACAGCATATGATGAATATGACCACTATTGCGCTGAACAGGGCTGGATAAACCCATCCGGAGGCCCGGGGCTAAAAAAAAAAAAAAAAAAAAAACCATGTACCCCTGCTGACTTCACCTAATACATTTCTGTGGAAATGTAGTATGAAAATTAAGGGAATATGTTTCATATTTTTGGTCATATTTTATTTTATGATGATTGTATCTTTTTCGTGATTCTTTTTAGATAGCCAGATTACATTTTGATCAGAGTGGAGGTTCATGTACACCTGAAGGCCCGGGGCTATAGCCTCCCTTAATCCGGCCATGCACTGAATACACAATTGGAGTCTTTTTTTTTGTCAGTCCTGCCGCACACGTTGTAGGGTCTGTGGGTCAACAGAGACACACGCCTCATCAATACGCCGGCAAAGATGGGCTACGTTGTTGATTTTTACCTCATACACGATTGGTTTCAAATTACTCCACATATAAATGTCAAGAGATGTGATATCAGGGGGCCGTGGAGGCCATTCCATAGTACCCCTTCTAACTATCCAGTGACCTGAAAACTGTTCATTCAGACACTGTCTGACCTCAGTAGCATAGTTGGGTGGTACACCATCCTGTTGTAAGAAACTTGGGAAATTACCTTGCGGAATCAGTAACTTTGGAAGAACAATCACGGAGCATGTTAAGGTACCTCTCCTTATTCAAGGTTCCATCAATTAACATCGGATCCACGATTCTTGTGTCCCAAATCGCACACCAAACCATCACTTTTCCACTACCAACATCTTTACACGGATCCACCCAGGAGGGGTTTGCATCTGAGCAATAACGGTGATTTTCTTTGTTTACCTCACATTGTAAACGTGCTTCGTCGCTGAACAACACATGTCGTATGAAGTTTGGATTCCTCTCGAACTGATTCAGAGATCATTCTACAAACTATAACCGCCGATCAGGGTCATCCTCCGAGATATGATGTTGCAAGTGTAACTTGTACGGGTTCCATTGGTGTGTGTGCAACGCACACAGGATTGAACGCTGACTGACACCGGATATTGTTGATAACCGCCGAGAACTCGATGTGAACTTTTCACAATCGATGCCGCAATTGCCGCTACAGTCTCCTCGTCGGTGTATGTTATTGGATGTCCGTTGCGTGATTTGTACGCCACAGAACATGTTGCACGAAATTTGTCCAATAACTTGGAAACTGTCATGTGGAATGCTATTTCTCTCAGGATGCCGTGCATTGAAGTCAGCTGCAATCACTCTGGTACATCGTCCACCATTCGTTAACACAATTTCAATGCGTTCTTCCTATGTAAGTGCTATTGTGGACCAGCCGCAACGATAAACAAAATTGATCACCTCCTTTCAGTTTTAAATTTAACAGGTCATAACTCATACACAAATAGAGATATCGCAAAATTAATTACATGATATATTCCTCAGGAAAAAAGGCACTGTAAAATTATATGCGACATGGTACCCTTCCTGTTTAAAAAAAGTGTAACCCAAATGCAAGATGGTGGATTTCAAGATGGCCGCCTCCGTCGTCATAGCTCCTATAAGTTGTGCCCCAACTATAGACACTCCTCACCAAAGGACATCAGATTCCTCACGCCGTTCGGCTTTTATAGGGTGTATCCAGACTTTTTCCTCACTCTGTATATTAAATATTAAGTGGGATTGAAGATTATTTTAATGTTATCATCGTAGAATCAATAAATACGTTTGCATAACATGGAAAGATTATTTAGATGTAATAGCAGAGCTAGCAAGAAATATGGTAAAAAAAATGCCATACAAAAAATATCATAATTTGTTCAAAATCATACTCTAAAAATAGGTAATCCTACTAATAGGGATTTCAAAGAAAATGAGTTATGATACACTGTAAGGATATAAAAAGCAGAATATTTAAAACTTTTCTTGAGAACATTCTACGTATGATTTTTTTTCTCATCATTTAATTATCTTAAATCTGTGACATGAAAAAAAATGCATGAAATTTCCCAAAAAGTATAACTGCTGTGTAAACTAACAGTCGTTAATATTATTGTATTGGTTAATACTACATAAAATCACACTAATATAAATTGTGAATACCTATTGTAACTAAACATAACGAAATCGTTCATTTGGCTTAACGAGTCTTTAGAATATTAACGTAGCATGCATTTATATGTAATACACAACAGACAAACAATCATACTAGCTGTTTTGTATAATTTAGTTTACTTTCCTTGTTTGGATTTGACGTTAATACCGACCATCATCAATTTTTTTTTTGTTTGTTTGTTTGTTTACATGTCACCTCCTCAGGAGTACCAATGGAGGATGAATTTGGATTTAAACGGCATCTGAAGTTTTATTGTTCATATCAGCAACCCCGAAAACTATGGATTCTACACTAATATTGGCTAATGTCGATCATTTTTATATGTCACCCCTTCTACTCTCCCTAGGTGTGCTAGGGGGTCTTACTTTCACTGGAGGCTGAACTCGATCTTAAAGAGCATCAAAACTGTTACCAGTTAGCTTATGGGCCCCGGAAACTATGGATTCGACACAAATACCGAACGGTTTTGATCAATTTTTATGTATCCCCCTCCCATTTTCCCAGGTTCCTTGAAGGTCTTATCCCGACAGTACTATTTTTCCAGACTGTAAGCAATATGCGTACCAAGTTAGGTTAAAATTGCTTCAGACGTTCTAGAGCTTACTGAAACACACACACTCAATTTCTTGCGTACTTTCTCCCATAACGAGTAGTATTGCACCGTTATTCAAATTAGTATAACACATTGAAGAGCACTATTAAGCCTATAGTGCATTGCAAAACTGCATGGGTGAAAAAAAGAAATCACATCCAAAAACATTTAAGACCTGAGGGAAAAATGTATGTGTATACGTAACATTGTAGCCTTTTATTTAAGTTTAACGTCTCTTTTCAGCACTGAAGCTATGTGAGATATGGACCTACAACTTAAGATAGAACCCATGACACTGTAAAATTTCAAATTACAATCCTCTCTTAGCAGAAATCGCACCCAGAGCCCTATGCTCTACACACGCTAGTCACTAGACCAGTGGAAAGGGTTGTAGAGAACATTAAGAATGAATGAATATATAACATACTAGCAGAATACTCCTTCTTTGCGCGGGAAGAATATATTTCATTTTGAACATAAGGGTTAAATTTGGATTGAAATGGCATCGGAAATGTCACTGTTCGTCTCAACGACCCCGAAAACTACGGATTCGACACTAATATCGGTCATCTTCTATGATGTTTAAATATCTCTTCCTCCCCCTCCCTTACATTACAACGTCAAAATTGAACGACAAAACTCATTCCAACCTTGAACTTCATTTGTACTGAAAATTTGATTGAGATCGATCTTGTGGTTCACGAGATACGAAGTCAGAAACGTAGTAACCTTCATTTTTATATATACGGATTTATGACAAAAATTGGGATTAACAAAGTTTACGAGAAAATGTACATAATGCAGGGTGGTTATAAATAGTTTATCGAGTTTAAAAATTAAAAATGTCAAAAACTATTAATACAATACGTATGCGGCAATGAAGAAACGAAAGCACATATTTAAAATATTCATTTATGATGCTGTAAATATTGGCTTTCTGCCAGGCACGTAGCCAGTATTTCGTAATAGTGGGGGGGGGGCGTGACGAAATATTGTGGTTATCACACCTGCGGCTCGAACATTCCAAACTATTTTACCGGCAATATATATTGGTTCACGTGACCAGGATTTCATAAGGAATGGGGGGGATGCGTGATATGAAATACTGTGGTCACACACTAATTTATTGGCAACATATCCATATTGGTTTGTTACGACAATAAAATGATAATACATTACTATACCCTGGCCGGTGAACGATGATTTCTGACAGCTTTGAACAAGGCCACGGCGAGCGAGCAGAAGACAGCAGGTCAACCAAAATGAGGCTCAAAACCTGTCGCGTCTGGTCTCGCGTCTCAGAACCTCCGCACATTGCCAAACTTTCACTCACTCCCTCTCACCCTCAACGAGGAAGCAGACGATTCTCCATTTGCGCGAGAAGCACATGGCAACACCGCACTCATCAGTCGTCCTCGCGAGCTGAGCTATCACGAATCATCGTTCGCCGGCCAGGGCATAAGTAGTTTATCAACAAACTAAGAAGAAGTCTGGAATAAAAGATGCCGCGAAATTGAAAATATCTTTAACACGTGTAACTGGAGTCTATGTTGCCAGGGTTTTATTATTGGTGACTGCGGGCATTTCTGAAGTTCGTCTGAGAGTCTATCTGACCGAACCGGTTTATCGATCGTTACTTGTAATCCATAGGATTAGCATGGAGATAGATGGAATTCGGAATGCTCCGTTACAATAATATCCGTTTTTAACTTGACTCCCCACCTTTCCTCCCACACAAAGCTCCTTATTAAATACTAACCAAGCGCTTGCTGTAGCTTTTTTATTTCTAACGCGTTTCTTTTTATTTCATACTTCCTTATTTTTTTGGCGTTTCTAGTTTTGAAGAAGGGGAATCCGGACTTCCCAGATCTATCCTTTGGCTACGTGTCTGCTTGCTGGAACTGGTGGCAGCGCAAACCTAGTTTCCAAAATGGAGTCTATGAAGCGCAAATCGTTTTGTTCTGGAATATGATGTGTTTTTTCGTCGTTACTGCATAGCGTGCATTCCGTAGGCAGCTTGCAACTGCACTGCCAGTTCAGTAACATATTCTGAGATAGTATCGACAGTTTAAGGACAATGGCTGTATGTGCAAAAATAAAAACAAGGATGTTTAAGCGTTTCTGATGAAACAGTGGGGCGAATGTAAAGTTACTTTGGGCACCGCATAAATACGTGTCGTAATGACGAAAGGAAGCCACATCGAACATGTGTAACAGTATGCATGAACTGCATGAACCTTGGACAGTGTAAGCATATTTTGATGGTGTCGTCCCACGTGCGACACTCTCCTACTTGCGACAGGAACTGTTAACTGTCCTATGAGCGACCGATTCGAGCTGTTAACTGCTCTATGAGTCACCGATTCGTTCATACCAAGATAATAGAAGAAGTTAAGGTTCCCTCTTCTTTAATTTCTTTCGAGCTAGTGTGATTTAGAACCAAACAAAATATACTATGAAAAATTTACGTTCCTAGACTCTCATTTCTTCCAGCCGTTTCACAATTATAATGAGCATTAATTGTAACAATTAACAATTAAAAAAAAAAAACCTTAATGAGATACCCAGGAAAAACTTCAGTCCCTTCCCTTACTTTACATACCTTTACAAATAAACAACATGTGGACATAAACAATTTCTTAACAAACATCCTTAACAATTAATCAGATATAAAAATGAAACGAAATCTTTAAGATTGAGTCCCACGGTTATGCCGATTAGGCTAAAGGAGACGGTGATCATGAGAAATGAATGAAATGGTGGAATGAAGAAAGTGGAAGCAAACGGGAGAAACCTGAGCAAAAGCGTCATTTAGGGAGGGACAGGATGAGGCAATTGCCCCCCCCTAAGAGTTTGAGTAATACATGTACTCCGTGAAAGTCTTATGTCGGTGGTGTTCTTGTCCCCCCTAAGCGAAGTCTGAAATGACGCCCCTCAACCCGAGAAAACCCACGAGCATGGTGTTTGTTCACCACAAAGTGCACACGCCGGGAGCTGGAATCGAACCAGGGACCCCATGCACTAGAGGTAAACGCTCTACAACTGAGCCACCGCGCCCACCTAATCAGATATAAACTTACAGTTCATTAGTCCTCCTTCTACTTTTTAAATTCTTCTTGCTTAATAATAAATTTCAGACGTAACTTTACCCATACAGTCATAAGTATAAAGCGTTCTATAATAAGCATTACATGCAAGCATTAATAACTTTTAAAGAATATTTTTCCTTAACTACCCCTCACACTTTATCCAGGCTTGGGACTGGCGATGTATTGGTCATAGCGTTGGCGTGTTTAAAAGTTGTGGAAAGCAGGATTTGTCAGAATAAATAGTCTATCTAATACACATACACATGAGCAACTGTCTCTGTCATGCTTAGGAACTTATACTCAGCAGTCCTCTGTCGAAAACACCTCTACATACACATATACCTATCCTATGCCATCTCCTTTCCTTGTCAAAATTATTAACTTATAGTAAGCAGTTTTTATCTAAAATATATCTTGAACATACTGTACACTGTACAGTCAACTGCGCTCCCTATCACACTTAGAAAACTACGGTAGGTAGTCTTTGTCAAAATTATATGATATATACACACAGTTGTCCCAGTCACACTCATTAACATATGCTGACCAGTTCTGTCAAAATTATCACATACACACGGACAAAATATTACTGGAGCTTTTGCACATACGCAAGTGACCGCAGACACTTCTTCACATCCAGTGTACGCTCGTATTCATCGAGAATGGAAGATATCATATGGTCTAACAGTATATACGCCCTTTTCCTTCTTTTCCCCTCCAAATTCAGAACCCTTCTATCGTACAAAAGATCGTTTTGCTGAGCTTCGTTCTTCAGAGCAGTTATTAGATGTATGAGGCTCGGATGCGGTTTTCCTAGCAAAGCATTAAGCTTATGATTCCAGCCCTCCACTGCATTATTAGTTCTATGCCTCTTTCGATAATAGTTCCACATTTCAACGGTAATATGAGCATTCTCCAACCACGTATCAACAAAGTAGTCATAGAACTCCTGAAGCTTACCATTCATAGGGGAGCTTTCTTGAATAGAAAGCCAACCGTCATCAACATGTGCAGGTCGCAAATATGCCAAACCAGCACACATTCTTATGTGAAGCCTGACTTCGGCGTCTTCCTTGTACTCCCTTACCAATCCGATATCTTGCACTTTTCTCCAAATGCACTGATTAAAATGGTAATTACAACCATTGACATCCACTGCCGGAAATACTGCCCTCAAACTTGAAACAGCTCCTGCTTCGAAGTCCATTATCACGGATTTTGGTTTCCACAAGGGTATAGAAGTACACAAATGCTCAAACAATTTACTGTATGTTTCTTTCCTCCTATTGGGTAAAAGAGCATACACTACAGGGATGACATTGGTCTCCTGCAGCGTGCTACCTACATCTACAGGAATCGTATACATTTGTGAAAATAATTTGCAACAGCTTCTAAATGTTCCATCCATGAAAAACGTGGTTCCTATCGACATAGCCTCCCTTCCTCTCGTCGTCGCAAAAGCTAAAATTCTATTATCCCTGCCATGATCAAAGAGAAGGAAACTTGAACTGTCACTCATTTTAGTAACAGTTTCTGGAATATAAATATCTTGTACGTTCTTTGGATCTCCTGTTAAAGCTTGTGCAGTTTGTCTCAAGCGATAAAGGGTACTTTTAACTGAAGAGAACAATGGAAGTTCAGTAACAAAATCATATCCATGACGGATCATGGGACCCATTTCTTCACGATATATTGCTGACACAAACTATCATCTCGAGCACGTTTTTTTCATATTTGACACACACATTCGAACCTCAATTGCAGCAACATCCGTCTTACAAATGTGGCTTGATGCCCTTCACACTACACCATCTATCTCTAAAATACGACCACCACATTTCTCCGTTTTTTTCTTTTAGGCATAACCAATTAATTGAATTGTCCTGGTTTGTCCGATGAATGCGGTACTGATGACCACTGTAAATGGCAGACGGTTTTCCCTTCACAGTCTGCACAATTTCGATTTCCGCCATTTCTATTTCTATTAAAAAAGAGAAAGAAAGAAAGAAAGAAAGAACTAGGTAAGAAGAAGGAAATAACAAATCTGCAAGTATTAATTATAAATATATATCAGTAGCAAGAATACTAATCACTGGTGCAAATCCTGGGGGTATGAGGGGGACATGTCCCCTCCAACCTTGGAACTTGGGGGACTATCCCCCCAATAATCAGATTTGAAATGTGTTTTTGGAGGTGAAGAAATGTGATGAATTATGTCCGATTGAAACAAGGAAAGTGAGATGAAATTGATGTCCTCCCAGAATAAGCCTCAAATCTGCCCGCCTCCTAATCCTCCATAGAATTATTTTCAGCTTCATAAATGTTTTGAATATCACTTAAAAAAAAAGTCTAATCCCCCCCCATGTTGAAGACAGATTTGCGCCCCTGATACTAATTTGTAATGTTTAGAATCCACGCTTTAGTTGTAACATTATATATATAAATCTTCCTGCTAGCGGGTATGTTTCTCACTTCTTAAGTCATCCCTATGCAATTGAGAATGCACTGACCTATCGGTAAATATTTGTCCCAGAATGGGTCAACCTCGTATAGGTAGGCCTAGGAACCCTACTTGCGATTGTGATAGTTTATAGTTTGAAACCTGTTGGCCTATATATGGCTGCAAGAATGGAAAATAAACGATTTCACAAAAAGTTTAACCCTGAACAAATTCCGAAGACCCTGATTCTAATATTTGTGTTTGTTCTGTCAAAAAATATTTTCAAAAATTCTCTCTTCCTTGTTCTACGAGTCCACAATAAATTATGCTTAAAGGAATGTTATTTTGTTCAGTACCGAAACTTCAAAGGTCCCTGCAAAAAATCTCGCCCGCCCCCGCAAAAATTCTCCTCAGGGCTCCTTAGGTCTATAAACAATTCCTTATATTTCTTTCTAACACTGACATTCGATGTCTACCAATGAGTTACACAATGAATATACCTAGTACAAGTAACTAACAACACAACATTACATTGCAGTATTACCACTTCTCATAAAAAAAAAAGCTCCACTTGAATTTAATACGTGAGAATGTTTTTATTACATTAACAATCTTTTATACGTTCTTCCTAATATTATACTTTTTAATTCATTTCTGTAAGTACACTGACTATATCAAGGGAAAAACTAACTAAATAATTAGGGTAGCTCCACCTCTGTCTATGATTCTAATGTAATTAAAGATTGCATGTTAAAATGATACGGAACATACGTTAGCTTGAATATATTTGTGGCATAAGAAAGAAATCGAAAACAGGGTACTCACCACTTGAAGATATCAAAGAAAGCTAAAAACACTTTATCCGAAGAAATTATTACACAAGTTCAAATCTCTTGCAGGACTCAACAGTTCACCCAGCTATAAGGGATTCTATCACATTGCTATACGACAAGCTTTTATGTATAAGTCAAAACAAGGGAGGAAGGCAAATTAAGCAATTAGTTTATGTTTTGGTAGCTTACAACAGGGAGGGAAGGTAATTTAAAGAGTTTGTTTACCTTTTGGATTGTTTAGAGTCAACTGCATTGTAATTGGTGGGCTTGGTTGGGAATAGCCAATCAGATAAAATTGATCTCAAAAGCTGTCTTTTATTGTTGAAATGTTTTACTCATTTTATTCGTAGAGTCTTAGGAAGTCTAAAAAGTAGATAATTGGCGAAACTGTTACAGGTTTAAGCTTTTCAAAATAAAATATATTGCTTTGCTTAGTGAGTAATTAGATTTGAGTTAAATTAAATACAAAAAGCAGAGCTTTTGAAGAAAGGGGATATTACAATTGGATTTTCAATAATTAATTACATAGGAACATACTTTTCATGGAAATATCCCTGTTGTCTCCTCGTTATTTGATATACGTTATGTCAAATCTAACTCAAAATTAACGTAAGTTTTATTTAAACTCACAGTAAAGGGAAAATATATATGACGAACAGTGTCACTGGCACGTAGATTTTTCATAGCAAAGTTGTTCGGACGCTAATAACGCCAGAGGCAAACATGTTTTACGAGAGGGAATCATATCATCTTCCACCATCTCAAGTAAATGAATCGGTCGCTCATAGGACAGATAACAGTTCCTGTCGCTAATAGGACTGTCACTTCTGGGAGTAATTCTATTTTGATGTATCATTCAGTGTACTATATGTGGCAAACATTCTTTTAATGCAACCCTCTCAAACCAAGTGAATAATTTATAATCGCCCTGAACTATACCCTAGTAGCAAAGTCAGTTGGTACAAGTTGGGAAAATGGTGGCGATGCGACATAGCAACGGTGGGCTAATGTAGTTTGGCCGCTTTGACAGCCAATTTCCACCCAAACCATTACGAAACCAATCCACAACAATCTCCCAACTTTGGACCAACCACACTCCAACGACATTGACAATGTTGGGCCTTCGTTCACCCAACGAAATCTCACCGCCAGTCTTCCTACGTTGGTCCAGCCAAACCTCGACGTTCAATGGTGGTTCACCATCTAAATGCTGACGATTACCTAACCAAATCTAACATAATTCCGTGACGTTCCCCAACGTGTCCTCGCGGCGGGTGGGATAGGGTGGTGATTCATTCGGTATGGCACGTTTAAGTTTTTGTATGGTATTTCTAAGATATTCCGATTATTTCATAGAGTTGGGGCTTTTAAATATTCGATGAACTTTTAGTTATACTTCGACCGTACAGGAAAATAAAAAAAAAAAAAAATGGAAACAGCAATGTACGGAACGCGAACCCTAGTTACTCGGTTTGCGAGCAGGCATGCTTCCAACTTTTTAAACTACTTATTACTAGTTGTTTTAAACTTAATTTTACATGTTTTATTTTTTTTTTCAGTAACAGAACGACAAGGACACGGACTCAGAAATATCGAGAACAGTTACAATTTCAAAGGGTCTCCCAACCCCTTACACCAACGACGTACGTGCTAATCACTAGACCAGCGGGGAGGGCAACTCGACCATAATCACACGCCTTACAACTGTTGGACATTTGACAGTTTTTGTGCGTTGTAAATTTTTTTTCTTAAAAAAAAAACTGACTATACACTATGTATTGCAAAATGATTCAACACACACAACACGAACTTCTATTTGTTTTCGTAATTGAAATACAAGATGGCGGCAAAGAACTGCGCCTGAGCAGTGTCGTACTCCACCAGCATCAAGTATGATAGGAAAAGGAAATGAAATCTTAAGTTTTACGTCCCACGGTTATGCCGGCTAGGCTAAACAAGACGGTGGTGTTGAGAAATGAATGAAATGGTGGAATGAAGAAAGTGGCAGTAAAACGGGAGAACCCGGGATAATTCACGCACCCGGTGTTTGTCCACCACAAAGTCCACTTGGCGAGAGCAGAGATCGAACCAAGAACCCCACGCACCAGAGGCGAACGCTCTAAAACTGAGCCACCGTGACCCCCCAAGTATGATGGAGTTAGTGACCATTAGCCAGCGATAAAACAAAGTGGACGAGTGATGGGAAAAGTGCTTTCCGCAGAGTGGTTCCCCGACAGTTAGCCAACGCTAAAGTAACGTATTTCTTCGTTGAGAAAACAGTAAATTCTAGTATAGTTGCGTGAAGGTCGAGAAAATATTTGGTTGTCCCACCATACATTTAAGCAACGTTGGACCAATGTATTTTTTTTCGCTATAGGCTCGCGCCAACCATCACCCACTGTTTTCACCAAATCCCACTCAATTTCCAACAGTGGGCCAACCAACCTTGCTACTAGGGATAATGTCATTGTATCAATGAATACTACAGTTCCTACATCACTGAAAGAAAGCATTTCACCAACGTCGTAGAGCTTGGAATTATTTTATGGCACAAAAGAAAGAAAAATTTAAAAATATATAATACATTACAAGTAAATATATAGCACTTCATAATGCGTAGTTTACATCACGAGCAGTGATACCAACACTATTTCAGCATTCACGGCACAGTTTAACGTTATCACTATGTCAAATGTCAGTCGTATCAACTTGGATCAGATTTTTCAAAAATACAATTAATTTATAAACAATAAACAGTGAATTAAGCATTGTGTACTGTGCATAGTTGCACGTTATTGCATTATTTTGAGTTGAAAAATTGGTTTTACTCATTGAATATAGGAGTATAATGAAGAAGTATGTGAACTACCAAAGAAAATCGTTATAATATCATGGTGTGTAATGCTTAGGAAAGCTATGTTGGTTTCAGTAAAAGTCAATAACCCTATCTCATAAAATAAAATATATGTCACTGTTAACACAGAACGATATTCCCAATACTACGAAATGCTAACGAAAAAGGAAAGAAAAAAAAAGAAATTTCACACTAATTAACAACATGGAAGTACATTGGTAAATGCAACTTTTATGACAGGATTCCAGAACCTGACTAGATAATTAACAAATACGATCTTGGCTATGAACGGGGACACTCGACAAATTCAAGCGTTGAGTTCTGTAGTGGAATCCGAAACACTCTCATAAAATGCCCGTTTAGAGAACGAATGTCTGGCAATAAGGCCATTTCGTTGTGTAAGGACCATTAAACAAGTCTTCACTTGCAACAATGTAGTCTTTTCAAGGATATATTGCATGTTCTAACAGACCATCAAGGAACATCGAGTCATAACAGTCCCACATGACTACATGATTTTCTTTGCACAAGAAGATGAGTTTTTTAAAAAAATCCGTGAAACATTCCAAATGGTGGATTTTTGCGAATGTGAAATGAATACCTTATGAATACCTTAACGAATCGAGTAAATCGTATAATTTGGAATAAAATATTCATTAGAAAGATCATAAATATTTTGCTTTGAACTTGAACAGTGTGCTATATATAACGTATTAAAATAGGATGAAAAGTAGACGTTCCCGGATGATCAGCTCACAAAAAAGTAATCTTGAGAATAGTAAAACAGAAAATCTTCATTTTCTATAAAACATTGCTATGACTTATGTAGATAGTCACACAAAGCAGTTCACAACATGTCACCAAATCCAGTTTATGTAGAAGCTATTAACTCTTTTAGGTCTGTATAGTTCAATATTTGAGCACATTTGTAGCGAACGAGCCACTTGGGAGGGGGATGATTTCTTTACTATAAAAACATCCTTAAAATTTATAACTGAAGTTCGTCAACTCACGAAAGCTTTGAGTTCAGAAATTCGTTTTCATTGATACCGTTGACATGCTGTCTTGTACGTATGGCTCTTGTAAAGTAGAGTTGATATACAGCAAACAATGTGGTGCTAAGATGAACGTTGTTCGAATGTGGCTCTATTCACAACCAATTCATTTTGTTTCGCACCATTATTTGCCAGAACCTGAAACTATCAGCGGGAAAATCATACATGAAGAACCGAGGAAAGACAGAAGCCTTGGCCTTCTTTCACAGACATAATGTCTGAAACTGGTTCTCAAGCAAAGCGAGAGCAAGAGAGAAGAAGCAATAAAGGAAGGAAGGAAGAAAGAACGAGAGAGAGAGAGAGAGTTTATCGAGTGCTCTTGTGTGAGAATGAGAGGAAGGTCCGTTGAGCTCTCTTGCGTGGTATCACTACCTACTCCACTTCGTATTTGTCATTCAAAACGTATTTATGTATTTATCCTGTCACTAGCTCAAGTTCATATAGGTTGTGGACATTATTACTACTTTATAAAATATGTTTAATCGCATGTAGTTAAGAATGCAGTACAAAAAAAAAATATATATATAATCATTGCTGAAGTGTTTGCAATTCAAATAAATGTTTTTTTTAATTAATAATGATTTAAGTGTTCGTAAATATTAATTAAATAGAAAAAATGCATAAATATATATTCACAACAGCTTTTTCTAAATAATGTAAAATTGGAATAGTATAATGCTAAATAAGTACGTAAAATAATGTTATGGCCATTAAATTTTAATTTTAATGCTTAAAATATAGCGAATGAATTCAAACGTTCTCAATAACATACACTTAAACAACTACAAAAGTTTAAAATATCTAAGTTAAAAACAACCACTTTATTATAGTCTCATAATGAAATAAATAAACACTATAGCATATCATTTTAGTTGGCAAGCCCTTAGGAAAAGCATTTGCACATGCCAAGAATAATATTGACGACAAAGAAAAATGACAGTAGAAAACTAAAATCCAATACTGGGCAAATTCCTATTTCCTTAAGTTATTCATCAAGTTATTTATTACACTCAATATACACATTCAAATGGTAAATAAACAGATTAGACTGATTATTAATCTGCATTTATATATAAAGCAGAAGTGAGTGAAGCTTCATCGCCCAGATAATACTACTATAGTTAGAAACTTGACATTTGAATAGCATAATCTTCATTTTCACGAAGTCGCGGAATAAGGAAGGACTTTTGGAAATTCATATCCTAAGGTAAGCTTTAAAAATAATCTATCTCACGAATTCCTTAAATTTGGAAGATTAAGGCTCCGGCATATAAACTTACATTAAAATTAACTGAACACGCTCTTCAGCGTTTCTGAAACTTTTGTGTGTAAGGGGAATGGGGGCAATTTCTATAATATTACATTTTACAATTGTGTGTTCAAAAATGTCAAATGTAAAGATTCGAGCAATTTACATAAGTGGAATTTAGTATTTAAAAATTTAACTAATAATAAGCCAATACAAGCTTCGATGTTTTCAAAACGTTTTTCTCTTAAGGGGTAATTTCTATACTAATATTAAAACTGGTTAGTATTTATGTATTTATTTTTTTAAGTGTCATATGTCAGAATTTCCTTAAGTTAGGAGTATGAAATTTAGGATTTGAACTATTCAATAAATATACATATTTTAATGATAATGTACAAACACACACACACACACACACACACACACACACATATATATATATATACGAACACGAATTCCACACGAACACGAACTAGTACACGAATTCCACTCTCACTATTTAGATATAAAACGTCAGATGTGAGGGTTCGCTTAAGCTATGAGGAATTTGATATGCAACATCTTAACCAATAATATTGAAATACGTATCTCAGGGTTTTCAAAGTTCCCCTTTAAAAGGCGAGTTGAGTTGATTTTGATTTTAATGTCCCTTTAAGCAGCGATACTATATAAGACGGGACCAACTGCTTAATTTGGATCCGAACCACATGAGCTCCCGCCGGGAATGGAACGCGGGTCTCATACGTCAAAGGCGCGTGTTCTAACCGCTTAGCCACGAAAGAGCTCGACCTTCAAATTACAGATAGGCACGAGTCGAGCTAAAACTCGACTCGACTCGAAATTCTACTCGAATTTGAATTGAGTTTCGAGTCGAGTCAACGCTAAGTTTCTCGAGTCGATTTCAGAGCGAGTCACTGTTTTTGAGGTCGAGTTTTGATTCGAGTCGAGTTTGATAAATGGCTCGCTCGTTCAGCTCATTTTAGCTCGTTTTGAAACCATGACCTGATTAGACTGCAAAGCGAAAGCCTGGTACATGTAAGTTGCAATGTGGGATACTTTTAGTGTTGCTCACGAGAATGAAAACTGTTCGGATCTCGTCTCGATAATGAGATGACAATAGATTTTTATAACGAAACAGCCTCCAATGTCGTGAGAATGAACATACATACTATATACTGTAGTTCTTACCTTCAAGGCTGAGACCTGCACGGTCGAATTTTTGAGCCTAAGCAAATTCCAACCTGGGTAGTTAACCGGATCGTCTTGGTTCAACTGAGCGAACAATTCGAATAGGTTCAGTTGGGATGTGCCACCGACTCTGTTTTCATCAGATCAGGCTCGGTTGAAACAAGTCTATTGGCTCGGTTCGACATGAGCCATCGACTCTGTTCGACTCAGCTCAGCTGAGACCATGTCTCGAGCCTGATTGGTTAGTGTGAGCCATCTGCTCGAGCCAGCTCGGTTGAGCGAGTTATTGGCTCGGCTCAGTTCTCGTTTCGGCTCGATGATGAATGAGGTGTGAGTCGTGCCGCTCGAGTCGTTGACAACCTTAAACCTGGACCAAGAAATTTTGAACATGTTTGGTCGGCGCCCTATAGCTTTTAACAATTTTTAACTCGAGCCCGAATACTTGTTCCTCCGGAACTCAAACCCGAAACTAATTAACAATGTCCTTGACTCCTGTCATCACTACCGAGGTCAGCAGTCTACCAGTTTTTAGTATTCAGACAAAAGCTGCCCCAAATAAAATAATAATAATAATAATAATAATAATAATAATAATAATAATAATAATAATAATAATAATAATAATAATATGTAATACATTATCTACGCAGATACTTGAAGATAGTACTTCAAACCACAGACAGGATTATGTTCGTTTTGGCTCGACTTGACTCGAAACTCGACCTGAATTCGAGTCGAGTTTCGAGCCGAGTTAGATGATTTTTTTCGAACCGAGTTCTCGGGTCGAGCTAAAAGATATCTGCTTCGGGTCGAGTCGAGTTTCAAAGAAAACTCGCTGGAACTCTTTCGCGCCCATCCCTACTTCAAATCCACATTATATGTTTCATCACGTAAAAATGAGTGAATCGTTCTAAATGAATTATTAAACATAACACTATTCTAGGGCTAATTTTCATCATATTACTTTCATTAAAATGCATACGCTTAGGGAGAGGTGGTGGGTTTAAAATATGTGTCAACAAAATAATGTCTCACGAACTGCCTCATTAAATGAAAGTTAAACATGGATGCCAAAATTTTAACATGTTACCAGTCTATAGTGTTAAATTGGTATGTAAACTCCTTATTTAAAAATATCAGCTGAGTTTCGTTTCACATTCAGAAACTAGAGTAGACTTCCAAACTATAGGAATTCAATACTCAAACGTGAAGTAGTACATATATAACTACTGGTTGCAATAGACTAATAAGATCAAAGATAGGACATGTTTCTCAGATGCTTAACCCTTGTGTACTACCATGGTGTCTTTTGTGACCCCAGAGGTATTTATCATGATATATATTTCAAACAATTGAGATTACAGTCTTTTCTTGCATTCTATCTTCAGTGCATGGTAAAGATGCCTACTAAACATTTCAGTTGTCAGTTTGATGGTTTTGCGTAAATAACATAATTTAGATGGGGTTCTGGAAGACCCCATGGTAATTCCTGTGTAACAATGTTATTGGTAGTACACAAGGGTTAATATATATAAACATTATTCGATTACTGTTTTTGTTATATGGCGAGTGCCTGTATTTTCTCGGGATTCTCTCATTTCCTACCACTTTATTCATTCCGCCATTTCATTCATTTCTTGTCGTCACCGTCTCCTTTAGCCTAGCCAACGTAACAGCCTGACGAGAAACTTAAAATTTCATTTCGTTTAGATTCTTTCAGGGCAAAGAACTGGCATTTCATCAATTAATGGTATATATCAGTTGCACTAACAAGGAGACTTACGGAAGTGTCACTCACCGATTTGAATGAAACTTTGAATACTTGTAAAACATTGAAAAATAATCGACACTTTTTTTGTTTGTTTCGGCAATGGCGAAGATTTAAGGGTGGAAACCACCCTTTGAACGTTAAAGGTGGTCTCAAGTATAGACCGAAAACAACCATTTAATTTAGAAGAAAACATACTGGCAGAGGTTTTTTTTAGGACAGCTGATTCAGAATTTGACGTCAAAATTACAAAATTCAAAATGGCGGATTAAATACAATTATAATTACAAAATGGCTTCAGGTTTGAAATTCTCTGTAGTTAGCTAATAACAATTATAGTTGGCAGATATTACTGAGAGTAGGTTGCAGACTAATTTGAAACTCATTTCTGTACTCATTTTAATGGGATGCTTGATTAAAATAAATCTTTGCTTCTCTCATTATTGCGTTTACAGGGACACAAACAGTAGAAAGTGCGGTACAATCAATAAATATGTGACTCACAGCTACACCATACAGCCTTTAATTTCTGAAGATGGTGTTCTGTTATCACCATTGTTAATTATTTTGAAGGAAAAGAATGGAACGTTTGGTCGTATAGTCCAAAACAACCTCTTTTAATCTGAAAATGTTCTTATGAAAGCATCAAATTCGCGAAAATTAACATCAGGACTTGTGAGATCGTGGTTTCAAAGAGTCTTTCTCCCAGCGTCTAATGCAAAGTCATTTTTTTTATTGGGGGCCGCGGTAGCTCGGTGGTAGAACGTTCACCTCTAGTGCCTGAGGTCCTGTGTTTGATACCAGCTCAAGCTATGTGGACCATGTGTTGGATAAACACTGTGTGCGTGGGTTTCCTCGAAGTTCTCCCGTTTATTCTCAGTTTCTCCATTCCATCATTTCATTCATTTTTCATAATTACCGTCTCCCTTAGCCTAGCCGGCATAAACGTAGGGCTTAAAACTCAAATATTTCATTTCCTTTTTTTGATTTTTGTTATTAGATTCGTGGAGTTGTCACACTCAACTTTTCAACCAATTTTACGATTAAAAGAGTACTTCAAAATAGAAATCATTCTGCACTAACAACTGGTAGAATTCAACCTCTTGATGTGTTCGTTTTTAGTGGTGGAAAAACTTTTTGAGATACTTTACTGATATTGTCCTCTACAACTATAACATAAATGTATATCTCCGTAATAATATAGTTTCGATCCAAATCACTAATTCATAATCAGTTTCCTTCTCCCAGATTTGCAAATCTTATTAGATATGCGTAATACGAAAACAGTTATTTGGAAGAAGATTATGTTGCATTTTGCGATTTGTCACAGTTATTGTAGTAATAAGGTGAACTTGGTGTAAATAATGTTTATACATCGATATGTCATTTTTTAAATTTTCTTTTTACGAAATGTCATTACTGTGAAGCTTTTCCCAATGTTTATGCCAAGTTTTTTTTTTTTATACGAAATATCATTACGCGTTTCCTCAATAAATTATAATTATAACAATTGAGGATATGCGAAGTTCTGACATAGTGAGAGGCGAGGGGACTCACTGTGCATAAGAACCCCAAATATGGAGAGCTGCAGAGACTCACTTTAATCAAGCATTCCGTTAAAATAAATGAGTTTCAAATCAATAGAGAGGGATTTCAAATCGGTCTGAAACCTTCTCGTAGTAACCTCTGTCAACTATAATTCTTGTCGACTAAGTGCAGAGAATTTCTAAGCAGAAAATATTTTGTAATTGTAATCACTATATTGGATCCGCCATTTTGAATTTTGCATTTTTTTACGTCATATTCTGAATCATCTGTCCAAAAACGCCCCTGGCAGTATGCTTTCTTCTATATTAAATGGTTGTTTTCTGTCTATGCTTGGAGACCACCCCCTACAACCCCATAACGTTCAAAGGGTATTTTTACCCTTAAATTTTCACCATTGACGCAACAAAACAATGCATGTCGATTATTTTTCGATGTTCTACAAGTATGCAAAGTTTCATTCAAATCGGTGAGTGGCACTTCCGTAAGTCTCCTTGTAAGTGTCCTATAATTTCAAATGATACGTATGTTAGTAGACATAATATTTCATAGAGAAGGTAAATAATATTTTAATCTTGATCTATGGTGTGCCATAACTTTAGTGTTGTTTGACTTGGTAGCAGAATTCACTTCATGAACCTTTCTGTCTACTTGATGCAACTTCTCAATAACTAACTCTTCAGTATCTATACTATATAAAACGGAACCTACCTACAACCTAAAGTTGGATCCCAATCACTAACTAAATTACTAACCGATGTAAACAATCCAAGTTGCAATGAAACACGCGACTACTAGCACATGCACTCTCTTTGTTCCCAACCGGCACACTTCTATAAGATTAGATCTGGAATTTGTAAAACCGCTGTTATAGTATTGCGGAATTCAGTTTTGTTTGTTTTCCAAGTAAAAAAAAACGAAAAGAAAAACACGATACCCATTAGGTGCACATTCTTTATTAGTACGAAAGTCAGTCTGTGTCTGAAGGTGATAAAGCATGACCGTGTAATATATTATATTACAACAATCCTTTCCCGCTGAAGTCTTACTTGATGATTAGCTCCCAGATGCGTACATTCCCAGACCCCTACATGTCAAAATCCTTCACAAATACGTAAAAAATTTCCCACTTCCGTACATGTTTAAGAACTGACACTGCTTATGTGCGTTTTTACTCAAGTTTGAGCAGAGAAGGATATGGAACAGCTGCATGCTCAGGGAAATACGAAAAGATAATAATAATAGCAATAACAATAATAATAATAATAATAATAATAATAATAATAATAATAATAATAATAATAATAATAATAATAATAATAATAATAATAATAATAATAATAATAATAAAAATAAATTATCGTATACTGTCGTAAGTTTTTTTTTTTTTTTTAGTTAGTTACAAGAGCACTGGTAGGCCTACTACAATAAAACTATTAACTCATCACGGGGAATTCAAATTCGACCAATGTGTCCCCGAAATTTGTGTCATATGAACTCACAAATAACATCAAATTGATACAGAAGTCGACTCTTATAAAGAGCCTTCGTCGAACTAGTATCTAGATCATCTGTAATATTAATATTCTTCTTTCGTCTTTTCTATGATTTTGGTGCATCTGCAGCAGGCCACTTACCGTTGTTACCACCACCTGTATGTACAGGTAATTCTTGTCAATAATATATATACACGTTTACGGTTTTTGAAACACCAAAACTATCCAAACTGTTCTCTTTTTTATTGTCGATCTACACATATACTTTCCTTCTTTTACATTTCAAGCTGATATATTGTGTCATAAGCATGATCACTTGTACTGGCCTCTAGCTTCAGAAAACGGACTAATTCGATGACATGAGGAACGTTGCTTGTTTAGCAGAGTATGTAATCTATTATTCCAACCCTCTGGCGTTTTTCATGACTGTGCCACGTGCTTACTGCGATTGTAGGATGTTCTAGCCACTTTTCAACGAGATAGTCACATAACTGTTCAAGGTTAGGGGGGAGGGGGTATATTCTTCAATACACAGACATCTACTGTCGACAATTTCTAACGGAAGAAAAGCTAATGACGCACACATTCGAACGTGAAATCTTATATCATCATTTTTTTTAGTCTGTAAGCAAGCCCAAATTCTGTATCTTACGCCAAAGACACTGGTTGACGTGAAAATTGCATCCACTTATGAAAGCTGAAGGGATAATTCTCCTACAAGAATTTTACTACTGGGACATTCCATATCAAATCAACACACCGTTTTATACTGACCTCTTCAGATTTTGATGCTTTTTACGTCACATAACTAGATCATAGCAAGATTGAAAAATACGAAATTTCAGTCATCTAGGTTGATTAGTTTTCGTAATTTTACGGTTCGAAATTTCGAATTTTGGTTCAAAAATTGCATATATTAGTTTTCTTTTTTTTAAATTGGCATATCTCGGCCCCTAATTAACGTACCGAACGAAGAGTTACGTCATTGCAAAGGAATTGTTTTAAGTTTTTTTTTTAGTTTTATAAATCAATGGGGCTGAATTCAAATTTCTCGAAAAAGGACAATTTTAGATTTGTCAAAAATATTATATGTAGGTTAGGCCTTTATAAAGATACATTCAAAATATAATTTCGGGATCGTTATATGATCGACAGATACAAACTTCGAAGGAAATTGTTTGAATAAAGAAAAAAAAAAGTCATACATGAATTGCATAGTGTTCACTGAACTTTCCTTGCGCTGTAACATTTAGCAATTATTCAAACTACTCCACTGTGGCGCATCTATAATCAGAGACTAACATTTAGCTAAAGTCTTTCGAAGAGATGCATTTCTGGAAAGCTCTGGTAGTTGTTTTGCCGTCATCTTCAGGATTACGGTAAACAGGACCAGTAGGTGTCACTGGGCTCCCTTTGCATAGAATGTCTCGTGACTGAATCCACAATACATCCATTTTATTTGGATCAAGAAATGAAGGTGATGGTTCAGTGGGATGCAAAAATTCCTCCATCTTCTTGATTGGATTTGACGACATGTCCGAGTCACCAATTTCCTTCGTAAACTGTAGTCACATATAAATGAATTTCATTTAACGGAAGCGTCCTGTATTCCAGGTGGTGTATGCTGGATGTTGAAGAAAAGAGAAGGGCTTAGTTACTACATACGTTCTATCACGGGATACAAAGTCATGGAGTTTTCGTGTCCCTGAAATTCCGTGTGGCAAAAAATTGCCACTCAGCCTGTATTCCTAAGTCTTCTTGGTGTAAGCATAAGTTTAGGAAGTTCTCACGGTTTATATACTGTGCAAATAAACCATCCTAAAAGTATAAAATTTTCTCAGGGGCAGTACTATGTTTGCTTCGAAGGAATTCCACAAGCTTCTTCTGAAAAGATTAGAATTCCACCGTATTGTGCTAAGGACAGTCAGATATTATAACCATGTTATAGTGGTCGTTTTTGTTACATTTTCGGTGATAAATTACCAATGGGTGTAGCTTGGCTGGTAGTTTAGTGAAATGATTGAGTCTCATCTTGTACAACAACGTCATAATTTTCCACGGTCACAAACAAAAACAAACTCGCTTTCAGATGTTTTTTCTTTAACATGGTTGAAAAATAAACGTTATTGCTTCCCTATGAAGTCATGATAAAGACCATTTTTGACAAAATAGCTCAATATACTCTGATGATGGTTTCTGAAATATTTTCCATAAGTAGAAGCTTTGTTTTGTATATACTTAAACACAAACAAACTATTTGCTGAGCAAAACAATACATTCACATAAAAACTACATACGTGTTACAGTTTCGCCAACTAACATTTTTGGCTTCAAGAGACACTATCAGACACGGGACAGTGTCTGATGAAGCCAAAATGTTAGTTGGCGAAACTGTAGCACGTATGTAGTTTTTTTAATGTGAATATATTGTTTTGCTCAGCAAATAGTTTGATTGGTTTCTGAAGAGTTTGTAATGAACATCTATCAACAGACAACCATTTACGGAAAGTCACAGTTTTGATTAAGTTCCGAGATATATATACAAAATAAAAAAAAGCTAATATATGTAATTTAGGACCAAAAATGAAAATTTTCAAGCCGTAACATTTCCGAAACTAATCAACCTAGAAGGTTGAAATTTGCTATTTTTATCAATCATGCTATGCTATCTTCATGTGACGTAAATATCATCAAAATCCGAAAACGTGAGGGAAAAAATGTGACTTTTTCGTGTTGATTTCATATATAATGACCCTACTGCTCCATCGAAGTCTATCATAACAACTTCAGGATTCCAAATCTGAACTTCTTTACTAGTAAAAAAATCATATATATGCTTTTACTTGTTTTGTAGAAAGTCAAAAACTATTAGAATCTCACTAAGTTCATTCATTGAACTTTTAGTATCTGCATGCATTAAAAAAAAGCGGAAAGTTTGTTGTAGCTCTTAAACGCGCAATCAATACAGCAAATCGTGCAAGTTTATAGAACCTCTTTCATTTTTTTTTTTTTTTTTTTTTTGCTAGCAAACGTTATTATCCTCTCATTTTCTCCATCGTAAAATAACAAGAAGTTGGAATCATCATCCGTCTTTAGAAAGCTATCTGATAAAACTAAATCTTTGGCGTGGGACCAATTAGTTGCTGACCCTCTAACTCTCTGTCTTTCTCGACATAGAGCACTTTTGACAGATGCGAACGAAATTACTTTTTTAACAATTCAAATCCCTGTCCGTATAAAGCAACAGTTTCTCCCCTATATATTTTCTAAACAAGTACTTGTTCTTCAGAACACGTTTGTTGGTCGCGCAAAGTGACATATTCACTTCAGTCAAAACTGTATCACCAGTGCAATCACGATTAGATACACCTAGAACATGTTTACTCTGTGTCTGCATTCGGCCCCGACACAATTCCTTTCTTTTGATAATGCATAACCAGCTTCGTACATTTCCTCCATGCAACCTAAGGTAACTGCAGGTATATACGCCAGTGCAGCTAAACATGCCGTGTTCAGTGCTGGGACGTTTCCAACGATATCTGCTAGAATGCACCTCCAATATGTGCCACGGTCTTGAGCAAGTCCGATTTGACGTATACTTCGGGAGACAGCGCTGATATCGCCATGCCGTGCAGTGTTGTTTCCTTCGGGAAGGTTCGTTCCATGGAAGGACGTTATTATTTCATAGAGATAAGAATATGTTATTAGTACCGTGGTAATTCAGAACATTACCGATTTTTACAGCAGTGTACGCCTTATTTCGTATCCGTCTAGGATCACTTTGTTTTTAAGTGTAATTTCAGTATTTGTGACTCCATGGGTACTAATTCAATGCGAAGCATGGTGCAGCGAAATACGCCAG
Organism: Thermobia domestica; assembly: GCF_964235325.1. Taxonomy (NCBI): domain Eukaryota; kingdom Metazoa; phylum Arthropoda; class Insecta; order Zygentoma; family Lepismatidae; genus Thermobia; species Thermobia domestica. Next base: position 269,118,925 of record NC_137459.1, on the reverse strand, counting down.
GGCTTGTGCAGGACTTACTGCAAAAGACACAGGCGTTTTCATTTGTCTAACATGTTCCATGCAGTATCGTTGTTTTTTTTTCCCTTAGTCACAGTACTGTAAAACTGTTTATCATCTTATGGACTAAAACTTTCCAGTTTGAATCTTAATTCCAACTTTGGAGATTATAGTTTTACATTTTATCTTTTTATCTTCATCTTGCACTTTGGATATCCTATTGTTTGCTTCAGCCATGTTGTATAGTAATATTTGAGTTCGTATAATACAGATGTAAGCAGTTGCAAGATGTATTACAAGTTTCTAATAATATCCTAGACTAGACGTAATTGTCTGCACGTGTTGGTAAATACGCCACTTTGTAACACTTCTTTATTTTACCTTGGATGCAAAACAGAAGTCAGTCACATCATTGCCACATTTTCTTCTACACGCGGAAAAGGCTACTCTGCAACGCACATTTCTTGTTCTTTGTGTATCATGGAAATTAAAGCTATAAAAAATCAAAAACCCTTAACATGGCGTATTTACCTGCACCTATCTTATATTGCTATTCATCATATATAGCAGACAGTTTTCTTTTACTTGTATCTATAATCTTGTGAACCCACAACACACTGAAAGTGGAGACAAATGTGTGTTCATTGTTATTGCAATAATAATAATAATAATAATAATAATAATAATAATAATAATAATAATAATAATGCGTTGGTAACCAGGGTGACGCGTAACCACGTCTCGAATTGTTTTGTTGTGTAATACTGGAAAAAATACATTCTCAAAATTTTGAGCCTTAATGTAAACTTCGAAAGCGACTCTGCTTGTTTTCGTGTATGTGCTATTCGATCACATCACCTTTCTTTAGTGAGTTGTAGGAGTGCTGAAGTAACGAGTAGCTAAATTTTGTGTCGTGGAAAAGGGGTTCCTGATATATTTGGCCTGTAGGTGGCGTCATTTTCATTTTCATCTACTGTTGTGGAGGAATGGTTATGCTGGGTGCTCTTCTGTGGTTTGAGCAAAGCTAAAATGGTAAATACAAGGGCGTATGCCTAGGATGCAAGAAAGAAGTAGGAACTGATTCCGTGGATACATCCGACCTCTTCAAGGCCTGACAAAGTTTGACCGGGGAAGATCGCCAGATGCGTAAGAAAATCAAACAAATATTTGTGTTCTTCGATTGTCGTGGCAATGTGCCTCATGAGTGCATAAAGCAAGGACGTACATGCACAAAGGACTTCTCTTTAGATATTCTTCGTCGTTTGCATCACGATTTTTTGTCCGGAATGATCAGACCTGTGGACTTCAAAGCACCGATGACTGCACCACGATAATGACTCCACTCATGCATCTCATGTAGTAGTTCTTTCCAGCCCAGCATATGATTTTGATGTTTCGTCAAGCTCCTTACTCTCCGGATATAGCCTCGTGTAGCCCCGAGATAGAAACTCGCTGTCACACCCGCTGATATCATATCTAATGAACATATTTGGAAATAATGATAATAAATAACCATTGTGTGAAGCCGAGTGCCCTCTGCTTCATCTGCATATCGAAATGCAGATGAGTGCACACTTCCTTATTAAAATGGTAATTTTGTGAATAAATTAATTGCTTCTTAATTAGATTGCATTTGCATATTGTATAATAATTATGATAATAATTGGGTAAACACTGAGCGAAATACGGTAGTATTAATATTCTTTGATATTTATTTTATTCATGTATGTACATTTTTCGTAGGTTATAAATGCCATTAGATATTCGCGTGCATCTCATTAAAGGGAAGTAGGATGTAAATAACTACATGTATCGTCATATTTAAATATTCTACATATAAGAATATGAGAAGAAAATATATTATATTTAGTTACTTCGTATAGCGAAGTCTTGATTTCACGATGCCGAGAGAGACCAAGAACAGAGATTTTTTTTCTTGGCGACAGCTTTCTGTGCTGAAAGTCTGTTGACAATTGTTGGCTACTGTGAGGGAGAAGAAATGCCTAGGGTGAACATGGAAGGAAGGAACAATGGTATAGGAAGTATGCAGGAAACTTCCTCTAGAAAGAATCCCTAGCTGGAAACACTAAGCAAGCGACGCACTCTATGCTTTGTGTAAAATGTCATAAAATTTTTAGCATCGATATGATGGTTTTTCAATTTCTGTACGTGTGCTTTCCACACCTTTTAAAAAAAATGTCCCACTTCTCAAGCTCGTAGCGTCATCACGCAGTGACGGTTACCGTCAGCCGACGCCCCTTTTTCTACTTTTCCCGAGATGCATTGCACGTTTGAAATTTTGTATTTTATTTTGATTATTTTCATGTGTAATTTACTAATACTATCGTATTACGCTCACAAATTCTTGGAAAGTCCGCTAAAATTCATAATTTGATTTGTTATCTTGTTTCTCTACGTCCAAGGCATTTAGATCTTGTGTGTATTTTCAAAATTGATGTTCCTTCTCTCTCTTTCTTGGGAAGATGGCAGCCGAATTTAGCAGAAGCTTATAGGTAGGCCATGGAAAAAAGATTCCATACGCTGAAAATACTGAGTGTCATTTGTATATCTATGTATAATTATGTTCTGTGTATATTATTACATCTTTATGTATATATAACCATGTTTTTCTAGGTTGTATATAGTTATAATCAACCAAAGAAATATTTATTTACATGGTTGCTGCTCTGGACAACTGTTTTGTCCAAATACTTTCAAAAGTGCCGCTTGGTGCAGTGGTGGCAGCACCTGTCACGTGTGTTTGGTGAAGTGCTGTGCAGTTCTGCCGTTCCTTGTCTTTGTGGCTGCACAGACCACCCAAGTTTTAGCCTCCGGCTACAAATATTTCATGTAACTGTTCTTAGAATAGCGAGTCGCTGGATTTCCAGGAAGTGACCAAGCCGTGGAGGGAAAATGTGACAGTGCTGAAGTTAGTTGTTGTTTGAACCCAGGACGGTGAAGCACGTTCGGCTCCCAGGAGTCCTGTGTATATAAGTATATAATATATTATATACCGGGTTTCGGTGTGTGAAAGATATATTCACAAAGTGCTTGTATACTCTACTCTAGTTATCATGTGAGAGATATATAGATAAGTTTAGAATAAAAACTGTGTTACACTGTTCTTGTTCTCACATAATTACTTATTTGACATTATATTGTCAGTTCATCATGTGTAAGCACTTTGGCTATAATGGCCATGCAACAGTTGAAATTAGGAGTACCACGAAGTTAAAGTAACTTTCAAATAGTGCATCGCACGTACTGCTTCATCTCATCCTGTAATGATCTAAAAGTTTAGAAACAGGTCTCACCCGAGCCATTTGCCTGTCCCAGTAAATGGACAGGGCTCTGCAGAACTTTAAAAGGGAGACCAAAAGAGATCTTGTTTAAGTTGTACTGTTGAGTACTTCTGTGCGGGTTTTGACTGCTATGACGTCATCCCAGTGTCTACTGCTACTACTATCAGAACTGTTCCAGTGTTCGTAAAAATAGACGACAGCATGAACTATTAGCATCCCGAAACTGTGGTTTATTATCATAGAAACGATTCTACATCCCTTCGAGTGTGTGCAGAGACTCTCAAAAGAAGTGGACAGTTATTCTTCAAGTGAAAAAAAAAAAATGGAACTGTGCGTCGAAACCTGATTTGATCTATTTTTTTTTTTATTTTTATTAATTATCACTTCCTCCACTCCTCACCTTACTATAAACTGTAAGAGGCTAGAAACTCTTTAAAATGAGGAGAAATTTCCTTTGTATTATTGTCTTAAATATTCAAGCTTGTGAAGGCTCCAGTATTATCGGTTTATATATATATATATATATATATATATATATATATATATATAATTATCAAGTTCGTATCATTTTTACTACGTGTTGATGTAATTACACAAGTGTGATATATAATAAGTGTGTTCAGTGGTGCACCAATATCAAAGTAATATCCATTCATAATTCGATAAAGAAAGTGTGCTCTTATTATAATGCATTCAGTGTGTGTGTTTTTAGAATTAAATTTACGATTTCAACCTGGATAATAAATCGTATCATCTACCAGTAGCGAGAGGGTTTCTGTTTTCCTGTTTGGTGAGTACCAGGATTGCTAATTCAAATGTTTTCTTTTCAGGATGGAGAGTTAAGGAATCAGTTAAATTCTGTGACTCTAGTATTCTGACCACCTTCCTGGGTGGGGCTCAGGAAGGCTTCGCCCCATGGAACTAAACTACCCAGCTATGAGTGTAAAGGGTAAACAAACAGGCTGCTACCTGTTCATTTGAATTTATTTTTTTTAACCTTGTTAATTTTCAATACCCCTTACAAGTAGCTGCAGATACCACAGCTGCAGGTAATAAAAACCCTGAGATATTTATTTGTTTAAAACCCTGAGATGTTATTTTGCTTATTTTAGTTTTCTCATGCTCATTATGGTAATAAGTGTGGTAGTGGCGGCTCCAGCAGGAAGTCACTTTTAGATTCCAAATAGGGATTTGAATAAGATAAAGAGCATTAATAATTAATTTCCCATTATATTTTAATTGGTATTCGAATTCCCTCGTCACTCCACCACCTTTTCACAAATTATGTGTCTCCCATCAGCAGGACGTACACAAAGAAGTGGCCCACCAGCTTTGGGAGTACACACCATCATTATTATCATTATATTTGTAAACATTTCGTAGCCCTGTGCTGAAATTAAGAATTAAGCATTCAATATGAAGCATACGCGATCGTACTTCATATTAAGTAAACGATCGCAGTATTTGATAGACAAACAAAAGTAGTAAAATATAGGGGAAAAAAGGTTGCTAAAATGATAAATCTAGTAAGTCAAAATTCCCAATCATAAGATCAAAATTTAGACTCTGAAATATGTGTTTTCTAAACCCCTTTATGAGATGATAAGCAGTGTTATTTAATAAACATTTACAAACATCTAGGTCTTATATCTTCGCATGATTGTAGCAACGTGTTTCAAATACGAAGAGATGTAAGGAGTTATTAAATTCCAAATAAACAGGTGTAAAATGCAATAGGAAAGGAAACCATTAGCGTAGAACCATTACGAATGGAAGCAAAGGTATAAATACGCTGGTGCTTTTGTTATATAGCTTTCTTCATTGCTTTTTACTCATCTGAGTAAATAACACACGAAACAAGAGGGAAGTAGCAATTTATTTGCCATGTTACGAGCTTTGAGATTGCACATTTCCTGAGTTCTGTTTTATGTCGACCAATTAACGGTTTTGTTTTGCTTGTGCATTTCGATAGTAGCTAATTACTTACAGATCTCCATTAAGCAAAGAGTTCAATAGCAAATACTGAAAATGCATTTTTTTTGTTTATAGCTTTGAAAAAAAGACAAACTGTAGATGATATAACTAGAAAATTGTAAACAAGTTCTGAGGTGCAGCACTGCGTATGCATTTGCAAAACTTCCGCAAAATATTTCAAAGCATTAGTGTATCAGAATAATGTTTCATTTAATTAGCGTTCCATATCCTTACAATATATGGCGATATTGTTAATTATATTGCAGGTTTCTTTTGTTTCTAAGTTTTCAAATCCACATACGAGACAATGCTGAAAAGTAATACCTTCTGTTTACGTTTTATATGTGAAAACGTTTGAAGTTATGTTTAGCAAGAGCATATACATTACTAAAACTTTAGTCTACAAAGTGCAATAATAATTTCCTTTCACTTAATTGCCCTGAAAATCAACACAACTCTAACAACGTGAAACTAATTCCGTAATTCAGTCACTGTAAAAGTGCTCATCTGGATGATTCAACTACAACACGATTTTATGCTTCACTTCATTTTCAAAATGAAAATTAAGTCATGCCATTTTTGTGTGTGTGTGTGTGTGTTTTGGTAAAATATTACAATTCGATGTATGTAGATGTGGATTATATTTTGAATTATGCATGTCAGTGAAACCAAGGTACTGATTCTTCTTAGTTTTCGGTGAAATAATGTGAGGGCGAGCATTGCCGTTTTGACTGAGAGGCTCTATTTGTAGATGAACTCGTCAAATCCGTTTTTTTTTTCCTATTTTGTGAGCATGTTACAATACTCATCAGAATTGTCGGTAATGTCCTTTGGCAGGGATTATGTATTAACTATATTATGAACGTACCAAAGGACTATCAGTGTGACATTACAGCCTTAAATGTTTTTGCTGCAGGCGATCTCTTATGGTGATATTCTGCGGAGGTGCTATTGTTTTCAGATTCAAAATGACACACTGCAGTTCCATAACCCGTGACAATGTTGTTCAAGAACTCATTACTTTCACATTCATGGCGATGTCGCAACTTTTTGCAAAGTCCATTTTGTTCTGTTTTATGTCAGAAGGCTGCTTTCGTTGCACCCACCGTGCACATAATATTGGGATATCTCTGACCTCCAGTTATCACCTGCTTCCATTTCCGTAATATGCCGTTCTCTGTAACATTTCCTCAACATGATTATTAGGTAGTTCTCCTATTGTAGTGAGTTGCCCTTTACATTGTCCTTTGTCAACTAAGACAGTATTTATTTTTATTATTATTTTCTTTTTTATTTGATTAGCACGAAGAGTGCAAGTTATTTCCATACTGATGTCTCTAAAGGCCTACCTGGAAACAACGGTCATTATCTGCCTGTCTTCAAGAACAGACCTTATGCAGTAAGGAATTCAATCACAGCTCACAACTTCACCCTCATTGGCATAATATTGTTATATGCTAATGATTCTTGCTATAGCTCTTGGGCCTTTGTGGTTACCAGTTTGAAACATGCAACATATCAACAGAAAAGTGTACCATGTGCAATTGTTGTACTCATAATTAAACAACTTATTATACATTGTAGCATTGTAACACAGACCGCGAATAACATTGTAGCATATGCATTTTCGTTTAAAGCTGTGAAAACTACATACGTCCAAACTAGAGAATTAAATATACAAACTTGAATTAGCACATCTATAACTACTGGCTGCAGAAGTAATAAGAGAACACATCCGTTCGACGCTGAATTATCAAACTACTCGGATTCGTCTGTGCGATCTAAGAAAGATGAAAACATGCAAATATATATTCTGGTGTGGAAGCTGTATATATGCATATATATATATATATATATATATATATATATATATATATATATATATATATATTAATAAATATGTAAAAGAATTGTAATCAACTTAACTAAAAATCAAACATTTTAAAAACAAAATAAGCACTTACTTGTTTTAAGTAAATATAGAAAGGAGTGTTTCGAGTTGCTTTCTTCCATCAAATGCCAATATGTTTCCAAATATGTAATTACTTTTGGGAAGTTCTGTAGATTTAATTAATTTGAAACATGCTCGTTATATTACTTTAATAGTTTGTTTATTTTCTGCATCTGCTTATCTAAGAGATTTTTCCCCTATTTTTCTTTAATGCTGATTTAAGAAATAGTATAACAAAATGTGTGTAACGTTCTCAGCAAAGAGAAAACTTCTTTAAAAAGTGTAAATCAGCTTTCGTTACTTTTTGATGATGGGAAATAATGAACAATTAATTTATTTCAAATAAAAGAAAAATACGGTTGAGAAGTTTTCTATTGAAAATTAATTACTTTATCAATATAATGTTCAAAAAATGTGCTGTTCACTCATTCTCCTTCAGGTAACTGTCACACCTGTGGGAGTTGAAGAACGAGGGAGAAAGTTTGACAACCACAAAAATTACACTCATATTCCTGGCACCGGGAAAAGGGATGAAAAGGTCATAGGGAGTCGTAAAGCAAGGGCGAAAATTACTTCCATTTTTCGAGAAGCTTACGAGGGTTGAAAATGGGAAGCTACGGTCTCATAAAGCTAGGTTATGGTTATAGATATTGGCTGTTTGGTTGAGGTGCTTTGCTCATCTCATTCCGCGTTTTCTGATGAAACCCGAACGAAACCGACTTTAGTCATGAAACGCTTCACCATGGCAAGCCTATTCTTGCTTAAGTTTCGACTTTAATAATTAACATTGTTCACTTGCATCATCTTCATGTTTTGCATGCACACTCCTCTGAAGTGGTTTATTCTGGTGTGGAGTTGGGTTATATTTTTTTGATAGAACTTTGATGAAGAATCTTGATAGCTAAGATGAATATAATACTTCAGGATTGTATAAAGATTGGCATAGACATTACTGTAAGTTTCTTAAAACGTACTGGAGCGATACATAATAAGACAAAACGAAAAAAAAATGACTGAAGTATATCCTTTCCAATTAAAATAGGCATTTTAAGGAATTTCAACAAATTGGAAGGTCAAAATACGAGTTCGTCTTTAAAATATTTAGAAATCAAATATTATTGTTGCTGTTCCTATGGATATGTCCTACTGGGTGCATGTTGGGATATTATTACCAGATAAGTATAATATACTGTATGGTACCCTGACTTACGGACAATTATAATCACGAAGTTCCTTTTCCAACGTTACATTTTTGTTGGTTAATTCACGACAGAACAAGGTGTAAGATGATGACGATTATTCGTTTTAATTCTTTGTTATTACGATTGAAGAAAATTATATAGGAAATGTCTTCATAAATGTTCTTTTTTTCTTCTTACAATAATTAAAAAAGTTAGGACATTCAAGCTTCATTAATTACTCTAGCATAAACTAATAACACATATACTTGCTAATATAACATGTTTGGGTATTATCTGACTTTGTGTGTGAAATTCCAAATGTATAGGATTTTCACATCCGGGTCAATTCATCTGAAGTGGTCCAAATGTGGTGAAAGTGGCTGCTCAACCATATCCGAAAATTAAAAAAAAAAAGAATGGAGAGTGGTGAACCTTGTGTATGAGAAGGTCAATAACATCATTCACGTTCTCACAAGTGTTCCTAAATGGCGGCCATCTTTGTTGTCGGTTGAGTGTCATTTTATTATTTTGAAAGCGGGTACCACAACTACAGTTGCTCAGGACGTACGACTTAGACAAACACGAAGCCTAAACGAATATTTGCATGAGAGACAGAGGTACACTTAAAATAAACACTCTTGCTTCTAAATAAATATGCAGGGCTGCAAACCAATACATGAAATCACCAGAAAAAAACTACGTGAAATTACACTTTTAAAGGTCCTGTACCTTGGAATGGTATAAATTGGGGGGGGGTCATAAGTTATGTGCTGAATACTATTTTATGTAACGAGTCTGCAGAAATATCCACCGCTATGACACTACTGGTGCCGGGGATTTATTGGGTCCGGAAGTTGGAGTTTGCGATTTTGATGAAATTTTTTGGAACACATTATCTCAGGAGAGCAAAGTAGTCATGCATGTAAATAAACTATTGCAGAAAATCAGGACTGATATTGCATGGAGAAAAAGTGAGGACAAGTAAAAACGGGAAGAAAACACTGCATGACGATGATCGTAGCCCGACAAATTTTAATGATCGTATAAGGTTCATGCTAGACCCCAAAACCTACGCATGGTTCAGCAATTAAGCCCGCTTTCGTTTGTGTTCACTTGTGCAAAAGCTTGCGAGTGGCGTTTGTTTCGTCTTTCTAGCTCCATTGTCATTGTCGCACGACACCCATACGCTTGGGCAACGGCACTAAGGCAGTCAATGTATCAGCAAAGTGTCGTTGAAATCCAATCCCTGTTATGAGAGTTAATGCGTTCAAAAAGTTGCGATGTATAGCATAGATAGATGTGTACATATATACCGAGCTCCGGCAGCTCTTTTGGTAGAACCTTGGGTTGCATTCGGGCGGTCTGGGTTAAATTGTTGGACCGGCCAACCTGACTGGGATTTTCCTCAGTCCCATCAGATGAATGGACAGATAGTACCTGTACTAAAGTGGCCCTCGCCGCTATTTTCCCCATCCTTTATCACAGCATAGGCCATAGACGCCAGTTCGCCATACATTCAATTTAATTCAGTGTAATTCAAAATGTATTGTTTCTTGCTTCTTAGTTCGTGTTGTCCAATAGGTGAGACCCGAGGCAGAACATTCGTGATGACACAGATCTTCTGCAACAGAAATATTTGCAAGACTACACTTTCACTTCTTTCCAAAATGAGCCAATTTCAATTATTTTCTCTTGGGTAACATGTTTCTTAATCTTTGTTATACTATGCACACCAAACTCTTTGGTTTCAACAATGGAGAAGATAATATAATTTCCTGCAATACAGTTCATTCGAAGTATACTATACATAACCTAATAAATTAATGTGTTTTGCTGACATAGTCATACGTACAAAAGAGCAATGCATGTTAATAGAATATTACCTGTAATTATGCATTCTATTTCTCAGAAATCTTCTGTGTACTTAAAGAAATCGAATTTGTATCTTGAATGTCTTATTAGATTCAGAGTTTTGCCTCGTGAAGAGAAAATGTTGTGGTGACAATGCGATAACTGCTAAAAATTCAATGTTAACTCGCGAATGCATATGAATGCTGCAAACTCTTAATTATCCGTCTTGTTGATTATATCCGGTTTCCCCTTTTTCCACTTTCTTCAGTTTTACGACGATAAAGTGCGGTACTAGAATAAAATGTTTTTAAAATGTTGTGACAAAATATTGATTTAAAAAATCAGTCACAAATAAAGAAAAAAGTATTTTAACAGGTAAATACCAAAACAAGTTGGTAATTCTTTTGTTAAAAAATATAAAATATAAACTTATCAACTTCTAAATACAGGAAACTATTGTTTATCAAGTTGGAATTTGTGTAATATCCCAACTATAAATAAAATCTATTCGAAAATCTTTTTGTGTTGATTTGTGACCTTTTCGATCATTTTGCGTATTGTCCGCAGTTGCCATCCAATTCCGCGGATAAATGGTATTTTACTCAAGTTAAAGAATCTTCTGAGCACCTTAGATATAACTGATTCATGTAAAACATTTATTTTTATGAATGCAATATTTCATAATAAAATTGTATCTAATTTGTGACAACCCTGAATGTATTCAATCTACTATGAAAATATCATATCTCCGTTCTAGCTGTTAACAAGATTATTGTCCCTGACATGCATTTCCAGTTCATAATCAATAACATCATAAGGTACTTGAGGAAGTGTCCCACTGTTTGAAAGGTTAAGAAAAACGTAGTTTGAAAATAGCCCGATATTTTGGAAGAATATTCGGACAATTGTTTTATAAAAGCCGCAATTGCACTTCAGTTCCTGTGTGCTCCGGATCGTTTGCCTGCTAAAAATAAAGGTACATATTGCATGTATCTCCTCAGTACTTTAAAACAAATGTCACAAAAGAAATGAATAAATATGCATGATGATCTACTCTGCTATCTAAAACCATATTTTTGCAGTCACAAAGTGATACACTTGACTATCTCACCAACTCTATGTATTTACATACACCCCACGTCATTACATGATTACCACCATGTTCCACTTCTGGCATCAATTATCTGCTTTCTTAATTCTTCATTTTTTCTTCCTTCATACATAATGTTATCGAGCTGAGTCAAAACATATTTAATTTCGTCCATGAATAAGACATCTTCCATCACTTGGATGATCTATCTGCGTGTGCTTGTGTGAATAGAATCATCTTCCGTCTATTAGTTTGGCTCAAGAAAAGTATCCTCTTTGGAACTCTACAACATAACCTTCCCCTATTCAACACTCTTCTCACTGTGTTGCACTTATATGCTTACCGAAGTCAGAATTCAAGTATGTTGTAACATTTACTGCACTCAACCAGGTCTTTTCTTAATTTTGCTTAATTTTACTTTAAAATAACACGTTCTTCATGAGCTGCCATTTTCTTGAGCTCTCCATTCTGCAAGGTAGATTCTATGTCAAATTAATATTTCATAGCTCCTCACTATGTCCCCAACTTACGCTGGAACATGTGTAATGTTTCAGCATTTTAAATTGTTTGTTTACTTCTGTAAGGCAGTAGATCATCAATTTTGGTTGTTCACAATTTGTACTTCTAGGTTTTTTTTACCATGTTGTTCACCAAAATTCCACATTTTATTTGGCTCTCAACACACAATGTTATCCATGTGTTCCTCTTTCGTGACCTTCTTATGCCATCTACAAGCCTTGGTGTACCATCTACAGTGCCTAGAAAGGAGTAAACACGGGCTGTACGATCAAAATTGAATAGTAATGGTAGATATATGTTTCAAGTATTTCTTTCGTATGTTCCTGTAGTTCACATGTGCATATTTTGTGGCAAAATCTTTTCTCTCATTATGCAGGATATATCTACGTATCTTGTGGTCTAAAAATTACGTTTACTAGATCATTCAGTCTCCAAACCACTCTGATATAGTAGTAAGAGAGTCAATTGAGGAAACTTTGTACTCCTGGGCCATAGGACCGCCTCCTCTAAATTTTGGCAGGGGTACCTTAATTCATACCCTACATTTTGAGAGAGATGCATATGACCACACCCCTTAAGTTCTGGAAATTGTCAAAACTAAAGTTTTGGTATGGTAATGTAGAACCGGAGTATACACCTCTGTAAGCTAATCTGGTCCATCTCGTTCCCTTTCATGGGTAAGAAAAATGCCAAAAATGTAAATTTCGAAGGTTTTTGGCATATGTTGTCTTCGTTGATGAGACTGTATTACCTTATATGGTTAAATGGGTGAGTATAGGGACCATTCTACGGGTACATTGATGGTTCCGTCTTAAATTTTGAAATGGCATCTAGGACCCTTGGGAACTGTCATAAAAGAAGCAAACATTGATAAATATTATCTAGAACCCTAATATATATCACTGCGAATTTCAGTGTTCCATCTTGTTTTCATTCATGTGTATAAAATTAAAATATTTCAAAATTTGGTCGTTTCTGACCTATGTTATCCTCGTTGATGATGCATTACTATCTTATGTGGCTATGTGAGTGAATACAGGGGTATATTCTCTTTTATAAGACATGAATACACTGATGCAACTTTTCAAAGTCTGTTAGGGATACTTAAACCACCTCCTAAGTTTGGAAATTGTCAATATATATATATATATATATATATATATATATATATATATATATATATATATATATATAAAAAAATAAAATACGGTAATTTTTCTGCAAGATCCAATTATATGCCGCTATAAATTTGGATGCTCCATCTTGTTCCCCTTTATTGGTATAAAATTGCCAAAAATTCAAAATTTATTTTTTTTTTTTGGCCTAATTATCCTCTTCTATGAGGATTTACAATGCTGCATGGTTACATAGTTAATGGTAGGAATTATTTTTATTTTATGAGACGGGTATATTGATACATTTCTCTATTTTGGGGGAGGGGTACATAGGAACACCTTCAAATTTGGGGGTTGCCAGAAAATAAAGTTTGATGAATCTTTACTAAAACTAAAATGTATACCACTGTAAATTTGATTGTAAGATTGATTCCATTAACAAGCTCGGCCGATATAATTGTTCTAGCTACACTATGTGACCAAGAGTATCCGTACACCTGGCTGAAAATGACTTACAAGCTCGTGGAGCTCTCCATCGGTACTACTGAAATTCGATATCGTGTTGGCCAAACCATTGCCTTGATGACAGCTTTCACTCTCGCAGGCATACTTTCAATCATGTGCTGAAATTTTTCTTGGAGAATGGCAGCCCATTCTTCACGGAGTGCTAAACTTAGCAGAAGAGACCTCGCATGAAGTATGCGTTCCAAAACATCCCAAAGGTGTTCTAATAGGATTCAAGCCAGGACTCTGTGCAGTCGAGTCCATTACAGGGATGTTATGGTCGTGTAAACTGTCCGCCACAGGCCGTGCAGTATGAACAGGTGCTCGATTGTGTTGAAAGATGCAATCACCATCCCCAGATTGCTCTGCAACAGTGGGAAGCAAGAAAGTGCTTAAAACATCAATGTAGACTTGCGCTACGAGAGTGCCATGGAAAACAACAAGAGGTGCAAGCCCTCTCCAAGAAAACTACGACCAAACCATAACAACACCACCACCAAACTTTAACTGTTACTGTTGGCATACACACACTGACAGAGATGTTCACCGACAGAGACGTTCGCAACACCCACATCCTGCCATCAGATCGCCACATTGTGTACCGTGATTCGTCAATAAACACAACGGTTCACCGCTGTTCAATCGTCCAATGTTTACGCTCCTTACACCAAGCGAGGCGTTGTTTGGCATTTATCTGCGTGATGTGTGGCTTATGAGCAGCCACTCGACTATGAAATCCAAGTTTTCTCACCTCACGCCTAACTGTCATAGTACTTGCAGTGGATCCTGATGCAGTTTGGAATTCCTGTGTGATGGTTTGGATAGATGTCTGCCTATTACACTTTACGACTCTCGACCCTCTTCAGATGTCGGCGGTCTCTTTCAGTCAACAGACGAGGTCGGCCTGTACGTTTTTGTGCTGTACGTGTCTCTTCACATTTTCACTTCACTATCACATCAGACACAATGGACCTAGGGATGTTTAGGAGTGTGGAAATCTCGCGCACAGACTTCTGATACAAGTGACACTCACTCACCTGTCCACGTTCGAAGTCCGTGAGTTCCGCGGAGCGCCCCATTCTGCTTTCTCACGATGTCTGATGACTACTGAGGTCGCTGATAACGAGTAGCTGGCAGTAGGTTGCAGCACAATGCACCTTATGAAAAACGTAATTCTGGGGGGTGTCCGGATACTTTTGATCACATTGTGTATCTATCGCCACAAAAAATAATTGCTCCTGTTCAAGAGTTTTTGTGAGGTGTAACGACATACTTACGTACATACGGACATACTAATATTATAGTATTATAAGTCCCACTTGCGTGATACTAATAATAACATATATGACTATCAGAAATTGGAGTATCCTGATACAAGTGGAATACATCTTTTTACGATTCTTCTGAAACACCTTGTTTGTGATAAACAACGCAGTTTTATTCTCTTCCTACTGAAGTTAAACTAATTCCAGTGTAGAATTGAATATGAAGATAAAAATATTATTGGCTTTCTAAACTAGCATACGTTTCCGAAAATTGTGATGAACCAAGACAATATTAGTTAAAAAGTTAGTCAACATATACACGCAGTAATTTGATACCTCAAACCGTTTTGGAGATATGAAAAACATTGCTATGCTGCTTAAAATCAATTTTATTTATTTTTAATGGTTAATATGGTTGTTACATTTGTTTGCATCAATAACAATATTGGAACAGTTTTTAGTTGTTGTAATTACAAGTTCTCGGAATTACATAATCAACATATAGATAGAAGAGGAGCAAGAGAGAAGACCTACGTTGCTAGGAAATAGCATTTGCTCTTTCACTGATAACTTTGTAAGTTTTCATATGAAAAAAAAAAAATATTTTTGTACAGGATCACGGAGAATGTAGTGATTCTTGCAGCTATATATATATATATATATATATATATATATATATATATATATATATATATATATATATGTTCCACCATAGCTCTGGAACCCCTCAAAAAAAATCAACCAAATTTGGTCCACTCCGCATTAAAAAAAAAGTTACGACAGATAACGCCGTGCAGTTAGGCCAACCAATATAAACATTCCTATCCCATAATCGTGTGAGGAAAATAAACTCACTCTCTCTCCTCCTTTCTTCTCTCCTATACTGAAATTAGCTTACAACATGAGCGCAATTCTTATTTCAAACCAGACACATGTTAGTTTCAATAAAATGAAATAACAAAACCGGGACGAGCCAAGATTCATAGGTTGATGTATACAGAAACTGAAACACACGCAATGAAAAATTGAAACCAATTGATGTCTATTACACAGAGATTCAGACATGAGGCATAGAAAGAGAGAGAAAGAGAGAAAAGAGGAGAGAAGAAGAAAAAAAGAAAAGGAAGGAGATGACAAAACTGTGGAATTCAAACGTAGCAAGAAAATAACTTAACATTATAAAGTATCGTTTCCAGTAATCCAACAGTAGTGTAGAAATAACGTTTGTTTTTACATATTTTTTTTTTCGGAACTATTCGAATATATAGATGATGCTTTAAACATTCATTATGCCACTTTCATAATGGATAATATACTCAATTTCAAGTAGAACTGAAAATCTCAGAGACACACCTAGGATAACGTCAAAAGTTTAGCACGCATGCTTTGTTTCCCCGTGGTTCGATTGCAAATTCGATAGTGTTCATTGGACGTGCTGTTCCAAAATACATTCTAATATACCCAGTAGATAGCGTTGGTCACATCCTCGATTTCAGACTACTAATGCAAACTGAACAAAAAAGAAAAAAAAACGAAACTAAACGAAAATAAAAGAGAAAGAAAGAAACAGAAAATTGAAGAGTTCTATCTTACTGCTGGATTTATATCAGAAATAACCTATATTAAAAGTTCAATCTGTATCGTAATGAAAAAGTAACATATATTGGAAACGAAAAGTTTATTTTGCTCATGGATGTAACATGTTTCAAATTTCAACGTGAATAAAAACATTGAAATATAGGATGGGATCAAATAAAATTTTGTTTTCAAATAACCATTTTCTAGTATTTTCCGAAGATTTATCTGTTCCGAACATCCAAAATTGATTTCATTACTTCCGGATATAACGTAATTTGCACAGATAAAATGAACACGCTAAGAGGTCAAACGGATCATCGTGTCAGTCGGATGATGTTGGTTAGGTTATAGACCACCACTGGGTCGAGGATTCAAATCCGTAGTGACCCGGTAATTCGACTGAGATTCGGTAACGCAAAGGGTAAAAAAGAGATTTTACATATTCCCTTGCGTTTAAACAATATTTCTGTCAGAGATGTCGAACACTCGAGATGTTATCCCCAGAGCACGAAAAACACGACGCTGAAGTTCCCAGTTAATTAGATTCTCCAGACCAGGCATATCGGACTCTTGCTCCGTTTCAACTTTGGAACATGAAGTGCATGTGCGTGTGAGAGGAAGAGAGGGGTAGAAGTGAACATAGTTACTTTCAATATTACAATATAGGTTATTATTATTATTATTATTATTATTATTATTCGCGTACCTTTGAACTTGCATGGCGAAATTACTGCAAAATATGTTTTATTTCTCTTTTTTCCCCGATTGTATGCTTTTCCTTTATCAGTGGACACAAATTTCTCCCTAGGTCGTCGAATAAATCAACTTCGTTGTGCACTTTGGTACAAATAACGTTACAGAAAAAAGCCGGTTCGTTCCAAAAATCAGGGTTGAAGTAAGTAATATTTGGGTTGTAATTTCAGATGGTATGATAGTGTAGGGGTCAAAGAGCGCTTTAGAAATCCTAAACAGTGATTGCGTAACGCAACATATTACTATCTTTTTCTCAATTTAACACAACGAAGCGGATAATTGATGTTAATAATAATAATAATAATAATAAAAGACTACTATACGGTGAATGTGAACATTTATTATTATTATTATTACTACTACTATTATTATTATTATTATTATTATTATTATTATATTCAAGTACTTTTGAACTTGTACGACGAAATTACTGCAAAATATTGTTATTTCTGTATGTTTTCCTGGATTGAATGTTTCCCTTTATTTGTGGACATTAATTTCTCTCTAGGTCGTTGAATAAGTCAATTTCGTTGTGTACTTTGGTTCGTTCTGAAGATCAGGGCTAAAGTAAGTAATATTTGACTTGTAATTTCTGAGGGCATGATAGTGTAAGGGTAACGTAATTGGCTTATGAATATTACAGCTACCTAACATAGGGTCAAGTCCATTTCACGCCAAAGTTGATTTTTTACAAAGTGATTGTGAAGAATCAATTTATCATACTGGACAGGCAATACATAATAATGTGGAAGCAAACACCTGCATCATGATATAGACGATTTACGAATGCTGCTTGGGAAAGGTTAAGGGAATTACCAGGACATTCCAAAGACATCATTGATCTGCAGTATACACTTATCGTGTTATCGTTCTCAGAAAGAACCGCTACACCATTTGTTAAAAAAGTTAGGCTAAATCAATCGGTGGTGAAATGGTAACGTTCCAGACTTCCAAATATAAATATATTGGTTCGATTCCCCATCAAGTAGTAGTATTATTTTTTTCGTATAAAATAACGGCTGTAGAGATTTATCTTCTAATGCAGAACTTACAAAGCACCACTCGCGATAGTTCGAGTAAACAGTGTGTGCGTTCTACATCATACACTGCAATGTCAAGTATGTTTCACATTTATATTCGTCCCCCTCTCTCTCTTTCTAGATGTTTCCCTATCCTGTCTTTGCATCTTTCACTTCTTTCCCTCTCTTCCTCTCACACGCACACGTACTTCATGTTAGAAAGTTAAAACGGAGCAAGAGCCCGATATACCTGGTCTGGAGAATCTAATTAACTGGGAACTTCGGCATCGTGTTTTTCGTGTTCTGGGGATAACATCTCCAGTCCTGGTCATCTCTAACAGAAATACTGTTTAAACGCAAGAGAATATGTAAAATCTATTTTCTATCCTCTAAGTTACCGAATCTCAGTCGAAATACCGGGTCACTACGATTTGAATCCTCGACCCAGTGGTGGTCTATAACCTAACCAACATCATCCGACTGACACGATGATCCGTTTGACCTCTTAGAATGTTTATTCTGCCTGTACAAATTACGTTATATCCGGAAGAGATGAAATCAATGTAGGATGTTCGGAACAGATAAATCTTCGGAAAATACTAGAAAATGGTAACATCTTTGGTTATTTGAAAACAATATTTTGTTTATACTAGTTCGACACAAAATTTGTTCTCATCCTATAATTCATTTTTTTTTACGTTGAAATTTGAAACATGTTACATCTATGAGGAACACAAACTTTTCCTTTCCAGCATTTGTAACTTTTCGTAACGATAAAGTTTGAACTTCTAATATAGGATATTTCTGATAGAAATTTAGCAGTAAAATAGAACTCTTCAATTTTATGTTTCTTTCTTTCTCTTTTATTTTCGTTTAGTTTCGTTTTTTTTTCCTTTTTTGTTTAGATTGCATTAGTAGTCTGAAACCGAGGATATGACCAACGCTATCTACTGGGTATATTAGAATGTATTTTGGAACAGTACATCCAATGAAAGCTACCGAATTTGCAATCGAACCACGCTGAAACAAAGCATGTGTGTTAAACTTTTGACATTATCTTAGATGTGTCTCGGAGATTTACAGTTCTATTTGAAATTGAGTGTGTTATCCATTATGAAAGTGAAATAATGAATGTTTAAAGTATCCTCTATATATTCGAATAGTTCTGAAAAAATATGTAAAAACAAACGTTATTTCTATATTGCTGTTGGAATTCTGGAAACGGTACTTTATAATGTTAAGTTATTTTCTTACTACGTTTGAATTCCAGTTTTATCTGTTCTCCCTTTTCTTTTTTCTTCTTCTCTCCTCTTCTCTCTCTCTCTCTCTCTCTATGCCTCATGTGTGAATTTATGTGTAATAGACATCAATTGGTTTTAAATTTTCATTGTGTGTGTTTCAGTTTCTGTATACATCAACCTATGAATCTTGTTTCGTCTCGGTTTTGTTATTTCATTTTATCGAAACTAATACATGTCTAGTTTGAAATAAGAATTGCGCTCATATTGTTAGCTAATTTCAGTATAGGAGAGAAGAAAGGAGTTAAGAGAGGAGGACTCTTTACCTGACATGATTATGGGATAAGAATGTGTATATTGGCTGGCCTAACTGCACGGTGTTAGCTGTCACATTTTTTTTCTGATGCGGAGTGTACACCTTTGGTTTACTGTTTGAAAATAAATACTGTCGGAAATGTAATTAAGAAGATCCCTAGAATAGAAGAGGTGGTACATAAAATATTAATAATAAACCGTATTAATGTCGAATTTACATTTTTCTGTGCTGCTGAGATAAATATTGTTACTCCAAATGTCGTTTTATTACAAGTTTAGCCCCCATTACCACCGCTATAGGATGGAAAATGATGACAAGTAAAAATAATGTAAAGCTACTGAAATTAAATTATGTAAAATTTATAATTTTCTGAGTCACTGATACGAATAGTGCTACTTTCGTTGTCGTCTAAGTCAAAATTTAGTCCGCACTGATGGAACATGTCCCTAGCACTCCTACGTGGTGAGATGACGAGAGATGACGTGAAAATAAACAAAAACAACCGATGATAGTGTAAACTTCAGTTTTTCGTGTTGCTGGGACAAATAATGACACTCCAGATGAGTTTAAGTCCAAGTTCAACCCTATTCTCATGGGGGTGAAAAGGAGTGAAAAATAAAATGTCCAACCCGAAATGTACTACCCGATTTACTTTTAACTGAATCAACCAAACGTAAGGGTCAACTATAATCAACGAACTACAAGCCTCCGTATAATCAAGAATATGACAGGAAACACAATCAGTAACGTGTTCATACTTTGGGGCTGGATTTTTTCTCTCGAGGTTCTTTCAACCGGACATCATTACCTTGGTTTCGGTGTCGTGCCTGTAAAACCATGATTTATGATCTGTAATGATAGTGACTAGGAATGTAGAAACGTTGTCGGTTGTTTGGCCTAGTTGTCTTCTTATGGTGACACTAGTGCCCTTTTGGTCCTGTATAATTATCCTTAGTACGATTTTTGCCAATACCCTCTAGGCCTTTGTGTGAGGTTTGCTAACATGAGCTGATAGAAATATGCTTCTCCGCAATTCCATGGTCAGCCAATCAGAGATTGGATCGCACAATGCACTAATCTGGGCAGTTTGCTCTTCATTTCGACTCACAGATTGGCAACCCATAGGGGAACCATCCTTCATGAACATTATTCGAGCTTGAAAACGTGTAAATCACTGAAATGTCGTTGCGTGATGCATTAATGCATCACCGAATCCTGCTTGCAACTTTGCTTAAGTATTTATGTTTACTCTTACTCTTATATTTATTTTCTTTCTTTCTCTTTTTGCTCAAATATAACACAAATTTTTTCACTAAGTCACTGTTATTTTTAATTTTCCAATTTACAATCCGACATAAAGTCCAAACACACCACACGCAATCGTATCCCACTCAACACTGCTTAGGCTTAGGTGAGAGATAATTTTGTAATGCCATCATAAGATGTTGTCACAGGTGCCTGCCGTAAGGATTCAAAACAATAATTAATACTTTAAAAACATTGGTATTAAACAAACAGCTCTTTAGTAAAAATGAAATGAAATATTTGTTTTACGGCCCACAGTTATGACGTGTAGATTAAATGAGACGGTGATTATGAAAAATGAATGTAAATGGTGAAACAAATATAGTGGGAGGAAACGGGAAAATCTCGAGCAAATCCACAAACGTGGTGTTCATTCACCTCAAAGCTCACTTGGCGCGAGCTTGAATTGAACCAGACACTCCATGAACAAAGGTGAAAAGTTCTACTACTGAGCCACCACATTCCCAATACAGTCAACCAATCTGAAATGATATATCGGCATTTCATCGAAAAAAAGGCTTTCAATAATAATAATAATAATAATAATAATAATAATAATAATAATAATAAGCCCTTGTAATTTAGTTTCTATTCATTCGAAGCAAGTCATCCCATTTTCATGATATTCAACACTAAAGTACTTTCGATGTACATTATCCTGTGCATCTCTGTTATGCTGCATTTGCGTTAGAAGCTTTCGAACTTTGGATATTTTTGATACTATTCCATCCTTAGTGTACAGCACTGAATAATAAAAACAATGTTTTAAGTTTACCATTGACATGTTGATTTTAAATATGTAGTAATATGGCTTAGAGCCATTTGGAAAAAAATAACTTTATATTGGGTTGGCAGTACTGTTTGTTAGGTCTTTCTGTTTAATACATACGTCGATGTCCCTCTCCTTATGCTTGCTTCGTGCAAAGTTTCGATTTAATATCTTTCTTTTGGTTTGTCCGTTATAGCGGATGGCCAAGATAAATTGCAAACCCTATAGACGTGGCAATGATCATGAAGCTAGAAACATAAAAAAAAGGCCACTCGCAAGCTTGTGCATGACTGAACACAAACAAAAGCAGTCCTAGTTGCTGAATCATAAGTAATTTTTGAGATCTGATATGGAACATATGCAAACATTTTGTTTTTCGGGCTACAACCATCGTCACGTACGTGCTTTCTTTGTGTTTTTGCCATGTCTTCACTTTTTTTCTCCATGTAATATCAATCATGATTTGTTTGCAATAGTTTGTTCACATACAGAATTACTTTGTGGCCTAGACCGCATATTTTTACCCTTTGCCCTCTTGAGATATTACACCCCCAAAAATGATATCAAAATCAAAACTTCAACTTTCGGACCCCCACAAATCTACGGTGCCCGTAGTATCATAGGCGTGGATATTTCTCGAAACTCTTTTCATGCAAAGTATTCAACAAAAAAAACTTATGAACCGCCCACTTTATGCTATTCCTAATTACAACCCCTTTAAAAGTGTATTTTTTTGTCCTTTTTATAGTGCTTTCATGTATTGGTTTGTAACTCTGCATACTTAATTTGAAGCAAGAGCATATGTTATCCGTGTACCTCAGTCTCTCCTTTAAGCATTTGTTTTTGTTTGGTGTTCGTCTGATAGCTATGTTCCGAACAACTGTAGTTTTGTACATGCTTGCAAATGCAAAAGTTTGCACTCCACCGACAGCAAAAATGGTAGCCATTCAGTAACACTTGTACACACGACAACGTGAATAGTCTTATTAACCTTCTCATACACAAGGTTCGTCGCACTCATTTATATATATGTGTTTCGGAGGTGGTCAAGCAACCTGCTCTGGACCACTTCGTATGGATTGACCCAATAGCTATTTAGTCCTGGGGCTGACAGCTCTTACTTGTGCAAGTCGCTATACTGAGGAAATGATTACTGTAATATTTTCTTCAATTTGTAGCTCCTTTCTCTTTGTCTATAGGGCATATCCGTGGGACGTTAAACTGAAATATTTCATTTCATTTCATTTTTCAATATGCATTGAAGAAAAATAATTAAGCATTTTCCCCAACTTCCTACTTTTCCGTAATAGCGGCATTTACATGTTAGTCACGTGGAATTAACTATATTTAAAAAAATGTAACTTGTTAATTAATCAAAATAAAACACCATGATTGTGCCCAATTATTTGAAGTAAATGCTAAATTATACTAAAGGATTATAAAATATGTATTTTCTCCCCGTGAATATAAACGATTTCAGAAGGAAAAGAAAAGGGAAAAAATGACATTTTGTCAAAGCAGACTTAGAAATAAACTACAAATAACTTGATAAACTAGCAGACATATGAAAATGTGCCCGAAATAAACATAAAAAAGCTAATGTAATAACTTTCAAACGGTGCAAAAGAAATTGTCCTGTCTTAAAAACTAAGGAATATATTCTACTTCTTTTAGTCCAAAATGTACCAACTCGTAACTTGATAAGATTCTACATACCGACAATGAATGATGTTTGAAATGCAAGCTGTATGTCTTCCTGTACCTCTAAACCATAATTTCATCACAGAACTGAAAACTATATTTGCTCATCTTTCTTATTCAGTAGTTTTGTTTAACATAGTATTTTATTCTGTGCACTCTGATTTCTGTTGAAAAAATAGCTAAATATATTTTTACAAGTCACTTTGTGTTTTACAACACTTCTGGGTTTACAGAAAAAAAAAAAAAACAGTTTCTCTATCTCAGGTATGAACGGGCACCAATTGTACATTCTATACCATTATATTGTTCAGTTAAATCATGTAGAAGTATACTATATTTAAGAGTTTAGTATACATAATAGTCCCCTTGTTCACTTCAAATCCAACTCTAGGGGTGCAAATATTTCCAGTGTTCACACAAACTGTACACTTGCATATGAGCATGAGAAAAATAAAATCTTCAAATGGTCAATAGTGCTGGTACTCGTATGAGAGAGATTTTCAAAATACAGTCATCGATGCTTACAAACCCATAGTTTCATTTCAGCAAGCATTTTACAACTCTAACTTTCTTCAGCAACTAAACAATATATGCTTCAGCACACTTTAACATTTGTGCACATGTTTCTGAAGTAATTCCGAAGTCTTCGATATAGGTTGCAAGCTAAATTTTCTGTACAAAATTTACTAATATGGTCCGTGATAGACAATTTGTGAACACTAGATAAAATAGAACGATGTCCCTACTCTAGAAAGCTTCCTATGTTATGAATAGGAACCACTCTTCTCGAGCTTCCAAAATCGACGCAAACCCATATTTCATATATACGAGGGTCTTTTGGAGCTTTTCAAAATAAAACAAACATAGCATCATTACTTCAATATCATATGTGGCAAACACCATTTCCCGTATTCCATTTCTTTCAACATACTGTGCGTAATTCATCCTTCTAAATGCTTTTACAAATATTTACTTCAGTACCGGGAATTGCATAGGAACATCATATATATGGAGTTGCAATTAAAAATCGATTACTATTGTTATCCTATGAAAGCGCTGCATATAGACGATTGTGAAGTTGGATGAAGAGCCATTGTTTCTTAAACACTCACAGCTATGCACTTATTCATCACTAACTTGTTTCTTGATGAGAAAAAAACTATGTTCTGGTATAACTAAGCAAAGACATATCAGCAATTTTGGTAGATCTATGACGCAATTTGTTTGTCGGCTTCAATATTCTGAATCTTTCAAAGAAAATTGTTTTACTTCACGATAAAAAATGTATTATTGCCAGTAGTTTATTTAATGTGAGCTCCAGTTAGGAAACAAACTGTTTCTTTATGGTACGTCACATAATACCTGATGTACTGTTCGGCGATCTGATGATTGTCTGCTCCAAGTTCATATCACTTCTTATAGCAGTGAATTTGTGATTGAACCTTTTAACAACATGTTTCTCTAGCAAGAATTCATTGAATACTTGAAAATGTGCTTGCTCTAACCTTCACATGTCTTCCAAGCTTACAAGCAGAAATAACTCAAACGCAAGCAATTAATACAATCGAACACAACGAACAGAATTTGCAATTTGAATAGTATCCAAGTGAAGATTCCACAGTCCTTATCTATCAAAACGTATTGAGTTTATGAATAGTTTAAGTCATACAGGGAATATTCCCAATACAGAAATTGCTGTGATGACTTCCTATTTTGCTCCATAAAGGCCTCGAAATTTACGAGATGTGCAGTTTTAACGGATTGATATGTACTTCTGCATTCTTCAGAATTACAAGGCATTAAATTCTCTCTCATGTTTTGAATATTTCCAGTCGTTAGTGTAGCAGTCCCATTGATTCTCTTTGAGAAGTGCCTGCACTTGAAGACGGAACATTACTTCACCCAGGGTGACCATTAGGGTAGTTCGAAAATAAATCATTTCTCTATTTCCGGAACGCTATAGTGCGCAAAGGTTGCCGTTGGTATAGACAAGAAAAAAAAAACAAAAAGAAAAAACTTTTATTTACATATCTTCCAGTCCCGCATCACCGTTGAAATTTGAAAAATCCGAAAAACAATTTCAATATTTTTTTCTAAAACTACTGAATAATATAGGATGATGACCCTATATAGCCTAAAGGTTTCCTCAAGTATGTAAAGACAACTTTAAAATAAATAAATTATCTTTAATAGTATCTTCTACTCGTGCAACGCTGTCGAAACTTTGCAAAACTTGCGAATTTTGATAAAAATTAGAGTTTAACATGTTTTTTCTTCTTTTCTTAAAACAAGTAAAATAAGGACGCTACTCACCACGAAGGGATGGCTGCATTTGGAGTTCCACTACCAGCCAGCCATCCAATGATTAGGGTGTATTATTTGCAATTGTGTTTACAATTTATAATTTCACATATTTCGCCCCCTACACATTTCCATTTTCTCCTCTATTTTTGTCCATTACTAATGATTTTAAAGTCTGATGTATGCGTTTGTGGGAGGTGCGCTGTCTCAGTAGTAGAGCGTTCACATCCGGTGCTTGTGGTCCCTGGTTTGATCCCGTGTGGACTTCGTGGTGGATAAATACCGTGCTCGTGGGTTTTCTCGGGGTTCTCCCGTTTCTTCCCACTTTCTTCATTCCATCATTTCATTCATTTCTCATCACCGTCTCCTATAGCATAACCTGCATAAACGTGGGACGTAAAACTTAAAGATTCCATTTCATTTCATTTCTGATTTATGCGGGGGCAGCGGGTGCTCAGTGACAAATTTTCACTTCTGGTGCATGGAGCCCTTGGTTCGATACCAGCTCGCGCCAAGGGAACTGAGTGGTGGACAAATACTGTGCACGTGGGTTTCTCTGGGTTCTCCCGTTTCCTCATATTTTCTTCATTGCACCATTTCATTCATTTCTTATCATCACCCTCTCCTTTAAACTAGGCGCCATAAGCGTGGGACGTAAAACTTATTTTTTTTCATTTTTATGCGAATGTGTAGGCATGGATCATTTTGACAGTAACTTAGCTCTCATGAAACCGTCTCTAGCACTGTATCCACACCAGGGGCGTCACTTCAGACTTTGCTTGGGGGGGGCAAGAGCACCACCGACATCAGACTTTCACGTTTTGTACTAGTATATTAGTAGACAATCGATTAAAGTATATGCAATTCTCAAACTCTTAGGGGGGGGCAATTGCCCCCTCCTGCCCTCCCTAAATGACGCCCCTGGTCCACACACTCTACCGGAAGCCTCTGTCACAAGCTTAACACATCTTTTGACAGCATGGGAGCTTCTTAAAATTCATAACTGGCTTAGTGTCTGCTTCTAAGTTGTCTTATTTCGTCATTAGTCAATGCTCTTAACAAAGGAGGTGAAGTAAGATTACAAGTATCCCATTGTAATACTTCGGTGTATTCTGTAGCTCCAAAGTTCAGGTTTGGTGGCATAAAATGTCTAAGAGGGTCACTTTCAGAAGCTGCTTGCCTTGCCTCCAAAATTCGTCTGTACTCAGCCTCTAGAATGGTTCAACCTCTCGGGATGAGCAAAGTAAGCATTCCGTTCTATAACAGGGTCTACAACTTATTTCAGCTCTTCTGGCAAAAATACCGCGTTTTCTAAATGATCTCGTAAACATGTCGTGGACTTTTGGTCATATTGTTGCTCGACTTGATGGCTAACACATAGGCATATATGACTTTAGGATAAAAGTGACAAATTGCCTCACTATCTGAAGGACTTTCCACACTAATGTATAGCTGCTGAACTCGATTAATTGTAGTAGCCCATCTTGAATGTGACAAAGGGCCAGAGTCACGAACTGAAAAGTCTTCAGAGCAGTGTCCTAACTGGATAACTTTTGATTTGTGCAGTAACACTGTGCTAGAGAATGCTTCATCAGAGCTATACTATTGTCAAGATCATGTATGGCTACTTTTTCGCATAAATCAGAAAAAAAAAAAATTGAAAAATGAAATATTTGTTTTATATCTCACGTTATGCCGCCTAGGCTAAAGGAGACGGTGATGATGAAAAATGAATGAAATGGTAGAATGAAGAAAGTCGGAAGAAACGGGAGAATCCCGAGCAAACCCACGGATGCTGTATTTGTCTACTACAAAGCTCACTCGGCAACATTTGGGATCGAACAAAGGACCCCATGCACCAGAGCTGAACGCTTTATCACGTATTTATGCTCTCGCATAAATCAGAGTTCAAAATCATTAGTAATGGACAACAGTAAAAGGGGTAAAATGGAAATTTTTAGGGGACAAATCATGTGAAATTATAAATTGTAAATACCCTAAGTAATACACCCTAATCGTTGGATGGCTGGTTGGGTAGTGGAACTCCAAGTGCAGCCACCCCCTCGTGGTGAGTAGCGTCCTTATGTTTATTTGTTTTAAGAAAATAATTTTAAAAAAACACGTTAAACACTCAAGTTTTGCTAAATTCGCAAATTTTGAAAATTTTTGACAGTGATGCGAGACCAGAAGATATCATAAAAATATAGTTTATTTATTTTAACGTTATTTCTACATACTGGAAGAAAGTTTTAGGCTGTATAGGGTCGTCATCCTATATTCTTCAGTCGTTTTAGAAAAAAAAATATTGAAACTGTATTGTTTTTTCCAGATTTTTCAAATTTCAACGGCGATGCGGGCCAGAAGATACGTAAATATTTTTTTCTTTACGTGTTTTTCCTTGTCTATACCAACGGCAACTTTTGCGCACTATAGCGTTACGGAAATAGAAAAAATATTTTTTTCGAACCACCCTAGTGACCATCACCCAAGGACCTGGCCGCAAGCCCTAAATTTATCATTCTCAAGTTTTATTGCAGAAATTTTCAATGAAAAATGTTTATCCCTGCACTATCTCATGGATGCAACCTGCACGCAGGCACATATGACTTAACTTAACATAGACTTAGCTTTAATACTTCGCACTTAGTTCTTACAAGTTAACTTGAAAAAAAAAAAAAAAAAGATCACCACAAAACAAACGAACAAACTTATATGCAATACTACATTTGAGCTTGCAAACCTTTTGTGTAAAGATATTCCACCAATTCTGATTGTGTTCCATTGTTGCCGCATTAAACAGTGTTACAGGAGTGCAGTAGAATTGGACCAATTTGATGTGCACGACATGAAATATATTTAGTTTTAAGAATAAAAGAACACATTTTAATGCTATTCAAAAACCTTTGCGTTGTGATTTCATGGTTATTTCTCGTATATGTTAGTTCTCACGCTATTTTCAGTTGAATACAAAAAATATGTAAATATAACCTTTAAAAAAATGTTTTACCATTTTTGTACTCACGGGGAGGAAATACATAATTGATTTATCTCTTAATATAATTTGCCATTCTGTTACAATAATCGGGTGAAAATATGGGCTTTTACCTTTAAGAATCAACAATTTATAAGCTTTTAAAATTTATAGGTAATGTCGCGTGGCCACCATGTTGACGCCGCCATTAAAAAGTGTGGGAAGTATGGATATGCACCAATGTTTTTTTTTCCTACTTATGGAATAATATATTCCACTAGCAATTATGTATATACTAGGTATAACGATTTGCGCACAGAAGTGCTGTGAGGTGCTGAGTTAGTTGTGTGGTTTGGTTTCCTTTATTTCAAATTGAATCGCATAGTTTCTAAGCTACAGAAACTCACTTTGAAATATAGTTATTGATTTAAGAGGCCTAATCACTGTGAAATTAAAATACCGCTAATTTTACAGTAATTATGTGATATATTTAAATATATAAAGGATAATCAAAATGAGGAACAAGAGCGTGTTACACAATGTTACTTTGCATGGGGTACCGTTATCACGAGTCATGTCGTAGCTTTCTGTTTGCAACCATTTAGAAGCGCGAAAATAAAATCCGATTTTCTAAATGACTGAATATCTGAAGCGGATAAGTGAGTCGCGATAACGGTATTTCATATAAAATAATATTGTCTAGCGAGCTCTTGCTGCACTTATTGATTATATTTTATCTATTTAAAGATATCACATAATTACTCTAAATTAGTGGTGTTTTAATTTCGCCTTGACGGAGCCTCTTTAAAATAATTTCTATAGAATTCGTTAGTGAATATCCAAATTTGAGCACGATTTCAGAAATGTAGTTAAATCTCGTTCCTTCTCAAGAAATCAAGGAAATATCGATCGAGTGCTTTAAAGAACATTACTACATATATCTTCCATATCTGATTCCCTTTGAAATCTTCAATCTCCTTGAAACAGAGCTTATTGAAATTAAGTTAATCTATGTTGCTGACATTTTGCGTTACTGTTTGCATTCTGCATGCTAACAAGGAAATAAGTTTCATGATACATTAGTTAAAAAATATACAAGGAAATATATCCCTATCTGCTTTTGTTTCCAGGGTAAATATAACTTATTGAAACATTATAAGCAACTTGTTAATTCAGTTGAGATGAAACAGGCATGATTATCGTTCCTCTTTCATTTAAGAGAGAATTAAAACAGAAGTTTACGGTTATCGTTCAATTAATGTAGGCAAATTAATATAAAATTTAAAATATTAAAATCATGACAGTTATTTGTTGCAAGACATTTACAACTTAGTCAATAGCAAGCCGCTAGGGGTACAGTGGTAGTGCACTCACATCTGGGGCTTAGAAATATGCAACGTTAAAACGAAAGTCCTGCAAATTTAAAAACATTAAGCGACAGCAGAAATAAATATGTTATGCTTTAAATAATGATATAGGTTTTAGCTTACGCATATATGGTTACTAAAACAATAGAAACACCTGGGATTGGAAATACGTCAGATGTTTGGGTTGGCAACGGCAAGGTGATGACCGCAGCGCCTGGCTGTTACTAATGGTGGGCTAGGACAACATAGTACTACGTGAGGAGTAATGTAACGACAGTGTGCAGTTAGCTAAGCAAAATGTGCTAGTGAAGACCGGTGCATTCTCTGCTTTCCAAAGTAGAGAAATTGTTGGTGCTCAGTTATGTGATGTGAGCATGATTAGTCGTGCGGGACAGTGAGCATAGTGATGACGGCCTGGCAAAATCATATCGGCAAGGATAAAATGATGAATATTAGTGACTATCGGGAGATGACTATCAGTGAAGGCACATTCGAGAATTAAAGCAGATTACCACTCAGAATCATCGTGCGACTGCGGGCAAGTAACGAATGAACTAAAGTAGACTTCACACAGCTTATGTCGACGATCAAAGTCCACCATGAGTTGATTGACATGGATCCACGGTCGAGTTACACCGACGAAACCGCTGGTAAGAGATCATAACGTTTTAGTTCGACGTATATGTTGCCGTGAACATGCAATACGGATATTAGATTACTGAAAATATGTTATATGGCCAGATGAGCCACCATTAACAATGTTTCAAACCACGGGTAGAACCAATGTGATATGTAGAGCGGATACCCAACGAAGTCATGATCTGGATTATCTCCGTCCAACCGTAAAACACAGCGATAACTCGTATAAAGCTATTGACCGCAATATCCTAATCCTTAGTAAGGAAGTATATACATCCACGGTCTAAATGATGCTTCCGGGTAGTGACACCATATTTCAGAAGTATAATGCACATATTCACACAGCTTGAGCTGTTAAGGAGTGGTACACGTAACATCGGGATGACGTTGAACAGTTCTTCTGGCCCGCCCAATTCCCGAAGCTAACAATAATAGGGCATGTGTGGTCTGTTTTGGCTACGCAAATCTAGCACATATTTCAACACCCACTATCTCCCACGAAACTGAGTGATCCACTGCGTGTGGAATGGTATAATGTTAAATTTGCTACCATCATTTTATGGCTAAATTTCAAATCCCATAAGGGATTTTCTGAACATGGTAGTCCAACATTATGTTAATCTGGTAGAATGTCATTTAAATGCTTCTATTATTTTGATATGAGTAAAGATACGCGTATTTAAAAAGGGAATGATAATGGAGTTGTTGTAAATAAACGATTTTCAACATAAAGTGGTGGAAATTTTCCAATTACACTTGCCCTTTGGGCTTCACATTGGTTGATAAGGTACGTTAGGTTAAATGAAAAAAGTAACATTTCCAGCTCAACATGTTCTTCCAAACGAACGTAATGGCAAGTAAAATTGCACAGTGAACACGCATATTGTTGTGTGACGGAATTTAGTACACCTCAAAGCAGTTTCCAAACAATATTTCTCTATTGGTGTGGTGAGCATCCAACACGATATCCTTTTGTACTGGCAACATAACTTTTTCATTCAACATTGGACGCCTTATCAGTGTGGAGCAAAAACAGCTCTTGTAATTAAATATTACCATTTTACCATTATATATATATATATATATATATATATATATATATATATATATATATATATATATATATATATATATATATATAGAGAGAGAGAGAGAGAGAGAGAGAGAGAGGGTGTTTCAGAACAACACCGACAACGTTTGGGAGGTGATTCCTGACACCCAGATAAGACGAAAAGTATGCACCAGCCTGGGTGCACAAATGCTTCATTTCGGAGTTATAGGCTGTCGAAAACATAAAAAAAGAACTTTAACACGTTTACTGCCATGTGTATGGAATTCTATACATAGGTCTTCGACTCGTCCGTACAGCACCGCGTGTATGATTTTCATTACACAAACAATATATCACACTTTTGTCGCTTTCGTTCTATATAGCTGTGTGTGGAATTACGTAATATTGGGTAGAAGTCAGAATTTAGCGTCTACGACGCGTATATTCCAAACCATACAGAAAGAAAATTATATAATTATGAGAATAAAACAAAATCGAAAACAAAGTATTACTGGCAGACTGTTGCCCGTGGCACACAGGTTATAACGGTTAACAGATGTAGTGGCAGTCAAGGCGTTAAAGGTCCCTAGCTCCAAAACTATGGAACCTACGGTAGTGGGGTCAAAATTTCACTTAGGAACTAGCCCTATCCACACACCTATGTTTCAGAAACCTGCGGTACTTCCGCAACAATTTTTTATAGATGTAGTTGGTGAGTACTTCAAATTATATGCCTGTAGCCAAACTCCCTCTATAAAAATTGTTGTGTCAGTGCCGCAGGATTCTGAAACATGGGCATTTGGATAGGACACATAGACCTACTAGTTATTATGTGAAGTCTTGACCCAACTGCGGTAGGTGCATAGTATTGGAGCTATGAACCTTTAAAGGTTATTTTTTTTTCATGTTTTCGGAACTGTGTAACCCCGAAAGGAAGCATTTGTGCACCCAGGTTGGTCTAAATTTTTGTCTTATCTTGGTGTCAGAAATCAGCTCCCAAACGTTGTCGGTGTTGTTTTGAAACACCATATATATATATATATATATATATATATATATATATATATATATATAATATACAGAGAGTGGGCTACCACATGGTTTGCTTTCAAAATGCATTACCATGTTGAAAGTGACAGCTTATTCGTGAAGAAATAAGTAAAACACGTTATCAAATTTGCACGGTATGAAATGAATCGTTTTGTATTCGAACAGCGTTGGAAAATATTGAAAATGCGTTTCCTAATTGAGCGTTGTATTACAAAAACAGTGCAAAGATTTAAACGAATGTTGATTCGAAACAATACAACAACTGGACGTGTTGTACACAAGTTTACTCAGAAATATAGTGAACTTACCATATTAAGTGATAACAATGTATCCTTGTGTGTGGCCAGTACGCATACTCCGGAATATTGCTCCTGTTGTCGAAAGTATGCTCCTCAGCCTGAGAGCCTGAACTCGGCACAGATCGCAGCAACTAGACATTAGCCGCACTAGCCTTAGGCGAATTCTGTACTTCAGATTGTTCGGTTACAAGGCCCAATTTACTCAGGAATTGAAGCAAAAATATCCATACTTTCGTTATCGCTTCTCCGATTGATCGTTACATTAGCCCGAAATTGTTGATTTTGCCCACAAATTATTGTTTTCGAATGAGTCGCATTTTAACTTTGGCGGCTATATCAGCAAGCAAAGTGTCCATATTTGAGGCTCGGAAAGCCCTCACGCCGTCGTCAGTGACCCAGTGGTTCTTCAGCGTGTCACTGTTTGGCGTGGTTTGTGTAGAAGCGGCACTATTGAGCCTCTTTTCCTTCAAAGATGAAGATGACAGCAACGTTACGGACAACGGCCCTACAGAGACGTGCTCACCGATTTATTTTTTTCTTCTACCAATTACTGTTTAGATGGAGCGAGCGTTAAGTCTAGCATAATGGCACTACGTGCCGACCCCAACCACTCCGTTAGCGTTGTTTATTGTTAAGTTCAATAATCGTGTCATCAGTCTTTTTGCTGATTTTGATTGACATTCGCGAAGCTTTGATTTTACGTGGTTATTCTTTCCTTGTGCTGCATTTGCGATGCGAGATGTTATGTTGACAATCCAAAACCGATTCAGACACTTAACCACAATATTGATTGAAGTACTCGTGAGAAAGCACGAAAAACACTTGAAAATATACTGTGTAATAACTTCAGATAATGGAATACTTCCAAGCGAATCGAGGTAGGAACTGTCTGATTATATCCTCCATGCCTTATCAGAAGGCGCAGTCTTATCAATAAAGCAACAATCGTTGCGCAATATTGAATGGCCGGCATTCATATACTGCATTGACTTTAATGAACCAATATCCTCCGCCAAAAAGGACAAGGAGCTCAATTTTAGACGTCACAAGTAGATTACGTGTGACACTAGAAAGAAAGCGAATCCTCAGGGGAACGTCAGACAAGCACTTACAATCGAAATGATCGGACGGCGAGAATTAGGTGCAGACGAAATGGGCATGATTATTGGAACACGCTGATTCGGTCATTCAATATGTGCGATTTCCGGTAAATTCCAGACATCACACGCTATATTTTGTAATAAGGAGGTAAAATGGAAACGAAAGAGAGTGGTAAAACCTCAAAACTTCTCATAGCCAGTCATGTCTCAGACTCACAGTGAAAGTTCATCGACAAGAGTCGTTGGACACTGGAGCCACAGAGTTCCAGTTGGCATCTGGTAGTGAAGCCAGTACTTATTCCATTCCTTTCGAGATGTTAAAGTAGGAGCGCAATGGCAAGATGTAGCTAATAAGCCAAGAATAACACCAGTAAACGAGTGCAGCCGGTTAGTGGTGCAAAGCTCAACATGAATGGACAGTGAAGCCGTGGAAGACCATCATGTAGATTGATGTATCACACTACATGTTATGGCAATCCATGACTGACGTGGACGTGGCATATAACAGTGTTATTTAATGGAGTATGTTGTTCATACCGTGAAATTTGTTGGTACAGGAATCATAGTGTAAGCCTCTTTTTCTGTAATGGGATTGGGATCCATGGATTTGGTGCCCAGAGCAATAAATGAAGACGCGCACCAAGCAGTCCTAGTCGATTCGGCAGCAGTTGTTTGGTAGTAGGTCGTTTACATTTCAATATAACAATGCCAGTACCCATAAACCGCACACCATCACAGATTGGTTTAAGAAGACGAAGGTGCAAGTGCTCATCTAGCTGGTCAAAATGTCGACCGTAACTGTATTTAACAATTGTAGGGTTAGCTGTTGCACATGTTGAGGGTCCGACTACAACGTCTCAAAAATAAAGCCTCACTGTTTGACATTTTGCAGGAAGAACGGAGGGCAGTTCATGCCGAAGTGTACTATAACCTTGTGGAACATGTTTGTAGGATGATCAGGGTTGACATCACGACGAATGGCGAACATATGGCATACATACTCATTATTAGCGCAAGCTAAACAAGTTCTTAGGAGTATCCCTCTGTTAATGGCAATGTAATTTCGTATAATATTACAATAATAAGCAATATCGTATAGTAATATATGGGTGGGTTGGCTGCCAAGTGGTGTAAGTCCAAAATGCCTGTTTTACAGGAGAGAAAACTTCAAGTTTGCAACGCTCTGTAAATTCAGAAATGTGTAATTATTCAGGAATGTACTGCTCAATAATGATTTTGATCTATAATATCGTAAGTACATTGCAAAAATCTATTTTGCAGAATTTGCATGTTCGTCAAAATTAGAAGTTGCAAGCTTAGGGTAGGTTAGATTAGAAGTTGCAAGATCATGACATGGCGAATGAGGATAGTTTTGTGGGGGAAAAAAAAAAACTACCGTGAAAATGAAGTGGGATTAAATAACAAATTGAAGTATTACTCTTACACTGGAAATGCTTTTTAATGTTAAGAAGCACAAGCATAGAAACTGTGGAGTAAACAATACAAATTATTTACCTTCTTACATGACTTCGTCAATTCTTCATTGTTGGGGTCAGTCTTTAAGTTCAAAAAAATAGTGACAAGGGGGTATAAATTTCAGTAGGTCCAACATATCCTCTTTCTTGGCTGCTGTGATGGATATTCCAGCAGGGTATGCTATTTGATGTTCATGCTGAATCAGTTGTAGTGATGGACGCCCAGCTCTGCTTCCCTTCCGCAAGTCAAGCTCCTCTAATTCAATCATGTCGTTCAGTACTTCTTTGTAGAAGGTTGATAGTCCATACGTCTTATTGTACTTGATATGGCGCATTTTCAGCCAGTTCACTGCCAGCACGATGCTTTTTATATTTTGTGACAAAGTTTGGAGCTTCTTCACATTCATAGAATCGACAGATTGCATTTGGTACGACATCACACTCGAAACAGGAATATCAACAAAGGGACTGCAGCATCGCGGACTAGCGTTAGGCGGGAGAATTGGGACTTACACCACTTTAACGCCAACCCGCTCAACTGCTTCGTTTGGCCGACAAACAACGAGCGCCATTTGTGAACGGAATAATGAACTAGGACTCACACTGCTTGGCGGATAAGTGTAGTTGCCTGCCTGGATATGATTTGTGGTGTTAGTCCATTTTTCAATTTTTGTGACTTACACCACTTGGCAGCCGACCCACACATATGATAATACCGTCAAGATTTTCAAGAACTAGAGAATACCCATAATTTCATGCATTACGAACCAACGAATGCGCAAAAAATTCACACACAATCATCCACTTTTATTAATCATTCATCTTCTTTGTCCTATAGGGTAAAACAATATAATATTAAAATTATATATATATACACAACACAACTGCTGTAGTAAAAGAAGCCCAAACAATACAAAGGAAACAACATAAAGAAATAGAATACACAATACGTGTGAACTATCTAACTTCGTGATAGCATACCTTATTCCATGAAGGTGTGTACCTAATTTCGTGATACAGTAGTGTTCTCACATTACATTAATTGTCACTGTCTATATAACTGTCCTTTGTCATTGCACATATGCTGTACATGAAAATGGTGTGTCAGCTTAATTAAGATTTTGCTACATTTCATGAAATCACCGTAAACTTAAGCAGCACTGTATCCAGGGACTACGATTATTTCCCGAACTGTAACTCTCGTTACAACTAGAGCACAAGTCATCAATTTGCTTACGCTGCCACTTGTTCCTTTTAGCTGGAGAATCACGTTGCACTACAGTGACGTTTGGCGCCGAAGTTGTGGCCTGATTAGGAAGATGAACTGTTGCCTTCGTATCTCGTCGAGCTTTCCTGCTAGAAATAGTATTTTTTTTATATATCAGGCAGGGCTAAATTCGGTACATGAAGAAGACTATTCACCAGTCATGCAGAACTACTGGTCAAAGTGAGTGATTCATTCTCAGCGCATACGGACCTAGTTGCGTCCAGGGAGGAATGGAGACGTCTTGGGGCTGTTGTAACTGCTTCACTAGTTACTGCGTGAGGATTCAGAGGAAATATTCCCGTTTTAGTGAAACCAGATATGATATTATTTACTGAAAATGCTTTAATGAAGGAAGGGTTGAAGATAGAGTGAAACTCATAACAACCATGAGCCATCCTGCCACAAAATTTTATAAGAATTTGATGCAATTTGACGAACGCCTTTTGCTCTACATTTGCACTACTCTTTAAAGGTTATACACAAAATGATAACCAAAGTATCTATAGAGCAAATGTCTGTAACAACAGCTACACAATGACACCATACACAGACACAAAATATTTGGTCTTCGAAGGTCACTTGATAGAGAACCGCTTTCTACCCTGTACGACAACTAACATCGTGAGTGACGTCCGTACGGTAACAGTTGCCACTGGAAAACTTTCTCACTGCATGTCGCTATTCCAGTCCTCTCTTTAGAACCGCTGTAACTCTATCTATAATACATATCTTCCTCTGTAAATAATAACTTGTCTCTTCTTGTCTCTTATCACGGAATAAAGTATATCACGAAGTTAGGGGTTTACTCTCTCTCTTTCTAATTATATATATATAATATTATATATATATAAAATTAAAACACACACACACATATATATATATATATAATATATGTGTGTGTGTGTGTGTTTTAATTTTAGATTTGGGCCTGAAAATATTTCTTCCACGTTTCTGGATCTTCAACGTTTCTCGATCCTCGATCTTCTACTTTTAACTCCCAATATATTATTTTTTTATTATTTTTCAACTCATCGATCTGCTGTGTTCTTCTTCCTATTCCACGCTTTGCTTCCATCTTTCCTTCTATGGATGTGTGAAAAAGACAATTTCTTCGCAAGATGTGTCCAATCCAATTGGCCTTTCTATGAACGATGGTGGCTAGAAGTGTCTTCTTCTCTCCTATCCGTTTTAAAACATATTAATTTGTTGCTCTGTCTGTCCATTTTGTCTTCTCCATTTTTCTTCAACACAACATTTCCAAATTCTCCAAATATTTCTTCTTTAATTTCAATAATGTCCAAGTTTTTGAACCACAGAGTTCAATGCTCCATATATACCACTTGACCAACTTCTTAAGTCCAATATTGAGCCTGCTAGTTAGGAGTGGCCTTTTTGTTTTTGAATGCTTCTTTAGCTATGGAAGTTCTTGACTTGATCTCTTTGGTGCAGTAAGCGTCTCTCGTCAGAATTATTCCCAGATACTTGGAATTATCGACCTCTTCAAGTTCTCTTTGTTCCACTCTGATCCGTCGGGGCATGCTTCCATGAGATACTTTCATGACTTTCGAGTTTTCGATGTTGTTGATCATCCCATACAGTTTTCCAGTGTTAGCAATTTTGTCAATCATCTCCTGTATTTCTCCTCCGGTTTTAGCTAGTACAACCGTATTATCTGCGCACTTGATCTTGTTAATGATCTGCCCTCTAATCGTGAAATATCCAACTCGCATTAATGCTTCCTTCATTAAACATTCACTGTAAATGTTGAATAATTGCGGCGACATAATACATCCTTATCTGACTCCTCTTCAAATTTCCGCACTATTGGTTTCTCTTTCATTCAAGCGCAAGTCACTCGTTGTCCAGCGTACAGGTTTAGAGTAAGTTGTCGATCTCTCCAATTGACTATCGTTTCAGACAAGGCCGAAAGCTTTTTGCCAGTCGATGTAGCGATATATATATATATATATAGAGGAAGGTTACCAAAGAGCACGCACTTAATATTCATTTTCAAATTGCTCCGAAAGTAATGAAGCAAAAATTATATAAATTGTACAAAATTTTAATTGAAGTTTAGGCTACATTGTAAGAAATAGAAAAGTTTACTACTAGATGTAGAAATGGAGATATACGTTAAAAAGTTAAAAAAAAAACTCAAATGCGTACTCTTAAGGACCAGTGTTCCAAATAGTGCGTTTTGCGGTCCCTAAGAGGGCGCACTCAACACCTATCATACTTGAAACCTAAACCCCTACGTAAACTTTAATTTGCCCTAAGGTTTGCTTCCAACAATTTCTTCATTACACGTCCATGTGGTTTTAAAGAATTTATTATGAACGTACACGAAATTTAAAACATTAAAGAAAATCTTCGTTTAGTTTCACCCACAAATTATGATTTTTATGAGTAAAATTAATGATGATTTTTTAAATTCTTAGTTCGTGGTTTCATTACATTATTCCACCAACTGGAAAAAAATCCTGAACAACACCTTCAGTGTATGTCTTTTTTAATTCTTAGTTTGTGGTTTCATTACAATCGTAATCGAAGCCATATTTCACTCAGCATCTTCCTCCAGAAGATGCAAGACCCCCGAAACAAAACCATGGTAAACAATTCTATCTGCATTCATGTTTCCTACCATGCAACAAGAATACTGTAGTTAGCTGCTATATCAGAATAATTTCTTAACTAAGAGTATTAAAATATTACATCAAGAATTCAAAAAAAGTTATTCTTAGCTGTATTTTCTGTTTGCACCGATCCGTTAACTTCCCTTTTCTTCGTATCAACTCTCACACAAAGACGCATCAAACAGCGTAGCAATAACAATTCTGTGCGTTACCACTTCAGCGTAATTGGCACTGCGCGCTCTTAGGGCGCGCGTACTCTTTGGTAACCCTCATCTATATATATAGGGTGTCCATAAAGTCCTTTGCCACCCTTAAAACTCGAAACGGTGAAATATATGTCAAAACGAAAAAAAAAAAAAACACGTATTACATCATTTAAAAAGTATCATGTATTGAGTGAAACAAAATTGCCCCAGGGTCTCTCGCAGGGTCTCAGAAGGGGTCAAACTCAAAATTTTCAAATTGAAAGGAGGGTCAAGTAGTATATCGTTTGAAAGCTATTTTCAAAAGAAAGGTGATGGAATAAGTTTCTATGTTCTATAGTACACCTGTACAAAATGACGGAGGTCAAAATGTTAATACAGTTTGCATTTAAAAGTCTTTGGCCACCCCTAAAAACATAGAATGGCTCAACATATATCAAAACTGAAAAACACGTATTTCATCATTTCCAAAGTACCATGTACTGAGCGAAACAAAGTTGTCCCAGGATTCCTCCAAGAGTTCCAGACGGGGTCCAACTCAAAATTTTAAAATGACAAGGGGGGACAAGTATCGTTTGAAAGCTATTGTTAAAAGACGGAAGACGGAACAGGTCTGATGTTTCAATACTAACCCTGCTTGCAATGTCGAGAGGATTAAAATGTTAACGGCCTTCATCGAAAAGTCCATGTCACTTCCAATGATCCGAATTGGTAAAATATGAGATGTCAAAACGCTAAAAGGAGTGTTTCCTTATTTGTAAAGTACACCTTTTCGATGTACAAATATTTGTTCCAGAATCCTTGCAGGTTTCCAAGTGGGGTCTAACTTAAAATTTGCGAATAGGAAATGGATCAAGTACCACATTTTTGAAAGTTATCGGTAAAAGAATGAAGATGATAAAAGTTTGGAACGGCTCTGCAAACCGTGTCCGAAAGAACAGGGATTGGGTAAATTGAGAGATGTAAACAGTCACATTTATTGAAAGGCTTAAACAATTGGATGCATGTCTAGATTACTAATTGAGACAATACTATTTCAGGTAGAAGTGTGCCTAATACTACTTCTGACGTCATTAGTAATATTCCTATTACGAGTAGTGGTACTATTATTAGTATTACTACAATTTGCTTTACAAGGCTGTGATTACATTTTCCGGTCCCCTCCATTTCACAAAGGGTTAGTATAGTCAAAAGACTTGTTCCATCTTCCTTCTTTTAACAATTGCTTTCAAACGGTCATTTACAACTTTTGCGTTGATCCCCGTCTGGGACCCTATAAGGCACCCTGGGGCAATTTTGTTTCCTTCAATAGGTGGTACTTTTGAAATGATGAAATACGTGTTTTTCAGTTTTGATATCTGTTGAGCCATTCCAGGTTTCTAGGGGTGGCCAAATACTTTTAAATAAAAACTGTATTAACATTTTGATCTGCCGTCATTTTGTACAGGTGTACTATAGAACATCGAAACTTATTCCATCGTCTTTCTTTAGAAAACAGCTTTCAAACTATATACTACTTGACCACCCATTCAATTTGAAAATTTTGAGTTGGAACCCTTCTGCGACACTCCGAGGGACTCTGGAGCAACTCTGTTTCTTTCAATACATGGTACTTTTGAAATGATAAAATAAGTGTTTTTCAGTTTTGATATATGCTGAGTCATTTCAGATTTCTAGGGGTGACGAAAGACTTTTCAATGCAAATTGTATTAACATTTTGACCTGCCGCCATTTTGTACAGGTTTACCTTAGAACATCGAAACTTAATTCATCGTCTTTATTTTGTAAATAGTTTTCAAACGATATACTACTTGACCCTTCTTTTAATTTGGGAATTTTTAGTTGGGCGCCTTCTGGGACCCTCTGAGAGACCCTGGGACAATTTTGTTTCACTCAATACGTGCTACTTTCGAAATGATGAAATACGTTTTTTTTTCTTTTTCGTTTTGACATATATTTCACCGTTTCCGAGTTTTAAAGGTGGCAAAGGACTTTATTGACACCTTGTATATATATATATATATATATATATATATATATATATATATATATATATATATATATATATATATATATATATATATATAATATGCGAATCCAAAGGGGGAGGGCTATAGAGAGGGCTATCATGACGCTGAGGTATACACTGGATAAAATGAGCTTCAATCCTGCTTTCTTCACACTGAATAAAATACCAAACTAGGGTTTACTCTCTCCCTTTACCATATTCTGGATCCGCGCTGTGCACACACACACACACACACTGTGCACACAATAACAATAATCCCACTAATTCATATTTATTCCGAGCAAAACTTCTTTGTGCCATCGTACTACTGAGTTATTTTGTACCAGCTTTGATTTTAATGAAACAAAAAATGTTACTAAATAATTAGGTTGCGTTTGTACAATCTTTAATGTAAAGCTTTTCTTCTTACAACATTAGTGATATGTATTTGTAATTATGAATGAAGTTTAATTCTGTCAGTAACTTCCGTTCCCATTGGACTCTTTTCACACCCCTCATGTTCGGAACCACTGTGATAAAGATTGGAAATAATGAATGTATATATATTCAAAACTGGAAAGAATGTATTTGTTGAGTGAATTTATTCCAACAGATAAATAACTACTGCATTATATGTTATTTGTGTATGTTTCCATTTGAAGTCGTTCTTAAAATCCGACTTCATTCTTATATTACTGTGTCCATTTCATAGCAGTTTTAGATCGCCAGGTGTATATATCTTGCATGGGAAAATGGTTTAATAATTGAAAATGCGATATTGTAAGGAAACTTCAGAAGATGTCCTCCTTGCTTCTTACTTTCGCGCTTCAGCCTCCTTGCTCTTGGGTGCGATTAAAAGATAGACCGCGATTTTTACTGCCAATAAATGTATGCGTTTATGTACGTGCGCCCGTATATTATTTCTCAAACTACGGTGTTTATAGCATCATTAATCGATACGAAACATGGAAATCGCGAGTGTAAATGAATTCTTTGCTTTACGATGTAGATTGCTTAGGCACTTTATCTTAAGGTGTATTAATTTCTGGAAACTTTAATTGAAATTTTTGCAGTAAAAGTTTTCTTTCTTGTATATATATATATATATATATATATATATATATATATATATATATATATATATATATATATATATATATATATACGTGTATAGTAGCTGATCTTTTAAGAGCATTTCAGAGTAATATTGAAGAAAATTCTTTTCTGGCGTGTTTTACACTACATTAAATTTTTGGTTTCTGATAGTTGCATTTTTATTATATAAATATCTGAACTCCCGGATGAACACCCCACAGACGGGCAAAGCCTACTAGACGGCTTGTGGTACTCATGGTTTCGTGATAATGTACAGTTAGCACATCGCTACTTAGCTCATGGCATTAATGCTTTTCTTTTTCTAGACCAGTCTTTAATGTTTATTTTTTTTTTTTCAACTAACTCCTTAATTGCCATCACGATGCTACCTGAACTTCACAAACGCAGCGCTATTTGTTGAATATCAACGATCACCCATCATTTTTCTGACCAAATCTGACATTGCATGACTTCGCTAATCGAACAGAAAGAGGTCTTCGTGAGAGAATATTCGATCTATATTATTGAAATTGAATTTTCTAATATATATATATATATAAAAGTTTTGTCGCCTTTTGTTCTGTGTTCCATTTGCCCTCATACCGTTAGTTGAATGCGAATGGAGGTAAGAGCGAAGGTCAGTTGTTGATGTGGGTATATCAAACATACTACCTGGTTGTGGCAGTTCAGTTATACCGTGAACTTGCGTAAGCACAGAGTGAAGATGGGACTTCCACAGAACGTCATAAGGGCGTGTATGTTATACAAGTTCAAATTAGAGTCAAACGTCCCTGGAGCGGGGCTAAATATATGCCAAGTCTTTAATGAGGTGTCGTAACAACCTGGACTGTGCAGCGGTGGCTTACAAACTTAAGGGCGGTGAGGAAACACTTGAAGACGCACCACGTACCGGAAGACCAACACGTATACAAAATGAAGATCTTCAGGCAACAATTGAGGCGAACAATGGCCAGACATGTAAAGAAGTGGGACTACGATTCAATGTGTGTGAAGTAACTATTTGGCAGCACCTCCGTCAACTTTGGAAGAATTACAAGTTGGGTCGATGTGTCCCACATGATTTAACTCCGGATCAGAAGGCAACGCGAGCAGACACTTGTATTTCTTTGGTGTATCGTCTGAGGAAGGAGCCATCTCTGGACAAGGTAGTGACACGTGATGAGAAGTAGGTCCCCTATGAAGCTCCACGGCGCCGTCATCTTGATTAGCATACCATGAACCGGTTCTAAAACAGCCGAAACTAGCACAACATCAGAAGAAGATCCTTCTGTGTGTTTGGTGGACTGCTCGCGGCATCGTGAACTGCTACCAATTGGCCAGAGCATCAATGCAACTGCATACTGTCAGCAGTTGAGCTGTCAGAAAATAACTTCATGTTACAGGACAACCCGAAGGCCCACGTAGCTTGGATGACCCGGTACATCATTCTACGCCTTGAATGGGAAACACTATTGTATTCGCCATACTCACCGGACATTGCTCTTTCCGATTATTACCTGTTCCATTCCTAGGACATCGCCTTAGAGGACGCAAGTTCAAATCCGTAGTAGAGGTGCAAAATGCACTTCATACCTTCTTCGCTTCACGGCCCACAAAGTTCTACCGCGATGGAATGGATGGCCTTCCAGAACGTTGGCAGAAGGTCGTCGATGTTGATGGGGCTATTTTTGATCTTGCAGATACTTCTTAGGCGGAATATCCTTGTT
The DNA here is from genome assembly GCF_964235325.1 of Thermobia domestica. NCBI lineage: Eukaryota > Metazoa > Arthropoda > Insecta > Zygentoma > Lepismatidae > Thermobia > Thermobia domestica. Next base: position 269,074,311 of record NC_137459.1, on the reverse strand, counting down.
GGAAGGTGGTGGATGAAAAATCGACAGAAATTCCTTGATTACCTTTATACATGCACACACACACACACACACACACACAGACGCACACATATATATATATATATATATTATAATCATCATTGCAAAATGTTGGAATTTAGGTTTGTCGGTTCAAAGTATCCTCTTCCATTATTTATCCTTCCAGTGTTTATTTTATTTTAATTTTTGAGGAGTGTAGGCCTATTTTCTGTAATTTCTTATGTTCGATGGAATTGTTTATTTACGCAATCTGACCCCGGAGTCCATATATATCTAAAGACGCTGGACCACTGTCCTATTTGATACCGAATAGAAATTATTCTTCCATAGTTCTATTGGTTCGTTCAGAGCGGTTTACTTCTATTATGTTTTCTTGTTTTCCCAGTGAACTTCTTAAGAGTTATTATTTTTGGATGATCATTACGTTTCCGTGTGATATTTACACCACTTTGAGGCTATCTTTCAAGAGTCCGACACACTGCTCCCGCTGATTAATCAGCAATTTTTCGCAGAGTCAATTGGTTAACGCAAATGAAACCAGCACGATTGCATGTCACAGATTTGTATCCTATTTTGCCCGTATTACGACACGACTGACAACTGTTCTTTGAAATAGAGAGACATTTACGACAATGGTCCATACGCACACCAGTAGATGTCATTGAAATGACGTATCATCAAACAAAGCATGACGCTAGTTGTTTGTTCATTAACTATATATTTTTTACCAAGCAGGTTTTCACAATAAATGCATCTTGCTGTAAACAAGACCATGAGTTTTCGTGTCCTTATATGAACAACGTTACTTATTATCAGAAACGAAAAAATGAAATGAAATCTTTAAGTTTTACGTCCCACGATTATGCCGGTTAGGCTAAAGAGGACGGTGATGATGAGAGATGAGTGAAATGGTGAAATGAAGAAAGTGGGAGGAAGCGGGAGAATCCCGAGAAAACCTACAAGCACTGTATTTTTCCACCACAAAGTCCACACGGCGCGAGCAGGAATCGAACCAGGGACCCCAAGCATCGGAGGTGAACGCTCTTCCATTGAGCCATCGCTCTATCACAAACGAGTCTAGTAAGCATGATTTTATATACATACAGTGTGTTTTACTTTGAATATTCAAAAAAAAAAAAAAACAATAGAGTGCTCAAATTTTAAACTTTTGACAATGACTGTATGTATACGATGACAAAAAAAAAGAAAAATAGGGTAATTCGGGGGGAAGTGAACATAGTAAGCATGAAAGTGAAAAAAAAAAATCTTACACAGAAATTGTAGCACGGTTGATTGATAGTTATGTATGAATAGGACAGACCTTCTGCATTTTGAAAATATAATTATTGTTCATATCGTGTCTGCAGTAACGTGCACAGAATGAAATGAATTATACAAGGTAAATTATTCACTTCAGCTCAGAAGTGGGGGTGAAGTGAATATATAGATGGAGTGAAGTGGTGAGAATAAGTGTCCTCGACATAATGTAAATAACAAAATATAGACTGCTATATAATGAGTATACAGCTAACGAATAACACCTACATGATGTAAAGGTGCATAAGCTATTGTTGTAGTAATGCTTAAGAAACAAATAGACAAACCCATCTGACACCCTGTCCAAAGTACCGTATCTGGGATATTGAGTTGTTTGATCTTACAAGAAAGAACAATGCTTGAGTTCCCATTATATCTTGAATCCAGGTTTCTCCTATACGAGACTGTGGTTTGGATGACAGACAAGAAATAGTTAGATGTAAATATGTTCTTTGGTCCATATTGTATACATTGTATGATTAATGATTAATGGTACATGGAATGAGTAACAGAACTATTCACATCACCCCATCTCGTCGTCTTTTTCAAAACATGTTTTGTATATTTATGTTCGCAATATATCGAGGCACATCTATATACGTGTACACCTAATAATCGCCTCATGCTGCTTTGGGGGTATTGGGTACAACAGGATTACTTCAGGAAAGAATTGCCCTAGTTTCTTACTATTCCATATTACAATAGCAACAAAAGGACTACAAATCGACTCACCTTCCCTGGTGTTCGTGCTCGCTGCATAAAATAGTTCACTTATTTCCTCTGTGCACTACCTTCTTCGTCAGCTCCAGACTCAACACTGTACATACAGTTGCTTTGCAAGGTCAGCAACGATCATGGTTTGTTGCCACACACCATTATCCTTAACTCTATTCACTTCACCCCTATGGTCACTTCCCTCCGAACTACTCTAAATAAATAAATGAAAATAAAACACAAACCTTTAAGTATCCATAAATGCCTTCCGGAAATAGCTAGTTGCAATCTATAATTTAAAAATAATATAAAATAAAATAAAACTGACAGTTTTTACAGTACAGGAATATTATGAAAACCTACAATCAACACATAAATGCTTAAAAAAGAATAATATTAGTGGCAAGCAATCATTAACAATTTGTGTACATAGACGGGTTTTAGGGCGCATGTTGCGCCCAGGATATTTTTTTTTTGGGGGGGGAGTAGTACATAATTTTTCATTGACGATAGTACAATCGAACTTTGCTTTCAAAAACAGTGAGTGCGAAGGGAGTTAGAATGGATACCTTTAAATAATTTCGTGCCATAGCAATGCATGCATTTTCTTTTGATTGATAGAACAAAATTGTGCGGCGAGGCATAAGCAGAGGAAATTGGATTAACATAAGAGGTCACAGCCTATCAAGTAAATGTTCTTCAATTTATTTGATATAGAAATTAGTGTGGTAAGTAATTTAGCAAAATACCGAGTGCTTTAAGTTCAAACAAAATTAAAAATATATCTTAAATATTATTATTAGCTGTTGTTAATTCCTTAGGTGTCAAAGAAATGAGTTAAACTCGAAATTTGAATGATACTTTATCATCCAAAGACATTTATTACAATTCAAATAAAAAAAGTGTTATTAAAATTAAAAAAAAATAAAAGTAGTTGAATTATATATTATTCATATATTTCTAGAATATATATGCACTTGGTCTAAAGTATTTGTTGCACCAAAGTTTACTTTTGCGTCACTTAGAATTGCACATGTCATCTCTGCTTCTGCAGCCACATTTCTTGCTTTTGTACTTTTGTTAGTAGTACAGTAGCAATGACGATATCATTATTCTCTACCGGCGCTTGATAGTACAACATCTAACTAATGGAGACTTCCTTACGTGAAACGTCTTTAATGTGCATAAGGTTTTGCTTGTGACAAGAAAGTTGTTCTTAGTATACAACTTATTAATAGTTCCATGTGAATTGCCAATCTGGTAGAAATCATGTATCGCAACAATGAGACCCAAAATATTGCCAGAATTGGTCCTGCCGCGATCAAAATGATGTACTGTGACCGTATGTCCAATCGAAACTGCGGGAAGCTTATTAGAACTGTACATTTTCTTAGCTTGTTCTTGCAAAATCGGTTAGGCTTTTTTATTCTTTTTTTTGTGAACATTTTATTTTTTTTTATGCACAACTGACAAGTTAATTGATGCACTATAACTTTCTTCTTCTGATACACCACATGTTACGTGCACTAGTCTCTTATATTGCTCACAATAGTGAGCTGCTGATACTTCATTTCCACAAATAAAGCATATATCAGTTCCACTACTTTAGAGGATTCACAGAAAGATGGCCCTTTTCCCATTTCAACTTTTGGAGCGAGATTAAAAATGGCTGGCAGAAGAGGCGGCTGTTCACCTGACACGCACCACAAAGGTTCATCCTCGGCCAAATGTTTCCCTACAATTACCAATTCCGGATATCAACACTCGCTTTCATTTTGTAACGGGTGGTAAGGGAATTTTGAGTAACCCAGTACTTTTCACTGAATGTTTGGCAGGATAAGAAACAACTCTTGTAACACGATGAAGCAGTCTATACAACTTAGTTCAGTATTGTTGACTATGGATATCTTGTAGAATCGGCATTAAAACGCTTGCTAAATGCTGCACATTGTAATGATAAATACCCTAATACGAGGGGCGCCCATAAATATCCTCACATATTAAGTCTAGATCTTATCAGATATGATTTGAAATTACCTGTACTGGTTCTCGACCAGCTCCCTGCCACTACAAGGTGTTTTTACTATATTGGATTTGTTTTTTAATTCGGCATCATATAATCGATTTCCTCGTCCTGCCACTATTAGGAACCTGTCTGAGTCGTTTCGTTATCACTATACGACTCATATTGCTTAAAATCCATAAATCGAATCTAGTTGATTCTCTATGCACTATTCTTGCAATGTGCATATTATTACAATTAACCTAGAACCGTAGTATCCAGCCTTTTGAACACTACTATATTTGCTAGCTGTTTGTTCCTCACAAATGATGATAATAATACAATTATTGAAAAACACCTTAACGGTGACCCATCGACAAACTCTCTTCACGAATTCAACCTTGAAGGAAAATGACCTACCAGTTGAAGATAACTGACGTAGAAAATTGTATTTAACGTCCCCGGAAGAAAAAAAAACTACGAATTCCAAATTTTTGAGCGTTAGTATTTTTATTGCATATTGGTTTATCACACTCAGCTTACTTGACGGATACATATATCGAAATCATAGATCTTCCGAACTGGGGATATAGTGACTGAGTGATAGTGCTCGCTTATGGAGCTAAGGGTCACTCGTTCGACCCCAGACCATGAAAATTTTTCGCAGATAACATCATGTCTGTGAGTTGTATCCAGTTTTACCGTGTTCTTCCACACTTCCGTTTCACAAATTATTTAGCAACAATTATCTCTCATTTGTCGTACGTCTCCATTAGCAGTGATATATTAAAGGTATCAGTTCATTTCAGTTCTTCCAAGAGTGTATTCTGTGCTGATACAAGGTCGGTCTATCAAACAGGTATATATATCCCTTTCTTAAAAAAAAAATCTAACAGTGTTTTTCTAACTTGAACAATATATTTTTCTACTATGATTTTTGTTGGCTGAAATGTCGCATTAAATTGCTTTCATTTTTCTCGTTCAACTTATGGTCAAATATCCAAGATATTCTAAAGTATCTTTGGAGGTTACTCTTGCGCCGCCTCTGGACTATATCAAAGTATTCGTTTAGGAAATCTACAAGTAAAAATAATGAACATTCCCTTTCAGCCGACTTTGATCTGACATTTTGTTCTCAAGTTCCGGCTGCTTCCGTGTTTCTCTTACAAACTTTCGGCGCAAATGGAGACATGTTTACGCACATGTTGGTGTATACTTGTCTTGTCTTGCAGAAATCACTAACTAAACGTCGCTCATGCTTTGAAACACCTTTTATATATGCATATAATGTATCTTGCACTTTATATATATATATATATATTGCACTTTTTCCATCAGAAGATATGTTACAACCATAATTCAAAAATGAGTATTATTCTTCATATTTTATTAATGAATAAATAGTGTAAATTGACGAGTAGAAATTCATAGTCTCTGTAGCTAAATTTCGTTTCTCCGGTATTTTTGTTTCATAAAAGAACCTGTCTGCAAGTATTAATGGTATATTTTTATCACATTCTTTATCAAATTTGGATTTTGTCAAAAAGTACGTTATCTGTTGATCTGTATCAAGTAAGATACTTTTTATCGCACTAAAATCAAAAGACTTAATGCAATTACAAAATTATACAACAAAGCGAGGCTTTCTTTTTAGGCACTTATTGTGAAACAGGGCCTTTCGTAGAGAAGTTTGATAATACTTTAAAACTATTTTGTCAGATAATTATACAAGCATTTATGTAACAATTGACGATGAATGTAAGAAAACCACATTGCCCCCAGAAAATCAATGCTAACACAACACTGAAGGATATAAAGTATGTATGTTTCCATGAATCATTTATAACAAGACAGGTAAATTCAATGTGATGACAAATAGTTCACTTACTACACATGTTCGGTTTACCACTAATCTAACGAGAAGTAAATGTTTCCTCACACGAAATCCAGAATTCTATTAATCACTATGAATTTAGACAGTACTGTAAATATAAATCAGTCTGCATCATTACTGCACATTATTAATTCCTTAATAGCAGATACAACAGGTATAAAGGACATCAATACATTGCTAAATATATATGTCTATCAGAATTGCTCCCATCTCGAGTATGAGTCTGGAAGATAGATTCGAAGACGGACCAAGCAATGTTATTAATGGATCTACAACATATATGTAGTTTATATTAAAACCTTCCACATAATTAATAAATCCAAGAAATATCTTAAGTCGTTTCTAGTTTGTATTCCCCCAGCACTATGGGAAGATCGTTGGTAATAAAAGTAATTAAGTAATGAAATGCATGTGCTTATACTGTATAAAAATAATTTAGAATTGTATCAATAATATTATTGCTTATCTTATTTACATGGAGTATTGTGTCAGTTTTAGGATTGTATTAATCACTGTTAGGAGTAAGTGAACATTGGCGGTTTTGGGTATAAGCTTAACAAACTATATCTTATAGTACCATTCGCTTGGGGGCGCAAAAATTGAAGATAAAGCTGATCGTGATGCGATTTCCAAATAAAAAAGCCACACATACAGCAAGTACGTGTTGTACTAGACTTTTATGAAGCAAGTAATAGGGATATATTTTTAAGCCGCAACTGTAATGAGGCCCTTGCTATCCAGCCCCGCTTATAATAGAGCCCCCGTTTCCCAGCCTTGCTTGTAATTGGCTCTTGTTTCCATTTAAATATCCATTAGGTCCATAAATTAGCATATAGCATATATTTAAACATAAAACGGTGTCATTTTGTTGTTGAAAAAGGAAGCATAATGCATAAAGGGCCCCTTTCAATAGCTTAAGGCCCCATCAAACCTAATTTCGGCACTGTATGTGAACCATTGTCAGAAGAAATTAGGAATGCAACAACAAGAACAATTTCTACTTAATATTGCACATGATTTTGTCTTCATATACGTTACATACACACATTATTGAATAATATATTCCAGCAGAATAGAAACTCTCGCTTAAGGTCCCTTAGCCCCTGCACTTATTTCATCCCTACATTAATAATACTTAATAATACTTGCAGTTATTCATCCGAAACGTCCATATGTGCACCCCAATTATCCCTGCACAGCTAGGTACGTCTCCATATCTTCCTACTCATCGTTGGTTAGTTCATTGATGGCTATAGGCCGGAGTGCGTGCAGGCCTGAGTCCATTTTCATGTGGAGCTGAATTGTGCTCCTTGTAATTCCAAGTTTTGCAGAATGCTTTCTAGTCGACTTGCAGGGTGAACGCATCACAAACGCATTATCTTCTGCACACGTTTCCTTTCGGGTTGATGGACGACCAGGACGGGGGGGGGGGGGCATCCAAAACACTTCCCTCTCAAAAGAAAACCGTTATTCTCCTACGTGATCAAAGTCTCATGACTTGGTGGCTCTTTACGGAAACTTCACGAAATCTACTCATTAGGTGCAGCATATTTTAATTCTTGTGATTCTGTTCATGGACCCACACACTTGCTACTAAGCACTCTTCACAAGTAGGGGAACTGGTATGTACCATTATTGTTCACCAAACACGGAAAGGAAAGGCAATGAACTGATTAATGCACAGACTTTATTCTCCTCTCTCCGCTGACAGTTAGGCAGTAATCATGTAGCACTCAACATGAGGAACACTCATGCCGTATCAATGGTCAGGATAGGAGATCCAAGTCTTAAATATCTTAACATGTTACATAGTTTCATACATTTAATTCGGGTGCAAAGGGACTTTCTGGCCACTCTGTACATCAAATTGACAACGAACGACATATTCTAACGCCATATAATATTTTTATATTCGATGTTCTAGAATAGTACTTATGATAATTTGCGGACAGGCATCTCATTTTGTTCAGCACAGTGGGATCTATCAAATGATATATGTCTAATCTTAGTGCATTATTTTTCATTAAGCACTGATACAATTCCAGATTTTATGAACGAACCACTGGTTTCAGAAGTATACTACTTGAATGTTGCTGCTAAATATCAAACGCACATTTTATGTTTATGCTTTCAGAACTTATAAGACAAAGTAGAGGGTCAACTAATAGTAACTAGTTACCCGCTAACCACCAGCAAAACAAACGTTCAATGCGCATCCTTATTTATTTAGCAAGAGAGGCACGGCGTTTAGGTGGCAAAGCACTTACTTTTAGTGCGTGCGGTTCCTGGTTCGATCTCTGACCAAGTGAATGTGTGGTGGACAACATCATGCTTGTGGGTTTCCTCGGGCACTCTCGTTCCCTCTCTCTTTCTCTATCCACCAATTCTTCCATCATCGTTCACTTGCTTTAATCGTCGCCCTTATCCTAAATGGCATAATCGTGGGTCGTTAAACCTCGCTCTGCAAGTGGGGTACATAAGGTCCCCCATATTATTATTTTTTTGAAATCATTTTGTGTGTTAGTTTCTTAGAGCACTGTTTCTTTAACTATGTTAATATTTTCGAAGTATGCATATGTTCATGTGATGGTCATTCCCATGAATCTCCCGGTTTATTTGTTGAGGGACCTAAGGTCCCCCACTGTACACTTTCACGTCGTCTAAAATTTGGTCTTCACTTTTGGATATAGTGGGGGACCCTAGGTACCCCATTAATATTAATGATCCTTATAAAGACTTATTAACTTGCAGATACGGTAAATGAATTATTTGTATTAGGAAGTACCTTGATTGGAGCCAGTTTTACAGTTCCCGTCGGAAGGTTTTCATTAAGGAACTTTGCAAAAAATTAGCTATTCCACATGTTGTTTAATGCTTGCAAGTCACTTCATATTTATCAAGGAAAAGTTTTATATTCTTTTATTACAAGTTTACTTTTTAGTCATAAAAGTATAATAGTTTTTAAATAAAAAAATGACGTTTTTATATAATTAGCAGAAAGTGCAACAATGCGCTTGCTGTATAATAGAGTTCAAGGTTCGAATTCCAGGTTCGGCCATCATTGCTGAGACTTTTCTTCTTGTTTCCAGTCTCATATAATAAATACCAAGAACGTATCCTCCATTAGAATTAGCAGTATATCTTTATGCCCATAAAAATAACTGAACAGTGGTAACTGACTATACCTGTATGACAGAGATATACAAACATGTAGATTGATATATAAACCAAACCACGTGTCATAACAGCCCTAAAGGGTTAAGGTCTGTCACTAGGCTTTCAGTGGGTGACACGTGGATAGCGTACCGCTATTACCAGCTGCTTTATGAATACCTGCTTGGCCCCAGGGTTGCCCCCGATAGTAATTTCTGCAGGTTCCTTCTATTCACCCGCCGGAAAACGAATCCAGGTGTCTGGGTGGACAGTCGAACGCTCTACTGATTTCACTAAAGGCGAGCCCAGATAGATTTATAGAGAGATGGATGGATGGATGGACAGAATAACATACAGATAGATAGGAATATAGATCGATATTGTTTGCATATAATATATAAACATGGAGTAATATAGAAATACTCTGATATATATATATATATATATATATATATATATATATATATATATATATATATATATATATATATATATATATATATAGAAATACTCTGATATATCAAAAAAACGTAGAAATGCCTTTCCTGAGGCTTTCATAATGTATTTTATTGGAACACTCCTACAATGTGTGTCTGATGATGAAATTGAAACAAAAACACAGAAGGAAGTGAAACGCGGAAGCTTTTTCATGTGCGGCAGACAGCAGGATACAAAGTCAAAGGTTAAATGCGAAACTTGTAAGCGATGGATATGTAGTAGTGCACAGAAAGACTATAACAATTGTGAAGTGTAACAACTGTGCATAAGTTCAGAATGAAAAAGGGATCAGTTGCAAAGAAGGTACGTAGTGAGTGAGACATACAATATAGATAGGAACACAAAAAATGTGTTACTAAAACTTTGTTATGAAAGCAATGTTTGGGGTTTCATGTATATCTTAACAGTATGTTATCAAGTCAAAATAGATATATAGACACTGTAACAGGAGTTGTGTGAAGAAAAAAAATGCAAGAAAAACAAAATTTAATACAATTTCTAATGGGGTCACTTAGGTTCCCCACTTCATCGTTTATGTCATTATTTTGAGCTTGGCTATGCGAGGGTTAAACTGAAATATTTCATTTCATTTATTTAGCAAGAAATTATGTCTTCATTTCTGAATGTTTGACAGGAAATAAACACTTAGACACGAACTGAACCTTTGCATTTTCACTTTCTTGAAATATGATCTACTCACAGTATCGAACCACGATAAACTCAGCTCGCAGGAGCTTATCCGCACGCATACATGCTCTCACTTTCACACACAGACACACCACATCACACATAATATCAGATGACCATAGTACAGATTAATCTGAGTGACAGGACAGATAACATGGAATATGTTCCTTTGCATTTGTAATAGGTAAAGGAACTCGTTGCCTTGGCAACGTTAACTGGTTGTCCCGAAATGACAAGATGAATGAGCTTCAGGAACTCAACTGGAAGCGTCAACGTCGAACAATTCCTGAATTTCATTTGTCATTCAAAACGACTGGATTCTATTTTCTTTGTTCTTTCATATAGGATTTAGCTTTCTCGTATGTATGCTCCGAGAATTTTTCAAATAATAATAATAATAATAATAATAATAATAATAATAATAATAATAATAATAATAATAATAATAATAATAATCCTAGAATTGGATGTACGAATTCCTTATATTATCACTTAATCCAGTCGCATGAAATGTTGCTAACTTTCTTAGTGTCTGTACTGGAAGTTAAGTACTCTACAATTTGAGATGCAACAAGTAAGAAAAATGAAATGAAATCTTTAAGTTTAATGTCCCAGGATTATGCCAGTTAGGCTAAAGGAGACGGCAATAATGATAAATGAGTAAAATGTTGGAATGAATAAAGTGGGAGAAAACGGGAGAACCCTTAGAAAACCCAAGAGCACAGTGTTTGTCCACCACACGGTGCGAGCTGGGATCAAACCAGGGACCCCAAGCACCGGAGGTGAACGCTCTACCACTGAGCCACCGCACCCCAGCAATAAGTAAGTTTATAATATAATTACCATTTTGAATTTTGTATATTTGATAGCCCGTTTTTCTCACGGGGGAGGTAGGATTAAGGAAAAGAGTTGTATCCCCTTTTCTCTTAGAGTACATATTTAAATGAAAGTATAATTATAATATTCCCACAAAATGCTCTATTTTTCACATGCATGTTTTACTTTCTTACTCTCTTAAGATATACCAGCTAATCAATGCAACATTGTAACAGCCCTTGAGGTGTTCACTAACTATGTTCAAAAATTAATTTCAAAACGGATAAGTCGTGTTCTATTTCATATGGGAAAGACCACAAATAACATGCTACGTCGATTCCAATATGGAGAACTAATACAGAAATTGAGGTTCCCCTCTTAAAACCGAAAGTTTGGAAAATGCAAGGCCATGCGTCTACTTATTTGTAATGGGGAATTTGTACACTTAGTTTCATCTTCATAACTTGAAGGACTGATGAGACCATCCAGTGTATTGAAAGGGTAGTACACATTCACGATAAGTCGCATGTTTTAACCGAATTCAAAGAAAATGAGATTTTCACTTTAACCGTTATGTGTATACATTTTGTTCGTTAGTCACATTTAGATGTGGTTTTCACAAATCGAATAATATATTCCCAAGGAATGGTTATGCATACAAAATAATTAAAAGAAGCAATAATTAACTACTATATATATACAATACTATATATATAATTCCTGCAACATCTGAATCAATACTGATATACTGCAACCAAAAATGCAACGAGATAAGGCGGGTTGCATACAAGAAAGGTGTAAGAGCACTTTGCTACCACCTTGCTGGAAGTTTGTCATTCCTGATGTCATTACTGTTCACAAGCCGGTCTTGCTCAACTTCTGTTAGAATATCATGCACGTTTCTGTGATTGGTCGCCCATTGCGGAAAGCATCTTAGAGATTGAAATGTCTACGACGAAAGTGACTGTTTTACTGACTCTTGTGTCTATATTTTCTCCTTAAGGTGCATAAATATCCGCAGCCTACGGAACACAAACCAATAGGGAGTCAGGATAGCCATTGGTAGAGGCTTACATCTGGTTTCAAGAATCGGACTTCTGATCCCGGGACATGTGAATTCGTGACATACGACATTAAGGGAGGGAGAGAGAGAGAGAGAGAGAGAGAGAGAGAGAAAGAGAGAGGACAGAGAGGGATGCATTCACATTTGCAAACTTAGGATTGAAGAACAAATTATCGGACAGCATCCATATTCTGAGGAAGATTGTGATTTTGCGAACCATAAGAATCAAAGTTGCTCAATCGAACTTGCGAGCGTCACACCTGCAGTGTTGAACTAAGGTTAGAAGCTCTTCTTTAAGCATTAGTTGATTGTGCAAAGAGTGAAAGATTTGATATTTGGAGAATGATGAATTAAAATATTCATAGCTTTCGAAGACTGCTTTCAAGAACCTTAACCTTAACCACTCACCTGCAGAAAAGTCTACTTGATAAACCATTTTTGTCTTGCATATTTCGAGAATGCCAACACTTTCGAGGCACGAACGTTTGAAATACTCTTTTATTTTGCCTATGTTTCCTGTTTGAAGTTTATAATTATCAGCAGTCTACTAACAACAAAGCTATAGGAAATAACAATGGTCCATCGGCAGAGCGCTTACCTCTCTGCAGTGGTTTCAAGAGTACAGGTTTAATCCCAGATCATGCGAGTGTGTTACGGACGGCATTGAGATAAATAGAGAGAGTAGGGTCAGAGTTTCAAATATGAGGATAAATGTGTATACATTACATATACAAGCTTAGAATTGGAAAAAACAAATTATCGAACAGCATCCATATTCTGAGTAAAAATGTGATTTTTCGAAGCGTAAGAATCAAAATTTCTTAGTCGAACCTTCGAGCATCACACTCACAGTTGTCAAATTAAGGTATACAGCTCTTATCTGCACAATCGTTTCATGCTTCAGAGAGAAAGATCTTAACATTTGGAGAATGAGGAATTAAAAGGAATACACTTTTGGAGATGGGTTTCGACCAAAGAACCTTTCAGTTATGAAGCCACGACGTTAACCGCTCGCCCACGGATAATGCTACTTGACAAACTAAATTTCTACCACTTCCAGCTTTTGTAGAGTGTTGACCATTACCATAGTACGCTAGTTTGAGACACTGAATCGTCTGCAGAAAACTGCTTTGCTTTCTGTTAAAATTTTCGTTTTAAGCTGATAAACGTTGAAGCCGGAAATCGTTAATTTGAACCACTTTCGGTTTGAATATATGGTAAAGCGAGGACATACAGCGTGCTTTCGGAAGCTGATTCGTATGCAAGAAAGAAAAACAGCTACATTTCGATATATTTTATAGCTTTTGCTCTAATAAACTCGTACTAAAACCGAAAGAAGTATTAAATTACATCCATTTCCAGTTTTAGTAGAGTATTCGGCACAGTCATGGTACTTCGTCTTGCGACGTTAAATCGTTTGCAAAAAAAAAAAAAAAAAAAAAAAAAGGCTTCTCGACATATGTTACCGTTTTCGTTTTATGGGGATAAACGTTGAAACCGTATATCGTTAATATGGGTCACTTATAGTTTGAATAATGAGTTAACGGACGAGATAGAACTTATGTTTGGGACACTGAATCGATTGCAAAGAAAATGCATTCCGAGATCTCTCACCGATTTTGCTTTGTGAAAATAAATATAGAGATCAGTAGTAATATTAAATTTTAACCACTTTCAGATTTCGCAGAGTGTTCAAATTAGTCTTAGTACGTTATCCTGAGACGCAAAATCATTTGTGAAAGACCGCCACCCGCAATTTGTTAGTTTTTGTTTTATAACGCTAAACTTTAAATCCGGAAATTACTTATCCCAGTTTCGGTTTGAATACAGAGTTAATGGACAAAATAGAACATATCCTCTGGACACCGAATTGATTGTAGAAAATCACATTTCGATAAATCTTACTGAGTTTGCTCTCATACCTGTGAAGAGATGGATGGACGGACAGAGCCATTTTATATGACTTTACGTGGATACTTATGCACATTGTAGTTTAGAAGTGTAAAAAAAAATACTTCAAAAATGCACTAAAACAAACAGAAAAGATAAATAAAACCAAAATGAAAATACTAACCGACTTTATCAAAGGACACTAAAAGGTAACATAATAATAATAATAATAACTGCTTGCAAGCGCTTTATTATTATTATTATTATTATTATTATTATTATTATTATTATTATTATTATTATTATTATTATTATTATTATTATTATTATTTCCTTTTAGTGGCATTTTTTGAAGTCGGTTGTTATTTTTTAAAACTGTTTTTATTTATGTTATCAATCAATGTATGCTGCATTTGTAGAAAAGACATTTACTCTTCGACCGTTCGCACATACTAAAGTCATCTAATAGTCGGTACTCTGCCCTCTCTTCTGATTACGTTTCTAGATGCGTGGCCGGCGCATATGATGCGTTGCGTAATTCCACTGCCAATAATTCTACTATTCTTCCATTATCCATACGTTCTGCAAATGCGGGATTAATCCGATACTTATTTCTTGCTATTTAATTTTTAATGTTGAACAGTATGTTTTACATTTTATTTTTCCCAAGATAGCAAAATGAAAATCTACATGTAGACACACTTTTATCTGAAAGAAAGTTAACAATTTGTTCTGCAAGAATGAAAGTTGTTTGTTACTATCAATATGTATTTCTTGTTTTCGATTGTTGAATTTTCTGATCCGTTATTAGCGTCAAAGCTTGATGAGACATAAACCTAAAGGTTAGCATGCAATCCAAAATAAGAATTACCGTAATGCCTTAAATACCCTCTCACAGTGAATTTCTTCTATAAATCATTATATTTATTTCATAACCAGAAGTGAACATTACATATACGGTTATGCGCTGGATACTTCTTAAAATTATAGTTATTAGTAATATTTTCTCAATAATAAGAAAAAAAAATCAGTACAGTTGTTATGTTTTGTCATTCGCAAGTGTAGTATTTCTTACTACCAATCCACAGTACTACTATAATACATTAAAACAGTTGCCATCTACTTATGAAAAATGCATGTCAATTATATTTAACTAATCAAGTTCAAAGAAATAGCTTGAATTTTGTTTTGATTTTCATTTTAGTAATTAAGCAAGCTGATATATGGCGTGCGCATTAAGATTTAACAAGGAAATAATTGAAATTGAGTTTATAATAGAAACAAAGATAAATGCATTTTATATTAATGCTCGGAAGCTCTTGCTGATTCAATTATACATGGATACTTGGGTTTTGATGTTCCACGGCTCATAAAAATAGCGCTATTTTTCGCAGTGGTGATCTCAACAGCTAATGGATTTTCCACTACTAAACAAAAATGCTTATAGCGAAGTCGACTGAACTGGTTGTGTAGTAGACATTATTCTAAACTGGTGATATATGTGCACCAAATGAATATACATATTGATTAGTATGAAAGTACAGTAGAAAAATAGACCCTGTATGATTACATTGCACGAAGCTTAATATGTTCTAAAGGTGTTAGACAATCCGTTGTCATTGCTAATCGCAGTAAACTGAAAGTAAGAAGATTCTACAGCACGATCACTTAGAACATACTCACCTCTAAAATAAGACTGATTTAATGATAGTACGTTCAGCTCAGCTGCGTGGGGTACTTGTTTCGATCCTAGCATGCTTCAAATGAGATTTACGGTGAGCAAGTCCCGTATGTGTGGGTTTTCTTGGAGTTTTCCCGTTCCCTCCCACTTTCTTCGTTTCACTGTTTCATTCATTCTGATTAACACTGTCTTCTTTCGCGTACACGGCATAATAGTGGGACGTAAAACTGACTGATTATCTTTCTCATGTTCTATAATAGGACGTAGCTGCTAATTTGCATCATACTTTTTAACCTGTTTACATAGCATATGGAGTTTAGAAAATGAAAACATGACATATAAAATCATGTATGATAAATCTGATGCTGATATTTTATACTCCCAAAACGGATTGGATGTGCTCTGTCAAGGAAATATAGATGAAAAGTGACTATGAACTATTCTTCATGAAAGATGTTACAAAATTATAATATGTATTTCAAACACGTTCATAACGGCTTAAGTCATTTTATGTTTGCCAGTTTGCGATAGACTGTTAACCATTAAAAAGAATACAACATTGCCTTTGGCATTTTGGATGTATGTTTGGGTGCAATAAGAGATATGACATTAAACATACTTAAAACGTCTTGTCGGGTTTAAGATCTTATAATGACATATTTTGAATTTGCTTCGACTCATCTGAAAAATTATTATTATTATTATTATTATTATTATTATTATTATTATTATTATTATTATTATTATTATTATTATTATTATTATTATTATTATTATTATTTATACTTTCAACCATGCACTAAAGACATAATAATAGAAATTGACCTGCTGTGCAACAATGTGAAATCCCACGGTGTGCAAACTTTCTATTCCTGAGTTAATTTATTCGGGTCAGATTTTGAAATTGAAAGAACATAAACCAAAACCCTTTATGAAGCAAATTTAGCGTGAAGGAGACCCTGACTTGTTGTACAAGCTTGTAAAACATAACGTTGTGCAGGCATTTGAATCCCGAGTTATGGGCTTTCTAATTTTGGGTTTGGGCTTTGCATAAGACAAAAATAGAAAAAAAGTTTTGAAAAAAAAACATCAATTACTAAATTACAGGGGCACGAATAAGAAGAGTTAAAATGCCCATCCCTTTCAGTGTGCCTTAAACATACAAAATAGTGTATCTTGTAATCTGAGACCGAATATCACAGACCGTCTATGCCATTAGCCACTAGATCAACGAGGAGATCTTTCGAACTTATCATATTTGTTGTCACGGTGTGTTGGATAATGCGTCTGGAGTTCCCTAAACAATGCAACGTTTTGTGATGTGTTAAAATCTGATAGCACTTGATTTTCCTGAAAACAAAACAAATACAATGAATTCTTTCAGTTGAACATCCCATTATGATGTCGTTTAGGCTAAGGGAGACGGGTGATTAAGGCAAGTGAACCCTGATAGGATAATTGGTAGAATGAAAATGTGGGATGGAACGGGAATACTCCTAGAGTACATACGGATACAATGTTATCTATCACAAATTTACTTGGCCGGGATCAAACCAGGGACCATACACACCAGAAATAAGTGCTTTACCGTTGAGCTACTTTAACCCGATAACATAGTATAATATGAATAAATGCATATACTACGTTTTAGGAAGATAGGCTGAATATTGTAAGGATCCCCACATCACAACATGAGCACATGCTTACGTTTACAAATAAGCAGACGATACACTAAACAGGAAGACACGAAGATCAAGACGATGGGAACCGAAAGAGGACGATCCACCAGAAGAGGGCATATAAAAGAGGATCCAAATAAGACGAAGGTAGCAGCTGACCACTGATCAACAAGCCATAACAGCTCTGGAGGTCACACTGGACGATAGTGATCTATCTATCCTAAAATCCCTGGAGGCTGCTTTGTAGCAAATAGGTTATTCAACACAAATCATAACTCACGAGGCTGCCATTAGCCAAGGAGGTCAGCTAGGACCGTAACTTGAAGTCGGCTACAAGACACCCCGGTGGTTGCCGTGAGTGAAGGGGTTCCTGCACAAAGAATTACTTCCTTCACCTTTGGTCATAAGGACGATTTCATCAAACTTTGTAGACACAAAGACTATTTTGTATTTTTATAAAATAAATAGGTGAAGAGCTAGATTTCCGGACTATCGTTGTCTCTACCTACACAAAAATATTGCAATATAAATAACTTTGATGATTTACGTTTTACCCATTTTTATAATCCTTTGTATTGTTAAGCTTCTTACAGGAATTAACTGCTGTTCAGACCATTTCACACCTGTCGAACTACTAGATACGGCTTCATTAGTATCGAATTGGAAACAATGATACCAGATTTTTCAGTTGCTCAAACTCTGGCCAGGTGACTTTTCTGTGGAAATTTCTTTGCACAACCTAGCCACATAACTAACTAACTAACTCTATGGCCTATGGAACCCGGAGGTTCAGTGCCGCGTTCACAAAAGCTCTCCACTGACTTCTATCCTTAGCTAATTGCATCCAGTTTCTACTTTGTATTCCTATCTCTGCGAGATCCATCTTAATATTATCCTGCCATCTGCGCCTAGGTCTTCCTAATGGTCGTTTTCCGATTGGTCTTCCAGTCAAGACTTTGAAAGCGTTTCTACTTTCTTCCATTCTAGCTACATGACCTGCCCACCTAAGCCTCCTAGACTTGACGACCCTAACAATGTTGGGTAAACCGTATAAACTATGTAGTTCCTCGTTATGAAGCTTCCGCCATTCCCCATTCTCGTTCCTCTTGGGTCCGAATATTCTTCTCAGGATCCTGTTCTCAAATACTTTCAGTCTATGTTCTTCCCTCAGAGTAAGCGACCATGTTTCGCAACCATACAGAACAACAGGCATGATTATCGTTTTATATATTTTAAGCTTCAAATTCCTCGACAGAATTCGCGACGACAAGAGATTTTGAACCGAATAGTAACACGAATTCCCTGCTTTTAGTCGACATTTAATTTCTTCGTGAATATTATTTTCGTCTGTTAATATTGATCCTAAATATTTGAAAGTATCCACTTTATCAAAAGTATTATTTAATATATTAACGCCTCCACAATTTGCCGTATTACGGTCCCGACGCACTTCCATGTATTTAGTTTTCTCTGCATTTACTTCTAAACCCATGTCCCTGCAAGCGTTTAATAATATCTCTGCGTTTATTTCTACTGTTCTCCTATCATCCCCTATTAAATTTACATCATCAGCATATGCCATAACCTGGTGAATGCCGTTCAACTCTAGGCCCTGGTTGCTATCTTTGATTTTCCTTATGGCGTATTCCAGCACAAAGTTAAATAATAATGGCGACAACGCATCTCCTTGTTTCAGGCCATTTTCGACGTGGAAGCTCGTGGACAAAAATTTTCCTACCCGGACTTTACTTTGGGATTCACTTAAACATATCTTAATTAATCTAATTAGCTTTCTCGGTATTCCAAGCTCTGTAAGAACGTTGTATAATGTTTCTCTCCTAACCGAGTCGTAAGCCTTTCTAAAATCAATAAATAGTTGATGTACCGGGGTATTGTATTCCCACTTCTTTTCGAGTACCTAGCCACATAACATAGAAACGAAATGAAATCTTTTAGTTTAGCGTCCCACAATTATATCCATTGGCTAAGGTAGACGGTGATTAAACAAAGTAAATGATGGAGGGATAATTGGTGGAATGAGAACGTGGGAGGAGACGGAAGTTCCCCGAGAAAACCCACATACACGATGTTGTATACCACAAACTTACTTGGCCAGAGATCAAAACAGGGACTCCATGCACCAGAAGTAAGCGCTCTACCACTGAGCCACCATGTCCCTAGTGTTCGTTGCTGTATTGGTTAGAGTGCTATTTGCAGAAGAAAATGTCTTATTAGGGATACGATAGAATACATATGTAGAAGGTAGGAATTAGACTGCAAGGAAAAAGTTATAATTAATGAAATATACTAATGAAGGTCAAAGCTAACATACTGAGGTGGACCGTGTAGGACGAAATATTTTGAGTTGCAGGCAGTACACTGTCAGTGGCTGCAAGATCCAGTGATGACGAGAATTCTGCAAAAGCAACAGCACCCACAAACTTTCACTCGCAATACCTAGCTAACAAGGAAAGCTCGGGAGAAAGCACTGGCCTGTAGATAAACTAAGCATGCCATTTGAAAGACCAATACATGCTGATTACAACAAGTTAATAAAATTGCTGTAAGGTTGAGAACTTTTCGAGAGATGCAATGATATATGCACGATTGCACCTCCTAGCGACATACCGTTTTCATGCAGTTCTAATGGTTTGAACTTGCCACTGCTTGATCACTGGGGTCCATTCACAAGGAAATTGTTCATTGCAAGTTGGATGACGGATTGCAAAGATGTAATGGTTGAGAATATTTCAAGGAACTGCACACGATTTCTACAACCAATTGGTGTGTTTGGATTCCGACCAATCAAAGATTTTGGCAGGAGATTTGAACATGGTATGAAACTTCTTCATCCAGACGTTAAGATGTACCAACGAAACCCAAGTAAAGTTCGTGTCCATGCTAATGAATCAGTTCCTATCACCGCGATACGCTAAGTTGTTTCAGTTTGAATTCCATAATTCAGGTTACGGAACAAATTATACATCTTTTGTATTGCTTTTCAATTTTATATTTTCCTTTAGTTATGCGAACTGTTACCTTGACGACTTCAACGCAATTACACATATAAAATGCTAATGGTGCAAGGAAGTCTTTTGCCTGCGTCATTTCTTAATAGAAAAGAAAAAAAAAAGTTATCAATTTTCATATCTATCCTATCATTATTGTGATCAATTTTCATCTCTATCCTATCATTATTGTGAACATTATAAGGACTAACTTTAAGTAGCAAACCCGTTAGTTATTGCAATTTTTTTCTCTGTTACATCTAATAGATTTAAATTCGTATGTCAATATTCATTTTCTAATAAAGTTGTACTTAACGCTTTTAAATGTGTATATACTTATTTCTTATATGATCTTAGAAGTAGAATCCATCGACAGTTCTCAACCGTACATGAATTTTATTAGCTTGTTGTAATCATATTGAATTAGTCTTTCAAATGGCATGTTTAGTTTATCTGCAAGCGAGCGCTTTCTCCCGAACTTTCGTTGTAAGACGCACCTAAAAGTAACATTTTATCTTGAACTCCTGAACAGTATGTCAGAAACAAACATTTTCCTAAACCAAGCTGAAAGTATTGCTTAATTGTTTGGTTATCGATTCTCTTGATGCAGGTTATGAAATCGTAACTGTCGATGTAAGGACAGATTCATTACCGTTCTGCTAAATGTCCTCCAGCACTTTGTAGAAAATATTTTCAATTATATTATCTTTAGGTAGAACGGGAATTCCCGGTGTGCCTAATTCCCATTCTGCCTAATTTTGGAGACAGGGAATTTTATGTGGGAAGGGATTTTTTTAGGGAAATGCAACACCAAAATGATTGACTTTAGTTTGTTTTCAATTACGAAAAGTAACTGTGATATTATTGGACTTTTAAAACATTTCATCCTTTTTATATGGTATATAGCAGTCTTTTACTTTGACTGCTGTTTAAATATTTATTTATCTTAATTATGAAATACTGATCCAGATTGTTTTAGTAAAGATCAAAGTTTGAATGCATATACATGCTATAAAAGTCTTACGCGTTTTATTGGGTTTTCAGTATTTTAAGAAAATGTTATTTCAATGAGATGAAAAATTACATATAGCATTTTAGATGCATGGCAGTTGAAGGAAACAATGATCATCATTTTTATTAGGCAATACCTATGATTCTGTCCGTTGAATTTTGTACGTTTTGTCGGAATTTTCCTTGGGTTTTGTTCTGCATTCGTAATAATCTGTTTAGTAATTCCAACACATTATGTAAGAAGAATAGCTATACAAGGTGGTAGGAAACTCCACCAACAAACTTTTGGAGGCGGTTTCTCATACGAAATGAAAGAAAATAGTTCTAATAAAAAGGGGTCGAAAAACGTCTCCTTTCAGAGTTACGACCTACCAAAAATTCGAAATATCACGTTTCAAAACATCCTACCTTAGAAAATATAGAGCCTATCCCAAGAGGTTTAAGGAATTACACAGGAACTGCTATACGCTCTATCTAAATATCCATGTTTCAGAATTCACTGGTACCAGCGAAAAGAACGCACCATTAGTAATTAAAGGAGTATCCCCATACTTCAACTTCCTTTTCACAGTTCCTTTCACCGATAACGGAAGATGGTAAAACATTGATATTTAGATAGAGAACATACTAGTTCCTTTGTAATTCTTTAAACCACTTGGGATAGGTCCTATAGTTTCTAAGTTAGGGAGTTTTTGAAAAATGATTTTTCGAATTTTCAATAGATCATAACTCCGAAAGGAGGCATTTTTTGGCCCATATTTATTAGAAGTTTTTCCCCTTAAGTTCGTATAAGGAATCGCCCCCAAAGTTTGTCGGTGAAGTTTCCTACCACCCTGTATATTCAAGTTTCATCATGAACTATATATGTTATTGTATTTGTTCTTCTCAGAAAAGTGGTAGGATGCATTTGTTTTATTAGTAGGTTATTCACTCCTACTTTAGTAAAGATTAATGTGATTTCTTGTTATACATGCAGGGAAATGGGAAATTGATTGACTCAGTTGCATGAAAGCCGTTTGACATTGTAAATGAAACGAACATAAAACAACTTACTTCGGTCTAATATCAAATCATTTCACGACAAAATTTTATTCAGTTTTTCAGTAGTTCATCTCCAACATGTTAAGCCTCGCAGTACGTAAAAGGTGTCAGAGTTTACATCCTCGAGTCATGTTTGGCCATATATTAAGCAAACAATGCAAGGAAATTCTCAAGGCGGCCAGTAAGACATATATTAGTTTTATACATCATAACTACTTTTTTTGTATCACCTTATCAGTTGACTTGTCTTCTATACATGATTCTATATTATATGTAATAGTATCCTTTATACTTTCATTTTCAAATGTATAATGTCAATGTAAATAACATCAATAGAGAAAATCGGTATCACATATTGAAATACTTATATGCTTTTGTATAGTTTCAATAAAATCGAAATGTCAGAAAATCGGGAAGGGAATGAAAATGTTGAGGGAAGAACAGCTAATGTAGTCGAGGGGTGGCACTCTAAACTAAACACAAAACTAACAAAAGAACATCCAAGTATTTTTACATTTGTGCAACTTTTAAACAAGAACAAAGTGAAAATGTTGGAGGTTGGGAAGAAGCCGAAGGAATCAAAGCTTAAATATAAGCGAGTTGAACAGAAAAATCAATAATCACGTGTAATAGACGTTGTGGCTTACATAGATACGGTTGGATACTGTTTACATTTAGAAGAGTGATGATGAGATGTTTTAAATTGTATTGGCTATATTGACAATATTAAATATTTACTATTGCTAGTATTTACATTGACAATATAAGCATATATGGCATATTACATGTAGTATAGAATCATGTATAGAAAACAAATTACCTGATCAGGTGAGCCCTAGCATGTTGGAGATGAATTACTGGAAAACTGAATAAAATTTTGCTGTGAAAAACTTGATATTAGATCGAAGTAGGCTTGCTTTACTTTCGTTTCAGTTACAATGTCAAACGGCTTTCTTGCAACTGAGTCAACTCCACTTCCCTGCAGGTATTTTTTTTTAAAGTCACATTCATTTTTACTAAGGTAGAAGTGAATAACAGCTAATAACATAACTGTATCCTGGTAATTTTCTGAGTAGAACAAATACAATAACATCTAAAATTCATGATGAAACTTGAATAAATAGTTATTATTCTTACAAAATCTTTACTAAAGAAATATTCCCTAGAAAAAAAAATCTCCTTACACAGAATTTCCCGTATCGAAAGATTAAACAGAACGTGAATTTCTGTTCTGCCTAAAGATAAGATCATTTAACATATTTTCTAGAAAGTGCTGGAGGGCCTTTAGGCAGAACGATAATTAGACAGAACTCGAAGGCACAGTAAGTACACGACGAGAATGTGATAAAAAATGAACACACACATACGCTTAGCTCTGGAATATTTCGACATAGAGGCTCTTATTTAGAGTTGACTTTAGTATCGTATTAAGAACTTGAGTAATGCGCGTTCCTAGCTTCCTTTAAAAGAAGAATGAAAGGAAAAGTGTTATTAAAGTTAGGAACGATATATATATATTAGAAAAAGCCATCCGCGACTTTTCCGTAGGGTTGTCCAAACATATTAGAATAAATTAAGGTAAGGAAACTAATTATTTCTCACTCTATTTGTCTTTGTGTTGTTGTACAACCCAACAGAAAAAGTTGTAATTGGCCTTGCTAACTTAACTAACGTGCTTCTAAATAGCGGAAGTGGGCATCACGCTTTAGATTAACGATATCGCTAACCAAAAGTTCATCAATTTATTAGATATGAAACATTATACTAATTGCATATGAACCACTATAATTAACTTGCAAATTTCTGACAATGGCGTCATTTTATTTATTCACCCAAAGCAAATTGTTACTGTGGGATTTTATTTAAACAAATATTGAGCTGAAGAATTCCTTCCCCAACTTCACATGACTTCGCACCCTAATTGAATAATCGTTCCATATGTCGTAGATCGAACTACACGTCTACCGTCTTACCCTTCATGTTGAATGTAATGCTTAACACGGGAAATGTATTATCATATTATGCTGTATATCCGTAAATTCGTTAGGTTAGCTTCAATTGAACTTTAGCTTCCCTTTCAGCACCGATGTTAGACGAGCCTAAAGCTTAACATTGGATTCGAACTACTTAAGCTCCCGCCGAAAACTAAACCCAAGTCTCACTTTACGAAAAGGATACGCTAACGATAAATTCATACAATTTTTCGTGTGTATTTCTTTGCCTAACAAAATACAGTTCTTCAAGCGGGATGTAGAAATCTCCAAGCGTAGTGTGTTTAGTTCCCGCAATTTCCATCCTACAATATATGCTTGGTGAGGTACTTATGGGATCGGTTATTGATAAGAAAATGCTAACTAAATTAATTAGAAAATCACTGGCAGTTCTAACGCAAAATGTATCTGCTCTGTATTTAATACACAACTAGTAAAAATGTTTGGCTTCGCATGTGAAGAATAATGTTTATGTAAGGTATTTAAAAAATAAAGAACGGAATACAATAAATAACGACAACCAACCTTTCGACTCTTGAGCCTTCAGCGTTGCTCTCGTCATAAAATAAAGAGCTGAATGTAATAAACAAACGAACAACGCCTTTGACATTGCCGCAGTTAATTCGTCAAACAGTAGACATGCATGTTATGATTAAACCTGGGCTGAAATTCCATCGGGTATGTCACAAATCAACTTAGCGACTCCGAGAAATATGGATCCTACACAAATAATTTATGTTTTGGACGTTTTATTGTTCAATCCTTCTGACTCTATCCTTTTGCATCTGTCTTGGACTTAGACTTATACGGAAAGGAGGTAGCGACCCTCAAAATTATGCATTCGGCACTAATATCGGTTGTGTACATTTTTACATTCACCCTCTTCCTACTCCCTTGGGGTGCTTTAGTATCACAACATTTTTTTTTTTAGATTGCGAGTCTTATGTGTATGCCAACTTGTTTTCCAAAATTGAGTTTCACATACCAAGTTTAATTTTCCTAGCATGAGTATCTCGATATACTACATTTTTGGTATGTATTTTAAACCACTTCTTTCCCTCTGAATCTCCTTCCCATTAGGATACCCGTAAACACATTCTAAATATCCTACGACCTCGTCCAGACTATGTTTTCTCCGATGTAGTTACTTAGAAGAATATCAGGTCAACTATGTGGATTTGTATACGTATCGGACAAAAATACAATAAACAAAAATACAAATAAATTTAATTGTATATATTTAAAAAATACATATCAATGTGTAGGTAATAGAAGGAAATATTCTGAATATAAAGTTACAAGAAACGATGTCAGAGGTTTCCCTAAAGTGAACCACATTCTGGCTTAGTGCCATTGTGTGGGTCACGGGTTGGTATCCCAGTGTGAATATTCCTTTCGGATACAATCCCGTTTACCAGTTCTTATTGCACTTTAAACTCTAGGTCTCGTCTCAAATACCCTGGGTTTTGACAATATATGTTAAACACAAACCAATGGAATCCTTACCTAAAATATGCGTTCTAAAGAACTGGTTTCTAGTATTATTTACAAAGAGATAGCACTATATTCCCAATATTATTACATTGACATAATCTGCAGAGATTTATTGCCCTACTTCTGTAGATCAATTTAGATTTTTTAACTCAATTTTTATATAAATGCATGTACACTCATGTCCAAAATTATTATCGTATGTCTATAAATATGATGTTCTTGGAATATAATTTGATAACAAATTTGCCCGGTATTTATAATGTTAGTAGTGTATAATCAGCACAGACATGTTGTGGCAAAGTTCGTGTCAAAAAGCAGTAAATAAGAACATTAAAACGAAAATAAAACTTTCTTTTCCATTTAGCAACATTTTGTTTTACTCATTCTAATTTTCGTATTTATAATTCTTTTGTTATGAAATTTACCACAAATATGCATTTCCCGATTATACACATAGTATCAGTATTAAAAGTACGCTACAAAATCATTACCAAATCATATTCTTACAAGAAAACAGTTGTAGATATGCGACAATAATTTTGCACATAAGTGCACATGCTTATTTGAAATTATATATTATTGTCATTTACTGTGTTGTGTAAAGATATATTAAAATTATCTAACGTTAGTTTCACTTTGTGACTAAGCACCTTATAGTTTATCATAGACTTACAAGTAAAGGGTCTAAATGGATGATGGAGTTGCGAAATGAGACTTAGTGCGCCTGATAGAGGAAGTCAAAATATGTATGTGTGTAAAGTTATAGCGGCTGAGCGGCATAAGAAAAGGAGGGGAGGGGTCAAAGTTGGTGGAAGAAGGGGTATGCTATACTATTGGAATTTATCAAATGAAATGTTGAATCGTGAAAATAGTGAAATTTAGACAACACAAACGGTGGTAGTTACACACACTGGCAAATTTGTATGGGCGGAGTAGATCACGAATCTCCAACGCCATCTTTAAATCCGCCATTTTGACATATGTTATTTTTTTTGAAATTGAGAAGTAGTCATGTGATATATCAATTAGGGGCAGCATGTTCTCAAAAAGTTAATTATGAACTTTAGTTATTGCTATCTGCATTTATTTGAAAGGTTTAAAATTATAGTTATTTACAAAAACCTAGGAGACATACTCGTATGTTGAAATTTTGGATTATCACGAAAACACATGTAGGCTAAACATATTTACAAGCCAAGAAAACTAACAGTCAAATTTAATATCCAACAGTGAAATTTGATAATAATAATATAATAATATAGAACTTGGTTATCAAATTTCACTGTAAGTTTTCTTGGCTTGTATATATGTTGCATGTGTTTCGTGATAATCCAAACTTTCAACATACGAGTAACAATCTCCTAGATTTTCGTAAATAACTGTAATGATGATCCTAAATCTTCCAAATAAGTGCAGATAACGATCACTGAAGTTCACAATTGACTTTTTGAGAACATGCTGGCCCTAATTCTTACATCACATGCCTACCTTTCCATTTAAAAAAATATAACATATTTCAAAATGGCAGATTTCGGGATGGCGGCGGAAGTTTATGATCTACTCTTCTTATTTTCCTTTCACAGTGTGTGTAACTACCACCGTTTGGGATGTCTATCTTTCACATTTTTACGATTCAAACATTTTATCTGATGAATTTCAATAGCATACACAGAGAAAAATCCGTTCTCCGGACAGCGGTATATTGTACAAATATACGGTATCCTCTTGTTTACTATAGAAATCAGTACGGAGCATACGTTATCCGTATGCTACATAGGCACTGCCCTTAGATGTTACATCATGCCATTGCAGGATGTCTGACATTTAACAGTTTTCCGTATATCACATACATATACTTATGTTACCTTCGTCAGCTGTATGTTATATACGTCCATTTGTATGTGAGATCCTGACCGCCTACATGGTTTCATACAGAAAGTACGTATAGATGAAACATTTATACAGAAAGTATTATAAAACACGCGTTTTCAGTTATACTTCTGCTGTACGTTAAGTCCAAAAACTACAGGAATTACGCATGTAACCTATTCTCAGTGTAGCATACCCCTTTTCACACCAAATTTGACTCCATCCCCCTCCGTCTTTTATGGCGCTTAGCCGCTATAACTTTGCACATATACATATTTTCACATCTTCTATTAGGTTTTAACAAAAGAGACACTGACCAAAGCTTAAAAACCACTTTATTTTAAATTATATATATGACGGTTAAATAATTTAAACTTTGTTATAACAACATTTATGTATGTCTGAATTTTCATTAATTTCGATAGTGTCTGAAGATGGATAAGTTAGATATCCGAAACAGTTACAAATTATAATTTAAAATAAAGTGGGTTTTAAGCTTTGGTCAGTGTCTCTTTTGTTAAAACAATCAATCCAAAGCCACGAATAGTCTTGCTACCTTCTATTAGGTGCACTAAGTCCAGTCTCGCAAGTCGATTCATCCATTTGGACCTTTTACTTGTTAGATTAGTCATGTTAATACTACGTTCGCATATCCTTAAAACATAAAGTAAGATAATTCAGACACTAGGTTGTCATTGCATGTGCGTTTCAAATATGGTATTAGTAAGCCAATGTCATTTACAATAAATTAATGTCTTCTTCACTGGTCTGGTGGGTAGCACGGTGCGACTTTCGTGCACGGAGTCCTTGGTTCGAGTTCCGGTAGGAACAACTTGAAATCTGAGTTCAATGCTGTGGTTTGGATTTCATATTAAACTGTAGCACCATGTCTGATACAACCTCGGTGCTAAAAAGGGATTTACCTAATAAATTAACTTTGTGTTGCGTTTGTAACACTGTTATACACATGAAAATTTGTTGATGGTAATGACGATGCGAAAAAAAAATATACATCTTATGCATACGATTAATAGTTATCGCTAACTCGTTAGTTTCTTCAGCTGTGGCCCAATTCCGCTTTGAATTTATTTATTTTTTTATTTATTGATTAATTTATTTATAAATTTATTTTATTATTATTATTATTAGTAGTAGTAGTAGTAGTAGTTGTAGTATTTTGAGTTTAGTATTCATATTCAACACATACTCCACGAGATGTTAACGTGGAATCCAAACCAATGTAATGTGTCCAAATGTTTGAGTCGAGTCGAGTTGACTTGATTGTGAGTTTAACCTCTCTTTCAGCAGCGAGGCTATATGAGACGTGGATCTACTGATTAACATGGAATCCTAATTACATGAGCTCCCGCCGGGAATCAAACCTGAAACTCCCACGCCAAAGGCGCGTACGCTAACCGCTTAGGCACGAAAGAGTTCATTCAAATGTTTCATTTACATTCCCCCACCAAGCATCGAACATGGGATCACACGCACACTAGAGCAGGGAAGAGCTAAAAATATGACTTAAAAATAGTATTGTATTACTTCATAGATTTTCTTTTCTGTGGTTCGGAAACACAAGTCACAATATGATATGTTCTTCTGTGAATGTATTAACTACAATGACAACTAAGAAACTACTATTTTGATGCTAAGAGATAGCTTGTATTTGTTTTGACGACGACTGGCTCACGCAAACATCAATGTTTGTGTAAATGACTTAATCTTGAGAAATGTTTTGATTTGAAGACAAGATGTTTCTCTCCTTTAACTCCCTCTTTGCTCGTTTCACGCTGGAAACACGGAAGTAACTTTATTCAAGTGACCTAAATCTGACGTCCCGTCATGAACATTACCTAACGTTTCCATCACTGTCAAGTAGGGTGGAATGTCAGGGAAATTCTGAGGAGAATTTAGTCCTTTTCCTCTCTGGCGTCTGTCAGCGATGATGAACCCACTGATCACTCAAGAAGATGGGAATTAATGCCAAGAATTTTTTTATGCAATTTAAAAGCTGAGTGCAAATTCTTGTTAAAAATAAATATATTGTTGTTACTTCGTTTTTTCTCTCTTTTTAGCTCTTCATTTCGAAAAAGAAAAATATAAGTTTAAGCACTATAAAAGCTCAAAAAAAAAAAAAAAAAAAAAACATTTTCTCAACAATTTAACCAGGAGCTAAAATTCCAACAAACTCTTAGTTAACTTATCTATAATTTATTGCATTGAACAAATTAATTTTATTCAATGAACTTCACAGTTCAAATAACTACGATATATTATGGAGCAATCTTCATGTTTATACAATTTATGTTGGCATAATACAAAAAAATCTATTAACATAATATTGAATAACGTTTTATATTAAATTAAAAATTCCTTGAAGGTAGTTGTATAGATGCAAATGTCTCGTCATTTTATGTGATCTCGTGCAAAATTATTGTTACGTTAGTTGCTTTTTTTGTTTCGTTTTAATAAGAATACAATGAAATAATTATCATTCAATTAAATTATTTGCTGTATGATGTCAAATTCTTGATTTGCCTTCTGAAAAACATTTCGTTGGTATCAAGAATTCAAAAGGAGTAGGGGAATCGACAGCAGGAGAGTAGGAAGTGAAATATGAATAAGCGAACATATAACTTGAGCTAGATTATCATAATTACTGGTTTTGGACAGACAAAAGCAAGTTTGAGATAAATCATAAACCCTTTAACAGATATATAAGCTTGAAATTGTCGTTCTTCGCGCAGGGAGGGTAGTCTTTTGGAAATTATTTAAACTTATTTTCCTATTTAGGATATGCACTTCAATGGAATAGTAATTACAAAAACTCATGTTATATTTTTGGATTAAATTTTGAGCTTCCCTACCCAATTAGGTTACGTCCCTTAATCAAAGTGATGACGGAAAACTAGCTCGAGATAAATACTGAGTATGTTGCAAACTTCATATAAAAATGTTCAACCATGCTCCCGTGATACAGTCAGAAACTACAAACAACGTTGCTTTCAATGAGGAGGAATAAATATAAACATAAACATAAACATAATAATAATAATAATAATAATAATAATAATAATAATAATAATAATAATAAACATTTATTCTTAAAACTGTATTTTCTTTAAAACCCTGAGGCACGTGTCCGCTTATTTTTAATGACGAGCTTATAAGCCAAGTTTCATCATAATTTCAAAGATTTTTGTGGTTCTGCATTCCGGATAAAACGTTTGAATTTTTATTATGTTTACTCTCGTAGCAAAGGTAGTTTTATGTCCAAATATAACGTTTCTAGATATATTAATGGCCTGAAATTTTAGTAAGTCACTTTCACTGTTTCATAAAATAATATTTCCCCTTCCTCATTAAGAAGTGGAATTTTCGAGAACGCTGAAATAGATGTTTCCTTTATTTTTAATTAAAAGTTTATATAACGAATTTCACACTTCTAAAGTGAATCTTTAAATTAAATATTTTCTGAATATATATAATATATAGCAATTTGTTTTTTTCTTATTATCTTTACAAACGTAATTTTCGCAGGCACTGAAATGCGTGTTTAATTATTTTTATTTGCAGATGTTCATATCTTCAACTGAAGCATATCCTTAGAATAGGCACTTTCTCAATAAAAGAACATTTGGATATAATAGTAAGGGCCATCTTTTCTTCCCTGAAAGCATAGTTTTCCAAAATGCTGAAAAACGGGTCCCTATATTTGTATTCAAGAGTTTATATACCGAATTAATTACAAATCCCTAACTTAAGCAAAATCTCCACATGCGACACTTTATAAATAACTATTATAGAAATGCTTTCTCCATTTCGCCCTTGGGAGTGGAATTTTCAAAACTGATGAAACACGTGTTCTTTAATTAACCGGCCTTTTAAAAAACGAGGTTCTTTGACGTACATGTATGTATCTTTGTTTATTTATATGGCTGTACGTAATTATCTCGAGAACCTCTTATTTCAGTGCGGTTTACACTAACGCAATAAACTATCCACAAGGAAGGTTTATGTATGTTAAAATGAAAGGATATGTTTTATTATTATTTTTTTTCTTAAATTAAATATTCCATCAACATCTAGTGAGAGAAAACTAGAATAGTACATGCTGCAACCAGAAATACAGGGAAGTAAGGAGGGTTGCGTACAAGCAAGGGGTAAGAAAACTTTTTCAACAAAATTTCTCGGAATGATAGGACTCTGGTCATGAATGTTAACGTCATTGTTGATGTCAAGACTATTTACATCCCGGTCTTGTTCAATTTGTGACAGAGTATCATGTGTTTTCCGTGATCGGTCGCCTACTGCGATAAGCATCCTGAAGCTCGAAATTTTCAGAACGAAAGCGACTGTTTTATTGACCTTTGTATCGATCTTTCCTGTTTGAAGCGTATAAGTATTCGAAGCCTACTAAAACAAACATGTAGGGAGTAACGATGACCATTCATGGAGCCTTACATCCGGTATCAAGAGTCGAAGGTTTCATACTGGGCTGTGTGAGTTCGTGGCGGATGACATAGAGTAAGAGGAGGGAGTGAGATTCAAACTCGGGAACAGATATTGAGTCATTCATATACTGGGTTTATCCGTGGTGCTGTGCAAAACTCAGAGGGATGAAAGATGATACCAACAGAAACAATTTAAGGATAAGAACGAGTGTCCGGAAATGCGTCGTTTTGGAGATAGGGGCAGCCGACAATTTGTCGAAATGGTACAAAAATGGCCATAATTCGAGCAGGAAATGTCGGATTAAAGTCCGTTCAAAGGCAGTGTGCGTTATTTTTACCTGCAGTCTTCATTAATACTGGATTTGGTTGAAAACGGGGGCGGCGCAAGTGTAGCCCGCAAAGAAATTTAGGATATTTCGAACACCTGCAACAAACATGCCACGAAAAATTGGTAACTGTGTTCATTACAGATGTTTCGGATAGTCATGATGCCACTAGCCTAATTTTGAACTGCACCAGTAGTAGGCTATGAAAGAAAGGGGTACGTACGTGATGGTGTCTGTGCACGTGGGAAAGATGGACAGGGAGGGTGGGCAAGTACAAATAAGGAATACGAGGCGAAACTACTACTAGCACATGCGACAGTACAATAATCACATGGTAGGAGTGTGAAAGAAAGCCGTGGCAGGGCGGCCCGTGCAGATGAACACACATGATTCTGAGAAGCTGGTTTGGTGCAGGACGTAATATGTGTGGAGGGAACGCAAACTCAGACGACAAAGAAATTTGGCTGTAAAATCTCTTGGGTATCGTACATAAAGAAGATGAATACGTTTGGCACACAGCACAGAACAAAGCCATTAGAACTGTTCGTAAAACAAAGCCAAATAAACTTTACCGTGTAAACATCGTAAATATATTGTACCTAAAACGTAGAGAATGTACTTACTATGTGCAGTTTTACAGTAGATGTTCAAAGTGACGTACCATGGTATCGATGCATTCATAACAGTGTCGGTGAAAGCTTTGTCGTAGACGCCCAAACATCTCTGGAGTGGTTGGGATTATGCCACTGACAGCGAGGATGCGTGCCAGGAGGTCCTCTTCACTCTCTACAGGAGTTTCGTAGACAAGGCTTTTCACGTAGCCCCACAAGAAGAAATCAGGTGGATTGAGGTCCGGCGAACGAGCGGGCCATGCAGCAGGACCCTCTCGCCCGATCCACCTATCTGAGAATATTTCATCGAGAGAAGCACGAACAATAGCAGCATTGTGGACTTGCGCCCCGTCGTGCTGAAACCATCTGCTGTCGAACAACAAGCGGGACAGTTTCTACTAGTTCTGGAAGTATATGCTATGCTACAGAAACGCCGCGTACACTGGTGCAGTTCAGCGTGGAGAAAGAAGATAGAGGCCTAGAAAGTAGTCACCAACGATGCCTGTCCACATGTTCACTGCAAATTTCTTTTGATGGATCCGTGCAATTGTTGCTTGAAGGTTTTCGGCGGCCCGCACGTGACTATTACGACTATTAAACACATCGACTCTTGTAAAACAGGCTTAATCGGTAAAGAATATCAATGCATTAAACTGAGGATCGGTCACACAGCGCTACACATGCCATTCACAAAAAATACACGAGAGTCGAAATCAGCTACACTCAGTCTTTGCACTCTTTGCGGATGGTAGGGATGCAATTCATGTTCATGTAGTACCTTCCATACAGTACTGTGTGCCACACCCATGTCATGTACTTACTATGGCTCGAGTGTTTTTTGAATGTTGTTCCTCTATACGCGCAAGCACCTCTTCTTCGAAGGCAGACGTCCTGGTAGTTATGTGTCCCACTCGGTCATGAAATTGTGGTCGCTACTCTCCTGTTTTCCTCAAACGCTGGAAAATGCGCGAGAATATGAAACACGATGTATATATCCTTTGCGGAAATCGTGCACGATATAACCTCTCCGCTTCAAGGCTGTTTCCATTCGCTATTCCATACGTAAAAAAAAAAAAAAAAAAAAAAAAAATGTGAGCTCGTCAAACGCAAACTACATTGCACTGAAAAGGTAATTCACACAAACTACAACCTGACGAGCATGGCACTAGTCTGTCAACACTAATCAACACAAAACACGCTTTATCAACCGCATTTGACGAAACACCTCACAGACAACTTACAGCTGATGCAGTAGACACAAGAATATTTCGAACTACAGTAGAGAGGACGTGCTTACATTCGTACTATCGTTGATGTGGACTGGCACGCCGTTTCAAGGCCCTTAACTTACTCTCCTTGTGTTGTCTTGTTTCAAACAGAAAATGTGTTCACAGCTATTATGTGTAAGAAAATAACCGCATTACTTGCTTTTGTCAATACACGCGATAAACGTCGTCTGTAACTTTTGTGATACATTAACATAATTACAAGTAGACCAATATGCAGCTAGCCGGGATCGTTTGTGTTCGTCTGCGCGGAGAGTTGGAGTGGGTCAATGACCGTGGGCCACGTAAGACAAGTTTGAGTAGATCGCTGGGTTATGAGTCATTTCGATGACCCACGAAAACCTAAGTCATTCTATGACCCACGAATCACAATCGACTAACACTAACCAGAGAATGACGCAACCCAACAAGACAGCTGACCCACTCGTACAATATTAAATTCGTGAGTCAAACTGAGTCAGTCGATTTATGACATGGTGAGTCAGAATGGATAGTGGGTCACGGTGTGTGGTGGGTGAGTGTATCGTGGGTCACGTTTTTGTTGACCCCTCCATCTCTCCGAGGGGCATTTACTGGCGTCCTGCTACGGCTTTCTTTCACACTCTTACCGTGCAATTATTGTACTGTCGCATGTGCTAGTAGTAGTTCCTAACCTCAGATTCCTTATTTTGTGATTGCTCACCCTTCCTCTCCATCCTTCTCACGTGCGCAGTCACCATCACGTACGCACCTCTTTCTTTCACAGCCTACTACAGTGTCCAGCTCACAATTTAGCTAGTGACATCATGACTATCCGAATCATCTGTAATGAACACAGTTACCAATTTCTCGTCGCATGTTTGTTGCAGATGTTCGAAATATCCTATGTCTTTGCGGGCTACCCTTGCGCCGCCCCCAATTCAATACAATCCAACATTAATGAAATGACCCTGTGTAAGTTCTCGTCAAA
Organism: Thermobia domestica; assembly: GCF_964235325.1. Classification (NCBI taxonomy): domain Eukaryota; kingdom Metazoa; phylum Arthropoda; class Insecta; order Zygentoma; family Lepismatidae; genus Thermobia; species Thermobia domestica. The sequence goes on along the minus strand of NC_137459.1, from coordinate 269,038,856 downwards.
AACAAAAGTTCTATTCGCCTCGCTTTTTTGCTGTATTCCTATAGATATAAAGGCAACTCCTCAAGAAAAAAAAATATATATTTCGACGACACTGATAACGATTTCAAGAAAGTAGAGCCAAAATACCGCACATGTTTATAATGGAATATATGGGAAACTACATGTTATATTCGGATTTTTGTAGGTACCGTCCGCAACTCTGAGATCAATTATTTGCACATATGATGTGCATCAGAGTACGGGACAAATAATAGGTAGAAACGAAAGTTGTGTTGTTTCCTGTGGCTGATACAGGGTGTTGAAATTGTGCACCATCTGGTAGTTTAATAGACTGTATGGGAGAGTATTTGGTGGCTAGGAATTTTATTACGTACCATCAGCGCCACCGAAATGCAGATCAAGATGATGTGGTGTTCCTCCCGAAGGAAGGGCTGTGACCCAAAGGCCCCTGGGCAAGGTGAACCCACGATGGTTTGCCATTACATGCCATGAGATGATGACGTCCGAAGGATGGAACCGACAGTTGAACAAGGGATCCAGACTTCCTCTGTCCCCACCGGAAATCGAACCTGAGATCCCTTGAGTACAAGGCGTAGAGCTTATCCATTCATTCATCGGGGACATATTCTGACAAATAAGACCATTGTTATATTATGATGTACAGCAGCGTAATGGGCAAATAATAGTTGAAAACGTCAGTGGCATTTTGTTCTGTTTGACCGATCCGGACGTTTGATGTTGTGCATATGCAAACATTCGCTTCATATTCGCTATATGTCTGTTGCGAGGCTGCCTCTATCGAGGGACGTACAGTAGAGTCGTCAGTGTGGAGGTGTTGATTTATGTAGTAGCTTACTCGTCTTTGGTGACTGTACGTAGATGGTGATCGATTCGTGTGCTGTGCCTACTTCATTGTGCCTGCAAGAAGTTGCAATTCCTGCATGTTTTTGTCCAGTGACTTTTGTTGTTCTGTTTCTCTCGGCATTTATGCGAACTTTGTTGTTGTGTACTATTTGGTGTTATTTTCTGGTAGGTTTCGCCAATGTGGAAACGTGTAATGCAAAAGCCGTATTCTTCATTTCAAAACAATTTGGTGACGTTTGTGAAAAATGGCTTCTCGTGGAAGCACGGATAAACATCAGCAATGTTCCGTGTGCGAAGTATGGTTTAGAGGACAAAGAATGCGCCTGGTGTGCAGAAGTGAGTTTTTACAAGCGATTAGTTACATGTGTGTGAGCAAAGGTAAGTCATTCCAGTGCTTCGGTCCGTCAGCATTACTGTGTGCAACATAGTACATAAAGGCAAGTGAGAAGTGTGCAGAAACAACCAGAAATGGGTAGTCAGGGATCGGATCTCAACGTTGAAGATACGTCAGCTGTGCCTGTGCACATGAAGTTAGATCTCGCAGAAATTCCTGAAGAACAGTTAGTAGTGTTTACGGGATTAAACAATGAACGGTAGCTGTGCTGTGCAGCTTCTGTGACACCTTATATAACAGCAGTGTTACAAGCGTTGAAACCAGACTGGGCATTAGGTGTATGACTTTTTTCAAATTGAAAAGCCTGGGGTGGCAAACAATGAACATTTGGATGTTAACCTCGAAAATATCTTTGATTTTGTTTGGTTGTAAAGAAAAGCTCCCGCACCTACATTGATGCTGTTTTAGCATTAAAAGAAAATTCGCCTACTTACACAGTCTGCATTTGGCACTGAATATTCTATACAGTACATTAGTAAAATGGTTTTACATTTGCGAATTACTGTTAATGAACTTGCTGTTGAGATATTTGTCACTTTTGCAAGTGTTGTGATGCTCTTGCATCACTTTCACAGCTCGCTCGGCCACCATATTTGAGCCAGGCACATCCAGCATAGAACGTTCTTTTACCCAGTGAGCAGAAAAAAAAAACACTTTGCAGCTTTAGAACACTTTAGGTCGGAGATAGCAGCATGAAATTCATTGTATATGTCATCTGTATAGTGTTGAATTGAAAACCATACCTTTGTCCATCTAGTTGCGATGAAGTTACAAGTACGTTGTAGCTGATCTCTCCATTTTGGAAGGGGAAAAAAGGCAATCGTGCATAGATTGCACGTGACTTGCGTCTATCATTGTTGAGGAAGATAACTTCTGCCAGTTCAACTGAGACCACTTGTTCTCCTTCCGGTAAAAATTATATCCTTCACGAAGTTCAAATAGAAACCGAAAATCATTTCTCCATTCTGTTTTTAAGTGGCGGTACCTTACCTGTGCCAGAATAGTTTTCTTGTAAGTCCTCATACCCAGCCAAAACCTCTTCAATGAATTGATAGTTGAAGCTGGATGACCATTATTTTATTGGGAATACTGAATCCATCCAGTATCGCAGAACCAGGTCAAGAATATGGTGCTGACATCCTATAAACTGAGACTCATCGAAACCCATTTGTTTAAATGTCTCTGGAGTCTAAAAACAATACCACTTTTGTGCCCTATATTCAATGCTGTGGTGTCAGAAATGATCATTTTAATACTCCTCCATGCATTATACTCATCCAACAAGGCTTGCAGTAAGATATATATATTCTCGGCGGATCTGCTTTCACAAACCAAAACTGCAAGGCGAAGACTTCTTTCACAATTCTGCACTTGATAATATTTTCCTCCTATTCTAGTCCCATTAAAATGCAAGCAGAATTCCTGTTCACCGAAAATTTCTTTAAGCCGGTTCTTCATTGTTTCCGCTTCGTTGATCACTCGACGCAAAATCTCCGATTGTGAAGGTATGGGTACATTTATTTCTTTCTCAGCCAAGCTCTGAAGAACTTTCGTTGCTTATCTTGTAGACAGATACAGTTTCGACACGTGTTTGGCTGCAGATTTTGTTGTTTGATACTTACGTTTCATAGGGGGAGGGTCTTCTGAAAATTCAGAGTCACTGCTGACCTTACGTTCTTGAGTATCACTGATACTCACATGTTGCACTTGGCTTGTACACGGACCAATTGAGCTACTTGGCCTTTTTGAAGGATGGACCGTTGATATAGAGGCAACTTTCTCGGTAGTGTATCTGACTTGGCCACCAGATTCAAGTTGTTTTCTATACAATTCTTTGTCTTCACTGCAGAGCCAGTTTTCTTTTTTCTCTTTCTTTTTTTTCTTTTTTTTTTGTAATATCGAAGACACTAGCAAGAGATTTTTCAAGTACCTCATTCCTCCTTTTTCTATATTTTACGAACAACTGTATCAGCTTGGCAACTTTTGCTGAAATTTGCTGCATAGTAAGCAAAAGAAAATTCAGCTTCTCCCAAAATATACACAGTTCTTAAGAGAGTATATTTTTTCTATCCGACTGCCCTTTCAGTTAATCGTACAACCCCAAATATCTACCAACTATGTCTGTGTTTGTAGGCATTTTACACATTTCACTCACGTCCGTTTTCATTTCTGGTATGCTGGGACGGCGTTTTCCACATGTCTCTAAATTCTGTGTTCACTTTTCTCCATATGATTCAAGTGCTAAATTTGATCTTTTGGTTTTGAATGGCATTTTTAAATCCAGAAATAGAAGAGATCTAAATTATAAAGACAACTGAGGGAAGCACTGTTGGAAATACATATAAAAGCAAAGAATACTAAAGTTTTATCACCGGCAAATCAACCTACTAGGCTCGTAACACCAATAAAACTGATTTGCAAAAGTGTTTAATGAAAATAGTATAAATTAAAATTTGGAAAATAACTTGTATCTACGTTGCTTACTTATAACTTACAACAAACCACAATGTGTTATTTACATAGGAATCTTTGAATTTCTGCATGCCTGATGGGTTGATGTGATCTGTACATTTTGATTGTAAATATACGATAAATAGATTGCGTTATCACAATTTATATTATGCAAATGTCTACTAAACCTTTCCTAGATGCCAGACTTCATTTCATTATCATGTTTTACGAATCAAAAATTCTTATTATATATCGTTTTTTTTCTCACTTACCTCGCATAAGAAAATAGATTAGGTGCGGGACGTTCTTCCAACCCCGAACGAAAATAACACCAGATAACTAACGTATAGGCCAAAGTTCATTAAATACAACATCATGAAAATTAAAATTTTGTAAAAAGTTAAAAAGTCATATCCCTACTGGGCATGTTGTTAATGAAACTCAAGGATGATCTTTGTAATGACTTTCTGGGAGCAATATTTGGATATCCATGCCACGGAAGTGTGTCAAATGCAATGAAATCAGTCAGACAGGCTTTGATGATTCAGTTTGTACCGTCCGTATTGGATTCAAAGCATTTATTTCGTTCGTTTTCTCTGAGCAAGTTTCCAGGTTGGGCCCGCAAACTTTATGAAGTAGGAGATGACAAGCTGTTTTTTAGTATTTGACGGAACATACATTTACACCGAAAAATCGATGAACTACACTCTGCAAAGGCGTATGTATAGTGTGCAAAAAGAACGTCCTTTAGTGAAACCCATGATGATCGTTCCACCCAGCGGGTACATTGTTGACATTGTTGGTCCATATGTTGGTGTAAATAATGATGCTAGTATTACAAACTCTATGTTCGCCGACACAGCAAATGGTTTTAACCAGCTCTTACAACCAGGGGACTGCGTTTTGGTTGATAAGGGATTCCGAGATTCCATGACGGTGTTGGAGGAGGCGGAGATGCCATGGCTTTTAGAAAAGGGAAAGAAGCAGCATGACTGCCTGGCTGCAAACCAATCCCGTATTGTCACAAAGGGCAGGTAGTGTGTAGAAGCGAAAAATGGCCATCTCAAAATGAAGTAAAAGATGTTTAGGGATAGGGTTCCAATTGCGGCTCTTCCTTACTTACGCGAGTATTTACTCATTGCAGGTGCTTTACAGAATCAGTTTGCGCTTCCATTGACCAAAGATTCACCAGAAAAGTCTGACGAAAGTATTGAAATCTTATCACGTTCTCGTTTAACAAACGAACTACAGAAGAAATTACAGACATCTGGTGATATTGACAAACGCTTAGCAAAGATTTGGGAACCGTGTGACGGATCGTCAATTACTGACTTCCCTCGATTGACAGAAGCGGATTTATTCAAAATAACGCTTGGAGTTTATCAAATCCAAATGCTCACGCATATGCTGCAGAGCATATGAAATCTGATGATAGTTTTTCACTGTTCTATTTGCATATCACTCCACACATCCTGAGGTTTAAAATTCAATCTCGACATGTACAGAGTTTGCAGTACACACTTCATTGAATAGGATCCAGAAAAATCAGGAGCCGACGCTATTCTTGGATAGTACTACAAATGCCCCAGAGGACCCAAACACTTTCTTTCCTGCCTATTTCGGAATATTAAATATCACAATATGCCAATGGTCTTATTTTTAAGAATGTGTCCGCGGTGGATGAGTGGATAAGCTCTTCGCCTTGTAATCAAAAGGTCCCAGGTTCGCTTCCCGGTGGGGACAGAGGAAGTCTGGATCCCTTGTTCAACTGTCGATTCCATTCTTCGGACGTCATCATCTCATGGCATGCAATGGCAAACCATCGTGGGTTCACCTTGCCCAGGGGCCTTTGGGTCACAGCCCTTCCTTCGGGAGGAACACCACATCATCTTGATCTGCATTTCGGTGGCGCTGATGGTACGTAATAAAATTCCTAGCCACCAAATACTCTCCCATACAGTCTATTAAACTACCAGATGGTGCACAATTTCAACACCCTGTATCAGCCACAGGAAACATAACACCACTTTCGTTTCTACCTATTATTTGTCCCGTACTATGGTGCACATCATATGTGCAAATCATTGACCTCAGAGTTTTGAACGGAACCTACAAAAATCCGAATATAACATGTAGTTTCCCATATACTCCATTATAAACATATGCGGTATTTTGGCCCTGCTTTCTTGAAATCGTTATCAGTGTCGTCGAAATATTTTTTTTTTCCTGAGGAGTTGCCTTTATATTTATAGGAATACAGCAAAAAAGCGAGGCAAATAGAACTTTTATTTGTTACGAGAACTTACGCAGGGTCCTTTGCAGATAAAAATGATGCACACTGCCTTTGACCGAACCTTAATCCGACATTTCCTTCTCGAGTTATGGCCATTTTTGTACCGTTGCGACAAATTCTCGGCTGCCCCTATCTCCCAAATGACGCATTTCCGGATACTCATTCCTATCGTAAAATTGCTTCTTTTGGCATAATATTTAATCTCTCTGAGGTTTGCACAGTATCACGGAAACACCCTGGATACCAGCTTAGAAATGGAGAAGCAAAAGATCGGATGGTATTCATATCCCGAGGAAAATCGTGACTTTAGGGGATAAAGCATTCGGTTCTCTGTAAAAACAGGTGTAAAACTAGCAAGATCATCGCCGTTGTCGAATTGAAATGGTTAACTTTAAAAAAAAATGCATTAGATGGTTGCGCAGTCAGTGAAAGATTTTAACATATGGAGAGTAAAGTTTACTTAAATCATACTTTATGGACACGGGTTTCGAACCACAAACATTTCATTATGAATCCACGATATTAGCCACTCACCCACGGAGAAGGTTACTTGATAAACCGCATTTTTCGTGGATATCTGAAGAATGCCAACACTTTTGAGACATGAAAATTTGAAATATACTCCTGTTGTATCTATTTTTCCTGTTTGATGTGCATAAATATTCGCAGCTTACTAACAGCGAAGCTATAGGGAATCACAATAATCCATTGGTAGAACGTTTACATCTGGTTTCAAAAGTCGTACAAGACCACGTAAGTTCGTCAGAGACGACATTGGGAGAGAAAGGATGGGGAGGAATTCAAATATGAGGACAGAGAGGGATATATTCTCATAGACAGAGTTTGAATTTGAGGGAGGGGTGGGAAATAATCAGTCATCATTCATATTCTGAGGAGAATTGTGATTTAGTGAAGCATAAGAATCAACATTTCTCAGTCGAATCTGCAAGCATCACGTCCACAGTTGCCGAATTAAAGCAGATACCTATTTTATTGAAGCCTCAGACTATTGCACAGAAAGAGACGGATCTTAACGTACGGAGAATTAAAAAAATAAAAAAAAACAGCTTTCGGAGATAGGTTTCGAAATAAAAACATTTCGGTTATGAAGCCATGACGTTAACCACTCACCCATGGATAATACTACTTAACGAGCCATGTTCATCTTGTATATTTCAATAACTCCAACACTTTCGAGTCGTGAAAATTGGAAATAAACTCCTATTTCCATTAGGAATGACTATTTATTATAAATACTGGAACTGGCGTTGTAATATGTTGGAAAACAATGCTTAAGGTGAATGGTAGGCGAGAAAGATCAGCGTCTCAAGTACAACAAGGTATCACAAGTAAACGTTCTCACCCAATAATCGGGAATCTAGACATATTCGTAAAGTACTAGCCTAGATTAGTAAAAGTATGGAATCTGATAAAATGATAAAAATGTTAGAATGATATAGAGCTTGCATTGTAATCTGTGAAAACTGTATTTCATGTTAGTCTTGATCTTTAACAAGCTTTGCTCGTCTAGTAGTTACTGCATTTGCCTTTGTATACGTGGTCACGGGCTCGATTCCCGATAGGAGAGTATAATGTTTTAATTTCACAATCATTATATTTTATTAAACATATGTTTCTTTTCATATAAGGAATAATTATGGGGAGCAAAACTAAAGACTTTCATTTCTCGAAGTTCTACTAGGCCTATATGTTTGACTGAAAAAGTTTGATTCTTATGACTCACAAAATCACAATTTTCCTCAGAATGTGGATGTTGGACGATATTCTTTTCCCCAATTCTAACCATGCATATGCGAATGTATCCTTCTCTGTCTCAACGTTGAATCTCTCTCTCTCGCTCTATCTCTCTCTCAGTTTGTTTGTCATGAAGTCTCATGGCCTGAAATAAAATTTCGAATTCTTGGTATCGGATGTAAACATTCAATCAATGGACAATCGTCACTCATTATACGTATGTTGCAATAGGCTACGGATATGTGGGCACTTCAAACAGGAAACCTAGAAAATAATAGTAAAACAAAAAGTAAAAGTAGTAATATATAATACTCAAAATAGACATAGCATATATCAAAACTGTTCAAGAGCTATATGAGCATTTACGTGTAATTACTGAGAAAAAAAATCATCAAAGAGCACGCATCTTTTTCAGTAATTTGCGATTTGTAACTCACGAGGAAGGTCCATAAACCGTGAGAGTTGAATTTTGATGAAAATTTGTGACAAGATTTAGTTCGAGTTGCTAAGTAACGTAGTAATAGCCATTCGATGAACAAATGCTTCGTTGAGCTGCTACACCGACGCCATCTTGAAATCCTGTAGGCAATGTCCAAGAATACCCTTTTAGCACAAAAATGAAAAAGCTATTGATATATCTAACTTCAGTATTGTAAACCAAGGTAAATCATCTATATGCGAGAGTACTTCCAGTGCATGACCGCCATCTTGAAAGTCGCCATATTGAATCGCAGTCAAATATGATAAATGGCAAGGGGGTCATGTGGAGTATCAAATAGAACTGGAATTTTCTCCTCAATTCATTTCCGTAACCAAAGTTTAGATGTCTGTTTTCAGTTCAGAGTTAAGAGCTCTCTCGCTCACAGGAACATACAAAAACTGAGCAAGTAAAATTTGTGATATGAAATGCGGTCGTGTAAACACTTGCATGATGCAAGTGTTCATGCATAATGCATGCGTGCAATATGCGAACAATTAATGCAATAGTAGTTATTTGATCTACAATAGCCACTATACCAATCAGATCTTGAGACTAGTGAGAGATATCGTTAATTAAATTGAAATGCCCGTAGTGAAAAATGGAATAGCAGCACTGTAACAAATTATACCTATTTCAAAATCGCTATATATATGAGTCTGTGTGTGTTGCGATTATGCATAGCATTTAAATGATGTAATATAAGTTAGGTGGAACGGCACATATGGTTTTAAAGAATGTGTCTTGAAGTTTTTAGAAAATTAATAGAAAAATATTGGAAAAATAATATAAACTATTGCACATAAGCAAATATTAACCTACTAACCTTTTGCTCTTCAATTGTGATAATAGAGATCCAAAACGTAGTGATTAGCACACAGCATCATGGAGCAGTGCAAACACTTAACAAATGCACTTTCGTCACAATCTTCATGACCACAGACATTATTTTCTACTAGTCTTCAGAACATTTGTAAATGAACCAACTATTGCTCATGTTACGTACTCACATTTCTGCCATGCATATGCAAGCATGTCCTTTAGGACTGACGCACAAAATTGATGATACACAACAGAATGCATTTTCTTTATGAAAATTCTGCCATATAACTTGTACACCGAACAATTGAACACCTGCTACAATCAGTTATTTATCACAGTTTTGATATGAAAACTAGTCTTGCCCTTATTATAAGCAAATGTTTTATCGTTAAAGGTGGAAAGATGCAGATATTTAATTGTTTTATATTGAAGGGAAAAGGAACAAAGAGGCTTGTTTCATGGATTGCAACTTGGAATTAAATCTTGTAATAATCTTTACTGCCACATATTCTTAGCAGTTTTGCATGCATTCTCTTATCACTAATAGCAGAACAGACACAAGGAAAGTGAATTCTAAGTCGGTCGTCAAATATGGTCGTCAATTATAAGTCGTAAATTATAGGTCGTCAAATATGAGTATTGGAAAGGAACGCAATATTCTGCAACAATGATGGTCTTTGCGTAAGGTTTCTAGATTGGAGAATAAAACTTAACACACTATAATGGACCACGTAAAATTGCCTAAAAAAGATTTATGGTTTGATACAATTCAACGTCCCACACGCCTGCTACGCTAAAGGAGACGTGGACCTACTGATCCTAGTGGAATCCGAACCATTTTGGTCGTTCAACTAATATGTACCAGTTTATATAATTTTCTAATATATATCCGAACAATCCCTTTGGAATTCTCTGCTTGTTAGTACTATTAGGCATGTGTTTCATCGACCAACAGTCTATTCCATCGCACTTTGAAATAGGTATAACTTGTAGCATGCTGATATTCCACTTTTCACTACAGAAATTTCAATTTAATTAACGATTTTTCTTACTAGTCTCAAGATCTGATTGGTATAGTTGCTATTGTACTGCATTAACTACTGCATTAGTTAAAATCATGCAAGTGCTCGCACGACCGTGTTTCATGACACAAGTTTAACTTGCACAGTTTTTATATGTTCCTGTGGGTAAGAGGGCTCTTAGCTCTGAAGTGAAAACAGATATCTAAAGTTTGGTTACGGAAATGAATTCAGGAGTAAATTCCAATGCTATTTGATACCCCACATCACTCCCTTGCTATTTATCATATTTGACTGCGATTCAATATGGCGCCTTTCAAGATGGCGGTCATGCACTGGAAGTACTCTCGCATATAGATGATCTACCTTGGTTTAGAATTCCTAAGTCAGATATATCAAAAGCTTTTTCATTTTTGTGCTAAAAGGGTATTCTTGGGCATTGCCTACAGGATTTCAAGATGGCGTCGGTGTAGCAGCTCAACGAAGCATTTGCGCATCGAGTGACTATTACTACGTTACTTAGCAACTCGAACTGAATCTTGTCACAAATTTTCATCAAAATTCAACTCTCACGGTTTATGGACCTTCCTCGTCAGCGAATTTGTCTCTGAATGGAAAGAGTATATTATGTCACAGCAGCAATAAAATGACGATTTCCTTTAGAGAATTTGCATCTTTACTGAAATAAGATTGTAAAATGTATCGCAGTTTTGCGGAAAGTTAACTTCAACCTTAACTCCACTAACTTCTTCATGGCGCAACACCTTAGGTCTGATTCTACGAATTCCAACATTTTGGACATCAACTAGTCACAATTATCAGCTGTTAATGATGTTAATCTGGACTCGCTGTGACTGATACATCTTGCGATTTCGGACGCTAATGACATCCCATGCGCAAAAGGCTAACTACATCTTAGGTTGCCTGATATATATTGTTGCGTTTTTCAGTAATGCAATAAACTATTTTCAAGAAAGACTGTTACCTATATATAATAATCATGTTCTCCAAGCATATTTCGTACGAATGCTCATTTTATAAGGGAGTTTGTGCTACCTTATATTTAGGTGTTTAACTAAATTAATGGGTAACGAAATTAGAAAGAAGAAGACAAAAAGAAATAAAGAAAGCTTAACTGGCTTCACAGACAAACTATGAAGAAGAAAATAAAACATTAAAAAAAATGAAAAAAAGCCATTAAAAACAAAAGGCAAAATGTAGTAAACAAAATATGAACCGACTTCAAGAAACGTACATTAAAATGAAAGAAAAATAATGTAAGTCCTTGAATACACATGATAATAGTAATAATAGCGATTGAAATCTCAAAATTGTTATTACTATTATCTATAAAGAGTTTCTTGAAGTCGTGTCAAGCCAAACACATTAATGACTCATAAAATTACCATGGAAATAATTTTATATTAGATAATAATTTGTTCAGCTTAATACGACCTCAAATTCAGTGCCGAGCTTAAGTTCTCTAAAGCCAGGTATTCATGAGAAATACATTATTTTATGACTTGAATCCCCGTTTCTCTCATTTATAATAGCGATTTCAAAAATCCTTTCTTATCCTGTGTCTCTGTTAAAAGAAAATGAGTATTTTCGCAAAATTTTAGATTTCTACCTACGATTTTATGGACTTGCCGATTACGAGTCACCCACTTCTATTATTTTATATAATTGTGTATTATATTATATTATATTAGTTTGTGTGTATAAAATGCAAAAAAAAAAAATGTTAACCTATACTTGTATTACGTATAGGCTGTCGAAACGAGAACATAATATGCCAAATTGCATGTAGCAAAATTGAATCATACTCTATAATAACACTGTATTGCAAATTTTAGAATTTTATAAGTTACCAGTAGAGTCATATTTTAGAGAACATAGCTGATATATCCTCAAGGGACCGTTTTTCTATTGCCTGAAATACGTCCATAATACGCTCGCAAACTTTGAGCGAAGCACTGCTGTATATGGGAGACTACTTCAATTTTTGTCTTTTCTTTTTTTTCTAATTTAATATGCCACAACACTTTTTTTTTCAGGGGAATGCTTCAATTCTAAATTAAACGGATTGAAAATTATTTATCAAATATATATATTTTTCAAGTAAAAATTTAATATCTATGTAAGTTCAAAAAGATAAGTAACACATTTTATATATACGCTCTTATACCACTTCTTTCTTTCTCTGCTTTTATTGATATATCCACCCAAAAAGTTAAATATGCAACAATATTATACCCAGATAATGTTAAGTTTTCTTGCTTTAGAGTAAATTGTAATGAGTAAGGTAGTTACCCATGTTTGCAATGTGATAGCAATATTCATGTACAATAAACTGCAGTTGCAACAAATATTATTTTAGAGACCAATTTAAAAAAAATGAATATATGACATTCGTTAACACTAGAAGTACGAAGGTCAATTTGATCCAAAACATTTCTTTCTTATAGCGTTAATAATTTATTGAATCTTTTTTTTTTTTTTTAAATACGACATTTCATCATTATTTGAGATGTAAATATATAGAAATTTTCAGCAATGCACGGTAGATAACTTTCGAGAATTTTAGTATTATGTCTTTAAGCATGGCTGGGTCAATTTGACCCAACTTCTTATTTGTGTGAATTTGTTGTACTTTTATCCTTCTCTTCCTAAACCAACAATGAATAACGTCGTACTACAACAAAAGCGGTCCTAATTGCTGCACAATGCATAGTTTTTGAGATCTAGCATGAAACATATCCAAACATTTTTTTTTCGGACTACGACCATCGTCACGCAGGTACTTTCATTCGATTTTTTACCATGTCCTCACATTTTTCTCCATGTAATAACAGCCATTATTTTCTTGCAGTATTTTATTCACATACATAATTACTTTGTGGCATAATCAGCAATTTTTAGCACTTTTCCCTCCTGAGATAGTACGCTCCTAAAGTGGCATCAAAATAACAAACTTCAACTTTCAGACCCCCATAACTCTACGGTGTCAGTAGTATCACAGCTGTAGATATTTCTACAGACCCTTTACATGCAATAGGATTCAGCATAAAACTTACGAACTCCCCACTTTTTGCCATTCCAAAATACAGCCTCTTTCAAAGTGAAATTTCTCTATTTTTTTCTGGTGAATTCATGTATTGGTTTGCAACTCTGTATATTTATTTAGACGTAAAAGTTTATATTCTCCGTGTATCTTTGTCTTTCCTCTAAACATTCGTCTTTGTTTAGCGTTTGTCTGATTCGTACATCCTGAGCAACTGTAATTTTCGTAAATGCTTGCAAATGCAAGAATTGGCACTCCACTGACAACAAAGATGACCGCCATTCAGGAACACTCGTACATACGACAACGTGAATATTATTGACCTTCTCATATACAAGGTTCATCACACTCAAATATTTATAATTTTCGGAGATGGTTCCTGCAACCACCTCTGGACCACTTCTCATGGATTGAATCATGTGGTTCGGACCGTAGATTAAGCAGTAGGTAAACGTCTCATATAACCATGGCGCTGAAGAGAACCTTAATTCCATCCATTCCATCCCACCAACCAATCCTAGCATGAAAACTACCCTATAGTTGGCCGGTGTACAATCTATCATACGAACGCCTTTATACGCCGTTTCCCACCACGCTCACGAATAAATGTTCTATGTTTCGATGCAAATTCGTCTATTATTATTCAGTTTCTTTAGAGTTTAACGCCCCTTGCACCAGCGAGGCTATATGAGACGGGACCTACTGATCAACGTGGAATCCGAACCAAGTGAACTCCTGCCGGGAATCGAACCCCATTCTCCCACGCCAAAGGCGAGTACGCTAACCGCTTAGTCACGAAGGAACTCTCGTCTATTATTATTAGTAGTAGTATCTATTGACAGATTTGCAGGGTTAAACTAAAAAACATAGCAATATAGTCCGTTAGTCAGTCTCTTTCTACTATTATTAAAGCGCCCTTTAATGTCGGTCATGTTCGATCATTTTTATATTCCTCTCTCCTCTCCTCTCTTACGTTGCGTGGTTAAATTTGATGTTAAGCGTCATCGGAAGTGTCACTGTTCATGACAGCGACCTCGAAAACTACAGATTCGGCACTAAAATCAGTCATTTTCAATTATATATATATATATATATATATATATATATATATATATATATAATATATCCTACCTAATGTTGCGGGGCACATAATTGAAAGTGCCACTGTTTATCTCAGGAACCCGTAAGAAAACTATTTATTAAACACTGATATTAGTCATTCTCAACCATATATATATATATATATATATATATATATATATATATATATATATATATATATATATATATATATATATATACGTATATACCCCCCATACAAGCCGCAGGGCTGAATTTGCTTTTAAGTGACATCGGAAGTGTCATTGTTCACCTCAGCAACCCAGAAAACAATGGATGTGGCACCAATATTGGTCATTTTCGATGGCTAATATCTCCCCACTTCAATGTTGCGCTGCACGGCATTGCAAGTGTCACTGTTCATCTCAGCGACCCCCAAAAATTGTGGATTTAGCACTAATATCGGTCATTTTCAAATTCAATCTTTTAAAAATATTTCTTCCTCCTTTTCCCCCAAGTTTCGGGGTTGAATTTGAATTTAAACGGGATCGAAAGTATCACGTTTCTTCTAAGCAACCCAGAAAGCTATAAATTTGTCACTGATAGTAACCATTTTCGAACATTTGTCTATATCCAGAGTTGGCGTGGGTCAATGAAAACTTGACCCACGACCCACTGACCCACGACCCACTGACCCACGACCCACTGACCCACCACCCACCATGACCCACTCTGACCCACGACCCACCGTGACCCACTGTGACCCACCACCCACGGTGACCCACTGTGAACAACCACCCACGGTGACCCACTCTGACCCACCACCCACCGTGACCCACCATCCATCATGAACCACTTTCATCCACTTTGACCTATTCTGACTCACCAAAATCCATCGTCATCAACTTTGAACACGATCCACGGCCTCTTCTGAACTGACTAAAGAGTTTACACTTGTAATAAAACAAGACTGTGAAATTGTCACTAATCGGAGTTTGAATTTCTAGTCAATCGCTCAAGCACCACTCTGTTACAATAACGGTGGATCTGACCTTTACGATATGAAATTGTAAAGTGTTTGTCAGTGAGGAAATTGAAACAGTTCGAGGTGAGGGAAATTAGTGTGAGCCTAAAATATACTTGTACTAAGAGAATATTCTTGCAAGTGTTAATTTCTGAACGCATTCCACAAGAAACTTCTATTCGCAGGAAAATACCCCTGTACAATATGGAAAAGGTTATGGTTTCTCAGTTCACAATATTTTTCTCACAAAAGACTTGAAAAATCAGTTGTTCATAGGGTATAAAGGTGCTCGGGTACCCTATGTGAGAGCAACTCCATAAAATATACTCGTAATTGTAATTTGTGTAATCACTAAAACACCACGTTAAATTTAAGTTACAAATATGCATAATTGCAATTATTATGAATATTTATTCAAATTAGTTTACCTAAAGCAAAGAAGAGACTTACTAAAAAGTAGGTACAAAGTTGAATAACAGAAATAAGCCATTAGTAATACAAGTATACATTTTCTGTAACTCGTAATTTTCCACCTTAAAACAAATCTGAAATCGGATTTATTTTCTGTTGGTAACTTTTTGGCGGTAAATCATCCGCAGTGGAATGATGTCTATCCTTCAGCCAAGAAATAACTAGCTCGTCTACTTTGAGCTTGTCTAGTGGTGGGCCATTAACATTGATGAGCAACAAGTTAGACAATGTTTGAGCACTTAATCTATTTCTAATATCAGTCATCTGTAAATTCAAAAGGGGAAATCCCCGTTCACACTCTGTCGTGGAAATTGATAATACTTCTACCCGATTTCTGCAACTTCTCATCGACAATCTACTTGCTAGACTTAAGTCTGATAACGATTTTTCTCGGCCAGTTTTGAAATACTCAGCAAGAAGTATCATCTCTCTATCACCATACAACATCTTTTCCATATCGACCCTGTCAGTTGGCAATGTCGACCCATGTAAAACAGAAACTTCATCTACCACGCCTTTGATAGGGAATCTTGTGAATAAATTATCAATTAAAGCCTGATAAACTGATGATTTCTTATTTGGTTATAAATTTAGTTTTTGTAATTACACATGAAGGTTTGATACCATTACCAAGTTCCCTCCCCTGTCTAGAAAGCGAAAGGGAACGAAGTTCCTGGAAAGTATTCAGAGGCGAATGGGAATTTCCCTCCTTCTTCAACTTCAATTACCACACTGCTGTTTGCCATGTGCCAAATTACGATGAATTTCAATTAAATTATCATAGTATAATTATTTCCTTGTTGAATTACACTAGCTAACAAATTTAAACTTTTTGTTTGTTACATGAGAAAAATCACCTGATCTTAAAGGAACTTTTTGCGCTGAATTCGAATATGCACTCGGTTTCTCTCCATCACGTACAGTTTTCCCGTAACAGAGGGATTTTCGGGAAATTCCCTCAAAAATTTCCCTTTTTCAGATATTTTATTCCCCTAGCTCCTGTCCCCTTACATATAGTAACATAGAAATTATACCTAAGTATACCTTGATTTATATTTAATAAACCCTAAAAGTTTCGTAAAAATCGCTTTGTTCTTTCTAGAGAAATAAATATATTTGTATGTATACTGTGTGCACTGTTTATTGCACCTGATAGTAATGCTTTCAGATCTCCTGAGTTGGGGTAAAAACGATTTGCTTTATTACTACAAACACAGACATAAAAATGAATATTTACAATAGTCAACAACACACTTGTATTGCTCTCTGTAAATTAGAAACGTGTATAAAAATAGAATGTACTTCCAACGTATATTTTTTTTTTAACGTACAGTATATGTATATCTTAATACATATATATATACAATTCTCCAAGTTTTTTTTTTTCGTTTTGTTCATGAAATGGTTATCAATATTTGTTATCAAATGTAACAGAATGACATTATGACTGATGACAAACATTATGAAGTGAAGGAATGGGAACCTAGAGTGAATTACGTACCTGGAGAATGCAACGTCAAATACGCTCCTTTGGTAGATCCTAATAAGATATTACTACCGCCACTTCATATCAAGTTAGGACTTATGAAAAACTTTGTCAAAGCCATGGACACATCTGGTGAAGGTTTCAAGTATTTGCGAGATAAGTTCCCTAACCTGAGTGATGCTAAGATTTCAGCGGGAGTGTTTATTGGTCCCCAAATTAGGAAATTAATGCTTGATGATAGCTTTGACAGCAAGTTAAACAGTGCTGAGCTAGCTGCCTGGACAGCATTTAAGTGTGTTGTGCGCAACTTTCTGGGCAATAACAAAGCTGAGAGTTACACAGAAATCGTACAGGACATGATACAGAAATACAAAGAGTTGGGTTGTAGGATGTCTTTAAAAATCCACTTTTTGCACTCCCACCTTAGCTTCTTTCCTGCTAACCTAGGTGCTCTCAGCGACGAACAAGGGGAAAGAATCCACCAAGATATAATGGCAATGGAGAAAAGGTACCAGGGACGATGGGATCCTTCAATGATGGGGGACTATTGTTGGGGTCTTGTTAGAGAATGCAACATTTCTTACAAAAGAAGGAAGTAGTGTACGTTTTTGTAACCCAATGGAAGTTTCATATATTGTGATAGTTTTGATTGTCTTTTCATGACCTTTTGGTACATTTGTATTATTGTTTATTGTAAATTGTCACACTTGTAAATTATATTGTATTATATTTTATATATGTGTTTGTGGTAATAAAGCAAAACGTTTTACCTCAACTTAAGAGATCTGAAAGCATTACTATAAGGTGCAATAAACAGTACACACAGTATACATACAAACATATTTATTTCTCTAGAAAGAATAAAGCGATTATTACGAAACTTGGAGGGTTTGTTAAATATGAATCAAAGTATACTTAGGTATAATTTCTATGTTAGTATATTCAAGGGGACAAGATCTTGGGGTGTAAAATAAACGAAAAGGGAAATTTTTTAGGGATTTTCTCGAAAATCCCTCTGTTACGGGAAAATCGTACGTGATGGAGAAAAACCGAGTGCATATTCGAATTCAGCGCAAAAAGTTCCTTTAAGAACAGGTATTTCCTTTTATGTAACAAAACCTTTGTTAACTAGTGTTATCAATACTTTTTAGTGGAAAAAAGGATGAAATTTAAAAGTTCCAAATCAAAATAAGTAGACCAACGTAAAGGAAAAAAAAAGGTAAAATTTTCCATACAATTATGCGTACAATCCAAACTTAAAATTTCCGTGTAATTAAGCTTATAGTACAAATTTTATGCCTATTTTTCTCACAACTTTATGGGTTGATTGCCCTGTGCTGTGAGCGCTCTATATAATAAACATAAGCTTCAGCAATTATTATAGCAGAAAGCAATGGATATATGAAGCCAAGCACTGTATTTTTTGTTTATGATTTCTTTTTTCTGAAATAACATCGATCGTTTTCGATCCTTTTTACAAACCAAGGAATTGTCACTACCAATTTTCCACATATAGAAAGTTCCCCCCCCCACATAAAGGAGAATTTAAAAAAATGCTAGGACACATTATGTTTATTTTCAATAAAGAGTTAATACATTGAATTTCAGCTCCGTAAGTTTAACGGCTTGCGAGATACTCGTTTTTTTTTCGCAAAAATTCGGAACCTCCCTACCCCCTTAGGATATTATGCATTATAATAAAAGCAATATAACATCCCAATTTGGATTAAGGCCTAACTATATACCAAAAGTAATTTCATTTGACTTTGCAATTTGACCGTGATGATCAAGCACACATAGTTACATTCAACTTTTTATATAACAATTTATATACTACAGTGATTCTAAAATGTATTTTTTCCAGTAGTTAGCTCTAAAAGCCCACAGGTCTCGAAAGCCAACTTGTAGTGTAAGTCCTATTGCTATTATTACTATTAAAAATATCAATATCCAAAAGTGCCCGAAGTTCTTTTTTTACTTGGTTAGATACACTCACCTCAGGTAAGTAGACAGAAACAAGTGGAAAAGAAAGGGAAAGGAAGGTCTTGAAAGTAAAACGGAGACAAATTTACCAGTCTTCAGAAGATACTGTCTACAATGCAGTGAGCAGAGAGTGTCGGTAGATCATACTGAGTCGGTGGGTCGCAGTGGTTCACGGTGGGTGGTGGGTCACAGTGGGTCATGGTAGGTGGTCGGTCGCAGTGGATCATGGTGGGTGGTGGGTCACAGTGGGTCATGGTGGGTGGTGGGTCGCAGTGGGTCACGGTGGGTGGTGGGTCACAGTGGGTCACATGTCATTGTCCCACGACCCACTGACCCACTCAGAAAACTTGACCCACTTGACCAACTGACCAACCGACCCACTGACCCACTCCATCTCTGTCTATATCTCTTTTCCACCATCCTCAAAGTGGCGGGGCTGATTTTGGATATAAACCGGATCGGGAATGTCACTGATCGTCCGAATTATTTCGAAAACTATGGATTAGATACTAATACTGCTCATTTTTCATCATTTTTATATGTTTATCCCCCTCCCCTACATTGTACCCTCCCCCTCCCCAACCATCAGGGCTGAACTGGGATTAAAACAGCATCAGAAGTGTCACTGTTTCTCTCATCGACCCCGAAAACTATGGATTCATCATTGATTTCAGTTATTTTTGATCGTTTTTAATTTTTTCTTCCCCTCCCCTCCTCTATCTTGCATCGTCAATGTGAATAGCCTAAAATATTCCCTGCCACTAAACTCATGTATGTTAAAAACTTGATTGGGATCGGTCGGGTGGTTCAAGAGTGATGAAGTCACAAAGCAGTCATTTTTATTTTATTTTTTTTTACATATCTCTCTCTCTTCCCCCTCCCCTAGGTTGGCTATCAAAGTGAAACGATTATAAACACCCAAGGCTTTACCCTCATATATGTTAAAAATTGCATCGAGATTGGTTGGGTGGTTGAAAAGTTATAAGGTTTTATTAGTTTTAATTTATTCGCCAAGTCTGTGAATATCTGAATGAAACTCTACCGAACCGTTGGATTGGTCGTCAAGGAGCTGGCGATTTAGCATGTCTCAGCTGGCCTCCATGGTCCCTGAATTTGCCACCCTCTGACTTCTTCATGCGGGGTTTCGTTAAAGACAACGTTTATGTACCACCACTCCCACAGAACCTGGAAGGGTTGAAGAACCGGATCCGTACTGCCATAATATCAGTGACGCAGGACATGCTTGCCCGAGTATGGGAGGAATTTGAGTATCGATGTGATATTGTTCGTGTCCCTGATGAAGGACATATTGAACATCTGTAATTTGAACTTTGAACTGTAATTTGAAATTTCGAAAATGTGTGTGTAAAATTTCATATTTGTATGTCTTAAAGTTTAATAAATATATGCATTCGAAATACGTATATTCTTTTTGAAACAGGGTGTATTTTTATTTCCCCTCCCCCTTCTCCGCCCCTTAGCTCTACAATCAAAACGAATAGCCTAAAACCAGCCCAGCCTCGATCCTCATCCATGTTACAAATTTGTTCCAGATCGGTCGGGCGGTTCAGGAGATTTAATCACAAACATAGTGATTTTCAATTTTATACATATAGATTATTATTATTATTATTATTATTATTATTATTATTATTATTATTATTATTATTATTATTATTATTATTATTATTGTTGTTGTTGTTGTTGTTGCATTTGCAGTATACACCCTTATGAGCCATAGATCTTGAAAGAGTGTGAAGGTATAAGGAAAATACAGTTACAGGATAATACTACTAATAAACTATTTATAAGGAAACAAAAAATGATAATAAAGAAAAAGGTAAGATTAAAGTCATATATTGTTGTGCAGTAGTGAGAAAAGACGATGGGGATATTTATGTTTGTTGAAGTAAGACACACACACTTCGCCTGTGCAGTGGGATGAGAAAACTCCAGAGCGGTGTAACGGGTTCATCGTGAATTACCCTCATCGACAGTGTTATTGATCAGCGAACATTTACTGGTGTTCATCGTTGTCTTGATGAAATGAGAAATGTTCATGAAGGGAGAATCAATGCTGGACGAATGTGGAAAATGTGAACACCAAACACTTCGAGGGGGCTATTCATGTTACTTGGCCAACAACCCTTCTAGTAGTGCACGGGCGATTTCACAGGTTTTTCGTGTTCATCAGGAACTTGTGTATGTTGCAGGGGAATCAGCAGGCCCCGTTTTGATACCAAGTATACAAACTCTTGGTACCAAGGATAAAGAACAATTTCCATCAAATTTCAAGTTTACTTTCGTTTTTCATCCAATTAAAACAAAAGATTTAAAATCCCAAGAAAACATCCATTTAAATAACATGGGAGTTTCTTCATCCCAGTTTAGATCCCCCCAAAAAACTAAAAATATTCAATTTCGGCAATTTTCCTGTGGGTTAATCCTGAAGGCTACAATCATGTCAAATTTCATGATTCGAATCCTGCCGGAAGTGCCTAAACATTTTGGGGTGTAGAAGATACCCCATATAAATAACATGGATAAGATTTTTCAGTTCCCCATAAAACCACTCTGATGATATATTTTTTTTTTTTATTTTAGTGATTTACTTAGGCAACGCTAACGTTAACTTACAAACATACCGAATTTCACGTTTTTATTCCAAGTATCTAAATCATGAGATTATAGGTCCAAAAAAGCTCCATTTACATAACATGGGGAATTTCTTCATCCCTTTAGACCCTCTAAAAATTAAAAAAAATCACTTTTGGCAATTTTCCTGTTAGTTCCGTAAAGCTACAATCATGCCAAATTTCAACTTACCATGGCAACCAGAAGTACCCCCTTTATTCCGGGAGTGGGGCGGAAGGTCGAGTGTGGTGTCATTGGATGTTCCTCTTTGATATGAACAACTTTTATTATTTTTTTTTTAGAAAAATCCAATTTGTAAATTTTCAGATATTTCCAAAAACGGTTTTCAAACCATCATTCTTCAACTGTTTGTAACCCATTTTCACTTTTGCCGATTACAGCGTCATCTAATAATAATAATAATAATAATAATAATAATAATAATAATAATAATAATAATAATAATACTCTGCATTTAAGACCCGATGGCAATTACAAAGTACAAAATATTAACTTTATAATGGTGCAGAATGTGCTACATGTGAAGTAATTTCAACAATTAACCATTATTCATATTTAGTTCATTTAGATACAGTAAAATATTTACAATATATTATAATAATAATACTTATATTTTTTTAAGTAGCATTTGAACATGTTTTTGTTTAAATATTGAGAATTTCAATTGAAATATATCCAGACCTATAAAATGTATTTTATTACTTGTACCACATATTCTATACAATGGAGAATTTTTAGCTAAATTCGTTTTGGTACCAGCCATATAAAACATTTGTCTGAATCTCAGATTTTGACAAAGGCAATATAATGGTTACCACTTAAGAAATACATATCCTTTCCGTTATCATTTTTTTAACTACAACACACATTGAATGAACTTTCAATCTTCCAGTGACAAGAGCTAAAATCTTCTGAGAAGCATATTGTAAGATACATTATAGAAGCGTACTCTAATTTTGTTCTAACAAAAGAATCATATAATTAATATTGTTTTTTATGCTTTTAAAATGATAACACGATCGTTTGTTTATATAAGTTACTACCGTCACCAAACAGTAGATATGAAGTATATTCGAACTCTTCAGGTAAATCGTTTATCATAATTAAAAAGAGCAAGGACCCAAATTGGAACCTATGGTTACTCCAAACTTATAAAGAATATTGTTTAGATTTGCAATTGTAATATGCTACACATTGGATTATGTTGCTTAAATATGACTTAAAAAGTCGAATTAACTCATTTGAAATACGAAATCTTTTAATATTTTTAAGAAGTATCCCATGGTTAATCAAATCAAAGCCTCCCTTAAAATATGCATGCACCACATCAATTTGTGACCTTTCGTTAAAATCTTCACTAATTGCTTGACTTATATTCAATAAATGTGTTACTGCTGATCTGTTATGTCTAAAACCACATTGTGAATCAGAAATGTGATTAAACAGACGTTTACAAATTATTGATTCGAATATTTTAGCTGAAAAAAAAAAACAACCTTATCGACCTATGGTCCGGTATTAATTTTACAAGATTAATTTTGGGAACTGGACATACTGCTGATATTTTAAATTTTGTATGAAAATGACACTGAGCAATATACAAATTAAATGTATGTCATTGGCTTAACAAATATATATATATATATATATATATATATATATATATATATATATATATATATATACATTTAAAATAGATGATCGTATACCATCATCATTGCTAATTGACCTTTCATCTTTCATTTTATCAATAGCCTCAATTAATTCTGCTTCAATGATCCTATCAGTGACATCTATTATGCAATAAAAGAATGTTCAATTCAAGAGTTACGTACGTTCTCCCGGAGAATACGAAACTCAATTTAGAAATGGGCCTTCCTACTAAAAATTTTAAAAAAAAAACTTTCACTTTTACGTCCCACGTTTATTCCAGTAAGTTTAAAGGAGATGGTAATTATGACAAATGAATTGAATTGTGGAATGAATAAAGCAGGAGGAAACATGAGAACCCCGAGAAAACTCAACACACAGTGTTTATCCACTGAAAGGTTCACTCGGTTCGAGTTGAGATTGAACCACAGACCCCAAATATCAGAGGTAAAAGCTCTACCACTGAACCATCGCGGCGATTTCAAAGTTGATCAGGTTGAAACATTGGATGCTCTTCCTTCAAGACGAGTAGTTTTCGATATATTTCCACAAACAGTTTTAAATGCTCCATCCGGTATATGTATTGCTAGTATTGATGTTCAGTATGAAAATAGTGTTTTAATAAATTGACTTATTGGTCTGAATCTTACATATATATATATATATATATATATATATATATATATATATATATATATATATATATAGATATAGATATATATATATATATATATATATAGATAGATAGATAGATAGATAGATAGAGATATATAGATATAGATATAGATAGATATAGATATAGATATAGATATAGATATAGATAGATAGATAGATATATAGATAGATAGATTGAAAAAATGGCATAGTTAACAATTACCTTATGTTTTAGTATACGCTATTTACCTATGCTATTACTTCTTAGTCTTCTGTAGAAGGTTGTATATTAATAGTTTACGAGTTGCTATAGTGTTGCTTAAAAGCTGTTTGCGTAATCGTAAACAAAATTATTATTATTATTATTATTATTATTATTATTATTATTATTATTATTATTATTATTATTATTATTATTATTATTATTATTGTTGTTGTTGTTGTTGTTACGAGAATAATTTTAATAATAATTATAATTATTATAATTATAATAATTATAATTATTATAATTAAACAGCTATCTTTATTCTAAAGATTACAACGGCAATTGCCGTGCATTTATAGATTAATGTTTGGATAATTTTAATAGTTGTATTTTTAAATACATCATAAGGTAACAACTGACAACGTCAGTTGAACAACTATATAATCAGTGGCTGAAGGATGTATGCATAGTATAGAGATAGTTGCCGGATATACCTCGTCTGTTAATAATGTGAAAAGACGACTGTGGAATTCAAATTGTCAACTACAGACTTAACGAATTCTATGTTGTAATAATCTGAGATGATTAGAAACTAATATTTGTTTCGTTTTCTGATTAAAATGTATGAAAGTGGTGCAGTGTAGACTAACTTAAAATGGAAAACATTGTAGTATGCATCACTGTTGATGGATGGATAATGTCGAAAGATGGATTTTGTATTTCGTTTATCACACACAGCAAAGAAGAATCCTACTTTTTATTTCCATTTTTCTCTTTCATAATTACTATTCATGCATAAATCCAGTTTATAGATTTAATACGCTGTAGAATATTTAGCTTTCGCCAGCAGATTATGACATGTAATGATGAATTTCATGCAACATGTTAATATAATAAGAAGTTCCCTACAAGCACAATACCCAAAGTGCATATATGAGCGAACATAGTAATACGCCACATTTTCTATCTTTCGTGTCAACTGGAAAATAAGTTTGACGATTTTCATGTAGTTCAATGCAATCACACACACCCAGCAAGCTATCCCTACCATCTGCACGTACATTTGCGAAAACTGCTTACATACTCTTTTAAGGTTCGATCACAATTCATTCGACCTAATAAATCAATTTCACTGGCAGCTGGGCTTACCATTATCTTCGCCCGAGCCGCTCATATATTTATACAAACAACAGAATATTGTAAATATCGCATTCAGTATGTAGTAACTAGAGTTCTACATTATTGTGTAGTTAAAGTCATAGTAATATGTAATTTTATTTCGTTATTGCATTTTAGTTCTAACTCATGAAACTATACAAATCGTAAATGATGTCACAAATCATAGTTTGCTTGATTATTAAGTTATGTATTTCTTAAGTACACTTTTACGTTTGGTTATGTTGCCTAAGGATGCGCATAAACTTAAATACCTCTCTATACCTTATAAACTAATATATACAGGTTGGCCCAAAAGACGGTATACACACCTGCATTGATTCTAGTTTATGGGTTTGTTTGCTTCGGCTCTTCCGAGCTTAAGATGTAAGTAAAAACATATTAAGAACAAATAATAAAGAAACTAAGTCTACCTGATGGATAATAATAAGAAATGATATAAAATGAAATGAGCTGATCAGTACCGTACTCTATACCTACTTTTGGCCTCTATATATATCGTGTCTGGTTTTGGCCCGAGCATCTGGCGAAGTTGTATTCAATGTGTATCCGCTGATGCCACATGTCAATTTGAGCCATACCCAATTAAATTATTTACCACCACACTTCCCTCAAGGCCGATATGACCTTCGGCAATGTGCACCAGTAGATTACGATCAAAATCATATCATCTAATGCATTTGTGGTCATCACTGTAGCACATGTCTAAAAACGACTCGTCCGAAAACATAATCGTCTGAAATTCATCATACCAGTGACAATGCTTATTGTAACTTGAGATCTTTGGATTTCTAGGTTAGTGGAACCTAACTCAAATGCATATGTGCCACCATCTCACAATTCAATAGGTAGTGTCGAAATATCGATGTGAGAAACTCCATACCAGTTACCATACTCCAACGCCAAACTAGTATTATGGACATATTGCGAGCTAACTGTCCAATCGTCGCTGCGTATAATTATCTTACGTTCATCGTTTGAACATAGGGATTACTGGAATCACTATGATGGCGGAATGTTCTTTCCATAAATGACTATTTTCCAATCGATCGTGCATGCTTAGGCCTCACTGCCCTCGATGTGACTTGCTGTCACTAGCCTCAATTAGACTCACGCTAACTCAGGTATGCATTCGCTCTAGCTCGGAAAATATCTCAGGTTTACATCCCACTGTTACACTATGTAGGTCAAAGGATGTAATGATAGTAGTAGTGAATGAAATAATGTAATTAAGAAAATGGGAAGAAGCAGAAAAAAAACATGGGGAAAGCATATGCATGTAGAGTGTGTCCACCACAAATCCCTGTTGAAGCGAGCAAGAATTAATTCAAGGACCCCACACACCGAAGGTAAACGTTCTACCACTGAGTCACCAAGGACCCTCACTCGACCTCAGTCTTAGTATTCTCAATAAGACTAGCGCTAGCTCGATTCCTCATTCATTATTCACATTGGGCACACGCTCAATAGAACATGGGTTTACTGTCATCATTGACGCAGGCACTCGGTCAAACTCGGACTTTGGCTCGTTACGCACTTATAGGACTGGTTCTGACACGGGAGTCACTAATTTATCGAGTTCAATGGTGACTTAGCCTAATAGCCGTGGTCACAGTTGAAATTTGTGATTTTTATGCGCATCATTTTAGCTTACGTCCTCCCGTATCGCAACCACACAACCTCAAACGCATTACTTGATTTAGCAAGTTATATTGCGTTCTTCGATCTTCATGAGACATACTGATTCGTGATATGCATTACATTGTAGCTTATCCACATTTCATTAAGTAAATGCTACGAATATCGCCCTCCGCTAACTACTCTACATACCAAGCTAAGCGTGCTGCTGCTTGGTCCTCGTCATGTAGCTGAAATTGGAATTGTTGATATATTTACCTTCATGAACAAGTATTGAAAGCTTTCGGGTCAATTTTTACTAGTATTTTAATTTTGACAAACACCATTCATTATATTTCGAGCCAATGACAACCAATAATTATTATTTTTTTTTAATAAAGGGCGTGGTGTGCGGTCATATACGGCTTTTAAGTATATGTCAATCACCACTTGTTTGTTTTAAATGACATTCATAACTGTTATGTTTCTTATTAATGTTTCTTCTTGTGAGATGTTATCTGTAGCTAGTTTCAAAGTTTTCAAATTGTTTGTGTCTTTCTATTTTGTCTGACCCAGTATTTTCAAATATTCAATTAGAAGACCCTAACGTGAATTTTGTTTGGAAATCTAAAGATATGAATACATATTTTGGGTAGAACGTTAGACTAGCACGGTAGTAATAACCCATTATTTGCGTTGCCTCTACTTCCTTTACTACTGTAACATATCAATATACTTGGAATATCAAATGTTGAGAAAGTGTTCACAACTGCAGTCTCCTTCAATTTTAACGACGACTTTATACGTACCTGTTTGGCTATATTTCAACATTTTTTAGCTCCTTTAACTAAAATTTTAGTTTATCCGTGAATTCGCACGACGGTTCAGTAAAACAGAATCTAGTCATTATATTTTCAATTCAGTTGTTGTTAACAGTATTGAAGATTATACTTTTTTTTAAGCAGAAGGTTATTCTAAGAGTTTTATAAACAATTGGTTTGAACTGGAAAATTCACTGCGTTACTAACTTGCTCTTTCCTATCGAGTGAGAAAGGTCTTAGAGATTTGATTTTTTAATGTTCGTTATTTTGTTTCAGAATAAAGTATTATATTTCTTTGTGTGTGTTAAAATTCATAAAGAAACATTGAGTATACTGTTACTTCTTCATGAAAATTTAAATGTTTAAAAGCCTTTATATATATATATATATATAAATGATCGAAAGGGCATATAAAGCTTCGTTTGAAAAAGTTGTCCTTTCTCTCTGAGTCTTTGTGCCTCTAATGGCAGCTGATATTAAGTTTCCCATGATTAAATCTAATAGTGCCATTCACTTTTATCAAGCCATATAATGTTCTCTTCTAAAACGTATGCCTCAGGAGGGAAAAGAAATAGTGTTTTGAGTTGAAAAATAATCAATCTGAAATGTTGAACATTTTCCTATGGGACTAAAGTCTTATATATCAAATATTTAAGCTAATCCTGATATACTGAAACCTTAAGATTTTATGGTATAAAGAAACCTTATTTAAAAATAATAAAATCATATAATGTTCAGCAGAGAAAAGTGATCAATTTGTTGCTAATTTTAAAATTCAATAAATGCGGTATACTTACTTACTGCTGTGTAATTCGCTTTATACTCTCCAGCACAGAACTGTTTCCTATCCCTAATCCCGAAGTGATACGCATTTCCATCCATGAATTTGCAAACTAAGTGGACTTGCAAATCTGCTAATGTTTCATCCTGTGCATTGTATCTTTGACTCTAATGGATGCATTACTGTGATATGCTGTTTCCTTGTAGTGGTTTGCGTAATTAAAGTGATTTAGGTAAACACATACACGTAACTAATATGCATCATATGAAATGCACATTTAAAAAAAAAAACTCACTAAATTTACATCATAAACATGAACGTTGAAGAACGCAGCTGAAGGAAAGTTTGAAATGCCTTAGGTTTTGCCTCTTTAAGAGGATTCTTGCGATACATTAGTTAGGCTGTTTCATTTTAAGTAATTATTTCACGAATAGTGTCAATGGTAATTGAATATCCGAATGAAACCTATGCAGTGGATATTATTCATAAGAAATTATTATCCATCATACTGTATATACGGAAAAGCTTTATGTGTAGCACCTATGCCTATACCTTCAAACTGGTATTAGCTATAACCTCCTATGAATCTCCTATTATTGTTTGGTTGTTGTAGTATAGTGCAATTTAATTGCCACGATGGTAATAATGTGTTAAATCACACAATCTGTGTTCATATAGTTACATGAAGTTACTTTTGTAATTCAATTTACTTGAAGATTAAAAGATGGAAATAGATTATCACTAGATAATAATTAATTTAGAAAAAAATAGAAACTATGATGGCTTATATTACGTAATTGTGATTTTTATTGTATAAGCAAACACATTTAATTACATCATAGTTTATCAGCATTAAAAATGAACTTTAACCTTTCAGTATATTTCGGAACTACAAAGCTTATTCTTCTCATCGTGTTTTCCCCAAAGTTGTATGCTAAATCCCTAGGCTCTTTGAACTTCGCGTCAAATGATGTCAGGCATATCGCATCGGATATGCATTCGAATAACCTATTCCGTTAATAGCAGTATGCATACTGAATCAATAGGGTTGTACCGTTCAGACCAAACAAACAAATACTCCAGAACCTTTCCATTCATGGAGGGAGAGTAAAGCTCCGGGATTTCCACCTCTGCTAAATGTAATCCAAGCGGCAAATATTGTCTTTTGTGCCCACAGTGACTGAAGCCCGCTTAATCCGGATAATGGGTAAGCTATTAACCTGGTCAATACGAGCTGACACACGACTTGCTTTTGTAAATAGTAAGGAGAATAAATGTATGAATATTATGTTTTCATCAATAATAGAAATGTGGAAATGAATCAACAGTAAATAACTGCCTCCATTAAACTTACAATCCTATCCTATTATAACCAAAATGGTCTACATGCTCTTTGCATTTTATAATAGTATGTGCTGTACGTGTCTATTTCTAAAATAAGATATTTCATTGTAACTTGATGTTCTACACACTATGTATTGAAATTTATATTAAATAAAATATTGATTCGATATATTTTATTTACTCCATACGATTCCCGTCTTTGAATTTTATGGTCTTTTTTCTATTATAGTGTAGTGATTAAATTTGTAAGTGATGCATGGAGTAAATACAAACAAATCAATAATCACTTTGAAATCTATTTACACACACACACACACAATCATTAGAAACATATCACTCAACATAAATAATACACATCATTTGTATACCAACATTATTCATGAGATACGCAAAGTAAATCACTGCTTAACACTTCGAAATTAGATTAATTATAAAGAGAAAACAGCTCAATATAAACATAATATTCCGTCTATACTAGTAGGATCGCGATTTATATTAACGTTTCCGCCCTTATGATCAAGAAAAAGAATGCGATGAAGAATTACTTCCTGCTACTGAAATATTCTTCCTCCTTTTTTAAAAAGCTAAACTTTTCATACCAGCGAAGATTCAAAATAGATTATCTAGCTGAAATTGATAGAACACTATATTTAGTACATAGTGTTCAATCGCTGTTGATGAGTTCTAATTTTAACGGTTTTGTAAATTAACTATGAATTGATTTGATTTGATTCATCATAAATTATATTATTTGTCAGCAGTGATGCTGTATAGGACGAAGTATACCACTTTAAGTGAAATATGAACAACTATGGTGCGTTCGATGTCCTTTCATTGGATATAGAGCTCAAAACCTCGTACCCCAAGTACAAGCAAGCTACTCACTGGAACAGGAAACTCTAACGCCTAACGCGCGTGTCTTTGGTGAATGTGGTCTCGACTTCGATTCCTGATAGTAGGTAATTAAAGATATTGCATTGGTTTGGATTTGACCTTAAACTGTAGGCTCATATGTCTTGTATTGTCAATGTTGGAAGAAAAGACGCTAGGCTTCAACAAACCAAAATTGAGAATTTTTTTTAAAAAGGTGTATTTAAAACATGAAAATTATATTCAAAATGTTTTAACTTGTTTCAAAACACACAAAAAGACATGTTTTAAACATATATTTCAAAATCGTGTAATAACTTACGTATGTATTTGTTAAGCATTTTTGCTCTTTACTTGCAACTGACTTTTTCATTTATTTTATCCTGGCTAAGATAGATATAGGTATATAAGTTGGAGGCAAATTTATCCCGCAACCCAAGTTTGTTCGAAATTTATAAAATTATTTTTTTTTTATTTTGATTGATCACAGTTTTCCAATAGTAGCAAGGCTATACAAGACAGGGCTTATTGTTCAAAGGCGGATCGGAACCACTAATTTTGAAATTTTAAATCGGAATTTGATATATACATTTTGACTGCATCGGAAGGAAGTCAAAATCTATACAGTAAATTCCGGAGATCTCGTGCCTCTACCCTCAAAAGTTAATGTTCAAAGACCGAAAATTGTGCCTTGTAGCGTGGTACATACACACAAACAGACGAACAAATGTAGGATAAGTCGTCTCAGGAGCCTCACTGACGTGATAATAAGCATAACGCTTTAAGTTTAGTTACACAAGTGACTCCCATAACCTTGTGCTATGTTCCCGTCAATACAAGCTATGCCAGGGTGTAAAGTTTCTTCAAGAACATTTAGGACGGAGGTGGGGGAGGAGGACGAAATAAAATTTGCATAATATAATGAAAAATAAATTGGTGATACAAAATTAATGCATCTCAACCACATCACTGTCGTTAGAATAATCAGAAGCATTTTTTTTTTATCAACACTTCTACCATCTGTTTGGATTTATTTATTTTTTTTATAGCATTGAATTCTTCATAATGATTCTTCATTCTTTGAGCTAAGTCAACTATTTCTTTCTTACACGTTTTGCAACTAGCTCATATGGTCGTACGGAGGCTGAGAACCTGCATGTACTGTATCAACGAATACCAGTGACATTTTAATTTGAGAACCGCAATTTACCAAAGAGCCTTTTGTTTGTTTTATAAATACAACAAAAAAACTTGTTTTCATGATAATTATTTTATTTATATTTTAATATCAGTTCTACAAGTACTCCAACCTTCGACTACAACACTTTCTCACAAGTTAACTGATGAGAATTTAAACAATAAAATAAATGCTAAACACAAGGGAAAAAAAGAGGCAAGTTAAATTGTAGATCATTACATTGACCTGCTGTAGCTACAGTAAATTAAAAAAAAAATCACACGGGAGGAAAATAACCATTTGAATGGGGTACACTTTTTGACAATTTGCTTTCTCTGGCAGTTTTTTTTTTTTGTTTTGTTTTTTACATAAATAAAATAAGCACATGTTTAAAACGAGCCTTAAAATACACGAATTTAAAACAAAATATATAAAACACACACAAAATTTATTTTAAAAAACAATTGTTTAAAACAAGTTTAATAACTTGTTTTAAACATTTTGTTTTAAACAAAACTATCCTACAAAAAAACAACAACAAGCAGTGAGCAGGACTTACAGTGATTATGGAGATACATCCGTTAAAATAGGGAACTCCAAACTAGACATTCAAAAATAACGGCAGTGGAACTGAACAACAACAGCCCTTATTGGCCATAATTTTAGGATTGTTTCATTTTCGTACATTGAATATGCAGTTCTCACATATTCCTTGTGATTTCATAGTAAACCATTTTACGTATGTGAAATATCATTTCTTTCCACGACTGATCAGTGTTATTTCTTTCAGGTGAGTTCTTACTTGCTGAAGAGTTAACAGGCAGTTCACGTAAGTATGGAATTTAGTTATTCATAGTAATCGTGTAACTCTTGTTTACCTACGCGGCCTTATTCATGTATGTGTATTATAACTAACAACCAAAAATGACGGAACTATGTAAATCAATTCATACTAACTTTTTTATTATGAACAACACAACTCTGGTAAATCTTATGGATAATTCATTATAACGATCGTCAGGTTGTTCTCGATAGGTAAAATACATGACATGAAACCGCAAGAAGGTGTATTCTTTCCAATATTGTAAACTAAATTCCAGAAGGAAATGCGGAATTTCCATATGCTAGAGGAATGGACCTATCTCAGGAAGACACGTTGCATGAGCGCCGAAACCCAATATTTCCAATATTTCGGCAAAGCTACCGCATGTAAGTTACGTGTCATCCAATGTTTCATTAACAGTTCTACAATATGTATAGCTTACAGAATTTGCTCATAGGGATGGTTCAGAATCTGTAGTTTAGTGGTGGAAATATTTTTTTTTCCTTTTTGAAAACTGTTTTCAAGATTTGTTAAAATTTTGCAATTAAACATTTCATTAACAACCTCACAATATAGATACATATTTCTTTATCTCTCAAATTTTCCAACATGGCAGATCACTGGTGGCATGACTTTAATTGATCAAATTGTATACGCAACTATAATGATTACTCACAGTTCACAATATATGTATATATATATATATACAGTGAAACCTCTACTAACGGACACCTCTATAAAGCGGACACCTCCTGTAACGGACATATTTTGTAATCCCCAAACACTGTAATAGGAAAAATTATAAAACGGACACTCTCTAGTGCGGACACGGAGAGTATTTTCTGTCTTTTATAGGTATTATTTACCTCTGTATTACGGACACTTTCTCTAGAAACAAGTTGAAAAATACAGTAAAAATACATTTTTAATAATTCATACATGTCACCAAGGAAGCATTGCGACAACATTTTGCCTCCTCAACTGTCTGCTCAGCAATCCAGACGAAGCATTATCTCTTTAACAACACCCTCATGTCATTTGCTTGCATTTCACTCCCGCTCAACCCATTTTAGACACAAAAGTGATTGTTTGAGATGACACGTTATTCTAACGTCCCTCTGGAATCTCTGACTAAGCAGAAGACAAATTTAGTTCTTCTGCCCTCGGGTACGCATACTGTCTAAAAAAAGACACTACTGGACCGCAATTAACCCACAAATTAAAAGAACACACTGTAAACGTAGTAAGTAGTGATAAATGTAAAGTGCAGAAAACTGTAACATCTTATAGAGTATTGAATGGCAGAGGATAATGCAGGTTTAGTTTCATTTTGCTAATATCCGTAAATACACAGGGTGTATATCGGTCAAGAAAGTTACGAATGTCACGAAAAAGTCACGAAATCAGAGAACGGTCATGAAAGTCAAGAAAAAATCACGAAATTTAGCTTTTGGGTCACGATTTTTTTTAATCTGTACAAATATAAGTAGAGACTTGAAAATGTTGTTCTATAAAACATCAAAGTTCACCACTAAAAATGTGTATGGTCGGCTTTTGATGCTACCAAATCGCAAGCAAAGCACTCTTCTACCGCTTGCATGAAAATTCAGCCTAATTCGCACCCAAATTCGTTCTCGAAAATGATACGAAATTTTATGGTTTGGTAAAGAAAAGGTCACGAAAAAGTCACAAAATTACATTTTGGAATTTTAGTAGACACCCTGATACATGGTTCATGCAATTATTTTTTCTAATTAGATATTACATTGTTTACTAATTTACGTAAGGAAATATTGATACCTCTCTAAGGCGGACACCTCTCTATAGCGGACAGTTTTTGATTCCCCACGGCTGTCCGCTTTAGAGAGGTTTCACTATATATATATATATATATATATATATATATATATATATATATATATATATATATATATATATATATAATGTGTGTGTGTATCACAATAAGGTATCACAATATATTAATTTAAAAATAAATTATTATAGATTTAATGCTATTTTTTTAGTTTAAAATACCCGTAAATTTGTGTTTATATTTCACAAATAAACAATTCCGAAACAATTATACAGTATGGAGTGAATAATGATTCATCTTTACTTTCGAACAACGATAGGTGAGAAGGAAAGTGTGGCAATTGTGAAAAAACAAAAATAGTCAAATAATATATTTCAATTCATTTACACGTTTTTATAGCCTCTACATATCGGTAAATCGATTGTTCGAAGTATATCGGTCGCATTGTCCATTCATCCTGATGTACACTTGTGTATAGAGGGCATACTCTTGAATACATCGAGACCAAAATTTAAACTTAATGTTTACGCGATATATCCAGAGTTTTTCCCTTCAAATTGTCTACCAATTCCCGAAAATAAGAGTACTTTACTGAAGTGTGAAAATAAAACAAATCTGATTCCCTTGAAAATTGTCACAATGATTTACAGTACATTTTTCCATTGTAGTGTAAGTCGTTTCTATGGGGCTCAAGGGACTCAAGTGACTTTGTTTGCATTTCATAAATAAATGTTAAATTAAGAAATAACATAAGTTATATTTCATTAAAAGTTCAAAAGTGGTACTCTTGGAGTGATTTGTGCACCGATAACTTTCTAAAAGATATAAACAAACAACTTTGTTCATATTTCATAAATAAATGTTGCATTAAGAAATCTACAGTGTGGCCTCGCATAGCGTAGTTTCTAGAACTCTCGTATTTGGTACAAGATGTCCCAGGTTCGATTCGCAATGAATACAGTGTGAAACCTTTTCCAGGCCAGCCCTCCTAAATGAAGATTTCCTGGGTTTCCCCTCGTTCACACCAGGCAAATGCCGGGATGGTACCTAACATGCAGGTCCCAGACAGCTTGTTTCCTTTCCATTCCTTTCTTTGTTTCCTTGGATAGTATGATCGCCGAGGGACGTCATCCTCATACGTGACGGCCGTAGGTGCTGAAAGGCCAGAAATCTAATTACTAATCCTAATTCTAAGGAATCTACAATATATGTAATTTGACATGTTTTTAAAGAGGGTGGCATTATACTCTTGGAGGGAGTTTCCCGGTTGATTTTCACACAAACAGTTATGGTTATTCTGTTCATATGACACATGTTGCATTAAGGACTATTCACGTTACATATGATGTAAATAGTTTTTATAAAACATTTCTTAAAGGGTAGCTTACTCTCATGGGTGTTTTTTTTTTAAGCGGTTTGCTCAAAAACTGCCTAATCTATTTCTTTTTTAATTCTTGTTTCATTAATAAATACTTCATAAGTAGTGCTATAATCCGTTTTATTTTTTTTTTACTTTTTTATTAGTTTTTTTATGAAAAAGTACCACAAGTGGCAATTTACTCTTTGTTGTGGGATTTACGGACAATTTCCTTAAGAAGGCTTTCGGAAAATGTAATTCATATTTTACAAGTAAACATTTCTCTAACAACTCTACAATAAAATGGAAATGAAATATATAAGTTTTACGTCCCGCGTGTGCCGGCTAGAGTAAAGAAGAGGTAATGTTGAGAAATGAATGAAATGGTAGAATGAAGATAGTGTGAGGAAACGAGAGAATCCCGAAAAAATCCACACAAACGGCGTTTGTCCACCACAAAGCCCACTTGGCGCGAGCTAGGATTGAACCAAGAACCACATGCACCAGAGGTAAACGCTCTACCACTGAGCAAACCTACACTATTGCATGAATAACTTCTTATGAAAAAATCCACAACGGGTAGTTTGTTCTTGGAGAAGATTTCTTCGATACAGTTTTCCGAAAGCGCCTTCTATAATAATGTTTTTCGTATTTCGTAAATAAAGGTTTTTGTTGTCATATAATTCAATTTAAAACGTGAGAACGAGGAAGTTTAGTACGGTGACCCGTACTTTTTATTTTTTTAAAATATCGATAAATTTTACTATGATGCCCTGTGGAGTTCATAGTCATATTTAGACATGAACCTACGGCTTAAGGTGTGGCCAGAATTGCAAGAGCTGCTACTGAAAATCAAACCCGGGCTATTTTGTTTCAACAAACACAATTTACACATGTTTTACTATAACATAAAACTACTCATACAATAGTTTTAAGACACTGTACAACATTCATTAAAAAAAAAAAAAAACAGTAATAACATATACGAATTCTAAGAAATCAGTAGTGAAAATAAAATTGGAAAAGGAAGAAAAAAATGTTATAATTGTTTGGAGGATTTAACAGTCAATATTTATTTTAGAAAATAAACTTTTCGGCTCACTAGGAAGTGATTGTGGAATAAGAACAGACGGTTGTCTTGTTTGTCGATTTGTAATTAGTTATCTTCAAAAATATTGTAGAAGTTATTCCTACACAGCAATAATCTGAGTATACAACATAGATAAAGTCATAGTGACAGGAGGTCAAAAGAAGGGCAGAATAAAAAAAAAGCTAGAAACTTTAATGTTATCTTTAAGAAATAATAAATAAAATAGAGGGAACACGCTACGCAGCGATAAATCAAAAAGAGAACATTAGTTGAAGGAAGAATAGCCGGACTCTCAGAAGGCGGAAATATTAACCTAAATCATATTTAGGAAGACATAAGCGCTCAAAAATAGTGAACTTTAAAAACCAAACTCAGCAGTTCGCCAAACGATGCACTGGAACAACCCTTTTGGAAATTAATGAAAAAAAAGGAAAACAAATAAAAAGGAGGAAAGTTTGGTTTTGCAGCTAGAAAACAAAGAACATGGTATACAATAAATTCAGAAGAAAGAAAACAGCAACCCACTACTGCGAGGGTAAGCTATGAAATCACACAATAGAAAGAAGGAAGGGTTGCGTTACCATGCACAACCATTTTCATTTCTTTCAGAGCAACAGCATTGAAAAAAAAAGAAAGAAATGAAATGAAACTAAGAAGCAAACTAACACTGAATATTAAAGAAAGCCTAAAGTTTATTTGCCACGAATTGCAGTAATGCTTATTACCTACGTGTAGGACAAAATTTATCAGCACTATATATTTGGAAAGAACTTAAAAAAAAAATGTAATGTGTTTAGCCACGTGGTGTGAAAGCTATGCTTCATTGGCTTCTTTCTGATGTCAAGGACGTGCGAACTTTACGTGAGACTTAAGTCAATACATGATAATCAGGCAAAATGAATAATGAAATGAAATCGATTTCAATTTAACTCAAAAAATAATCATTATAGATAGAAACACGATTTCATTTTTTTTACAATATTTAAGGATTTTTTTGTGTGTGTTTTGTAAATATTTGTCTTACCTCTCCCCTCTCCTCCAGGGTGCTAATGGGATTGAACTTTAACTTGTGTCATTATTTATCTAAGCGACCCTGAAAACGGTGGATGCGACAGTAATATCGGTCGTTTCTTACTACTTTTATGTATGCCCCTCCCACTCCCCCATAGGAGTGCTCAGGTGTTCTTGCCCCCACTGACGGATTAATTTGGACTTTAACGACATCAAGATTGCCACCAATTAACTTAGCGACGCCGAAAACTAATGTTTCGACACTAATATTGGCCGTTCATAATTTTACATGTCTCCAACAAAAAACAATGGATTCGACACTAATATTGGCCGTTTCCGATTATTCTAATATGTATTCCCCTCTCACTTCTCCTAGGTATTCAAGAGAAATCTTATTCTCACTGGGAGGCTGAACTTGGATATAAAAGATATGACAATTGTCACCAATCAGTTCGTGAATCCCAAAAGTTACAGATTTGACAGTAATATCCGTCATTTTCTATCATGCTATACGCATTTTCCTTCATTTGACTCTCTCTGGGTGTGCTAAGGGGTCTTACTTTCACTGGGGGGCTTAACTTGAGCTTACAGGACATCGAAACTGTTAGAAACCAGCTCGTGGACACCAAAAACTATGTATTTGACACTAATATTGGTCGTTTTTGATCATTTTTATATGTTTACCCCTTTCCCTCCCCTTAGGTGTACCAGGGGTTCTAACACCGACAATACTCTTCCCCAGACTGTACGTAATACGAACGTTAGGTGAAATTGCTCTAGTCGTTCCAGAGGTATGGTGGAACATACACATGCATTCACACAAATTGCATGCTATAAGATATACAAGAAGCAATCGAAAAATAAGGTTACAAATTCTGCAATGAAACGTGTATATATTATTTCATACAGCCAATACAGCCAATATAGTGCATGCATTGGGTTAGTTTTCGACATAGTTGCCATATCAGTTGAGGCAATTGTCGCATCGTAGGATAAGTTTCAAGACTCCCTCCTGGTAAAGATCCTGTCATTGCGTGTTCAGCTACAGACGTGTTCAAATTATTAGACTCAACATTCCGTTTCTAAATATTTTACTGTTCTTACAATATCACGTGAGAAAACACGCTCGAACTTAGTTCAAATTACTACTTTGTAACTCTATCCTATTTTCTAGTGGGTGTGACATATGCTTTTCAATATCAGTAAAACAAATGCGTATGCAACATTCAAATATAATTACTATAAAGTGTGTATATCGAAATTGGAAACAAAAAAAAAAAATGAAATGGAATACTTAAAAGAAAACTATATCTTACACAAAGATTAATATTTCGTATGAAATCCGTTATTCTTTATTAAGTCTTATTAAGTCTTTTATTAAGTCTTTTATCCTTTGCTGCATCTATGTACGAGTTTAGCACATTTTGCCTTCAAGTCAGCATCGTGATACCATAAATTGTTGATCTTCTTGATCAATTGAAGTTTGGTTCTAATGTGCTTCTTCTCTAGCTTTTCTTTCATGAAGCTCCAAACGTTTTCAATCTGGTTCATATCAGGACTAGTTCCTGGCCACGAAAGAGCACTAATTTCGTTGTCCTTGAATAATTTTGTGACAGCTTTGATCCGGTGGCATGGGGCTTAACCATGTATAAAGATTAATTGTTCGTCACCAAACCAGAGTGCAGTATGGGTAAGCAGTTCTCCTTGAAGAATTTGTAGGTATTGGTAGTGCTTCATTGTCCTCTCTACTGCTACATACAGTCTTCCAGGCCAGAAGACAGAGATCACACCCCAGACCATAACTGAAATAGGATGCTTCACGGTTTATTAAAGACGTTCCAACTTGAATTCCTCCCAGTTCAACGTCGCATATATTGCGAACATTCATCAGACACAAATATACATGATTCATCACTAAAACACTCTACTCCCCAATCGTCAGCTGTTCAATATTCTAGGTCTCGTTCCCATTCGAGGCGCTTCTTTGCCATGATAGGAGGAAATTCTAATTTTTGTTTTCTTTCTTGGCCGAGTGCTTTTATTCCCTCTGCACAAAGAATCCTTCGAACGCTTTCAGGCCAAATGTCTGCGCCATAATCAGCTATGTTTATGCTTAAGTCCATTAGAAGTTGCACTTCTGTTTCCCAGAGCTAATATTTTTTAGTTTCCTGATACCTCGTAGCGTTAGCTTTGGTTTCTCCCACACTTCCCAACCATATTTTTATTCTTGTTCATTTCAACAGAGATTCTATTCACAGACTTTTGTTCTATCCAAACTCTACTAGCAATGTACTGCCCTGTATCTTTTTTCTACCAGAAGTATTTTGTTAACTTCCATTTTCGCAGAGAAAAGTACGTATTTTGTTTTTCGCATTATGCTGCAATTACAGTACTATACAGAATAAAAGATTTATACACGAAAGTCGTCACGATCATTTTAGACTGGCCCATTCGAACTGTTGACCACTTTAAATGTTATTAACTTCTTACGTCAGCAACAACACTTCAGACTGCAACTTGTTTATAGGAACCACAATAGCTATCTACAACAGAAACATCACTTTCAGAATTTCCTCCCTTCACTAATTTCATCTGCTGTTCAACGGTGATATCACCACTTCAACTGTACAGTAAACAAATGAATGATCCTATATTGGTGGTTTAACCATTACATTAAATGTTCCAGAACTCTGAAATTAGAAATCCTGCATCAATCTTGTATTTTTCGAGCCTGAGTCTAATAATTTGAACACGTCTGTACATTGTCACGAAGTGTTTCACCCCATCATCTGAAGCAAAGCCACGGCCTCCTAGGTGCTCCCGAATGAATTCCCAATTCTGGCATCAGATTTCGTAACGTGATGCTCCTCCTGTTCTTTTGAAGCAGCTCCTCCATGCGAGCTATGTTCAAATATGTTGATACTGTGCTGGGTAGGCCACTGCGCAGCTCATCGGTGACGTTTTCTCTAGCGGACGCACTTTCGACATCATTCTCCGACATGCTGACGAGCATTACAGTCTCTCCGTAAACCTCTACCAGCTGCCGGTGAATTTTAACCGAAGATATATTTTTCTATAAGAGACGAAACTCCAGAAAAATCGGCCTTGTAACGGTACTCTCTAATCCTTCATCGTATATTAAATAGCAGAGATCATCCCTTAAAACAAAAACAGTTTTTTTTTTTTTTTTTTTTGTAAATATTTAGATTCATAATTGCTTTAGCTTACTACTATTTAAATTCGTCTTACTACCATAAATAATAATAATTTATTGCATGATACAAATATCAAGTAAGTTCAGTTTGCTAATTGGATTATAGCAGTGCAGTGTAATGTGTCATAAGATCAGAGAGGCTTCATCTGTAAATATTATTATTTGGTTTGAGCGAATGAAATGCCCACCCCAGGTACGTCACTCCCCAATACCAGTAATAATAACTAAAAGAAGGAACTACAATAACTGGTTGATCAAAATAGTAGCCATCTGCAACCACTTTTCTTTGCAATGCTCAGTCAACGACTCAATTCCATATCTGTGAGTGTAGAGGTCATTGATCACTATCCAACTAGAGTCTTTCCTGTTTGCAATTGCCATAGCAGATCATGCACTCACTTATTTATTTATTTATTTATTTTTATTTATTTTTTGAGATCCTAAAACACAAGCCTCAATTAAACTGGTGTAATATGTATCACTTTCTCGATTGAAACACTCGAGACAGCAAAAAAAAAAAAAAAAAAAAAAGTAGATTTCAATTATTTTGACGTCTATTCTAAGGGGAAAATGATACGTAACACTGATTTTTAAATTATTCTTTACGATATACCCGAATTCATCCGATCGGGTAGAAAGCATATTTGAAGTAGGTATTGACCTGTTATATAAATGCTTTAAACAGTGCTGTCCTGACTTTACGATCTCGAACCAATTATGCATCGTTTTTTCGAAAGCAAAACCACATACACCTAACTCACAAGACGGAAGTAAAACTTGGCGTTGTGGTAGAACCGGATCGGGTCAGATGATCAAGTATGTTTTGCTCAACCATTAAAATGTTGGACATTTGTTCAAGTATCTTATCTTGCTATTGATCATGAAATGGTAATCCGTGACAGGCGCGGAAATCTTGGCTAATGGCCAAAACGGGGGGTTGAGATTTCCATATATGATAAAATATACGCAGAGTTGGATCTTGCATCGTTTGGCCTAATCCTCGTTTCGCCTAACCAATTATCTGACACTTTTATGACAGATAAAAGATAAGCTTTATGTCCGCCATTGTAGGCGAAATAAGGATACTCGTTTGGCCTAATCCTCGTTTTGCCTAAAATGGAGGACTATAAAAAAATCGTCGAGATAAAACTGGAGGGAAATTTTTTGAAAAAAAAAATCCCTACTATGTGAAGAACTGAGAAATACAAATTAGTTTTCCCATAACTAATTTGTAATAGGACTATTTGCTTTCGGAAAAATGTTTTGACAATTATCCAGTTACTTTTCCGTTCCATTTTGAGAATATTATTGCACCCGCAGGGTGTATAGTGACTATATTTGAGATGAGAGAAACACAAAAATTTACACCTGTTAATTTTGTAAGATGAGTGCTGTTCAAAAGTAACTTTTAGTTTGCAGTTTGTTTCCAAATATCTGATATTGCCAAATGGTACTGCTAATCGGTACGTTAAAGGAAATATAGTTTGTGTGTTTCTTCTTATGTAGGTGCAAAAGTTATTTTATTGTAGATTTTGCTGATCTTTCAGACGATTTCATTCCACTTTCAACGCTTTTTTGAAACTGTTAATGCATTATAAGAGATCCGATTGTGATTCTATTATAATTACAATTCGTATGAAATTTGTAACTATTTCGAGCTAGATCTGACAAAAGATCCCTAAATT
The DNA here is from genome assembly GCF_964235325.1 of Thermobia domestica. Classification (NCBI taxonomy): domain Eukaryota; kingdom Metazoa; phylum Arthropoda; class Insecta; order Zygentoma; family Lepismatidae; genus Thermobia; species Thermobia domestica. The sequence goes on along the minus strand of NC_137459.1, from coordinate 268,995,750 downwards.
TGCTCATAACTTAACAATGGACAATTGTGATCGCAATGAGTGATTTGTGACAAATCGCTCCGCTGACAAATTGCTCTTTGGATAATTCCACAATTCAAACATCTCAATGTGTTACTGACAAAGAAAGATGAAAAATATATTTCATTTTTTATTATTACTTTTGAAATTACAACTTTTGAGTTGAATTTCCACTCGTTTCACATACTACCGGGAATGTCCATAGTATAAGTCCCTGAGATGCACAATGAGATTGAAATCCGGGCTTTTCGGTGGTTGTTTCAGCAGGAAGAAGTTGAATGCTCCTCCAAACAGATGGTGGCTAACCGGGATCTGTTACGAGGGTGGTTGTCCTGCTGGTACACTCCATTTCCACTCGTATGACAGAAATAAAGATATACAGCGGACTCTTTTTAATTCGAACTCGGATAATTCGAATTATTGGATAATTCGAACAAAACCTTATTCCCCTTGAAAATTGTATTAAAATCAATGGTAAAAAATCGTGGGTAAATCGAACATTTGAACTTCCTGTTTGGATAATTCGAAGTATTTACAGTGGAAAAATTTGCAGTGTTCGACAAATTGCAAATAGAACAATGTAATTTCAACTGGTTTTTATTTATGTTATCTTATCCAGAAGCGACCATGGGAAAGAGAAATTTTGTTTATACCACCTCAGCTGGACTCCCTCCCGTTATAGAGAATCCGGCAGAAGATGGTTGGTACGTATCTCTCCACCTCCTCAATGACCTGGAAGTGTCCATCCCTTCTGTAGAAATGTCAATGACCTTGAACCCTGTCCTCCACTAGCAAATGATTTGCAAGAACGAGAAATTTGTGCAATTCTTTTTAACTGAACTAAAAAAGTGACAAAAAGGTAAGCAGATTCGTTTGTAATCTATTAGCGTGCATTATGCACAATATCGAATCGTGGCGCGTATTCTAATTCCTTACGAAAATGTGGTGCTTTATAGGTAAGGTGCATTGCATGTTAATTAGTTTTTCATATACAGTACAGTTATTTTGTTCCCTTGATTTTACTTTAAAATGAGAGTTTTTGGTTAATTCGAATTTTGGATAATTCGAATTTTTTTTTTTTTTTTTGTCTCCTTGGACTTCGAATTAAAGAGACTCCACTGTAGTTGACTCTGGTGATCTTCGTACTTCGATACAATACGGGTGAATAGTAGGTACCAAAGGTCCAAAAACATTGCTTACAGAAAAACACTATAAATCAACATGGTCTCCGACACATGGACAACAACAAAAAAATGAGATAGTGATTGCTCTGGAAACCTTAGTTGGAAAGCTGTTATTTCCAAATAGTATTCAATAGAAAAAGCTATTTTCACTAGTTAAAAATTGAGATTGAAATATGTGCCAATTACCAAAACTTGTTAAATCCATCATGGCAAAAGATGCAAAACCAGTTAAATCCCTCTTCCATATTCAGTTTCATGAACTGTTAAATCCTAAACCTGCAAATAACCTCATGAGAAAAGCAGAATCAAACCCGGTTAATTCCATATTTCAAACAATTTGAGGTTTCGTACTGTATAGGATTAATTTAGTAATCTGAATATTTATTGCAACACTTCGTAAATCATTCGAAATTTTATTTGGCAGAATTTGAAGTGTGTGCTTTCATTATTTTTTTATTTTTGGTCTGAAAAAAAGAAAATGAAATCTTTAGTTTTACGTCCCACGGTTATGCCGGTTAGGCTAAAGGAAACGGTGATGATGAGAAATGAATGAAATGATGGAATGTGAGAGGAAACGGGAGAACCATGAGAAAACCCCACGTTCACGGTGTTTGTCTACCACAAAGTCCACATAGCGTGAGCTGGGATCTACTACTGAGCCACCGCGCACCCTGGACTGAAAATGGAGACACTATACGTCTTAACCTAACTGTTCATGAAACTTTTCTGTGCTTATTTGCTTTTCTTTAATAATTACTAGACAAATGCACGCAAAATCGAAAGAAAACGATACTACTCTAAGCAGCGATGATCATAATTTTGGTATCAGACAACATCAAAATTGTCTAGAAAACGTACAAGACACATGAAAAACTGGAAACGAAATGTAGCCAAAAAGACAAGGTGAGTGGACTATCTATGGTTAAAACTCGTTTGTTTTGTATTTCAGGGTAACTCTTTACTTTGAACAGAACATTGTTGGATTACGTTCTTCTCGAAACGGTCTCTTCAGCTTCAGAAGAACCTCTTTCTTAAAATGTCTCGTGTCAATTATCATTCAAAATTATAACATGCTTTTGGTACAACATGTTAAAAAAAAAATTGCTACTTATTTACCATTTCTGATTCCCTTTTTGCCACTGTTTTGCTCAAACTCAACATTTGCACATTTTGTTTTGCTGTATTTCAAATTCATATATTGGGATGATTGGCAAATTAATATTCGCCTTATGTTAGTCCATAACAGGTTACAAACTCTTCCAAAATATAGTCATTCAGTTTAGAAATGTATACGGATAGGTATAATTAACTCCGCTTGTAGTTACGAAGGGTTTGACGATTGAAAGTAGCTCAAAGCTCACGTTTTACAAAGAGGTTTTTGAGGAATAGAAAACATGCTTTTGGTACAACATGTTAAAAAAAATTGCTACTTATTTACCATTTCTGATTCCCTTTTTGCCACTGTTTTGCTCAAACTCAACATTTGCACATTTTGTTTTGCTGTATTTCAAATTCATATATTGGGATGATTGGCAAATTAATATTCGCCTTATGTTAGTCCATAACAGGTTACAAACTCTTCCAAAATATAGTCATTCAGTTTAGAAATGTATACGGATAGGTATAATTAACTCCGCTTGTAGTTACGAAGGGTTTGACGATTGAAAGTAGCTCAAAGCTCACGTTTTACAAAGAGGTTTTTGAGGAATAGAAAACCGAGAAAATGGTGATGCACCAGAGGACGACGACGATATGGATTTCCATTTAGTATATGATAATGGAGAGGAGGTTACATAACTCAATTTTTTGCACATTTGGATCTATTGTTTTGAATTTAGAACAAAATTAATGTAGCATTTATGTATCCATATTAATTTGTGCCAATCTTGTGCAATGTGTAGTTGATAATACATTTCCCCCCAATATTTTAGTAGGCATAACACTGATTTCTGACTCTGACTCCCTTTCTTTTTGATAGGTTTTGTATCTTGAGCCTCAACAAAAATGGCCGCTAGCCCAAATTCAAAAGCTGTTATTTCCATTTACATACGTAAAACCTGTTAAATCCAAACTATTTTCTTCAATAAGACTAGTGTGATTATATAGCTTTCGACAGACCAACACTTACATTATTCTTAATTTTTTTTAATGTTCTCTAGTTTCTAATGTTATTTTACAATTATGACGTGTTTAAACAGTTTTTCTCGATTTGTCACAAATTTTAAAATATGAATTTAACGGGTTTTGCTATTCGCCTACTCATATATATTCGTATATATATCCATGGCCCTAGTAAATACATAAAGGAGTTTTGGTAATCCTAACTCCTCGAAAATAGTTATAATATTAATCTATATATTTTGCATTTCCTTATTCTTTATATACTAGGGAATTTTCTGTTATATAATTTCCCTCTAGTTGAATTTCCACGATTTTTTCTTATTGTCCGCCATTTTAGGCGTAACGAGGATTAGGCCAAACGAGGATCCTTTTTCGCCTAAAATGGCGGATACAAATCTTATCATTTATCTGTCATAAAAGTGTCAGATAATTGGTTAGGCGAAACGAGGATTAGGCCAAACGTGGCGACACGGCAGAGTTGCCACAAGTTAGATAAAATTTTACTATGATTTTTTTTTATTAATAAGATTGAATGTTTTTTCATGAATCATTTATGGCAAAGAAGATCTGAGTATGCCTGAAGTAAGTGCATGGGCTTGCAATTTAGGACTCAATTCTAGAAGTTATCACATTAACAGTATCATATTTTCCATATTACGAAGGCAAAATACTGTATCTGAGCAATTCAAGGTACAAACTGGATTTCTTTTTTCGCTCGAATGACTTAAAGAGAATAATTAATTACAGACGATATTATATTTAAAACGAATTGTCTTTTTACACTGTATGAACGAATTCTGCAATAAAACACATTTATATCTTAGGTTATGTACAGTATAATTCAAATGAGCTGTATTGAAGGAAATTATGTTAAATTTTCCATTGGTTGAAACAAAATGTTTTATGCGTAAAGTATAACAAAGATTAAGAATAGTGTTAGCCAGGAAACGATATTTAAAGCTGTTTCGTCTTGAAAAGGAGGCGTTGAAGTGTTCTCTCTAACAACGTGTTTATTGGAAGAATTCAGTGTCATCTCGAAAATTATCCCTCGACATTATGTTGGGTAACAGTAATACTATAATCTATATACTACTATTATGTAAAAGAGTGGAAGTGATTCGCTCATGATCGCCCAGATCATACTTCTTTAGGTAAAAATAAACGTGAAATTTGGACAAAATATTTCTTGGGCGTACTCCACTAGCGCACAAGAAATGAAAGAAAATGTTTATGATATCACGAGCACACAATATTTGATACTGCGTTGTCATGTTTTGGATTTGTTTTACAAATTATATAAGGTATTGTTACATAGAGAGGAAAATGTCAAGAAATATTATAGACTCTTATAATTAATATAATAGATGTCTGTGATTAATTAATAACGAAATATAATATAATAGACATTAATACGATTAATTGCCACACTTTAATTTTTGAAAAATATGGGAATATGTTTTTTGAATGAAAAGGTAAATAGCAAGAAGTATAACATAGAAGTATAATATTATTATACAGTAAATTTTATATCCACGACCTGTCTTTAATTGGCATTTGTACAGTTTGTAGCTCGCATCTATAAAAAAAAAGAAAAAAAGTTAGCATCACCGGTTACCACCACAGTATAAGTGCCGCTTTATGTGTAACTTTCGTCAAGGGGAAGATTAAGTTTGTGTTCCAGTTTTAGACAATTTAAAATATAATAGGATTCTTGAATTTCATTATGCACAATTATCCTTGTTGTTTAATTTGAAAACGATTACCTTATGTTAATAGAGAACAGCAGTTTACTTTTTTTTAAAGTATATGCTGACAATATGAAAGTATAAAGACATGACACGCAATATTTTAAGCTATCTCCAAATTTTGTTTTCTTCTCCAGCGCGAAATAAATTAAATAATCTTGTGCCCAGTGACAATGCAATATTTGTTTCGAGGGTGGAGGATGGCGATTTTGAAAAAAAAAATCACTATTGCCAAACACTGTTTGACACAAAGGAGTATCATCGCATCATATTTTGCGCACTCGATGTTTGCTATTTATGTCACGATCGTACATAGGCCCTTGTGCGCTCCCGGCCTACGACCTATTGTTTTATCACGGAGGCAAGAAATAAGAAAGGATTTTTTGGAGAACATATTCCACGGGGTATTAAAGAGTATATATATATACATAAATTGAGTATCTCTCACATTCATGGAATTAGAAAGATGAAACTCAACATATATGAAAAAGGAAATACGTATTTCAGCTCTTTCAAAATTGCCGCTTCTAACGGAGGCATTTCTATAATATTCAAACTTCTTTTCCTTTCTTCAGAGACTGTCGAATGTGAAGATTTGCTTAAGTTGGAGGTGTGGGATTCGGTACATAGATTCATAATTAAACATAAGATAACACGTGTTTCAGGAGCTGAAAGGTCATATTTATTATATTGAAATTTCCTTTTATTTATACATAAAGTGCCGAGTGTGGAAATTTAAATTTCCAGTTTTATATTTATTACACGTGAGGAGAACGGAAACTTTTGCTACTGTATGTATAATCAGAATACGGTAAAATATGTGTTTAATAACTAGCCTTCGGTTATCTGGGGACTTCGCCTACGGCCTCATATCTCATATACCTGCAAGCGTACCGAATTCCAGTTCAAACATCAAGTTTCATGTTTTCAACTTTCGGGATCCCCAGATATGAATGCATTATTATAATAAACTCAAAGACCGTAAAGATGATTAGATAATATTTTATAATTTAATATGGAATATGTAAGTTATAGTATCGTTCTTTCAATTCCTGTTTGAGTATAAATATAACTGTTGAGATGGAATATATTCTTGGGACACTTACTTGATTAAAGAAAATAGCTTCTCGCTATATATTACCGTTTTTAATTTAGTGTGAGCAACATTATAACCGGAAGTGACTAATTTCTACTTCCGGTTATACTAGAGTGTTAAGGATGAAAATGGAAGTTGTCCTTGAAATGTTGAATCGATTACGAAAACAGGTTTTCGTTATCTATTACCGTTTTGCTATGTAGTGATCAACGTTAAAACAAGAAGTGGCTTATTTCTACAACTTCCGGTTTCACTAGAGTGTTAAAGATGAATATGATAGGTGTCCTTGAAACGTGTAATCGATTTCCGAAAACCATTTATCTCTGTGTACAGAGGTTGTTCAGCCTACGTTTAGCCGATTTCGTTCCTTCCCCCTCCCGGGCAGAATGGACTCACCCGACCTGGCTCGTGGCGTCCTGCAGTGTTGTGCATGGCTTCCTGGGAACGGAGTTTTTTTTTTCGCGCGGACGACAATAACGCACTAAACAGGACCATTATTGTGAGTGTTGTGTTAAATTTGTTTCCAAGTGTGTGGGTTTCCGCTCTGTGACCAAAATGCCGCCAAAACTAATCCGGTTTTGGGAAGGCTAAGTTGCGCCTCTTTATGACTTCCACTTTAGTGTTTCTGTCAATAGAAAACAGTGCAAGAAGAATGGTTGCAACATAAGTTTAAGTGGAATAAAAATGTCATTAAAAAGTACAAGGGCAACGAAGCTCCACAATTTGGATCACCAACGAAGTTGCCTAGGAAGCGGGAATGCACCAAGGCCACCTCCACCATGCAGAGGAAACTTTGCAAAATGACAATGCAAGAAAATCTGCCAACACAAAGGTGTATGGCTAATCGTCTTGACGTGTCTTTGGGGACTGTGAGCCGGACGTTACACCATCAACTCAAGCTGGAAAAAGTCATGATAGCTCGCGGCCATCTTCTCACGGATGCCCACCAAAAGGAACGAAAGTGTAACGCCCTAAGCTGTACGAACGGCATCTGGCAAAACAAAGGTGGGTGTACGTCGTAACGCTCGATGAAGCATGGATTTACCTTTCCGACTGCGGTAAACTTTGAGCCATCATGTACCGAGAGAAAGGCGACAACAACTTCAGAGGGTGGATCCGTGTCCGTAAAGAATCCTTCCCAAAAGGGTTCGTGGTCGTTACTTGCTACTGTTACCGAGGTAAACTGAAGATTTGTATGGTGGCGAAGAACTGCAAAATAAATTCGCAGTATTTTCAGGAGCAGATCATGCAGCCGATCTACGGGCATGAGATTCCAACAATGTACGGAAATGACGCCAGTCTGGCGCGCATTCACATGGACAAGGCCTCATTACATACCTCACGATCGCCAGTTGCATTCCACAGGGAGATGGAGGAGGTAAGTTGTATACAAGTGATACCTTTCAATGTGGTATCTGTTAAATCTCCAGATGTAAGTCCTATGGACTATTGTGGATTCGGATTGCTGAAGCGGGCTTTGGGAAAACGGCGTGTAACAACTGTGGAAGGGCTTTGGAAAGCTGTGCAAAGGGAATGGGACAAGATTTCCCTCCAAGTTCTTCAGAGAAGCCTATTACAATGGACATTACGCTGTCGGGCTATTGCTAGGAACAAAGGGAAACACATCGAGCACTTATGGACCTGGCGCCATGGATTCTTTTAAATTTTAGGTAAGTCGAAATTGGCTAAATGTAGACTGAACGACCTCTGTATTACCGTTTTTCCTCTACAGTGATAAAACTAGAAACCGGAAATGGCTTATTTCTATTACTTGCCGTGGGCGAATCACCTCCATAAACTTCCTCGAGATAATCACTCTATCTATCTATGGCAATAATAATAATAATAATAATAATAATTTCACATCCGTTCAAAAGTTATCGTGCGGAGTAACAGACAGACGGACGGACATACTAACATTATTATCTTATATGCACCACTACATGATTCTAATAATTGTAATACTTCGACTAGCTGGGTGCTTCGCCCTCAGACTCTTGCATTTGTTCAGCCTACTGCCTCACACCTCATAAACCTACAAGCGCACCGAATTTCAGTTCAAATACTAACTTTCATTTCTCTAACTATCCTGAATGAAGAGACACACTGAACATTTTAAGTACCAGGGGACTTCTCCCGCAAACCCGCGTTCAATCGGCCTAGGGATTCACATCCCATGAACATGTAGAGTACCGAATTTCAGTTAAAATACCAAGTTTTATGCCTCTAACCTTCAGGGATCCAAACAGATGAACATCTTATTGTATTTGTGATCCACACCTTTTTCTTCTTTCCTTCTAAGCCGGATATAAAAAGTACGTATAGGGTGACTTATTATTATATCTTGACATCATCTTATGAACAGGCGTCTAAAATGTATGTTTCTGTTTTCACAGCACTAGTTTCCTTCATGTGAAAATAAACAGAGGATTAAAAAACAAAGCTTTGTGGTTATCTTTTTGTAATGGTCTATTTTAGGAGGTGTTTTGTATAACTAAGTATTATTTATGTTAGCAACAACTAAAGGTAAGCCTGGGGTAGCCAAGCTCCACCCAGAAACCATAGTTCGTTAAAAAATCTTCAGTTATTTTAGTAAGGGACCATGGCCCGCTTTCCCGCCCCCGAGCAAGATATTGTACTTAGACTAATTTCAAGAGTGCCAGATGTCTCAATAAAAATATATTGTCATATCTAAAAAAATAATGTATTGTATGAAGCAAGTCATAGCAGAAGAAAAAATACATTAATTTGCAGTCTGTTAAAAGGGGTTATGTGTAAAACTTTGAACTGTTACCATAATCGTATATGCACGTAAATACTCTCGATCAAGAGATAAATAGTTGTAGAAATATCTGCTGTAGAGTTCCAAATAAAAACACATACTAGCAAAGAAAAGTCCATATTACAAGTTAAATAGTTTTGTGTGTGTGTGTGTGTGTTTATCTCGAAATGTTGATTTTGTCAGATAACCCCTAAAATTGACGTAATGAAGTGAAATATATTTGAAGAATATAGCAGTTTAGTTTACTTCAAGTACTAAGAAACTGATTAAAATTTAAAAGTGGATTTAGACCTGAACCTTACATACTAGAACCTAGAACGGCAAATTTAAGGGGATGACAACTGTATTGTTTAAAGGTCGAAAACTATGTAATTTCAACCCAAACTTAGCAACGCCTGATGTATTTAGAGAGCGGGGTGAAAAGTTCTAGGCCTGACAATGAAAGACTGCGAACTTAAGCTCAAAAACTATTTTATTTTTCGACATGGTCTCCCTTAACTTCAGTACACATAGTCCGCGTTTCTCCAACATTAGTATTCCTTCCCGGAATTGAGAGTTTGGAAAGTTATGAAAATAGTCATTCACGACCCTCTCAACTTCTTCATTCGATGTGAAGCGCTTCCCAGAAATAAATTTCTTCAAGTTTGGGAACAGATAGAAGTCTGATGGTGCCAAATCAGGAGAATATGAAAGTGGCCGAGCAAATCATACCTCAAATCCCGCAGTTTTCCCATCGCCAACGCACCGTCGTGCACAGGTGCATTATCTTGGTGAAAGATGATTTCTTCTTCTTCATGCCAGGCCTCTTCTCGCGAATTTCGGCATCCAGCTGGTCACGAAGGTTGAAATAATAATATTCGTCTGTAATTGTTCTCCCTTTTGCAAGGTAATCAATTAAAAGGATCCCTTTCGCATCCCAAAACACACTAGCCATGACCTTTTCGGCCGATACGATCATCTTTGCTTTCTTCGGCGCTGCACCACCGGCTTTTATCCACTGCTTGGACTGCTGTTTCATTCCTGGCGTGTAGTGGTGAACCCATGTCTCACCTATGGTCACAAATCGCCGCACAAAATCGGTTGGATCCCTTTTGAATCGGTCCAAAGATTGCTGCGGAAATCGTTTTCGCATTTGCTTTTGGTCGACAGTCGGCAAATGCTTCACCAATCTTGCGCAGAGCCTTTGCATCCCTAGTTCTTTGTGCAAGATGTTTCGTACCCATTCCTCCGAAATCTCCTCACCCTTGGCTATCTCACTTACGTTCACTCGCATGTCGTCCAACACGATATCATGCACGTTTTCGATTGTTTCCGGTGTGGTTGCGGTTTTCGGCCTTCCCTCACGTCGGTCATCTTCAAGGGATGTGAGACCACGTTTAAATTCAGCTGCACACATTTTAACGGTTGACGCGGAAGGAGCAGAGTCCCCGTTAACTTTTGTCAACTTCGGGTGAATTTTCGTAGGGGTTAATCCATTCAAAACGAAAAAAAATATATTACTGCACGATATTCAAGTTTATCCATTTTCACAACTAACATGCAAGACGTCTAACTGCAACAATACCTGCACACACTACTTGAGAGAGCAAGTTGACACTTGCTATACGAACAACTGAAAAGCGCCCCCAGGCAACAACAATAAAATTTTGTTGATTGGAGTGCCATTTCTGAGTCAGGCCGAGAACTTTTCACCCCGCCCTCGTATCTGCTCTTGTTATTAAACATAAGTTTATTATTAAACTACAAGCTGCATTAAATATACAAAATCAATCTGCAAATCTGCAAGTGAGTAGCGCTCGTTGCTCCGAATCACAGTTTAGCTTATCATGTGGCTTCACAAATTCTACTCGACAAAGATGTGTATCACAAATTAGTATTGTATATTCAACATGATTTGTTTTTCATAATATTCTTAAAATAGAATACACGAAGGAATATAACATATAATGGTTTACTGAATTTCGAAAAGAAGGGCACAATATTTTAATTGGGCCTATATACGCAGAAATTGGAAATCCAGCCCTAGCGATATGAGTTTCAGACATAGCATTTTTATTTGAGAAATATGGAATGATAACGCTATGATGTCATCTCCCTGCCATGTTTCCATTCTAAAAAATAGCATATCACAAACTCTTAATATACTACTCCTTACAGGTCTCCATGTTCTAGACAGCTATGTTCTATAAATCTGAATAATGCATTTTGTGTACTTTACAGTTATCCTGAAAACTGTAGAATGTCCACTCCTAACAAAGAAACTTACGGAAGCGTCACTCGCCGATTTTAATGAACCTTTGCACATTTGTAGAACATCGAAAAATAATCGACACATACTTTTTTATTTCGGCAGTGGTGCGGGTTTAAGGGTAGAAACCACTCTTTGAACGGTAGGGGTAGTCTCCAAGCATAGACAAAACACAATCATTTAATGCTGAAGAAAACATCCAACAGGGCTTTTTAGTACAGCTCATGCAGAATATGACGTCAAAATTACAAAATTCAAAATGGCGGATCCGATATGGTGCTTACAATCACAAAAAGTCTTCTGGTTTTAAATGCTCTGTAGTTAGGCAAGAACAATCTTAGCGTGTAAGGGTTACTGTGAGAAGGTTGCTGACCGATCTGAAACTCCTTTCTGTACGTACTTTAACGGGATGCTTGATAAAATGCGTCTCGGTATTAAGGGTGCTTATTTATAGTGAGCCGATCATCTGTCATTATTAGGGGTGCTTATTGAAAGTGAGACCTTTCACCCCTCACTAAGTCAGAACTTCATTTCTCCTCAAATGTTATAATTATGAATTTGTCGAGAAAACGTTTTACAGTAATGATATTCCACAAAGAAAAGTGTGTGATGTATAATCATTGTTTACAACACGCACACTTACTACGGAAATAACTGTAAACACATCGCAAAACGCTGCAAATTCTTTGAAACAAAATGACATGATTTTCAAACGCAGGTAGTTTTTCTTCCAAATAACCGTTTTTGTAACAGGCATACCCAAGGGCGCCGATTTCTCTGTAGCTTTGGGGGGGGGGCATTCCCCAAAACGTACATATGACAATACATATAACAATAAGAAATGCATATAAAAATACATATTCATGAAAATACATAGGGACCAACATGAGCTTTAGGGGAGCCCGGCTCCCCCACCCTCCAGGATTGGCACCCCTGGGCATACCTAATAATATTTGCAAATTTGAGAAAAGAAAACTGATTATGAATCAGTGATTGGATCTTAATTATATTATTACGGAGATGTAAATTTATGTTATAGTTGTAGGGACGGACAATGTCTGAAAAAAAAAAAGTCTCCAGAATATAATTATCTACGACCTATAGAATAATAAATCGAGATGCTGAATCCCACCACTTGCTCCTGTAGTAAGGGTTTATATTTTGAGGTACTCTTTTTTTCTTAAAATAGGTTCAAAAGTTGAATTGTGACCTTTCCACGAATCAAATAATAAAATGGACTTTGCATTAGACGTTGGAGAAAAAAAAAAACTCTTGAAACAAGCTGAGAGGCCCACCCATTATTGTCTTTACATTTTGTAACATTTCTAATTCGATAAAAAAAAAACTAAAAAAATGATATCAGGCTTGAACCCATTCGTCATAAAACGTAGTTGCTTAGTGTTTAGTGTTTTTTTTTAGTGTTTTGTTTCCTCTCTCTATATATAAATAAGCAAAACGTTGTGGGTCTCAGAGGCCCCCTCCTCGTTGGTACTAAGGGGTTATTCAGCGGATACGCTAACTTTACATTCACTGTTTTGGCTATTCATTTTATTTTCATTTGCAATAATTTTGGTATTACATCATGCAGGATCACTAAACGTTGAAATTATTATGACGCACTGTTCCAACTACATTATAAATATTCAGTATTTATATTTTTCTTCTGATTACTTCCTTCGTACCTAAGTATTTTATTTTATATTAGTTCATTCCTTCAAACCTATTAACACCAAAATATGCCACTTTATATTATAATCACACACACACGCATATATATATCGGGTTGTAAATGAGCGAGCTCATTTGAGATATATCATTAGAACGCGCTCGTCTTTCATGAGTTAACTCGTTTTGGAAATGTGAGCCTTGAGTTAGTTAGTTATAGGTGAGTTTTAGCGTAAAACACGCTCAATTTCACGCTCAACACTGGATATTGTTACTTTCACAAACTAATGTAATCGTCCATTTGTACGTTTGTTGTTGTCCGGTCTCTGAGAACAGACTTTATATACTAGTTTGTCCAGACCCGTAGCCAGCCTGATTTATTAGGAGGGCAGAAGGGAAGACTGAGGGGACAATGATATACACGACAAAGAACACAATAAAATTCTAAATTAATTTATTTTTTACAGAATCTGTATTTATTTTTGAATTATCGAAACCGTAAATTTTTGTTTAGTTTTTATGTGCTTGATACAAGCTCTTTGCGATGTACTTTGCATATTAATAATTACAATTGAAATATTTATATTTTAAACATTAGAACAAAATTATATTACAGCGATTTTAGATTATATCAATAGAGAATAGAAGCATATAATTTGTTCAACGTTTGCACTCAATTTTCTGCCTTCTAAAATAAGCGAGAGGCTACATTTTATTAATATTCACAACTAACTTTGTGGACTATGATACTGTTGTTTGGAAGTACACTTGGTATCTTTGGATGCTAGTCATAGTTTCAATAATAGGGTACGGTTTGACATTCTTGAAGTGGGTAAAGGCAATTGAAAGTGTTTGGTGCATCTAGCAAGAAACACATATTTTTACGCAGAAAATAGCATAATTTGCCAAGTTGAAGTTTCTTTTGTAATTTGGTAAGCATAATTGCAAGATTTTCACTTTTTTTTGAGTCAGTTTGAAAACTCTCTTCAGCGTTATTTTTAGAGGTGGCAAATAATTTAGGGGGACAGTGTTCCCTCTAGCTCCTCCCTGGGTACGGGACTGAATTTGTCATTAAATAGATTACGTAGATTAGGGTGATTAAAAATTGTTGCATAAGTACTTTGGGATACTGAAACATGTATTTTGGATAGTGCACATATTATTTCCTAAGTGAAGTCTTCATCTGACTACGGTAGGTCCCATAATTTCGGAGCTATGGTCATTTAAAGTTTATTTTTTCAGGTTTTGGGTAGCCTATAACTCCGAAACGAAGCATTTGTGCCCCCAGGTTGATCTATATTTTCGTCTCCTGTTAGTGTCAGGAATCGCCTCCCAGACGTTGTCAGTATAGTGTATTGTGTATTTTATTAATAACCTTATAAAGATGCACAAATTGTTTTTCATAAAAAAATTCACAAGGGGTTTGGCAATTGTTTATGCATTTCCTCAAATATGACTCGTGCAACTTTGTTAGTAGTTCATAAACAAATATTTAATCAATAATGCTAGTAAATGACATAAATAATACCTTGAAAAATTCGAGAAGAGGTGAATTTTCCTCAAACGAAGATTTCCAAAAATGTCATATACGTTTGTTCGTGTTTCATAAAAAAAAAAAAATGTCTCAGTAAAGATTTCAACATAACTTCATTTAGCTTAAGACATTTGAGCGAGAAAGTTTAGTGTGGTAGCCCTATCTTTTAAACTTTTCCTGCTTCTTAATGTTCTTACTTACTGGTCGTTTTACAAGCCGACGACTGTAGGTTATTAAAATGTTCTTTTGACTGAACATAGGTCTACTGGATAAGGTTCCTGAAACTCTGACCATCAATGTGTATAGATTAACATTGACTGTGTAATCACACCATTACTTTATTCTTTTTTTTTTTTTTTTTTTTTAATAATAAGCTGTATTTTCGCAGGTTTCAATGTCGATATGAGTAACAATTTATTATTGTTGGGCAAGAAAATAGGTAACATATTTCATTTGCAGAAATGAAACATTTTCTCTACACTGAGCATTCGATCTCTGTTGTTGTTTGCAAGCTGGCTTTATTTACTTTATGTATTTTTCGTACCTCCTACTCTCTGATAGACATTCTTCCCATGACAAGAGGCAAACGAATGTTTCTAGTCCAAAATCTGTTTTGTGTTTGCAAATGTTTGTTTGTTTGCTTGTTTTAATATGCTTATATTGACTGCCGCTTCCATCCGAAAGTAGATGGGAGACACCTGACACCCGGTAGCTGAAAAATCGCCTTTTTTTCCATGGTCTCCTGAGATCAAGGACTCAATTTTCCAGTGTCTCACGATACGCTATGACCCACGCACCGTCAACTCACGATCTTTTACGACCTCGATGTTAGGGGTGAATTTGTTCCCTTTTATGAGCACTTTTAAGGGGGTGTACTCGTTCCCTTTTATGAGCACATTTTAGGGGGTGTACTCGATCACTTTTCCACCCCCTACGAACACATAGAAGAGCAGAGATAATACATAAGAGTACGTAACACATAACAAAGGTGTACTCGTTCCCTTTTATGAGCATATTTTTCAACCCCCATAGCAGAGACAATGAACACACAGCAGAGCAGATAATACAAAACACAGTTAATAAAAGAGCATGACTTATTTTCCAACCCCAGCAGAGACTATGAACACAGGGGTGTACTCGTTTCAACCCCTACGAACACATAGCAACGTACGAACACATAGCAGAGCAGATAATAAACACAACCACCTCCCGTTTAGGGGTGTATTCATTCCCTTTTATGAGCATATTTTCCAACCCCTATTAAAACACAACACAGATTACATAGCAGATCTAATACGGCTTATTTTCCAACCTTTATTTTACTATAACAGAGACGGACATAGCACAGGGGGGTGTATTCATTTTCTCCACCCCTAATTGACCATAAGATTCATTCCCTTTTTCAACCCCTACGAACATCAGACTACGTAACACACAGCAGAGCAGATAACAGATAAGAATACGTAACATAATAAGGGTGTATTCATTCTCTTTTATGAGCATATTTTCCACCCCTTATTTTAACATAGCAGATTTGTTCTCTTTTTCCACCCCTATTTGAACATAGCATATAATACATAAGTACTCGTTCTGTTAGAACCTTCCCTCCTCCTTTCTCATCCAGGGCTTGGGACCGGCAATGGCGGAGTTAAAAGGTTAGGTTATTCATTTTGTAGACATTTTAGCAGAGTTTAAAAAAAATAACGACTTCTGGTTATTCACACACATATAATCTCATGTCAACCACCATCATGCATACATGGTCTACGGAGAACTTAATCTCGCGCCAGTGACCATCACACATACATGGTTTACGGAGAACTTAATCTCGCGCCAGTGACCATGGTTTACGGAGAACTTAATCTCGCGCCAGTGACCATCTCATAAATGAATAGAGCATAATATCATTAGCATCAATAGTGGTAAGTGAAAATTTGTTTAAGAAATTGCGTAGTGAATAACCAGACGCACGGCATGTTAGATACAAACAACAATAATGTCCACAAAATTGAGATAAATCACCTTGAATTCGTCTTTTATTCCATGTATAATACAGACAGTTTCGTTTTAAAAACCTTATATGATGATGTACATAAGGTGGAATACCATAGCTATCGAAATACTCCCCCACACGCATATTAGTTATATAAACAGCAACCCAATGTTCACCAGGCTTATCGCTAGAATCAGTGTTTATAATTATGGCTGCTGGAAATGTATGAATAAACAGTGGTAGCTCATCTGCAGCATATACTCCAATAAAATGGTTTTTAGGCAGATTTTGTTGTAGCGCCTCATAAAGTTCAAGTGTATTTAACATTTTTTTTTGTTTAATTAATATATATTTTTCTCTGGGAATCAATTTCTAATTCTGAGGAGAATTCAGCGTAAATAATCGCTGTTACAGGAGATGGCAATGCTTCTTTAAAATGAACCTCTAGGCGTACAATTCCTTGCCGTTGTGGACTAGTATGAAATGCAGCACTAGCACTAGAATCGGGAGTTAAATCAAACACCAGTAGAGTATAACCATTAGGATATTCGGCGAGTGAAATATTATTACCTTGATTAGAATAATAAATACCTGAACCTGTAAATAACGTGGAATATGCTTGTATATATAGCTTATTATCAAAATCAGGTTGTAGTGGTTTGGAAGGCACAGGCGTTCCATCAACATACAATGTAAAAAATGACATATTAAAATGTTGAAAATTGAACGGATTTGTCTGATAAGTACCATTAAAAGCAGTATTACTAACAAAACCAATAATAATACGTTTAGGCACTATGCCTGAAAACAGATCTGGAAGTGTACTATCCATAATTCCTTGTGGCAGCGTTTCAGTCTTCACCTGCACTTTTGTTATAGGATATTTTACTCTAAATTTAGGATTTTGTAATACTTTATTTTGTGCTATTTTAACGGCCGGTGACACATCAACCTTTTTCACAAGCAATGTTGCATCTGTAATTACAACTTTTCCATCAACATCTGCGTCACCCATTAGACAAAATGTAGGTTTAGCTGGAATTAGTTTAATACGCAGTTGTACACCATTCAGTAAAAATTTCTCCTGATTAAATATATCAGCATGAATATAACCCAATAGTTCAAATGACTGACTTAAAGTAGTGAGAAGAAAACGTTGTTTAAATCCTACATTACTATCGGCCACACTGTCCATATGCCCTGCAGTATCTTTAAACCACATTGATGTTTGAAGATGCGTTGATTTAGCTTCAGCATTATAATTTAGTAGTTTTTCAATATACGATCGATATGGATATGTGTGTGAAGAGTAGGAAATAAGTTGATTATTTAAATATAATTGCAATTCACTGAACATTGCATTGAGAAAATCATTTACAGGGCCGATTTTCTTATCGGCAGAAGTTAAATTAGAACCATCTGATTTAGTAATTTTACCTTTAATATAAAACATTGTGTGCGATAAGTCAATATAGTCATCCCCATGACCGGGGACAACAAATTCTATTGGTGCATTATCAGCTATCGAAGCCACAGGCTTATATGGAACTATTTTATTACCTATAATACTGGTTTGAGTGGGTAAACCAGCAAATAAATCTAATTCTGATTTCATACACTCACACTGCATTTTTCTCTCTATTAATATTCACACATGGTAAAATTTATAATATCGTATTACGTTTGCGAAAATGTAATTTTACACATACACTGCCATGTTGGAAAGGAAGTGGATTACCTGTACTATCTCTTAAATCAATAATAATTTGATCAAATTGTTTACGTTGCACAGGGACATAGTGAGGATTGTCAAAAATATGTACATTATTAATACCATACTCTGTAATATTTGTATTTATAATTCGTAACAATGGAGCTATGGTGTCACCCACCATTTGTGGCTCTACAATGTCGCTGTAAATATACATAAGTGTAGGTAGCGATTTTTGTAAATCAGGTGGATAACGAGCATGATGCACAACTGCAATATCTTCTTGTTGTATGTGATCAAAGCCTAGTATTCTGGCTAGTTCAGGAGATAGACGTACTTCTATATGCCTCTCTTGATCTTTTATTGCTCTACTGACTTCGATTCGTTTTACTGATGCTTTAACTTTTAATTGTAAATTTAATATATCACTTTTATGATTAATTTGAGATAGAATATCATCAACATTATAATAGTGTCCTGGTAAGATTTTAGTTATGTTCCAGCTTTTTGTATTCATGAGACGGTAATAAATATTATTAGTATATTTGGAAACATTCTGAAATGAATTTGTATAATGTACTTCAACAACTGCCGTCTCCCACTCACCTTTCTCTAACACCAATGGATGATATAATTTGGTAGTATAACATGACAAAGTATTTTGGGGAAAATACTCCATAGAACTGTTACTCGGTAATGTAAGATAAAAGCTAGACTGTTCCATATTAATCGAAAATATCACTCTCCCTCTTCCTTTTTGCAAAATGAACTTTTCTTCGTTTTCTTCTTCTTCCAGATCCTTCCAACACTTGATTTATTTTATTTTGAGCTTTAGTTTTTAAATTATTTTTAGCTTCTTGCCAACGTGATGTTAATGCTTCGTCAATAGGTCTGTTATCACTTAATACATCTCCAGCTACATTAATTCCTGTACGTAACAATTCTTTACCAACAGTTTTTGCTCCTTGTTTAATTAACGGAAATACACTTCGAAATAAACCACCTAAAAAACTTCCAATACCATAACCTTCTTGATATGGTGCACCCCTATACACGCTATAACCACTTCCTGCTTGATGCGTATAGTATTTAAAGTATGGATCATTCATTTTCCTATATACACAAATATAACAGTCGTTTATAATATTGTATTGTGGCTAAATGTTTTTCAAATGCGACACAGGAATCCATGAATTAAAGGAAGGGGGGTACCCCCGCCAACGAACAAGTACACGTTTACCTTTAGCTTCTAAAATTTCGTCTATTTCATAAAGTTTCGGCAGAGGCACTCCTTGTAATTCCTCTTCGTAAAATGTACCATCAATTACTTCACCATTTAAGTCCTCCAGCACATAAACCACTTTATTTTCCTTATGTATCACCTGTTTTATTTTAAATATTTCTACAGTCCACTTTTCCTTGTACCCTTTTTCAAAATGTCGTTTTGCTTTAGTAATGCGCACAGTATCACCTTTTTTATATTTTGCAGTGTTAGTATGAGGCATCGGTTTTATTAATTTACTCCAAACTTGATGAAAAGTGTCCTGGTTCACATTGGCAGGTGGTAATTGATGAGCTCTATGTGGTCTAGAATTATATGCCTGAACAAGTTTCGATAGCACATCTATGTAGCGGTAAGTCTTCTTTGCTGTAAAATATTTCCACATTCGTTCCTTAAGAGTTCGATTAAAACGTTCCACTACACTTGCCTTAATATCGGGATTTTGTGTTGTGAAGAATTTAATATTTTGCTTTTTTAAAAATAACTGAAATGGTTTATTAACAAACTCTGTACCTTTATCTGTTTGTAGACGTAAGGGTCTACGCCGGGTAGATGCAAATATTTGCTTAAATGCTTTTATAATGTTTTCACCAGATTTTGTACGTACAGGCACAGCCCATGCATAACGACTAAACAAATCAATCACTGTTAAAATATACCTATTACCATCATTATACTTTTGCAGACTTTGCATATCGTTTAAATCAGCTTGCCACTGATCGTCAATATTGAACACTAAATAGGGATTACGTGGAAACCTTTTGCGTACTGGTTTATGCAGTGTATAAGTCAGCTGTTCTTTTACCCACTGTTGCACCTTGTGTAGAGGAATTGACTTCTTCACAGCTCTCCATAATGACGTTGCGGTTGAAAACGAGGCAGGGTGTGAAGGATTATAATAAATATCGGCCAGCTTCTTCATATTTTATAATCACGCCATCTGTTGACAACTTTACGTTTACGTGGTGGCTCCTCCTCCTCCTCTTCTTCTTCCTGTTTTGGATCAGCGGCAGCGGCAGATGATGATGATGTCAGCTTACGAATATATTCTATACGTTGTGGGTTGCCTATATACTCTAAAGGTATATTGGATTTTGCTAACAGTACAGCGAAGGGTTCCCAACCTGTAGGGGGAATATTTTTCTTGCGATACCTGACAAAATCTGCTATTAGATCTACTATATTAGCTCCAGGAATTAATTTATTATAAATATTAACATTACCACTGTCATCCCAATGAATGTTGGAATTTTGTTTTAATCTACGTAATAAAGGTCATGCTTTACGCAGACAATTTTCGGGGAGAGTAGATAGCATTTCATCGTCCTCCTCCTCCTCCTCCTCCTTCTTAGTACCAACACTAGTTGATGTTGTTGCAGTAGGTTTTTGCACAATGTGTAAATATTTTTGTAACACCTCTTTATAGCGTATCCATTTTTCTTCAACACTCATATTTTTATTATTTAAAATATTTTTCATCTCATCATCTAAATTAGATATAGTTTGATATTGGTGCAATTTTTCTGGTGCAATTAAAACAAGCTTTTGTGCATGCTGCATAATTATTTAATAAAAGTAGATAGTATACCTCCAATAATAGGTGCAAGCAAAGCAGTAAGAAACCCACCTTTTTGTACAATTATTCGTTTTTTCTTTTGTTTTAATGATGGACCTTTTTTCGCTAAATACCTCAATTCCTTTCTATATCTTTTTAATCTATTTTTCTCTTTTTTATTTAACGGAACATTTCCTTGTAATACGTTATAGGAACATTCACAAATAGAACGAATTAATTCGGGATCAGCATTTTGTAAAATTGCTTGGCGTACTTTGGGTTTCGCCTTTGCTAAAAGTTTTAGTAAATGTGCACTCTCTTTGCTAATCATTTTTTCTTTTTTTAGCTATTATACTAAAATTGAGTATTAAAATATATCAGGTATTGAGATTATTTTTTTACTGGTACATAAACATAATTGTAAGAATCTGAGGGGAAAATTTTTGTTCGAACCCGATGTTCGTCGGGAGTGCTCTGTTTTAAATCAAAAAACAAATAACTATGAGGATCTCGCGTTGCGTCCTGATAGGCCTCCTGTACAAATTTTGTGTTACCAGGATATAATTGGCGTGCTAGATAATTAATTTGAGCCTGGTCTCTGGGGTTTTTAAAACATATTATATAATGGCAATTTAATGATATGTCTCGCATACCTTTAGCTTGATGAAACATATTTTGTGTTATAAAAATAACACTTAAATCTCGGTGGTGGCTACCTTTAGTAAAAAAGTCAACAATTCGTGTATCACATTCTCGCATTAAATCATCAATAATTACAAGATGTGGGCCAGGTTGTGCTGGAAAATCATCTATTTTGGGGAGCCCTTCTTTAAATGTACAACCTGAGGATAGAGTTTCATACAGAGGTTGCCACTCACCATAACACCATACTATATTTTTCCATTTTTCGGCATAATGTTTTAAAAACTCTTTTACAAAATATGATTTACCACACCCAGTGGGGCCAGCTATAATACAAGTAAATGGGTGTTGAAACTCCATATTCTGTTACACCACAAAATAATTATGAATATAATAACATATTATTATTATTATTATTACTTTTCAGGCATGTTTACAACTTTACATAATTGAGAACAAGTAATTATGGTCCGCTGAATGCACGGCAAATGAAGCTGGAGTTTTCGCCATGTACAAACACAGAAATTTACCTGACCATTACTATCGTCATCTGACGAGCGAATAAAACACTGACGAATACCTTTAAGAGTATCTGACAATGATATTTTATAATTTTCACTAATGAAAAATTGTGTAGGCAATGAAGAATTTGTAACAGCATTAAAGTAGTTTTCAATATATGAATAATATGATAGAAAAGTATACCACTCATCAGGTAAAAGACGAATACGATCAGAGTACTTATGTAAAGTGATAATAACAGAAAATTCTCCCTCATCATCGTATGCTAGACCAACACATACCTCGAGTTCATTGAAATAATAATAATATTGATTTAAAATTTGATTATCCATTTTTTTACTCTCTACTTAATTAAAAACTATCGTTTCTACTAATACTGTATTTACCCTATTCGTATAACACCATACTATATTTTTCCATTTTTCGGCATAATGTTTTAAAAACTCTTTTACAAAATATGATTTACCACACCCAGTGGGGCCTGCAATAATGCAAGTGAAAGGATGTCGAAACTCCATTTTCTCTCTCTTTTATATTTCTTCAAAAAAATAAAATATTTATCAATCACCCAATAACATAGAAACTAATTCTAGTTGAATACGATTTGCTGTGACAGTATCTTCAACAAAAGTAACTTTAGAAAATTTACCCTTCACAACACATTCATATAGATATTTACTTATTAGAGGAGCAAGTGTAGAACATGAAGAAATTGCTTCATCAATACATGGGAAATAGTAACATATTTTTTTCCATGTAGAAAAATCTATTTCAACTCTACTATTATCATCATTTGCACAAATATACATTAAATTATCATCGTCATTATTAGCGTCAAGTATTACTTTCGTTTTCTCACTTAGTGCGTATTCATTTGCATTCTCACCTTCTCTAAAATAATCATTTATATACATGGAATATGATAAAAACCTGGACCATTCATTAATTGATAACACAATACATTCATTAACAATGCGTAATTTTACAAACATAAAATTTATAATCACTACTATATTTCAAATATACACAAAGATCAGTGGAATTATCAATGAAGTAAAAAGAACTTAAAAGTTGTTTTTTATCCATAATTATCTATTTACACAACTTATTCTTTTTTACAATAGTCTATTTCTCTTAAAGCCATAAGGCACTGTATCATAACTTCCTTCAACTCTTTTGCGTTTTGTGTGTACCAATTGATAGGTTTTCGTTTCCTCTTTGCTGATAATTTTGATGTCTTTTGTGCGAGCAATTTTGCAAGGGTTTGACACACTTACAGGAGGGGCATCATTCAGAACCATATTTCTAATTTGTTCGAAATTCACAATTTTCATTGTTTCACTATTTAGAGTAATTCCCCTCACCTTACAACAGGTCTTTGTTGTACCTCCGCTGAATACCTCGTACGCATAATTTTTGGTCCCGCCGCTACAAAATTCATTAATATATGCATTGGGACCTACATTATCTATTTCATTTTTTAACTCGCCGAAATAATCCCCAAGAGGTAATTTTATGCCTCCAGGTCTTACTATATAAATGAGACTATCCGTATCCATATATAACACATCTTTATTTACCTTCTCTAAATAACTGTATAATTCTAAGCGACCATGCATAGTAGTATACGCAGCCAATATTACATTAGTATTTTTTAACGGAATAATTGCATCATCCAAAATCTTGTAATTTAATATTATTCTTTCTTCATCAATTGGAATTACCTGTGTTACCTCAGCATTACTGTCGGTTAATTTATCATAAAATATGGCAGGTTCTCGAATAATTTGTGTGTGCGTCATATTATCATTCTGAGCAAATTTGCCCCATAAACAATTCAGTGCTAATTTGCAAATACTTTTTCGTGCTTTGTTTTTATTACCAATTTTCCCTTTGTCTAGTTGTACTCCTTCTCTTTCATAATAATCCTCAATATATTTACTTTTCTGTTCTTCACTTTTACACCATTTAGGCCAACCATGAGCTTCTGTTTTCATTTTCATGAACAAATTTATATAATTTGTAAATAAGCCACCTTCTTTTTTAACAGGATCATATTGCACTACTTTATATTCCCATACCTCATGCATTTCTAATATTTTATAACCTTTCTCTTGGGCTTTACGTACTTCGTCCACCACCCACGTCCCAGTGAGGGCCCTCTCCGCATCACTATGCTCACAGTCCTCTGTATTTAGAGTGTCCGCGCATCTGCGACACAGAGGGAACAGAAGTTTATGATTGCTGCGATACGGTAGGACGGGATGATACAAATCCCGGGGAGGAAGTACTGTACATTTTACGATACCCTCAAATTTATCTATTGCAGGACAATCGGCACCCACATAGATTTTTGGATGCCCTATGGGATATTTTTTCACCTTGCAACAGTAGGGGTATAACGAAATGACGTCCACGTAGTGCACCTCCTCCCCGGGGGCAGTCTTATAGTAATATTTAACAGCGGAACATCGCCCCCCATATAGAGCATCTCTAGGTTTGATAGGATCTTTTCTACATAGGGGGTGATGTGCCACCAATTCTGCAATTTGCGGATTTTTACGTAGTTCATTCTTCCATTCACACCTCCACATTTCATGAACTACGTAGCCCAAGTTTTTTAAATGATTAATTTTTCTAATGGTGTTTTCATAGCGTATTTCAAGAGTGGTATGCGGATCATTATATATAGGTTTATCACGCCCTACTTTAAAACATTTAACACATCCATGATAGAAACAACCTTCATATTCCCATACATGGATCTGTTCATCTATACGTGCATAACCATCTACTTTTAAAACACCATTTAGAACCATTTCCTTTCCATTTGCTGCGTGCTTGATTGTAATACCTAGTCTTTCTTGTTCGTAAACCAACCATTGAATCGCTTCGATGGACTGTTGATCTGACCAACGATAACCATTATGAGGAATAATACCTATAGTCTGTTCTTTGAGAAACTTGCGTCGAAATACCAGATTACAAGCCGAGGCTATACTAATTGCTTCGACTAGTGGATTAACATCAGTTATTTGCTGGAATTCTACTACGAATTTAACACATGCCTTCCGTAGAAGGTTAACATCCATGCGACAATAACGAATTAATTCTTCTTTAAAATTAAATGTCTGATTTGAGGATTTTTCATACCATTCCATAAACTGTTTTTGTTCTTTTTCCTTCATATACTGAAAACCATAGAATTTAGGGTCGGGCATAGGCCCTTCATAACTTTGATTATCTTTCGTATTAAAATAGTGTGGGAAATAACCTTTTGTTTCTTCTATGTCAAATGCATCAGATAATTTTGATAGAGCCATCGGAAAGAAATTAATACTATCAATAAATTTTAAATATTTACAATCAATACTCATTATTTTACACCCCTTCATTATGACGCTTGGAGTCCATCGTTTCGCTGATATCATTGCACGCAGGATAAAATGTGCATCATATCCTTTTGCATTATGTGCAATGCATATAACTTTATTAATATTGGATGGTTTACTGCATAAACACTCCAGAAAATCAGTAACACACTCTTCACCATAAAAAATGTTTTCCTTTCTGTTGCAAATAGTACATGAATTACCCTCGCTATTCTCAAGACAATGATAACATACTTGCTGTGTGATTACCAAATTAGGCACATGTTCACGGAATATTTCATCTTGCCTACACTCAATGTCATATAATATCATCATCCATTTTCCTACGTTTGAATATTTTCGTGATTGCATGTAACATAAATGACGGTGGGACATCATATTGTCACAGTTTATACAGAATGTTTCCCCACACTGGTGAGGATTTCTATTTTTCTTGATAACATACGCTTTAAGACATATTTTACATACTTTTAACTGTGAGCACAAACCTGATTTTATATGATACGCCATACATTCGTTACCGTAAAAACATCTGTTACAATTATTACAATTTAATACTTCATCTGTCTTCTTACATGGAGGATTTTTTTGACATTTTGGGCATAATGCCTTACAGTGCCCTATATGCTTTTCTTTCACATTATATCTCTTATGGCATGTTTCGCAAAAGTACCCACAGCTAAATGCAGCACAGAAATTGGTAATAACATTGTAATGATTATTTATCAGGAGTAAATTAATTTTCTTCTCACCACCGATGCCCTCGAAAAATGTTTTCTCCCCCGTCAAATCGTCGTACACTGTAATCGTATAATCAGTTAAATATGATTGAATTAGTTTTAATTCAGGTATGCCACCACCATGCATCAAATTAACGCCAGAACTCTTACACAATAATTTAGCTTCTAAAGTCATAAAGTTCTTTTTTTGATTATAATAGGGTTGAGACGCATTTTTATTCCCTTTGTTATCAATGAGCCCTTTAGCAACTACAAGGGCGTGAGCAAGGCAACTACTATCTTTATTTTTAATAACGACTATACCATTGCATTTTTTCATATATTCTTCATCAGAGGAAAAATTTTGACTTTTCCTCCCTTCGCCTATAGGTAAAACCACATGATGAAAATCAATAACAAAACGATCTTGTTCCATAAATTTTGCATTTGACTGAATGACTCGATTCAGAGCCTCCCAGACGAAGTCTTCACCGACATTCGCTGCTTCTCGAAATGAAAACCAAAACGATCTATCTGGATTATTCTGATTCCATAATGTCAGCCCTACCTGATGGTGGGAATCTACATCCTCCATCAACATATTCAATAGTTGAGCAATTCCACTTCGCAACCAGGTAATTGGGTTTTCCCCTTCAGGGGTTCTCGCAAGTTGTGCAGTTATCATTGTACCATTCATTCGGAATTTTTTGTACTTTCTAGTTATTTTGTTAATGATTGTAATATTACTAGAACTTTCCATTTTTTTATTGCTTTATTCTATCAACTAACAATTATTTCCGCTGTTTGATGCTTTTACTGTAATTGGGGCTGTTCCCACTATAGAACACCAAGAAGTGTTTTTTCCAATAACGTTTTAGTGATATTTTCTAAAACTGAAAATAGTATTCTACCAACTAGCAATTATTTACGAAAACCTATATCTCACGTATTTCCGCTGTTTGATGCTTTTACTGTAATTTGGGCTGTTCCCACTATAGTACACCAAGAAGTGTTTTTTCCAATAACGTATTCTTCCTAACGGTTTAGTGATGTTTTCTAAAACTGAAAATAGAGAAAAGCAAATGATTACATTTCTTACATTGCAAAATCATCCAAAAAAAATCGCTTATTAGGCGTATCCCACATAAACTAATATTTATGGAAAAGAAGATATAATATTCATAATTAGCATGATTGAAAACATCGAATATTTCATCAACCAACCAACTATAGCGCAAGTTATGAGGAACACTTAAAATCCGCATCGAAAATTTTGACAAAGTTCAAAACTAGCTTATTTTTAAAAAAAATCTATATTCGGCTTATTTTTGGCCGCTGTGACACCGGGTTTTCACGAACGTACTCAACACAACGTATTCTTCAAAAAATAATCTATCGTGGGTGGGGTTATGAGGAACACTTAAAATCCGCATCGAAAATTTTGACAAAGTTCAAAACTAGCTTATTTTTAAAAAAAATCTATATTCGGCTTATTTTTGGCCGCTGTGACACCGGGTTTTCACGAACGTACTCAACACAACGTATATTTCAAAAAATAATCTATCATGGGTGGGGTTATGAGGAACACTTAAAATCCGCATCGAAAATTTTGATAGTTCAAAACTAGCTTATTTTTAAAAAAATCTATATTCGGCTTATTTTTGGCCGCTGTGACACCGGGTTTTCACGAACGTACTCAACACAACGTATATTTCAAAAAATAATCTATCATGGGTGGGGTTATGAGGAACACTTAAAATCCGCATCGAAAATTTTGACAAAGTTCAAAAAATGCTTATTTTTAAAAAATCTATAATCGGCTTATTTTTGGCCGCTGTGACACCGGGTTTTCACGATCGTATTCAACACAACGTATATTTCAAAAAATAATTGGTCCGCGGTGAGGTTATGAGGAACACTTAAAATCTGCACCGAAAATTTTGACAAAGTTCAAAACTAGCTTATTTTTAAAAAAAATCTATATTCGGCTTATTTTTGGCCGCTGTGACACCGGGTTTTCACGATCGTATTCAACACAACGTATTCTTCAAAAAATAATCTATCATGGGTGTGGTTATGAGGAACACTTAAAAATCCGCACCGAAAATTTTGACAGTTCAAAAAATACTTACCATTAATTCACACAAAATTCACTTCACTGTTCTCACACACTGCACACGATGTTATCTTCTTGCACGCCGACGAATAACTGACTGAGAATTGCTTCGAACCTCACCCCTTATATAGTGTTCTGCTTTCCTCTGATTGGCTAAAATAAAACTCTTTTTCATTGGAGCAAAATCTACAAGTCAAGTATCTCATTGGCTAGAATAAAACTATTTACTATTGGCTCCGAACAAAAACGACTAAGATATGTGCTAAATATTTTCTACGTCCATTTTGGGTAGCCAAAATTCATAAAATGGCCCATATCTCGAAAACGGTCAAAAATATCGAAAAAATAATCGAAAAAATCCCCCCGTACCTCACCCCTTGTCGTTTTTAGACATGAGGAACCCATGGAACCATGTTTCAATCTTGTACGACAAGTGTGGGGGGCCACGGTGGCCCCGAGAAAAACTTCTCTTGAAAACTGTAAGAGATAGAGCAGCCATAACACATTGAAGTGCTATTTCTCGTCTTTCATGGTTAATATTTTCTAAGTCCATTTTGGGTAGCCAAAATTCATAAAATGGCCCATATCTCGAAAACGGTCAAAAATATCGAAAAAATAATCGAAAAAATCCCCCCGTACCTCACCCCTTGTCGTTTTTAGACATGAGGAACCCATGGAACCATGTTTCAATCTTGTACGACAAGTGTGGGGGGCCACGGTGGCCCCGAAAAAAACTTGGTGTCCAAAAATCATAAAATGGCCCATATCTCGAAAACGGTCAAAAATATCAAAAAAATAATCGAAAAAATCTCCCCTTTATAAATCCCCTTGCCGATTTTACACATGAAGAACCCATGGAACCATGTTTCAAACTTGTACGACAAGGGTGGGCCAAGTTGCCAAAAAAAACTTCGGATCGTCATATCTCGAGAACGGTGAGAGATAGAAATAAAATTTTAAAGGCATTCGATTTAGGATCATCAAATGTATAATCTACCCAAGTTTGGTAAACAAACATCGCCCAACTTTCAACTTTTTCGAAAATCGAAATTTTTTGCCTCTAGACCGTCATATCTCGAAAGCGGTAAGAGATAGAGCCACATTTTTGACCGGTCTTTCCAGTGGAGTGCACATATACAGAGTTTCAAAAACTCAGAAACCAGATGGGTCGAAATTTTGAAAAATTCGAATCGTTATATCTGGAAAACGGTGAGAGATAGAAATAAAATTTTAACGGCATTCGATTTAGGATCATCAAATGTATCATCTACCCGAGTTTGACAAACATCGTGCAACTTTCAACTTTTTCGAAATCAAAATGTTTGTCTCTGCTAGAACAAGTCTTCAATGTGTTAGATTGTCCACCACATCTGAGCCCTACTGTGTTGAATGCTCCCTTATTATCTGCTATGTTAAAATAGGGATTGGAAAATATGCCATACTCTTTTTTTTTACCTCTGCTAGGGGTTGAACTGGTACACCCCTCATAAAAGGGAATGAATCTTATGTAATATCTGCTATGTTCAAATAACGAGTACACTCCTGCTAGGGGTTGAAAAATATGCCATACTCTTTTATTACCTCTGCTATGTATAAATAGGGGTTGAACGAGTACACCATAGCTGTTTGTCTACTATGTAATCTGTGCTATGTTTGTAATCTCCATGTATTCTCTGCTATGGTAAAATAAGGGGTGGAAAAAGTATGTAGTCTTATGTATTATCTGCTATGTTACGTACTCTTATGTGCTCTTCTATGTGTTCGTAGGGGTTGAAAAATATGCTCATAAAAGGGAACGAGTACACCTTTGTTATGTGTTACGTACTCTTATGTGTTATCTCTGCTCTTCTATGTGTTCGTAGGGGGTGGAAAAGGGAACGAGTACACCCCCTAAAATGTGCTCATAAAAGGGAACGAGTACACCCCCTTAAAAGTGCTCATAAAAGGGAACAAATTCACCCCTAACATGGAGGTCGTAAAAGACCATGAGTTGACGGTGCGTGGGTCATAGCGTATCGTGAGACAGTGGAAAATTGAGTCCTTGCTCTCAGGAGACCATGGAAAAAAAGGCGATTTTTCAGCTACCGGGTGTCAGGTGTCTCCCATCTACTTCCGAAAAGTTAATAACGAGCGTGCACAGACCCTACCTAGTGTACTTATTATTAATTTGATTATAATAATTACTTTCATATTTTTATATAATCTATTTTTTACTTCTTTTAATTATTTATTTTATTTTTATTCGTTGTTGGCGATCAATTTCATTTAATTTTCAAAACTGATTCTATTTGAATGGTATAAGCTCATTCAACATTAAAATAGAAATCATGAAGTAACAGAATGTGTTCTATGATTCAAGTTGTTTAAGTCGTATTTAGTTCAAAACCAAAAGGTTGGGTGTAGCATAAACATGTTTCCCGTGATTTTTTTTTTTTGAAAATTCACAACTTTGTTCATAGGCAAATATCACAGTTGAAATTTTTATTTTAGTTTTTTTTTATCTTTATACATGGGTTGGATAAAAACATCTAAAACGTTTGCAAAAGTGTGAAAAATCATACTTAGTATTGTGTGGGGCCTCCTTTTGCTTCCAAAACAGCTTGGATCCGACATGGAATGGACGTATACAGCTACAGAAATGTGATGTGTGGAATTTTGTACCATTGTTCCTCCAAAAACATGCTCCAGTTTCTTAAAGTATGCTGGTGGAGGGTAATGAGACCAAACACGCCTTTCTAACTCAGACCACAATGGCTCAATGATGTTCAGATCTGGTGATTGTGGGACCCAGAGGAGGTGTCATAGCTCCTGGTCATGCTCCTCAAACCATGATTTCACCGTTTTTGCAGCGTGACAGGGTGCCAAATAATCTTGGTAGATGCCATTACCATCAGGGAACAATATTCGGGGCGTGGATGGAGCACATGGTCCCCCAAAATGGCCTCATACGCCTTACCATTCATCATTCCATGCAGGGCTATGATGGGACCTGCAGAAAACCACAATATCACTGCTCATACTGTAACAGAACAACCTCCATCCTTTACAGTTGGGAGCAGACAGTCTATATCATAGGCAAGCAACGGTGTTCTCCATACGTAAACAGGACCGGTTATTAGAAACAAGGTGAAGGTCGATTCATTGGACCACATAACGTTTTTCCATTGCTCATGAGTCCAGGCTTGTGGTCCTTGCACCACTGGATATGCCTCTCCGCATTTACTGCTCTGACCAATGATTTGGCGATAGGAGCCCTGCCATGAATTTTCATTTTATGAAGTTCCCGTCGCACTGTTTTTGATGAAACAGGGTTTTGTGAACCGGAATTGAGTTCAGACGTAATATTCATTGCAGTGGTCTTCTTTTTAGCTGCTGCAATCCGTTTTAATGCCCTCCGGTCCCTATCTGACACGATTGTCTTTCGACCGCGGTTGTGCTTTGAAGACGTCGTTTGCCCATAAATTGTGTATGCCCTCGTGACATTGGACACAGTACCTTTCGATACCCCGACAATGTTCGCCACTGTTGCCACTGAAGCTCCAACCAGACGGGCACCAACGATCATGCCTCTTTGGAAGTCTGTAAGGTCGCCCATTTTACCGTACCACTTTCACACCATGACACTCACAGGTGAACTGGTTACTGCTGACGGAAGATTAAGGTCCGCATGAGACATTGTAAACAAAAAATGATCGGCAACCGCAACACGTGTTGTACAGTGGAGGGGCAAAACTTACGTGTCTTGTATGAAGTGTTTTTAGATTTTTTGTCTACCCCTGTATATATATATATATATATATATATATATATATATATATATATATATATATATGAATACAGCGTTTTATTTCTAAAAATAAAGATGGTGGTACGCTGGACCTCAGGTTTATAATGGTTAAAAAATTGCACACATTTCAAGGTATTATTAATGTCCAGTAGTGTATCACTGCTGTCTTATAACAAAAAAAAAAAAAAACTCTTACGTACATATACATAAAGATGCTTTAATGTCTGATTCTTACATCTTAATCTAATAATACAACAAATGTAATAATAATAAAAATGTTTTTGTGTTATACTATTTTTTTCTCTCTCTTTTTGTAAATGGGCGAAGGTAAGCTGCTATTGTTTGCTTTCGAAAGGCATGAAGAGTTTAACAAATTATGAATTTTAATAACAACACACATACAGTACATTGTTCACATAATGTTCTTAATCATGCTACCAAGATGTTCTACAACTCTCTACTAAATTAATGGATAAATTTTGCGAAAAAAAAATCTTGGGGAGCTTCCATCTAATCCTCTTCCTAATAACGAATAAAAGCAAGGATACATTAAAATAGAAGTTGAGCAAAGGCTCTTGTACGGAGAAAGTACATAGATCAAGTCTCAACATTATTTCTGTACTGGCTTTCAATTTAGTCGAACTTCAGCGACAGGCAAATTTGTTGGAATTATTTCGTTGTCGAAGGTCATTCTTTTCAGAAAAAAAAAATCTAGTCAGTACAGATTCTTTTTCGGTTTATATTACCGAGCGAAATATATATATACCCTTAATACAATTAACTGACTTCAAGAATGAACGATGATTCGCGGATCTCTCTCTAGAAAGAAAAACAGAAAAACAATAACAATTCTGATTTTCAATTATCTATATATTTACTATTTGGTATTTTAGAAGTTTCTGGTCAATCGCTTTCTAAGACAGAAGAGAAAATAGTCCGTTCTCAATAAAAACGTGCAGACACGTCGTACCGTTTGAACCGCCAGAAGTAAATCTCTCCCCCTATATATATATATATATATATATATATATATATATATATATATATATATATATATATATATATATATATATATATATATATCCATGCCCCACTGTAGGCATCATACATCAAACATTGCAAAAATTAAAAAAAAAACTTTTTTTTAAATCATAAAATTTGTGAGGAAAATTGTATCAATGTACCTTAGCTATAGTAACTATAATGTCGTATGGAATTACAGAAAAGCCGTATGGAAATGGAAAACTTTGATATTTCACCTCTTCATTAAAGATCTCTGCTCTAAAAATTAGAATTCGTTAAATTTCGATACGAAATTCAACGAGTAATTTTCATCTATTACGGTTCAATTAGGCTTGCCATACTAAAAGGCAAAATTGGGAAGAGGAGAAAGTGCTGAAGAAAATTGCTTATCTTGCAATTATTTTGAATAGCCCAGTCCTAAGGTATAGGCCTGTAAGCTTATGCTAACATCTGCAAAGTCACTTATTGGCAAGCAGTGCTCAACAAAAATGACCGCCAATCACAAATTGGGTGAGAGTAAGTCTTGTGAATAATTATGGTAATCGTATTTAAAAACGGTGAAGCAACCCTCATTGATGGCAAGCAACTTCCTATAGATCGACATATTTTTAAAGCATTTATACTATGGTACTTGAAACCTTGCATAATGAAGACAGATTTAATCTTTTCGTATAGGTTAAGAAGTGATTAGCATACAAAATATGACTGGAAAATAGTGTTTATTTTTTGGCAAACAAATCTATCGATGCTTAAAATTCATTTTCTCTGTTAGTAAACTGCCGTTTCGTTAAACGTGTTGGGCAAAGATACCGGTATTTGTTTCAGAACACACAGGGAAGGGCAAGGGCTGAGGAACCAATGGCAAGCGAATGGCATAATTTAACGGTGTCGAATTCACACAGTTTTACAATACTCCAGACAAGTGCTTATCATGTGTTAGAGTACATAATATATGTAGAGTGCTTCTCGTATTTAAGTAACATATTACTGTACCTTGTTACTGTAATTACAAATTTTCTGCTTATATAAATTGATTTCCTTGAATATTATTATTTCTTTGTAAAGTAATATATTTCAAATTGTAATCCGAACCGTTCATATCTGCACCATTGTAAATATATTTAAAATATTTTTAATTATGTAATGATCAGAGCGTATTTTTCTTAATCTGAGTGTAGAGTTGAGCGTCAGCTCAAAAAAATGAGCGTGAGTGGAGTGCATTCCTTTTAAAAGAAGCTGAGTTTTGAGTGTGAACTAACTCATATTTTGCACTCTGCTTTTGAGCTGAGCTAAGCTCGATCCAGGGTACGATAAAGGGAGGTTCTAAACTATAGTTTGGTGCTTTATCCAGTGTAAAGCTGGATTGAAGCCCATTTTATCCAGTGAATACCTAGGCTTTAAGGGGAGGGGCATAGCCCATATACCCCCTTGGATCCGCACCTTTTGTTACAACTTTTAAAAAATCAGTATTGTAGTTTTTCAGATATTTCCAAATTTAAATTTCTGACCTGGTACAATATAGACTTTCGTAAACCGTAAATCGTAAGAGAATAAACTGCATAATTATAGTTTTGGTTGCCAACGTGACAGAAACACGCATTTTTCGTGAGGTGTTGAATTTCAAAATATCTTTCCAGGGAAATATTAATTTTGGACTTTGACCACTTGGCAGTCAAGCTAGCCATATAAGCTCGACTTGACCTTTCCACTAGTGTGTAATTTACTCGTATGCGATATTGGAATGTTTCTGAGGGTGCCTGTCAGTTCACCGGAGAGCAAGTATTTCATGCGTTTTGAAATTACAACAGGAGCAAGTTGACTTTACAGTCGAAAATCACGTTAACCAGAAGTAGTACATAGACGTGGTCTTTTACACAATACACTAGAATAGTAAAATAGTTATCAGGCAGGGCAGAAATCCAAATGGGCAAAAACAGCCTTCGTTTAATAGTAAAGAGAATCAATAGTGGTGTAATTATAGAATCGATAGTCTATATGTGTATTTGTTGTATATTTAACAACTTCTAAGGAGTTCGATTTATCAAAACTTATGTATATATTTATTCTATATGTGTGTGTGTTCGTCCGTCCATGAAATAAAATATCTAAATATCTACTTAACATATCGCCATCAATTTTACCCAGGATGCAGAGGTTTAAAAGTTATGAATCAAGACGGAAGTGACAGAAATAAACAATTTCCGGTTTTACATTGATCACTATATAACAAAAATGGTAATAGATAGCGAGAAGTTGTTACTTGCAATTCACTGTTCGTCACAAGAATATAATTGTTCTTCATTGTTAAATCTCTACTAAAACCGGAAATGATAACATTCCAGCACAAACTTTAATTTCATGTTGTTCTGGTGGTGGTAAAACGATAAGGGATAGTGATAAATGATTTTTTTAAAAAAAAAATATATATTTAGCGTTCTAAAAATGTATTATCTTTTCACTTAAGCATATTTTCAAACCGGAAGTGGGAGAAATCAATCACTTCCAGTTTCAACGTTCATCGTTATAGAATAAAAGCGGTAACATATAGCAATAAGTGTCCCAAGGATATATTACGTCTTCACTGGAATATATGTATTAAAATTGGGATTTGCAGAAATCAACCACTTCAGGTTTTAACGTTGTATGTCTAGAACAAAAACTGTGATTGCTAGCGATAACCAGTTTTCTATAATCAGTGAAACTTCCCAAAAAATATATTCCATCTCCATTCAAATGTCCCTACTAAAACCAAAAGTGGAAGTAATTTATTGCTGCTTCCAGGTACACTGAGAAAAAAAAAGACTAGGATTTCCTTGTGGATACATCGTATTTACGCGGGTTTGCTCCTTAAGTAATGCAATTTTATGTATAAAAGTACAACGTGTGGGAACGCCATGCCGAGTCTGGAGTTCGGCGTCGAACTAGACTCGCTGTGATTGGATAAATTTATTCACATGATTGGTTTCGTGTTAAAAACTATTACTCTCGTAAGGTAGGGAGTCACAGATTTAGAAAGAACCAGGAGGGGCACTCGTAGGAAGGTAGTAACAACATTATTCTAGATTTGAAATGGTGGTCCCACAATACAAAATTTTCGCTGGACGGTGGTGTAGATCGTACTACTGATGAAACAACATTACTTAATGTGGTGACGCGCGTAACTTGGTAAAAACAGAATTTAAATGCTGACTGGATTTTGCATTTTTCTCCGTGTACAATAGCAATTAAGAAAATATCAAGGAAATGTAAACCAAACTCTTTCGCGTGGTGTATATCTGACACTGCTACTTGTATTATTTTATAGAAGAATATACATTCATCACTTCTTTAGGGATGTGGCAAATATTCATCAACACTTCGCATTCACACTCTCTATCGCACACATGAGAGTAGTGATTAAGTTATGATGGAAATGTTTAGTTCATTATCAATCGTAATCACAAGCTTTTCAGTTAAACCTGCATGCTTATTTTAAACTTATTTCTCTTTATGAGCATATATGTATCGACAGTTAAACTATGAACTTACATTTCATTTCGCTTTCTGTGGAGCATAGGGCCTCTGTGAGACATTTTCGTGTATTCCTGTTCTTCACCAGATGCTTAGCTTCCGTCTGAATCTTCTCCTGTTGCAGTAACTCCCGCTTAGCTGTCACTCTGATGTACCTCTGGGGCGTCCTTTCCTTCGTATACCTTGGAGTCCCACTTCAACGTCTCTTTCTTTACAAGTCCACTCGGTTTTATTAAAGCGTGCTCAGCCGTTGTTATTTCCATTTCTTGATTGTTCTGTAATTTGTTTATTGTTGATTACTATTTAGAGTTTATTGTTTGCGATTTTATCTGGCCAGTCCGGTGCGATTTTACTACGGTCTCCTTTAAATATGTCCAAAAACAAATATTTGAAACTGATGCTCTATTTAATTTGTCATATCCAGGTTTCATGCTCATATAATAAGATCTAATATAATCTTAATTACTCCAACTCATTTACTTTTACATATCGAATACAGCTAAATGAGTGACGTGTATTGTTTTTGTTTATTTTATTTCTGACATAAGTTTTCTCCTGGCTAAGCGATTACCGTGCGGATCTTTGCCGTTGGAGACGCGGATTCTGCTCCTAGCGGGAGCTCATGTGGTTTGAATTCCATGTTAATATGTAGGTCCACGTCTCATATAGCCTCGCTGGTGAAATGGATGCTAAACTCAAAAATAAAAAAAATCCAAGCAAATCAAACTTACTTTTTGACATTTTTTTTAGTTCTTCCGCTTTTATAATTGCTCCAATATGTGTATATGTCGATATAGATACGTATTTCTGGTCATTGCGGCGTCTATGTCTTAAGCCCATCACACATGAGGGATCACGTCTCTCGTTGAGTACACTAACTGTGGAAGGAGGAAGAAATAAAGGAATGGGAAAGGATAGAATCGGTCTGCGACCTATTAGGTACACTTGATTGGTATGGGTGAAGAGAATCGCGGAAAAGAAAAACTCGCTCGGAGTATGTGGCCTGAAAAATCTGTTACATCTTTTCGACTAAGCCTTCACCAGAAATCAAACTCGGGACCACATATACCAAAGGCGAAAGTGTTAGGGCCTTCGAGATATTGAAATGTATGTTCTATATTTCTAGTTTGTAAATTCTTTTCTGACCAGAGTATATACTTATTTATTGAAATTAAAATAAAGTTCAGCAAAATGTCAATGTTATATGCCAAAAACTGGTGAACTTTTTGCAGCATTCTTGTGTCTTTCTAGATAGTATGTGGGAAACAGTATATGACATGAACCTCTGATGTGTTTAGTTTCTGATATGTCCGTGTATTTTCTGTATTTACTATTATTATTATTATTATTATTATTATTATTATTATTATTATTATTATTATTATTATTATTATTATTATTATTATTATTATTATTATTATTATTGAAATTTATATTATGGACATTTGGTATCCTTTCTCTTATAGGCGCATCTTCTTATACGTTTAAACTATATAGTATTCTTCCTCTTGAGGATCTTATTTTATCCTTTTCTTGTTTTTTTTATTATTATTATTTATTGTTCTTGTGGTGTTTTTCAGAATGTTTAAGCATCAATCTGCTAGTATATGTTGAGTTCATTTAACATTTTGGTGAATCAGTTTTCCATTTTGGAGACATCTTGATGGAAGCTTTCACAAAGTTAGTCGGAAGATGTCACTTTATTTTCTGAAAATAAAATTGTCTAAATTTTGAATCAAGGAATTGCAGCTTTAAAACATATTACATCCTCATTTGAAGTACGAGGAAATCAGTTACTTCACAACTTAATAGATTTCAGCCTTTTTATTGCCTAGAAAATTGTTGTACACATATTCAAATGCATTTCACACTCCTTCCTGTGTAACGTTCAATACATTTCTGAGGTGAGAGTCTTCAAATAACTGCATTATTTCCAGGCCAATGAAAATATATTCGTTCCTTTTCGCGGTAGGACTGCGGTGGCTCAGTAGTAGTGCGTTCTCCTCTTGTGCATGGGGTCCTTGGTTCGATACCAGCTCGCGCCAAGTGAGCTTTGTGGTGGACAAACACCATGTGGGTGGGATTTGCGGGGTATTCCCGTTTCTTCTCACTTTCTTCATTCCACCATTTCATTAATTTCTCATCATCACCGTCTCCTTTAGCCTAGCCCACATAACCGCGGGACGAAAATCTTAAAGATTTCATTTATTTCGTCCGTTTTCGCTTGACTTACACATCAGAACCTTTTTTCTTTAAATACGCAAAGTAGGGTAATTTGGGGTAATACCGACGCACTACGCATGTATACAGTTATGAAAAAGATAAGTGTGACGCAATTGTATTGGTGCTGAGGTATACGATACATTGAACACTCCTGTTTGTTATAATAGTAGTATTATCAGGTTAATATAACTTCAATAGTTATGTTACAAACATAATTGTAACCGTGCATGCTGTCGTGTTTACCCCATTTTGGGGGGGGAATTCCGACTCACACTATGGGGAACTTCGACACCCAAAAATAAAAGCTACAAGAAAGGTTTAAAGTAAACATAAATATGCAATGGATAAAGTACTTTAAAAATCCGAACAATACGAACCAAAGGAACATAAGGTGCGACAATGACAAATAAGTCCCATATCATTAGGTTTGGTTACTATTAATAGTGATACACAATCAAAATACGTAGCTGCTTACCAAGCTATTGTTCCCGCTTAGTATAAGACAAAAATGCACACTACATAGGCTTATGAGGTACAACTTATAAGAGGCTAAGTAATTTAGTTAGGATCTATAGTTATAAGATTATGTTTCGCTACACATTGAAAAGATAGTTGAAAATAAGTCCTCAGGTTTCATTAGTTCTTGTGTTTATTGTAATGTTTCACTTATCTGTAGACAGGCCCGCTAGTTTACTGGCAATTGCGTCATACGAAGTGTGGATTAGAACCATCTCGTACACATTTCTCATGAAATCAGTAACACCATTTCGTGCACTGTCTCCATTGTGCTTCACAAATCCTGGAATAGTATCATTGATTACACTAACAAACTAACTAACTCCATGGCCTATGGAACCCGGAGGTTCAATGCCGCGTTCACAAAAGCTCTCCACTGACTTCTATCCTTAGCTAACTGCATCCAGTTTCTACTTTGTATTCCAATCTCTGCGAGATCCATCTTAATATTGTCCTCCCATCTGCGCCTAGGTTTTCCTAATGGTCGTTTTCCGATTGGTCTTCCTGTCAAGACTTTGAAAGCGTTTCTACTTTCTTCCATTCTAGCTACATGACCTGCCCACCTAAGCCTCCTAGACTTCACGACCTTAACAATGTTGGGTAAACCATATAAATTATGTAGTTCCTCGTTATGAAGTTTCCGCCATTCCCCATTCCCGTTCCTCTTCGGTCCGAATATTCGTCTCAGGATCCTGTTCTCAAATACTTTCAGTCTATGTTCTTCCCTCAGAGTAAGCGACCATGTTTCACAACCATACAGAACAACAGGCATGATTACCGTTTTGCATATTTTATGCTTCAAATTCCTCGACAGAATTCGCGACGACAAGAGATTTTGAACCGAATAGTAACACGAATTCCCTGCTTTTAGTCGACATTTAATTTCTCCGTTAACATGTTTTTCCTCTGTTAATATTGATCCTAGGTATTTGAAACTATCCACTTTACCAAAAGTATTATTTAATATTTTAACGCATTCATAGTTTGCTGTATTCCGGTCCCGACGCACTTCCATGTACTTAGTTTTATCTGCATTTACTTCTAAACCCATGTCCCTGCAAGCGTTTAATAAGATATCTGCATTTCTTTCTATTGTTCTCCTATCATCACCTATTAAATTTACGTCATCAGCATATGCCATAACCTGGTGAATACCGTTCAGTTCTAGGCCCTGGTTGCTATCTATGATTTTCCTTATAGCGTATTCCAGAACGAAGTTAAATAATAATGGCGACAACGCATCTCCTTGTTTCAGGCCATTTTCGACGTGAAAGCTCGTGGACAAAAATTTTCCTGCCCGGACTTTACTTTGGGATTCATTTAAACATATCTTAATTAATCTAATTAGCTTTCTCGGTATTCCAAGTTCTGTAAGGACGTTGTATAATGTTTCTCTCCTAACCGAGTCGTACGCCTTTCTAAAATCAATAAATAGTTGATGTACCGGGGTATTGTATTCCCACTTTTTTTTTTCGAGTATTTGGCGAATGGTAAATATTTGGTCGATAGTTGATTGATTCCGTCTAAATCCGCATTGATAATCTCCAATAATTTCATCTGCGTATGGGGTCAGTCTTGCTAACAGAATATTTGAAAGGATTTTATAGGATGTTGACAGAAGAGAGATGCCTCGATAATTATTACAGTCAGTTTTGTCGCCTTTCTTGTGAATTGGAACAATGATTGATTCTTTCCACTCTTGTGGCAATTCTTCCTTGTTCCAGATAAGGAGAATGAGTTTGTGTATCTTGCTCCACAATTTTTCGCCTCCAGCTAAAATTAACTCAGCCGGAATTTCATCTACACCCGGAGATTTGTGTTTCTTTAATTTTTTTATAGCAGTTTCTACTTTTATTCGGTCGGGTTCTGGAATATACGGTTCTGCGGTGTGTATCTCCTTTTCTCCACGCACACTAGTTTTCGGTTGCGTGTTAAGCAAATCGTCAAAGAAATCTTTCCATCTATTTAAGATGCTATCCGTGTCAGTGAGAACTGTACCGTCAGATTTATTTAATATATAAGCACGAGGTTGATAGCCTTTCTTAAGTTCGTTGATTCCCTTATACATGTCCCGAATGTTTTTATTTTCACTATTATCTTCAAGTTCCTTAATTTTAGCTTTCAGACAATCGCGTTTCTTTGTTCTAAAAGTTTTGGAAGTTTCCCGCCTGATATCTGCGAAATTTTGTGTAATTATTTCATTCTGATTTTGTTGCCAGCGTAATTTTGCCTGTTTTCTCTTCTCTGCTAGTTTTATACATTCATGGTCGAACCATGGTTTGTTCCTACGTATTTCCGCGTGTCCCAATTTTTCTTTTGCTGAAATTCTAATGCTATCTCTAATTTCAATCCAGGTATCCTCAACACTAGTGCACTCCGAATCTTCTAAAGCCGAGAATCTATTCGAAACTTCAATCTGGTGTTTCTCTCTTACCTGGCTCTCTTCTAATTTCTTTAAATTGAATCTCTCCGTTTTCGGACAATGAATATTACCTGTATTCAACAATAACCTCTCTCGTATTATCGCTGCTACAAGGTAGTAGTCGGTGTCGCAATCAGCCCCTCTAAACGACCGGACATCAGTTATGCTAGATTGCCTTCTTCTATCTACTAAAACGTGATCAATTTGATTATGTGTTTTCCCATCTGGTGATGTCCAAGTGTATTTATGAATGTAGCGATGTGGGAATTTTGTACTCTT
The DNA here is from genome assembly GCF_964235325.1 of Thermobia domestica. NCBI lineage: Eukaryota > Metazoa > Arthropoda > Insecta > Zygentoma > Lepismatidae > Thermobia > Thermobia domestica. The sequence continues at coordinate 268,953,665 of NC_137459.1, read as the reverse complement.
CACGATTAGGTTTTTGGATGTTGCAAAATTTACGAGTCTAACACCGTTGTCATTACTTTCCTTATGCAAACTTTCGTTCCCTATAATCGGTTTGAAAATATCCTTTCGTCCTACCTTCGCATTGAAATCCCCTAATAGAATTTTCATATGGTATCGCGGGAGTTGGTCAAATATCCGTTCTACTTCTTCGTAAAAACTGTCTTTTATATTGTCATCCTTATCTTCAGTTGGGGCATGTACATTTAAAACAATAATATCACACCACCGTCCCTTAAGAGTAATAAAAGAAAGTATGTCAGTGACAAATTCAACCCGTTTAATTGCTGGTAATATACGTTTATGAACGAAAAACCCTGTTCCTAGCTGGTGATTTTTGTTTCCTTCCCCATAAAAGAACGTAAAATTTCCGGAATTCTTATATCCATTTCCTTCCCACCTAACTTCCTGAACTCCTACTACGTCCATCCTATATTTCTCTAACTCACTCGTTACGGATTTTAACGCGCCTGCCCTATAAAGACTCCTGATATTCCATGTTCCAAATCTCATGTCCATTTTCTTTTGCTGAGGTCGTGCCAAGTTATCAGTCCTTGTCCGAGGCTTTTGTGAATATTTCTGAACAAGTGCTTTTCGTTTACAGGATGAGGTTGTTAGCCCTACCCAAACCCCCAAGCTGGAGGACCACTCCTAGTCGGCTGTCCGTGAGTGCTTATTCAGTATATTCGCAGCTAACCTCTATATCTAGAGGCCTTCTCCTCGATCCGCAACCTGAGGACGCGCCATGCCGTGGTGACAGGAACCCACGTTACACGGATCATTGATGACACACTCCACAATAATCCTTCGCGTTTTCATTGGATCGTTTGTCAGCAAAACTTAACATTAAATGATTAATTTTCTTTGCAGTTGACCGGAAGATTTAACTTTATCCTATATCTCTTAACAACTGCTGCCTTAGATTCACGTACTTTATTCTGTTTTTTTTTTCTCGGATATACTGATGAGACGTAAAGTCTCTTGCTTCTGTTACGATACCACGATGCATCCCGGAAGTTGGGATACTTTTCTGAGGTGTTGGATCTAACGTTTGAAAAGATGTACCTGGTTCTTGATTTGAGGGGACTTCAAAGAGATGTTGTTTTGTTTGGTGATGTGTTGTTGTGATACCCTAATGGTGTGTTGTTGTTATCTTCTGATGTTGAACCCGCGCTGGAGACCGTAGTATTAAGTGCATTAAAGTTTGCCCGAAGTGATGCAGACTGAGGCTCTTTCCTACTATACCTAACAGAAATGTTATGAATGGTGTCCTTGTAATGAGATAACACAAGTAGGAACGCACTTTTTGAATGTTTTGGAATCTGTGAGAAATATTCCACAAGCCTCGAACCCGTGCACGACATTTGCAACTGGAAGATCTTACCAATGCTTTCCCAAGAATAGTTCCGAAAACACTTTTCGTAAGCGATACACCTGAGTTAGAACACAGCCACCAACGGCATTCATCACTGTAGAAATGTTTTAGTGGTTTGAAAAGGATACATCTAAAAGCTGCACCTTGAGTGTCCCATGAAGAGGTAAGCACAGTAAGTCGATATCAAATGTGCAGGCTCTTTCCAACACTTTGCAATTCTTACATTGCGATCCTTGCCTATCAAGGATCAAAAGCATTTGTCCTGCAGGTCTGTACCTTGCCAGATGTTCCAAGAATTATATATATTACAGGGATTGTCTCTCCTCTCTGCATTATATTAACTGTACACATCTTTCTTGCCTTTTGCGGATAAAACTTTCCCTGGTTCACTTATTAATTGCAACAAAATTTCATCACAATTAAACACATGTAAAGGCTTATCCCATAAATCGTATGTACTGTACCAGTCTTCGAGAGTTTTGTAAAACGCTTCTGGTGATTCCTTTGTAAGATTCCTAGCCTGAATGAATGAGATATGTTCAACTCCGCAGGGATGCACGCAGGGGTGAGTCCTGGGGATCCGGACCCCCTGAAATTTCGACTTTCGTGTAAATTTAGCCTATTTTTTTGGAATTTTAATATATAATATCCTCATATTGAGTTTGGACCCCTTCCGAAATGAATTCCTGCGTAAGCTACTGGCTTTCTGTATACTTATGAACAGATGTCTTCTTAGAAAACTATAAACTCAATCGTAAACAGACAGCTCTGTTTCGTTAATGAATCGGATTCTAATAATGTTTTTCTCAGCGAAGGAAAATATTAATAATCGACGTAAGTCCATAACTGTGACGCCAAATCCTACCGAATCTAATTTAAGAATCCTTTTCACCGCTTCCTCTTCTTGGTTTTTAGAAAAAAAAAGTGGAAGTGCAGCCAAATTTCTTTTCAATATTGGCTTGTGTCACTCTTTTCCTTAGAGTCTCTCGGGGAATTTCATACGCTCTTGCCGCAGTTGCAAGCGGCATGCCTTCTTTATACGTAGCTTCAACTACTGCTTTCATTTTTTCCAGTGACCAACTACATTTGTTTGTGGGACAACTGTAATTCCTCACCATTTTTACCTGGAATGAGGGAAATGTTCTTATTTAGAACTCTCACGATTATGTATTAATTTTAAACGAGCTCACTGTAACATATTAACATAACCGAGTGACGGAAGTGCCACAAGTTTGAGTGGCGGGATCGGCCCAAGTTGTGTTATATGAATAGATATTTTATATGTAGTTGGAAACACTCATTCTCCAGATCGGTTGTTGGCACATGTTCAGCAACGAACCGTAGAACCTTTCTGTCTATTGCTTTTTAATCTTCTCGTTCTACGTTTTATGATAAGCTTACATGCTGAAACCTAAATCTTTCATCAGGGTAAAATTAAGCAAAATCACACTCAATTTACTTTCTTTTTGAATTTTATATCCGCTCCAAACGAACGTAAATTTCCAGAACGCACGTAACATACATTCAGACACTTTTGACGCTCATACTGCACTATTGACAAGTGACAATCGAGAGACCATGCTAGCCAGTAGTGTTGCAAGCTTAGATGTATCGGGAATTACAAATAACTAGAGTTCCCCAAACTACTCTATTTTTTATTTATTTATTTTATTTTATTTATTTATTTATTTATTTTTGTTTTTCGATTGTTTCTACAAACGCTGTAATTATATCAAGTTTAATAATATTTCTTGTGCTACACTTTTTTTCTGACCAAGAATGTTAATTTATTTATTTATTTATTTTATTATTTCAAAGTGGCAATTCCCTAATAAAATGAGTTCATCTTTCCTATTCAAAAAAAAAAAAATAAAATAAAATAAAGAAGCAAAACTGGATATATCCCCTTTGTAATCCAGTCAAAACTCTGCAACTTTCAAGTCAATATATCTATTCCAGAGATGATATTGATAGCATAGTTTACGAAACATACTTTTAAGGTTATCATGAGTCTCTTTCATATGAAGTACATATCGAAGCGGTATTGATTGCTTCTTTGTTTTCGTTGTGTAGTGAAACCACCTTTAAACAAGTTTTAGATAAATCAATAAAAAAGCCTTCGATTGCCGGAAAATATTCTAAATAGAATTCATTCATTAATGATCTACGTTGTTATAGTATAATATATTTTCATCCGTTAAAAAAAAATAGTAGCTTAAACTAGTCTATTCCCCCCTACTCCTCCTATAATACGTCACTTTTACTCCTGCGTCCAAAAGATTCAAATGTTACAATCTTGACCCAAATAGTTGCGCTTTAGTTTTGGTAGGTCTAAGCTTCGAACTTGATCGCTCAGCTTTGCCTGAGTCATCAAATGTGACTCTGGTTTACGATACGTAAATTATTCGTTTTTCAGCTAAAATTCTCTTCCGATTCTGATTCAACAGTAGCATATTATGAAAAAAAAAAAAAGGTACTGACATTGATTCACCATGAGGGATGGGTCTCAAAGCAGAAAATATATTTGGATAGTATATTTGACATTTTGACTCACGGGAAAATCCAGTAATGTTTGCCGTACAAAAACAACAATGATTACAAAATGATAACGATGATTGCGAGTTTCGCGCCATACCATATGGATAGCAAAAGTTATACTTTTATGTGTATCTCTTAGACAACCTTTTAGAGACCTCGAATAGAAATTACATCAAACTTCTGACGCCCAAACCTTGTCCTAATCGCAGACCTCACAGCCATAGGCGGAGCTATGAGGGAGCATAAGGGGCATTTCCCCCAACTTTTTGACAAGAAACAAAAATACTACTTATAAGATCCTTCAATTCTCATTTGTATTAACCGTGCCCCCCCCCCCCCAGCAGACAAAAGGTCTGCCCTCCAGCAACCAATTCCTGACTCCGCCTATGCTACAGCCAAAGTAAAAATGGTAAATTTTTCTCACTAGCGGAAATAGTGACTTCCTCTGAGTTCTTAGTGCCACTTCACCGCAAATGTTACAAAAAGAGGCTGGATTGCTATAACAGTTACGAGACATATTTCAACAAACAAAAGCATTCCTGAAACAAGTTCATACAAATAAGCTTTATTAGCAACAGGTTTCTTAAATGTTTCCTGTTCCTTGATCAGAAATAATAATAATTAAAAAAAAATGTTCAGCCAGAAAAAAAAAGTCACGCTATATACCATCAAAGAAACTCTGAAACAAGTTTAGAAGTTACCATTCATTTAACTAAGTAAAATCCCAAATGATTTCACTTGACATCCGTAAAAACTGAATAAAATGTCAGGTCACAAAATTACGTAGTTGCACTACTACCTCACTGAAGAAACTCAATGTATAATACAGGGTGATTCAAAAGAACCCCCTAGTTTTAAGTATAAGTTTAATTGGGAAATGAATGAAAACTTACATCAATAAGTGCATATCATGAAAGAGAATTCATTTAAGTTTTGTTTAATGTTGGTAGACTTTAACGTGGGATCCATTTGTGGCCCTGTACACGTCGAGACGATATCCCACTTCTCGCCACGTATTCACCAACATTTCAGGTGTAACTGCCTCAACCGCCCCGACGATTCTTTCCCGTAAATGATTGATGTATCTGATCTTTTCACTGTACACAACATTTTTTATGTGGCCCAAAAGAAAAGGTCCAGTGGATTTAAGTCAGCAACAAACTCTTACCTTTCGATTTTAACAGTAGGTTAAATTTCATTTAACAGTTGCAATTTGCAGGCACACAACTTAATTCTTCTGGGCACAATATCATACACAGTACCTTTAGGCACTCCTAATTATAAACTACGTCTGGCCAATGACTTTTTTGGGCTCCGAACACAAGAAAAACGGATCTGTTTAACATCATCAGGAGTTCTCAGTGTACCTGATGATTTTGCTTTTAAAACACTACCGGTTTCCTTGAAAGACTTTAGCCAATGACGGATGTTTTTTGCTGTAGGTGGTTCACCACCATACTAACGTCTAAAATTACGTTGCACTGTTATAACTGACTCAGTTTTCACAAGCCAAATAACACACTGCGCTTTCTGTTGCGGAGTACACATTGTTGCAGAGTTGTTGTGCACTGCACGCCTGCGAGGAAACAGGAAAAAACAGCACTGGTGCCGTCTCAATGTCAAGCAGACATGCCAACTGGAGGGGGGCCAAACTTGGAGAGTTTATGAATCAAACACCACAAACTAGAATAGTGTATGTCACTTTGTACAGAGTCTAGGACACATTAAAACTAGGGAGTTATTTTTCAAACACACTGTACAGCTATAGTTAAGTTTACTATATGGCAATACATTTAGCTGCTTCTCGCTATCTTAGAAATTTACATTTATTTTAAATCAACCAATATGTTGTAGAAAATGCTCGTAAAACTCCCCTTTCTACATACAAATAATAATTACAGTGTGTATGGATTATCAATTACTATATATTGAGCAGATTTGTAACTCATGCAACTTTATGGAGGTAGAAAATATGTTTTTTTATCAAAAGGGATAGCTGGTGGAACATTTTGGCTTGCATATTTGGACTTAGCACAGTCGAATATATATATATATATATATATATATATATATATATATAGGCGCGGATCCAAGAGAGGCTATAGGGGCTTTAGCCCCCCTTTGATGGTCGGGTATACACTGGATAAAATGGGCTTCAATCCTGCTTCACACTGGATAAAGCGGTAAACTATGGTTTAACCCCTCCCTTAATCATATCATGGATCCGCCACTATATACATACGCACACACACACACACACACACACACACACACATATATATATATATATATATATATATATATATATATATATATATATATATATATATACCCATTACTGTTCCAAGGAGAAAATATATGCCAACCAGTCTTATTAGTCTTTGCATCAAATTAGTTCTTCTGTATTTGACACAAGACGTGATTAAGAAAACGGACCAAGGTTAGTTCAACATGTGATTACACTCGTTTCTAAGTGCGTTTTATCTCATGTGCTATGATATTGCTACACGTGTTGTATATAAGACGAGACTGTTGTCGCAGAGACATCCCAATTTATTGAAAATTAATATAATTACTATTGCTTTCTTATAGTGTAACAAGTTTAAATCTCAGATAATGTTCAGTATCTAACTTTCTAACTTTCATTAGCTATGGTTTTAGCATTATCAAACCTTCCATTAAAGTGGGCATGAAATATTCACAAAGTTAATGAGTAGAATAACCCAGTGTTTCTTTTCTCTTTAAAAAAGAAAAAAAAAAACTTTAGAAGAAAATAAAAAGAAAGTGAGAAATTTGTTATCCCTTTTCTCTCTATAGAGCATCGCCGAACATTTTGCGTTTAAGCTAACGGTCTTGTGAAGGTTTGAACTTCTTCGGAGTAGAAATCAAAAGGGGGCGGACTTCCCGTTCACAATTCAGTTAGGTCTAACTGAATCGTTCCGACGTTCTCAGAAAAAAAAAAAAAAAAAACGTGACAATCCTAACCTACTACTAGGAAATCGAATTCTCGTCAAGGAAGATGTTGGAAACTAGTCGTGAAAATCCACATAGAACTTGAAGAGAGAGAGAGAGAGAAATAGAAAAGCACTGATCCTTTGCCGAGGAAGCTTTTAGAGCAAACCTTACTTTACTCTTGACACCGTAGACTTCATGATAAATTAATGAAAAAAAAAAGTCCACATCTAAAATATTTTGTTTCTGAAAAATAAATATCACAGTTAGTTTTATTAATTTAGCACAGCATTATAACAGACTAAATTCAAAATTACAGATTGTTTTATTGTTTAAAAAAAAAAAATAAAATCACAAAGTAAAATGAAATCTTTCAGTTTAACCTTCCGTGATTATGTTCTTTAGGTTTAAGGGAGACAGATGAGAAAGGCAAGTCAATGATGATGGAAGAATTGGCGGAATGAAGATGTGGGAGGAATTGGTAGTAACTCTAGAAAACCCAACCGCACGATGCTTACCAGGGATCCCACGCACAAGTGGTAACCGCTCCACCACTCAGCCACCTTGCCCTATCCCCACTGAACCACCTTTTATTTGGCTATTTACTTCAGGAAAAAAAAGGATCGTGATCAGAGATTAGACTATATCTACCCAGAGAGAATGTTCCCATTATTTAAACTATTTCCAAACCTTATATGTAACATTAAGTAATGCATTATGCAGGGTGGACCAAAAATAGGTATACACCAAGCATTGATTAAGTATAACACTCTAAATTATAGGTTTACTTGTTTCTACTGTTCCGAGCTTAAGATATGAGTCAAAAGACATTAAGAACAAATAAGAAACTGATGCATAACAATAAGGAATGATATAAAAAGCAATGAGTTTATCGGTATGGGACTGCATACCTACTTTTGGGCCTCTCTGTACATCAGTATTCACAGAATGGGCGTTTCAAGCTTATATTTTTTAGATTTCCTACCATGCTATGCATAAGTGTTGGCAGTCTTTCGTTTGTCGTTTCGTCTGTCTATCTGTCGATAGGTATCAGAGCAAAAGTGGTAAGAGATGTCAAGAAGTAGTTTCTTCTAATCGATTCAGCGTTTCAGAAAAAAAGTATAATATCCTTGGTTAGCCTGTTAACGAAACAGAAAGTGGTTCCAATGTAGTCATTCCCAGTATTAACGTTTTATTCTTCGCCGTAGCATAAAACGGTAATAGATAGCGACAACCTTTCCGCAATAGGTTCATCATCTCAAGGAAACGTAGTCACAATTTACAAAACCGGAGATGGTTGACATTTACTACTACTACCGGTTTTAATATTAATTTGCATTAAAAAAAACAGTAAAAGATATCTGAAGGTGCTCTTTTTTTTAAATTTTAATTGATTGAGCGTCCCAAGAGAACATATCATTACCTACCTCTTGCAACTCTCTTCTAAAACCAAAAATGGTTGAAATTTACTTTTAATTCCAGTTTCGCTGTTGATTTTCATAGAAAAAAAGCGGTAAATGATATCGAGAAACAGTTTCTTGTGATCGATTGAGTGGCCTAAAAACGTCTTCCACCTACTCCATTAACTCTGTATTCAGATCGAAAAAGGTGAAAATCAACCGTTATTGGTTTCAACGTTGATCACCATATCAAAAGCAGTAATAGATATCGACAAGTGGATCTCAGCAATTGGTTCAGTATCACAAGAAAACATTCCATTACCATTTTCAAAACTCTATCGAAACCGAAATTGGTTGGAACTTACTAGTTATTCCTGTTTCAATGCTTGTTTCCATAGATGAAAAAGGAGAATATCATATTATTATCATTATTTTTATTATTATTATTATTATTATTATTATTATTATTATTATTATTATTATTATTATTATTATTATTATTATTATTATTATACAGATTTAGAGCCCTGAATCCAGAAATGGCTAAGGTCTGCGTTTATTAGATTAGAACACTGATCTCATAATGGATAAAACGAAAATAATGAGCGACAAGCAGATTTTCAATATGGATTCAGTATCAAGAATATGTTTCAACTCTGATTTTATTTTTATAGCAACCAGAAGTGATTATACATCAATTACTACTTCTGTTTTTTTTCTTTTTTTTAATATTAATATCCAAAGAGCCAAACAGTAAGATACACGAGAAATGACTTTCTGATGTAATCTCAGCGTCTGAAGAACAGGATATATATTTGATGTTGTCCCTCTATCGCAACCAGTGGTTGTAGATGTGTAGATAAAATGTGACTGTTCCATATTTTTGTTTTGTTATTGACGTTTCTCTTTGTAACTTCAATTTGTGTGCAAGCAAATTTTGCTAGAATATATTACAGCTGTTAAACCTTGATACAAACCAGGCTTATTGTCATTAACGTACTCAAAACTCTCTCTCTCTCTTTTTTTTTGTTTCTTTTTAAGAACTGTTTTCATCGCCCTATCTCAATGAGGGTCATTTAAGTTGTATCACTTTTGTATTAAAGTGTTATATCTTCGAAATCTATTGTATGAACACATACTTGTTGAAATGAATAAGGGATGTAAGAATTAGATTACGAGACTTTCGACATTTATGGCCATGTTAGCCCGCCACGTATGAGGGATGACGTTCCCCAGTGATCACACTATCCGAAGAAAGGTAAGGAAGAAAGGAAGCAGCCTGAGACAGTATGTTAGGTGCCTTCCCGGCATTTGACTGGTATCAATGAGGATAATTCAGGAAAATCTCATTCAGAATGGCTGGCCTGAAAAAAAAAGTTCTTACATTTTTTTGACCGAGTGCTCCACCAGAAATCGAAGCAGGGACCACTCGCACCAAAAGGCGAAAGTGTTAGGTACTACGCTACGGAGCCACTTGTCAAACTAAGTTAATTGCTTAATCATCCTGAAAATTTCACATTCTCTTACTCAACACAATTATTGATGTATTGTTTTTATGTGCACTAATATGCTACACAATTTCATGTTTTCATCAAAATAATAAATAAATAAAAGCGTCTCTGATATATCAAGGGTTTTGTCTCTCAGCATGCATTTGTTTTCGATAAGTTACAGAAAGCGAAACTAACAATAATTTTGATGTCCACTTTGATCACAGTGTGTACCCACTGGACCTCTACAATATCGACCAGGCATGCAGCAACTATACAATAGAACATGCCAACTGGGAAATAATGATTATGCAATGGTTTATAAAACATAATTAACGTATTGAGCTGTGAAGTACTCTTTTTATTTTAAGTATACTTGAATTGTACAATAATTTAGATTTTCAGCTCACTAACCGGGAAGAATGTTTCATTATACAGTATTTGTTATGTATATCCATGCGTGACATTATGAAACATGCATGTACAGTTGTTCTATTGTTCTTTTTCAGTCTTTACACTATATAATCATTTATTACATGCTGTGCTCACTTCACATTATGTCTTTACAAACTGTTCTTTTCTCTAAACTCAACAGGTTGCATGATCATTACATGAAATACCAGCTGTATTACTTTATTTTCCTTTCAGCGACTGTATATTTAGTGATGGATTAGTTGGTTCATTCTTTCTTATATTGCATTCCTCGTAATGCATTTAAGCTCAAAATGTCCATATTTTCTTAGTGTGTATTATTATTATTATTATTATTATTATTATTATTATTATTATTATTATTATTATTATTATTATTATTATTATTATTATTATTATTATTATTATTTCACGAGGCTACACCCGCACTGAAGAGAATATAGAGAAGATATAAATTACTAGGTTACTAGGTAACAATATTGAGTACATTTAAGCCCAAGTTTAAGGTACATTGAAAATTTTGAAGGCAACGCCAGATATATATATATGAGGGTGACTCAAAAATAGCCGGAATTTCTTCAGAAAAAGCATGAACTTTATTATATTTTATTTATTTTTTTTTAATTTTGTAATGCAACCTTTTTTTTTTTTTGTTTTCAAATAGAACTTCAATCACCCACAAAAGTATTTTCCATTAGTACTAATGCACTTGTCCAAACACTCATTCCATTGTAGGAAATACCTTGGAAATTTACCTGCTCTTTGATACCTGATAGTGCAGTCGTGACATTGTATTTGAAATCGTCGACATCGGCAAAATGCTTGCTTCTCAAGTTTATTTTCATCCGATGGAACAAGAAGAAGTCAACGGAAGCCAAATCTTGCGAAGAGGACGCGTGTTTTGAGGTGGTCCTCTGCGTTGAGGTCAAAATCCGGCGAACACTGGGAGCCGTGCGCAGGAAAACATTGTCATGATGCACGAACTACTCGTAGGGATTCCGCAAGACTGGAGGATTTCGCGCCGCACTTCTGTACAGCTGTTTCAACACCTATAAATAGAACTGATGGTTTACGGTCTGGTTTTGAGGGACGACTTCAGAGGGCACGTACCGTTTGATGTAAAAAAAAAGTATGTGTCGCCTTCAAATTCGATTTAACCCGAGGAGATTTTTTTTTTCTTTGACGAGGTGAATGAGGTGACTTCCTTGACTTGACTGTTGTTTACTTTCGGAATGGTACAAATAGAACCACAACTTTTCACATATTATGATTTTGGTGAAGACCATAGATCATCTGTGACTGCGTCCTTCACAACACAACAGACTTCCACGCAACGATCCTTGTACTCTTCGATAAGAAGTCTGAGCTCAAACGTAGTAGCCACTCGTCGTTTTTCCAAGTCGGCAAGTAAAATGTGTGAATGGAGCTTTCAGGATAATCCGGATGAGTCTTCGAGTTGATCGATTGTTCTTCGTCAATATTTCCTGATGAGATAACGGAGATCGTTCATGTTGTCCTCGGTTCGCGAAGATGAAGAACGATTGAAACAGGACTGATCCTCAGTGGCCATTTCCCCTTTCTAAACGAACAAACTATTCGTACACTTATGCTTTACAGAGAGCATATTGTTGACCTTCTTTGTAGTAGTAGCTTTAGGTCTTTCAGATAGTACTCGAGAGCGATTTTCTGAAGTTTCAGCAAGTCGTTTCTAGGTATCACTTACTGTAAGGCTCGGTTCAGACGAGCAGAAAAGTATGTTGCGGGCCCGCAACAGACTCGCAGCAGACTCGTGCGAGTGTCAGAGATCAACCAGTTCAGACGAGCAGAAAAGTCTGCTGCGGGCTTGCAACGAACTCGAGCGGGCGTTTCAGTCCAACATAGAAAACAGTTTATTTTATTTTCAGTTATAGTTGTCTTCCATGTTTATTGATTTACGCAATGACGAAGAGAAGTTTCTAAAAGTATTTTCGCATGAGCAGCACTTCGTTTGATGAACTGTTAACGATAATAAGTTAAGTGATCAAATTAAAGCAGAAGGTACTATGATAAGACTTCCGACGCCACCAATTCAAATGCTAGCTGTTACATTAAATGTAAGCTAATTATGCTAACTAACTATCATTTGTATGAATACAGAAAGTAAGACATTCGGGGACCTATTCATAGAAATTTTCGGTTGTTATTAGCGCCCACTAGCCTGCATTAACTGTCGCGTGACTAATTTCAATTTTTTGGCATATGTTGGCAACTATAAATTAAAAATTAGAGATTTAGTTGAGCGTTTCTAAATATTTTGCTTCTAAGAGGGTAAGAGAAGCATTTCTGTAACAGTAAATTTTCCGTTTATTTATTCACAAAAAGCCGAATGTGAGAATTTACTTCGGTTAGAGATTTAACATTCGGAATGTAAACCCTTAAATAAAAATAATGGAGCACAGGTTCCAGCGTTTTGATTTTTTTCTTTTGAAGAGAAGAAGGGGGATTTGTATAGTAGTGGGGTCGCAGTAGCTCAGTGGTAGTGCGTTCACCTCTGGTGCGTGGCGTCCCTGGTTCCATCCCAGCTGGCTTTAAGTGGGCTTTGTGGTGGACAAACATCGTGTGCTTGGGTTCTCGGGTTTTCCCGTTTCCTCCCACTTTCTTAATTCTAAAATTCAATTCACTCTCCATTAGCCTACCCGGCATAATCGTTCGACGTAAAACTCAAAGATTTCATTCCATTTCTATAGTACTGAAATTTCCCTTTATAATATATTGAGAAAGTGTTCAATTTGAGGAGATGTGAAATTGTGATTGATTTGTTCGCTTAAATTGGAGATGTGAAATTCCGAATGCAAACTCTTAAATAAAAAATATTTGATTTAGTGTTTCCGAATAGTCTACTTCTAAGGTGGAAAAAGGGGAATATTTTTTTTTATAATTGTAACATTTCCCTTTATGTATTCACGCAGTGCAGTGTATGAAAGTCTCTTAAGTTAAAGATGTGAATTCCAGATATGAACTCTTACATAAAGCAATGGAACACATTTCAAGGGTTTCGTATATTCCACTGCTAAAAGAGAAAGGGCGGTCATTTATATAGTATCAAAATTTCCACTTATTTATTTACGGTCTAAGTGGATAGGGGAGTTGAAAATTTATGCCAAAAATAGAGTATGTAATGGGGTTTTGTAATTACACTTTTATTGAAATGCAATCATCAGAGGGAAGGTGACTCAAATATTTTACGAATAACTATAAAATGATTTGAGAAAATCCCCAATATGTATAGCACACCACAAGGAGGCAATGCAGCAAACGAAAACAGAAAAAAAAAATGTCTTATTAGTTTGTAAGCTATAGGTAGAGTATCATGGCAAGGTTTTAAGTTGTTCTTTATGTCAATAAACTTTCAGTTGTTATCTCTAAAATAGCAACGATGTGCACAATATCATCAATTATACGAAAACCAATAATATTTTGCTTACGCATCCGCACGCTTTTTTTTAACCTCATGAATATCCTGATGTCCAACTAATCTTCATGTTAAATCTATTTTTTTTTTTTAATTTAATATGTTAACAATAAACGACAAATTGTCAGCCGTAAAACGATGTTTTTTTTCTTTCTTTTCTGTTCTGCTATTATGTTGATGGTTGTTTTGGACTTCAGCGTCCCTTTTCAGCACAGAGGCTATATAATACGAGACCTCGACTTAAAGTATAAATAATGCTATGTTACAATGGCCATTCATTCCGGAGTGAGTGGTATAAGAAATCCCAAGGAATTACATTAAGAATAGAGGCTGGTTCTCCGAACCTATTTGTTGTCTATTGTTGTTAATATTACAATAAAGTGTAGCTTCGCTGCTGAAACGGGATGCTAAACGAAAATCAAATGTAAATACTACATAAATATATTATTATTATTATTATTATTATTATTATTATTATTATTACATTCGCTCAGCAGAGTAACTCTCAGCCAGTGCCTTGAGCATACAAAACCGGCGAGTTATCATCATTGGGAATCTTATATATATATATATATATATATATATATATATATATATATATATATATATATATATATATATATATATATATTTGGTCTATGAATTAATTCGTGCGGGTGGACAAGAGATGGCGCAACGAACGGAGCGTCCCACAGTTCCGTGTATCCACACATGTGTTGCAAACCCCTGTCATCGCGTATCGTTCGTAGTATAGGGCAGTGGATTAAAGCGTCAACAACACCAGTTTGTAGTTAAGTGAACATGGCGCTATTTGTGCCTGATAAAGTGTTTTTGCGGGGTGTCCTGCTGCATTACTTTAACATGCAGAAAAGTGCGACTGAAAGTCATCGTATTTTGGTGGAAGTGTATGGTGACCATGCTCTAGCTGAGCGAACGTGTCAGAAGTGGTTTGCACGGTTTAGAAGTGGTGATTTCGGCTTGGCAGACCAAGAGCGAGCTGGACAGCCCAAAAAAAATTCAAGACGAAGAATTGACAGCATTGCTCGAGCAGGATTCGTGTCAAACGCAGGAACAACTTGCAGCAGCATTAGGCGTTGATCAAACAACAGTCTCCAAACGCTTGAAAGCCATGGGAATGATTCAAAAGATGTCACATTGGGTTCCACATGAATTGAAAGACAGAGACGTTGAAAGACGAAAAACCATTTGCGAATTGCTGCTTCAACGACAGAGCAGAAAGGGGTTTCTGCATCGAATTATTACGGGTGATGAGAAGTGGATCCATTACGAGAACCCTAAACGAAAAAAGGCCTAGGTGAAACCAGGTGAACCAGGTCCATCACAACCAAAACGAGATATTCACTGTGCAAAGGTTATGCTGTGCATATGGTGGGATATGAAAGGTGTGGTGTACTATGAGCTGCTGCAACCGGGTGAAACTATGAATGGAGAACGTTATCGACGACAATTAATGCGTTTGAAGCAAGCTCTGGCCAGAACACGACCAGAATGGGAGAACAGACATGATAAACTTATTGTTCAACATGATAACGCTCGCCCACATGTCGCAAAACCGGTCAAAACCTATTTAGAAAATGTCGGATGGGAAGTTTTACCCCACCCGCCGTATTCACCAGACGTTGCTCCTTCGGACTACTACTTGTTCGATTGCATGAACAACGATTTGATTGGACAGCGGTTTACTTCTTCAGAAGATATCGAAACATGGGTCTCTGACTGGATCGCTTCCAAGGATGAGGACTTCTTCCGCCACGGAATCCGTACATTGCCTGACAGATGGGCGAAAGTGGTGGCTAGCGATGGGCAATATTTTTCTTAAGGTATTTATGTATTTTGTGTTTGTACTACAGCTTCAATGTGTGCGTACCAACCGCACGAATTAATTCCTAGACCATATATATATATATATATATATATATATATATATATATATATATATATATATATATATATATATATATATATATATATATATTCGTATCCTTTATTTCATAAGTAAATGAAAAAGGGAGAAAAAGGAAAGGGAAGGGAAGGTCATGGGCAACCACAGACAAAAGATCGATAAAAAAAAACAAATCAAAAAGAAAGCCAAAAAAAAGTAATAATAATGCATATCACTGCTGTTTTCTTATTATTATCTCACATCTTGTTCCATGCCTCTCGCGTTTTTTATTTCTGTCACGATATTTTTCGCACTTTAATTTCCATATCTCCGGATATTTTTGTATTTCGTTAATGAATAGTTCTACGTCCAGTTCTTGGCTTTCCATTCCTGCGGGCGCGGGAAAGTCTGCTCGTGTGGCTTGACTCATTTTCAGCACTGGTTTGCCGACCCTCTACACCTGTGCGGACTCGCTGCGAGCCAGCAGTCCCTGCAACTCAATTTTTGCCCACTGCGGGTCCGCAGCAGAGTCGCGCGGGAAAGCCTGCTCTTATGGCATGAATGATAAGAACCAATGTACTTCTGGCTCGCGTGGGTCCACAACAGAGTTTTCTGCTGCGGACCTGCAGCAGACTATTCTGCACGTCTGAACCGAGATATATATATATATATATATATATATATATATATATATATATATATATATATATATATATATATATTGCGGTTATTTCCTGTACTGTGTATCCTTCCCCGCGTAAATTCACTATTTTTGTTCTTGTTTCAGTGTCTAATTCTTTTTTTTTTTTCTTCAACGGGGCATAATGCCAACTGATAAGGAACACTTTACG
Organism: Thermobia domestica; assembly: GCF_964235325.1. Taxonomy (NCBI): domain Eukaryota; kingdom Metazoa; phylum Arthropoda; class Insecta; order Zygentoma; family Lepismatidae; genus Thermobia; species Thermobia domestica. The sequence continues at coordinate 268,937,237 of NC_137459.1, read as the reverse complement.
CTCACTTCAGCACACGCTCCCACAAAATTCCTTACAGTAAACAACTACGACTCTCACTAGGGAAGTACATGAAATGGTACGCGGGGATCTGCGTGTGTTATATATCGTTGGACATGTCACACCGAGTATACTTTACATGTGAAATATCTCGCTTGAATGGGTCCTGTAGAGGGCGTGGCGGCCGTTTAAAAATCAGAACAAGGCTCGCTCCGAAATACCAGAAAACGTGGATAAAAGAAGAAGCTATGACGTAATTGTTTTGAGACGTGGCATATATAGATTTGAAAGGTAGCTAAATACGAATCTGACATCAAATGTTTACAAATCGAAATGGCGGATCCAACATGGCGGACACAAATTACAAAGAAACATGCTATAAATCTGAAATCAGGTATATGGAGATATTCAACGTCGCTGTGTATGAATCGGATGCTAAAAGTGTAAAATTCAATATGGCGGACAAAACGTAAAACAATGCTGGAACTGAAAGCAGGCAGGTAGAGATTTTCGTGGTCGCGGTATACGAATTCAATGTTAAAAGTGCAAAATGCAATATGACACATCTAATACGGTGGACAAAAGGTGCAAAAGTACAGAATGGACGTATGAGTATCGAGACGAGCCTGGGCTCCGTCTCGATCTCCTCATAATTTGGAAAAGCACACAAGATCGAAATTACTCTCGGTGTCAGTACCATCCCTACTACGGAGAGTGGACTTTATCATACATATTGCTCACAAGTGTACACGACATAATGTGAAACCGGAAAGACAGTTATGGAAGCATAACGATATTTTAAACGCTTACTTTTCACTGCCATTGTTCGAATCTTCAGAAGGTATATGAAAATAATTTTAACATATCCTACAGAGAAAATTCAAACGAGATATTACAGATGTGAAGAGTAGTCGATGCAGCTTTTCAACGATGAATAACACATGCCGATCCTTGTGTATCTCTCCGGCGGCCGTGGAGGCAGTTGGTAGTAAGATAATTATTGCCTATGATTGTAATCTGTTCATATCATAAAAAAATTATGTGCACTACAAAACCTGCCCTGCATTCTGTGTCTCAATGTTGGCATGATTATATAGCAAAACACGTTCTCTGTTTATTGTAAAACATCATCTACTTGCCCCCTTATGCACTATATATATTTTTCTACTACATGCGTAAGAATAGCATATGTCCGTTCTGTACATATCTTCTTTGCATTTTGCGTCCGCCGCATTCGATCCATCATATTGCATTTTGTGCGTTTAACATTGAATTCGTATTCAGCGACCACGAAAACATCTATCTACTTGTTTTCAGTTCCATAGCAGTATTTTATATTTTGTCTGCCATTTTGAATTTTACAATTTTAGCATCTGATTCATACGCAGCGATGTCGAATATATCCATATACCTGATTTCGGATTCATAGCATGTTTCTTTGTAATTTGTGTCCTCCATGTTGGATCCGCCATTTTGATTTGTAAACATTTGATGTCAGATTGATTCGATTTTTGATTCGTATTTAGCTACCTTTTAAACCTATATATACCACGTCTCAAAACAATTACGTCATAGCTTTTTACTTTATTCACGTTTTTTGGTGTTTTGGAGCGAGCCTTGTTCTTATCTTTAAATGGCCGCCACGATCCCTACAGACCCCATACAAGTGAGGCATTTCACATGTGAAGTATACTCGGTGTAACCTTTCCAATGATGTATAGCACATGCAGATCCTCGCGTACCACTTCATGTACTTCCCTAGTCAGCTTTCAGATCTGACGCAGTGGTATACAGAGCAACCTGAGAGGTCTGAGGTCATTTATTTTTTCTTTTGTGAAATAGCTTCAATTTGCAATGAAGTAATCAATTTGAATCTCATAACTCCCCATCACAGGGTCGAAATATATATACATCATATCATATGAATGTAGGTTCATGAATGAATATTCTACCGCAACTCTGTAACGCCTGCAGCAATTTCAATCCATCTTGATAGGCACATGACTTAAAATCTGTAATAATAATAATAATAATAATAATAATAATAATAATAATACACTGGGAGTAAGACACTCAAGGGTTTACGAGTTGGAAGGGGTGACATGTAAACATAATCCAATAGGACCGATATTAGTGATTAGTGTCCAGTTAATAGCTTTTGGGATCTCTAAACTTAATAATGACGCTGCCAACGCCGCTTAAATCAGACGGAGACGGAGGAGTGAAAGCAATATAATGTCAAAGACAACTGAGGTAGTACGAAATTCATAATATTCGGTTTTGTGTAAACTGTTGACCCATTTGAAATTCCTTTTGGAACATAATTAGTATCCCCCTCAATATATGTTTTTTTTTTTAATCAGATCAATTTAATTGCAGGGTGTTTTCTATGGGGATAGAATGTTTCAAAATATGTGCCAACAGTAAACTATCTTCTACACTTTTATCACTACACTTCCATTGAAATATGTATCCTAAGGAGGTAGGGGATTCCCATATTTCCCATAAACATATTATTCATGTGCGAAGAACAGACATTTCAGCTAACATATACAACTTTAGTTACTGTTAACGATACGCATGCAAAATCAATAACACTATATAATATTAAATGCTTCAAGTTACAATGATTTTTTTGAGTTTAACGTTCCACGATTATGGCCTTTAACCTAAGGAAGACAATGATTAAAACAAGTTAATGATTATGGAACAATTGGTGGAATGAGAAAGTGGGAATAAACCGGAATATTCCGAGAAAACTCAAGGGCACGATGTTGTCTATCACAAACTTACTTGCTCGGGGATCAAACCAGGGATTCCAAATGCCAGAGGTAAGATGTCTACCATTGAGTCACTATATCCCCTCAAGTTGCAGTATTGCGCGTTGAATGTACCTAGGTAATTTCCATACGGCGTTAACATGCACGGTTAATAACACTTGCGAGGTGAATCTACTCCTAAAAACGTAAGAAAAAAAAAACAGAAAGAAAATGCCAGTAAATATTTCCTCGGAATTATGTTTCAGAATTATAGGCTCCTGAAAGCATGGGAAAGTTTTACCAGAATAAAGACAATAAATTATTAAACAACATAATTTCTAGCACTAATATATATATATATATATATATATATATATATATATATATATATATATATATATATATATATATATATATATATATATATATATGTGTGTGTGTGTGTGTGTGTGTGTGTGTGTGTGTGTGTAAAATCAGTTTCCTTTCCTCGAATTACTCAAAAGCTACACAACAAAATTCACTCTTCTTTTATTCAGCTTGAAGTTCTCCATCAGTGTATGCATGTCTCATTATTGCACAATATTACAGATAAACGAGAGTTAATGTTTAAGAGTTAATCTTAATTTTGGGCCATTTTTCATTCACCATATATATATATATATATATATATATATATATATATATATATATATATATATATATATATATATATATAATATTAGCTGAATGGGGCACAAAGGCTTAGTGATAGAGCTCGTACCTCTGGTGCGTGGAGTTCCTGGTTCGAACCCGGCAAGTTTGTGGTGGAAACGTCGTGTTCGTTGGTTTTCTCGGTGTTCTCTCGTTTCCTCCCACTTTGTCAATCCACCAATTGTTCATTCATCGTTCTTAATTATCGTCTTCCGTAGCGGAAAGGGCATATACTGCATAAGCGAATAATGGATAACGTTAAACCTGCATTGTCTGTCAGTCAACATGGATTTCTCAAGGGCAGATCTACTGTATCAAATCTAGCACTAATAGCAGACTACATTTCGAAGGAACTTGACAAACAAGGGCAAGTAGATGTCATATATATTGATTTTTCTAAAGCATTTGACGTAATTGACCATGGCATTCTCTTAAACAAACTGGCATCCTTTAACTTCTCGAAATCAACTCTGCAATACTTTGCTTCCTACCTTCAAAATCGTAAACAAACTGTACTGTATCGTAATCATAAATCTCAAATCTTTCATGCAACATCTGGAGTCCCTCAAGGCTCGAATCTGGGACCTCTACTTTTCATTTTGGCGGTAAATTATATTCCTGAGTGCTTTCAATTTTCTAAGAATCTTCTCTTTGCTGATGACCTTAACATATTCAACAGAATTAAAACAATTCAGAACTGTTTAGAACTTCAGAGTGACTTACAAAACCTGAAAATTCGGTGTAAAAACAATAAGTTTAAGTTAAGTGTTCGTAAATGCAGCTATTTAACATTCACTAGAAAATAAAAAAAATATATATATATTCAATATAATTATACAATATTAGGAGAAAAACTGAAAAAAGCTTGATTTTATAAGGGATTTGGGAGGGTTTTTTTTATTCAAAATTATCCTTTATTCAACATATTGAAACTATTTGCAAAGAAGCCTACAAAAATCTTGGATATATTTATCGAGTCAGTAAAGATTCCAAAATGACCAAACTTTAATTGTGTTGTATTATGCATACGTCAGATCGAAATTAGAATATTGTAGTAATATATGGAACCTTAATTGATTGAACGTACTCAAAATATTTTTTTTAAGGCTTCTTACCCTTAAGAAAACAAAATTTTATCCAAAATTTGAAGGATACATTAACCTTGTTGAAAAATTTAATTTTGAAACATTAGAACTCAGGAGAAGAAATATTGATTTATTATTTTTACACAAACTTTTTCATGGCGAAGTAGACTGTCCTGATCTTAATGAACAAATATGTATCCAAGTACCATCCATTAAATTGCGCACTGCTTCGAAAAATACTTTTTTTTTGTATGACAGCGAAAACAAACGTCTTAAGCAGATCTCCTATATGGAGAGTTAGTGTAACCTACAACAGGTTAGTTAAAGAAAATTTTAACCTGGATGTACTGGCAATGGATGTAAGTAGTTTTAAGAAGTCTGTTAATTCTGTAAGACAAGTGTAATTATCATCAATAGCTTTATTAATCTATATAATTTGTATAACGTATATACTGTGTAACACTGTAATTAGGCCTGTGCCTTGTTGTGTTATATGTCAATAAATCAAATCAAGAAATAAACGTGGGACGTTAAACTGAAAAAAAATATATCTTACCTTGTTCTTCGTAGGAGGAAAATAGGTATATGGAAGATATTTGAATATGCTTCTCCCTGATAATATGTATTTCAATGAAAATGTGATATAGATATAGAAGGTACTTTACTTTCGTGATGCATTTTGAAACATCCTCCCTCACAGAATAAACCAGTTAATCAAATTGATACAATTGAGAAGTAAATTTGGGATTAGTACTAACTACATATGTTTCAAAAGTCATTTGAAACGGGGCAGCCGTTTTTCCGACTCCGAAAACTATAAATTCGACACAATCTCAGTTATTTTCGAAATGTTATTTTTCCTGTCTTTCCCCCTTCTGCCGATGGAGATAAGCTTCGACTTAAACGATATTGGGATCGTCAATGTTGATTTCAGCGACCCCGAAAACTATGAATTGTACGCTAATATCGTTTCACGGTCCGATTCATGTTAGATTTTCTATTGTAATACAGTATAGAAATAACGCAGCAGCTGAGCAAAACACAATCCGCCTTATGCAGAGTCGTTTTGACGTATGACTAGTGTTATACCAAAGGCCTGACTACTTCAGGAAACATGTTAGTCGAACTCTTTAGTGTGGCACTAAGCACGTGTCAACAACTCTGAATAAGGCCCAATATTTTTATTGAAATATCTATGTGCAATAGTTTCGAAAATTAACTTAATATTTTGCCTTATAGACGCATTATCATACTAATGGTCGTTTTGGATTAGTCTTATATGTCACTCCTTCTTCTCTAATTCCTTGGGGTATCTTACTTTCATGTTTTTTTTTCTCAGATTGCAATTCGCATGTCTACTAAGTTTGATTGAAGTTGATCCATATATGCATATACAAATACAAGCAACTTCTTTAGCGTTGCCCCAGTACATTCTCACAGGGGTGCCATTTAGGGGGACAGGAGGGGGCAATTGCCCCCCAAGATTTTGAGGAATACATATACTTTAATCGATTGTCCACTAATATATTAATATAAAATGTGAAAATCTTATGTCAATGGTGCTCTTGCCCCCCCCCCAAAAAAAAATAAGTCTGAAATGACGCCCCTGTATTGTCAATCCAGCTGCATGTCCAAACTTGTACTTAAATGTCATTCGGATTGTCACCCCAAAAACATAGATTCGACAGTAATCCCAGTCATTTGAGGCATTCTATTTTCCACTCTTTCTCACCGATGGTGGCTAAACTTGAACTTATAGCTATCGGAAAAGTTACTACTTATCTCAGGGACACTGAAAAATATGGGTTCAACACTAATATCGATCTTTCTGATTTTTGTTTTTCATTTCACTTCTTTCCACCTGCTGTAGGAATTTGTTATACAACACTGATACTATGAAAAACACACACGATGCTGTTATTGTGAGCTTCGAACCATGACTAGAATTTGAATTCCATGCAATTAGCGGACGCAGAGACAGTCATACAAGATCCACTCTCCACTAGCTCACCTCTAAAAGAGTTGGAGTTTACAGGACAACCGTTGTTGCATTAATTGGTTAAGAATTCAGAGAATAATAATTTTCTTGTATTTGCACTGAAAATTATTATTAGGGCAATATTTTCATGCAGTATACTAGGCAGAATTAGGAATTGATTTAATTTTAATGGATCTGTGAGTAAGAGTCTAGTATTGAAATTTGCATTTGCTCTCTATGTTCATCGTGGTATATGAAACATCTATATTTTGATCAAGAGAAAAGCTGGAATTCAGAACGGAATAGTTAATAAAATTTTATGAATTATGACAGCGAATCCCCCAACTGAGAATAAAGTAGCCAACGAAAGGCGCTGAAACAGTTCATTGGCCAGTATAGATATTCGAAACAATTCAAAGATATCTCTCACTTTCTGCTGGAGAATCACGAATAATAATTAAAAAAAAAACTGAAGTTAAGCTGTACAATTAGCATTGCTATTTTAGTACGTTTGATTAGCCCAGTTGTATATTCTAATTTCTCTGAACAAGCTACAGAAGTTCCGGTTAGCTGTTTTAGTAAACAGTGAAACATACTGTTTTGTTTTTATATTATACTGGAGTAGAGAGCTTTCTGCAACCCATCTCATGCTTATAATAGCATAACAACATTTACGTAAACAAATTAATAATAAGCTATTCTATACACTTTATTGGTGGTTTACTTATACGGTAGTTTACTATATACATAGTATACACCTAATTAACACAAACGTTGCAGATTTATTAAACATACGTGGGTCGTTCAATAGTTTTCTTAAGCTGTAAAAAATTTATTTTTAAGATACATTTCTAAACTATGCATACATGAGTAGATGGGTACTTCCACACCTAGCCACATAATCCTCATTGAGATTCAGACATTTGCCTCATCGTTGCACCAATTTATCCAAACCCATTGAAGAGAAAATCAGGGCTTAGGCTATTTAGCACTTTCCTCACATTCTACTTCACTTCTTCATCTGTTTCGAAAAGTTCAACTTGCAATGCAGACTTTAACACCGGAAAAAGATGGAAATAAGTCGGACCTAAATTGATGCTATATGCTGAGTTGCTTTTCCCATCCCAATTCTTCACTTCTGTGTTTTGTTTGCGTGCTGAGTGGGAGTGGACATTATCGACATTTATGCAAATTACGTTTCTCTGAATAAGAGTGCAGGTGTGTCACAAGCGACCTAGTCTCCTGTCAACAAGTGATGAAGTGAAATGGAATGTGAGTTTAGTGGTAAACAGCCAAAGCCTTGATTTTTTGTAAAGGATTTGAACAAATTAATGCAACGGAGAGACAAATCTCTGCATGTCAATGGGGATTATGAGAAGAGGTGAGAAAGGACGCGATCCATGTATTTTCGTCATTTACTTAAGCCATGGACATTCCTAAATGTATATATATATATATATATATATATATATATATATATATATATATATAAGAACTGTGTCTTCATCTATAAAAAAATGTAAGGTAAACATATGAGTAAAATAACTAGCTACTTACTTCACTATACATATGATTTCGTGTAAAATATTAATAGTTTGCATTATATCTATCCCAGTTTTTATAAAGACAAGAAACATAAATAGAACTAACTACTTTGCACGTTTTCATTTTTTTAAATTTGAATTAAAGAAAATGTCCTACACCTATATAATTTTTCCATAACGAATTGCGATTTTGGGATGTAATATTGAGTTAAAATCTGTAAAATAGCTACTTCTGCGTATTAGTGTGGTATATACATTTCATTTCAAGTGGGCGAGAGACATTTGTTAGTATTTAATTCCGTAGTACATGCAATTTGCTATAAAATAAGGTGCCAGTCTCTTGCCATGGAATCAACTGTATGGATGCCACTTCTGGGCTTATGTTTCGAAATATAACTATGTTCATGATTAGTTAGCGTCCAAATATAATTTTCAGGAATGAACTTTGGGAACCTGAAAACTATGGATTCAACGTTCACATAGGCACCGTTTTTGATTATTTTTGCATGCCACCATTACTTCCTCCAGGGGTGCTAATGTGGTTGAACTTGGGCTTAAAAGACATCTGGAGAATCATTATTCATCTTAGATATCTCGAAAACCGGATTCAAAACTAGTACCAATATTTCACCTCCTCCCGTTTTCTGAAGTTGTTTGAGGGAATCTTAAACCCTTGTTGGTTGAAGTTGAATTTAAATGGCATCAAAACTGCACAATGTAGAGACCCTTAAAACTATGGATCTCACTAACATTAGTCGTTTTTGATGACTTTTACATATCATCATTCTCCTCTTAGGTGTGCTTGTGGGTGATGAACTTGCGCTTAAACGGCATCGAAAGTGTCACTATTCATCTCAGGGTCCCGGAAAACTATAAATTCAACACTAATTGCGGTCATTTTTGTTCATTTTGTGTTACATCCTCTACTTTTCCTATGTGTTTTTTTGTTATCTTGACCCCTCTGTGGAATGAAGTTGGTTACGAAAGGGATCAAACTGTCGTCAGTCATTTTACGATCCCGAAAATTGTGGATTCGACATTGAAATTGGTAAGTTTGTATTATTTTTACATTTCATCATTCCCCCATGGGTGCTATCGAGGTGTGAACTTGGACTTAAACTGCATCACTATTCATTCCAGTGACCCCAACAATTGTGAATACAACACTAATATCGGTCATTTTGACCCTTTTCGTATGCCACTTCTCCTCTTCCACCTTCCCTAAGTGTACCACTGGTCTTATCTCTCTATAGTACTGTTTTCCAGGCTATAAGTAAATAGACGTGACAAGTTTACTTACAATTCTTTCCGACGTTTCAGAATTATGTTGGAACATACATGCACGTATGTATACATACTTTATAATATATGCACTGACCAGCATGAACATTACGATCACTTTCCTGCTATCTAATACAGGCACGTAGCAAGGATTTCGTTTACTGGCAAAATATGTTGGTTCATTTAACCAGAATTTCGCAATGTGGGGCGCGTGACATGAAATACTATGGTTACCACACCAGGGGCTCTATTAATCTAAACTATTTTACTGGGAACATGTATTGATTTGTTAGGACAATAAAATGAGGATATGTTTTTTCCCCTTTGCATATAATGCTAGGCATTATAAAGAACTTCGTTAGTTTAATGAACGTTAGTAAAATACTCTATTTTCCTACATCCTGTGCGGCTCGTGGCGGTAGGGTGGAGTGAAATATACTACATTATATATAATACATTCCTGTAAATAGTATTCGCTGAGATGAAACATAGCTTGTGTGTCGCATACTTTTTTTCCCAATCAATCGTACCAAAATACTCATATAATGGAATATGAAACTTCGGGATATCAAACTGGCGAATATAAAATGATTTGCCGCAACTCTTTTGGACTTCATGCTATTTCGGAAGCCGAGTTTATACATACGCTTTCGTTCATTTGTGCCAAGAGAACGTTCTTGGAGTGGGAGAAGTAAATATTATGTAGAATTACAGCGTGAATAATGCTCGTGTTTTGTTCAGGAAAGTATGAGATTCTATGAATAAGCCCTCGGAAGTGGCGAGCACCTTGAGTCGCATCATTGTTCTCTTTTTGTCTCAAACTAGGACGCTGCATACACTTTCATGATGTGTTTGGCTAGAGGCACTAAATGTGATCTTGGTTCTATGTTTTACAAAACATAGGTGGTTAGATATAACCAGCCATTACCGCACTAGAGCGCTTCAATCTTGGATAAAATCCGCGACAAAACAACACGATTGTTGAATTATATAGTCCTAATTACATTTGATATTATTTAAAATAAATATTTTTTAAGGTTTGATTATATAAACTTTCTTCAGTGTGTGCCACCTGCAGTTTGATGTATCACCAACAACGTTTACACATTAAAAATATCAACCGTTGATCGATCAGGTCATTTTTATATCACTCTACTCTTCAGTAAGACATACTTCCACGTATGTAAATAAATTTGAACACAACTCAGCATATAGTATTATTTTTTACAGGGGAAATGTGTATTTGATCAGTTGCTGATAAATTTAGGTGCATAAGACATCACAACGAAGTAGATTTCGAGTTGGTTAGGAAGTATAAATCCGAATGTTTTCATACGATTCACATTAAAATCAAATTGACTCAAAATTGGATTATTAGGCTTCTGCTATCCCTTCCAGCGAGAAATCGAATGGTTAGCACTTGCACTTTTAGTTTTTTGTAGTCCAAGATTTGATCTCCTAGAAACAAACAATTTTGGTACTAACAGAGAATAGCGAACAAATAAATCAGATATTCGAAATGTAAGATAGAAAAATGATCTAGGGCACAATAAATATAAAACATTAATTTTAATGCTGGCGAAATAATCTAAGTGATTATATATATATATATATATATATATATATATATATATATATATATATATATATATATATATATATATATATATAATCACTTAGATTATTTCGCCAGCATTAAAATTAATGTTTTATATTTATTGTGCCCTAGATCATGTAGAAGAAGTACAAAATTTTAATTAGTAAGTATACATAAAGAAAAAAAAATCTAGCAAATTAACCTTCCTCCACTTTACTGTTCATAGCTGGACATGAGCCGTAGAGTGGAGGAAGGTTAATTTGCTAGATTTTTTCTTTATGTATACTTACTAATTAAAATTTTGTACTTCTATTTTTTGAAGAAAAAAAAAGTCCAAATAAAAATCGTTAGTTAGTATCACATTGATCTATCTTCACATGGTAGTTTAAGAGAAAATTATTATATGTTCATATCTACGTTCTGTGAAATATTTTTACAAAGGCAAAATAGGGTGCCAGCACGAAGAGCAAGAAGCCACATTCGACTCACTAAACAATGAAATTTGTTCGATCACTTGTGTTCACCTAATAATTTACTTGAAGGAAGCCACTTTTGCTTCACCTGAAATTATAGCAATATTACCGAACGTGAAGCTGCGGATTCCTTTCCATTAGTATTCTGTAAGCGTGGAGCATTCAGGTTATGGAATGGACGTGAGATGATTATCGTTGCCATACATCTTTCTACCTTGCTTCAAGTCTATTCTCTAGCACAGTAGTTCTATCGTCGTGGGTAATTTTATATGGCGATTCATAGGGAGAATACTTCGTTGACGCATTTCACCCCTTTCTTCCTGTTATCATCGTCATCATTTTCAAGAACCACCCCCCTCCCCGACGTCCCATTTTCCTCTCTCAGACTCGATGAATCGTTCTGAATTCGACTAGTAAGGTCCAGACTGGATGCTGGTCACGACTCATCAAATCAGACCAGATTCTAGAAATCTTTTCTTCAGACGATCTGCTCAGCCCGCTACCAGCTCCACAGTCGTCTTCCCATCCTCTTCGCCTCAAACTCTTTCGAAGAGAAGAACGCAAAAAATCGAGTTATCTTTGATATGCTGAGCTTTTCAAAAAGGCATGCAAAGCATCTCGGATCTCTATATGAGCAGTCTATTTCCCCTTCCCCTTTTCGCTATCTATATTATGTATTATATACGGGTAGTCAAGATCCAATTTCTTAACTCGCCTAATGAAGACTTGGATCATGTAAAATGCGGCAAAAAAAAAAAAAAAGGCCGAAAGCAAACTTTGTCGACGCAGCACTGGGGGAAGAAAATGTGATGTTAACTTGGCGTATTCGTTCGTAACGATTTATTTAAATTTACAATTTTTCTTCTTTCTGCTTTGAGCCTTGTATGTTCTTTACTGAAATCTCAGACCTTTCGTCTCTCTCGTATATATCCACTTTTTATTTCTTATTTTCCCTTCTTTTTCTACCGTAAAAAAGGAACCTCTTGAGTCCACAATTTCAAAGAGTTCTCAACAGTTCGCCATTAAATTGCACTATGCCATAACCTAAGAGAATCAACCAAAACCCCCAGAAAAGTTTTCTTGTTTGAATTCCTGACAGCCCCAGATGCCGCTTCTCTTCTCTCGAATCAAAGATTTCTGCCCGAAACAACTTAAAAAGCTCTTTCCTTCATTGAGACATAATCCTTCAGACTTTGTTGACCTTCTTCCCGTGCACCATCCCCCATGACGAGAAAGCTTGGAATACGTCTACAAAGGCGAAGGCTAAAACCAAAATGATGTCATTGAACTGAACTGAAAAATGGCTCTTTCCGCTTACGGGTAAAGAGAAAAGAGCAACAATATATTTTCCGTATTTGTAAATCGCAGAAAGAAACAACAAAATGCTGATGTTCCTTGTTCATTTACACACGTCAAATAAAACTGGTACAAGAATAACGAGTGAAGGTACTCCTACAGATGAAATTCTCCTTGTGCATGTGTACCTTTCTTTCTGATTTCCAGATACAAGTTACATGTAAGTAATAGTGACAACATAAATAATCTTACGAGCTACCTCATTGCTAATTGGTTAGCGTGGGCACCTTTGGAATGGAATACTCGGGTTCAATTTCTGGCCGGATCTGTTGTGGTTCGGATTCCACTTTAAGCTGTATGCCCACGTCTCATATAGCCTCGCTGTTGAAAGGAACGCTAAGCTTAATCATATCAAAGTAAATACTTTTATTTGATAACTAGTAGAAGTATCCGTTAGGGTTTATCGATTTTTTTTTTCGAAACGTTAAAGTGAATAGTGCGGAAAAGTGACCATTTGTGACCGAAAGTGACCGAAAAGACCACTGATTTTTTTAAAAACAATTAGGAGGTCGTTTAGGTGGGGCGCATCGACCTCGAAGTTTTGGTGACGATTTAGTTATGAAACACGCACAACAATTTCACAAAAATGTCATTATTTGGCTATTTTATGTAGGCCTATTTTTTCTGTATTAAGATTGTTTATTGTTTTGTTTAGGACAAATATGTTAAATTCATGCCTCAGCGGTAGTTTTCTACGCTTTTGGTCAAAAATTTTCAATTTTAGACTAAAAATGCATTTTTCTATTGGTGTTTTCCAGTTGGATTTGACTTTTTTTTTTATTCGAAAGTTTTTCGATATAAAATACTAAATAAAATATTTGCTTTTGCAGATGCTTACAGTCCCTTAATTACTGTCCACCGCTTCGCTTATTCTCATAGCTTATTATGCTTTGACAATAACAAACAGCTCAGCATGACGAAGTAGGTGGCTGGATTGCGAGATCCACCTGACGACCCAGCCCAAACTACGTTGGAAAACATGACTTTACTAAGGACAGTCAAGGTTCTCTTATAGTTTTCTACTTGGACTTTATAGTCATTTTTTGTTCGAAATGTCGGTATACGTCCTCTAGATTCTAATTTCGCTTATAGCCATCAAGTGCGTTGACGCCGAAAATGGAATAAGGGACCTCTGTGACGATTTTTATAAGTCTTTCCACTCCTTGAGTATGACAAGGAAAGTCTTGAATTTTCAATATTTTGTTTTAATACAGTTATCTATTTTTTTTTTCATTTGTAATATTATTAATCAACGGAGGTTCGTGGAGAGAGCATGAGGCCCAATCGTACATGTTTTGCAAGGGATACCGTTCTGGTGTCACAAGAAACGTGGAACGAGACTATGGTCAATCAATTATCTTAGTGTACAAGAAAATCCATAGGAGGCAAAACACCCTCGGTCGCAACTAGTGTTGTAAAGGCCTGGGAAAAATACGGAAATTTTGGGTTAAAAAAAACATTTTTTACCGTTTTTTCCAAGCTTGAAAAAGAAAAAAATGGGAAAAATTGAAATTTTCGAATATTTTACTACGTTATGCTTTTAAAATGAAAACTATTTTATATTTACTAGTTTACAGTTAAGATCAATGAGTAGTTATATTTTTTGTATTAAAATAGGGATATTTTATGGCAACAAATATATTTGCACCACTCCCTTAAAGTAAGTAATTATTGTGATAGGATGGAGTTATGGCTACAAAAGATACTAAAATATAATCCAAGTTAGATTAATTAATATAGATATATTTAAATTATCTTAAGTAATATTATAAAGTTGCCGTTCTACGGCAGGGTAGTGTTAAAATGACAGGGCCAGAATCATTTTAGTTATAACCAGTGTGTTAAAATCAAATATATATTTTATGGAGATACGTACCTTCCTTGTGCTGTGTAAAATTTCCGGAAATTTTGAACCCATTACAAAAAATTTTTATTCGGAAATATTTGCAAAACCTGGAAGATATAATTTAAAATCTATTTCTTCGCCTGATGCTAATTTTATTTGCTGTAACGTGTCTGCAGAATGTAGGTCTATACCTAGGTGCAATGTATTTCGCTAGCATTAAAAAATATTTAAAGCAACAGTTTTAATTTTACTTTTCAGTTTTCTGATTTCTGATAAAAAATCCTCTTTATTATTTGTATATTTTTCAAACAACTCATAAAGAGATTATCTCATTTACATATACACATATACCCCGTACAAGTGCGTAAATTTGAGCAGCGACAAATATATTAATACATTTAACATGTATAACTTCTGTTCGTTATTATTAAATACTAGTAATAGACGTTCTTCGCACGGGGAGAATATGCTTCATTTTGTGTATGAGGGCCACCAAAACTGTCACCAATAAATTTAGGAACCCCAAAAACTATGAATTCGACACTAGTATCAGTCATTTTCAAATACCTTTACATGCCATCCTCCCCCTTTGCTACTACTAATGGAGCTGAATTTGGAATTAAACAGTTTCGGAAGAGTTAATGTTCATTTCAGAACCGCCAAAACCATGGATTCAACACTAATATCGGGCATCTCTCCACGCCACGGATGAATTTAGATTTAAGTGGCATCGTAAATGTCACTGCTCATCCCAGCGACTCCGAAAACTATAGATTTGACACTAATATCGGCCATTTTTAGTTATTTTTATATATCTCTTAATACCCAAGTTGCAGGCCTGAATTTAGATTTAAATGGCATCAAAGCAATCCCCAAAAACTATGGATTCAATAGTAATATCGGTCATTTTCGATCATTTGTATATATAAAACTCTCCTCTCCTCCACCCCAGGTCACGGCGCTGAATTTAGATTTAAACTGCATCGGAAATGACACTGTTCATCTCAGCAACCCCGAAAACTATGGGTTCGACACCAAGATCGGTAATTGTCAATATATATCCGCACTTCCTTCCTCCAAGTTGCACCTTCGAAATGAAATGTTAAAATAAATCCCAGGCCCTAAATTCATCTATGTTGAAATTTTTTATCGAGATCAGTCTGGTGGTTCAAGAGTTGTAAGTTACAAATATAGTCACTTTCATTTTAATACATGTAGATAATTTGTCGCCCTAGAAAACAGGTGTTTGCCTACATACAAAATTTTGTACATAAAGTTTATATTAAAGTCTGTAGTTGAATATTAAATAATAGTAATTATACGTCTTTGTGCATGAGCATTATTGAAATTTGCCTACTGCTCTTTCTTTTAAGAAGTAATTTGGTTAAAATTAACAAAATTTCACCAGACCAAAAAGCACATTGACTCAGTTTAATTCAAGATCCCTAGTGTATGAAATTGTAGAAGTTCTGCAATTAATACACATCCAGGAGTAAACGACTAAAAAACACATAAAGGAAATGAGTGCAGACTATTAATCTTCAAGAATAATTACAACAATTTTATTTTCGAATATTTCTTTAAAACATCGCTATATTGAAATTTCTCGACTTACATTTTTCACGCATTCGAAAAAAAAAAAGGTCTCATTATTAGTAAAACTAACCTAATACAAATATTTTTGTTATTTTCCCATTTTTTTTTTTCAATTTTTCCGGAAATAAATCGATTTTTTTTTACCAGCAGGTTCAAAATTTCCGGAAATTTTACAATACTAGTCGCAACCGTTCTGTACTTATGGGGGGATAGGGACACTGGGAACACAACACGTTGTAGATAATAAGACGAAATATGGAGCGAGTTCGATGAAAATATGCATAGAAGAGCAGCTAAAGATATATTACAATGTGACATTACATTCGACAATATTCTGACAAGTGAGGGCAGGGACGTAGTACGTAACGGCAGAGGAGAGAGTGGGTGAGCTTGTAGTATAGCGTAGGGGAAAAAGTTTCATAGAAGGTATGAACACATACTAGCCGGACTTGAGGTAAATAGCATAGTAATATATCATGGACATGGTCAAGTACATGGGTGGAAAGTAGAAAGTCAAGGTATAACGTCTCCTACCTTCCTGAAGTGATTTTTCAATGTGTAGTGGTGCATTGGACTTTGTCTGCAGTATTTGTACTTCTTTGGTGTTTTGCAGGGCTTTCACGCAGGGACGTATATTGTCTTACTTTTATGTCATCAGCATCACCATTAACATCATCATCATCATAATCAACCATTGTCGATCCACTGCTGGATGAATACCATATATCGTGGACAGTCCAATAGGTTGTACTACACTTCTTTGTACCCTATATTTTAGTCATATTTATCGATCATTCTTATTCATGTTCAACGTATACCTCCAACCAGACACGTAGCAAGTCAAGACATTAGGGGGGAGGAATGATCTTAGCAATGATGAGGGGATATACAGACAGTATCACGTACAACAAACATATGAAAATGAATGCCTAGATGTATACAGCAGACTATACACATCGGACATTACGAGGGGAAGGGTCCGGATTCTACGGTAAATCTCCTCCATAGCTCTCTTTCTTCCATTTCTGCTTCACCGTGTCATCTACAGGTTATCTCTAGTTTGTGATTGATTACTTGACCATGCATTATTACTGTACAATTCCCCTGACATCTTATGCTTCTCCGCTTTCCTCAATTATATGACCATTTTTATTTGCGATTAACCCCCCCACTCCACTGCCGTTACGTGCTACGCCTCTGCCCTCACCTGTCAGAGTATTGCCGAATGTAATGTCACATTGTAGTATATGTTTAAATGAGCTTCTATGCATATTTTCATCAAACTCGCTCCATTTTTCGTCTCATTATCCACAACGAGTTATGTTGCCAATGCCCCTAATCCCTCGCCATAAGTACAGAACGGTTGCTATTGAGGGTTTTTGCCTCCTATGGATTTTCTTGTTCACTAACAAGTAACACTTCCCAAGTGAAACACTCCGATTTTGATAAAATTTGGCAGGTAGGTACTACACAAAAATAAATGAATACGTGTTTTTTTTATTTATTTATTTTCTGCGGAAAACGGTTTTAGGGGCATCCAGAATTTGGAAATTTGACGCCCGAAAGGAAATAACAACTGGACGGAAGCGAATGAAATTGTATGTAAATATTGGATATGTAAAATAAGGCCTTTCGTGTTTCGCAAGTGTCTCCATCCGATTTCTTCAAATTTGGCGGATCAACAACAAGCACAAACAATATAGCATATTTTATAGTATTTCAGCAGGCACATTTAACTCTTACAATGTTTTTTTTTTTTTTTTTTTTTGCATAAACAAAGCGTGTCGATTTATTTCCAGTTTGCTATTGATGTGCCAAATTTGAAGCAATGTAATAATAATAATAATAATAATAATAATAATAATAATAATAATAATAATAATATTAATAATAATAATAATAATAATAATAATAATAATAATAATAATAATAATAATGGTATTGAAAGTTTTAAAGTTGCCCTAAAATTTGGCAAAACTTACTTAAACGTAGGGATTTCGGAGAGGCGGTTCTGTACCTTCAAGAAACACCTCTGCAACTACCCACATTTTACACAAAAGCTTTCCACTAAACTTTCATGTAGAAAGCATTCTACTGTATGTTTTAAGGAAAATAACTGTAATAAAAATAACTGAATATCACTCAAGAGTAAGGCATATAATAAACTATTTTTTAGGACATGTAGAGGTAATTATAAAAGCTTTGCTACAAAAATACCTACACAGACCATAATTGAATGAGCTCTGAAATACAAAGTAACACAAAGCCTATAAGATTCAGTCTACCGAGCAATTGCTATTTAAAGAATGCTCATGCACTATTTCGAGAATCGAGACAAGACGAGAAATGTTTACAATAGTTTTCGTCTCGTCTCGATTCTCATCTCCAAAGTGAGACGATAATTTGAGCTAGCTTTGTCCCGTCTCCAATGCAAAATGCTAATTCATTTTTCTTTGTTTGTTTGTTTTAGAAACGAAATGAAACATTCCTCTTCTCGTGGGCAACATTAAACAAAACCATAATATTCGTGCCAAATGTCACGTTTCTGCTTGTAATGGTATGAAGTGAGCGATAATTAGCTCCTAGCTTTTAATCTTCTACGAGATAATAATGCTTATTGGTAGTTTATTATTATTACTATTGTTATTCCTGAAGATCTGATAGTTCAAGTATTGAAACATCCGAAACGTGTGTCATCGTCGATTAATCACCATCAAAAATCCTAAAGTAAAAAACTGCCCGACGTGGATTCGAACCACGAAACTCCGATTACTGATTCAGCGCTTTGACCACTGAACCACGATCACTATGCGATAAAAGATTCGTATTCAGTCTCGTTATTTTAGGGTTCTTTGCCTCCGCTTGGAAAATTGTATTTCTTCGTTTCAGAACGCTTTTCGTATTCCTTTTATGGTGATATAAGTGAATAATCTTCGGCAAAGTTTACATTTAATAACTTGAGTTGTTCTTAAACCTTTGGTTCACAAGTTTGTTTCTTCTCCACACGAAACCACATATATGACTGATTTAATTCTCATACTCTGTATTTGTTTCAAAGCAGTCGTCATTACCTGATGAATGATTTATATCCACCGCGATACATTGTAACTAACGAGGAAACGGTAGCAAGTGTAAACAACCGATTTGGCTGAGGTCCGGATATGTGTGACGGGAGACCAAAGTAGGAGAAACGTATTTTGACGTTTGGGCCCATACGCAGAAATTTCCGAAATACGGGGCTCCAAAGTGGCCCTACATGCTATAACTAGGAAGCGAATGACGTCACTTGTACACAACCGATTTGGCTGGGGTCCGGATATGTGTTACGGAAGACCAAAGTAGGAAACACGTACTCTGACATTTGGGCCCATACGCAGAAATTTCCGAAATACGGGACCCCAAAGTGGTCCTACATACCATAACTAGGAAGCGAATGACGTTACTGGTACAGAATGTTGGCTTGGGTTGGAATATGTTGCAATATATCCAAAAGTATGAGACTTGTGTTTGTTGTTAGGTCCCACAAAAAAATGTCGAATATACAGGGTCCCATATTGCTAAACTTTCAATAAGGCCATGAAGTTGGCGTATGTGGTACTCATGCAATTCTGAACAGATGTTCAGCTGGCACGATCCGTCGAGGGGGGATCTGCTGACCACGAGGGTGTCAACGGAGCGAAAGAATGTTTGCGTTGTTCGCTCGTATTTCTATGGCTAGACTGTGCGGAAACTGGGCAGAACAATTTGTGCAACAGAGTGAACATTAATATTTAATCGATACGGCGTGTGTTGTCAGGAAACCGGGCAGAGTGGCGGAAGTAAAGGTTGCCGGCCTGTCAGGTTTGGTCAGAAGAAAAACGACATCTCTTCGACTTAGGATTATAATAGCCATATCCGGACCCCAGCCAAATCAGTTGTGTACAAGTAACGCCATTTGCTTCCTAGTTATAACATGTAGGGCTACTTTGGGGCCCCGTATTTCGAAAATTTATGTGTATGGGTCCAAACGCCAAAATACGTATCTCCTACTTTGGTCTCCCGTAACACATATCCGGACCCCAGCCAAATCGGTTGTTTACACTTGGGACCATTTCCTCGTAAGTTACAAGAGGTTTACGTCCTATCTGAACGTCACATCAACCGAGTTAACTTTTGGAATATCCCATTAAGTTAGCTTTCAACGTAGCTAAAGGAAACGTATGTAAATGAGTACATAGAATTATTCGTAGCAGAATGGATAAAGTCATGGTTCGATAACTGCAAGGTTCGTGGTTCGAAACCCGTCTCGGAAGCTTCAGATTTCATAAATTCTTAATTCCTCAGTTCTCAAGATCTTTCTCTGCCTTTGTAATCATCTGATTCTTTTAAAAGAGTTCTCCACCTTAATTCAACAACTGCCTAATGTGATCCTCGCAGTTCGAAACCTTCCCTTCTTCTGTTTCACAAAATCACAATTTTCATCATAATACGAATGCTTCCGATCATTTTTCCCCAATTCTAAATCTGTATATATAAATCATCCCTCTCTGTCTCCATACTCTCTCTCTCTCAATGTCGCCCAGGAACTCATATGGTTTGAGATCAAACCTTCGACTATTGAAACCAAATGTAAGATGTTTAGCAATGTGCTTTCGTGACTCTATAGTTTTTTTTTTCTAAAAGCAGTCTCTTTTAGATTTTATTCGGGGGGGATTCTCCGCCGACATAAGATTTTTACTTTTTTATTAGTGTATTACTATACATTTGATCAAACAATACGTATTTATGAAGCTCAAGGGAGGGGAAATTACACCCTCCTGTCCTGCCCAAATGACCCCCTGGAACATTTGCTCGCAATTACTGAAAAGAAATTAAATGAATCATTGAATAACACTCATTTCTATCAGTAGATATTTTAGAGCTCTGTGCGTGCATTACAGACTTTAGGAAGCACAGAACCTACTGCCGTTATTGGCAATTTCCATAGATTTCTTAGGGATCATCTTACTAGCTTGCAGTGTTTAAAGAAGGGAAAGAATGAAACTAAAGGTCTTTATGAAGCTCTGGAAACATTGTGAGAATTTTTTTTTTTTTTTTAATTTAGACTCTTAAAAATATTTCAGAACAAACGAATGGAAAAGACTGTTTTAACCCGAGAAAGCTAACGTGTCGTAAATTTTACAAGCGAGTTCTATTATTGTGATGTTCCTTTCCCCTCGCCTGGTGAAAATGGACTAGTCCGCTGAGTTCCGTTTCCTACTAAGCCTGCATTGTTGGGTAGTATTTATTTTGCTTAGTTTCCGGCTGTATTTCTATATGAACTCGTTAGCCGGTCGTAAGATTTACGATACATTAGGAATAACGCTTGGACTTTTTAATATTGTTTACTATTATTTTCTACTTCTAGAGTGAACATACAAATACATTTTAGTGAAAGTGTTTGTTTTATTTCGTAGTATTTATTCAAGGAAAGTAAAAAAAAATGAACCGAACGGGTATTGGTGGCAGTGACCTTTGTGGGACTTATAATGCAACGAAAGGAGGCATTGATGCACTGGATCAAATGTGTCGTGCAGCCGTAAGACCGAACGATGGGCCTCGTGTGTCTTCTTTAGGATGATTAACATAACCCTGGTTAATGCCTACTTCATTTATGTTCACAACGTTGTGAAAATGGGTCAAAAGGCTTTTTCTAGAAGAAAATTCGCCATGAAAATTCACGGCAGTCTTATTGAGCAATGGCTCCAAGAACGGATTCAATACTCAAATTTGCCCTGAAAACTTCGGCAATCCATTGCTGATATCCTGAAAATACCGGGGCCAGAGAAGAATGTTGTCCAGTCCAAAAACCAGACTCGCACAATTTGTGGGATTTGCCCATCAGCCAAGAGGAGAATGACGTCAATGTATTGCTGCCGCTGCATCAGGCCGATCTGTGGAGAACATCGTGTGAAATGCTGTGTGTACTGCGCGGAAAAAAATGAACAACCAAACTGACTGCAACAATGTTCACTCATATGTATTCTTACCAACTGTAATCATTAAAGTCCCAGTTTGCAAAAAAGATATGTATGTAGTTAAGTTTTTATAACCAGTCGTAAATTTTGCGATGCGTTAGCTTTAACGTAACTTTTTGAACATGTTAGCTTTCCAGGGTTAAAGCTATAACCTTGTAAACTTGATTCCTGTTTCTTTTTCAGCTGAATGGAAAGAGTATACTACGTCACACTCACTGCTTTAGACAAGGAAAGGTGGAGGAGGGGGAGGAGTTGTATTGAATACTAGAAGCAACTAATCGATTGAGACATGTATTTCTGGATGCATAAGAAAACGGGCAAGAGTTTGTTATATATTTGGACTTAGAATTTTTGTAACAATTTCTATGCCGCGAACTGTACCTAACATACAGGTCCCAGGACGCTTCCTTCCTTCCCTTTCTCCGGATAGTGTGCTCGCCGAGGGACGTCACCCTCATATGTGGGGGTAAAAGCCATAGATGCTGACAGCATTTCAGAAATCTAATTAATACTAAAATATACTGGTTGTATCCTTTTTAATATCGTCTGAAAGCTTATGTTTAGCAGATTGTAGAAATATATGTCATAGGAAATATATATGTGTATTCATCTATTTTCATGCCTGAGACGATATAAAACCAAAATATTATAAAATTTTACAAACTCTAATGCAACGTAACTATTTAAATTCGGTCGCAGAGGATCCAAAACAAATTGAAACATTAATGAAAGTGAGATATAAATTATGATAATGAAAGCGAACATACAATACAAGGTTGGTTCTGAAAAATCTGTTGTACTCTTGGGGGATAGGGAAGATCACTAACATTGTTCGGTTGTTGGACACTACGAATTGAAGCTGATCCCCGAAGCATTTCTGCGGAAAGCAACACGAGAAGTTGCAAAAAAAAAAAAAAAAAAAAAAAAAAAAACTACGCGTTGATCATTCGATTTGAGAAACTAAAAAAGATGAAAAGGTAAATGAATTGATCAATAGCCAAAGAAATCGATTATTTATATCTGCTTTACATTGCTGCTACTTATGAGCGACGAAAACGATACATTTTTCGAACATATTCACACAGACAAGGAAAATTAAATATTGTAAGGTAAGCGACATCTCCTACCCATGTTTCAAGTTATATGACTAGTCAACCTTCACCTCGGTGTTGTTAAAATTCAGCATATATCAATAGATATAATAAGTCACAGCTAGGCTTAAACAATGCATACGCATCAAACCTACACTACTTGACTCATAACAGGTCAAATAATCAAATCTATACTACTTGACTCGTGTTTTAATACCATCCATCAACTGTAGCCTCTTCCTTCGCTCCCTGTTTCTCCTGCCACAATATGTACTAGCACGTTCTTCATGACGCAGTTCCTTTTAAGGTAATTCTCCAATCAGTTTCTCTTCCTCGTTTCTATTACACCTAAAATCGTTTTCTTTCCTACTATTTCTAACACTTTCTCATTTGTTTCCCGTTTGACCCAGCTAATTATCTACATTCTTTACGAAGCACACATTTTCTAAAGCGGAAAATGCTCTCTAAATACCTAAGCTCACTATTTTAAGCAGATGCACACATTGGGTAACATTCTATCTACATGTATATTATATATGTCAATTACAGGAAACCGCTTCTCGCTATCTATTACCATATTTACTGTATAGTGATTAACGTTAAAACCGGAAATGGTTGATTTGTACCACTTCCGGTCTGAATATTACATTCATCAGGGAACTCGATTCTTAACTATTGACTCTGTACATCATGGCCAAAATTGATGGTAATCCATCAGATAGTACTTGTGACTGTTTGTTTCCCTGACGGACAGAATGCATATAGGGCTATAGAGTTTGGTAAACCAAATTCGTTAATGGGTGATGATGGAAGAAATATAAGAAAGGGAACCAAGAGAATCACGGGAAAATTTGAAAACACAATATTAGCCATCGAAAACCCACATGACCTGGGTTAGATTACCATAAATGAAAACTCTACCACTGAGTCATCAATCATCTGCTTATTAGTTTTATTAATTATTATGCTAATATAAATTTATGAATGCCTGTTCGTGTTAATTATTGAGCGATTACATTGTATACTTTGTAAAGTCAAAAATTACAATTGTATTTACTGTATGTAGGTATTTTAATAATAAGCGAATGTTATCAGAATGGTTGTTGAAGGTTTACTTGAAGATGTTTCTCTTTTTTGTCTGATTAGAAAGTAGTTTGCAGTGCTTTGGAATAGGTGCAGGTGGGAAAGCGATAATGTTTGAGATATATTGGCGCCCTTTCTGTGTGTGAGAATAAAAGCTTCCTCATAAAGAAGCAAATAACTGCAATAGCAGTTCTCTGCCTAAGAGATAAGACATATCTAACTACAAGAAACTAAAACAAATTTCAGTATATATTCATTGTATTTTTAACAACTATTCTAGGATCTCCATTTCCAGAACTTTTACTTTCCGGAATCCGGAAACTTAAATCGGAAAAATTCCGGATTTTTTCCGAAATCCGGAAAGTAGAATTTCCGATTCCGGAAAACAAATTTTCCGGAATCCGGAAAATTTTGGCCATCCCTATTCTGAGCCTTAGGTTGGTTTTCCTGTTGTCTTCTGCAAAGCTGTCAGAAATCATTGTTCACCGGCCAGGGTATAAAAATTAACACTATTAAGTGAATATGAAGCTGTATGAAAGAAAACTAAAATTCGAGACGGCTTCTAAATAAAGGAATTAAAAATAAGTTATCATAACTAAATTAAAGTATAATAGCATTCTCTTAAGTAAACATGAGTATAACTTAAATGTATACAGTTAATACCACCTCCGTGATACTGAAATTTACTGAACTATGTCGATATAGTAATTTCCAAAAAGCAGTCCTGAAGTTAACGAAAGTACGAAAAAAAAACTTATTTTCGTTTGAAACCGTTCTAATGGTCGAGGTGCAAGTAAATTTGCTGGTGCTCAGACATTCGCATGACAGGCGTAGATCTGTTGGGGCGACTTTCAGCTTTCGCAGGTTATGCTTTCCGACATTATTATTATTATTATTATTATTATTATTATTATTATTATTATTATTATTATTATTATTATTATTATTATTATTATTTTGTTGAGGCGCTTAACTTTGAGTTCCTTGTAGTCTAGTTGTAGGTGGCTGCTTTCGTAGAAAATAGTTGTCGGTGACCTCTTCAGAACTCTTATTTCCATCATGTTCTTTCAGTTTTTGTATTTTGCATTACTTCCCTCTGATTCTGGAATTTGTAGAATTTTAAGTTCTTCGTAGAGCTGCTTGAAGTTGAGGAAGTCACTATGCTGTAGCTCCACAACCTCAAAAAACTTCTTTCGGCGAGCCACCTTGATCACAGGGACCAGTTGTGAAGGCACATAAATATTTCCTGCTTGCTTCACAGCTGTATTAATTGTACTGTGGGCAGCATCGTCCTCGCTTTGCCCACGAAAACTTTCAGAATATCTTAGAGATATTACGTTATGCTTGTGCTATACATGCAATAATAGAAACGTGTGTCAAGTTAGCATACACACATTTAGCCAACACGCCCAAAACTATACAATCGTTAGTGCTACATTAGTGATGGTTAGTGCTAGCTGCCCAACGTTAGTGCTGCTATACTTTAAAAAATAGAACGACTTTTTTGTTGTATGCCAACTTGACGTCAAGTTAGCATAGGCATACACAAAAATTAAAGCACTAACGAAAGTAACTATACCAATCGTTAGTGCTACGTTAGTGCTGGTTAGTGTTGGTTTCCCAACATTAGTGCTGCTATACTTAAAAAAAAATAGAACGACTTTTTTGATGTATGCCAACTTGACGTCAAGTTAGCATATGTATATTCAAAAATTAAAGCACTAACGAAAGTAACTATACCAATTGTTAGTGCTACGTTAGTGCTGGTTAGTGCTACCTTCCCACCGCTAGTACTGCTATACTTAAAAAATAGAGCAACTTTTTGTATGCCAACTTCACGTCAAATTAGCATACGCATATACAAAAATTAAAGCACTATCGAAATTAACTATAAAAATCGTTAGTGCTATGTTAGTGCTTGTTAGTGCTAGCATCTCAACGTTAGTGCTGCTATACTTATAAAATAGAACGACTTTTTAGTTGTCTTCCAACTTGACGTCAAGTTAGCATACGCATATTCAAACATTAAAGCACTAACGAAAGTAACTCTACCAATCGTTAGTGCTACATTAGTGCTGTTTAGTGCTAGCTTCCCAACCTCAGTGCTGCTATACTTAAAAAAAATAGAGCGACTTTTTGTTGTATGCCAACTTAATGTCAAGTTAGCATAAGCACTTTCAAAAATTAAAGCACAAACGAAAGCAAGTATACAAATCGTCAGTGCTACGTTAGTGCTGGTTAGTGCTACCCTCCCACCGCTAGTGCTGCTATACTTAAAAATAGAGCGACTGTTTTGTTCTATGCCAACTTGATGTCAAGTTAGCATACGCATATACAAAAATTAAAGCACTAACGAAAATAACTATGCCAGTCGTTAGTGCTACGTTAGTACTGGTTAGTTAGGGTCGTAAATAAGTGCCCCGCAGACCCCGCATTGTGGGGCGGGGGCAGGCCATCTTGGGAGCCCCAAATCGTGAAGTTGGACGAGAGAAGGGTCCCCACTACACACTGTCTGGAGGGGAGCCCCCAAGGCTTTAATTGTGCCACTGTGGTCAGTGCTAGGTTCCCAACGTTAATGCTGTTATACTTTAAAAAAATGCGACTTTTTAGCAAAATTAACTATATCAACCGTAAATGTGAATACGAATATGATATTCTCTAACTTGACTAGAAAGTTACTTTTTGGTAGGTGAAATTTTAAAAAATATCATGTTGTTGTGTGTTAGAAATTATTATTTCGTTTATTAAATCTAATTATTGAAACATTTTAAAATAATATCTTTTTTTGTCAAATTTCTAATGTTAATTAATTTTGAATGTTAGAAATATGATTGTGGCCGTGGGTTATAACAATATTTGATTGTTAAATTTTAAATGTAAAATAATTAGACAAGAAACATTTTTTATGATTATATACAATTGGTAATTAAATATATTTTAAATATGACAGTTATATCAAAACTGACAGTAATAGTATCTATCATAACATAAATAAAGAAAGTTTTTCCGGACAACAGCGATAGTTTTAGGGTAAAATCAGTATTTTAAAAAAAAAATAAAAAATCCTTTTTTGGTTTCTTTATTCATGGTGGACAGATTTACCAAACATCTAACACAAAGTCTGCATACTGGTTTTGTATTGGTGTGAACGGAACATTTTATTTAGATTGAAACAGCCTTATGCAATAATTTGGAGAAAGGTCATCACTAATCTAAACCGTATTTTTCTACGTCCGTGAACTTGGTCCTCACTTAAGACACTAACGATAAAATTACACTTGTTAGTGTTTCTAACAAGGGAACCTTCCGAAAATGATAGTTTCAGTGAAAGATGTGGCCTATGCCAATTGAAAGAGCTGTAACAGAGATGAGCATTCCCCAAAAATTAGCTGCCCATACCAATAGGCTCAAGAAATATAAGGGGTGGAAGTTCGGGAAACAGCAAGGTTGGACAAGAGGGAAAAGTGCAAATTCCGCAAAAAAAAAAAAAAAAAAAAAGGAGGGCACAGCAAAATGCAATGCTGACAAGTGATGTATAGAAAGAGACTTGCCACAATAGGGAACAAATGAAGGCCACCAGTGGGGTTACAGTGTTGCCAACTGCAATGAAAAGTACATGTTTTGCAAAGAGCACTATATGAAGTGAGTGCAATATTCAGTGTCAACCTGTCATGTAGAACATAAGATATGGCGTGTATAATCAGTGGTACAATCTAACAAAAGAAAATAGAAAAAACAGAAGTACGAAAAATACGGAAAAGACGGAGTTAGCCATAATGCGCCACATTTGTTCACGGGCTGTGCATATTAGAATGAACAAAACAAGAAACACCGAGTTCCAAAGTTGGCAACACTGGCAATGAACATCCAGACAAGTCTAATATAGTTAGGCCACTCGCTTCACAAAAAAGAAAATTCCGGCAACAGGCATCACTCGGAATGCATCAATGCTAGAGTAATTGAGGCATTGTCAAGTCGGGGAACATGAAATGGTTAGATTGAGCTAACAACCGATAATAGAAGTAGTGAACATTATGTCATGGTTGGGTCGTATGTGGGAATATGCAGGGTGTCCCACCAAACTTTGTGACCTAAAAGATTTGCGAAACGAACAAAAATGTGACGGATCTAGTTGTGGAGGAATGTACCAATGTCAGGGGGTGATAAAAGTCTGTGAGAAGCAAATGCCCCCAGGATCCCCATCATAGGGCCCCAGGAGCCAACTTCAAATTTTCAAATGGAAACAGGGACCGAGTGGTATCTCTCTCGATAGATCATGAAATGTGCAACATCATCTAT
Source organism: Thermobia domestica (assembly GCF_964235325.1). Taxonomy (NCBI): domain Eukaryota; kingdom Metazoa; phylum Arthropoda; class Insecta; order Zygentoma; family Lepismatidae; genus Thermobia; species Thermobia domestica. The sequence continues at coordinate 268,908,566 of NC_137459.1, read as the reverse complement.
AGGAAACATTTGCTATATGAAGCATGTTTTTCAAAATGGCCGCCACAAGTATATGTTGTGTCTTAACATGGTATCGAACATTGTGATCTCAAATTACTGCGAAGCGAAAAGAGTTGTTGCAAATCCAATTGCACAGGAATGTACTCATGTCGAGGGTCAAGAGAACTTTGCAAGAAGCAAGTCCCCCAGGGCCCGCATCATAAGGCTCAAGGGGTCAACCGCAACATTTCAAATGGGAACAGGGGGCGAATATTTCTCTGGATAGATACAACACCGCCTATAAGAAACACGGGTTTCAAAATGGCCGCCAAAAGTGCACGTTGTTCTTGTCACCGAGCAGATATTTTTGGCGGCCATTTTGAAATCTCATAATGCGTTGTTGCATATTCCAAGATTTATCGAAAGAAATATAACTCGACCGATGGTGCTATTTGAAATTTTGAAATTTGGCACCTGGGAACCTATGATGGGGGACTTGGGGGCACTAACGTCTCACAAAAGTTTGTCGCCCGCTGACATGGGTACATTCCTGCACAACTGGATGTGTCACATTTCTTTTCGCTTTGAAACTATTTCAGTCGCAGAATTAGGTGGGATACTCTGGATATATCATATAGGCGGTGATAGTATTGCAGACAGCAACACACAGCAGATCAAGCCTTTGATTATGTTTGCTTTCTACAGATGTGGATATGTGATAGAAAGACCACCAAAGGTTCCGACATCTCTAGAGTACTGTTTCGAGACATTCACAGGCGATAATTGTACCATGTGTGACGGATTGGCAGTATTCCGCTGTGCTCACTGCAAATATATCTTCTGTTTGGACCATTGTCTCATCGAACAATTGCACGTACAACGTGGACGAGCATGTACAAATGATGCAAAGGCTAATAACTGTTGTCGGAATTTTCTTTTTGTGAAGCGAGTGGCCAAACTATAATAGAATTGTCTGGATTTTCATGGCCAGTGCTGACAACTTTGGAACTCGTTTTTCTTTTCGACTTTAGGTACGTCGGTTTCCTGCATGTTTGGTGCTTCTTGTTTTGTTCATTATAATATGCACAGCTCGTGATCAAATGTGGCGCATTATGGCCAACTTCGTCTTTTCCATATTTTTCGCACTTGTTTTTTCTATTCTCTTTTGTTAGATTATACACGTCATATCTTATGTTCTACATGACAGATTGACACTGAATATTGCAGTCACTTCATATAGTGCTATTTGCAAAACAAGTACTTTTCATTGCAGTTGGCAACACTGTTAACCCCACTGGTGGCCTTCATTTGTTCCCTACTGTGGCAAGTCTCTTTCTATACATCACTTGTCAGCATTGTATTTTGCCGTGCCCTCCTTTTTTTTTTTTTTTTTTTTTGCGGAATTTGCACTTTTCCCTCTGTCCAACCTTGCTGTTTCCCGAACTTCCACCCCTTATATTTCTTGAGCCTATTGGTAAGGGCAGCTAATTTTGGGGGAATGCTCATCTCTGTTACAGCTCTTTCAATTGGCATAGGTCACATCTTTCACTGCAACTATCATTTTCGGAAGGTTCCCTTGTAAGTGCACCAATCTCTAAAGTTAGTGCTTCATTAGTGTAGGTGATACAAGTAAAAAAGTCTTTGGGAGGCCAAGTCCATGCTGCTCCATACTTCAGCACTTACGAAAAATTTAGTGCACCAACCAATAACGTTAGTGCTTCAATAGTGTAGACTCTAGAGCCCAAGCAATGGTACACGCTGGCCCCATTTCAACCACTAACAAATAAATTAGTGCCAGTTGTCGTTAGCGCTTCTAGAAAAAACTAATAGTTTCGTTGGTGTTTCACTATTGGTGTAGATTGGCAAATTATATCACGAAACACCCATAAGAAATACACGAGGAATTTTTCATTGGACGAAATTCCCACCAAATTCAAAATCAGTAATGATATCTTCTACTGCAGTTGTTAGTGCTTGCTAGTGCACCAACTCCGAGGATTAGTATTTCTTGTGAATGCTTTTGTGAGGAGGGGCTAGCGTGTAGTAAGCTTTCCCTAAGTTTCATCTTCTAGCGTCCGTGCTATTGAAGCACTAATGTTGGGAGTTCTGCAATAAGACCCACTAACGTAATAGTAACCATTAAACTGTATATGGTCATTAATATTTTGAAATTTGTAGGGAATGTTAGAAAATGGAAAATGCCACATGTCGAAATTTAGCCCCTCACGCATCTGAAATACTACCAAAACTTTTTACATTCTTAGTGCCTTGTTAGTACACATTATTTTACTTAACATTATCGTTAATACTATGGTAGTTTAGGAGTTTTAATGAATAGCTCTCGAGGGACTAAATTGAAATTTATCGAATTCTACAATAATTATCCTATAAACGTGGAATAAACGCCAGAAGTTAGTGCATCGTTACTGCTTGCCGAAACACCAATCATAGTTTAGGAGTTATAAGTGAGTAACACTAGGGGCTCAATTTAATTTTATCCAATTTTACAACAATTGTCCCACAAAGATGGAATAAACGTCAAAAGTTAATGTATCGTTAGTGCTCCGAAAGACACTAGCCATTAACATTAGTGCTATCGTAGTTTAGGAGTTATTAATGAATATTTCTTGCATGGCTAACTTTAGAACTTTCAATTTTGATACAATTTTACACTAATTGTCAGACAGAAATGAGACAAAACCAGGGGTCAGTACTCCATAAACTAAGCACTAACATAAGTGCTGTCATGATTTAGGAGTTATTAATGAATAACTCGGGCGATTCTAAATTTAAATTTATCGAATTTTACAATAAGTGTTCATTAAAAGGTAGGACAATCGCTAAAGGTTAGTGCTTTGTTAGAGCTCAAAAACTACTAAGCACGGATGATAGTGCTATCATAATTTAGAAGTTATTAGTGAATAACTCGGAGGTAACTCAATTAAAATTTATCAAATTTTACACTAATTGGGTAAAAGTTGAAACACCTGAAGTTAGCCCCGCCCGAGTTATTTATTACCAACAATACACTGACCACTGTTGATTTTCTCATTTCTGTCTGACAATCAGTGTAAAATTGTAAAAAAAAAAAAAAAAAAAAAAAATGAAAGATCTCAAGTTAGCCCCGCACCAGTTATTCATTAAAATCTCCCAAACTACGATAGACTGACGTTAGAGTTCAGAAAGCACTAACGTTAGAGCTTTTTGGAGTACTAACGATGTACTAGCCTTTGACGTTTATTCCAACTTTGTGATAAAATTGTTGTAAAATTCAATATATTTGAATTTAGCCCCGAGTGAGTTATTCACTTGTAACTCCTAAACTATGACAACACTAGCCTTAGAGTTTAGTGTTTTATAGAGCTCTAACAATGCACTAACCGCTAGTGTTAGCCTCACTTTTGTTCCACAATTACTGTAAAATTGTGTAAAAGTTGAAAAATCAAAAGTTAGCTCCGTCTGAGTTATTCATTAATAACTTCTAAAGTATCGTAGCACTAATGTTAGTGTTTAGTGCACTAATGTGCAGTAACGAAGCACTAGACATGTAAAATAGTAGCATTTAAGAAGCGTGCGGGACTAACTTCGAACACATAGCATTTTTCATTACGTGAAATTCCCGCCAAATTTAAAAGCACTAATGACCATATATAGTAAAATGGTTACTACTTCGTTAGTAGGTCTTATTGCAGAACTCCTATCATTAGTGCATCAATACTATGGACGCTAGAAAATAAAACTTAGGGGAAGATATCTACACGCTTGCCTCTCCGTACAAAAGCATTCACGATGAGAAGCAGTAATATTCGGAGTTGATGCACTAGCAAGTACTAACGAAGAACTAACGATTGCATTAGAATAGATCATTACTACTTTTGAATTTGACGAGAATTTGACCCAATGAAAAATTTCCCGTTTTTCTTACGGGAGTTTCGTGATAGATAATTGGCAATATATAAACTAATATTGAAACACTAACTGAGCTATTAGTGTTTTCTAGACGAAGCACTATCGATTGCACTAGGTTTCATCGTCAATGCTTTCTTGGTGTCTAAAGCTTATTGCTTCTAGTGTCTAACCTATTGAAACACCAAAGTTGGGAGTTGATGCTCTAAGAAGCACTAACGAAGCGCTAACGATTGCACTAGAAGAAATTATTAGTGCTTTTGAATTTGGCGGGAATTTGACCCAATGAAAAAGTACCTATGTATTTATTATAAGAGTTTCGTGACATAAATGGCTGCATCTACACTAATAGTGAATATCTAAAGAAACTATTAGTGTTTTCTAAAAGCACTAACGTAGCACTAACGACTAGCACAAATTTATTCGTTAGTGCTTGAAGTTGGGGCCAGCGCGTAAAATTGTTGTGGTTCTAGAGTCTACACTAATGAAGCAATAGCGTTAGTTGTTTGTACATTAAGAAGCACTAACGATACACTAACGAATGACACTAAATTTTTCGTTAGTGCTTGAAGTAGGGGGCTAGCATGAAGTTGTCCCCCCAAAGGTGTTACTTTTAGTGCTTGCACTAGTGAAGCACTAACCTTAGGGGTTGGTGCACTAAGAAAAACTAGCGATACACTAATGATTACACCACAAGATGTCATTAGTGCTTTTGAATTTGGCGAGAATTTGACACAATGATAACTACCCCATGTATTTCTTATGTGTGTTTCCTAACGTGTAACTTGCCATAAGTACCCCAATACTGAAGCAGTAATGAAACTCTCAGTGTTTTCTAGAAGCACTGACAATGCATAATGAATGGCGCTAAGTTTTCGTTAGTGCTTAAAATGGAGGTTTAAGTTCACGCTGGCTTCCCAAAGCTATTTATCTTGAACCAGCTACACTAATGAAGCCATACATTAGAGGCTGGCGCACTAAAAAGCACTAACGATACACTAATGACTGGCACTAAATTTTTCGTTAGTGCATGAAGTGGGGGCAGCATGAACGTGCCTTCACAAAGATTTTTTACATGTAGCACTTACACTAATGAAGCACTAACGTTAGGTATTGGTGCACTAAACTCACTAACATTTGACACTAATTTTATCCTTAGTGTGTCATGTGGAGGCCAAGCTCACGAGCGTAGAGAAATAAGATTTAGATTAGTGATGATCGTTCTCCAAATTATCGAATCAGACTGTGTCAATCTAAATAAAGTGTTCCGTTCACAACCAATATGAAACCAGTATGCAAACTTTGTTAGATGTGTGTGGTAAATCTGTCCACCATGAATAAAAAAAAAAGGATTTTTTATTTTCAAAAAATACTGATTTTACGCTAAAACTATCGCCATTATCTGGGCAACTTAATTTATTTACTTTATGATAGATACTATTACTGTCAGCTTTGATATAACTGTCATAATTAAAATATATTTAATTACCATTTGTTTATAATCACAAAGCGATTTTGCCTAATTACATTAAAAATTTAACAATAAAATATTGTTATAACCTACGGCCTCATTCAAATTTCTAACACTCAGATTTAATAAACATTAGAAATTTGACAAAAATAAGATATTATAAAGCCATTGTTTCAACAGTTAGATTTAATAAATGAAGTAATCATTTCTAACAAATTTCTTTTCTTTTTTTTTTAATTTCGCATACCAAAAAGTAACTTTCTATTCAAGTTAGAGAATATCATATTCGTATTCGCACTTATGGCTGGTAGTTATTTTTGCTGAAAAGTCGCTTTATTTTTTTAAGTATAGTAGTACTAACGTTGAGAAGCTAGCACTAACCAGCACAAACGTAGCACTAACGATTGGTAGAGTTACTTTTGTTAGTGCACTGAGAAAAAAAATGTAGGTGGCATACTTAAAAAGATAGGTTACATGCGTAATTCCTGTAGTTTTTGGACTTAACGTACACTAGACGTATAACTGAAAACGCATGTTTTATAATACTTTCTGTATAAGTGTTCCATCTATACGTACTTTCCGTATGAAACAATATAGGCGGTCAGGATCTCACATACAAGTGGACGTATATAACATATAGCTGACGAAGGAAACATAAGCATATGCATGTGATATACGGAAAACTGTTAGATGTCAGACATCCTGCAATGGCATGATGTAACATCTAAGGGCAGTGCCTATGTAGCATACGGATAACTTATGGTCCGTACTTATTTCTATAGTGAGCAAGAGGATACCGTATATTTGTACAATATACCGCTGTCCGGAGAACGGATTTTTCTCTGTGTGCTTTAATTTTTGTATATGCGTATGCTAACTTGACGTCAAGTTGGTATACAACAAAAAAGGCGTTCTATTTCTTTTTTAAGTTTAGCAGCACTAACATTGGGAAGCTAGCACTAACCAGCACTAACGTAGCACTAACGATTGGTATAGTTACTTTTGTTAGTGCTTTAGTTTTTGTATATGCGTATGCTAACTTGACGTCAAGTTAGCATACAACAAAAAAGTCGTTCAATTTTTTTAAGTATAGCAGCACTAACGTTGCGAAGCTAGCACTAACGAGCACTAACGTAGCACTAACGATTGTATAGTTTTGGTCGTGTTGGCTAAATGTGTGTATGCTAACTTGACACACGTATAATAGAATTCTTGTTCTGACCTCCACAACCGTCTGCAAAAAGGGTCAGCCCTTACACACCCGTTCACATGATTTTATTTCTTTCTGCAAAGATTTATATACTGCCGTAGCAACTTCTGATGAACTTCTGCTATCCGTCCATGCCAAACAAAGCAAGAGCAATCGTTGCTTGCTAGGTCATAAAGGGTCAAGTTAAAAACATTGTATCTCCTTTTGTAAAACAGCGATTTCGTTTGTAAGTAGCAGGTGTAACACCTGTTGCAGATCAAAGTTAGCACATTTTTTTTCTTTCTTTCTTTGCTGTTATGGCAGCATGCTTACATTTCTCTTTCAATTTTCTTACTTTTACCTTTTGAGCAATGTGTGCTTGAAATTTTTCTTGTAGCCGTGCCTTAAATTCGTCATTACCTCGGTGGTAACTATCGCGCAGAGAACACTGGCCCTTTCTCGGGTGATGGAATGAGAGATTCTCTTTGTTAAACACTCTCCAATAGGTTGAAGGATCTTCTTATTTTTTCATCTCTTTCTCGCATTTTAACAGTTCTTTCTCCAAGCTTTCCGGCTCTATTGCTCCACATTCTGTTACTTTTCCTAACGAAGTTCTTACGTAGCGATTGGCAATGCTTAGCGTAATTAAAAACTTTTTTTTGCATACTTTGATTTTAGTGCTTTAAACGGTTAAATAGTAAGCAAGTGTCTTGTTTATTTGGAATCTGCCATTTTAAAGGGGGGGGGTAACGTCTGTACTTTCCACATGTCTAGCTACCAAACCTCTCTGCGCAGAAAGATTGCCAAGTTCATAAAATTGACACATAATTTGTTGTCTAGTTTCTTCGTCTGTAGTTTCACACATGCAACGTCATTTCTTGCCTGAAAGACAATCACAACGCTCTTTCAATATTTTGGCTGAAACTTCTTTCCTCGTCATCCGACTTTTATATTCTAGACCTTTGTTTTTCATTCTTTATCTACTTTTATTTTATACGTTTCTTTTGCAATCGTCTGCTGTTCTTCCCTTTTGACGCCTTCCACTGCAAAAGATTCTGGCCCTTGTAGCCAGGGTGCGAATTACCGGGGGGATGAGGGGGATTTTCCCCCTCAATCACATTTTGTTCCCCCCAAAGAAGTCAGCTGAAGTATCCCCACCGGGGATGCTCGCTTTCCCCCTCAAACTATGCTTAGTATAACTCCAAATTTCACTGATTTTTTGTTATTTCTTGTAAATTTAATCTTCTAGCTGTATTTCGAAATGATCGATGTAAACTGTTCAGTTTTGGTCATTTCTACTTACCACCTAATTACCCACTATTTTCAACGTTGTTTAGTAGAACTATATTATTATAACTACGGTTGTTACTTGCAACTGTACTTTCGTACCCTTCAGTTCGTCATCGTTTGTGAATTTGAATGTACTAATTGCGTATAACAAAGCCACATATAGATTTATAAATGTTCTTAGCGGTTGGCCAAGAAGAAGTAAACAAATAGCTTCTTCTACCATACTTGGCGAAGTTCGGATATGTCATATTCATCCTCTATATTTGTATCGATTATCATCTTATTTTAATTTTTGTTATAACATGTTATTTCATTTTCCAGTGTACTCTTTGTTAGCACATGGTCTTTATTCCCTAGTAGGTTGTGTGTATGCAACTCAAAAGTTGCATTTAATTTGTGATAATTAGCATAGTAATCACTGCTTTTACAGTTTACGGAAATGAACTTTTGAAACTGTACTCAAAATCTGAGATATAGGTATTCTCTCGTAAGTATATGTTAACGTACACGCTGGGGGATACGCTCCTAGTGAGCAGACATGTTAATGAAGGTTATTTTTTAGGTGAATAAGCGAATAATTCAAGATTTGTTTCAGCATTTGTTAATACGACTGGTTCTCCGTGTCATTGTCCGTGTCTGTATAAGCATTTCAACTGGAGCGGTTTTTTTTTTTTTTTTTTAAAGTTAACCCTTCATTTTTCCATCTTTTCGCTGTACAGTTTGCTGTCCACGCAATTAATGTTGTCTGAAAAACTTCAGTGCAATGTTTTACTTTATTTGAATAACGTAGCCCATAGTGAATCAACTCATCTTCAACCTAACAGTAAAGTAATTTTTAAGTGTTGACTTTCCGTGCCCATCACGGAATCGATATTTGGAGAAAAATGTCATGATGAGCACAGCTTTAGCGGGAAGTAGAAGCACAAGCTCGAAATTTGAATTGAGAGATTTTAAATATTTGGCCTTCGATTTGACCTTGATGTGAGAAATCGGGACCAGCAACAATCCATTTCTTATTTGATAGGCTAATATCTAGATTTTCTTTTTTAAAAAAATGTCCGGTTTAACTGATAATTTTAGTGGTTTTCACAAGACTGAAGTAGGTTTCTTTTCGCAACCTGTATGTATTAATACAAAGTGGAAGCTTTCAATATGAGTGGAAAAATTACATATGCTTGTGATCATGGCTATCGCTCGAGCCAAATTATTAACTAAATAAACCTTAGAGAGCTACGGGGACAAGAGTGAGTACAACATTAAAACACGTTTAGAAAGGTTTAGTGGGGTGTGTGTATGTCAGACAATATTTATGTGCATAGTTATTGTCGGTAGATTTATTAAATTAATAAATTTCTTATTTATTACAGATGTCGCACACACACACACACACACACACACACACATATATATATATATATATATATATATATATATGGGGGGTAAGGCATTTATTGTCTCATTTTGAAATTTGAACCTTCAGACTATGTCCTTTGGCCTAATTTTATCCCCCCCAATATTGATTATCTAATTCGCACACTGCTTGTAGCTCACTGATGTTTTCTTCAACAGAAATAGGCCTATTGTTGGAGTTCCCATGACCATTGCATTCGTCAACTTCCTCTAGGAAATGGTTATAACAAAGTACTACACAGCGGTGGCAAGAACTTAATACTTGTTCAGAACACTTTGTCACTTCACATGGTTGTTGATGGTAACTGGTTTGTGGAATCATTTACTCCATACGTTATCTACATGCAGGATGATTTGCAGGTTGATTAGTTATGGGTTGACTTGTGGGTTGGCTAAATATACATTTAGTGCTATTGTTTTTTTTTTTTTTTCTGTCCATATTTTTCTCGACAATGATTTTTACAATCTTTAAAGGATTCTTTTTTATTTATTTATTTATTTATTTTTTTACAAACAAGTCTGTTACATTCCATGCGCAATTTAAGAATAGGCATCAGAAATATATTTTCTATCATAAAGCGAACATGAATTGTGTACTTTCCTATATATGTTTAATTCATTTTTTCCCATTATCACCTTATCTTCTCCTGTCGTCACTCGACAATAAAATAGAGTTTATATATATATATATATATATATATATATATATATATATATATATATATATATATATATATATATATATATATAAGTGAGTGTCTAGAAGTGTTTATAAAGAATAAACTTCAAAGTAGTGTTGCAAATATAATAGGCTTTTATAAAATTCGAACATGAAAATATGATATTTAATCTTTCTTACTAATGTGACAATGTAGTTCTTGTGACAACACACATGCTACGCATAGATAATATGCTACTTCAAAATGCATCAAAGGCTGGATTACAGTAAAGTTTTGCAAAGATACTGGAAAGAAGCTGACGTAGAAGACGTAAAGAAGATTTCTCAAGCCTTTTTTTTCTTATTCTTCGTGATGTCGTTTTTTTTTTTATTTTCTTTTTCTCGACGGAAAATAGGTACAAGTTTCATTCCCCCAAGAGTCGTAAAGAAAAGCATGGGTTCCCTTCGGCGCTACTTTTCTGAACCGTGAAATCTCGCCTTCATTCACGGATTCTGAACTCTTAAGAAAAAAAAATCCACATTCAATGAATAGCTTTCCTTGGGCGAAAAAAAAAAGGAAAATTTGATGTAAAGGAGAAAAGAAATTTCATGACTGTCCACAAAAGAAATACGAAATTAATGGTCTAACTGTAGTTCGAATGAGTCAAAACTGACTCTCAACGGCAGTTATAAAATGAAATTGTGTGTTTTCTAAACATTTTACAATCACTAATGAAAGTAATGTAAGAAAGACAATGGATTCGATATCTGTCCAGCCACACAGTAATTCTAAGCATGTTTAGTACAGTGAAACCTGTCTATGTTGGCCACCATCGGTTCCACCGAAAAGTGGCCAATTTATACAGGTGGCCAACTTACAGAAAATAAGTGTGATTTGTGTATTTTTAGAATAGGATTTCTAGTATTACTAGATTGTAAAATTTTAATAAGCAGTGGCACGACAGCTACTTATAAATAATGTATATAGAGTAATCATAAAAATATACAGTACTAGAAAATATTACTATAGTATGCAACAGCACCGATTTCTCTGTAAATTTGGAAGGATCCAGATGCAGAAGGTATATATATAAAGATTTTAAGACAAATTGCACTCAAATTATACCAAATATTGTACACTCATAAATAAAATAGGGGCCACATGAGCTTTGGGGGCCCGGTCCCCTTCGGTCCCCCTCCCCGATCGGCGATCTTGATAGTATGTTTAATATATATATGCATACCTTTCTCTTCCTGAAAACTAGTCTGGTACATTGGATTATTCGGATTGAAAACACAATAACACTAACAACCATGAAATAGAAGTGTATGTAAGCAGTTTATTGAAATTGATATTATAGCACACTGAGTGATTTAGATTGAAAACAAGAAAAGCTTAGTTATAAATTGAGAAATTCATATGCAATTTATATGACTTTTTTTCAGTTGTTACTGAATGGTGGTTCGTTCTAGACATATTTGCTTTATTCTTTTTGGCAGATATGCACATTCTAATATTGTAGATAACTACGTCTTGTTAATGAGCTAGAAGTGTTTCCCTCGGAGCAAAAGATGTTTTGAGAATATATTGAGGGAATTCATATCTCAAAACCTCCGCTACCTTTTGACATGCAGTCAGGTGCCAATAAATGACAATTGAGTTTAACCTTGAGAATTTTCCGGAATTATTAAAGCTTCCCACAGATGAAATGAGCCGATATAGCTAATTATTTTAACAAAACAGACAGGGTAAACAAATACGTACAACCATTTCCTGAATCCCTGTACGTGCTTTTTCTTATGTCCCTTTCACATTATCCGGCGATTTGCCGGATCCGGTTCCGGCGAATTGCCGGACGAGGTAGAAAGACATTGCAAGCAATGAAGCTTTTCACATATGTGCGGCGGTCACCGGACATTCATCCGGCGAGCAAAAACAGCCGGATCTCCCTGCTAGAATCCGGCGCGGCAAATCGCCGTGTATAGCCAAGCGGAACATTACAAGCAATGGCGCTCTTCACATATACGCGGCAAACTACCGGATGGGTGTTGGGGGAGGAAGCAAGTGTTGCCAGGAAAGAGCAGAAAGTGGCTGCTATAATATGGGAGCGTGTGGTTTTGTGTGTTATGTGAAGTGTGTGTATGTGGTTATGTTCTAGCCCAGTACATCTGGAGTAATTAACCAAACCTGTATATACAATATATGGGGAAAGATGACATGTAAAATTAATTGAAAACTACCAATACTACCGAAGTGTCGAAATTAATATAAATTATTATTGGGAGATGTCCGTGTAGCACTGGACAAATGACCTTCTATAAATTTGTGGTGACCCAAAATTGAAATATACACTATCAAATATTTCAGCAATACAGTCTTTTGCTATATATTTATGTACTATTTTGCTACGCAAAGCAAGAGAGAATTCATGATGTGATATTTGATAAATATACCGTATTTTATATATTTTATAATTATCTGGCTGTAATTTCTTGAATAGTCCTATGAATTCAGAGACTAGAGCAGTGCTTTAAAGAGACTTGAGTCAATAGTCGGAACGCTTAAAACAAAAGAATAAACACGAAATAGTATAATAATAATAATAATAATAATAATAATAATAATAATAAGAAGAAGAAGAAGAAGAAGAAGAAGAAGAAGAAGGAGAAGAAGAAGAAGAAGGAGGAGGATGACCAAAAATATTCGGATTTCGGAAAAACTCCAGGTTTCGGAAAATCTTTAGAACCACACACTAAATTTGGTCATACCTATTATTTGTCGTAAGAAGAATTCCACTAGTATTATACTGGCAAGGAAGTACTAGAACTGAAGAACTAATTTTACATTAGCTTTGAATGAAATGACAACACACAATCAAGATGTAGTTTCAAATACATAAAAAAAAAACATATAACTACTGGATTAAGTTTTCTAGTAATAAGGTTCTAAATTTTGTATTACGTCCTACGGTTCTGTTGGCTAGGCTAAAAGAGACGGTGATGATGGGAAATGAATGAAATGATGGAATGAAGAAAGTGGGAAAAATGGGAGAACCCCGAGAAAACCCACACAAACGTTACTTGTCCAACACAAAGTTCACTTGGCGCAAGCTGGGATCGAACCAAGCACCCCTGCACCAGAGGTGAATCCTCTGCCACTTACCCACCACGGTCCCCTCGTTTTATTGAAGTGAAACAATTTAACATTAACTTATTTCTTCACAATTCTCTTAACACAACAAATGTTCGTCGAAAGTTATTCGCGTACTGAATTGAAAGAGAGACAGTATTTAAGACAAAATATTTGATTTGGATTTAAAACTTTAATTTATAACCCCCTTCATCGTGACTTGGTCGTGATAATCGGTCCTGACTCAAAAATATGAATTGTAGGGGGAAAAATATGACCTAAAATGTGTTAAAAGGTCTTTCTAAGAAAATATTCAAAAATTAAAAAAAAAGAAAAAAAAGGAGGTTGCTACCCGTCTTTCCAATCTGCCTTTTGCAGGTCAATTCACGGTCGAATCTGAGAATCCTGTAGTATTTGCTTACTTTCAACAAGTTTGGACTTTTTTTTATTTCGATTGGAAACTTATTTTGCCCTCAGGAGTAATCCAAAATGGCCGAGCCTAACATTTCTAACTCAAAAATACGAATTTTGGGAGAAAATTATAATGATCTAAAAAAAAAATAATAAAATAACAAAATCAAAAATTTAGAATTAAAACAAATTGGATGAATTGGTTCCAAAGTTTTGAATTAGTAGACCTAAGAAAAAAAGTCCCCTTTTCAATGGTCGTTGAAAAAAAGGACTTTTTGGCGTGAAATTATTCCCCTCCTCCTTAGAATTCGAAATTATCACAAGGAAAAAGGGGCCCCGGGAAAAATGTTATAGAAATCTTATACTCTGCCTAGCCATACATTATTATTTTTATTACTAATTTAGTCTAAATTCAGTGGCGGGTCTAGAAGGGAAAACATGGGGGGCTGCCAGAACCCAGGCTATCATAGATATATCATGAGTTTACTATAAACTTACAAAAATATATAATATGTTAAATTATTATTGTCACTCAAAAAACTGGGGGGCCTAGGCCCCCCTGGCCCCAGGCTAGATCCGTCACTGGCTACACTATTCTATTGATTACAGAAAGGACCTGGATCCATCACCTTGGAAATTCAGCTGCGAATATATGTAAGGTACTATTGATAAAGGAATTAACTTCTTGTGTTGAGTGTTTCGTCTCGTATATTGTAGTGAAATGTTTTAACATGTTTTTTGTTCAATATCTTATGACTATACGAAATTGACTCAGATCCTTTCTTCAACCATCTATTCAATTACATTAAATTTAACGTTATCTATGTGTATAAAAAATACAAATTATCTTATCTTAATGTTACAGCCAACATTTCTGGAGGTTGAATGCAGTTCCTAAATTTTGAATTCTGCCTCTGCAGCTGGGTCCGTACGCGATCCAACAACTCATCAAAAGATGCGATAGACATACGAACGTAATTAAAGAATTTTACTTCGTCTTCCCTTAATTGTGGAAACAGTACAGAAAAATCTCCTTCAAGTACCGCTTCTCTAAAAAAGGGTGAACCCATATGTGTCTCTGACTTTTTTTTCTGCCTGTGTCTTAACAAGGCGAGTAGAAAACACATTTTGCGTGTGTCCATTACAACCACCACAACACGACAAGAGTCACTGAGTTTTGTTTCTTCAGTTGCACAGCAACCCTGCTCGCATATTTTTCATCCACGGCAAAACGCCGGATAATATGAAAGGGGCCGAAACCGGATCCGGCAAACAGCCGGAACCGGATCCGGCAAATCGCCGGATAATGTGAAAGAGGCATTATTCACATCTTCCTTCACCACCCTTTTATGAGGGTAGTGTTCTGGCCATTGACCTCCAAGAACAAATCGTGCGAATCTATGCTTCTTTGTATCCAGTCACAAATACATAACATCTGTCTTTCATATGGGAATTCGAAAGAGTTAAGAAAAATAACAAAATTGTATTTTTCGTGGCCAAGATACGCAGGTAAATTTATCATTATCATCATATGGTAAACATTGCTTCAGTGTGTCCAACTTCCAAGATAGACAGGGGGCCAACTTATAAAGTAGTAAGTAACAAATGTCTTATGGGAAAATACAGGTTCAAGACGAACTAGGCCAAGATAAGCAGGTGGCAAACTTAGAGAGGTGGCCAAGTTAACAGGTTTCACTGTAGTACCTTTCTAGGACGACACTACAATTTTACTCTGAAATGGAATAGTAAGTAAGGATGTTGTAGTAAGTCCAGTAAGTATCAATAGTAAGTGAAGATGCAAGAACATCTACATGATGTTAATGAACTACACTGACTAACTGTAAGATATTCCTCAAATCAAAATAAGATAAAAAATGTTCATGGGAACCTGTGGGAAAAAAGTGCATAGTTTCGGAGCTAGGTCTGTTCAAAATCGCGAACTAGCCAAATTTCAACAAGCCCTATTTCGAATTTGAGAAACTGTGAATGGTGGTCCTTATCAGCATAAAGGAAGTCATGCATACGTAGTCCAAAAATGCACATTTCATTAATGGTCAATGGGTGTACAGAATATTACCTGCTCCGTGAAATTCTCAGAAATGCCATCAACAGAATTTTGAGACATGCTCTGATTTTATGATTAGTCCAAAGTAGACAAATGATAAGTCTTGATAGCAGTGAACACAAAATAATTTGGCGTAATGTCGGAAGTGTTAAGGTTAGTCAGCAGCATGGTCTCTCGTACTCGGGAAAACGTATGCTCCTTTGTTTTGTTTCACGCTTATAAGTGACGAAAATGTGAAATATACCGTGACAAAATACATCGCATCACACGTTATTATGAACACCCACAAACACACACACACACACACACACACACATACACACACACATACACACACACACACAAAAACACGGAACAATCGGTTCCTAACACTTCCAACTTCTCTCCGAAGCACTGAATGTCCATTGTTGCCAAGGCTTACTTCCTGTCTACTTTGAATCCTCCTTGAAATCAGTGTGTATCTGAAAACTCTATTGAGAGCGTATCTGAGAATCACACCCTGTAGAAAATACCCTGCACACCTATTGAACATTGATGAAATATGCACGTTTGGATTGTGTATGTTTGGCTTCTACTACGATAAGGACCACCATCCGCAGTTTCTGGAATTCGAAATAGGGTCTGCTGAAATTTTGTTATTTCGCCATTTTCGACAGCACTCAGAAACTATGCACTTTTCGCCGTAGGTCCATATGAACTTTTTCTCTTATTTTGATGTGAGGAATCACCTCTTACAGTTTGTCTGTTTAGTTCATTAACACCCTGTATATAATATACGACTCCAGCGTTCGAAGGGCAGATTCTACTTCCACATTCTGCAAACTATAGTGGTCGCGAAGAGTTGTGAAGTTTTACCTAGATTTACTAATTTTACCGTCCAATAGAAAGCGAGGATGTGTCTGTTATCAACTTCTATTCATAAAATGTTGTCACTTGCCAGTATCGTATCTCGCGCTATACGTAGAGCATGTCCTGAGGTACCAGTGTTGTCGGATTGTTCCTACGTTTCGTTTTTTGTCATTGTACTTGACATTGTTTTATATTTTTGTTATTATTATTGTTACCATTTAACTGGAATAATTGTCACTGTTCATTTAATAGTTCTTTAAGTGCTGTACTTTTGTCTCTCGTTCCCCATGTATTCTATGTTTGGCAGCATTATTGGTGCATTTCTACTCTTTCACTTATTCTCAAGTGTGCGTTTCTGAACGCAGCTCCATGAATCTTACTGATTTTTTCCGGTGCATCACACCTGATGAAAAGCAGTTATATGATTCGTGTAGAGCCCAGGCTTCACGAGTCACCATAGAATCAGTAAAATAATAATAATAATAACAATAATAATAATAATAATAATAATAATAATAATGCCACTAGTAAAAATGTTTTTACCCATGGATAAATTTCTATTATATTAGCTTGATGCGAAATCCAACGAATCTATTTTTAAACATATGCTTCTATGAGGCCACGAGAGTAAAATATCCAATTTTGGATGTTTGAGGCGAGGCACAGCTTGATAATTGCAAAACTGCCAATGCTTAGATTCATTTCTAACTTTGCTCTTTTAAACTAATTTGTGAATCTTGAATGAGTAGAACAACAATTTATATTGTATTTTATATATATATATATATATATATATATATATATATATATATATATATATATATATATATATATATATATATATATAATATAATATTTGAGATCGCTTTTCCTGGCATGCTATAAACACGTATGTTTATAAATAGTTTCATTGGTTTCAGCACTCTCAAACTAGTAATAGAAAGCACAACTAGAAGTTTGTTCAACCCTGGACACTTATTACTAGTAGCATGACCAATAATTCTTTATCACTTCCGGTTTTAATACTGAACTCCATGCAGCAATAGTGGATCTTTACTATAATTTTAATTTGGTAAACGAAAATCTTTGAACTGACTTAGAATTTCCTTTGTAATATGAATAGTGCTTAAACTCTACATTATTTACCGTGCCCAATGTAACCCGCAATATTACAAGACAACCATATTTAGTTGTTAACCTTCAAGAAACAAGTTTCGAAACAAGATTAAACTTCCCATTCCTATATGCATTCAATTACTAACTTTTATTGAGGTTATTTATTGATTCAATAACTTTCTAATTTTGTGTGGGTCATTCTTTTAATCTCAAATGTTTAACTTTTATTCTGTAACCTCGCTGCATCAAGAAAACGTAAACACAAATCAGGAAATAAATAAGTAAATAAGTGAGTGTAAACAATTAACGTGAGCCCAGATATAATTTAAAAAACGTGATGTACTGTTGAATGTACTATGCTTATTACATATTCCATAGCGTAATTGGAACATATCTATCCTTGAACACTTTGGGACGGAGTTAGTAATCCACTACCACTTATTTTTGTCTAAATTTCACAAAAAAAAATTCTTTCATGCTCATTTTGCACTGCAGAATATAGTATATATCGTATGTGCTATGTAGTACAATACCAACTTTTATTTTACAATACAGCGTAATATTATTATTATTATTATTATTATTATTATTATTATTATTATTATTATTATTATTATTATTATTATTATTATTATTATTATTATTATTATTAGGATGTTTAAAATGTATCTGCACTGCTAATATGAGTCGTGAGTATACGTTCAGAAACTAATTTTGAGCCTACACACTTTTCAGACATATTTGGACTTCTGACCTCACATGCACAAAAGCTGTGATTTTGGAAGGGGTATAAAATAGTTTATAATTGCATAGTGCTACTTCAAATGAAAAAAAAAATAAATAAACAATGCGGGGTCTGAATCACGAATCACATGCCCATAGATGCACGCTCTACCTCTGAGCCACCACGGCTTGTGAAAAATTGAGGAATCACAGGTAATTGCAGAGTTCTTTCATACTCAACCGTGCTCGCACACGCAATTATTGAGATCGACGTCGACTGAACCCGAGAGCCACGCTTGCAAGTTTCGATGTCTATGCAAATTAGAGCATCATCTGTAAACTCTTTGTATGATATTATCGTTATGCCAAAATAAAGTTGTCATAACCGGGTTTCAAAATGTGTCTCATTGATTTGTCCAACTATGTCTGCAAAAAATTACACAACCTTGTTTCCAAAGTGCTTTGCAAGAAAAAGTGTTGTAACCCTTCGAGCCGGGAGATAAATATACATCAGCGTCTGCGAGAGGTGGTAATTTTAAATCACAAATACAGCAATTTTCGCACAATACCATACAATTGAACATATCTTATAAACGATTTGCTCAATTACAATGAAATTATGAAATTTTCAGGACCAAAAAATTACACTGCACAAAAGATGTATAAATAATGACATTTATGCTATAATAATAATAATAATAATAATAATAATAATAATAACTTACACGTTACTCTTATAAGTACTCCTTCTGTATTATATTTTTGTTAGTTCGGAAGTCCAACTTTGTGTGATACAGTTTGAAAAATCAACACATGGTAGCACATTGCAGTCTACTTTTGAGTGTCATGCCTTCTCCTTCGTGTGGGAGAATAACAGATTGCAGAATATACATAATTTCCTTAGTACCATACGTGTCGTATATGTTTACCTCCAACTGCCTCTAAAAGCACTCCGATGGTTCACACACGTGTACGTCAAACTGGCTTGAAGAGTTAAACATATCCTACTGGAACAAAGTTTCGAGAAATACATCGGCGAAATGAATTAGGTGTGGGCACGAGTCGAGCTAAAACTCGACTGGAATTTCGAGTCGAATCAAAGGTAATTTTCTTGAGTCGTATTCCGAGTCGAGTCGCTGTTTTGAGATATTGTTTCCAGTGGAGTCGAGTTTGATAAATGGCACGCTCGTTCAGCTCGTTTTAACTCGATTTGAAATCATGGCCAGATTAGACTGGAAAGCGAAAGAAATGAGAAATGTAAGTAGTAATGTGGAATACTTTTAGTGTAGTTCACGACAGGTTGCATCTCGTCTCGTACTTTTAGTGCATCTTTTTTTTTTTTAATGTGTGTCGTTTCGTCTCGATAACGAGACAATAGATTTTTATAACGAGACAGCCTCAAATGTCGTGCGCCCCAATATAAGTATATATCAATATAAATATCTAGTTCTTACCATCAAGGCTGAGACTCGCACGGTCGAATTTTTGAGCCCAAGCACAAATCCAACACGGAAAGTGATGCCAACCGGCTTCGCTCGGTTCAACTGATCGAACTGCTGGAGCCGGCTCGATGGGATGAGCCATCGACTCGCTTGGGACAAGCCATCGGCTCGGCTCAATTGAACCGATGGCTCGAGCGAACTCGATGGGGATGGCCCACCGACTCGGCTCATGTGAGCCATAGGCTCGAGCTAGCTCCGTTGAAGTAAGTCCATCGGCTCGGTTCGACTCAGCACAACTGAGTCGGTGGATCGACCTGGCTCAGTTGAGAGAGCAACCAGCTCAATTCAGTTCGGCTCGGATGAGTCATCGGTTCGAGCCAGCTCGGTTGGGTGAGTTGTTGTCTCGGGTCACTTCTCGGTTCGGTTCGTAAGTGAATGAGCTTTGAGCCGAGTAGCTCGAGCCGTTGACAACCCTGAACCCGGGCCGAACAGTTTGAACATGTTTAACCGTCGCCCTATAAGTTTTAACAGTTTTTGGCTCAATCACGAATATTTGCTCCTCAGTAACTCAAACCCAAAACCTTGTGACTGATGACCTTGCCTCCTGAAGACTTCTCGACGATCGAGATCGACAGTCAACTAGCTTTTAGTATTCAGATATATACCGCCTATTTTTCATGATTATATACGGTGAAATATTATTATTATAAATTATTATTATTATTATTATTATTATTATTATTATTATTATTATTATTATTATTATTATTATTATTATTATTATTATTATTATTTTAGTAGTAGTAGCAGAAGCAGTAGGAATAGTATCATTGACAATTATATTGACTATGTAGGATACTTAAAGAGAGTACTTGGAACTACATACAGTGTTTAGCTCGAATTGGCTTGTTTTGGCTCGACCTGAATTCGAGTCGAGTTCTCGAGACGAGCTCAAATATGTCTATTTCGAGTGGAGTTTCAAAGAAAACCCAGTACCCATCCCCAAGACGAATGCTCTGTTAGTACTTAAAAGTGTACTCCCGTACATCAACTTTCTTCTTGTGAATTATTCCTTGTAGCTTTGTAAAATCCAAGATCGCTATTAAAACTCAACTGACCAAAACAGTATTTATATTTTAACGGCATATGTATGTGTTACAGTTTCGGCTACGTAACACACAGATATACAGACGCACATATATACTATCGAAAGTCAAAGCAGTATATATATATATATATACTGCTTTGATCGGTTGACTTTTATTAGCAACTTTCTTCTTATAATTTGTTTCGCCGGTACAGAAAGATTATAAAAACATGAATATTTAGATAGAACGAATACTAGTTCCTACCAAATTTCTTGAACCATTTAAGGTAGGTCTCACAATTTTCAATGTGAGGCCAAACTATAATTATCATAGTATGTTTCCTAACTATGTTCCAAATGTGTTTGGAAAACATGTTATAACTTTGTTTTCAAAGTGTTAGACAAGAAATAGTGTTCTAAATAATCTTACTGGAATACTGTTCTGAGAATTAAAGCTTTTCGATTAGAAGTAGAATACTTCTTGAATACGATTTGAAGTATTTTCTCCACATAATCAATTATAAAATTGTTTAAATTTTAATTAATTTATTTGTTCATTTACTGTGATCGTCTGAAGCAAAAACCCGTTTTGCATCACAACATTTTTTTTTTTTTAATGCAATAACTCAAAACCAGAATGTGATTCTTGTACAAATTACCTATCTTCTCCTTCTCTCAGATTGAAATGCCTAAACTTCGTGCAAGGAAATGCTATATTGATATACTTGCCACAAATAAATAAATAAATAAAACCAAATTTAGTGCTTGTGAGTAGTCCGTCACAACAAAGCACGTATAAGTAGTAACATTTTCCCTATCCATTTCGGATGAAAATAATGAGAGTAGATACGTGGCTAAGTGATAGCTTAATACAATAAAAAAGGACCCAGGATATAGTTTCTTATTACGATAGCTGTCTAAATTATTATCGCATTTCCAAGTAATACTATTTTCATTTGTTACTCCCCTTGGGTTCGGATTTTTAAGTATCATTATAGCATGAAGCATTTATAATAATGGAGATGCCATTGTGATTCACATTATTTCATTCATAAAACTCAGACGTACGAAGCATTTAAAATCGCATCTTCTCACCTCGTGCGTTCGTCATGTTGAAACTAACATATTCATATTTTGTTTTGAAATATTAGGTTAGTACGACTGAACTGTTTGCTTTGATGTATGTTGGGAAACTCACTTCAGCAACATAACGCATAGATGAACGAAGATCTCGCGTCTAACATTAGTAGTTTTCTTCACGTCCAGTAAATAGGATGGGTTTCCCATATAATCAGGAGTAAATGTACTTTTAAACAGAATCGTGTTGAAGTGCATCATGGCTAACACCTACTTGTGACTGATTTTTCTTAACGAATCTGGGTACGAGCACAGCAAGCATAACAAACATAAACATTGTATTTGCGGCAGGTGTAAATGATTCACCATTGCTTTTCGCGTTTCATTCCGGTGAAACAATATTGCTAAATGATCCCCGTTGGCACGGACCAGCATCATGTTTGAATCAGCTCCACACGAACACCGTGAAAGCGGACCCTCGAAAAGTGTTAGAACAATTGCAGACAAGTTATACCACACGACTGCCAGTCGGCGATTCCATTCAATTGATAAGGTGAAAAAGTTAGACTATTTGGTGCCACATGAGTTGACTTCAGCTAACAAGAATCGCCGTCTGGAGGTGATCAGTACTCTGACTGTACAGACTAACCGGGAATACTTTCTGCATCGAATTCTCGCTTTTGATTAGTAATAGATCCGCTGTATAATTCGTAAACATTTAGAATAGTGGTTGGATCTTGATCAAAGTCCAGCGCAGTTTTCAAAGCACCTAGGATATGTTGTTGTTGATATAGTGATCTATGATGACGATGGTCCATCACTTTTTTCTTGAAAGTGGAACCCTCACCGTGGATTGGTACAGAGCTGAACTCCACGAAATGCAGCATTAATTTTCCCGCAGGTATACAGAAATGTTCAGAAGACGTGCCGTTATAGTTAGACGATAATACACACGCAAATTGTTCAAAGGACGTCTCTGATTCTCTATGAGTTGCAGTACTAACCCTTATTCATCAACCACATTCTTCTGACGCCTCTCCTACCGACTCCCATATCTTCAGTCATCCCAAACACTTCCTGCAGGAAAGATCTTTCATATGACCTATTTTGACTAATTATGTATGTAGGCATTTTTCTTTATTGTATTTTCCATTTGGAAATGACGCACTTGAGGCGATAATTCAATTCACACCAATCTTATGTATCCCACTTGACACTTTTTTGTATGTGCGTGTATGTGTAAGCACCTACAAAAAATAAAATAAATAAAACTAAAATGTTAACATAAATAAAATTTGATTAAACAGTTCTAAATATGTTATTTCTCTCTCCCAATAACATGTCGTTTTCGTACATTATAAATGTTATCTGTTTGATCTTTTTGACGTGCGGATAATCTATTCTTGATGTTTGTGGGTGTAATGTTGTAGCAACCATTGAAAGGGATAGAGAAGTATTGAATATATTGAGGTACAAAATAGTGTAAACATGAAAAAAAATAGTGTGTGCTTTAAAGCGAAAACTTGCACCAATTTTTCTGACATCATCTCATTAAAATATAATGCAACAATGTCCAAAAGGTTACAAAATTACTGGTGAATATTTTGAGTTGTTTCTGTTTCATCATGAGTGTTGAATAACTGAGCGGCTATGAGCTATAAGCTGCAACGTCTATTCGTTGTAATAGAGTACACTCGCATCAGCAGTTCTGCTTTGACAGAGGGTTTACACAGACAAGCATGAAACAGATACTCTCAACAATCCCCCAATCAAATGGCTGTACGAAAAATTACAAGAGACATGTAGTGCAGTAAATGCACTGAGAAGCGGTCGACCAAGGTTGTTTAACAGAGGAACAGTTGATCGATGTGCACATTGAATATCTTGTGACTTCAAAATAATCAGGGGCCGCGGTGGCTCAGTGGTAGAGCGTTCACTTCTGGTGCTTGGGGTCCCGGGTTTGATCCCAGCCCCCAACAAGTGAATTTTGCGGTGGACAAACCCCATGTGCGTGGGTTTCCTCCGGGTTCTCCCGTTTCCTCCCACTTTCTTCATTCCACCATTTCATTCATTACTCATAATTGCCGTCTCCTTTAGCCTAACCATCATAAACGTGGGACGTAAAACTCAAAGATTTCATTTCATTTTTCCAAAATAATCAGTGCGACTACTTTTGATCAAATCCGGACTCTTCACTGCCAGTGCTCACTCGGCCTTGCGCAAGTTTTTGAAATTGTACCTCTATAGAGTGGTCCAGCAATTGCTACGTGAAAATGTGAATTTACGGAAAAACTAGTGTTATTGGTTCATGAAATTTGCAATGTCAGAAGAGAAGGAACTCGATGATCACTACTGGATTGATGATTACTCATACACACAGTATTTAGGAATTAAAATAAACTATTCGTAGCTCATAATAACACAAAAAAGGATTTTCAGTAAAATATACTTCGCCGTATCCACTTGTGTAAAGAACAAATCGGCAGCCGCTTCCACCAATTAATGTAGAATGTGTAAGAAGTGATAAGAGAGGCTTTCCCATAAGGTTGTACAACCTTTTGAACATCTTGTAATTGTTGTGCCCGAGTACTCGACCCACTGTATACACTACATATAAGCTCATACTTAATTAAAAACTCTAGTTCCTTGCATTAGCAAATATCTTATTATTATTATTATTATTATTATTATTATTATTATTATTATTATTATTATTATTATTATTAGTAGTAGTAGTAGTAGTAGTAGTAGTAGTAGTAGTAGTAGTAGTATTTCTTAAATTTGTCCATCAATCAACATGTGGTTACACAAATATTAATGTTCAAATCTAAATATGAATACGTTCCTTCTCCTATTTTGAAATAATTAAATTGAAATAATACATATTTTAAATAGTATATCCTTAGATTAATTTTAATTGGCAAATTGTCTGCATGGTAGCGACATATATTAGCGTCAGGCAGGCAAATGGAAGCGCAAATAGCGGCATCTATTACCGTGTCTGTTTACTATTTATAACTAGCGTGATACACTGATACGTTTCTCATTCATAAATAATATAGGAAAATACAATTTCTTAAATTATGACGGTAAAGAAAGATGGGAGCAAAAGCACTATATTTAGAAAAAAAAAATGTCCCAATAAATTACGTACGCATACGTCATGAATATACAACCACTTTTGCACGAATATATAATGTTAAATGTAACAATATCCCACGATTGTGGCTCTTAGAATGCTTTTGAATAGCGTTCCACAGCTCTATGAAGAACCCAGAATCTATGAAATATTTGCTTCATCCTAAGTTCTAGATATCCATCCTAAAGCTAAGACAATTGCGCATAGCAAACGCTGGCAGCAATTGGACAAAGCTGTTACTGAACCGTAGAAACAGTTTTAGCGAGCGAGGGAGTACAAAATACGAAATATGTTCGAATCGTGTTATGAATATAAAAGTGATCGTTTAACATTTTAGTTTTCAAAAACAAATAATTATAATTAATTAACTTTCATTATTTTAGGAAGGATTATGTTGACTAATTAGCATTTCATTCCTCATTGTGTTTAGTTTGTTTCAAATGAAATATTTTCAAAATGGATCGGTGCGTTTGAATTCATTTCTTAAGGATGTTATAATACCAATAAATACTGTTGTTAATCAGCATTACATTGCTAATACTAGTTACAACCTTTTAGGGTGCATAGGGAATATAACTGTTATGTATATGATTATATATTTGTAAACATATAATAGGTTATACCACTTGGTATAGGAATATTTAACATAACGCGAATGCTCAAAGAAAACTGGAGGTGATATTTTTTTCCTTTTGTTTTGTTCCATGAAATAAAAAATAAACCTATCTACTGTCATGACTGTTTTTTTTTCCTTTTTTCTATATATCATTAACTTGATGACCATACTGATTAATATATTTGCATTGCAATAGCTTGTTTTCAAGGGATGTAAAATCAAAGTAATAAGCTACTTTTATGCATTGTTTTGTTTACACTTCTGGTATTATATCTCTATATTGAAAAGCAAACTATTTTATATACATCTTTTTTTTTTTGGTAATAATTTATGCATTTTTTTCTTTGCCTGCTCTTGTGACTGTCATAACTTGATGCATTTTTCAAAGTATAGAGCAATATTTGTGATTAAACTAAAAAGAGGATCATTGATTCGCACTGATGATAAAGTCTATACAATTTTGCTTGTACAAAAGGCAAAAATGGGTTTTTCTGCCTATAGGAATTGGGTGGCAGATATATGGTGCAAAGATCCAACCTCCCGTTCTATTTTAGTACGGTACGTAAATTTTTAAAGGCATACGATACGTTCATCAGGCTTGAGGATTTATTGCACGTCGGAAGAAGAGAAACAAAGGCATCTCCTTTTTAAAAAATGGAAGCGCTTGTAACACATTGCAATTTACATGCATCTTTTAAAAGATTCTCATCTTATTGTGATGCTTTGTTTTTTATGACCCTTGTTTGAAACGACGTTATTCCTTTCTAAGGAACTAGCTAGGAAATGGTGAGAGGTTTTGCAAAAATAACGAATAAAGTCTCTTTTTTTGTATTTTTTTACGCAAGGGTAAGTTTGTTTCCTAATACCTT
This sequence comes from Thermobia domestica, assembly GCF_964235325.1. Lineage (NCBI taxonomy): Eukaryota > Metazoa > Arthropoda > Insecta > Zygentoma > Lepismatidae > Thermobia > Thermobia domestica. The sequence continues at coordinate 268,882,139 of NC_137459.1, read as the reverse complement.
CTTTTGTAAATCATAATTTCGTTCTGCAAAATGAATTTTCTCATAACGTTCTGAAAATGGTTTCGAACGAATTATTACATTCTTCAAAGAAATAATAATGGTCAAAGTTGTTCTTTTCTGAAAGCAATTATTCATTAGCGTTGTCAAAACGAAAACAAAACAGAAATAAAAATAAAACACGAAAGAACTGACCTTTGCAAATAAATAATAAAATTCATGACTATTATACACATTTTGTTTCGTATTTGAATAAAAAAAATCTCTCATTTGAGAGAATTTGTGCTAGTACAACTAAAAGAAGATATAATAGGATTAAGCTTTAAAAGTAGCTTTTATGTGTGGTTTCAGGAACAAAGTTGTTTTCATTAATTAATAGTTTTAAGATAACAATCCAACTGAATTGAAATAATATTTTATTGTGCTATACAAGCTTATGTTCAGAACATGAGTACTTTACAATGTAAGTATTTTTTTTGTTTGTTTTTAAAGCGTAAACAATATCACTCTGAATCTTCTGAAAGCTTGAACCTCTTTCCATATGTGGATTTCAATCATATAGCCCGAACCTCCATCTCAAGTCTAGCAAACAATGAAACAAAAATGAAGCAAAAGGAAAATAAACTTGAAAAAAAGAAAACAAAAATAAGAAATTGTAATCTTTTATTAATAAACACTTAATACAAATCATATGAATATTGTGTTAGGTAGTAAATTTTATTTTGTGATTTTTGTAAGCAGACATCCTAATTTCATTTGCAACTGTAATGTGGTCCTCTGCAGGTTCACTTGCTTGCTTTATTTTGCCTACAACAAATTTCTGTGTGTGGAATTAAAGTCTGGTGGGTGGTCACGGTGGCTCAGGAATAGAGCGTTCACCTTTGGTACTAGAGATCCTTGATTCTATAGCATATCGTATAAATTTTTGGTCAATTCCATTCTGCCTGTTTGTTTTCTCGAAGTTTTCACGTTTCATGCATCATTCTTGTTCCATATATTATTTTATAATCATTCCAGTGGTAGAGCGTTGACCTGTTGTGCATGGTATCTCTGGTTCGGTCCCAGCTCGCGCCAAGTGGACTATGTGGTGGACGAACACCGTGCGCATTGGTTTTGTTGGAGTTATCCCGTTTCTTCCTACTTTCTTCATTCCAACACTGCATAGATTCGCATCATTACTGTCTCCTTTAGCGTACGCACATAACCGTGAGATGTAAAACTGAAAGATTGCATTTAATCGTTCATTTAGTTTACATGGCATAACTCTGGGACGTAAAACTGCAATATTTCCTTTCATTTTATAATCAGGCACTTTAATTGTCCGTCTAATTTAGCCTACGTGGACTTTGCGACGTAAAACTACAAATTTCATGTCATTGAATTCGAGTTCAAGGGTTCATGTTGGGAAAAATTTCGTGTTGAAGGTTCAACTCCTTTTGTTACATCACTGATATAAAAATGTGTTTTAAAACTTAGTTGTACCAACCACATCAGTACCTAGAAATAATTATGTTCATAATTCGATGTTCATTAATATCTAACATATAAAAACGAGATCTCAAAAGTGCAGATTCGAATGTAGAAGTAAAAGTTCTGAAAGTTAAACATCCTTGGAAAGGTTATTACAACATTTAATTAGGCACAGTTTTAATATCTAGTTTACGGTGGGACAAATATGTTGTGTGCGACTATTTTATTTTTAATTCGTAATGATAAAATGGCTCTTGGAAATTGAGAACATATTTAAGTTCTCAGAATTATTGGTTTCTAGTGAGAGAGGTCGATTCAATTGGTATTCTATCCCAGAGCAGAGTTTAAAAGGGTAGGTATTGCATAATGGATAAACTAAAGAGATTGTTGGGAAACTATGCATGATTTTGGTTGATTTGTGTGTTACATACTCGTAATTCCTAAAACTCAATGCGTTACTCATGTACTTGTGGTGAAACAAGCTAATTAACGGCAATCCTATCAATGTGCGTTTCATCAAGCTATGCATGCGATATACAATAAGGAATGGAAGAACACAGTAGCGCAAGACAGAAATTAGCAAACGATTTCGATTATGGAATGTTTCTTAATATCTTTAAGTATCTAACGATTTATGGTACTGTTATAGTAACGAAGTAGCAATTTATAATTTTGTGTTTGAAATGAAAATTAATTACATTACCCGACACCACTCACAGCTAACATGGTGAATACATAAATGGATTAATGGATTTGATAAGTTCAACCAAAGATAAAAAATAAAACATAATTTCACAACAACAAACAACAGCTCAAAATGTGTACGTATATAGAGTATTACATATTTTTTTAACACCACATCCAATAATAAAAGTGGATGGCTACTTTTATGACCTATATTCAGGAAATAATTCAAGAAAAAATATCTAAAATATGCGTATCTACGAAAGTATTGTGCTCTTATCATGGCCGCCTGCAAAGTAGCTGAAGGGAGGAGTTTGTCATTCCTTGAATTTTTGAAAGGGGATTATTTTTTTTAATGTATGTCAAAGTATGGTAGATTATATATCTATTAAAATGCTACAATAGCAACAAAAACGCTTTCTTGCTGGTTAAGGCTAACTACCAGCTCGAGGGTTACGCCTTCCATGGGGAAAAATTAATTTGGGGATTGAGAGGAAAAGGACTGGGAGGGGGTCAAAGGGATGTTCCATTATTTTATTTAAAAACTTTATTTTATTACTGTAGTATACAAGATGTGGGTATTGCTATATTTGCGATAGGAATCATAAAAATAGGGAAAAAAATCATTGTTGTGCAGTGAATTCTATTTTAGTACATTGTAAGACTGGACATTATATTCTTTATGGGGGCAAAGAGATATGTGGGATGATGATGAAATGAGGTGCGCTTGACATCATAACACGAGGGTGAGAGTTATAGGACAGATGCAGGTTAATGTTCTCGCTTGGAGCTTGCTTCAAACATTGATGAGAGACCAGCGGAAGCCCCGTTAGTAAGAGAGCACTTCTGTGCGGAATATGACGGTATGATATGAGGTGGAGGATGGTCGATGAGAAAAGTACGAGTGAGTGGAAGATCGAGGTGGTCGGATGGTAGAGAGTAATGACAATGTAAAAAGGAGGAAAAGAGGAGAATGTGTGATGGGATGTGGAAGATGGAAGTTGGCATGAGAGTCAATAGTATCTCGGAGTAGTAGTGGTCCGCGTATATGCAACTGAGTCAGCAAAAATTTTAGTGACGTCATAGGTCAAAGGTCAATGACCTTGGCCCGGGGTCAATGACCTAGGGGTACCTAGGACCACCCCCTCTAAATTTTGGCAGGGGTACCTTGGCCCACCCCCTAAATTTTGGCAGGGGTGCCTAGGACCACCCCCCTTAAATTTTGGAAATTGCCAAATTTAAAAATTGGGTATGGTAGCCTAGGACCATAGTATGTACCTCTATCAGTATTGGGTGTCTATGTCGTTCCCTTTCATGGGTAAAAAAATGCCAAAAATTCAAATTTCGGGGGTTTTTGACCTAATTTATCCCCTTTGATGAGGTGTTATTACCCTATATAGTTATATGGGCGTATACAGGGGTCCATTACCTTTCATAAGACATGGGTATATTAATGCACCCCTTGAAAAATTTGGGAGGGGTACGTTGGCCCACCCCTTAAATTTTGGAAATTGACCAATTTCAACATTGGGTATTATAGTACCGGACCCTAATATGTATCATGATAAATTTGGGTGGTCCACCTCGTTCCCTTCTAGGGGTACAAAATTGCCAAATATATAAACGTAAGCAATACGTTATACCACGTGTTTGGTTTTTGACCTAATTTATCCCCTTTGATGAGGTGTTATTACCCTATATAGTTATATGGGCGTATACAGGGGTCCATTACCTTTCATAAGACATGGGTATATTAATGCACCCCTTGAAAAATTTGGGAAGGGTACCTTGGCCCACCCCTTAAATTTTGGAAATTGACCAATTTCAACATTGGGTATTATAGTACAGGTCCCTAATATGTATTATAATAAATTTGGGTGGTCCACCTCATTTCCTTCTAGGGGTACAAAATTGCCAAAAATATAAACGTAAGCAATACGTTATACCACGTGTTTGGTTTTTGGCTCAATTTATCCCCTTTGATGAGGTGTTATTACCTTATATGGTTATATGGTCATGTATAGGGGTACATTCCCTTTCATAAGATATGGGTATATTTGTGCACCCCTTGAAAAATTTGGGAGGGGAACCTTGGCCCACCCCTTAAATTTTGGAAATTGACCAATTTAAACATTTGGTATTATAGTACTGCACCCTAACATGTATTATGATAAATTTGGGTGGTCCACCTTGTTCCCTTCTAGGGGTACAAATTTGCCAAAATATAAACGTAAGCAATACGTTGTACCACGTGTTTGGTATTTTGGCCCAATTTATTTCCTTGGATGAAGTCCTATTACCTTATATGGTTATGTATAGGGGTCTATTCCCTATCATAAGACATAGGTACATTGATGCACCCCGGGAGGGGATTCGGTATCATAGTACATGACTCAACATGTATCATGATAAATTTGGGTGGTCCACATCGTTCTCTTTTAGGGGTACAAAATTGCTAAAATATAAACATAAGCAATATGTTGTACCATGTGTTTGGTTTTTGGCCCAATTTCTTCCCTTTGATGAGGTTTTATTACCTTATATGGTCATGTATATAGGTTCATTTCATATCATAAGACATGAGTACATTGATGCATCCTTTAAAAATTTGGGAGGGGTATCTTGGCTCATCCACTCGGTTTTAGAAATTGTTTAATATAAGCATTTGGTATCATAGTACAGGTCTCCAATATGCACCACTATAAATTTGGATGGTCCACATCGTTCCCTTTTCATAGGTAAAGAACTACCAAAAATCAAATTTCGGAGGTTATTGACCCCAATTTAGCATGTTATATGGTTTATTACCTTTATATGTTTATGTTCCCTTTTAAATTTGGGAATTATCAAATAACAAAATTCGGTAAACGTTTTTTAGGGCCCATTGTAGATGTTGATGTTCCTCTTATGGCCAAATATTCAAAATTTAAATGTTATTGACCGGCTTTATTATTGAATAAGTACAGGATTTATTACTTTTTTCATAAGACACAGGTGTATTTGTGTACCAATCTTAAATTTTGGAAGGGATACATTTCTTATTGTCGTATCAATAATTGGTAATTGGATAGTATCTCATTCATTGGTTAAATCATTATGATCACGTGATCGGTTATTGACCTATGATGGGATTAGGAGTTCAGGACATTGGTACATTGAAACTTTGTAGGATAATTTGATAATGCGTCATTGGTTTTGATTATTCCCGCCAAATATAAACGTAAGCAAGACGTTGTACCACGTGATTGTCCTTGATGAGGTAGTGTACAGGGATTCATTTCCTTTGTTGTGGTACTTCTTAAGTTTGAGTACACACACACTTCTAGAAAACAGTTGGTTCTACTCAGGTAAACAATTGACGGACATTATTGACATTATTGAACATATAATGATATGATTAACTCTAAGACTTAGGTATATCAAGAGAAGTATTCTTTAAATTTGGGAATGGTGATAAACAGAATTTTAACATAAGGTGCGAAATTTGAAACAATACATTGAACTTTAGTCACAGCTCATAGTCTAAGATCATTGGTGGTGATTGATTTGAAATCTGATAGCTAACCTTATTGAATCTTATGACTCATAGACGAAAGGCAATACATGCTACAACACTGGCAAAGTTATTGTTAATGCAATTTGATTGGTTGATCACTATCTGTCGTGCAATCTGATTGGTTGATCACTATCTTTCGTGCAATCTGATTGGTTGATGATTTTCAAATCTTTGCTGTATTCAGTTTTAAGTTTTGTTTAACATTTAAAAATCTTGGTTTCGTTCAACATTTTACACTCACCGATAAATATGATCAAAACCGTTTATTTGTTAATCGAATAGTTAAAAACCGGATAGTTTGACGGTTAACCGTGAAACGTAAAATTTTTAGTTTGAAATTTTTTTGTTTGAAAATTTTGTTTAAAATTTTTGTTTGAAATTTTTCGTTTCCAAATTTTTTTCGTTTGAAATTTTTTGTTTGAAAATTTTTGTTCGAAAATTTTGTTTAAAATTTTTTGTTTGAAATTTTTCGTTTCCAAATTTTTTGTTTGAAATTTTTTGTTTCAAATTTTTTTCGTTTGAAATTTTTTGTTTGAATTTTTTTCGTTTCAAAATTTTGTTTCAAAGATTTTTTGTTCTAAATTTTTGTTTCAAAGTTTGGTTTGACATTTTTAAAAGTTTGTGCACTCATTAGTAAAGAACCGGAACTGTTTAGAGCAAAAACCTCTGGCAACATTGTGGTGCACGTCAGAACATGATAATGCAACGTCATCAGTTTTGCATCATCGTTCGAGTTAGTATTCATGATAACATCATCATGGCTACTTGTCTGCAGTTTCTAAACACACGTGATGTGATGAAATTATTTACCAAGATTACTGATTTACAACAGAATGTACCTTATAGAATCTTAGCTAGCCAAATGATCCCTACAAAGTTTGGATTAAGAATCGTAGTGAAGCTTGAAAATGATAAGAATATAATTTTACCAGCAAGATATTTACCCATGGAGGCATCAAAACAAGAAGAACTGCTGCGTTTCTTAAATACTGGATCTGTATCTTTATGTTACAAAGGATTCTTGGGTCGAAGTCATCAACTTGAATTTAGTACACAGCCAGATTCGTCAGCCATTGTGATGAAATCATGAATCAGCACATTCCAATGACGTCAGCTGTAGTTGTATGAATTTGGTTGGTCGGCATGACGTCAGCAACTGTGATGAAATCATGAATTCAAACGTCAGCACATTCCTTACCAATGACGTCAGCAATAACTATAAACCAGCAAATACAGTGTCATCCCACGAAATCATTTGAGCAAGTGCTTTTCAGGAGGAAAGATGTGTACTTCTAACGATAAAGAGTTCATCTTCGCAAGCTATTATCCAATAAATATATTTCAAACAAAACATGTGATGATTGGTATCAGTGCTAGAACATTTGAACCTGTGATTCGATTGGGCAAAGCAGAACAATTTGGTGTACAACTGACCTGTGAAGAATGGCAAATATTATGTTCACGAATCGACCAAATGAACGATTATTTTCATGATGAGCTAAATGTGACCATAGTCAAATCATTAGGCTCAAATCATGAAGTGGTGCTGCGTACAGTCCTCGAAGAGAAGATGGTGCTGTTACGTAAAAATAGTACATTCCATGTCCCTCGCAACATGGTGTATCTAACACAAACTGAATGGAACAAATTCATCAGCGTATTTCAGTGTGTGAAACATGCAGTGGAAGTGTGCAACAAAACTAGTATATTCCTGAAAAAGTACTATTTTGAAAAATGTGTTATGCATATTGTACAACATGTATCTAGATATTGTGATGGTTGTCAACATCGTTCGTGGGTGCATACCTGTATTGATAAACAGTTTATTTGTGATCAAATGGACATTGAGTTTCCACCAATTGATATCGCAATAGACCTTAAAAGACTTCAACTGGAATTAAAATTATATGCTAAAGACAAACTAGTGCAAGAAGTTCAAAATACATTGTATCGACAATATCCAGAACCACTATCTGGTATGGATGTATGTGGAGTGTAATAAAATGATCCATTTCAATGAATTGTGTTTTTTTCATTTCAAGTACAACCCCAGGTTCTGACGTGTACTATTGCACCACTATGTTGCCAGAGGTTTTTGCTCTAAACAGTTCCGGTACTTTACTAATGAGTGCACAAACTTTTAAAAATGTCAAACCAAACTTTGAAACAAAAATTTAGAACAAAAAATCTTTGAAACAAAATTTTGAAACGAAAAAAATTCAAACAAAAAATTTCAAACGAAAAAATTTTGAAACAAAAAATTTCAAACAAAAAATTTGGAAACAAAAAAATTCAAACAAAAAATTTTAAACAAAATTTTCGAACAAAAATTTTCAAACAAAAAATTTCAAACGAAAAAATTTGGAAACGAAAAATTTCAAACAAAAATTTTAAACAAAATTTTCAAACAAAAAAATTTCAAACTAAAAATTTTACGTTTCACGGTTAACCGTCAAACTTTATCCGGTTTTTAACTATTCGATTAACAAATAAACGGTTTTGATCATATTTATCAGTGAGTGTAAAATGTTGAACGAAACCAAGATTTTTAAATGTTAAACAAAACTTAAAACTGAATACAGCAAAGATTTGAAAATCATCAACCAATCAGATTGCACGAAAGATAGTGATCAACCAATCAGATTGCACGACAGATAGTGATCAACCAATCAAATTGCATTAACAATAACTTTGCCAGTGTTGTAGCATGTATTGCCTTTCGTCTATGAGTCATAAGATTCAATAAGGTTAGCTATCAGATTTCAAATCAATCACCACCAATGATCTTAGACTATGAGCTGTGACTAAAGTTCAATGTATTGTTTCAAATTTCGCACCTTATGTTAAAATTCTGTTTATCACCATTCCCAAATTTAAAGAATACTTCTCTTGATATACCTAAGTCTTAGAGTTAATCATATCATTATATGTTCAATAATGTCAATAATGTCCGTCAATTGTTTACCTGAGTAGAACCAACTGTTTTCTAGAAGTGTGTGTGTACTCAAACTTAAGAAGTACCACAACAAAGGAAATGAATCCCTGTACACTACCTCATCAAGGACAATCACGTGGTACAACGTCTTGCTTACGTTTATATTTGGCGGGAATAATCAAAACCAATGACGCATTATCAAATTATCCTACAAAGTTTCAATGTACCAATGTCCTGAACTCCTAATCCCATCATAGGTCAATAACCGATCACGTGATCATAATGATTTAACCAATGAATGAGATACTATCCAATTACCAATTATTGATACGACAATAAGAAATGTATCCCTTCCAAAATTTAAGATTGGTACACAAATACACCTGTGTCTTATGAAAAAAGTAATAAATCCTGTACTTATTCAATAATAAAGCCGGTCAATAACATTTAAATTTTGAATATTTGGCCATAAGAGGAACATCAACATCTACAATGGGCCCTAAAAAACGTTTACCGAATTTTGTTATTTGATAATTCCCAAATTTAAAAGGGAACATAAACATATAAAGGTAATAAACCATATAACATGCTAAATTGGGGTCAATAACCTCCGAAATTTGATTTTTGGTAGTTCTTTACCTATGAAAAGGGAACGATGTGGACCATCCAAATTTATAGTGGTGCATATTGGAGACCTGTACTATGATACCAAATGCTTATATTAAACAATTTCTAAAACCGAGTGGATGAGCCAAGATACCCCTCCCAAATTTTTAAAGGATGCATCAATGTACTCATGTCTTATGATATGAAATGAACCTATATACATGACCATATAAGGTAATAAAACCTCATCAAAGGGAAGAAATTGGGCCAAAAACCAAACACATGGTACAACATATTGCTTATGTTTATATTTTAGCAATTTTGTACCCCTAAAAGAGAACGATGTGGACCACCCAAATTTATCATGATACATGTTGAGTCATGTACTATGATACCGAATCCCCTCCCGGGGTGCATCAATGTACCTATGTCTTATGATAGGGAATGAACACCTATACATTACCATATAAGGTAATAGGACCTCATCCAAAGGAATAAATTAGGTCAAAAACCAAACACGTGGTACAACGTAATGCTTACGTTTATATTTTTGGCAATTTTGTACCCTAAAAGGGAACGAGGTGAACCACCCAAATTTATCATAATACATATTAGGGTCTTGTACTATAATACCAAATGTTTAAATTGGGCAATTTCCAAAATTTAAGGGGTGGGCCAAAGTACCCTTCCCAAATTTTTAAAGGAGTGCACAAATATACCCAATGTCTTATGAAAGGTAATGGACTCCTATACATGACCATATAACTAAATAGGATAATAACACCTCATCAAAGGGGATAAAATCGACCAAAAACCAAACACATGGTATAACGTATTGCTTACGTTTATATTTTGGCAATTTTGTACCCCTAGAAGGAAACGAGGTGGACCACCCAAATTTATCATAATACATGTTAGGGTCCAGTACTATAATACCAAATATATAAAATGATCAATTTCCAAAATTTAAGGGGTGGGCCAAGGTACCCCTCCCGGGGTGCACAAATGTACCTATGTCTTATGATAGGGAATAGACCCCTATACATAACCATATAAGGTAATAGGACTTCATCCAAGGAAATAAATTGGGCCAAAATACCAAACACGTGGTACAACGTATTGCTTACGTTTATATTTTGGCAAATTTGTACCCCTAGAAGGGAACAAGGTGGACCACCCAAATTTATCATAATACATGTTAGGGTGCAGTACTATAATACCAAATGTTTAAATTGGTCAATTTCCAAAATTTAAGGGGTGGGCCAAGGTTCCCCTCCCAAATTTTTCAAGGGGTGCATTAATATACCCATGTCTTATGAAAGGTAATGGACCCCTGTATACGCCCATATAACTATATAGGGTAATAACACCTCATCAAAGGGGATAAATTAGGTCAAAAACCAAACACGTGGTATAACGTATTGCTTACGTTTATATATTTGGCAATTTTGTACCCCTAGAAGGGAACGAGGTGGACCACCCAAATTTATCATGATACATATTAGGGTCCGGTACTATAATACCCAATGTTGAAATTGGTCAATTTCCAAAATTTAAGGGGTGGGCCAACGTACCCCTCCCAAATTTTTCAAGGGGTGCATTAATATACCCATGTCTTATGAAAGGTAATGGACCCCTGTATACGCCCATATAACTATATAGGGTAATAACACCTCATCAAAGGGGATAAATTAGGTCAAAAACCCCCGAAATTTGAATTTTTGGCATTTTTTTACCCATGAAAGGGAACGACATAGACACCCAATACTGATAGAGGTACATACTATGGTCCTAGGCTACCATACCCAATTTTTAAATTTGGCAATTTCCAAAATTTAAGGGGGGTGGTCCTAGGCACCCCTGCCAAAATTTAGGGGGTGGGCCAAGGTACCCCTGCCAAAATTTAGAGGGGGTGGTCCTAGGTACCCCTAGGTCATTGACCCCGGGCCAAGGTCATTGACCTTTGACCTATGACGTCACTAAAATTTTTGCTGACTCAGTTGCATATACGCGGACCACTACTACTCTCGGAAGAGCGGGTGATGAAAATTGATATGCGTCTGAAAGTATTTAAGGCGAAGCTTTTCGAGATGGAATAAGATGTGGGGGAAAACATTCGATCGTACAAAATCTGAGTTGGACTGGGAAGTTTGATGCGGTAGGCAATACGAAGGGCGTGTCGTTCGAGGACTTGAAGTTTGTGATAATAGGAAGGGGGAACTGTAATCCAAGCAGGATGGCCATAAGTCAGCACCGGACGAAAGAATACGTTGTATGTGTTTAAAGGAAGGTCTGAATGAAGACCCCAATTTGTGCCAGTTAGTCGTTTAAGTAGGTTAAGTGATCGATAAGTTTTTGCTGTCACATCGGTGTGCCTTCCAGGTAAGGTGTCTGTCTAATGTAAGGCCAATTTATTGAACTGTTTTAGAAAGTTGAAGACGGGTGTCGTTAACGGTGAGATTCAATAGAGATGGATTGCGGTGTACTTTGGAGCGTTTATTGGCTGGTAGGAATAATGTAGTTTGAGTTTTATTGGCATTGACCTTGAGCCTCCATTTGTCACACCAGAGGACAAATGTATCTATTGCCTCTTGTAATGCTTTGTTAAGTTGGTGAACAGTGCAGCCTACGGCAAGAAAGGCTGTATCGTCAACGTATTGAAATAAATGAACGTTGGTAGGAAGTGGAGGCATATCGGCGACACACAGCAGGTAGAGTAGGATGAGATGATTGTTGATTGATGAAAATGTATGCGAGGCGTCCAGACAAGAAATTATAAATGAATCGTAAGTATGTGAGGGGAAAGGAAAAATTGAGTATCTTAGAGAGAAGTCCTTGGTGCCAAACTTTATCAAATGCCTTTTCCAGATCAAAAAGGACAAGGAAAGTTGGTTTAGCCGACTTGTATTGATTAGTGATGTAGTTAAGAAATTCATGAGCTGATCAATAATACTGAATTGTGGGCGAAATCCTGCTTCGTGTAGTGGCAAAAGATTGTACCGTGAAAGATGGAGATGAAGACGTTGTACTGTGAATGTTTTCCAGAAATTTAGTGAAAACAGGGGTGATCTGAATCGGACGGTAAGAGGATACTTGGTCCGGGGGCTTCTCTGGTTTAAGAAAGATAAGAATTTTAGACGTTTTCCATGGAGTGGGTATATAGCCAGTACGAAGAATAAAAGTATAGATCAGGGCACGAATATTTATCAGAACGTTTGGGTTTTCTTCCACATGGCGATACGAGATGCTATCGATGCCTGGAGCGGTGTTGCGTTTGCGGGTAACTACATTCGTAATCTCGGTAAGGGTGATGAGGGCAGTGAGTGATTGGTGAGAAGAGAGAGTGTGATGTGTATCAGGTTGCAGATGTGGAGACCAAATTTAAAGTTCTCTGTGGGATGATGACAAAAATGGCGTGTAGCTGATACAGGTGTAAAGATATCTTGTAAATAGGTAGCGAAGGCATTAGCTCTATCTTGGTATGAGTGGATGCTTGATCATGACGAATGAGTGGATAGGAAGTTATGATGTATTTTCCGGTGAGTGCGTTAAAACGCTCCCAATATTTTGTAGAATGGGATGTATCAGAGGGTGAATTGCAACCCTTAATCCACTGTCGTGTTTTGTATGTTCTAAGGTAATTGAATACTGTGCGATGGAGTTCTCTATGATGCTGAAGAGCTTCGCGGTCGCCAGTGTGAACGTACTCTTTATAATACTGACGCGAACATTTGACCAGAGGAAGGTAATGAGGAGGGAGTCTAGGACGATGAGGTGAATATGTGGTATGAGGGATGCACTGCTCGGATGCAAGTTGTATATGAGTGATTATAGAGGCGAGAGTGGAGTATAATTCATTTTCAGTAGAAGTGGGAGTGATTTCTGACAGGGAATTGGTTAAGTAGGTTCGGTAGTTGGACCAGTCCGCTTTATCATAGCGAGGTATCAGTCGTGGAGGCGACAGGTCAGACAAAGAAGAAGTGGAAACTTTTGGAGTGAGTTTAATGGGCACATGGTCAGTACCGAGATGATGTAGGATGTCGATGATGCGGTGGGAGAATGATGAAGATGTGATCACTATGTCAGGGGTAGTATTAGATTCGGGACGTATTTGTTTTGGAAGTGGATTGATGAAGCCTATAGTGGAAGTAGTAATGAAATTTTGAAAAGCTGAATTATCTCGGTTTGAGCGGCTATGAATGCTAATATCAGCTAAGATCAGATAATGTTGGAAGTGATTAGAATTATACTGGAAGAATGGGAGAAGAATTGGTTAGTCTGGTCGAACATAGACGGTTCCGACTGTGACGCATAAAGATTTGTAATAAAGGATTGTGATTAGATGTTCAGGAAAGTTGGTAAGAGATGGAGAATGGATACGGTACGGTGTGTGAGAGGAAAAAAAAAAATTTGCTACACCGCCATTGGCTCGTCTTGCAGAAAGCTTGTTATCGTGTCTAATTAGTAGACAGCCAGGAAGTTCGCAACTGAGTTTGGGAGTGAGATGGGTTACATTAAGAAGGAATGTGTTAACCTGTTCCTCATGTAGGAGTTGTTCAAAGATGAGTTTATCAGTTAAGAGCGAACGGATATTGAGAAATAGAAACACAAGTACCATAGTTAAGTCCATGAGCAAGATGAAGCTAAACAGTTGTTGTGAGTGGAGATGCATGAAAGTGCACGTACGGGCCGTTGTAGGTTGCGTGAAAATCGAGGTGAAACATGAAAATTAAATGAAATGTTTCAGTTTTACGTCCCACGGTTATGCCGGTTAGGCTAAATGAGACGGTGATGATGAGTAATGGATGAAATGGTGGAATGAAGAAAGTGGGAGGAAACGGGAGAACCCCGAGAAAACCCACGCACACGGTGTTTGTCCACCACAAAGTTCACTTGGCGGGAGCAGGGGAGGTGAAACATGTTGCGAGCTGCGTGCTGAACGTGTCGTAGCATTAATGGGTGTGCAAATGGGTGAATGTTCTGAAGAGGGAGAGTGACAAAAGCTATTAATTGATGAATGGAAACAGAATGATCAGGCTCTGATTATGTCTCTAGGGTTTGATTTTGAGCATCATGAGTGCGCAGTGGTACTACAAGTTCCGGCTTGTCTTCTTCTGGAGCAGGTCGAGATTTACACTTGTAGCTGTACGTCGGATGTGTGCGTTTATGACAGGTGTTGCAAGTTGGAGCTTGTTGTAGATTCGGGACATCTACAGCTTTTCGTAAGATGAGATCCAGTACAGTATTCACATTTGATTTGATTGGTGCAACTATGAGTAGGATACACGTTGTATTCCTGGCAGTGTTCACATCTGAGAGGAAGTGGTCGTAATGAGGGGATGGTTCAACTCTATATCTCTTCTTGAAAATGAAGGCACCATTATCCAGAATGTCGTGATAGTATCCTGTGAGTGGTCAGAATTCGAACCATGTAGGTAGGTCTCTGATTGTTGAGAATCCGGATGAAGTTTTTTAAAGGTGTAGCCTTCTTCTCGTAGTTCCGCTTCTATTTCGTCATCAGTTATGGATGGATCGACTCCCCGTACTACGAAGGACATGGTGGGTGTCTGGCGTTTGAGCGTCGGTTGCTTGTAGCGGCTGCTGGTAAGAGAAGTTAAAGTTGCAGTTTTCCCGAAGATTTCAAAACTGTGCTTGTCTCTGATTTTTACGAAGTTTGCCAATTTTGATTTGATGACGAATCCATTTCTTGTTTGCACTACCTGTGAAATGTCTGAGCGTGTTCGATACATGAGAAGTTGCTGGAGCAAAAGCTTCGAGTTCCTCTACTTTGTACCATAGTTTTGCAGTAGGAAGTTATAGATAGGCTGCAGAGGAGGAAAATCTTTGTCGATGATAAGCCGGTCGGAGTCAGAGTCGGAGCTGGAGATGCTGTGTTCGTCGGTATGATTCTTCTTGGATGATGGTGCTTGGTTGTGCCCCTCGATTATAGAACGAGAACGTGCAGGACTTGGGTCAGTGGACGTCTTATCCCGTTGATTTCTCCGCTTCTCGATCATCTTCAGAGGTGGTGGAGGAGGTTGTCCAGTATCCACGAAGCGATGAAGATAACTGATCTGAAGCAGGGCTCACGAGGCAGGTATAAGATGAAGATGAAAATTAGGTTCAAAAAATGCACTACTTATGCACTTCAGCTAGCTTCCGCTTGAAAAAAAAAAAACTTAATTTTTTGCAGCCTCTCACCCGCAACTGTGTTCGGATCACCGTGCGTCCACACGTATGCGATAAACACAGCCTGGACTTGGCAACAATGCTTCACTACAAGAGCTGTACGCCAGCTGGAAAAGTATGAATGAAAACGCCTGAGCTCCAACCTCTAACTTTTGATTTAAATCTCTGATTTACGGTTATTTGTGATTTCACGTTTAACAAAGACATAAGTTTTGAAGTATGTGTACTTTAAATAAATAATTTAAATATATCTTTTTCATAAAGTTTATTTTCTTAATGTTGTTCATAGCTTTTGTATTTTAAGCCTTCTCCAAAATCAATGCAAATGAATTGTGCTGGCATCTTTGGAGATATTTTAAACTATACGTTTGTGGACGTTTATATGTTTGTGGCCAATCCTTTCGACAATGAGATCTCGGAATCTATAGGCTCTAGAAAGATTACGTTTTCACTTGTCGATTGCAAATCATATGTAGATTTTTCAGTTCTATTTGAATATGTTTTTTTTTAATGGCCATTATTTCTTTATTGCATTGTTAAGGATGCACTGAAAGTGTAGAAATAATAAAAACTAAAGCATCATATCCTACCCATTATACATTCCAACACAGTATAATTATATACAGGGGTTTCATATATCTCAGGCATTTGTTTCATGGCCAAATTATTATGAAAAACGAAGGATAACCATTTCTCCAGTCTAAGTTGAATCTTTATTTTTTGGAGTGTTTTGCCCAGTCAACATCATATATCACTGATATTATAATTAATTATGTATGTAATGTTTGCTTATTACATACTGCATGCAAGCAGAAAGAAAGCACTGATCATACTTAAATTAAAAAAAAAAAAACTCCAACCGAAAGTAGGCTCAAATTTTGCAAACGGTGCGAGATATTGGAAAAAGTAATCAAAAAAATCTCCCCTTTATGATATATCTTGCCAATTTTTATCAAGACTTCTTTCACTTTTGTTTGTAAAGGGACATGTACAGATGTGAGAAATAACAAGGAGATTCATGCTCATGTGTGAATGATGTGTTGTGTAGATAGCGCAAGTACAGCTAGTCTATATATTAAATTGCTAGGCTTATATGTTTGTCCCCAATCCTTTCGACAACGAGATCTCTAAAACCACAAGTGCTAGAAGCGTGCTGTTTTCGCTGGTCGATTCCAGATTTTGTCAAGATTGTCCAGTTCTGATTCAAATTTTGAAAAACCGTGTCGTATTGCTCTATTCAACATTTTAGGGGTCGTTTTGAGCCCATAAGGTTTGCATTTCTGCAGGCCCAACTATTGTTAGGCAACCCATAGAGAAGTTGCGTATGGCGGGTTGACGGATATTGCAGGCGCTTTTCTTAAATCTGAATGGCAAAACTTATTGCACGCTGGCAACTTCAAAGGCCTCAAGAGACGCAATGAGGCGTACCCGTTCATATATGGATTTATTAGGAAAAAAACATATTTCCACTTGATATCGCGTTACTTCTACAAATTTGGTAGAAACTTTCTCCAACATCTATACATAGTAGTTCACTTCCTTTGGGTCTCCAAACCTTTACTTGTGTGAGTAAGACAGTGGGAAGGAAATTCATGGACATAACAGAACGATGCGCTGAGTATTCAGCGAAGGTTCAGCTAGTCTATATACTAAAATGCTAGGCTTATATGTTTGTCCCCAATCCTTTCGACAACGAGATCTCGAAAACCGCAAGTGCTAGAAATGTGCCGCTTTCGCTGATCGATTCCAAATTTTGTGTAGATTGTCTAATTCTAATTGAATATTTTTTAAAAAAATCGTTGTTGTTATTTCTTTAGCACATTTTTAGGGGTAACTGGAAGTGTTGATTCTTTTTTCTTTTTTTTTCAAAAAAAAAAAAAACATCGTATTTTCTGTGTTATACATTTCAATACAACATATATGTTTGTAAGGGTTGCATGTATCTCGGGCGATTTTTCCATGTCCAAATGGTAATGAGAAACAAAGGATAATCATTTGTCCAGGCTAAGATGAATTTTTATTGTTTGAAGCGTTTTCCCCAATGAACACCATATATCACTGACATTATAATTCATTATGTATGTAACGTATTTGCATATTACATACTGCATGCAAGAAGAAAGAAAATATTGATCACACATGAATTAGAAACTCCAACCGGAAGTAGGCTCAGTCTTGCAAACGGTGCAAGATATTGAAAAAAAAATCTCCCCTTTACGGTACCACTTGCCGATTTTTATCAAGACGTCTTTCACTTTTGTCTGTAAAGATGCATCTAAAGATGTTCTGGGTAATGACAAGGAGATTGATGCTCATATGTGAATCATGCTCTGTGTAGAGAGCGCAGGTTCAGCTAGTCTTAATTTAAAATATTATAGTAATGTAGCTTATAAAATTATGCAATATCTATAAATCATAATGTTGTTTACACTCAGTATTATGTGCAGGCGTGTATCAAGGTGTATATGTACGTATTCGCGACTGCACTTGTGTTGGTCTTCTGTTCGTCTTTGATATATATATATATATATATATATATATATATATATATATATATATATATATATATATATATATATATCTATCTTACGGTGTCTGTCTCCTACGATGTCATTGTTCAATAAATTATGTTATCGTCATAAGGGATAATTTATTACAATTCCAACCAAAAACTAGTAAATGCGAGTTGTCGTGATTGGATTATCACTTCACCTGAATTCGCTGGGCATTCTATTACTGACGAAATCCTGAAGATCTACAGGGGGAATGGTGGCTCAGTGGCAGAGCGCTTACCTCTGGTGCGTGGAATCCCTGGTTCGACCCAAGTCCAAGTATGGAAATCAAGTCCAGTTACCTAAGTTTTTTTTTTTTAAAGATAGATTAAGTTTGTACGGAACGCTTAACATTTTAGTTAACCACGTATATATACGAAATGGTCAAATTTTCATAGACTTGGATCACGTATAAATACGCGTTTGCATTCAAAATTTATACGATCGGTTTTACTTCATACTTATGTGGAGTTAACGATCTTGAATTATTCCCTGGGTTTCATAGATAGTAATTTTATCAATAGGTGATGTGCAAGTGCTCCTATACTGTTCTGTAAAAAGTGAAAAGAAAAAATAGTTTTCCAGTAGGTTGTAAATTTAAACATGTCAAACAAGTTAAGACAAAAAAAAAAAAGCCTATTACAGACAGTAAGGAAGACGCAATGTACTTGTTACCTAAAGACATTGCACCTTAATGTAACTGATAAAAATGATTGGGTTGAAGAGCCACCCCATTGGTGGCTTGTATATCTTTCTTTCTTTTTTTTCATTTTCAACATTCAGTAAATTACCTTCATTCTTGTGTGTAGGGAGTTTTTTTTTCTTTCTTTGGTCTGGAGGAGACCCGCATAAATAAGCTGAGCTCTAAAATTTAGTACACACACGTTTAACGGTATGTCCTGCAGGCGAGTGCACATAAGTCGAACGTTCGAACAAGCGGACAAATATCAAAATAAAAAAAAATGTATGTGCGTGTGTGCAGGAGTTATGAAATACGTAAATCCGTTAAACTCTCCAGTTCGATATTTTTTCTCACGATTACCATACTTTCTTCTCTCCTATCGGTACTCGAAATTAAATATGAACAAGTGTGTTTTACAGTGTGAAACTATGATAGATTTCCAAATTATGTGACTTCAATACTCAAACTTGAAGTAGTACATCTAGAACTACTGGTTGCCATAGAGTAATAGGATCAAAGATAGAACCTGTTCCTTGGACACTGAATCCATATCAAAATACTTGATATATCTTACAGATGTTTATTATATCTAGATTAAATCGAAACCGAAATTCTTAATTGATTTTTATCACTTCCGGTTACAATAGAAGAACATAATGAGATGTGAAACATATTCTTGAATCCCAATTAAAAAAAAAAAAAACTGGTCGATATATGTTGTCGTTTTATACATGATGTGATCAGTTTTATCTACTACGTATTTGGTCATTGTAGATTGACATCACCTTCCGTTTGAACAGAAATATAAAAGTCGGGATATAACTCATTCTCGGGTCGCCGAACATGTATCAAAATAGTCTCTATTCGATATCTCTTACCGTTTTTGCTGTATGAAAATATGTATTGAGGTCGGAAGTACTAGGACTTTTCAACCATTACTGTTTTTAGTACAGTGTTTAAGGTGATGATGATATGCTCTCTTGAGACGTTGAATCGATTACGAAAAACAGCTTGTCGCTATATATTAATATTTTTTTTTTTACGATCAACGTTAAAACCGGAAATGACTATTAGATATAACTTCCAGTTTGAGTAAAGGGTTAACGAATTAGATAGAAGATATGCTTGGGATTCTGAATCGATTTCAGAAAAAAAGGAAAGAAATAAAAGAAGAAATAAAAAAAATCTTGCCAATATATCTTTACCGTTTTTGCTCCGATACCTGTCCACAGACAAACAGACAAACGGATGGAAGGACGTAGTCCTTCAATAAGATCTTTGAAACTTGTGCATACCATAGTTTGGAAGTGTAAAAACGGAAGAGTGTTGAACAAATGATTATTGTGACATACTTTCGGCAAAATTGAATTTCCTTTTCTATCTTGGAACGGTACTACCATAATAATATATACGTCTTGTGTCCTTCAAGTTACACAAACGTATTTATGTTAATTTTGGAATGCTATTATTAAAATTATGTACTACTCTCGCCTGTCCACCGAAAATTTAACTTAACCCTATAAGTATTTTCTAGCCTACACTTACTAGTTCATGCATAGACACAACCAATGCTTGAGGGTATTTTTACTGATCTAAGCACAAGTTCTAAAAACTAAGCGTTATAATAATAATACAAATCTAATTTCGTACAATGTTAAGCTTGTTTTCGCCGTAAATGAACAAGGTATTGGACTCGTACACACAATTTTCGAGCTCTCGTTATAACCTTATTACTCCGAAACAAATGCGTACTAAGAACATTTTGTTAATACAGAAGCAATGACATTCATATATATGCAGAATACTCGTGGTGCATTTTTAATGCAGATCGCATAATGATTAGAGTTGCATTCAAGAAATGAAGAAATAACTATTTATATCAGACAGAAAGTTATAGAATAACTGGTATATTCAATCGTACTAGGGAAGACAGGAAGTGAAATTAAACCTTTCAGTTCAACGTACCACGAATATGCTGTTTAGGCTAAGTGAGACGGATCATTAAGGCAAGTGAATCGAATCAGAGACCCTGGACTTGAGGTAAGCGCTGTATCACCCTATACAGTAGGAAGGAGAAAGAAACTCAGTGTGCGTCCGCAACAAGCAAAACATCTACTTATATACTATTATTTCCCTTGGATATTCGAAAAAGCTTCGAAATGCAAGGTAGAATTTTCGTGTTATGTCTAGTATGCAGAACCTAGTATGTATTAATTAAAAATTGATTTTTTTTTTCGAGAATCGAGACGAAAATTGTCATTTTTCTCATTTTGTCTCGAATTTGAAAACGCCCTTTTTGTCTCATGTGCAACACTATCTCTTGACAGAAATAGTGTTGCACCAGTTAGATAAATATCAGGTTGTCTAAGAAGAATTGATGCTTTGGAGTGCAATACTGGGAACGCATTTATTCTGATTTGAAAATATCATTCTGGAATTATATATGAACCATTTCTTCGACGATCTTTTGCTATTTTTTCAGCAACACCGTAATTTCTACTATGTATATAATGCAACATAGATTTTCAAAGGCCCCCTTTTAAACTAACTTAACACCATTCAGCAAGCTCTAGAGAAATAGAAACAGAAACAAATAATAGTCTGTCGGTGCCAGGTCTGTGCTATACGGTGCAAGGTCTGGACTATTAAAGTCTCCCAGCTAGGTTCTCTCAATTCCGACGGCTTGTTAAAGATACATGCGGGCAATCAGCTTGGTATACGATAATCTACCTTTTGACCAGTTCCAGTCGTTCCTTTTAATTTCATAGGTGCACTAGCTCTAACTGTCGACAGTACAGTTAACAATCTATCGTTCTGCCTGATACCATCAGCTCATGATGCACGGTGTCCTAGTCACACTAAATGCACACACCTGGCCTTCCTGGACGTAAGTATGGGATATTCCACAAACTGAGGAATATTCCACAAACTGAGGAATATCCCATCGCTTCGACCTTTCTCGCACCACTTGTTGAGGATAACTTATTTTCATCACTCGTGGGTAATCGCTCCAGAAATAGCTAGAGTTCATTACGTTTCAGTAGAGACTGGAAAATTGCAATTCGATCCAGTAAATGTTTTTGAGTTAGATCATGCAACACTAAACTTCGAACTTTCTTTTTATAGCCAGCATTCTCCAAATGGTTTAACACTGTTTGGAAATCCATGTTTAGACGATATCATGACTGCTTTTGTGCCTATCTTACTTGGCTTTTGCCACTGCGAGAAGCATCTTGAACATGGAAATTTCCAGGACAAAAGCGACTGAACTGTCTTTTGGTTGTTGCTTTTGACAACATATCTTGTCCACAAACAGCAAACATTTCTTACGGGGCTACATAACATTTGCGTTTTTATCGAAATACAATTGTGAAATGCAGCACATATTTGTGGAATGTTCACGCATCTTTAGGGCGCAATACGTTAGGTGTGATTATAAGATTCCAGTGCCTGAACGCTTCTCGCACTTCAACTGTCAGTTATCAAACGGTGTTAGGCTGGACCGAGGATGCTGTAAAATAGATGATGTGCACGTACTGCAAAACCATAAAGCCATACGTCACAGCTTCGTCTATCCCGCCATCTTTGTTGAATCAATTTATAATAAATGCTTCGTAAGTTACAGTTATGAATTGCAATATCTTAAAGTCTACTTCTTGAACATTAAGCAAAAAATCGGAAGTGAGTCCAATCGTGTAGCCAATTTACGTCAGCAAGTCCTAGCATGAGTTAAGCACGATTCCCATTAAAAGTAACCAGTTTGAGCTGCATCGAAGGTGATGACCCCAAGCCTAAATAAAATTACCGCACTCGAGCTCAACTGCCGGGGACTCCAACTCACAGTACTCTGCCCAAGCCTAGTTGAGGGAAGTGAGCCAAAACCCGAGATCATTTGAGGTCACAGAGCGCAAACCTGAATGAGCGCAAGAACAAATTAAATTAATGAACCTGATCCCAATTGAGCATGTTCCTCACCGAAAACAATGAACCCTAGCCCCATTGAAGGTAAACGGCCGGAAGTCCGAATGAAATTGAGCGTGAGCACAAGTAAGTTCAAGCCCCACTGAAAGTAGTGTGCATGAACCCTGTTGTGGGTAATGAGCTCGAACCCAGTTGAGGGAAGAGAGACATGGGCCATTTGAGGTTAGCGAGCCCGAGGAGAACTAGAATTAATGAGCGCTATGTCGAGTGAGCCCAAGCCTCACCGAAGATGATGATCTCCAGCTCACTGAGGGCTAGTTAGAACAGGTTCAAGTGAGCATGTGTCCGAATGAAATTAGCGCGAGCTAAGGGAGACTGGTAATGAAGGTATTGATCCCGAGCACAAATGAGTGCAACCTCCACTGATATCATTGAGGATGAGCCCCATTGTTTATTTTATTTATTTATTTATTTATTATTTAAAATGGCCTTTTCTTCCACTCAACCATTTACATTTTTCTTTACAGTCGGATCTCTCTTTTTTTTTTTTACGACGAGAATAAAAATGACATAGAGTTAGACACGTTAAAGAGTTACCGACATACATAGCAATACAGAAAATAAAACATGAAAAGTGAAAATGAAACTTATTACATATAAAATAAACACTAAAACAAACAAGAGACATGCTAAAGACATGTTAAACTATACAAGGAGAAACAAATACGTCAATCTTGATTATGTATAACATAAAATACATTCCTATAATTCACTATCTATAGATAAAATGATGCACCTACTTAAGTGATTGTCTATAATGTATACATTCATACACATGTATCAGAAGGGAATAGAAAAGAAAATGAGAAGAAATAGAAAGGGAGAAAAGAAAAAAAAACGACTGCATGGTAACGCCAGGAATAGTTTCGTGTGTAACATTTTTTTTTCTTTCTTACTGAATACCTACATCAGAAAGATATTCTTTAAGCCGACGTTTAAAAGTCAACACTGAACCAGAGTTTCTGATGCTTTCAGGGGTGTCATTCCAAGGTTTGGTGACAAATAGTGTGAAAGATTTGGAAAATAAATTAGATTTGTGCGTTTGAACGGCGAGTGTTGTTTTTCCTTTAGAACGTTTATTTAGTGGGTGAGTATCGCCGAGAAATTTAAATTTAGAGGATAGATAAGTAGGTTTCTTACTATTAATTATTTTATATAAAAGTGTTAGAGAATGAATGCGGCGGCGGGTATTTAGATTGCACCATCCTAGTTTCTGATAGCAATGGGAGATGTGGTCGAAGCGCTTTTTATTAAATATGAATCGAACGCAGGCATTCTGAATGCGCTGCAAACGTTTTGCCAGATCTTCGGTTAAATCAACATATGCTGCATCACAATAATCTAAATGAGAGATTACCAATGACTGAACCAGGGACGCTTTAATAGATTCCGGAAGAAGGTTTTTTAAACGCTGAAGAGAATGGAGGGAGCCGTAAGCTTTCTTGCATACTCTATTAATATGGTCTGTCCAATTTAGGAATTTATCGATCTGGAGTCCTAGGCTATTGACGCTATCGCTTACAGGAATGGCTACATTGTTTACAAGAACATTCGGTAGGCTTGTAATATTGATTGTGGAGAGTAGTTTACGAGAACCAAGCATGATATATTTTGATTTGGTTGGGTTTACTTGCAGTCCATTTTTACGTGCCCATGTGCAGATACTTTCAATATCACTGTTTAAATGATCAATCGCGGTGGTTAAATTTAGGGGATTAGTGGTTAAATAGCATTGTATATCATCTGCATATAAGTGATATTTACAATGGGTGATGTGCTCAGGTAAATCGTTGATGTATAAGGGAAACAGAAGAGGTCCTAGGAGGCTGCCCTGCGGGACTCCACATGGAACAAGTTTCGTATTGGAACATATGTTATTAGTGACAACTTTTTGTTTTCTATTTGATAAATAGGAGCTAAACCAAGATAAAGTTGACTGGGAAAAGTTGTACAAGGAAGACAGTTTGGCAATCAGTATGTCATGGTCTATAGTTTGGAAAGCTTTAGAAAAATCTAGTAGTGATAACAGTGTAACTTGGCGTTCATCCATAGCGGCACGAATATCATCAGTGATATTTATTAGAGCAGTGCAAGTGCTATGCTGAGATCTGAAACCTGACTGAAACGGATTTAAGATGTTATTTTTTTCGAGGAACTTAGTTAATTGGTCATGTATTATATGCTCTAATGCTTTGGAGAGTGCAGGGAGTATACTAATAGGGCGAAGATCTTCTTCTGCTTTTGTTGGATTTTTGGTTTTAGGCAATGGGCGAACGTGAGAGAGTTTCCAAATTGATGGAAATTCTCCGGTTGTGATGGAACTATTAAAAATATGCACAATGACATCTACAATGAACGGTAATATTGATAGTGAGCCTGATCCCAGTTCAGATTAGTAAGCATGATCTCCAACAAGTGTATCTTAACTCCATATAAGCACATGTCTGAACGAAATTAATGTGCTTGAACTCCAAAGAGACTAGTGGGTGCGATCCTCATTGAAGGATGTGAGCCCGAGCCCGAGTAAGTGCGACTTTCAACGATAATAGGAGCGCGACCATTACAAATGGTAATGAACACTAAACGGCGTGACAAACATCTTGGCATTTGAAGGCGGCGCTCCAAGTTCCCTTTAAATGCTGCTAGCAAATGAGAGACCAGCGGTATTGCCACGTTTATATTGTACACATCCACGTCTATCCCCTGTCACCTGATCGCGCTGTAGTTTGTCTGCTTAGCCATAGCCACGTCCCTTTACCACTTTGCAATGTCGCGCCGGAGCTTGCATTTTATTCGTTTAGCTGAAATGCCAAGATGTTTGTCACAGGCTTTAGCTCTTAAGCTTTACATGTAACCATTTTGAACGTTAATGAAAAAACTTAAATTAAAACAGACGTAATAAACACTACACGTTCACATACGGATAACCTTATGTTTCGAACAAGCATTAATGGTGAAAAAGAGAAGTCAATCAGGTTCAGCAAACTCGCTTGCTTTTCGGCTTCACCAAGTTATGGGGAGAAAGATAGCTGTAGACAAATCCTCTTGATTATTAAAAATAGTAAATCACGCATTATTGTGAATACTTTCTTAATTGTGTGCCTCTCGTCATAAATATGTAAGTGCATTTGGGATGCAGAAGCAAACTTCATCAGCTAATTATGCTTAATACAATTTAACCAGACTTTTTTGAAGTCCCCTCTAATTGAGTGTTTCCCCAAAAATTTTGGCATAGCTACATGCTAATGCAAAGTTTCAAATACGTTTCAAATGATTATTCAACCAGTATTACTTAAAGGATCGATCACAAACGTCTGGCTTTTAAACTATAGCTATTGTCACTCACAAAATTTTCTCCTTTTGGTTCAAACTGTTCTCAAAACCACAGGAATCGGTGCGATCAGATAATGTTAGGTGTATAAGTAAGTTTTATTTATTTATTTCTTTTTTTTAGCCACCATTTCTCAGTGTTAGTCACTTCAGATCTATGTTGACAATATGTATTTGGTTAGAAGCCAGTGCGCAAGATAGTTAAATTATTTCTTGTTTTATTTGCATTTCAGTAGGAAAGCTAAACCAAGACACATCGACAGGTTTTATTCCATAGAAATGAACTCTAAATATTCTTAGAAATTTTAGTATTTTATTGAAAGTACTATTTGATAGAGATTTTGTCATTTTGCCAATCTTCAACAGCCAAAGCTCGTTCTTTACTCGTGTTCAGCGGCGCGTCTCACCAAAGCCTCGTTCGTAATTTCCCCATCGAATTGTAAATCAGAATCCCTCACATTTACCGAGAAAAATATTTCTTATAATACAGATTTACGGCGACGAATTTTATGAATACGAAGACTGAAACTTGAACTATCATTCGTATGGCAGCGTGTTTTATTACCACACACACATGCATGGGAGGCTATAACAGCCAACAATTCAGTACCTGTTACGTCGTATTTATGCTCATCTGTAATTTATTACTTGTGATAAATGTCACAACCCGTTTACGCAGTACATAATGAATTTGTTTCATCCTGTGTGATCATTTATCTTGTTCTAGACTTTCTGCATCAAACTAAGATACAAAATAAGAACCCGTTAACGTATTACATTATACGGCTAATCGTTTTGTGTATTTCATCAGAACGATAAAACTGTACTACAAACTACTTAATATATGCTTGTGGGTGTGCATATATTTAGTTCTCTTAGAAAACACGTACATAGCACATTTTTTATTCTTATTGTGATTTAGTCTTGGGAGTGACCAAACGTGTGTTATTCAGGCTTTCCGTCAGATTTTGTGCTCTTCTTATTGATTTATTCTATGTAGTATATGTTATATTTGCATGGTGCATTCTGCACTTTTGATCCTTTCATATTGTATCCTAATGTGTTTCAAGATGGTATGGTTTCGCAAAATTATTATATACTTGTTTGACTGTTCGATTATTGTTTAACATTCCTTTTTAGCAACACGGTTAGATAAGACTGAGTCTTCACTCTTCAGTTAAACATAGGATCTGATTAGCATTGGCTCGCGCCAGAAATTTAAGCTGAAAACCGTAATAAATGTGAAATGATCACTTACTCCCTAATGAGCTTAAACTTCTTGTTCAGGTCATGTTCTGCATATATGAGTGGCACGGGTGAACAATGGTAAGCACCACCGTGACATTAAATTGTTAGGTATAATGGGTAGGTACCGAACCACATAACAGTACCCAGGTAGTTTAATTTTAAAAACGTACTGGTACTTACAAATGGCAAGGGAAATTGGTTTGATTTGTGTCTTTGCATTGAATTGCATGGAAATGTTGAACCATCTTCTACAGTTTACTCGAAAGGCATAAATTGTGGCATATCATTTCATTTTATTTCCCCGAGCCACTCATATACTAGCCGAAATGTCCGTTCTTTTCACGAGAAGAATATGTTTATGTAAAATATCTGAAACTTCTCCTCCCCTTAGGATTTGCTGTTAATGAAAGTGTGATTATAATACATATAAGATACTCTATTTTTGGCATACATTTTAAACGCTTCTACTGTCTTGTACTATTCCCTCTAATTAGTGTGACATGATTTACAAAAAGAAAAGAAAACCAAGGTAGGTACTAACTGTGTCCAAACATTCATTTCAAACGAGTATGCAGTTTTCCATGATGTTTTAATCTCTGTAACGCACATTATTTTTAATCAAGCGCTTATGTAACAAATTTCAAACATCCAATTTAAACAGGTCCTTGTGTTATGCAGTAAATATAAAGAAAATAAAAATAAATAGGTCTTAATAGCATATAAATTGTTTCCCTTTCCCACTTCAAAAGCTTAATTTTCACGAACGCTAAAATATGTACACATATTTCCTTGCTTTTGCTCAAGAGTTTATATAACGATTTGCACATCACTAAACTAAGCAAATTCCTACATTCAGCACTTTGTAATAAACTCAAGGGGTAGGTCAATAATATAGACGTAGCCGCTTCCCCTTTAGAAATGTTTTCTTGTTTTTATCTTATATATGTACAGGCGCAACCAGGAAAAAAAAGTTTCCCGAAATTTTCCCCGTGAAAGGAAACGTAATACGCCGTGCACAATGCGCATGCGTAACAGGTCTATGACGTAGCAGTCATATGCCAGCCAAAGAGCTCCCGCCCGGTGACAGTAGCGAGGCAGCAGTGGTCCGAAATGGAAGCTCGTATTCGGTCCCCCACCGCATGCGAGTTTCGGTCGGTGATCAAGTTCCTGAATCCAAAAAGCATTGCGCCAATAGACATTCATCGTCAGCTCTGTGAGATGTATGGACCGAACATCATGAGTAAGCAGATGGTGCGTCGTGGTGTAGTCAGTTTTCCAAAGGTACTCAAAGTGTCCATGATGAAGAGCGCAGTGGGCGACCGTCCCTCATCAAAGATGAAATTGTTGAGCTGGTGCGGCAGCACATCGTAGAGAACTGCCACTTCACGATTACGGAGCTGAGCAGCCATTTTCCGCAGATACCGCGATTCGTGTTGCATGAGATTGTCACGAAGCGCCTGCTGTTCAAAAAGGTGGGTGCAAGGTGGGTACCGAAAAACCTGACACCCGAACACAAAATGAAACGTGCAGGAGCAGCTCTGACATTTTTGCAACGGTACCACGACAGGATCGTCACGGGTGATGAGACGTGATTGCGCACTTCGCCTCGGAAACCAAGGAGCAAGTAATGCATTGGCGGCATAGTGGATCTCCGGTGAAGAAGAAGTCTCAAACAGACGATGTCGATGCAGAAAGTGATGTGCGCGATGTTTTGGGACAGGAAGGGCATTTTGCTCATTAACTTCCTACCCAGAGGTGAAAGACTGAACGCTTACCGTTACTGTGAAACACTGCGGAAATTGCGACGTGCCATTCAAAACAAGACGCGTGGCATTCTTACTGCCGGTGTTGCGCTCCTTCATGGCAATGCTCGTCCACATTCGGCTCGGCGCACAGCAGCTGTGTTGATGGAATTTGGCTGGGAGGTGTTTGATGATCCACCTTACAGTACTGATCTTGCTCCCAGCGATTTACACGTTTTCTTGCACCTCAAGAAAGTCCAGTCATTCGGTGTGCGTTTTGGCAACGACGTCGAGCTTCAGACGTCTGTTACACGCTGGTTCCATTCGCAGGTGGCAGAGTTCTACGACAGTGGGATTCTGAAGTTGATCCCACCATACGACAAGTGTCCCAATTCCGGTGCTTGCTATGTTGAAAAATAGCTGCAATATTGCTGTACATGTTGCCAATAAATGGTGTCCTAAGAGTGTTTGTTTTTTGTCAAAAAAGGGAAACTTACTTTCTGAATGCGCCTCGTATATGTATATATAATGTGTGTGTGTGTTTGTGTGTGTGTGTGTATGAAAAAGCTGAAACATATATTCATTATGTTTATTTAAGAGTCTATATACCGAATTTTGTACTTGAACTTAAATGAATCCTCACATTTGGTATTTTCTCAACAAATAAAGGAAAATTCGGGTAATATGAAAATACCCCATTTTTCTTATTCAGAGTCGAACTTTTGAAAACGCCGAACACGCATCCCTTTATTATTGTCTGATGGTTCATATATCGAATTTTACATCTGAAACATAAGTAAAACTTTACGTTATATATTTTGCTATTAAATAAAGGGATATTTCAATATTATAGAAGTTGCCCCGTTTTCCCTCTCTTAGGAGCACAATTTACTAAAACACTGAAATACGTGCTTCTTTATTCCTAACTAAAATCTAAATGTTGAATCTAAGATATCCAAGTTAAGTGCTTGTGAGCGGGAGGACTGTGAGTTTGCATAATCTGAATAAATTACCAAAATCATTAATATTCAAAAATGCAAATGTGGGAGGAATCTTAATATTTAAACTGATATTTACTTTCAATTACTGTAACCTCCTGCCACAAAGTTAATTTAGTGAATTTAGTCAGTCGGTAGAGTCTTAGAATGAATAAAAGTTAAAATTTTGAAAAAGGTAAATAAGATTCCTGTTAAGCATGACACTCTAATTTACAGGTTAATATGGTTTTAACACCCATCCTGTATGCGAAAGATACCCACAATATGCTCATCGCAATTACGATCCATTGATAGACCCAGCTTCCGGCCTGAAAAGCAAACAAGAAAGACAAAAGGGTAACACATCACCTTGCGGCCAACTGCACCAATAAAGAAGTCAACATTCCAGTGGTAATCCTGATTTAATGCACCACTTCCGTAATTCCAGAGCACACAGAAATTATATTTACAAAAGCACTCGCGCGCGTGGTCTCGCTAAGAGACCTGAGCAAAAGAAGAAAAAAAAATATTTCTTTTTAATATTTCTTTTTCACACTTTGAGCTCGCAATTATTATTGTTTGTGCACATTTGTATTTATCACGCCACGCTCTTCTTTCTTGAAGTGTCTCTGCTTACACTAATCGATGCACTGCCTAGTAGTGTTTCTCCCAAAGTTGTGGACCATGTCCCTTTTCTTCTTCTGTCGTGCTGTTAGGTTCCGCTAACCGTCATGTTTCCTCTGCCTTGGGATTCCCGTCTCATCACTGGCGGTTCAAAAGGGTAGCGGTTGGTGCGATAACACTAGCGATTATATTTGTATACGAAGAAAGCTCTTGCTAGCCTAACATCATCAGACACGCTGAGTTCTCTGGTTCAAAACCCGCCTACTTTATACAAGCAAAATTAGCTCAGTTCTTGTATGTAATGGGTTTTAATTAAACTATGCTATACGATAGCATTGGATATTTCCTACAGAACACGGCAATGCGTTTTCTTCACCAACGATGTTACTCGCTTTAGGTTTCACTGTTAACAGCGTGAACAAGTGATGTAGCGTGTGACGTAGACATGGCACAAAATTAGTACTGGTGCGAAGCACTTTACGAAATATAATGTAAAGCTTTGTCTCTTCCCACTAGTAAATGGTGATATATGTCGCACTTTGTCTCATATCACTTTTGTGAAAACACACTTCTATAAATATAATAGGTATCTCCTACTCTCCCATTCCACCACGAGAATGTTAGTCCGGAGAAAACGAGGAAATACTGAAAGTAAACTAGCTATGATTGCCCATTCTACAGCACACACGCACAGAATATCAGTGTGTAACTAACGCACTATTCTTGTACACACATCTCTGAATGGTACAGAGTTCCAAATAGCTGACGGTCAACACGATTTCGACTTGCAGTGTTCGATATGCACTGTCTCGCGATTCAGGAAGAACTGTCTTTCTGGTTGTCCCGAGTACTGTTATATCCCTTTGCAGTTTCATTGTTTCTTTCAACTGCTGGGTTGGGCCGAACCAAAATAGCCCGCTCCACTGGAATAGGGGTGAAGGTGCATCCCTCACCTGTGAGTTTCCAGTGACCTAAATAACTAAAAAAAACACACTTTTTCATGTTCTTTTCCACTTTGTCTATCACTCCAATCGCATCGTTGTCTGTCACTATGTTTGTTAAATTGCTTATTAATCAAGCTTCAATTTAGTATCTGTCATGCACACACACTGTGCTGTAATTACGAGAAATATTAACACCAACACCAACATTATTCAAACTTTGTCACTTGACATGTTTACTTAAACACCTTTGACAGGTGACACCACCTATCGGCGACACCAGGAACTGCTTGAACAAGTGACATTGAATATGATGAATTACAGAAACGGATGCATTGAAGGATTTGGTTTCTGAACAAATTAATGATGTTAATTAAACAAATTAAATGAACTATGCAAAATATAAACAAATTAAATGACTCTAAATAAGGCTGAAGTAGCCTGACACATGATAATAAACCTTATAGCATTGATAGGAAGTTCGCTTCTCTTTTGCAGCAGTATTTCATTCTCTGCTAGATTTAAAAAAAAAAACAAAGGTATGTGTTAGTCTCCCTGCATACCTTCCATAACCACAAACTAGGCCTAAAACTGGTATTAGTACAAGCCAATTTGACAAAACAAAATATTTATATCGAACTACATATGTTTAATACTACGGGAACACCCAGAAAGTTTATTTACATTAACATAACACATATTATCATTCAAATCATATCAGCGGTGCAGACGATAACTATATTTTTACAGAGACATCTAGCGGATGTCATGGAACCATTACAAACAACGTTCTAGACAGCTGCCCCTCTAACTCAAGTGAACTTGCCCATAATTTTGAAATTGTCAACTTTTCTTGCTTCGCGAATGTTCCGTTGGCAAAAGGACGCTTCAAGAGTCAAACATGCTAAAAAGGGGAGTGTCAAAAAAAAACAAAATATTCAGTTAACATTGGCACAAGCTTGCTAGCAGACAGATGTCCTCGCTCATTGTGGTAATATTCCAACAATGGCTGCACAAGCACTTCCGGTATGCAAATCCGTAGACCGGAACGGTCACGTTTACATAGCCGTCCATTTGAGAGCAAGTACTGGTGGTTCTCGCTGGCTGTTTTCCCTGAGTTTTCCTGGTTCTGCAGCTTTCTCTTGACGTCGCCAAATACAGGGTCAGAAGTTTGCAGCTCTGGCAACATTGCAATAAGTTCCCTTAACTGACTCGGAATGTGGGTCAGTATTGTCATCAGAGATTCATTCAATACCAATTTCTTTGCCTTATCGAATTGAACCCCTGTATTTGGTGGGTACCTGGAATGGTAATCACTTAAATTGTCCTTAGACTTTACATACTCAAACTCGAATGTCAGCATATTCAGAGTTAGTACCCAACGCATCAGACGCTGTGACGTAAGTCTACATAACAGCAGAAAACGTATCGATTGATGGTCGCTGCGAATTTTGAAGAAATTGCCTACCAAATAGTGTTTAAACTTGCACACGCCATCAATTACACCAGCCATCTCTTTCTCTGAAATTCCATAGTTACGTTCTGCTGCATTAAAGATGCGTGACGTCATTCCTATTACACGGACCTCGCCATTGTCGTCCAGTTGATAAAGATGCGACGAACAACTTACATCGGAAGCGTCACATTCCAATATAAGTTGTCTGTCAGGGAGCGGCTTCTTCAGCACTACTTTCTCTCTGAAGACTTCGCGTATCCTTTGAAACGCTACGTCGTGACAAGGCAACCATTGATATTTCACTCCCTTCTTTAACAACTGAAACAATGGGTATAAAATTTCTGAATACTGTGTACTGAATATTCTATAGAATTGACAGTACCCAATAAAACTTCTCAATTCTTTCACGTTTCTAGGTTTTCGAAATTCCATAACCTTCTCCAATTTCTCCTGCGACTTCTCAATTCCAGCAGGGGAGAGGTCATAGCCAAGAATGGAAATTCTCCGGCGGGCAAATTGACACTTTTTCAATCTTAAAGTTAGGCCACCTACTTTTAACTTCCCTAACACAATATCAAGATGGCGTAGATGCTCATCAAAAGAAAATGACGATATGGTTACATCATCAACATAATGGCCACAAAAGTCACGACACTCATCCCCGAGAATGGAGTTGATCGCACGCACACATGAAGCTAAGCTCTGCTTGGTCCCAAACGGTAGCTTCTTGAATACATACGTAATTCCGTCGTGAAGGAAACCTAAATATTTCTGGCTGTTTTCCTCAACTAGAATTTGCATGAAAGAATCCACTGCATCTAAACTAGAGAACCAACGCCGTTCACATAAGTCTTGCAGTGTACACAGTGCAGGGATTGGCTGGTCGAATTCTGCGCGCGTAATAGCACCGACCTTTCTCGCATCCAAACAAGTTCTCAAGGTCCCATTCTTTTTCGGAACAATTACGAGTGGACTTAGATAAGAAGTGGGATGCTTCTTGATTATACCCCACGCCAACCAACGATTAATGGTGTTAGTTACAGCCGTTCGGTGTCGCAGAGGATAAGGATACATCCTTGTCTTCATGGGTCGATCATCGGTCACCTCAATGGAATGCTGGTAATCCCTAATGGTACCGGGCTTCTCGTCAAATATGCTTCGATGTTTGTAGAGCACGTCGTACAACTTTTGCTTTTCCTCCCCACTCAAATCAGTATACTTTTCGACATGATCTCTGATTTCTTCTGGGGTAGCCTGGGTTCGAACTTTCGCCCATTCCTGTGGCGAGTAAACGACGTTTGCAAGTTCGGCTGCAGTTGGGAACTTCCCATCGTCCAACTGGCTGCGCAGGGTAGCCAACTCTCGCTGGTGGCCTCCACCTGCTGACGCTCGCTCGAACTGCTCTGTAGTCAGCGGTCCTCTCTTCGACGCGCACATACTACTAAGTGTGGGATTCTCACAATCAACCACATCCTCTTCGAACTCCCAGGATAATTTTCTTATGAAAAGGTCTTCTTCCTCTATTTCGATGTCTCGAAAAGAAACTTCTATATGGTGGGGATGGTTAAGCGAAAGGACGTTTCTCTCATAATCTAGGATCGTTCTACTTTCTACAAACAACTGTGAACCCAAAATGAGTTCACGGTTCAGCCCTTTCACTACTATTGCCGAAGTATAGTACTCCTTTTCTGCAATCACAAGTTCTAACAATACTTGGCCGATGATCGAAGCGACGGCGCGACCGAACGCTGAACTGACTCTAATATTCGCTGACTTAATGAACGCTGGTGGGGGGTCTCGCTTACGTATTTCTTCCCAACATTGCAGTGAGATAGCCGAGATGCTCGCGCCACTGTCCAATAATGCCAGAATTTTGCTACTAAATAGACCTACTTCTACCTCAGGAAGTGTTACTAAATTGTTATTGGGTAGCTTTTCGGTCGAACTATCTAAAAGGTTCCTAAAGATCGCATTCGTCTCGTCAAACAACTTTTTGTTTATTTTAATTTTGTCCCCATTTCTCTGTAATAGCATGATCTCGGGATGACGAATGTCGTTATTTCCTTCACGATCGAAATGTGTCGTGCTAATTATACGTCTACAAGTTTCACAATCCCCATTCTCAAGTGTCTCTAAAGTCTTTACAAATGTCTCACTACTTTCTTCTTTTTCTTCTTCTAAAACATTGTTACATGCAATAACACAATTACGCATATCCTCAGAAATACATTTCGCCGGTTGCTCCTGAATATTCAGTACTCCAGTATTCAAGTCACCGCTCTGAGAACATGCGGACAGTTCTCAGTGGCGTTGACTAGTTCCAGGGCTGTTCGCTCGTGAATTCCCACGAGACGAGACTTGTCTCGGGGACTGTTCAGTCCTATCGTTATGAACTCGGAGCTCATTAACCTCCGCAGCATAGTCACTATTTCTATTATTATTATTACGAGTTTGTGCACGACCCCTATTCCTTCCACGTCGTTGTCCTCGATTGTTTTGATTTCTCGTTCGAGAATCTCCAGTGTCACGCTCCTGACCATTGGAATTTCTCGAACGCCAATTGCCATTGTTATTTCCATTTCTGTTTACATTGCCTCTTCGTGAACCCCTATTGTAATAAGGCCCATTGTCCCTGTGGAACCTCCTGTCTCTGGTGGGGTTACTCGGCCTACTGTTTCGTGGGGGGGGAAGATCGTCCTACATCTTCTTCTTCTTCTTCTACAGTAAGTGTATTTATTCCCCTCCTACTGTTGTTGTTACTTGGTGGCTGATAGGTGGACTGAAGCTCACCAACAATGTTCAACAATTCATCTATAGATCGAGGTTTAGATGACACAATACATCTATAGATGGAGAATGGCAATTGCCGTGGAAGAACTCGCAAAAGTACCTGGGGAGATAACGGGGGGTCGAGAATACTGTTGGTATGCAGTAATTCCAACAAGTATTCTGTCGGTTTCTTGCTTCCCCGTGTCTCGAAACGTGACGTTAAAATGGAGGCGCGGAGATTAGCAAGTTTTTCCTCGCTAAGATAGGCGTTCTTGAAATGTCTAACGAGATCTTGGTAATTAGAGCATTTCTTCAAAGTCACCTGCATCCACTGGCGTGAGATGCCACGGAAGTAGTGGGAGGAAAAGGCCAACCGTCTCTCTTCTGGTACACCCGTTAAATCGAAATAATTATCTAGCTCTACTAGAAAATTATGGGCCTGTATTTCTGATTCAACTCCTGTAAAAACAGGAAGTGACAGATCTCGATGTAATAGCCCTAAGGCCGACGCTACCTGGCAATTCGCAACACTACTATTGCTACTGCTGACATTGTTTATGTTTTGAATGGGAGGGGCAGCCTGCTCGTCTGAGTTCTCACGCCTGGGAAGCTCAGGGAACTGTCCCGCATGGCTCGGTCCAGCGACCGGCGTTTCGATTCTCTCATGCGAGACAGAGGCTGTGTTTTGACAACTGGAACTGTTTTCTCGCACCGACTCCTTTAACAGTTCCAGCTGTTCCTCCCATCTCAGTTCTGCTCTACGCAACTTAGATTGTAAGTGGCCCACCGAACTATCTACGGTAGCTTTTACTCTATCTATTTCAGTAGAGACGGCGGCTACATTCTCCCCCACTCTCTCCATGTCACCACGTAGATGGTTGACATCACGAGAGACCTGAGCGAGGTCTG
Organism: Thermobia domestica; assembly: GCF_964235325.1. Classification (NCBI taxonomy): domain Eukaryota; kingdom Metazoa; phylum Arthropoda; class Insecta; order Zygentoma; family Lepismatidae; genus Thermobia; species Thermobia domestica. Next base: position 268,845,491 of record NC_137459.1, on the reverse strand, counting down.
AACCAAGGACCTCTGATATCTCGCCTATCCTGTTTTCAGTGTGAGCCTCTAATTCACTAATTTTATTCTCTGTTGCCTCAACTGATGATTTTAGTTCCTGGCAGGATGCTGTTATCTTGGATTCCAGAGCTTCCGCTGAGGAAGCGATCCTTGCTTCTAGCTCTGTCACGTTTTGGAGCATCTCATGCCTGAAACTGGCAGTGATCTGCTCTTGAACAGCCTCTAACCTCTCTAACATGGTTCTGCTAGCGTTCTCCTGCCTACTTGCTAATTCCGATAACGTTTTTTCATGCCTCTTTTCTTGAGATTCTAATTTACTTGAAATTTCCGAAAGTGACTTTTCATGAATCTTTTCTTGGTTCTCAAGCTTATTCGCAATCTCTAAAAGTGATTTGTCCTGCTTCTTTTCTTGCTTTTCTAGCTTCTTTTTCTTGATTATCTAACTTGCCTGCTATTTCTTTCAACATGCTAAATAATGACGCGAGACACGGGTCAGATACAGATGTGACTTGCGCTGAGGTGCTAGGAACCGGTTCCCTAACCTGCTCCGATTCATTAGCCCTCTCATTACTAACTGTACCTTCTCCAGGCGGAACTACTTCCTGGAGAGAGGTGTTTACATTTCCTACTGAATCGCTTCCGGTGTCCTGAGACTCCGATGGAAATTCCATTATTTGCGCAAATTGATCGTCAATAATGTTGTCGCCTACAAAGCCTTCCATCGCTCTAGCTTGACTTCGCGTTACTACCATCAAGTGATTATGAACTCTAAATAAGTAACTATGTTCTCTAATATGCCTAAACTTGATTCGCTAAATGTTATTCCCCTCCAAAAAGGTTTAAAATTTTGTAACACACTTCAACAAAAGAAATGAATATGACACAACAATAATACACACAGAAATAATAAACTTTCTGGATGGCAGCGCGACAACCTGAAAGAAAAAAAAAACACATCTACTGCTACCCGCGTCTGGCTTGCACTAAATATCGTAAAAACGTTGGGTATCTTTCATTTCTTATGGCAACATTCTTTACTGAATAGAAAAATGAAAAAGAAAACAAGACTTTACTTTAATTCTATTGCCACAATTTAATATTAAAACAAAATTTAGCAAGGGACATCTCTAAAAACAAAACATACATCCAGGATGGTGTGTGTGTCGTGCCCCACGCGCACAGGCAGCCAAGTTCTTTGTGAGCGGGAGGACTGTGAGTTTGCATAATCTGAATAAATTACCAAAATCATTAATATTCAAAAATGCAAATGTGGGAGGAATCTTAATATTTAAACTGATATTTACTTTCAATTACTGTAACCTCCTGCCACAAAGTTAATTTAGTGAATTTAGTCAGTCGGTAGAGTCTTAGAATGAATAAAAGTTAAAATTTTGAAAAAGGTAAATAAGATTCCTGTTAAGCATGACACTCTAATTTACAGGTTAATATGGTTTTAACACCCATCCTGTATGCGAAAGATACCCACAATATGCTCATCGCAATTACGATCCATTGATAGACCCAGCTTCCGGCCTGAAAAGCAAACAAGAAAGACAAAAGGGTAACACATTACCTTGCGGCCAACTGCACCAATAAAGAAGTCAACATTCCAGTGGTAATCCTGATTTAATGCACCACTTCCGTAATTCCAGAGCACACAGAAATTATATTTACAAAAGCACTCGCGCGCGTGGTCTCGCTAAGAGACCTGAGCAAAAGAAGAAAAAAAAATATTTCTTTTTAATATTTCTTTTTCACACTTTGAGCTCGCAATTATTATTGTTTGTGCACTTTTGTATTTATCACGCCACGCTCTTCTTTCTTGAAGTGTCTCTGCTTACACTAATCGATGCACTGCCTAGTAGTGTTTCTCCCAAAGTTGTGGACCATGTCCCTTTTCTTCTTCTGTCGTGCTGTTAGGTTCCGCTAACCGTCATGTTTCCTCTGCCTTGGGATTCCCGTCTCATCACTGGCGGTTCAAAAGGGTAGCGGTTGGTGCGATAACACTAGCGATTATATTTGTATACGAAGAAAGCTCTTGCTAGCCTAACATCATCAGACACGCTGAGTTCTCTGGTTCAAAACCCGCCTACTTTATACAAGCAAAATTAGCTCAGTTCTTGTATGTAATGGGTTTTAATTAAACTATGCTATACGATAGCATTGGATATTTCCTACAGAACACGGCAATGCGTTTTCTTCACCAACGATGTTACTCGCTTTAGGTTTCACTGTTAACAGCGTGAACAAGTGATGTAGCGTGTGACGTAGACATGGCACAAAATTAGTACTGGTGCGAAGCACTTTACGAAATATAATGTAAAGCTTTGTCTCTTCCCACTAGTAAATGGTGATATATGTCGCACTTTGTCTCATATCACTTTTGTGAAAACACACTTCTATAAATATAATAGGTATCTCCTACTCTCCCATTCCACCACGAGAATGTTAGTCCGGAGAAAACGAGGAAATACTGAAAGTAAACTAGCTATGATTGCCCATTCTACAGCACACACGCACAGAATATCAGTGTGTAACTAACGCACTATTCTTGTACACACATCTCTGAATGGTACAGAGTTCCAAATAGCTGACGGTCAACACGATTTCGACTTGCAGTGTTCGATATGCACTGTCTCGCGATTCAGGAAGAACTGTCTTTCTGGTTGTCCCGAGTACTGTTATATCCCTTTGCAGTTTCATTGTTTCTTTCAACTGCTGGGTTGGGCCGAACCAAAATAGCCCGCTCCACTGGAATAGGGGTGAAGGTGCATCCCTCACCTGTGAGTTTCCAGTGACCTAAATAACTAAAAAAAAACACACTTTTTCATGTTCTTTTCCACTTTGTCTATCACTCCAATCGCATCGTTGTCTGTCACTATGTTTGTTAAATTGCTTATTAATCAAGCTTCAATTTAGTATCTGTCATGCACACACACTGTGCTGTAATTACGAGAAATATTAACACCAACACCAACATTATTCAAACTTTGTCACTTGACATGTTTACTTAAACACCTTTGACAGGTGACACCACCTATCGGCGACACCAGGAACTGCTTGAACAAGTGACATTGAATATGATGAATTATAGAAACGGATGCATTGAAGGATTTGGTTTCTGAACAAATTAATGATGTTAATTAAACAAATTAAATGAACTATGCAAAATATAAACAAATTAAATGACTCTAAATAAGGCTGAAGTAGCCTGACACATGATAATAAACCTTATAGCATTGATAGGAAGTTCGCTTCTCTTTTGCAGCAGTATTTCATTCTCTGCTAGATTTAAAAAAAAAAACAAAGGTATGTGTTAGTCTCCCTGCATACCTTCCATAACCACAAACTAGGCCTAAAACTGGTATTAGTACAAGCCAATTTGACAAAACAAAATATTTATATCGAACTACATATGTTTAATACTACGGGAACACCCAGAAAGTTTATTTACATTAACATAACACATATTATCATTCAAATCATATCAGCGGTGCAGACGATAACTATATTTTTACAGAGACATCTAGCGGATGTCATGGAACCATTACAAACAACGTTCTAGACAGCTGCCCCTCTAACTCAAGTGAACTTGCCCATAATTTTGAAATTGTCAACTTTTCTTGCTTCGCGAATGTTCCGTTGGCAAAAGGACGCTTCAAGAGTCAAACATGCTAAAAAGGGGAGTGTCTAAAAAAAATAGCACCTCTTTGTATCCTACATTCTCAAATCGATACGCTAAAATTTTTATGGTTTTTCAAGTATTGTCTCCGTAGGATCTGTGTCTCGGTAGTGATAGTGTATGCTACTTCCTATAACAACACTAAGAAATTCAACTAGCAATACATCTAAGCAATATCTGCATCTCATAGGTTTTCTATCCTTATTCAGATGGTTATATTGATTTCAAAAATCTTCTCAACTTGGGTGTCCAACGCTCCGTTAAGCACACATGCTTTCTTTGAGTTTTTTTTTTCTCTGGGAAGCTTTCTCTGCCTCTATCCAAGCAAACTGGCATATCAAAATATAAAATTCGCTATCTTCTACGACGTTAATATTAATTACTATCAAATTCTCATTGCTATTCATTGAAGTCCTGCCCTATTGTTCATTACTATACATTTACATAACACACTAAACCATAAATATACATAAAAATATTAATAAAAGTTATATGCTACCGCTGATAATTATTTAAATATCAATAATCTTTATACGCAAATTCCTAATTAACTTGAAATAATATTCATAATTTCACGAAAAATTTAAATATGCAAATCATCTTATAATACAGATCATGTGACGTTCACATGCTTCTGATTAAACAATGTCCCTCCTTTACTCTTTAAGAGTAGAACTTCGGAACATGCTGGGACATGTAAGTCTTTACCCTTAATGAAGAGTTTATATATATATACTTTAATCTCTCTAACTTGAGGCATTTTTGAGGCAATATTCATGGCAAAATAACTAATCCCCTTAGGATAAATATTTCCAAAAATCCTTCTACATCGCTTCTTTTCCTGACAAAAGTATCATATGCAAATATTATGTTTCTACTAATGGTAACATGATCTGGGCGATGATGGGTCTGTCATTCTTAATCTTCTATATAATACGAGGGTAAGTCAAAACATTATCCGCAATATAGCTATTAATCTTCTTACATTGTCCATACTGGTCTTTGTCCTCGTGTATTTTATTGTTGTGCTATTTTGGTCATGTAATTGAAAGTTTGATCTTAAGTCCTCTATTTGCCTTAATTTTGTTGAAGATGGATGATGGCCGCTCCATTAGAAGTTTGAACCAAAGATTAACAACGAGCAGTGATCCGTTTTTTGTGGTCGAAAGGTGTATCAGAGGCCGCAGTCCATCGAACTCTTTCGGCACAATACGGTAACACCTGTCTTGCCTCAACGGAGTGTTTACGAATGGATTGTTTTTTTTTTTTTAATGGCCACAAAGTGTTACGCACGAGGTAGAAACCGGACGACCATCTATTATGACAACATTGAGTGTACACGTCACATGGTTCTGTTAGACAGAATAGTGACTATTGATTATTGTGCCTAATGGTTTCTCAACTTTCGGCATATATGGTCATGTTAACCCGTCACGTGTGAGGTATGACGTCCCTCGGCAATCATACTACATGGGGTATTGGCAGGAAGAAATGAAGCGGCCTGGGACCATTGTGGCAGATACTATCCCGACATTTACATGGTGTTAATTAAAAGCAAATGGAAAACCCCCACAGAGGATGGCCGGCATGAAAAAATGTTTACACTTCATCTACCATGTGCTTTTAACAAGAATCGAAATCCGGACCGCTTGTAACAAGGATGAGAGCGTTAGCGATTACGATATATTGCACCATTTAAACCGCATAAGACTCATTGTTTTTGGTACGGTTCTGAATTTTTGCCATAGGAATTGATCAATATTATGGATATGCGATAACTTAAAATGCAACTTTTTTAATATCGCCAATTACTTCTAGAATTAAGCATGAGTAAAATAATAAGAGTTACATTATACAGGAAATTGCACGAAATGCAATGATATTAATTCTAGTATCAAAGTTGTATTGTTTCATCTGCTAGTGTTCAAGCGGTGTGCTTGACTAAATAATTTTCTGAAAAGTTCGATGTAGATGGCTATGGGTACAAACACACACCTGTTATTTCTCTCATTATAATTTGAAGTGCAGACAAGTAGTTGGCCGTTGATCGGAAGGTGCAAGTTGTATTGTTTTACGTGGTAATAAATGGTATGGAAAGAGTGATTCCGTGCTCACTTTTGTACATGATGGGCTCCATTGCCTTAGATTAACCATTACAAGATTGGCACAAAGCTATGTTGGAGAACAGTTCCTCCCCTCGTCTCTGAGCAGCAGGAATTCATATGCTCATACAGTAGTACATGTTGGACGAAGCCTTTCCACATACGGCATATCGTTCTTAATTTATTGCACGTTGTGTTATGTCACATCCGTTTCTAGACAAACGTGAAGACGGGAAGATATGGCCCTTTAACAGACCATATATTAATTCTTGCAAGGTAGGGACACTATAGGAAATGAAGAAAGGCATGTTAATCGGCATTTATTAAAACAACACCAGTCACTAGTTTTACGATTTCCTTTTTTTTCTGCTTCTCAGAATATACCCAGATAAAGCTATAATGTAGTGTTCAAACAAGGTACTGTCTTTCTTTTCCGTAAATGAGACTTCTACTGATATTACATTGAAATTTTGTTACAGTAGCGTCAGTCACTGACGCTGTTACAGCAAAATAAATTTAGCCACATCTTCAAGACATATTTTGCTTATATAACTGAAATTTGCTATACTGTTGCTCAATCATTCTTATGAGGACTAATATTATGAGTGATTTCATTGATGTTTCGTCAGGGCAAATGAAGAAGAGAGTTAAATTGCATTCTGAACACTACTGATGGTGATATTGGAGCTGATGTTTGTTGCCAAACGCGCAGTTCTTACTAAGCTAATTGTACACAGTAAAGATAAGACTGTGACAATTACGCTCACACACTCAATTAATTGTTCATATATTCAAATTAAAACATATTTATATGTAAATTCAATTTATTTTAAAAAGTCAAGGAAAATTTTATTTTGTTTCATTTAGCAGCCAAGCGAACCTCTTTCATTTGTCCCAGGTAAAGAAGTTTCTCTGCTTTTCAGAAAAAAAAAACATAAGACGGTAACCGCACTAATTGACCACCCACTTTTCTACCTCGCCAGTAAACGGTAATGGAATTTGCTATTGTTACTCCAGCCATACTGTCGCACTACCTAAGTACCTCGATATCGCAAATATCACGTCACAGACACACAGGAACCAAAATTTTTTATCTACAATCTTCGCAAGTGCTTATGAAACTCTTTAACATCACGTACTAGCCCAGAAGAGACGCTAGAAACCCAAGCCAAATTATCAACCGATTTTTGGGAAATGGTGTCACGAACTTAAAGCGGCGAATCAGAATCCGAAATTCAAAATTCACAAAGAGAAGAATGAAGCGTCTATTTTTTTAAAAAAATAAAGAAAGCTGGGAGAACGCCTACACGGAAGAGAGGTTACTCTAAGTCGACACTTCATCGTGAAAACATCACCAACACGCGATTCATAAGCATACGTCAACTCATATATACATATATATATATATATATTTAAGTGTTTAAATTTCAGAAAAATGGCTAGCTAAAGACCCGTTAGCAGCCAGCTACTTAAACCACGCGTTATCCACAGCAACTTCGTCGTTACAAGATTATTTATACAAATATTTAAAACATCGTCACCTAGACATAATTTTTATCATCTTATGGTGGCGCTACGTAATTTGTGATTTTGAACTGAGTCTGTGATTGATCTATATACGTGGACTTCCTGTATTCAGAGAGGAAAAGTAGTGCGATGGATGGCGGATATATATAAACTGTGCGAGTGAAATTTAAGTGCAGATGGATTTGATAAGTGACGCATCGTTGCATTTCAACAACATGGAGATGAAGGACGGAGACACGGGTTCGATCCCCGATACTTGGAACAGATGCCTTGCCACACGAAGACCCAGACGCTTCAGACAAACGTGGACCTCTTCTCCGGGAGTTGAATCCAGAGGACAGCGGGGTCTGAGAAGGGACATTAGGAAGCATTGTGACGGTCAGTTAAGTACAGTGCAGTTTTCTTCTGAAGTGTGGAAATATAAGCGGAAGGACTTATTAAGGTAGGACAAAGTATTCTGTTATTTTCTTTATTGAAGAAGGACTATGGCCAATATTTCCGTGATTCGTGATCTCCATACTCACCTTTTCCTAGAAACTTCGGGACATTGTTTATTCATACGGAACTGTCCGTAAACATTTAGAGCATTTTTTCTTCCTTTTTAAAAGAAGTAAACAAATAGCCTAATGCCTTGGTTGCATTTCCAAAATTAATTCACTGATATAGGAACTGTTAATTTCATTCTTGAATAAGTACCATAAAATTTTTGATTATTTTACTAGTGAAATTTGTATACATTGATTTGATCTTCAATCATGCATTTATTTGTAATCGTAATGTGTCAATATTTAGATCCTTGAAGCCGTCATTATAATCATTTATATGCAATCCCGTATTTATTTATATCAAGTATGGATTATTTATCTTTCAAACATAAATCGCGTTTAAGATGTGTGAATGTAATATAATTTCAGTGTTGAGTAAACCATGATTTAGCGTCAAAGTCTAGTTTTTCAAATTTTAACATTTGTATAGGTTGTGTTAGGGAAATATGTGTCAGAGCGGTAAACAGGCTTAATATGATTTTATTGTAACTTGTCAATTTTTATTATACTCATTCTTAAAAGAAACAATCAATATAAAGCTTCCAAAGACGTGCTATGTTGAGTAAGTTTCAGACAAATAAGTGTAAATATTCTTATCTCGTAATATCGTTAGAGTCTCATAAATAAGGTAAACAACTTAAGATACTCGAGTAAATCCCTTCGGAGGTACCTATCTGAGCAACGAACGCAGATAGGGTCCATAGCTATGGAGAAACGTGTATTCGCAAAATAAGGAATCAGTGAGAAAATCAGAAAGCGTCGACAATGTAATTATTTTGATCAATTGGCCAAATTATAATAATAGTAGTACTATATATATATATATTTCTGTGTAGTGCATTTGAATATGAAATATTTGTGTAGTTAGTGTTGTGTAACGATTTTTATTGTGAATGGTATTATTTTCCAACTGATATAGTATGTGTACAAAGCTATGTTTTGTTTATGCAAATCTTTTAATATTGAAAATTCATTAGAGTTCATTAGAAACAGTGCACTAAATTTTCTCAAAAGCATACTATCGCTTCTAAACTATCTCTCCAGTGAGTCTTGCAAGCAACCTAAACCATCAATTCTTTCATTCCACAATCCGATTCTTAAACTTATTTCCATTTCTTTTATTAATAAAAAAAAAGGTAGTAACTGTAGACGAATTACTTAATAGTCGTTTATACCTAGGGGAAAAACAATAAATCATTTTGTTAATTAATATTCAGTTTAATAGAAATTTTTGTTTGTATAACTACGTCATGGTAATTATAAAGAATCGAATATCGTCAGTTTAGTTGAGTAGAAATAAATTGTTGCTAAATTTTACAGTCAAGATTGAATAACTTGAATATTACGTTGTACAGTGAAGAATGTGTTAAGAGAAATCATATTATTTGGTCAAAACAGTCAAAAGTCTGATTCATTTTCAGTAAAGTCAATTAATTATTTTTTTTTTTTTTTGTAAATCCAAATTAACTTTCTTGTTGATTTTTGTAAATATAACCTTCTTTCTCGTTAAACTTATTAAAAGTCTATTTGACGTTAGAACCAAAGCATTTATGTGGTTATCATTTCAAAGATATGCCTATTTCTTTAACTGATATTAGCATACCTAGAAGTTATTTCAAATTACCCTGAACAGAAAAAGTTGAAGCACGGTTACATTGACCATCAGAAATTTTTATCTAAATTAACTCATTTTTTTTAAACTTTAAATTAAACTTTCCTTGTTTGTTGCTTTTTAACTATTTTTGCTATCTCCACACACTTCGGTGACAGAGTGATAGTCAGTGTAGCCAACTGAACAAGCCATTAGCGAAAAATCTTTCTTTCAGCTTTGCAGCTTGTGAGATTTTTGCTCCGCATGTTTAAATCACTTAACTATTAACTACGCACCTGTTTTCCTAGCGCCTTGGAGACACCGTTATGGGGAAAACAGGATCGATTAGACATTAGGTCATCTTTCGTTATATATATATATATATCATTTTTTTAATTCCTAACCATCTTAGCAAAACTGTATTTTTACCTTGGAGAACTGAAGTTCGAGCCCCGTGGAGTCAACTTCAATTCTCCAAACTCTCATTCATTTTTTTATGTTATTTGTGTAATAGGCAGATGAGTTGCCACTCATCAATACCATTCACTTTTCAAGTACAAGGTCAGGTATTCATTTTTCTGATGCATATTAGGCTCATCCGTGAGTGCCTTAATTATTCGTTCTAGTTCAGATTAAATATGCAAATTAGAGATAAGGAATCGAATTCCGAAAACAATACGTTTCATATTCTTCGTCGCCCAAATACGTAAGATCTGCTTATTCGTAATATCACGCAGTAATTCTATTTGGCAGCCCGAGCAGAAATTTTCCTTTAATTATTAGTTATTTTCAATCGTTGCAAAACTTAGCGCCCGAGACAATAACATTATCATTACAAAACTTGGCTTCCAATACAGGAACCACAGTGTTACAAGAAATGGCTTCCCGAACAGGAACCCGAATGCGTAGTTAATCTTATTTCAGGGACCCGAATGCGTAGTTAATCTCATTTGAAGGACCAGCATGCGTAGTTAATTTTATTTCAGGACCGAAAAGCGTAGTAAGCTAAAAAAAATGTAGGAAATCTAGTTTGGAGAAGCATACATAGTAAATTTCGAACAGCGAACGAAAACAGTAATCAAGTCTATTCCGTAATACTAAAATTAAGAATGGGAAGCGTGATATGAAATTAGGTAACTTTGTATTCAAAGAATCATTATTTCGAGATTACCCGTAGGGAACGATTAAGCGTTCTACTCCCCCTCGCATCCAATTTTATTTCATTTCAGCACATGCGTAAAAATAATAATAATAATAATAATAATAATAATAATAATTGTTCTTACCTCATGTTTGTTTGTTGGTTTGTTTGATTGGAAGAGAAAGGAGATACACCATTTTGTTTGTTTAAAAAAAAAGAGAAGAAAAGAAGGAAAGAAGAAAACAAAAAGGTAATGCACCAGGTAAGCGACTAATATAAGTGAACATGCAAATTTTTGGCATATTGATGCATAAATTTAGCTAAGTGTGTTTCTAGTGAATAACATTAGTATTAACATAATTATATATTCATATATAGATATAGGTTTAGAATAGGTTAGATTTAATACTTTTATTTACGCATGCATTTTATTACTTACATATTATTGTGTTTTAGACATGTTATCTGTTAATTAATACACTATTTGTATATACACATAAATATCCATATGAATATAGTAAAAAAAAAAGAAAAAAAAAACAAGAATGAACTAAGTTGTTGTGGAAAACGTGTGGTGATAAAGTAGCTTGGCATGCTACATTGATGAAATAGTAATATTTTTGCGTATTAAGGAGAACTTAGAGTACGAAATTTAGAGTGATTGACAGCATAGGTCAGACAATTAGAATTCATTTTAGACAAATTTTAATAAGAATTATTCTGACAATCCAGTTATTTAAGTCTACTTGCAGATGCCACAGTTGAGGCCATCTACCTTGAGGCAACGACCAAGAAACAGGATGTCTGCAATGGAAGAAGCACAACGTTGTCGCACGTGTGGACGTGACCTATGGGAACAGGATTTGGATCCCACGGATGAGGCTCGAAATTGTCCTGAATGTGGTGACCAGAGGAATACAAGTCCAGTTATGGAAAATGATGTCACTCAAGGAAGTAGAGACAACATTCAACAGCATCACAGGCCGAACAGCACTAATGGCGATTTTCAGGAATATCTTCTATCAGCGTTACATGAGTTCATGAGACAACAAAAAGAAGAAAACAAGAAAAACGAAGAATTTAGAGAAGAACAGAGGAAGTATATAGAAGAACAGAGGAAGAATATAGAAGAACAGAACAAGAAAAACGAAGAATTTCGAGAAGCACAGAGGAAGAAAATAGAAGAACTAGATAGAAAACTTGACAAGCTCATGGAAAAACAAGACCATTTGGCAGAATACCTCTCGAGGAAAGGACAGGAGCAAGCCAGGAGGCTGAACGAACACAAGAAGTCGAACACGGAAGTACTGGAGGAACTTCCATCAGAAGCAATTGTGCAGGATACACACCAGGAAGCCAAACAGACCCCCACACCTGTAGAGATAAGTACAAGTGTTTCCAACGCTGTGACCGCTCCAAAATTCAAGAGCAAACGTAAACTGCGTGGAAGAATGATCCCTGGTAGGACAAGAATCCAACCAAGACGAAACAAAAATATAAGAATGAAAGGTTTCCACGACAAACGTCCAGGATGGCAACGCAGCCATAACTACTGCAGGAGGAATAATCACCTGAAGGTACGGAGAAAACGGGCCGAAGACTCCAGAAATGTAGAAGGAAAAGGAGTACTTGAGTTCGAGGACCAAGATTCATGGACAACTCACATCGGCCAGAGAAGTCCATGTGACCGGCAACATATACACAGTCAGTCCAGAGCAGTAGAGACACAGGAGATAAGTGACGACAACTGGCAGAACGAAGCAGATCCGCCAAGAAGTTATTTTCATGATGAAGGCACCAGAGAACACCACAAGTCAGAAGCAGAATGTAAAAGTGGCCAACAGGATACATTGATTGCCAATAGGAAAGTGGAGAGCACTCAGGAAATGAGCAATGACAATTGGCATTACTCACAATGTACCAAGGAAAGCCTGGAAAATGACAAGAATGGTATCGGCATTGTCACCATTCACCCGGCTATGACATTTGCATACTAAAAATGGACTTCAACGGTCCAGGTTCGAGTCAAGGTTACGTGACAGCTTGCTGGAAAACAGACTAAGATACACAATGGCATGAAAACTAATGGAAGCATAGAAATACAATGATTGTAGGCAAGAAGTAAAGAAAAATTGCAAGAAGATACTGCAAGAAAAGTATAAGTCAAGAATAAAGTACTAGCGCGAAGAAAGAAAACTTAGCAGGAAACTGATGAAAGAAATATAAGAGAATTTTGTTTATGGCATAGCTCAGTTGAATGTACCTGCATCTCTTATCCAAGCGGCTAACCCTAGAAGATAAATATAAAGAATAAGAAGATGAACTATATGGAAGCATAATGCCCAGAAATGAATTTGTTTACCAACATTTGTTTTAACTTTATTTCAGATATCGGATGTGAGGCAATCAAAATTACAGAGGAAGATTGGAAAAAGATGTTCACCAATGTGCGCAACCCAGCATTGAAACCGGCCCAGATGTAATTTTTGTTATGCACGAAGAAGTGCCTGTATACAGAGCAATCGGTAGAGATGGATTCCCGATTTGAGCTCTCTGAAGTGGAGTTTTGCGTTTAGAGCAGAGATTCAACGCACCCCTTCGCCTTGGTGATATTACCTGCGAAAACGCGCCGAGCCTAAGAATAGTGAGCTACGAGCTGCGAGCAGATGACAAATCCACCAAGATGTTTGCAAGTTCCCACAATTGGATGTTCGCGACATGGAACTTTGCCTTAATCATTTTACTCTCCTTATATTTTAAAGTTATGGTACTGAAGATGAATCATGGCCGAAGAATAAAAGTAAAAGTGCGAGCAGTGGCTTTGCCCTCGCACATGGAGGAATTGAAGCTCCATGCCACCCTCTGTAACCAATGCTCTCTTTCCCGATGATACAAGACGCTGAAGATCATATAATATTGTTGTTTTGTTGTTTTGTTACCTAGGGCAGCCAGCACTTTGGAAGAAATATAAGAAGTCGTATCCCGCGCAGAGAAAATAAACAACTCCAAGAGACAATTAACAATAAGGTCATATTATTTAAAACATGCCTCATAAGCTTGTGTCCAGCAGCTTGAATTGACCACCAACTCAATACCTGAGACCTCTCATCTAGATTGAGATTATCTCTCTCAGCTTGAACAAAATTTTACCATTAGGGTTCGGATTTTTTGTGAATTTATAAATCTTCTTCTTCAACATATATTAGGGTTAGGATTTTCATGTACTTGTACTTTTTGTCAGAATTTGAACTTTTATATTTATTAAATGTTACTTCTCCTTAGATGCAGCCGTGCCTCACTCTGTTGCAGCACTTGCTACATCTTGGGAGGGGGGTATTGTGACAATTACGCTCACACACTCAATTAATTGTTCATATATTCAAATTAAAACATATTTATATGTAAATTCAATTTATTTTAAAAAGTCAAGGAAAATTTTATTTTGTTTCATTTAGCAGCCAAGCGAACCTCTTTCATTTGTCCCAGGTAAAGAAGTTTCTCTGCTTTTCAGAAAAAAAAACATAAGACGGTAACCGCACTAATTGACCACCCACTTTTCTACCTCGCCAGTAAACGGTAATGGAATTTGCTATTGTTACTCCAGCCATACTGTCGCACTACCTAAGTACCTCGATATCGCAAATATCACGTCACAGACACACAGGAACCAAAATTTTTTATCTACAATCTTCGCAAGTGCTTATGAAACTCTTTAACATCACGTACTAGCCCAGAAGAGACGCTAGAAACCCAAGCCAAATTATCAACCGATTTTTGGGAAATGGTGTCACGAACTTAAAGCGGCGAATCAGAATCCGAAATTCAAAATTCACAAAGAGAAGAATGAAGCGTCTATTTTTTTTTTAAATAAAGAAAGCTGGGAGAACGCCTACACGGAAGAGAGGTTACTCTAAGTCGACACTTCATCGTGAAAACATCACCAACACGCGATTCATAAGCATACGTCAACTCATATATACATATATATATATATATTTAAGTGTTTAAATTTCAGAAAAATGGCTAGCTAAAGACCCGTTAGCAGCCAGCTACTTAAACCACGCGTTATCCACAGCAACTTCGTCGTTACAAGATTATTTATACAAATATTTAAAACATCGTCACCTAGACATAATTTTTATCATCTTATGGTGACGCTACGTAATTTGCGATTTTGAACTGAGTCTGTGATTGATCTATATACGTGGACTTCCTGTATTCAGAGAGGAAAAGTAGTGCGATGGATGGCGGATATATATAAACTGTGCGAGTGAAATTTAAGTGCAGATGGATTTGATAAGTGACGCATCGTTGCATTTCAACAACATGGAGATGAAGGACGGAGACACGGGTTCGATCCCCGATACTTGGAACAGATGCCTTGCCACACGAAGACCCAGACGCTTCAGACAAACGTGGACCTCTTCTCCGGGAGTTGAATCCAGAGGACAGCGGGGTCTGAGAAGGGACATTAGGAAGCATTGTGACGGTCAGTTAAGTACAGTGCAGTTTTCTTCTGAAGTGTGGAAATATAAGCGGAAGGACTTATTAAGGTAGGACAAAGTATTCTGTTATTTTCTTTATTGAAGAAGGACTATGGCCAATATTTCCGTGATTCGTGATCTCCATACTCACCTTTTCCTAGAAACTTCGGGACATTGTTTATTCATACGGAACTGTCCGTAAACATTTAGAGCATTTTTTTCTTTCTTTTTAAAAGAAGTAAACAAATAGCCTAATGCCTTGGTTGCATTTCCAAAATTAATTCACTGATATAGGAACTGTTAATTTCATTCTTGAATAAGTACCATAAAATTTTTGATTATTTTACTAGTGAAATTTGTATACATTGATTTGATCTTCAATCATGCATTTATTTGTAATCGTAATGTGTCAATATTTAGATCCTTGAAGCCGTCATTATAATCATTTATATGCAATCCCGTATTTATTTATATCAAGTATGGATTATTTATCTTTCAAACATAAATCGCGTTTAAGATGTGTGAATGTAATATAATTTCTGTGTTGAGTAAACCATGATTTAGCGTCAAAGTCTAGTTTTTCAAATTTTAACATTTGTATAGATTGTGTTAGGGAAATATGTGTCAGAGCGGTAAACAGGCTTAATATGATTTTATTGTAACTTGTCAATTTTTATTATACTCATTCTTAAAAGAAACAATCAATATAAAGCTTCCAAAGACGTGCTATGTTGAGTAAGTTTCAGATAAATAAGTGTAAATATTCTTATCTCGTAATATCGTTAGAGTCTCATAAATAAGGTAAACAACTTAAGATACTCGAGTAAATCCCTTCGGAGGTACCTATCTGAGCAACGAACGCAGATAGGGTCCATAGCTATGGAGAAACGTGTATTCGCAAAATAAGGAATCAGTGAGAAAATCAGAAAGCGTCGACAATGTAATTATTTTGATCAATTGGCCAAATTATAATAATAGTAGTACTATATATATATATATATATATATATATATATATATATATATATATATATATATATATATATATATATATATATATATATTTCTGTGTAGTGCATTTGAATATGAAATATTTGTGTAGTTAGTGTTGTGTAACGATTTTTATTGTGAATGGTATTATTTTCCAACTGATATAGTATGTGTACAAAGCTATGTTTTGTTTATGCAAATCTTTTAATATTGAAAATTCATTAGAGTTCATTAGAAACAGTGCACTAAATTTTCTCAAAAGCATACTATCGCTTCTAAACTATCTCTCCAGTGAGTCTTGCAAGCAACCTAAACCATTAATTCTTTCATTCCACAATCCGATTCTTAAACTTATTTCCATTTCTTTTATTAATAAAAAAGGTAGTAACTGTGGACGAATTACTTAATAGTCGTTTATACCTAGGGGAAAAACAATAAATCATTTTGTTAATTAATATTCAGTTTAATAGAAATTTTTGTTTGTATAACTACGTCATGGTAATTATAAAGAATCGAATATCGTCAGTTTAGTTGAGTAGAAATAAATTGTTGCTAAATTTTACAGTCAAGATTGAATAACTTGAATATTACGTTGTACAGTGAAGAATGTGTTAAGAGAAATCATATTATTTGGTCAAAACAGTCAAAAGTCTGATTCATTTTCAGTAAAGTCAATTAATTATTTTTTTTTTTTTTGTAAATCCAAATTAACTTTCTTGTTGATTTTTGTAAATATAACCTTCTTTCTCGTTAAACTTATTAAAAGTCTATTTGACGTTAGAACCAAAGCATTTATGTGGTTATCATTTCAAAGATATGCCTATTTCTTTAACTGATATTAGCATACCTAGAAGTTATTTCAAATTACCCTGAACAGAAAAAGTTGAAGCACGGTTACATTGACCATCAGAAATTTTTATCTAAATTAACTCATTTTTTTTTAAACTTTAAATTAAACTTTCCTTGTTTGTTGCTTTTTAACTATTTTTGCTATCTCCACACACTTCGGTGACAGAGTGATAGTCAGTGTAGCCAACTGAACAAGCCATTAGCGAAAAATCTTTCTTTCAGCTTTGCAGCTTGTGAGATTTTTGCTCCGCATGTTTAAATCACTTAACTATTAACTACGCACCTGTTTTCCTAGCGCCTTGGAGACACCGTTATGGGGAAAACAGGATCGATTAGACATTAGGTCATCTTTCGTTATATATATATATATATCATTTTTTTAATTCCTAACCATCTTAGCAAAACTGTATTTTTACCTTGGAGAACTGAAGTTCGAGCCCCGTGGAGTCAACTTCAATTCTCCAAACTCTCATTCATTTTTTTATGTTATTTGTGTAATAGGCAGATGAGTTGCCACTCATCAATACCATTCACTTTTCAAGTACAAGGTCAGGTATTCATTTTTCTGATGCATATTAGGCTCATCCGTGAGTGCCTTAATTATTCGTTCTAGTTCAGATTAAATATGCAAATTAGAGATAAGGAATCGAATTCCGAAAACAATACGTTTCATATTCTTCGTCGCCCAAATACGTAAGATCTGCTTATTCGTAATATCACGCAGTAATTCTATTTGGCAGCCCGAGCAGAAATTTTCCTTTAATTATTAGTTATTTTCAATCGTTGCAAAACTTAGCGCCCGAGACAATAACATTATCATTACAAAACTTGGCTTCCAATACAGGAACCACAGTGTTACAAGACTTTATTATATTTTCCAACGTAAGTAATAGGCCTGCAGCCTGAACACAGAGAAGAGAAAAACATATATTATTTAGATAGGCTGAATTGAGTTACCTTATGTTCATATATGCTTACCAACAATCAACTGAAAGTTTCATGGGATTGAAGGTCGTTGCAGGGAGCTGAGCCCCCTGACAACGCCCTAGCTACGGGCCTGGTGAGAAGCCGGAAAAAGACGCTTGATGACCATATTTTGTAATTGTCATTTGACTTCATACGAAACATATCAGTGCCAAAATTTCTTGTTCATAGTGTATATTATTTAAGACACGTTATAATAAGGGTCTTTTGCAAAGTAAATATCAAGACAAATAAAATAATTTCTCTATATATACTATGAAACAAATGGCCACAAGAGTTCCAACGAAGTATGTTTACTTCTGGATTATTCTTAAAACATATTGCAAGAGAAATAAAATAACTTCATCTATTTTCAGACAATTGTACAGGACAAGAACAAGAACAAAACATGATCATATGTCTTTTGTTTGTGATTGACATAAATAAATTGACAAAACTAAACAGTTCCTTCCTATGAGTAGATATAGACTAGATATCATGCTATCGAAGTTTGTAGATTATCAGTATGTTGAAATTTAAGGAGAGAAGATAGGGAGCTCAGTATTCATGAGAAGTATGATCGCAAGCGCTACATCTGGTATATTAAAGTTTCAGTCAAGAAAGTAATATGATCTGATATTAAGAGTTGGTGGAAACCATTTTATAAGAAAACATTAGACTCTGAAGAAATAAGAACAAACAAAGAACTAAAAAGAACATACTTTATCTGAGTATTTTTTTATCAGTTCACATAACACAGAAAATCAGTACTTAAAAGGGTACAGCAATACCAATGGTCTTATCCATTGAACATTATTTCTTAGTCAACTTCAGGTTCCAGTATTACCTCCAAGAACTCTGGCCTATCCTTCACGGAGTGTGTGCACCATGGAAGATCAAATATGAGGAGGAACTTTTACAGTTCATATAATACATGTAGAACACTATAATTTATTTTATGAAGATATATAACTGAAATATTGTTGGAGAATACTGGACTAATTGACAAGTAAATACAACAAAATATTGTTCCATTCTTTCGATATTGTTAATTAAGTCATGTGTTTGAAGACATGTTATCCTTCTAAAATGCATTAATATGAGCATTTGTGAATATCAGATACATAAAGAGAATTATAACATGCAGCTTTAAAAGTACGTGTTAATTATAATGTGGAATTTGTTGAAGCAATATGAATCAACAGTATGAAATACTAGCATATATTACCCGCTTCGCTGGGTTGAAATGCAAATTTAAATGCACAACTCCCTATCTAATGTGTTTAGTACCCGTGAAATATGCTCTTTCCGTTTTCAATGATATCGATTTAAACAACATCGGAAAAATTATTGATCATCTCGGCGACCCCGAAGACCATGGATTCGACACTAATATTGGTCATTTACGATCATATATATATATCCCCCTCCCTCATGTTGCGGACCATGGCATCGGAAGTGTCACCATTCACCTCAGCGACCCCAAAAATATGGATTCAGCACTAATATCGGTCATTTTCGATCATTTCTCTCTCTCTCTCTCTCTCTCTCAATATATATATACTCCTCCACCAAATAGCAGAGCTAATTTTGGATTTAAACCTAATCGAAAAGGTCACTGCTCATCTCAATGATCCCGAAAACTATGGATCAGACACTAATATTGTTCATTTTCGATCATTATTATATATACTAACCCTCCCCTCCTTCGTGCTGCGGCATACGGCATCAGAATTGTCATTGCTAATCTCAGTTACTACTAAAACTATGGATTCGACACTAATATTAATCATGTTCGATCATTTTCAAATGTTTATCCCCCTCCCTTACGTTGTACTCTCCCGCTTCCTAATACGAGGGCTGAACTTGGATTGAAACACCATCAGAAGTGTAACTGTTTCTCTCGTCGACCCCGAAAGCTATGGATTCAACACTAATATCGGTTATTTTTGATTATTTTTAAATTTATCTCCCTCTCCCGCACCCTACGGTATATATAGCTCCCACCCCCTCCCCTGCGTTGCGGCACACGACATCAGAATTTTCACTGTTAATCTCAGCTACTCCTAAAAGTATGGATTCTACAGCAATATTAGTCATTTTTGATCACTTTTTAAATGTTTATTCCCCTCCCTACGTTGCATCCTCCCCATTCCCAATTATCAGGGCTGAACTTAGATTGAAATAGCATCGGAAGTGTCACTAGTTTGCTCATCGACCCCGAAAACTGTGGATTCAACACTAACATCGGTCATTACTGCCTCCAAACTCATGTATGTTGAAAATTTGATTAAGATCGGTCGGGTGGTTCAAGAGTGATGAAGCCACAAAGGCAGTCATTTTTATTTATTTTACATATATCTCCCCCTCCCCCTCTCCTAGGTTGGCTCGTCAAAGTGAAACGATACAAAACACCCAAGGCCCGACCCTCATAAATGTTGAAAATTTGATCGATATTGGTTGGGTAGTTCAAAAGTTATGAGCTTTTATTTTTTTTTATTTATGCGTCCCCTCCCCTCCCCGACCACTAGGATATACCGTTAAAGTGAAATTACAAGAATGTTTCCAGATCCGAACCTCGTGTATCTTGAAAACTTGATTGAGAATGGTCTTATAGTTCAAGAGTTATTAAGTTACAAAAATTGTCACTTTCAGTCTTATATCAATTGATTTTTACCGGTATATATATATCTCCCACTCCTCCTCCCCTACGTTGCTCCGTCAAATTTAAATTCATTAATTTTTTGCTGCGCAGATTTGCTTGTGGCTGTCATTTTGTACAGGCGCCTGAGTGTATTTTGCACTTTTCAGGGGATTACATTAAACTCTGTAACTTTTCAGCTTTTAAAGATAATAAGTTCAAACCAAAACCATATGAAAGATAATAGAATGGACAATATTCTATGCTCTGTGTACATTGAGACTTCCTTCAGAACGTCGAGAAAAGAAACTCTGAACATTAAGATTGGAAACCTAGAAATGACCATTTTGGAATGTACATTTTGAAACTAAATAAATAAGACTACCCTTCAGTTCTTTGTCTACATATAGACTACATAATAGAAAACTTTCTAAACAAGTTTCAGATCTGAGAGCTATATACTTGATTTTTTTTTTAATTTTTAAACCTTGCGAATTTCCGAAAATCATGTATTTTCAACATTAAATATCTCATGAAGAACAGAAGCGAAAAGCCCCAAATTTACACAAAATAGACGATAGTTGTGCAGTAAGAAGTGGAAAAAATTGCATCACTGAGACTGGGGTAGCTTCTGAGTTATAAGTTGTATCAGTGATGTGCAGGTTTTGTGTTGATATAGTATCTCAGGCATACAATTTATCTATGTTTCATCGGATATAAAAGCGAGAAATTGGAGATTTGCTACTTGTAAAATAATTATTAATACCAGATCATATCATAGATTTGTGCCTCTGACGAAAACACAAATCAGATATTATGCATACTCGCAATCAGATGAATGAACTGATTGCAGTACTTCAGTACTTCCAGCACATAGCATGTTGTCATTTGCACCTAATGATACCGTAGCCTGTATTTACGACAAAAATGGTGTATTTACGACAAAAATGAATACATCAGTCAGGAAAACAACGATCATTTTGATCACTTTTTTTCCATCCCCATGAACAAGCATAAGCGGAGCTAGGAATTGTCTGCCTTAGGGGCAGACCTTTTGGTTGGTCTCGGAGGTATTGGTAGGTGGCATTTTTATTGTTTTTCTAAAAGTTGGGGGACAATGCCCTGAAGCCCCCCATAACTCCGCCCATGGGCCCAAGAACCTGTTTTAAACTATATACGAATGGCAAAGTGTGGGTGCCAATCATTAAAGTTCGTCGGAAACTCACACGCACAGGTCGTACTTTCAACTATGAGTGCCGAACTTTGCACAGAAATTAGTCAACTATTTATCTCACTCATGTCTTAACAGCAGCGCTGTAGGCAGAAAAGAAATAGCAGACAATTTCGTTTTTCTTTTCTTTTTCTTTTTCTTTTTTCTTTTTTTTTGTACAAGATATGGTTTATAAATTATGCATACTTTACCCATTTAACATTACTGTCGCGTTATTTTCACTTTTGTTACAAAGTTTACATTCACTCCAATGGCGTTTCATGATATTAAGTCCCAATGAAGAAAAACCTTATAACTCAGAAACTACTGCAGTCTCAGTGATGCAATTTTACCCACTTGTTACTGCACAACTATCGTTTATTTTGTGCAAATTTGGGATTTTTTTTACTTGCGTCCTTCCTGAGATATTTGATGGTGAAAACACATGCTTTTCGAAAATTCGCAAGGTTTAAATTTTCCAAAAAAATTCAAGTATATAACTTTCAGATCTGAAACTTGGTTAGGACGTTGTCTATTATCTAGTTTTCATGTAGACAAAGAATTGAAAGTGACTCTCATTTATTTCGTTTCAAAATGACCATTTCCAGATTTCCAACCTCAATGTTCAGAGCTTCTTTTCTCGACGTTCTGAAGCACGTCTCAATGCGCACAAAACACAAAATATTGTCCGTTCCATAATTTTTCATATGGGTTTGGTTTGAACTCATTCTCTTTAAAACCTAAAATGTTACAGCGTTTAACGGAATGCACTAAAAAGTTCAAAATGCGCTCAGGCGCCTGCACAAAATGGCCGCTACGACAAAACCTGCGCGACCAAAAAATAAATGAATATCCGTTTTCGACTCTCTAAATGTGGTACAAACTTAGGTAAAAAATTAATCAAATACTAAATTTTGTCAGCAACCATCATTGGTCGATTTCATTTGGATTGACTCTTTTGTGTTTGTGAATACGGAATTTAAGTTATAATATCACTACGAGTTAGGATGTAATACATTCGAAAATGCTAAACACATCATTGTTCTAATTATATGCTTTTTTGTTTCCAGAAGATTTAGTTTCCATTACTCATTCATTTTTTTTCAGTCAACCTATACAGTAGGTTGAAGCTCTTAAACTAAAACACACTGCAAGGTAGTCATCATAATAAATCATACTTCAAACTTTCACACGTTCCTCTGTGTGTCCTAGCAGCAAAGAGACACTCACGTATACTAAAGCACATGTTCATACTAAAACCATATTAGTTAACTACAATGCAAACTGACATACAATTAAAAAGTAATTACGCATCCATCTATTTGTCATTTTTGTTTTCATTATAATGAACAATAAAAAACTAAAACTTCATAATTTTATCTCTAGAACTACTTATACCTGCAGGTATTAAGAAAAGTGATACTTTCCATCTGGTACACTACTGAGAAATGCATTATTCACTGAGGTCACTGATTTAGGCAAGATATTTTCATCACCCTCTACAGGTGTTTCCATGTAGAGATTTTTCTTAGGGTGTAACACGTGTTAAGATATTTCTAAATAAAGAAACTTTCGTCATCCGGTACAGCATATATATATATATATATATATATATATATATATATATATATGTATGTTTGTGTCTGTGTGTGTGTGTAGTAGGAGTAGTAGTAGTAGTAGAGTAGTAGTAGCACTGTAGTATCAAAAAGTTTCGAGACTAGTTCTGTATAAAGCTGCACGCACAGACACAGGAAGACCCAACTTTCATAAGTCAGTGTTAGTGTACCAAAAGACATCATCCTGTGTACACCGGGAGCTGAACAGTTGGTTCTATTCTGACTACGTGCGTTACTACATCTCCGATTTCATTATGGACAGCAAGTTAGTACAAAGAGCGAACGTGAAATTATGTGTGAAACTAGGCAAATCGGCCACAGAGATGCTTGATATGATTCAGCGAGTGTATGATGATGCTTCAATGAGTCGTTCGAGGAGTTTTGAGTGGCATTCACGATTCAAGAGCGGAGGAACATCACTGGAAGACAACGAGAGAACAGAATGAGCTTCAACAAGCACGACACCTGAAAGTAAGAAAACCGTTCGAGAACTTGTACATGAGGATCATCAGTGAATAATTCACAACATTGCTGTGATTGTTGGTATATGATATGGAAACATTACCGGATCCAGCTGGTGCTCACGAATGACAACATTGGAAAACGGAATATTCCTTAAATTCGCCAAATACAGATTATGCCCTTCTGCGTCCACTGAAAGTTCGGTGTGAGTAGCCTAAAAGAAGTTTATATTAAAAAAAATCTCAGATTTGTAAGGTTTAACTGTTAAAATAATTTATTTCATTTTTTTTCCGTACGATTTATGTATTGTGCACGGTGAATTGGGCGAGACAATTTTTAATATGAAAATCATCAAATATAAAGGAAAATTATTCAACTTGTATTATTTTAAACAGAGAAAAAGTTAAATACCGATTCTGTAATTCTCATCTTGAACGTCTTTTGTTTAAGCACCCTTTGCATATTTGAACTTCAATTTACTAATTAAAACAGACACTTCTATGATATTTGAGGATCATTTTACCTAGTGTTAATATTGAACTGCAAAACAATTTAGGTACAGAACACTAGGAAGCCAAACAAGCATAAAGAAAAAAAAAGTAGGTCTCAGGTGTTGCTTACTCCGGAAATGACTGTTTACAGCCTAATAAAAGATGTTGGACATTTTCCAGCACACGTACTAGCTATAAGAAAGCGCTTAAATAGCCAATGCCGGTATTGTTATTGAATACTTGAATAGAAAGGTAGTCAGAAAATAAATAAAGTTGTGTTTGATACAGTATAACAGATTAAATTTTGAACGTTGTTGTGCATTTTAAATCTTAATTTATTATCGATGATAAAAATTATTTATACTTCAAGTTTCATATAATAATTCATGTTAATAGGAACAAGTAGAATTATAATGAAAATGTACGTAATCTATAGAATGTTACATCACATCCACATTCGAAATCAATTGAATTTGTATCAGTAAGATAACTGAGTTTGTATATGTGGATCATTAAAAAGAAAAAAAAAAGCCACAAAGTAATTGGTGCTACTAAACTGTGTCATGTGTTTGTGTTTTCAAGAATGTAAATTTGATTGCATCATTACTAAAACAAAAATAAATAAAGTTGTGTTTGATAAGGACAGATGTAATTTATAATTAAAGTGAATAAGTGAAGCAGAATATCTTACTTTAAAAAAGAAAGAACTGCAACATGCTCAGGAAGAGGTTTATGCTCAAATTTACTGTGTTTTGGATATAAATTTACTTCGTAGTGTGTACCTACCTTACCCAGTTGGTTCAGTTAACTATGCCTCTACTCCAATGCATTCACACTTCATCGTGGCTAAAGTATTAATATACGACCTTCAGCGCGCGAGTATCGGATTTATTTCTGGTGAGTACTCTACGTTAAACTGTGGGTGCCGAAAGGAACGCTAAATATCAATTAACCTTCCAAGTGAGCTCCATCGTGGCTGAGCAGTTAGCGTACACGCCTATAGTGTGTGAGACCCGGGTTCGGTTCAGGTGGGTCTTCGTGTGGTTCGGATCCCACGTTAAGTTGTAAATCCATATATAATTTAACACACAAGCAGGCACGTATGTGCAAAAAGTGAAAAAAAAATACCATTTTTCAAAAAAAAAAAATGCAGCTCTTTCGTCAGTCTGAGTGAAACATGACTTCTTTCTATTCCTCATGGGATTTTTGAGTTACATATTCTAATAGTCATTGTTGTCATCCCGCGCGTCTATTTTTGTTTATTTCATGATATTGGAGGGAAGTGAATTGTATCGCACAAAATGCGCGGCGAGCCCGCTCGTGTTGTTCTGTTTTCCGTCTGAGGTAAATGTGTTTTTACGATGGCGGAAGAGATTTACACGCGACTGATGTTTGACGGGTTCTTAAGGTAATGTCAGATGATGACGTAGAACACGAAATTGATAGTGATAGTGACCTAAGTGATGAAAGCATATAAATAGATCAATATGACAGTAATTCAGAATAAGAAATGTCTGATACTGAATATGAGATTTTGTCATCTATAGATTTTGCGCGCTGCCGACGAGCTAAGATCTACAACAATGAAACGTAATATGTGCTCTTTCACTTGCAAAATCACTCATCAAAAATTATTGTTTGCGTTGAATGATATGCGAATGATTCTGATTGTGCATAAATACCGGACATTCAAGAGAACGTAAGTCATAATCTGAGAGGTGTGTGCAATAGGTAGATGTCTCTAGTAAAGGAAAGAAGTAGTGTATATTGAATCAAGTGTGACTTTATCATATTATAACACTTTCTAAGCGGAATATTCAGTAAAAATATATTTCTGTTTTGAAAACGTAACTCAATTTAAAACATAATATTCTATCAAGCTCTTAATATATACTGTGCTCGAATTTTCAATGACATGTGTAATGTTTCTGTGTTGATATTGTGAAGAAACATATAAATAATTGGAACATACACGAAAAACACATTGTTCTGTTAAAATTAATATATACTGTCAGTATTACTCTGTATCGTGCAAACTGTTCAACGCGCCCACTGATGTTATGATGTGATGCACGCCCGCTCGAAGGTTAACCTCGTTGTTGAAAGGGACGCTAAGTGGAAAGTCAAATTAAAATATCAAGCTTCATTCTGTAACATCTCAATAAATAACGGCAGCTACACTAAAAGTGAAGAACATACTTTTATTTAAGGATCGTTGCTATTTATTCACGTTTACAATTATAAATCAGAGATCAATAGTCCAGTAATTGCGCGTGATTTTGAGTGAAGGAAGTATTCTTCTAATTTGTTGAATATAGTTTTTGTGACACCACAATTCCAAGATGGCTGCGAGGAGGATATTACCTCAGTTTTCCTCCATAACTTTTCTTTTTCTGGATAATTACAGTGAAGTAACTGCAATGATTTTTTTTGTTAATGGCGATAAAGCGAAAAATACCCTTATATTTTTTTTCTTTTATTCCTTGTCATCCCGGAGATTTGTTTTATCTTTAACTAAATCTCGTATGTATTTTAACCATATATATCTTAAGCTCACTCTTTTAACTCTCAATATATTCTTATATTCTTCAAATCACCGACCAGTTGTCTTCTTTCTCTTCATATTCCACGCTTTCTTCCCATCTGTTCTTGTATGACTGTATCAAGAAGATAGTTTCTTCGCAAGGTATGTCCAATTCAATTGGCCTTTCTACGAAGGTTGCTGGCTAAAAGAGTCCTCTTCTCTTCTATCCGTTTTAAAACATATTATTTTCTTACTATCCCTGTTCATTTTATATGCTCCTTCGTCTTCTAACATCACATTTCGAAGCTTTCTAAATAATTCTTCTTTAACTTCCGTAATGTCCAAGTCTCTGAACCATGATGTCAAAATCTTCATATATAGCACTAGATTAAGTTGTTCATTTGTCAAATATTTAGCCTGCTAGTTGAGAGTAATATTTTCTTATTGAATGTTTCTTTGCCTATGACAATTCTTGACCTAATCTCTTTGGTGAAGTAAGCGTCTTTTCTCAAAATACTTCTCAGATGCTTGAAATGATCGACCTCTTCAAATTCTCGTTGTTTTACTCTGACCCGTTTGGGCATGGTTTCACGGGATATTCTCATGATTTTCGATCTTTAATGTTGATTTACATTCTATATCGTTTTCCAGTGTCAATCATTTTGTCAATCACTTCCTGTAATCCTTATTTCATTCTAGCTATAACAATTGTATCGTTTGCATGCCTGATCTAGTCAATGATCGGCCCTCCAATCTTGAAATCTACAATACCTATTAATGCTTCCTTCCTTAATATGTACTCTAAGTGTTAAATAATTAGGACGACATACTGCATCTTTGACTGACTCCTCTTCAATCTGCACACAGTTGGTTTCTCCTTCATTCAAACGCAACCACACTTATTGACCTTGTACAGATTGCGAATGAGTCGTTGGTCTCTCCAGTTGACCACGATTTTTTTAAGTATTTTTACGGGTGCTTAATTTGAAAAGTATTTTCAAAGAAAGCTGTGTCGTCAAAGCGAGATTCTTGGGATGTTTCTCAAAGGTAGAACAGGTCCTGGGACCGGAAGACACCCGTCTAATTTTAAGAGAAATGAAAATAAGAATTTAAGCTTTTTTGGAGAAAGAGAGAGAGTGGGTAGGTGAGAGGTGAGGAAAAAAAGGAAGAAACCTGATGTCACAGTACCTGTAGCTTCATCTTCTCTGCTAGGCTTCCTGTTATCCTCCTGTTGTTTGTCCGGTGTTCTGTATGTCGAAAATCGAATCATAGACTGTTCGGTTCGTTTTCTAAGTTTGACCGCCGTGCACTCGCCGGACCGACTTCGTTGACAGTCTTTTGATAACTTCGCGACTAAGTCCAATAATGACTTCGAAGACCGACTCTCGACAGACTCTGGAGACTAACTCTGATAACCGACTCCAAAGTCTCCAAGCGACTCCACAGGCTCCGTGTGACTCCCTGTTTCCGGGTTGGAGGGAGTATTTAAAGACAACGATCTGCTGATTCCAGGCACGTGTAGATGAGATGTTTTCGTCTCAACAGGTACTCATGACGTCAGAGATGGACAGATCGTTAGGAAAGGAGCTCTCTCAGCTTTATTACATAAAGTACACATTGACATAATACATTATATAACATAAACAAACACTTCCACGATTTAGCTACGAATACACAAAATTACGGAAGAAAAACGTTGACTAAATTCTCAGACATATATGAATTTAATTAAGTAAGACACCCGAATAACTAGCGTTCTTCGACACATAAGAGATGGCTTTATGAAATTAGGAAAAAAGGAAAAAAAAGAATAATCTCACAACACCGAAGATAAGTCTGAAGATGTCTTAAAGAATAAATGATTTTGTGGGAGATCAAGGAAAGTCAATAAATATTAGTCTCTTCACACTCCCACCGCTAAACTTAGACATGCGGTTTTAAAGAAAACACGCATCGTCGTCACCACTATTTTGAAAATAGACTGTATATATTGTTTTGATTAACGTCACTATACGATAAATAAAATACATGAAGTACACTGTAGCAACAAACAAAATGGAAAAAGAATGAATTTCTGTTGTTCAGTATCTCATTTTTAAAAAAAGAAAATAAATCACACACAAAAGAAATCAAAGATAATCAATAAATCATTTACCAAACACTGCACGTAAACACGCAAAGCACTAAATAACATTCTATGTTTCCAATGTAGCGAATAAGACTTGATGTCAACAAAAACATATGGAAAAGCACGTGTAGTTGTTGAGTGAACTTGAAAAATACTTTGGTCAGCAGAACTGAACATCTTCACTGGGTCAGTGTTCTGAAGATAAGACAATTCTGGGAATGTACGTGGCCTTGTTGTATGAGAATTATCACTGGCAAGGTGGCCACAAGTTGGTAGCACTAATCAAACTTCTTGAAATCCGTTGAATGAGAGGGAGGGGGGAAATGACGCTGACAGCCATCTTGACGGAGTGTCCATCTTCTTAGAGTGGAGGAACAATGATATTTTTTGTTTACTTTTGCTTATATTTCGTGTTTGTTAGTATTTTTTTGTTGATGAAGAGAAAAAAAGGTGTCCAACGGGCGAATAGGTGATGTCTTGGCTGATAAAGCAGGCTTGGCTGATTATAGTTAAAACTGGTGGGCGGGTCTGACGCTAAGTGTTGTCATGTTTAGAAGTTCTTGGTTCGGGTCCATCCAAATTGCAGTACGGAGAAGAATGGGTGTCCTCTTCTTTTCTTAAAGCTGTGGAATCTTATTGGCTTCAAACAAGCTGTGTACTGTGAGGGTTGAAGACGGTAATTGTTAAAAATAAGGAGGTTATGGATGTAAGTAGGACCATGAGGGGGGATTTGAAATGTTAAGATTTAGAATTAGGGTTTATTTGGTACAGGGTGATGGAAATATAACGAGGAAGAGTTTTCAAACTATATAGCAGAAGTATGGTGGGTAAATAAAGAGAGAAACACATGAAAAGTAAATGGTGGGAAAAAACGAAGAGAAAAAATTCTAAGATGGCGGCATAGCGTTAATGCCTGCAAACGCAAGGTATGATGGGCTTAAAGATGGCGGCGACCATGAAAGTGCAAGGGTAAATAGAAGAACCGGTAAACTAATGTAGGTGGGATTTAGGAAGGGGGGAGAGGGTAGAAAAAGAAAAGAAAAACTGAAGCATATATGAATACACATAAGTAAATCGATAAACGTAGTGCCCAAACACTTGAATCATACAACTATTTATAATAAATGACAAAACTCTAATTTTCTTTTGGGGGGGGCAAAAGGAATTTATCTCGACCATAACCCCAAGGCATTTCCTCCGAGGGGGTGAAAAGAGGCTTTGTTAGTTAAGGTCGCACAGCACTCGACCTGGCACTTATTATGGTCAAAATAAATGATAGGAAGGGGAAGGTGGTTGCCCGAAAAAAAAATAACAAGAAATAGAGAGAGTAGAATGCTCCGACACGTTATCACAAAATTTTTCCTTCAGTGCCAAAAAAAAACTGACAATAATCTGGTAGTCAGTGAAAGACAATGACTCGACAACTAACTTTCAACAATAAACGATGTAGTTATTCACATACGAATCCTGTATGTTAGCGTTGGAAACTTCAATTGGTGGCACGATGGGCGGAAAGACTTCTGTTCCGTGTATAATCTCGTGTATTCTAATTTCTTCGGGAGGTGGAGGAAGTGATAGACCAGATACTGATGATGAAGTGTCACTCTTCTTGTCCAAAGGGGCGGACCTTTCTGTGACCAAAACATCTCCTAATTCCAAATTTTCACTGTCTCGAACGTTGACTGATTTCCGTGCCACTTCCTTCAACAATTTTATCATTTTGCACAGTAGAAGAAAAAAACCTGCAATCGTACAAAGCAACTGAAATATGTCAACAACGTGGCCAATCTCTGTCATCGAAATCTCGGGCTGTGCATTACACTTCTTGCAAAACAATAGACAACTCAAAATTCCTTGTTCATGTAACAAATATACTACCAAAAGAGCAAGAACAATATTCCAACATAACATAACTCCTGGAATGAAATATTCGTGTTTATAGATTGGCACTGGCGTAAGCGTTTGATCGATAATAGTGAAGGCAGATATATTTACGTGTCTAACACTCGATGTCCATACTTTTTTAAGAAGAGAAGATGTGTTAAAAAATAAATTTGGTTGACATTTTTGATTTAGTTGTAATAGATCGTTTGAGGCGAGTTGAGCGGGAAAAAAGATGAAGAAATACAGGCTCTATCAGTTCGTTGTCAAAACATGGAAATTCTGATCTTACAAACAAATTTCTATCAACGATCAGTTTCGTATTGCATGGTATCTTAACCTTGATAGCACCGTATATCATTGACGATTCAGGAACGCTAATCGAAGACGTATTGTCTTTTGACTGGACTGTTAACGTCGGTGGCGGATGCGTGATAACAAATTCATGGGAACCAATGTCCATTATATGCGTTAATTTCGACTGAACGCAAGTATGATCACAGCTTGCGATAACTTCTCGAACTGTTTGTCCCATCCAAGCAGAATGAAACAATTGGCTAACCTTGAATTTGAAATAACATGAGGTGGGATCTTACATAATTTAGCAGAAGAATATCTGCAGAACAAAAGATCAGATCCAGCTACTGGTATCAGGTGTTTTCCATTCTCCACTACGGAAACCAAAGGTTGTACGTCAATACTACAAGACTGATTGAAGACTGCAAAAGGTATCGGTTTAACTTCATAAAGTTCAAAAGAAGATTGATGTTCTACAATGGGTATCTTCAGTTGCAAATAAATGTACGACTCAGTTATTGAGCCTGGTAACACATTAATCGAATAATACAGTTCCAAAAATTTCTTGTCTATAGCCAATCGGTATCCATTTCTTAAAATTATGTTTTCAAATTCTGACAAATGTGCATACAAAACTTTGTAGGGAATGATGTTATGGTTTAGTTTTGAAATTCGACACATCTCTAAGGTCAAGTCATATCTGAAGATCTGTAAAAACTGAGTAAACTGTAACAAAGTCTGAAAAAATTCTGAAATGAAAGCTGTTGCTTCTTGTTGCATCTTGTCCGCTAATTGGTTCAGATGGTCGGCGATATCCTTTTCTTGGACCAAAATTCGTGCAGAAAAATTCCGGATCTTTTCAAAAATCTCTTTTAGTTGTGTCTCAAAAGACAAAAACTCAGACGTTGAATTTTGGATGAAAAGATTGTTCTTTAAAAGTTGCTTTTCCAAACCAAGCACGGTCTGTTCCAAATGCATTTATCTTTTATTCATATCCTCAACGGATGAACTGTCTGCAACACCGCAACAATAGGAAAGAAAATCACCAACAAAAGACAAGAGGGCTCTCGGTGATCTGCTCGACATCTTATGAAATTTGGGATTGGGGGTTTCAGAAAGAAATCGTTGATATGTGTGTGAAGATCCTGTAATTTTACTGCTGACTGACAAACTGGTGTCATTAGAGGTCGTCGCTTTTATCACAATAGAGATGTTGAAATAGAGAAGAGGTTGGTAGGTCGTGGAGAAAAGAAAAAAAGTTAGGTTGAAAGATATTGGTAAAGAATGTTGATAAAGAATCACATTAGGTATTTTTTTAAATGCAAACCAGAACTGATGGTAAAGTCAATGTCATTTGTTTCTGCGGAAGGTAGCATGGTAAAAAGGAGTATGCAGCTTAAAAGTTTTTGGACTATCTGTAATGTAAACAAAGAACTCAGTCAGAATATTACTTTTGCAACCTTTTCTTACTTCCAGATAATGCATAAAATATTTATGATTTCTTCTTTTTACTTAATATTATGTACTAATTAAATTTTTCTCTTTTCTTTTCAGGTAAGTGGAGAATCTGAAATTTCCAAAATAAAGTTGTCCTTAAAAAAATGATAATAGGAGACGGATATGATGACGAGAGGAAAAGAAAACTGCATAGCTCTGATGGTGAACAACTATATCTTTTCTCTTATTCTACAGGGTTTTCATAAAGTTAGGATGGATTTAATTTGCTTATAATTTTCATAAAAATGCTCATAATGAAACCAAATAAAGTGCAAACGGTAGCGGAAGGATTAAATTTTTAGTTGGCAACACTGTTACCGTATCAAAGATGGTGTCGGTGAAAGAGAAAGCGGAATGTGTTCTGTGGTACGCAGAGCTAAAATCACCAATTCTGGTGTGTCGAAAGTTCACCAAAGAGTTCAAAAAGCCGGCACCGACTGAGAGTGCAATCCAAAAGTGGCATGCTAAGTTCTTGGAGACAGGAAGCGTCCTGGACCGTCCTCGAAGTGGGAGGCCGCTAACATCGCCTGCAACAGTGAGCAGGGTAAGGGAAAGCATCATCAACGGCCCACAGAAGTCGATTCCTAGTGGCGCCCAGTTGGAGGTGTGGCGGTGAATGAACTGAGCTGGTGCAGATTACAGGTAAAAATTTAATCTTTCCGCTACCGTTTGCACTTTATTTGATTTCAATATGAGCATTTTTTATGTGAATTATAAGCGAATTAAATCCGTCCATACTTTATGAAAACTCTGCATATATATTGCTAGCATTAAGATAGTTTTAAGTCAATTAACCAGTAACATACTAATACATTTTTCTTTCAGCTATTTTATATAGGAAAATAGAGGCGCATGAGTTGTTCATAGATTTTCTGATTCTCTTTGTCGTACTGCACGTACATCATTCTTTCGATTGAGTCAAGATGTTTTTCCAGGGAAAGACGTACTGTTTGTAAAGCAACGCGACATGCATCTTCCTTTAGGAAAACCAAAAACTCCTGTAGAGATGTTGGGGAAAGCAATAGATGATATATCGTTGTCTACGGCTAATTGCAACGTTTTCTCGTAACACATTTTTAACTTCTTGGAATTTCGATCATCAGGTGCGCTTACATGAATTACAAAATCCACAGGTAGATTGTAACCCTGTGTAATGCATACGTTACTCTGGGGAAGGTGGGATACTTTACGACACTTCTCTTGCATTTCTTCTCCTGCAAGACTTTGAATTGCTTTGTCCATGCCTCATCGTGGCTCTAGAAGTGAATTGGACGAGTTCACTATACAATCACCAGCTAACGTCGTGATTGATCAGTAATAAAGCACAACTTTCTTATTAATGTCGTGGTTGACGGCAAACTTCGGTGTCTCCAAACCTTCCACTGAACTTGTTCTCGGACTCACCTGATCCCAAGATGGTAGATCGGACATGAAGACAACTTTCCTTATAAACAACGATTCTAATTGCGTTTTGTTATCTGGATCCTGGAATTCCATCAAGAATGAATTTACCTTATCCACTTCTTGGAGATGTTTATCTGGTACGCCCTCTCCTACTAAGTCAACTTCAGATGTTCCTAATTTACGCAAATTTTTAGGCAGTACTTCTGGAGGAGGATAATACTTTTTAAACCTGTCGATGGCTATAGAATCAATCTTTATTTGACCTCGAGGAGTTCGGTACTTTACATAAAAACTATTGTCATGCTTACGGGATACTATTTGTCCTGGTCCAAAATATTTTCCAGAGAATGCATTGCAGTCACCTTTCCGTTTTGTCGCATCGTAGATCCACACAATTTGACCCTTGATAAATGTCTGCTGCTCCCTCTTCTTATTACGTGACTTTACAGAAGTCAGATGTCTATTGTACAATCCGCGGCAAAAAAAACCTGCAACATGAGCATATAAGTTTATTGTGAAATGACAGTCTTTCGCTCCAAAATAAGTGTACATGGGAGGAGGCCGAGGTTTATCCTGGCGTCATTCGTTCCACATAGACGTTATGTTAATTTCCTGTGCTGTTAAGCGTAGTTTCACAATAAACTTACATCCTCATGTTGCAGGTTTTTTGCCGCGGATTGTACAAGTTTTCCTGGGCCTTGTCCCTTATGTACTGAAGTTGCCTAATCCTGTCTTGATTCTCAGAGAACTGACAGAGCGTGGCTAACATAGCAGAGTGTAATAGCCATGGGGAATATCCATGAAGGGCTTCGAAAGGACTAACACCCATACTCAGGTTACAAGTCACGTTGTACGAGAACGTAACCTGTGGAAATAATTCTATCCAATTCGACTAATCATATTTGTCCAAAGCTAAGTTCAATTGCTGCTCTATATGCCGGATTACGACTTCGACTGTTCCGACATTGTAATGCCCTTGTACATTTGCAAAGTGTATCTGTGTTCCTAGGATGTGACAAAGCTCTTTAAACACAGCACTAGTGAAAGCTGCTCCGCGGTCACATGCGATCTCTGTTACTAATCCATATTTCAGAACAACGTTTTCGTATAGAAAAGAACTAACGGAAGCCGCCGAAGCGTCTGGTAAAGATCCAGTGATGCAGAATCGTGTCCCTTCATCCACGACAACGATGAGAAACTTGTGTCGTAGGATATTATTACACGGGTATACCTCTCCTAAATCAACATAAACTCTATAGAAGGGTTTAACGCAAGGATGCGTCTGCAGA
Organism: Thermobia domestica; assembly: GCF_964235325.1. Classification (NCBI taxonomy): domain Eukaryota; kingdom Metazoa; phylum Arthropoda; class Insecta; order Zygentoma; family Lepismatidae; genus Thermobia; species Thermobia domestica. The sequence goes on along the minus strand of NC_137459.1, from coordinate 268,810,178 downwards.
CTACGCTTGCCACTACGCTTTTTCAATACATGACAGCTAATGCATTGTTTGCATTTTTCATAAACGAATTTCTTCATGTTTACAAAATAAACAGATTTTACTAGGAGGTTATACGTCTTACTGAAACCAGCGTGATTGGCACCTAACTTCTCTGAATGGGCCTTTTCAAACACTACATCTCTCAACTTGGTGGGCACTGCTAACAGAAAAAACTTTTCCCAATGGCGTCTTGTTAACTTTATACAGGATGTTGTTACGCAGGGCAAAATGCGATGCTCTCCTCTCACACTCCGGGTCTTTGTCGGCTCTATCCTCCGAATACGCAATGATTTTACTCAGAAATCCGTCATTCCTCTGCCCCTTCTTAAGATCAATGCTATTCAATTCCTCGATCATGAAGATCCTTGGGTCTGAGTCACTCGCTTCTTCGTCCTCTTCCTCTCTTCGATGGTTCAGAAAACGGCTGATGGCGTCTGCTTCTAAATTCTCGGAACCAGCAACATGAGAAATCGTAAAATCATGAGAATCAATCTCTGACAACCAACGAGCCAGTTTCCCTGTCAAATTCTTACTATGGCGAAGAAATGTGATAGCCTTCGAATCAGTGTGAAGATAAAAATGACGTCCGAGGATAAAGTAACGAAACGAGCGTAGAGCGTGGAGAAGGGCTAAAAGTTACAAATCAAAGACGGACAAATTCTTTTCCGACGGAGCAACGGCTCTGCTCGCATACGCAATTGGCACTAATTCAGCATCCGGCTCATCTGTAGTTGGCTGTTTGGCTACACAAGCCAAACCTTTCTTGCAAGCATCTGTAAAGATGTGTAACTCTCTTTCAGGCTTGCAGGCAATTAAAGTTGGACTTTCCAAAATCGCCTTCTTTAATGCTTCGAAGGATTGCTGCTGTTCGGAACCCCAGGTAAATTCTTCGTCACGCCTCATCAATTTCTGTAATGGGTGCGCTATCTGGGCAAAGTCCTTGACATACCTCCTCAGAAAAGAACAAACGCCGAGAAAACTCTTCAAGTTTGTCTTTGTCCTTGGACGTTGGTAGTCCTTGATCGTGTCCAGCATCCGGTCAGCGATCTGTAAACCATATTTCGAAAGTTTATGGCCTAAACCCACCATAGAGTGATGTGCTATTTTCGTCCTCTCGGGTGACAATTTCAACCCACGTTCTCGACGTTTTTGGAAGAGGATGGTGCACCAGTGTATCATCTCGTTCACAGTAGAAGCCACTACACAAAAATCGTCGATGTAATACATTATATTCGAACTCGGGACGCCTGCGAGAGTCAATTTCACTAATCAATTCAAAGCAGCTGCCGAGGACACATGGCCCATAGGCAGAACTTGGTAAACATAACTCGAAGCACATGGTACGGACAATCCTGTACACTCCTGACTCTCTTTTGTGATTGGAATTTGGAAGAATCCCTGCTTCATGTCACTAGAAGTGTAAAGAAGTCGTCCAGCCATGCGAGCAAGCAAGTCGTCAATCGATGTCGTCGCAAAGTTCGAGAGGAGAGATTGGGCATTAACATGACGCAAATCTGATACGAATCTGAACTGTCCATTGCGTTTTTTTCACTAAAAGAATAGGGTGCTTCCATGGAGACGCCTGCTCACGAATCGTCTCTTGTCTTAGCATGGTATCCAGCTGTTGTTTGAGGACTTCACGTAGGTGGTAAGGTACTAAAAAAGGTGTTTTGTTGACCGGCGTGGGGTTGGAAAGTCGTATCTCATGCTCAAAACCACGGGCGAGTCCCATATCGTCTTCCGACCAACTACAAACATCGGCAAACTGGTAAATTAGGTCGTAAAAACTCTCCCGGTCTTTTGGAGACAAATCTGGGTTGACATCTACTCTTTTCGGGTCATACATCTTTCTAGACTGTTCCAGCTTCTCTGGAGATGGCAAAGATTCTTCTGATGCTGTCAATGTCCTCGTTTCTGGTTCATCTGGTACTTCCTCGAACTCCTCTGCATCGCCTATCTTCGTTCCTTGGCGCAACTTCACGGTGTTGACGGAGGAATTCGTTACAAATACCACTGGGGACTCACAATCTACTATTACCCTTGGGATAAAAATTCCCAACATTCCCTCTATACGCTGAGATGGTAACAGTAACGCTTTTTTCCCCGTAATGTCCCAACAGGATCGTAACTTGACTAAAGTGTGCAAACGAGGTGGTAAAACAATATTCTCTAGGACTCTAAAATAGCTCTAGATTCCCGAGCGATTCTCGCTGTTAATACTTCAGATAAATTGATCTCTAAATTCCTAGGTGGTAACTTCCTGGACGGAGGACGTCCAAAACGATACAAAGTCAATTTATGTTTATCATAACTTATTATAGCTCTATGTTTTTCTAAAAAATCCGCACCAATCAAAGGACCATAATCAAAATTCGGGATTATCCTAAAAACGTGAGTAAAACTTCTGTTCCCAAGGAAAAATTTCAACAAGGCAACTTCAAATACTTGAATCCTTTTTCCCGTAACTCCCTTTAATCTGGTGTTAAGACGGAAACGTCTTGCGTTCTTCGGAACTAAATTCCCGAGACAACTTATCTGGCTACCAGCATCTATCATGATCTTAACTTGCTGACCATCTAAAAGAGCCGAAACATGTGGTAAGTCGTTAGAAGATACAATGGGGACTATAATGCACCTTCGAGCAGATTCGTCCCTGTCATATACTCTGTTTTTGAGTTTAAAGACGCCCTACAGTATCGTGCAATATGGTTAGGCATGTTACATTTATAGCAGACAATGGGACCTTTACTAGGAGTCGAACCCTGGGTCTGTGAAGAAGATTGCGTGGAAGAACCTGAATTGTTTTTATTATTGTTGTTATTATTGTTTCTATGGTTTTGACGATTATCACTTCTCTCGTTATTACCCTGACCTACATTCCTTTGCTGACTTTTCCTATTTTGTGCATGATCACTACCTTGATTGTCATCATTTGAGGTTAACGCGGATATTTGCAGAGTCATTTTAGCTAATTGCTGTTGCAAGTCATTCATTTGATCACTAATTGCCTTAGTCTGTTCTTTCTGTACTGTAGCTGACTGCATAAAATTCTCTTGCGTGTAAAGCGGACTTTGAACTGCTGACTCCGCACTTCTACATAACTGAGTATCAACTTGTCTTGGCGGAAACACTGACAAGTGCAAGACCGCAGAATTCTTTTTTAAAGAATTTTCCAACTCTTTTCTCTTGAGTAATAAACGAGTCTTTTCTTCCACTACTAAATCACCTAACAACGCAGCTACCGTATTATATTCTTTACGAATGACGACCTTGAGAAAGTCGGGCAATAACCCTTCTATGATCAGTTGTATCTGTTTTTTCTCAGGAGCGTTAGGATCTGCTCTCAGAATGAGATCTTGCTTTGCATATACATAATCAACAACTGACTCATCATCGCCCTGTTCCCGTCCTCGCATTTGGGCCTCTGTCAACTGAGGAACCAAACTATCCTTAAACGCTGTTATTAATGACAGCTTAAATTGCTCATAAGACATCTGAGCAAAATCCGACTTTCTCTCCATAGATGTAAACCATGATTCGGCTGGACCCCTAAGCAAATTCCCAAAATGAGCTTCCGTCTCACCCCATCCCAATCATTAATGCCAGCAATAGATTCATATTTTCGCACAAAACGTTCCACGTCTTCCCCTAGCCTAGCGTAGCCCGGTCTTACTATGGTATTAAAAATAGGCAACGGTTGGTTATCGCCTCCTGACGCCATGTCTAAACTGGGCTTCTCGACTGTAACTTCTAAAGAATCGGGAGTAATATCGGATAAGACCTCAGAAAATTCTAACTTTTTCCGAAGCTGGTCTAAATAATTTCTGGTAAACTTAGCCGATACAGGGGACTAACAAGCCGCGGGATCGAAATAAATCGTGTCACTAAGATTTAAGAAGTCATCACCCGGTACTAAAAATTCGTCAACAAGACGTCGCAACATATACACAAAAAATGAACTAATATGGGCACTAGTTTAACGAAATACACAGTGTACATATACAACTACTTAGGTCTAAATTACACATGCAAAAACTTAGAGAGAGAAAGAGAGATAACAGAATGTCTTAAAGTACAAGAGGTATTTGGGGCTTCTCCACCACTCTTGAAAGGATTGAAGAGAAAAGAAAACAAATCTAGCGAATAAGAAAGAAATGAAACTAATAGCTTTCGAGTAGTGTAATACAAAGAGGCAGGCCCGTAGCCACGGGGGGGGGGGGGCTAGGGCGGGTTCAGCCCCTTCCTAAATTTTGGCAGCCCCCCTAACTAAAATCATACTTCGAATTAACGGGGATGCCGAGGAAATTCCCCTTCGGTAAAAATTTATGTCCGGCTCGTATCACAGAAGTAACATAAATTTTCGCCTTCTACATTTACAGCAACAATACATAAGCATCCCCCTCTCGTTCGAAAATTTAATTCGAACACTGACTGAAATGTTGGAAGAAATTGTATTTAGAAATGTACTTTAGAGTGCTAAATTAAAATTTACTTTTATTATCCTCATTTAAAGTATTGGCCTATTTATGCGCTAATATTTATTTGAGCGTGAGTCTGTTTATATATATATATATATATATATATATATATATATATATATATATATATATATATATATATATATATATATATATATATATATATATATAATATACGTTCTAGCTTAAAGTAACAAAGTAACGTAACTATCGGTTTGAATCCGAGGACTCCCAGTACAGTTTGAACCCGAAACCAGACGCGCCGAAGGCGAGCGCTGTATCCATGAGGCTACGGGGTAGCCCACAAAAGTAACAATTTGTTAAAGTAGTTTCATTTTGAAGAAGAGATATCTTCAATAGAAATAAGTAAATAGCTGTTTAAATAATTAGTTCTTAACTTAAACATTTTAGTACCTACGAAAGCAACTGATCTCGAATTCTTGTTTGTGCAATATAAAGAAGAATTTCATGTATACTTTGATATGAATTGTACTATACAAAGAAAATTTAATGAACTGCTACTTCTCTTATCAATTTCTTTTCGAGAAAGAAGGTAACTGTGCTAGAACAAGGAACTTTTTTGGACTTATTTTTTATTTGAATGCTCGAGTACCAGATCACAACAGATTATTTTTATTTTAACATGACTTTAGTAGCAATCATCCTAAATGATTGTTGATAGTATGTTCCAAAGAGTCTAGAGCAGTGGTTCTCAAACTGGAGTCCGCGTGACCTGGCTACGGGGTCCACGACGTAGCTGTTATGTAAAAAGTATTTTTTTCAATTACTAAAAAGAAAGCAATTAGAAATTATACCTTTGTAAATTCGAATATTTTCTTTACTAAATTTCTGTCCTGAAGCCGGTCAACCTATATATAGAACTACTTCAGGTGAGAGGAATTCCTTCTTTGTTAGGGCATTTTTTCAAAAGGAGTTGTACATTAACTGCACCGTGCCGATCTTGTTTTGCTGAGTTACAAGGACATCACCAGAAACCTCGATCTGGACACAATTGTTCTAAGATTGGCAGCATCCAAAACAAGGACACTTATACTGTGATTGTGTTGTTAGTGATTGTTCAAATGTAAAACTTGTTTCTATTATAGTGTGCCAACATGAGGAGTGTATATATGCGTGTTGTGTTTGTGTTTCTTAATCTTATGAAATTTATAAATTTGTAGATAGCAAAAACCCATAAACATATCATTATTTCTTTCGAACATCACCATAAAAAAAGATCAAAAAATGTTTAGAAGTACAAGTGTAAAATAAAGCGCGTGATATTTAAAGAAATATAAAGTTCCACATCTAAGGAGATGTAAATAATAATAGAGGTAAAATGTTAATTTCACTTTTCCAATATGCATATATTTGTTTAGGCCACATGTATTTCAAAATATTGATTTAAGATTCTGAGACCCTTCTCTGTAAAATCTCTTTGAATATAGTATTAAATCTCATTACTCTCTAGATGTTTTCAAGTTTCACAAATATTTTTTCAGTCATCAAAAATTAAAAAAAAACATATTTCCTGTACTAATTCTTTGGAAATTTTAATGATTGGTTCGTTCGGCCAACTATTTTTTTAACATTTTTTTTATGTCTTTAAAGATGAGAAAACGGAAGAAATATTTTGTTGCCATAACAAATAAAATAAAAAAGGAGACACATAGTATTCTAGCTTTCCGGTACGCTATAGGGGAAAATTTTAACAATAATTCCTTCACGCTGTAGTTTTAGTTTTAAGAGCATAAGAAATTATTCATCACACACAGAGACAGACATTATATATATATATATATATATATATATATATATATATATATATATATATAGCATAATGTCTGTGTCTCTCTGTGTGTGCCCACCCTAATTTACATTTAGCCCCCCCTAAATTTGGAGGCTGGCTACGGGCCTGCAAAGAGGGAGGCGGAGGGGTAACGGTGGTGAAAATGATTAGAAAAAACTTAATTGAAAAGTTATAAAGAAGAAACCAGTATAACCACCATTTTACAGGGACGGGTGTTTAATTTGAAAAGTATTTTCAAAGAAAGCTGTGTCGTCAAAGCGAAATTCTTGGGATGTTTCTCAAAGGTAGAACAGATCCTGGGACCGGAAGACACCCGTCTAATTTTAAGAGAAATGAAAATAAGAATTTAAGCTTTTTTGGAGAAAGAGAGAGTGGGTAGGTGAGAGGTGAGGAAAAGAAAGGAAGAAACCTGATGTCACAGTACCTGCAGCTTCATCTTCTCTGCTAGGCTTCCTGTTATCCTCCTGTTGTTTGTCCGGTGTTCTGTATGTCGAAAATCGAATCATAGACTGTTCGGTTCGTTTTCTAAGTTACTCTTGGAGTGCCCAATTGACCGCCGCGCATTCCCCGGACCGACTTCGTTGACAGTCTTTTGATAACTTTGCGACTAAGTCCAATAATGGCTTCGAAGACCGACTCTCGACAGACTCTGGAGACTAACTCTGATAACCGACTCCAAAGTCTCCAAGCGACTCCACAGGCTCCGTGTGACTCTCTGTTTCCGGGTTGGAGGGAGTATTTAAAGACAACGATCTGCTGATTCCAGGCACGTGTAGATGAGATATTTTCGTCTCGACAGGTATTCATGACGTCAGAGATGGACAGATAGTTGGAAAAGGAACTCTCTCAGCTTTATTACATAAAGTACACATTGACATAATACATTATATAACATAAACAAACACTTCCACGATTTAGCTACGAATACACAAAATTACGGAAGAAAAACGTTGACTAAATTCTCAGACATACATGAATTTAATTAAGTAAGACACCCGAATAACTAGCGTTCTTCGACACATAAGAAATAGTTGTATGCAATTAGGAAGAAAAAAAGAATAGTCTCGCAACACCGATGATAAGTCTTAACCCTTAAGTACTATGGACTTTTCTGAATAGTAGTTTTATTGTAGATTTTTTTAAATGCTATCCTATATATCTTAGTTGCTTATAGAATAGTAAAACATAGTAATTTCACGATATAAAAAAGTTTTATATTTTTAAAGCAACGAGGAAAAGAACACAGTCAAAATTTGCAACAATGTTTTCATTGTTATTCTAAAATTGTAATTGTTGAAATATTCGATTTTTTTCTCCGTTTCTATGTCGTCAAAATAATACTAATTTGAAATACACTCTTCTTATAGATTCACTGAGAATAAAAAATACAGTAAAAACGGATAAAAACATGGAATTTTAGCTTTTTTAAACTTACAAGAAAGTACTGTTGTAGTTGTATTGTTACATTTTTTGTAGTAAAAAAGTAATGAATAAAACATTTTTAGTTCTTATATGATCACGAGAATAAACAAAATGCGTTTTGCCGGTAAGAAAATTACCGCACTAATTTCTCTGACAGCATGCGCTTTCTTCAGGTAGGCACTTATATCTTTCTTATTTTGCACTGCAAGGAAATCGGTACCCCACACCGCTGACACGAATATCTTTGCTTTGCGCTTACAGCTCAGTGGAGAGTGGACTGTGTTTTCCTTTTCAACTCCTTGTGCGCAATGGTGGGATACTCACTTTCAAGCTGTGGCATGCTCTTGATTGAAAAACTCAGGTCTCATGGCAGACGTCCGATGAACAATGTACGTTCTATGTGAAGCCTAACAAGTCCTTTTGCCAACGTTTTCATGAAATCAAGTCTTGTCATCACTGCGGGCTTAACGTAGACTTGATGCAAGACATACGCATTGACACCAAAAGCAACATCCACCAACAAAAAGAAAATTGTCAATTGCTATCTTCTTGTTCAACGACTTGATGTGTAATCTGTACAGTTTTTGCCTACAGTATGCACTCCGCCTTTACTCGTGTTATAAAATATGATTATTTCAGGTTTTCCAGTCTCTGGGTCATTATTTGATGTGTGGTGCAAGAGATGACACACGCTAAGACAGAATACTGCTAATAATCAGCAGATAACGAAAGACAACTGAACAGCAAAATACTCACGTAACTACTATAGTACGTCTGCGAGACCGCTCGACCCCTCCAGCGCCGCGTACAGGGGATCAATTATAACACGAACTTCACAGTACTTAACCATTTGCTAGACAGGAAGGTAGACGAAAATATACACTTACAGTAGTGAGACTGTGGAAAATATATTGATACGAAAAGTAGCAGCGGTCTGAGAGACGGTCCATAGTACTTACGGGTTAAAGAATATCATGTTTCTTATAGAAACAATAAATGATTTTGTGGGAAATCAACGAAAGCCAATAAACAATGAATATTAATCTCTTCACAGTATTTTCAGAAGTTTAGCCCAATTGATTCGGTCGATTTTTTTTTTTTTTTTTTTTTTTTTTTTGCCAGTCGATGAAGCACAAACACAACTTTTAATTTACGTCAAAAACCCATTGTGGTTCAATTCCCATCAACCCAACAGCATCGCTTTCTCCTTTTCCTTTCCGGAATCCAAATTGATCTGCCTCCAACATATCTTCTATCTTACTTTCCAGCCGCTTGTTCAGCACGCTCGTAATAATCTTTCCAGTGTGGAAATAAAATGCTAATGGTTATGTTATCGCTGCACTTCTTTGTTTGCTTTCTCTTATGTAATGCAATCATTGTAACATCAAGAAAATATTTTGGTCATTCTCCATTTAGGTAGATGTTGTTAATGAGTAAATTCAGTGCTTTCATTTTATGTTCATCTAATCCCTTGAGCAAATGTGCTGATATGTTGTCGTCTCCAGTGGCCTTCCTCCTTCGCATGCATTTGATGGCTTGTGTTACTTCACTTTTCAATACACTGGGTCTTTTTTCTTCATCATCCATCTCTTACTCTGCTTCGAGCGCAATATATTTTGGGCAGTTCTTCTGGTCATACAGATGTTTCTATGTATTCCTCATAAATTCTAAGTATTCTTTGACGGTCAATGACCACATGATCTTGCTTATATTCGATTCCAAACGTGCGTATACTTTCGTTAGCTTTCCCTCCTAATGTTTGTACTTCCTAATATATCAGATCATATCTGCCGCACTTGGAGTTCCATTATTTATTCACATACTTTTTCCATGAACTTTTCTTTGGCTTTATCCGTCTTTCTTCTCAATTCGTTATTCAGCCTTCTGTGTTCTTTGATATCCCGTGTTTTTTTTTGCTCTTCTGTGTTTTTCTATTTTATTAAGCATCGCTTCAGTTATCGATGCTTTTTTGTGTTCTTTCTATCCTACCAGTGTTATTGTGCAGCATGTCAAGTAGAATCTGTTTAACTTTTCTGCAGCTATTTTCTACGCTGCCTACCATATTGTCTAGTGCATAGCATTTTCTTCAATATTTTTTTTTCACATCACTCTCCATACTCCTTAGTTGTTCTAAGTTTCATTTTCGATTTATCCACGCATTTTGCTTAGTTGTCTTTAACCAGGTTTGTACTTCCTCCATTATTAGATTGTGATCCAAATCAATGTCCGCTCCCGATAGTGTCTTCATGTCTCATACACTGTTACTGAAACGTTGACAAGAATATAATCGATTTCTTATATCCTGGGCTCTCCCACGTGCAGTGTTTCCTTCAGAAAAAATGTTCCGTGGGGCACACTTAGTATTCCGGGGGGCACTGCTGATACTATTATATTTATTATTATATTATACACGTATTATTTTGGTCTGCTACGGGGAGGGCACTCTCAGAACTCCGGGGGAGCAGTGCCCCCCAAAAAACAGATCTGGAAGAAACACTGCCCACGTGTACAGCTTGTTTTTCAGAAACCACGTGTTCATCACCACCATATCATGTTGCCAATAGAAGTCATAAGCATTTGATCTTGTGCGTTTCTTCTACCTAGTCCAAATGGTCCAACCGCCTTATTCATAACTCATTTTCCTACTATACTGTTGAAGTCTGCCTTTATTATGGTTGACTTTACCCCTTCCCTCCTGATGCAATATGTCACAAATCTTATCGAACATTACGTTTATTTCGTTGCCAACATGATCGGTCGTTGACGTATACTCTTGTATTAACACAATATCCACTAATTTTGCATTACAAACATCAAGTGGACACCGTAGCATTCAACGTTGCTTACGCTTCTTGCTAATTCGTTCTCCATTGTTATCGCGACACCATTTTCAACCTTAACGCCACCGACATTTTGTAATTTCTCGATATTAGTTCATCTTTCCCTGACCCATGCTAGTATTCCCATTTCCTTCCCACGTCTCCATGCTGATCACCTTGTAGTTGATCCGCCTTTTAGGACAATTTCCCCTCATAACGAAAATAAGGTGCCCTGATCTCCACCCGCTCATCCGCTCTCCAAGAAGGAGGTTAGCACCTGGTAGAGGTTATTCCGGTAATCAGTCGGTCCTCACCTGCGTTAGCCGTCTAAGACGTTGCTCGCTTTCTCCGGCGAAGAGGTGCAGGTTGGGGTTTTCCTTTCGTTTAAGAAGAGACACGAAATTATTCCTCAAACCTCTCCAGTACTTATGTAATGTAATATAATATACGAGCAATACATATATTTGAAAGTGTTACTTCACGGTATCCTCGTGTAAATTTCAGTATGATCTAGTGACAGTCTTTGGAACTAGATTATGGAAGTCCTCAACGGCTGGAAACTTAGAATAGAAATAACTCATTTCAGAAGAAAATAAAAAGTATTACAATCAGAAAATACAAACTTTAAAGAATATTAACCTATTTAAAAAGCGCTAAAAGCGGATAACATATAGTCTTTAAAACTGATCTACGTGTTTCGGAATTATACGTAAACATACACACAGTACCAACACTAGAAGCAGTTAAGAAGTTTAATGGTCTAGCTCCAAGGATTATCATTAGATTATCACATTGTTTTAGTGAAACTGCGAGAAAGTGTATTATTTGAAACTAAAATAATAGGTCTAATAATAATCTCTAGATCCACATGAAGTTTAGATTGTAAGACTGCTAAAGCGCATTCTTTCAAACTGTAAGAATGCACAACATAACACGTTATACGCTTACGTAAGAGGTCAATGTCCACCATCATATAAAGTTTGGCTTCGATCGTATGAGTTTGGTTGAACTCGTTCGAATCAAACGAAGGACGATAAAAATAGTTGAAACCCTTTACACTGACCCTTACGAGTGACAATTTAGTAAAACAATAAGCATATGCAACCAATACTTGTGCTGTTTTTTTTAATGCGAGGATTGCTTAAATACATTTACAAATAAGTACAAAACTTTTGTTCACTATCAAAACGTTCCATAATTAAACTATATTTATTAATTTGATATGCTCAGGATTGAACTTATATTTTTTTCGGAAATTAAAAAAAAAAATGTTTCTGGGGCTATTAGCCTAAATAAAAAGTTTTGAATCATGCTGCCGAAAATTTTATCATTCGACTAGTAAAAGTAATAATGATGTTTGTGTTTCCTCAGAATACGTTTTTAATTGTACAATTGAAATTATACCATATATATATATATGTATATATTAGATGTATCGTGATAGAAGATACTTGTAAGTACTAGGGAAAGGGTCCCAAGCCCCGGACGGCACTCAGCGTCGGACACTAAGTAATTCCACCTATTCTCGACAAACAGCAGAAGGTATATGTTATCCGTGGTATAAACTGATCGCGCAGATGCTATAATAAAAATTGTTTTGCTTTAAGTCCGATTAGATTCTTGTAATAAGAAGGAATGTGCTGCTTAGCCAGAGTTCAACTGTGTCTTTTGGCGGGCAACAAACTCACACTTTTCGTTACGAACTGACTGGTAAGCATTTTATTTTATTATTATTTTAAATATTAAAGTAGGGACATATTCTGTGTTGATATATACTGCAAAGGTTAAATTATTTTTATGGGAACAGTTTATAGCATTGTTTGTGGTTATATACGTCGCGCCTAGCCCCAGACAAGTATTTGGCCCCAGACACCGCTGAATGTTCTTAGATTAAAATTATAGTGGCTTATATAATGCATTATTATTTATATAACATCAAATAAGCATATAAACAAATATTAAAATCGTTTTAAATTATTTACAGGTCAGATTATTTACAGATAAATTATTTACAAACAGAGGTGCCTGGGGAGAAGAGTCTATGATGAATGTTCTTGATCAGATAATTAGTGGAAAATTAGCAACCAGAGAAGCAGCTGCTAGGTTTAGTAATCCAAAAGTTTACTGCATGATAGGGTTAAATTGATAAGAAATGGAACAGAAGTCTGACTTGAACTAAAGTTAGGACGTTTTCAACAGACTTTCGACTGGAGAGGGGAGAGCAACTTGTTCGACACGTGGAAGAGCTCGACAATCGTTTGATGTCTCTCACACGTAAATATATATATATATATATATATATATATATATATATATATATATATATATATATATATATATTAGGCTTGCACATGACTTAGCTGAGGAACTGAAGCGCATATCTAATAAATAGCAGAAGACTGCAGGAAAGCGTTTGTACAGGAACTTCGTGGAATTTTGGGTTCAGTGTTCAATCTGCAAGGATTGGGCTAATGATGCATGAGCAGAAATTGATCCAAGCAACCCTTAGCACAGTTGTGACGTATGTATTCAGACATGTGGACAGAAACAAGCAATACAGTAAACTGTCCTGGGCTACCTCCCCAGCTTCGAATTCGAGACATTACCTCACATCCAATATCAAGTGTGTTGTACCTCTTTGTTTATAGTTTCTAGCCACACAAAGTAGTAAAACAGTGTGGTATACTATTGTGCTTCACTATGTTTATTATCATGTGTTAAAATTAAAAGGTTTCCCAAAAAAGCTTTGTTTCCATTAGTGTCCAGGCCTGGGGACACTTCTCCAAATTATTATGTGTTTGAAACTTGTTAAAGTAGCATATACAGACACATCATCAAAAAGTAATTACTGGTAACTGTAATAAGTAATAATAGTTTATTGCATACTGGAAATTACACACTAATCTGCTCAATTACAATTTCCATAAATTTTAACAAAAACATAAAAATATTGATAATAAACATAACATAGAATTGAGTACAAGTAACATGTGCACAAAAAGAAGATATGCAGAAATCATATATGAAACAAATCATACACTTATATGAAATAAGGTAATGCTCTCAGCTACTTATAAAATAATTATACCACTGCCTTTGAATAACACTGAAATTATACTCAAAAATATCCATAATGTTAGCAAGATCATTGATGGTTGACATAGTTTTATATATGCGTACATCATTGAGCCAGTGAATTGCTCTAAAAAAATCGGGATTTATTTTATGATAGCTGGATACATGCAAAGTTACCATTGACAATAAATTGAAATTACCATGAAGAATTGAGTTCAACATTTAGCATCCACAATAATCCTGCTTTCAGACAACTTCAACATACCCAATGATAATCTAACTTCATCGAAAGGCATACGTTTATAATACTTGAATTTTCAACGTAACCAGGAAAGAAAAAAAATATTCTGAATCGTTTGCAAGGTATTTCATATGTAGTATGTACTTCTCTTCCATATATTTAAACAATATTCCAGATGACTTCTGACATTAGAGAATAAAGCAGGTTTTGACATAATTAAAATCTTTGGACTCAATTTCAGAACGCCAAGATTCCTTCTCGCTTTAGAGGTTATATTCTCAACATGTTGTTTGAAAAGTAATTTACCGTCTAGAACAATGCCTAAGTCTAATAGTATCTACAGTTCTGATTGGAGTATCATTTATATTATAAATCAAGTAGATTGGATTTGTTCTATTTGTAAAACTCATTGAATAAGTTTTCTTACAATTGAAAGGTAATGCGTTATTTTTGGATCAAAGTAGTATTTTATTAACATTGTTTTGAATCACCAAACAATCATACAAATTTACAATGGTTTTATACATTTTCAGGTCATCTGCATATATTAAACGTTTAGAATATAAGTTTTCAGTTATATCATTAATAAACATAAGAATTAGAAGTGATCCTAGGTTTGATCCTTGCAGAACATCGGAGTAAAGGTTGTATACATAAGAAAGACTAACTTTATACCTAACAACAAACTTTCTTTGACACAAGAATGACACTAACCAAGGAATAAATAAAATTGAAATATTATAGGATTTTAATTTATAGATTAAACTGTCATGTGTTAGCTTATACAAGGCTTTAGAGAAATCAAAGTACAATAGATTACATCACTCTGCCCATTATTCTTAAGTATATTAAGAACATCAGCCATATAATTAATAATAATAATATTAATAATAATAATAATAATAATAATAATAATAATAATAATAATAATAATAAACTTGCTGTTGATTAGTTTAGCATCCCTTTTAGCAGCGATGCTATATGAGATCTGGGTTTATATATTAACGTGGAATCCTAACCATATGAGCTTCTACCGGAAATTGAATGTATTATTATTATTATCATTATTATTATTATTATTATTATTATTATTATTATTATTATTATTATTATTATTAGCAATAATTTTTGAACATGTAGATATGATTAAGTTCAAATTCATATTATCATTATGAAATAAACTGACACATATTTATCTGTGAGACTTGAGTTATAAAGTTTCCTGTGGAAAATTAATGAGCTTGTGCAGCAGTGTTCCCATCAATTACGTCAGGCTAGAACTTTTTCAAGTCCAACGCTTTGAACAGTTTATGTCTTTAAAAACATTAAAAGTTTTCGAGTTCCTAATAATTAGCAATGAATAACGCTAATTTAATTTGCGAGTACGGGGAAAATTAATGAAGGGCTCGTATCTCTTTCATCATTAGGAACTCAGAACGTAGAGGTTACTGTAGAGAAGATGCTCACAAGAAACTACCAATTATAGATACACAGACAAAGGAAGCGGGTTGGAGTTCTTCAAAGAACAAGGTTAGAAAGGAAACAAAAGCACTGGAACTACAAGAGAAGAGCAGAGCGAAGTGTGACACCATGAAGCAATTTTATTTTGGTGTGAAAGTGTAACAAATGATACTTTTTGTAGATCTTAACAAAAGTCGATCTGTACTCTCATATATTTAAACTTTAAGACAAACAAACAACTTCTTGTAAGAAAGAACGAGGAACAGTTACGATTGGACTTGAAATAGTCTGACAATTTGTGTAAGTTACATAATAGTAATCTTGAAACTACTAAAACGAAATAATTAGTTTTACTTTTGAAGCAAACTTTAAGACGATTCGAAACAGGATAATTGAAACATTCCCAGAAGAACTTCATATGGAATATTTTGAACTTTTCTGAGTTGACAGTGGAAGCATCCTATACAAAACATGACTGGCATATGATGAAATAATCGATTATCTATTGCCCAAAATATGGCCGTAGTACGATCGCAAACCTTGAGAGAAGCATTGCTGTATGTAGAAGCTTACTTCAGTTTCCGTCGTTTTTCTTGGTTTCTCTTAAGTGTGCCATACAGCGCAATTCGGGAGAATGTTTCAATGAATACAGTAATCATGCCTTTCTTTTCCTTTCGTCTTATTAATAAAGGTGAATGCTTGTTGATTTAAAACTTGTTGTTCTGTATACAAACTCACACCGTTAGCTTAATATACTTCTAAATGTTACGTCTAGGTAATTACAGTGAAGAGGCCATACTCAAAAAGGTACCGGAAGAAGGTGATTTTTCAGTCTCCGGATGAAGAAATACACTTTTGATGGATCATTGAGATGGAAACTCCAACGAACGTTATAGAATCATAAACAAATCATTCTCACCAAATTCAAAATTTCCCAAAGTGAAATGCGTATACAAAAGAAGAAATAAAAAGTAAGATAATAAAACGAAATTTAAAAAAAAAAACGTAGTTACGTTTCCTATACTCTCAGCCAATATAGTAATGCAGGAAAATAAAGTAGTTAATTTAATATGATACTTATTCGATAACATCACTGATGGCTCACACTCTACGATATTATAGATACGTATATTACAAGTTGAATTTTGTCCCCAAGTACATACTTTATTTTTTTTTCTTTTTCGGAAAATTTTGTTAAATTAGACTGGTGTACGTTTATTTTTTATTTTTTTTTCAGCAGCTCTTCGGGCAATTTCAATTTGAGTTATTCAGTTTAAATATGACTGAGTATTTTTTTCTCTAAAACATAATAAATCGTAGATACGTCAAAATAATGCATTGCAACATTTTAAATGCACATATAATATAAATAACTCATGGGCACACTATGCTGTTTTATGTTTTGCAGAGACTGTTGAATGTAATATCAATTCGCTTGGTTGACGAATGTTTCAAAACATTTTAGTACAATAAAGTTCCCCATATTTTTGAGTTCCCGAAATCATAAAGAGATGCATTTTTCTGCATCAAGCATTTGTTGTAATAAAAAAAAAATGTGAAAGATCATATCCTGTTCCTGCATAATGAGAACTATAAATCTCTGCACTATCTCTGACAATGATAACTGAGAGTGTAACTCTTGTTGCAGATTCATTTTAACGTATTCAACTTTCACTTTGGTATGCCGTACGAGATAGCATATTATTATACACAAACTTCATGGCTACGAAGCTCTATTACATTTTTTTTTTCTATTCTTCCGCTAGCTAGGCACTTCTTTACAGAAATATCACTCTGTCTTTAACGCTCTAAGGCAACTGGAAAAGCAAAGGAGAAAAGCGTTGTTCCGTTTTAACAGGGAGCTAAGAATCATATAAAGGATATATCAGTAAGAACGTTAGAACTTCAAAATGAGAAATAATAAAAGCTACAAAAGAGTACAACAACTATATATATACAGGCCGGTTCCAGGATTTTCTGGCAGGGGTGCACCAATAACTACCACTACATTTGAATTAAATTTGATTATTAAAAAAAAAAAAATCCTTCTAGGAATTTGTGGTGTGAACAAAGAATATTGTTGAGCTTTGTTAATTATTTTCCTTCAACCTTCAGGAAATCAATTTAATATTGCTTTTGCAAAATTCCGCTTTCATTTACCTCCCCGAAATCGGAAACATGATGGCAGAAAGTTTCGGAAGGTGCTGCTATTTTCACTAATTGCTCCTGATTTTACATAATGTCTATTTACAACGAAGGAGGTGTATGTGCACAGGTGCACGCTCTTAACTCCATTAATATATATACTTGTTTTTTTTCTAATTCATGATGTCGCAGGGAAATATTGAATGTATTTTGACATTATTACTTAAATAACTCTTATACAAACAACACTGTTTGCCAGCATTGTTTGCACTATAGTCATGTTTTATTTTTCTCCTAAAAAAATGTTAAAGATCATACAAATAAGCCTTCCACATTATTTAATAGTTTCAGAATCCTGGGGTATTTCAGTTTTCCGTGTTTGTGAATATTTTCCTCATATGGAAGTGGATTCTATTGTAGCCACGTTGGCATTATGCCTTTCTCTAAAAGTAAGAACGAAAAACACTGGGGATTATACACTGACGATGCACTCAATATAAGCTCACTATGTAGTTATAGTTATACTGACACTTAATTGTACATTCATTAATTACATTCTTGTCTCCAGACAGCCGCTTTTCATCTTCTTGGAGTCTAGAACGGTAACAGTCATTACATATATGTATTCTTAAGTATATATTCTATGTTCACTCACAGAAGTTTTATAAATGAGTTTACATCAACAAACCTTCTCTCTGTAAAGTACCGGACAGAAATAAACGACCCAAAACGGCATTAAAACTTATGAAGATTTTGATCGCTTATTTTTGTCCCGCTTATACTTTGTATGTGTATTAACTTCTATATATTATTTATTTATTTATTTATAACAGGTTTCAGATACAGCATATGAACATTTTACACTGAAACATTTTAACAATTTGATAACATAACAATTCAATAACAATTTGAGGTCAAGATGGTACAACACAACAGGGACATTACAAAAATAGCTTATTTATAGATGATCTGAAAGTATACTCACTTAAAAAGTCTACAGTTTTTGGTAACTGATTATAGGTACTGACAATTTGGTTTAGAAGGGACCTTTGAACAATATTAACTCTCGCTGCTCGAGTGTAAAAGAGATCACTAGACCGTGTTGTTCTAGCGGGTACACGAAAATTGATCTGATTTAACAAGTGCTCACAGGATATGTGGCCATTTACAATATTTTGCAATATACATATATATATATATATATATATATATATATATATATATATATATATATATATATATATATATATATATATATATATATATATATATATATATATTAGTATATTAGGTCAGAAATTTTGTTTTCCAATAGGGGAGGTTAGATATTGAGGGATTGTAAAACGTCAGTTTTTGGAAGTGTTCGGAGGTGAGGTACTCGGTAGGATACAATGGCTAAAAGGAAATTAATTACATATTTATTATTTTTTTTTTAAATGAGTAGGGCAAGCCATATACCAGATAGGAGAACAGTACTCAATAGTGGAAGCAATATATGACTTATAGAACAAGCTTAAGGAATTAGGATTTTTTATGACAGTGAAGCGATAAAGGAGTCCCAGTTTTCTCATAGCTGTACAATATATTGTGCTTATTAGCATTCCGTTAGTCGCTTGGCTATCAAATTTTTTACACTCAAACGTTTTTCTGTCTCATTTCTGATTTTTTTTTCGGATAACTCCTTATTTCACAATATATTTCTCACCCAACTTCCTCAACATATCACTGATTGAGATGATCTTGATGAGTATTGGTGTTTACCTTAATATGCAATTGTTTCAGGGGATACTTTGTGACTAGCAGTGTAAACCCGTTTATAATATTGCCGGTTGCAGCATATTATCCAGTAACTTTGTTTAATTGGGGACTGATACTTTGCAATTAGTGGTGTGATTACAGTTTTCAGTATTGTCAGTTTCAGCGTATTATCACAGGGACTTTATTTCGTTGAAAGTTTACTTCATGTCAGTGAGTTACCTGATCGTTTTTCTTATTGAGTATAACTGAACGGGGATTTACTTTCAATTTGAACTATTCTTATGTTCAACTGGTTCGAGAACTGTAATATGATGATGAAAATTCAGACAATCCAGCTGAATTAGAACTATGGAGATTATTACGACATTGACGTGTCTGATGCTGGAACGGATAAAAAGGTAGAACATATAAAGAAAGCGATCCAAAGCTCAACTTTTCATATTGGGAGAAACAATACAAAAACAACGCATAGTGATAAAACTTCCTGAGGTGGAATATGTTGCCAAACAGAGTAAGGCCCAGTTGTATTACAAAGTAAGACCCCATTACATCGGAAAACCGTTTCTACCGATGAAATACACCGGAATATTCTTCATTTTACGAATCAGCAGTACACGGAGAGTTATATAAGAGAGTGTGATACAAGTGATATGGTTTTGAGTGAAGTCAAAATGTCTATTGGAATGCTTTTCCTATCCAGATCATTACACTTAAACGGATTGACACTGGAACATCTGTAAGGAAACGGCCTGAAAAATGTATAAAGGTTATGTGTCTTGGGAGACTCAGATCTCTCACGCGACCTATTACGTTTGATGACCAAATAAAGTTTAATGAAAGACGAGCAGTTGCTTTCTTCTATTGCAACTAATAGACCATATATAATCAAGCGATAAATGCTGGTTTCCGATAAGTTTTTTTTTTTTATTAGAATATAATACTTACAAAAGCAAATGAAATTATCAAGAAGTTGTGTCACCAACTGAATATAAATATATTTGCATTTCGTAATCACCTATAAACACGTATTATTCTAATTGTGTAATGTACCTAAGTTTCAAAACAAACGTTTATTTTTTTTAGTCGAAAAGCACTTGCGAAACGTAGAAGGGAAGAAGACATAATAGAAATTGTGTTGTAGACTAAAAGCAATTTATGAATATTTTGAAGTGGGAATAAAAATTGAGTATTGTATAGAAGAACAGAACACTTTTTAAGTGTATCAGTTTCATACACTGCGACTCTTCTCATTATAAAAAAGGCAAACTCCACATATCTCTGATTTCACATTATTTCAAATATTGTTTTCTTCAAATGGGGAAAAGTCCTAGAATACATTTGTCTTATAACTATTTTAAACAAGAAGCAGCATTTACAGTTAAAATTTGAAAACGGAAAATGCATAATAAGTATGCAAACGTGATAAGAAAATGAAGTGTGTTATTTGATACTTTGCGACAAACATTACGCATCAGAATGTTACGACAAACGGAAGTTTAATTACTTACTAATTGCATGCCTAACGCTAAAATAAATCAATGTCATTATGTTTTGATGATTATGTCAATCAAATGTCATTCTCCGTTTCGGTGAGTGGAATGGATTAGTCTTTACTTCTTGCACGAGAAGTTACCCGGACGCGTTCTGCCAAGAGATGGTGATGGACTGGCTGTCCAGATCATATGATACCCCATGTGGATTATTTTCTACGAATTTATCTGAAGTCCATTAGAATAAGCATCGAGCAATTCGCGAACAGAAAGATAATACAATGCTGTTGACTACTTCGCATAACAATGTAAACAATCATTATCACTTGTAGTTGTAATTTTATCTAAATTAAAAGTTATGGCGTTATTAGTGAATATCATTTATAATTAAAAAAAAACGTATTTTATAAGGTGTTTCAAATTTTTATCCGCTTTCTAACATAAATTACAGGTTTCATCGGCTGTTTATTATTATTATTATTATTATTATTATTATTATTATTATTATTATTAGTAGTAGTAGTAGTAGTAGTAGTAGTAGTAGTAGAAGTATTATTATTATTATTATTATTATTATTATTATTATTATTATTATTATTATTATTATTATTATTATTGAAGTTGTCTGAAAGGAGAATTATTGTGGATCTTAAAATGTTGCATTTAATTATTCATGGTAATTTGAATTTATTATCAATAATAACTTTGTAAGCAACTAGTTACCATATTAGAAATCCTAAAATTTTCAAACCTATTCATTTGCTTAATTATGTACCCTCATATAAAACTTTGTCAATTGTCAGTGATTTTGACAGTTATTCAAAGGCAGTTGTATGATTTCATAAGCACCTGAGAGTATTACCTCCTTTTATATAAGAATATGTTTGTTTTATATACAATTGTTGTCTCTTTTTGGATCAAAAGATCCAATATATTTCAGACAAAAAAAAATATTGTAGGCATTATATCTCGAGAACTACATATAGTGTAGCCAAATCAAAACTACCAATTCACATAGTATGGTGTGCTTATTCCGCAAAAATACGAAAACTCGATTTAAGGACCGTTCAAAAAATTTTGTGGCCCCTAATCCAAAAAAAAATCAATATATTTCATAGAATGAAACATTTTCTTCTACGCTTCATATTTTGAGAGCTACATATAGTGTAGCCAAAACAAAACTAGCGGTTTACTCAGTATGATGTGATTATTCCGTAAAAAATATGAAAACTCGATTTAGAGTCTTTCAAAAATTTTGTGGCCTTGATCCAAAAAAAAAAAAAATCAATACATTTCATTCAACCAAACATTTTATTGAACGCCTTATACAGTGAAACCTCTCTAAAGCGGACAGCCGTGGGGAATCAAAAATTGTCCGCTATAGAGAGGTGTCCGTTTTACAGAGGTTTCAATATTTTCTTACGTAAATTTATAAACAAGGTAATATGCAATGAGAATAAAATATTTTTGCATGAATCACGTATAATGTTAGTGTATCTGCATTATCTTGCGTCATCCAATTCCCTATGTTCGAGGCACAACATGGGAATAAGATGTTAGAGTTCTCTGCACTTTACATTTATCGCTACTTACTACGTTTTCGGTGTGTTGCTTTAATTTGTGAGTTAATTGCAGTCCAGTAATGACTTTTTTAAAAGACAATATGCGTACTCGTGGTCAAAAATACCAAACTTGTCTTCTGCTTGGTTAGAGATTCCAGCGGGATAGTAGAATGATGTGTCATCTCAAACAGTGGGCAACTGTTAACCACTTTTGTTTATAAAACAGGTTGGGTGGGAGTGGAATGCAAGCAAAGGATATAAGAGTGTTGTGAAACAGAGGCCCTTCCTCAGAGTTGCTGGACAGACAGTTTAGGAGACAAAATGTTGTCACACCCTCATGTTCTTCCTTGGTGACATAGTATGAATTACTAAAAGTGTATTTTTACTGTACTTTTCAACTTGTTTTTAGAGAAAGTGTCCGTAATGGGAGGTAAATAATACCTATAAAAGACAAGAAAGACTGTACGTGTCCGTACTAGAGAGTGTCCGCTTTAGAGAGGTTTGCCAATATGTTTTTTCCTATTACGGTGTTCGGGGATTACAAAATATGTCCGTTATGGGAGGTGTCCGCTTTATAGAGGTGTCCGTTAGTAGAGGTTTCACTGTATCTGGAGAACTGCATATATTGTAGCCAAACCCAAACTATCATTTAACTCAGTATGATGTGCTTATTCCGTAAACAGTACGAAAGCTCGATTTATTGCGCCTTCAAAAATTTTGTTGCCCCTGATACAAAAAGTTCAATATATTTCATACAATCAGACATTTTCTTGTACGCCCCATATTTTGAGAACTACATAAAGTGTAGCGTAACCGAAACTAACAATTTACTCAGTATGATGTGCTTATTCCGTAAAAAAGTATGAAAATTGGATTTACGGGTCGTTCAAAAATTGGGTGGCCCCTGATCCTAAAAATTCAATATATTTCATTCAATCAAACATTTTCTTGTACGTCTTATATCTGGAGAACTGCATATAGTGCAGCCAAACCCAAACTATCACTTAACACAGTATGGTGCGCTTATTCCGTAAAAAAATACGAAAGCCCGATCTAGGAGCCGTTCCAAACTTTTGTGGCCCTTGATCCAAAATCATATTATTGATCAAGATCGCTATCTTTCATGCATGTTTTGGATCATTCCGAAAATTCTTGGCCAATATTGCAATCTTTTGATCCTTTTTTTTTTTTTTTTTTTGGATTATTCCTAAAATTCTTGTTTGTGCATGTTACTTGTACTCAATTTTATATTATGTTTATTTTCGTTGTTTGCATGTTTTATTCTTATTTTGTGGAAATTGCAATTGGGCGGACTAGTCTGTAATTTACAGTATGCAATAAAATTATTATTATACACTACGACAACCTCCAAAATTTGGCTTCGTGTCTTTTGTCTGAAAATAACTGGTCTTGACCAAGTTCAACCACATTAATTGATTCACTTTACAATATATTTAGAGGAAAATGATATAGTTACATATTCTAACTGACTTTTTATATTGTACTATTAACAGGAACCCGAAATTTCTGTTTGATAAACTGTTATGGTGACAAATGCAGAATAAGTAAATTTGGTACTATTTAATCCTAACATACTGTAAATTAACACTGAGATACTTCATGATCTATTCAATCCAAAATAATAATAATAATTATAATAATAATGATGATAACTTTATTTTAAGTGCTATGAACAGCTCATAAGCAAAAAATACAGCACTATGTTAAAACCATTATATAATAATTTAAACAGACCAGAAAATGTACAGTATAGAATGACTATTAGAGCAGGTTAAGGCCTTTGTCAGAAAGTTAACATATTAAAATTGCAAAGTCCAAATTGATATATAAAGCAAAATATATAAAAAAAACAATCAAATCCGTAATATACGATTAAAAGAACTATGCAAATTAAAATATAATTTTACTACCATTTAAAATAGTCAAACAACCTTACTTAAAATTGTACATTCAGTATGCAAAACTCTTTATCACTTATTGTCATATTTTAACATAAAAGACAGGTTATTTGAGTAAAAGATTATAACAAAAATACACTGAAAATACACAATAACAATAAAATAAAGATAAACAGCTAGTACCCTTGTTATAAAGTTAAAACAGTTTAATTTCTGTAAGAAATGTTCTGATATTTCACGTAACATAATATCATTTTAAATTGCAAGACATTGTCATCTTTGTTAGTATTTCACGCCTTGAATGTAATGCAACCAATGTCGATCGATTCCTAACACTATAAGTCGGCACTCTTATTCCTACATTTTCTAAGCAATATTTGATACTATATTTGTTACCCAACACCATTTGAATAAATAATTTATCAATAACTTTCCTCCTTTCTGATAGGGCTTGAAGTTCGACAAAATGTTAACCAATGTTCATGTGCATAATAATCCTTTTTCATTTTATAACACAGTAGCCTTATGAAACATTTCTGTACAGCTTCGATTTTGTTTACAAGTGTGTTGGATAGACTGTTCCAGACAACTGAACCAAATTCCAATTTGGATCTAACAAGCGTCTTATATAGATACATATAAGAACTACAATTTATAAAATCAAGCCATTGATAAAATACCAAACCTTTTGTTTTTCTTGTCGATTTTACTATGTCATATATGTGATTGACAAATTTTAATTGTCTGTCATAAGATATACGGAGATCTTTAATTTGTTCAATTTTGCCTTTTTTATTCCATTGACATTATATTTGCTAACACAATATTGAGTTTTATTTGTGAACGTCATATGTTTAGTTTTCTCAGAGTTGATCATTAACAAATTATTTTCACGCCAATGATTTACTGTGTCTAAATCTTTCTGCACCAGATAATTGTTATACTCGTTATTAACTACTCTAAAAATATTTAAGTCATCTTCGTATAAAAGTATTTTTGAGTATTCGAATTTTTCTGGTAAATCATTGATAAATAAATAAAATAAAAGTGGCTCAAGGGTAGATCCTTGACGTATCCCCTTCCCTATTTGAAAATGACTTGATATTACATTTCCTATCTTTACTTTAAAAGTTTTATTTGATAAGTAACTTTGAAACCAACTAATATATGACAACAATGGGTCAATATTTGATAACTTACTTAGTATTAATTTGTGATTAATGGAATCAAAGGTCTTTGACATATCGGTATATATAACATCTACATGTAAATTACTTTTTAGTGCAAAGTATGTAAAATCAGTAGAATGGATAATATTTGTTGCAATTAATCTACCTTTATAGAAACCATGTTGCGTACCACTTAAGATGTTCCTTACATTGAAATATAAATGTTTGTGCACAATTAATTCAAAAATCTTAGAGAATACACTTACTAAGCTTATAGGCTTGTAATTTTTAACGTCATTTTGATCACCATGTTTGTATATTGGTACTGCATGTGATCGTTTCCATTTTGAAGGAAATATGCCAGTTTTTATCGATGCGTTATACATGTTTGCTAAATTTGACGCTACTTCATTACTGCAGCTTTTAATGACATAATATGGGATGTTATTATATCCAGGTGTAGTATTCCTCTTAATTTTACTAATTGTTTCAATTACACATTTTTGTGTAATGGATGGAATACAAATCGACATATAATTACCATTATATTCTGTCAGTTTCGTAACCTTACATTTTTTTTATTTTGGTTGGAGTCAAAATTAAAAGAATTATAAAATAAGACTTTAAAACATTCTGCTATGTCAGTAATTTCTAGCAATGATGTAATTTCATTTGTTTTGGTATTTGTTTGCTACGTGATTTTTTGAATGAACTCCAGAAGTACAGATCTTTACAAATACTGTTCTCCAGTGATAAGAAGTAAACTTTTCTAGCCTCTAGGTATTTCTTTTTGACCACCTTTCTTAAATCGAAGTACCTCTGATACCAAATTTTATTATTTGATTTTCTGGCCTTTACAAAATATTTTGTTTTCTTATTTATAAATAATTTAAGATCTTTAGTCATCCACAGGTCCCTATATGTTGTATTATTATTATACAGCTTCTTCTGTACGTGAGAATCAAAAACTTCATATGCATTGGCATACAAGGTTTCAGACATTTTATCGACATTGTTGGCAGGGTCATTAATTTATTTTATATGATTTATTCCGTAATAAACTTGTAAGAAATCAGCTTTCTTGAAGTTATTGTTGCTGGTCGCTTTTGTATTCTTGTTAAAGTTATTATTTCTTATAATATATCATGAGTATACAAATGGCGGGTGAAAACGAGCTTTTTTTGGAATTGGTTCAACGTTAAAATTTATTGCACTATTTTCTATATTCGTAAGCAACAGGTCTAGTACTTTATCCTTATTCATGAC
Source organism: Thermobia domestica (assembly GCF_964235325.1). Classification (NCBI taxonomy): domain Eukaryota; kingdom Metazoa; phylum Arthropoda; class Insecta; order Zygentoma; family Lepismatidae; genus Thermobia; species Thermobia domestica. The sequence continues at coordinate 268,783,524 of NC_137459.1, read as the reverse complement.
ATCGTATCACTTGTTTAGTTGATTCAGTTGAAGAAGGTTGCTTAATTATATTACTTTTCTGTTTTTTCTTTAACATAAAAAATTGTTAGCGGTTACAGTCCCAGTTTCCCAATCGATTTTTCCAGCGTTAAAATCACCTAATATTATAAAATTATCGTTTGTTGTCAACAAGTAACAACTCAACCAGTCACAGTAGCTTGTAAACTTCTTTAACGGTAAATTAGGTGGAAAATAGTGCAAACAAAATAAAAGAGGTTTATTGTCTGGGAATATTTTTTTTTAGTACTATGGCATCTAACCTATCGTCAGGGACTTGTATCGTTGAGTATGAATACTTATTGTTTATTGAAACCATTACACCCACCTCCCTTAGATTTATTTTCTAATGCCAGTTGCCTACCCTCCTAATGATATTATATTTATTAGATAATTGTACGAAATGTATATTTATTTTCTTTAGTCATGTTTCTGTGATACAAAAGATGTCGTACTCTTCACAATTTACTTCGTCCGTGAAAGACCGTTCTTATGTATTAATACCATTTACATTTTGATAGAATAAGTGCAAGGTACTCACATTTGGTTTAAGCAATTAAGAAAGACAGTTTTATTTACCTGACTTTTCTTGCTTTTCGTTCAATTCATTTCCAGGTGCTTCCACAACCATTTCAGTTTTTAGACGGCCCATAAACCCAGTAAACTATACACCATCTGGCCATACATTTGCATTAAATACAGTATCAAACTCGTTTTCTTGTTCACTTACATAAAATGAAGAGTAACTGTTATGTTAGTGAGTTTGTGAAAGGTAGTGTAAATATTGAAGTTTGAAAGTGCATAAAATTAACGTACAAACATCATTACAAGAAGCAGTAGGGTCAAGCCGTGTAATGAGTAAAGCAGCCACACGAGAGGGTTTCTTGTTGACCTTCAGCTTATATGTGTTCGTTTTTCCTTTCATTAAATTGGAACGATTTCTGTTAAGGAGGCCTGACTCATGCATTTGGTTTGTTTCTGTCTTGCTTGCTTGCATATTACGCATCGGGCGTTTGATAACAACCTGCCACTCACTATCACGTACACTTCTGTCTTCTTGTGATGTGCTGCAAGCTGATTCACTGACCTTCCTGGTTATGCTTATATTTTCACCTTGTACACCGTTTTGTTTGTTTGGCGATGGACTATTCATTACCTCAGCAAATGTGTTAATTTTATTTCCACTCGATATTAAATCATTCAATTTTATGTTTTCTTGTTTAACTGAAATGATTTCTGCTTTCCGTGAATCATATTTTTCATTCCTGTCCTTTAATATTGAGAACACTTGACATGGCTTATTTTTCACTATATCACAACACGTGGAACAACTTACGTTATTTCTGCTTACGTGTGTACCTGCATTTCCATCTAAGTCTTCATTCTCACTTATTTCAGAGTCTGAATTCTTGCTCTGGCTCCTAATTTGTGTCCTAATATTCTTCGTCAGTATGGGAGTGACCATTGCGGTGTCATCCTTGTTCCTTATACAATTTTGGCTTTTCTACGTTGATACACCTTTTTCAGAGTACATATCGTACTATATACGTCCAAATTGTTCGGCAGTTTTTCACATGGAACCTTTTTGCACATAAACTACACGCTAGTATTAATTGTTTGCCAAAAAAAATGCTTGTCACACAATTCACATGCGTCTTCAGACGGCGCCATCTTGGATAATAATAATAATAATAATAATAATAATAATAATAATAATAATAATAATAATAATAATAATAATAAGAAGAAGAAGAAGAAGAAGAAGAAGAAGAAGGAGAAGGAGAAATACAAATAATGCAACAGCAACATTTCAATACTAAACTCAATTTTCTCTCATACTACACCCAAGCTTCAGACTGACCATATCTGTTGATATTCATAAGTGTGTTTAAAGCTGAGGATGAGAGTCATTGTCATATGAGTTAGTTCATATTTAGATACAGTTGGTTTCCACGAAGAGGATTAATAAAAAAAATGTCAATAGATTATTTCCTGAAATACAATTAAGTATTTATTTAAAATTATGTATGTACATCAATGAACGAATACATTTGCTCGAGTCTGCTATTTCTCCGTTTTTTTTTCAGAATTTTCTGTGTTTATTTTTTGTTGGAAATAAACCAATTTTACCTGACTGAATTGCGAAATTTCCGCAAGCTGCTTCATTTTTCAGATGGATACTAAGAGAAAGACATTAGTGACCTTGCATCCAACTAAATCACTTAATTTTCGATTCCAACATTGTATTGCTATTACTGTCACGTAATATACGAAGACTCCCCAATTTAACTGGCATGTTTGAATTTTCTAGCCACTGTTGTACAAAATAGTCGAGCGATCCATGTGTTTCCTTTCAGACTTACAAGTTAGAAGACATAGACACGAGTTCCAACCAACCATCCGAAACCTTTTCCAGCAGTAAGAAGAATAAACTTGAACACGTCATGCATGTGAGCTTCATATTCACAGATTCATTGTCATACTTGCTTAAAACTTTTTTTTGTAATTTCCCTCCATAGTGCCTGATTTGAAATTAAAGTTACAGCCGGACGACTGCGGCTCAGGAAATAATGTCGTTACGTACCTTCTCAAAGTCAAAATTGAACAACATTGGAGTCCATCCTTGAAAGCGCTTTTTAGCAAATAGAGTAGTCTTGCTAAATAGAGTAGTCTCATTTCACTTTTATATGGCAGCAAAGCGAATATTACTTGTAGAAATTTGTATCAGCCCCAGAGCTACCAATATCAACATGAACACTTACCATTTGGTGGAACTGTCTCGAACATGTATAAAATGTGTCGTTTTCAAATAATTCATTGTAACTTGTAAAAACAAACAGTATGTTATGAACTGCAAAGACAATATCCATTCATTACGTACAGAATTATCGTCAACCTTCAAGATGTTAGCGCCTCCCGATAACGGGAGAAATTTTTCTGAAAAAATAATATCGTCATACTGCTGTGTTATGCTAGGTATCTACTGTTTCATATATATATATATATATATATATATATATATATATATATATATATATTATACTGTTTCCTATATAGAATTGATTTACCGTTATCGTATTTTAGAAAATCAGTGTCAAAATGTATCTTCAGATTTTGTAATTCTTCTGAGAAAATGTTATTTGCATGTACCGATAAATCAGTTATTGCATATTTCTTATATGTATCCAACCTTTTATTTTTCCTACTCCTCCAACATCTGGATCACATGTGGTATTCTCTTTGGAAACTGTCTTCCTATCTCGCGATGTTCTCAACTACCCATGATACGCTTCTGCTGGTTTATTCGCACAAATACAAAATATATGGGTTGCATTATCCTGTTGAAGATGACAAATATGGTTTGCTATGGTAGAAAAGATATGGCTCTCCTCTTTTAGTACTGACAACATCGTATTCAGCATTCATTATTAAGAAGGATGTACTCTTGAATCTGAAAAGTAGGTATCAAAACCTCATTAACACTCGTAATTATTCATTTAAGTATTTAAAGCATATTGACCTTTTGGGGACGCAATTTTCTCCTATTGACCAAACACGTCATTTGCATATTGAAATATTATGCATCCTATCAGGCAATAAACCATTATTTGTGATTTAAGTAAAACGACTGCAATCTCGGGGATAACCAGCTTGTTTGATGCGTATTTGGAAGTCACAACGAACAAGAGTTACAAAAAATTGTGTATATATCTTTGCTAACTGTCCATATGTTAAAAAAAAATCGTAATATTATAACATCAACATCAAACAACCTCTAACAGCAAATAACATCTACAGTTCCCAAATCATTCAGAACCAATTGCAGAACGTAATTTATTAATAATTCGTTGTAATTAGCCAACAGGATATAATTAATATTTCAATGCTAACATTTAAAAAATGTGCATATTTGACCTCTACACAAAATGCTTCAGTCAGATCAATTAAAAGTGTTGAAGGAACCAAGTGAGAAAGAATGACTCACAACTTCAGCGTATTGAAACAACAATTTAAAGCATGCTGTAACTTTGAAAATAGGAAAATTATGTTCGTATTTTCCGCAATCTTTCTCACAGCACTTAAGAACAGTAATTAAGGAAGATACCCAAATATTGAAATACATTATAGAAAGGTGAAATGACAATAGGATACACAGAAGATGACAGGCTAAAAGTTATAAACAAATCCTTGGGTTTGATCACAAAAATGAAAAATGTGAGCCAATCCTTATATCTGATTGGTCGAATACCTGTCCACGATATTTAGAAGGAACTTTCACACACACACACACACACACATACACACACACACACACACACACATATATATATATATATATATATATATATATATATATATATATATATATATATACTATTATTATTTGGTTTTATTAATTGTTTACCGATAACAAATGTCAATAGGTATTCAAAGTGGAAATATTATTCCTGTTTTGCTAGTAACACGTCACGTTGAGAGAATTTTAATTAAGGATTATGAAGTTAACCTTCAAGCAAGTTGCCAGCATCAAAATTGACACAAAATCAATAATTTCGATCTCAATTGTACATTGTTATAAGCAATTTTAGGGATTATTTCTGTCAGGTATGTCTCGCAATATTCACAAATTTTACATGAATTAAAGTTATATATAATACAAAACTAAATGCCTACCATGACAAGAAGTAAAACAAGCCTTTAGCACTGAAATTAAACTCTCTGAAAGATTAGGAAAAGCACAATAAAGCAACTTCTGCATCCGTGGAAGAACGAAATACGAACAAAAATGTAAAATAAATAGGTGTCTTTTTAGGCTTCATACAAACAATATTTCATTTAACATGCAGAACTTTCCTTTCGGAAAAATGCTGCAAGTTTAAGGTTATTTTCAAAAAAAAATTGCTTTTTAAAGAAATGGACATTACAGGTAAGGATGTCACAATCCAAAGAGCAGAAAATATACTACAAAAGCTCTAAATCTTATGTTTTTATCTCATTTAAAATATAATACCTACAATGTATTGCTCTTATCTAATTATATATATATATATATATATATATATATATATATATATATATATATATATATATATATATATATATATATATAAGCTTCTTTTTTCAATTATGGTCTGACGCTTTGTTTGAGTTGAAGATGAAAGGAAGCAATTAAAAATCTCCAGTTGGTTTTGTTTGCGATCGCGCCGTGTGGACTTTGTGGTCGACAAACACCGTGCTCATGGGTTTTCTCGGGGTTCTCCCGTTTCCTCCCACTTTCTTCATTCCACAATTTCATTAATTTCCCATGATCACCGTCCCCTTTAGCCTAATCGGTATAACTGTGGGACGTAAACCTTAAAGATTTAATTTCATATTTTTCTTTGCGATTTCCGATTCAGTTAGAGCCAAGGAGTTCAACTTTTCCGTGATATATTGAATTTAAAGCTTCTTCTGAAATGTATATAATGTGTGTGTGTGTGTGTGTGTGTGTGTGTGTGTGTGTTCTGAGTTGCCCAACTTGCATCCAAGTAGCCCAATTATCGATTTGGAAAAAAAAAGATGTAAGGTAAATTTATTTAGCAAATATAATTGTAAAGAGAAATAGTACGATAATAAAGTCATTAGTAAGTACTGCTTTTCGTATGATGAGCATTTATAGAGGTATTCGTTACGATTTAATGTATTTTCCTTCGACAGTTTGCAGCTGTGTCGAACAAACCTTTAACTATTCTTAAACCTTACATGCGGCCGAGTGTTTATTCAAGTTCGCAGATATCACGGCGAGAAATGGTCAAATTTGGAGACGTCTCATCTAATGATTGTGAAATAAAATTAATAATAAATGTGTAATTATTCCATTGTATTTTTTTCGCCTTTATAATCATGCATATTCGACGAAATATTTCGTATAAATAACACTCGTCAAGGCATAAACATACATACGCATACATAGTTGTGACATATACATATTGATTATATTCAAATAGTAGGCTAAATCTACAGTCAAAGGAAAAAACACGTAAAAAAATGTTTAAATACTATCGGAAATGAAATTTACTTGCACGTCTACATGTTCATTCACGGAATAAAAGTAGTGCTGTATTAGAGAGGTTTTCAGTGATATTTTGAATTCTCCCCTTTGTTCTGCCATCCGAATATACTGAGGAAGTTTATTACATAATGTGATACCCATATGTGTTGGATCCCTTTTGTATAACTCCGTGCGATGCTGTTTGCTGTGAATTTTCTCCATACACCTGGTATTGTATTTATGGGTTGATGATGTGTTAAGTATTCCAATGTTGTTTTTAACAAAAAGCAATATACGAAATATGTGTAATGAGGGTAAATGCATTATTTTTAAGTTCCTTGAATATTGGCCTACACGAGTCGTTTACTTTGCCCCTATTATGGTTCTTAAAACTTTTGTTTTAATCTTGAGATATATATTTTTGGGGCGCTTCCTCAGAAGATATGTTAGTAAAGACTGAAAGATTCCGAAATATAAGTTACAATGCGTATCTAGATTTAAAGCATATTCGATAGATTTTATTGCATACAACATTTTATTGGTCTTTTGGGGGTAATGAGGATGTGTGTTTCCGAAGAAAGATTGCGATTTTGCCAAAATCCCAGAAATTTTGCTGAGTTTGAATACATTATTATTTGATTATTTAACGTTATATCAATATCTACTATTTTGAATGTGATGGAAGTTTAGAGTTTTAGATTTGTATGTGTTTAATTTTAACTTGTTTCGGGCAAACCAGTTTTCTAAACTACTGGTTCTCTCGTCAATTTTATCGCGGATAATATCATAACTAGTGCCTGTTATAGTTAGACTTGTATCATCAACGCTCATAGTTATATTTGCTAACGTTACGTCATTTGGCATATCATTTACCTATATCAGAAATAATATGAGTCTTAATATTGATCCTTGAGGAACACCGGTAGAAAGTCTTTTAAGTTTATATTTATGAGTAACTGAATCAGCTGAGTCTGACACAAATTATATTTTATCAGCTTGGGCACGATTTCGCAAATAATATGAGTTGTCAACTCCTGTTAAACCGTAACAGTTAAGTTTATGGATAAGACTATTACGTGGGACAGAGTCAAAAGCTTTGGATAAATTCAACAACATTCCCACACAATTTTTTGCCTTTGTCCAGAGCTTCCGTGACCTCATTAATATAATTATAGACAGCATTTTCAGTTTTTTTAAACCAAACTGTGTGGGTGAAATTATATTATGTTTACATAAAAATAGTATAATTTGGTTGAGAATAGCTTTCTTAAAAAAAAAAAATGCAAAAGAAATCATCAAGGAAATTTGTCTGTAATTTTCTAATTTTGTTTTGGTCTCCTTCCTGTATAACTGTTTGACCTTGGTGTATTTTAACTTCTCAGTAAATATGCCTGTCTGAAAGGATATATTAATGATGTAGGACAATGGTTCCGAGATGTAAAAGCTGCATTTTTTTTTTTTTTTTTTTTTTGCAAAAACCATTGTATTTCATTCAGACCAGAAGATCATTTTGATTAGAATACCATTATTATGTGATGTGCCTTTCTTGCTGAGGTGGGGCATAAAAACATTGTACCGATAGTTGTATTTATCTTGGAAATGTTTGGGTGTGACTTATCATTGGGATATGCTAGTTATGAATACCAATGTAATAATCATCGAAGGCGTTTACAATATGGGCTAGATTTGTAACTTTGTTCCCATTAACCTCTAATTCAGTGATTTCATTTTTCATTTTGGTGCCGGGTTTTAACTCTGTGTTTACTACCTTCCACATAGCTGAGGGTTTGTTTTCACTATTGTCTATATAATTTGAGTAATGGGATTTCTTGGCAAATTTAAGTAGTTTTCTATTAATGCTTCTGTAGCGTTGATAATATTATTGCATTTCTCGAGAGAGATTCCCTTTTCTATACGCCATATTTAGAGACCTTAGTGCATTACTTGATGTTTTAATACTGGTTGTTACCCACGTGTTTTTTATTAGAAGTATGTTGTGGTTTCCTCTTTCCAGTCTGTTACGGCTCTCTAAGGATACCCACTCACAGTGTAAGCCACAATCAAATTATTAAACTTCCATCAAATATATGGGTTGTTATATTCTCAAATGAAAACTACTAGTCATATCAGGGTAGTTAAATATTTATTTAGAATAATAAGTAAATCGAAATGATTCGACGAAATTCTTTAAGGCAAAATTTAAAAAAAAAATACAGAACTCTTTCACTTCAGAGCCCTATCCCTTAAGTCAGATGATCATCACTCAGACCAACAGACTCCTTGTCAGACTCCACCAATCCGTCATTCCTTCAAAGTTTTATCTGACACCTACCTCTATCAGGAAAGCCTGACTACAACTTTCCGTACATAAATATAAGAGATCCTGTTGTCAATAGACATCACTTAGCCCAATGACTGATTTTCTTTCTCTAAAGAGAAGACCATTACTTAGGTTTTATTTGGCCTAGCAAAAAAAAAAAAAAAATGTAAAGAAAAAAAAACTGAAGTGTTTTCTGCCTCTGAGGTTAAAAAAAATATAACCTACTTCTCCTCACTAGAAGATAACGGGAACCACTTATCCCAATAAGCTATCATTTAAGCTTATAACCCTGGCTAGCTAAATGTCCTCAAACTTGGTCATCACTCAGACCGAAGGCAATCACTTATTCCTTGCTCTGGCCATCACTTAGGCCAGTCCCTATTATTTCATCAAAATATCAGAAAATTCTAACGCCATCACTCAGGTTCCAGAGAAATAATTTATTCTCTGTCATCGGCCATCATTCAGACCGTTCCCTACAAGATAGAAAAGTTAAAAAAAAAATCGAGGCAGGACCTTAACAACGTAGAATGGCTCTAACAGCCGTAGTCATCCAGCAGTATACCCCTATGCAGCGAGAGGCTTCCTTTTATATGGTCGATGACCCTTCCCCTTTTTAGTTTACTTAATTTTATTTTCGCTTAAAAATCCGCAAAAAAAAAGTCTTTTGAAAAAACGAGCAACCGTCACAAGCCTCTGGAAAATTCCATCGATCACTATAAGAAAATCTATTTAGAAAAAAAATTGAATGTTGAGTTCGTTAAATAAAGCTGAAAAGAAATCCAAGCAGAATACTCAGCTTAAACAGATACACACATACAAATAAGCAATAACCAAGATGAAATTATAAGTATGTATGTATATATATATATATATATATATATATATATATATATATATATATATATATATATATATATATATATATATATATATCACATAATACGTATATATATAATTAAATATATGTCTGGCCAGACTTACCTTTATCAATAACAACATTATATACACTTGTACACTAATTATTTATTCACAAAAATAACACAGTAAGGGCGAACCCTCGTCCTTACAAGTAGGAACGCTATATATATATCTTGAAACGCTTCATTGAAATAATTTATAAGGATATTGTGAAATCTATCCCATACATTTTTCATGTTATTAGCACTGTATACAAGCTTCCAAATTTCGTTATGTAAACGAGAATATAGATGCTATATGCTAGAGTCAAAATAATATTTTTCGCCACTAATCTAGTGCCGGGTTTATGTACTTTACATTTTGTAATGTTGTTACATTTTAATACTACTGTAAAAATTTACGCCTCATGATCTGAGAACCTACTATTAAGGACTTGAGAATTACATATAAGACGATCAATATTGTGTAAAATTTGATGTATTGCACTGATTTTTGTTTTTAGAGAGCCTGGTTGGCTTTGTGACTGCTGTAGTTAAATTATATGCTTGCATGATAATAACCAGTTGGTCATTTATTTTATACCAGTTTTCTATAAACACGAGGCTAAATTTATACCTCGTAACGGTACTTATATTGTTGTTGTTTGCATTACTTCTCAATGCATGCTCTTTGCTGAATCATTTGAAGCACATATATATTACAAAAATTTACAAAATGAGAGTAGGAGCTCATGCGGCTTGAATCCCACGTTAAAATCTAGGACCACGTCTCAAATAACTTCTGTGCTGAATAAAACGCTAAAATTCAAATCAAAATAAAAACAAAATGTCTCCCCCCAAAACAAAAATGTTAAATCTCGTGCATTTTGATTCCAGCTACGAACATGGTTAACCCTTTCTGTAGCCTGGGTTTTGGGGGTATTTTCTTAGACTTTCAGTCAAGTAGCTACTGCACCGTCACTATTTATCCTAGAATCATGGTTCATACCTCATTCTCTTCAGAGTGGAACCGGCTTTCAAACGGTACTACTTGTATGCTCATACCGTATACCAGGAGAGGGAAAAATGATGTCAAAAGGAAAATTTCGGAGGGATTTTTTTTCACACTTGGGCCCCTCTGGAACGACCCTGTGTGAACGTAGAGATCTAAAGAAAAAAACTGTTAAATAGTACTTGGTATACTAAATATGTGTGCCAAATTTCAAGTTTCTATCTTGAATACTAAGGGCGGGAGAAATTTTATCAAGAATCCCCACAATGCCCCAAATTACCACAAAACACCATGATCTCAGGTAAAAAAAAAAAATCCTGAGACATCTCTATTTACCCTAGGACTATAATCCGTCAATCATTCTCTTCAGAATAGAACTGCCTTTCAGGCGGTACCATTCACGTGTCTCTATCGTGTATCTAACGCGAGAAAATCCCGAAGAAAGGATTTTTTGGGTCTAAATATCCCTTTTTCAACTTTTAGTTCCCCTGGACCCCCCTGTTTTAACGCAGAGGTCTGAAAAAAAATCTGATAAATACTACTAGGTGGGTTGAGTTTTTACGCACAATTCCAATTTTCCAGGTGCAAAACTAAGCCCGCCAAAAATATATATATACCAACAATGTCCCATATTCCCGTATACAGAGGGATATTTTGTAAACATTTCCTGAGACATCACTAATTATCCTATGATCATGGTTTTCACACCATTCTCTTCAGAATAGAACTGCCTTTCAGACGTTACCACTCACATGTTTCCATCATGTATCTAAGGTGGGAAAATCCCGTGAAAGGGATTTTTTGGTAAAAATATCCCTTTTTCAACTTTTAGCCCCTCTGTACCCCCCCCCTGTTTTAACACATAAATATGAAAAAATCTGTTAAATACTACTCGGTGGGCTGAATGTTCGTGCACAATTTCAATCTTCTAGGTGCAAAAATAAGCCCTCAAAAAATACCAAAGATGTCCAAAATTCCCCTATACAGAAGTATATTTTCACAAAAATTCCCTGACACTTCCCTAATTACCCTAGGGTCATGTTTTGCCCTCATTCTCTTCAGAATATAACTGCCTTTCAGGCGGTACCATTCGCATGTCTCCATCGTGTATCTAAGGCGGGAAAATCCCGAAGAAAGGGATTTTTGGTACAAATATCCTTTTTTCATTTTTTTCCCTCTGGACCCCCCCCCCCTGTTTTAATGCAGAAATCTGAAAAAAATCTGGTAAATACTACTCGGTGGACTGAATGTTTGTGCAAAATTTCAATCTTCTACGTGCAAAAATAAACCCGCCAAAAAAATAATGAACATAGGCGAAAAAGGAAACATATAAAAGGAAATATATATTTAAAATTATGACGCCATACCTCATGTCTGGACGCAGGAAGGTGTGAAACCATACGTAACGTGCTCTACAATGCCTCTGGACTTGAAAAACAAAATAAATTTAAAAAAAAAAAAACGGACGAAAAAGCTCAAATAGGAGAGTTGTAACGCAATGTACCATGCAACACCCGTATGGTACAAATTGTACCATGGGATCCCCAAGGGCTCAACACAAGATAAAAATAGCGGCGGAATTGTAAATTTATGTCAGCGCTTCCAGCACTAAAAACGTATGTCTATTTTGTATAATTTATGCTCTATAGAAGTATATGAGCTGCTTAAACTGTTGGAGAGGTATTTCTTTCACGAAATTTCTAAGCGTTCTCATAGTACATTTGCAAATCATAAAATGAAGAATATAAATTTTTGAAAAATATTTGTTTCAAGAGACAATATATAATATTACTAGTGTGTAACAAAACATGTCCAAATATGATACATATAACATTCAAAAGATTTCGATATGCTAGACAGGATTGCATGCTTTAAGGTAAATCATCATGCTTACTTTGCAACAAAATTGATAACAATGAACTTGCATGGCACTATAATACTACTACTACTACTACTACTACTACTACTTCTACTACTACTACTACTACTACTACTACTACTACTACTACTACTACTACTAATAATAATAATAATAATAATAATAATAATAATAATAATAATAATTCGTATCCAACAACAATACTTAGTAACGCGCCATTTATTAACGATGAACTGATACTAAAACATACCTTATAATGCCTGTCATTCGGACACTAGGAAGAGAACAGCACAAACTATGGTTAATTAGATTTAATAACCTAAAAATACAATTAGTTTTAATATTATAATTAAATATTTTTTATATATTTTCAGTTGTACTTATTTACTTTCAACATGATTTGAAAACTGCTTTCAAATTTCCTTTTCTTTTTCACTTTTTTTACAAAATAAAAATAAATAAATTGGTTTCATCAATCCATTTTCTTTCTCTTTTTTTTTTCAAAATCAAGACACGAAATACTACTAGGTTTTCATTATGTTTCCTTCTACACGCTTAATATCGAGAATTATGTTTCTTACTATTCGCAAAATAAAGTGTAGATACAAATTTTAGTGTTTCAGAAACATTTTTTGTATATGAATATGTGCAGGAAATAATGCCTGACAGCTAAACAGACACAAAGATTTTTGTATTTCGTGTTATGTGCCAGCTTTTTTCTTTCTTTCTTTTAATGCGGTGCTTTACGAGAATGATAAAGATACTACCGTGGCATCACACAGTAGAGCATATCCTATGGCGATGGGTTTAAAAGGTAAATACAAAGCAACAATCGTGAAACCCTTTCTGCAGCGTGTAACGGACAACAAACACCAAGAAGCTCTCGGTCTGACAGAGAGAGAGTCTCGTCGCTTCCGGAGACAGCAAACACACAGAAAAATGTCCGTGGTTCAGATAAAGCAAGAGAGGATGACGTCTAAGTGTACTTGCTCACTGACAAAGAGACAACGCCCTGAGCGAAAGAACGCCATATGCAGAAGATGAATAATGAAATGAAGAAAATTCCATTATAGCTTATTTAAAAGCGCCTTGTATGACCAGGAACAAAGAGAAATTAACACAAGTCAATTTCCAGGGAAATGCTCTTAGGTGTTCATTTCCTCCAAAGTACATGCTAGATGATCAGTGAAACTAGTGGTCACCAAAGATTAAAGGATATGTGTCCGTATCATGGAAATGAAATGTAACAAGCTCAGAAACCTAATTTCATACTGTAAAAATAAAAATGATAAGGGAAGAATGTAAGGAAGGAAAAAAAGAACATAAGAAAGAAATTATATATATACTGCATTAAAAAAAACTATTTCGAATGCATTGATTTTCGATTGTTTCACATTACTATCATTTGTATATCATGATACCACATACATTCAAAACTTGTATTAGATACTCTTTTAAATTGCTATTCTAATACCGAGAATATCAAAGGCGATATCTAGTATGAAGGTAAGACTTAAATCATTCTGTAGAATGTTCGAAGAAGTTACTTCTATAGCAGTCTAAATACGAAATACACGCAGCGAATACAAGCCTGCAAGCCAATACTTTCAAGGGTGCATGTTTGTAATTTTGATCAATAAAGAAGGGTAATTGAAGGTCGATGAACTAAGTAGTCAAGGACAGTATTTCTTAAAATAGGTGATTGAAACAAATTAAAATCCAAAACTCCTCCCTTTGATGATATAAGCAAGTACCAACATCAAAATACCGGCAAATGACAGTTATCCAAAATATAGAAAAAAATATACGGCGTACACTCCGATCAAATCGCAATATTTTGGTAACGAGCACTTCACAAACCACACACGTCTATGTGCCAGAAACATATTCCCACATATTATTTTTCAAATAGCCGATGCATACAGATCTTTTGCCATTTTGAGCATGTTTTACTTTCAGCAACAAACACTAGATCGCAAACATTTCGTTAATTCGTTTGGTCTGAACTGAGACTGTAGAAAGGTAGTTCAGCTGGATTGCTAATTGTAGAAAGAAAAAAAAATAACACCGAATCACAAAGATGCGTACATGCACAACATACGAAATACAATATTCAGTAATAATTCTATTTAGTAATGTTGAACTTTACAATTATGCTTACTTAATAAAGCTGCTTTAAAGTGTTAGAATGTTTATTATGCGATTTGTAAGTAGAAAATTATGCATATGAAGCGTGTACCAAGCCAAATAAATTAAAGTATATTACATGTTTGAGAACAAAATCCTGAGACAAATATTCGGATCCAAGAGGAATCGGGAATGGGGAATGGTGGAAACATCATAACGAGGAACTACGTAATTTGTATCGTTTGTCAAACACTGTTAGGGTTATCAAATCGAGAAGGCTGAGGCGGGCAGGCCATGTAGCCAGAATGGAAGAAAATAGGAATACTTTCAATCGGAAAAGGGCCATTAGGAAAACCAAGGCGCAAATGGGAGGGTAATATTACGATGAATATCACAGAAATAGGAATACAAAGTAGAAATTAGGTCCAGCTGGCTAAGGATAGAAGTCAATGGAGAGCTCTTGTGAAAACGGCATTCAGCTTCCAGGTCCCATACGTCATATAATTACTTATTTATAGAGATGTAGCTTTAAAAACAAGTTCATATTGCAACAGTTCGTTTGGCTGGGCCATACTTCAATTATTTCATATATAATAGTAGTAAAAATCACTTAATCTTGTATAGTAGATGCAATATAAATGCAAAATATAAACAAAAAAAACAATACAATATATATTTTTATAGTTAATTTTAATAAAAGTTAACGAATTGTATGTGTTGTAGATCACTTGAACCACATTTCAACAATGACTGTTCACTTGAACAATGACTGTGCATAAAATATGTGCAATATTGAATGTTACTTAACTGATTCGTAAACTACCTTAAACAAAGATTATTTTATACCAGAATCAAATCGCATTGCTACTATAGATATTGTAAAATAATACATTTAAGTGATATAGGGCAGCATTACAGTTCAGTAAACAGTTGCTTTAGGGTCATAACAAGCCTAATCATAGTGTGATGATTTGGCATAGCAATTGAATTACCAAGAAAATAATATTTATGTTCGTGTTTTTATAAAAAGAAAAGAAAAAAAAAACTAAATAAACTTCTACACTGTTATGTATCAAAAAAGTTCAATCGTAGATTCTCAAATAATGTCAATCTCGTAATCCATGCATTTAGATAGTCGGGATTCGCGTGTCTGACTACTTCGAAATATTTTAGCCTTAATGTTACCACTTTTTATGAGTTGGATTAACCTAAATAGTGACGTGTAAAAATGAAAGGACTGAAACAGTTTTGATCTTCTAAAGCTATTTGAGTACACACGTAAGCCACATGTCAACCATTCCACACAAAATGTTTTATTGACAACCTGCTGCCTCTACTCGTAAAACGGGAAAACGCCAGCTGCTCACCAGTAATTATTGTTTGACTCGTGAAAGAAACATATGAACATAAAAAGATAAATTTGTGAGCGTTTGGTGGGCTTGAGGTATTATTACACGCAACGTGCCAGTAATTCCATCAATTCTCTTAATTTTATACAATTTGTTTATCGTACTGTTAAAACTAATGACAAGCAAAGTGCCACATTGAAGGTGTATTCATTATCCAATATTGTGTCAATGGTTATACTGAAAGCAATTTCACGAGCATGTACTTAATTTGTTCCACCCACAAATGTAAATGTATTATTCTACGAATTTATGTTTTCATTTCATGATATACATCTAGCATAGTACCATAACTACATAAGGAAGTACTGATCAATGTAATTGTCTGTCAATTTGTTTTATCTCATTAACTGAAATTCGTAAAAAGGTCTCGTTAAAATTATTGTTACAACAAATTGAAGTGTGAAAGTTACTGAACACCAATCCGAGTTTTTACCCCCCCGCCGGAGCCCATAGTACAATACTAAAGTTCTCGAATAGACGTACCCAAGTAGTGTTCAAATTAGTACAGCTGTTGCAATTATGCTTAATGGCAGTAGGTACGTACACGGTAACTCTTTACGCACACCGTATCTGGAAAGTATTTATGGCGTCACAGTAAATTATTCACTACTCGATGACAGTGCGTTCTTGAAATTATAGGAAACAAGACATTTTTCTGGTTTAGATGCGAGAATCAAAATACATAAATAAGAGTTTCGATGTTTTTCGTGATTTCGTATTTGGAAAGGCATAAAATGTAATTCAGATAACTAAGAACAGCCGACTCTCGAACAACTGAATGTATAAAGGTAACCAAGAAAAATATTTTTTTTTTTTTTTTGGAGGTCTGTGTTCATTGGGCCTCACACCGTGAGTTGAATGCGAAAGAAAATAAGGCAAAGGTCAGTTCTTCGTGTGGGTATATCCAACATACTACCTGATTGTGGCAGTTCAGTTACACCGTGAACTTGCATAAGGACAGAATGAATATGGGACCTCCACAGAGCCTAATAAGGACGTGTATGCTATACGACTTCAAACTGGGGTCAAAATGCGCTGCAGTGGGGCGCAAGATATGTCAGACCTTTGATGAGGGTGTCGCGAATACGCGGACAGTGCAGGGATCAAGAGTGTTGTAAAATAGAGGATCTGCCCATACAACAAAATCGTGAAGCCATCATCACAGCTTCGCCACACCTACTCTGCCCACTCCGCGCCACTAAGATCGCAATGTTTCGAGCCAACAATCATAGCGGAAACGAGAGTAGCGAATCAGACGTGCCGGCTCAGACGATGCTCGGTTGTTTTTTGGCTTTATTGAGTTCATATGATGAACATACGCACGAGCAGATCCACTATTTTATAACATCCTTGGCAGAGATGGTTTAACAAGTTTAAGGACGGTGGTGAAACACTCGAAGACACACCACATACCGGAAGACCAACACATGTACAAAATAAAGATCTTCAGGCAGCAATTGAGACGAACAGTAGCCAGATATGTGAGGAACTGGGAGTACAATCCAGTGTGAGTGGAGAGCACCTTCATCAACTTTGAAGCACTACAAGTTGGGTCAATGGGTCCCTCGTGATTTGACTCCGGGCCAGAAAGCAATGCGAGCAGACACCTGTGCTTATTTACTGTATTGTCTGAGGAAGGAACCATTTCTGGACAGGGTTTTGACATGTGATGGGAAGTGGGTTCTGTACGAAGCTCCACGGTGCTGTCATCATTAGTTAGCATCCCATGAACCGGTCCCAAAACAACCGAAACCAGCACTACACCAGAAGAAGGTCCTCCTGTGTGTTTGGTGAACTGCTCGCGGTGCCGTGCATCGGGAACTGCTACCAGCTGGTCAGAGCATCAATGCGACTGTGTACTGTCAGCATTTGAACCATGTTCAAGAAAAAAACTCATACCTTTGAAGCCAGCACTTCTGAATCGCAAAGGTGTCCTCCTGTTACAGAACAACGCTAAACCCACGTGGCTAGTATGAGCTGGGACATTATTCTACACCTTGGATGAGAAACACTATTTCATCTGCCTTACTTCCCGGACTTTGCACCGTCCGATGATCAGCTGTTTCATTCCTTGGACAATCAGCTTAGAGGATGCCAGTTCAAATCCCTAGTAGAGGTAGAAAATGCACTTGATACCTTCTTCGTTTCACGGCCCACCAAATTCTACCGTTATTGAATTCATGGCCTTCTAGAACGTTGATAGAAGTTCGTCGGTGCTGATGGGGACTCTTTGATATTCCAGGTACGTCTTAGGTGACATATCAATGTTCGAAGATGGTAGGTAAAAAGCGACAGAATTTTCTTGGTTACCTTTATACTTACAGATGAGGTGTGATGAGAGGAATTTTTAAAAAAAATCACTAAAATTCTACGAAACTAAACACAGACGTATCCACAGTGGAAACCAACGACAACGCCAGCAGCACGAACTTGTTGCCAAGGTGAAAGCGGAGGAGCAGATACATTTTGGAGGGCTATATATATATATATATATATATATATATATATATATATATATATATATATATATATATATAATCTGTATCTGTATACGGAATTAAGGGTTTTATAATACCTGATCTATATTACAAAGCAACATGCTGGGGGGAGCATTTGGGGGGCACCGCCTTTTTTCCTTCCCATCTACCGTCGTCACTAGTGGGAATTAAACTATTATTCGATAAATTATGTGTGTATGAAAATCGAGATACTGCCAATCAGGATTGCTACTTTCACTATAATTCTACTCATGAAAAATGAAAAGAAATATGTAGTTTTACATGCTACGAATACACTCTCTGGGTTAAGGGACGGACGATTAATAAATTTGATGAAGATTCACAGTAGTTGCCCATATAATAATTTATTGCATATATAATGTATTTTCACTCCATTCAATTGTACTTCCTTCAACAATAGTTGTTTACTATGAATGGAGTTGCATTATTCGGTGCAGGATTAGTTTAGCAAAGCTGCATCGTCATGGCTATAAACCCAATACTTTTTTTGTTCTGTAAAATTCGACCCAAACATCCTAAGTTATGGAACTTATGGAGCTTCACAAGTATGTGCACCTTATACCGAAAAGTGTGACCCTAATGATTAGGCTGTTTCTAGCTGAAC
Organism: Thermobia domestica; assembly: GCF_964235325.1. Lineage (NCBI taxonomy): Eukaryota > Metazoa > Arthropoda > Insecta > Zygentoma > Lepismatidae > Thermobia > Thermobia domestica. The sequence goes on along the minus strand of NC_137459.1, from coordinate 268,764,688 downwards.
ATTATCTAACTCCAACTTCTGATAATTTCAGAAACAGTAAACCAAAGATGCTGGGTTCGAGCCTCCAAGCCAACCTTCCCAACTGGGAAGAATTGTGCCGGTGCTTTTTCATATTATTATTATTAATTTTAATGGGAGATGCTGAAATGTTGTTAAAAGTAGATAAAAGTAACATTCATTGAAATACGTAATGATGCAGTGTTTCGGTATTACATGGGAGCACAATACTGACCGACCAATGCTGGTTTTTCCACCGACGTTTTCATACGTGAAGGAGCATTTCCAATGAAAAGCAAGATACTGAACATACTCCTCATATCCATAGTAGAAGGAGAGAGACAAACCAGAAAGAAAAAATAATATTATTTTCAAATGACACGAATATCATCGTCATTATATATTTACTTAGAAGGAGCTCGGCAGAGGTGCTCATGTTAACTCAATGATAAAGCTCTCGACTGCCAATGATGGTGTCAATAGGGTCGTAAGCTCGATTCCCGTTTGGGACAACCGTTTTAGCATATCATCAATGTTATAGTCATCAATGTATGAATAGTTGTATAAAATAATTACAATAAAATAAATCAGTTGTACATATATTCATGCAATCATTTCAGGATGTAAATATTTACTTGGTTTAAAATATAACATCTGAGATGAAGTTTACGTTGACTGAACGTCGGCGTATTATATGTAATTGTTAAATATAAATTAAGTAAAACGTGAAATAGCAATAAATAAGCGTGTGTAGTGCATTCGTCTGAAGCTATGTGTCATGCGGAATTTACTTCTTAATATTATCATTGCAGTATAGGATTTCAGATCTTAAAGCTAGCATTATAATCGCTAAATATGAAACATCGTCATCTGACGTTTATTTGCTTCATTGCTGAAGTTACATATATGCTATTATGTATGCACATTACTCCTCTAGTATATGATCACAGATAAGCATAGTAAAATGCATTATTCACTGTATAATTTGAGTAAAGCAGTTCATCCTGCTCTTTGAAAATTATTAATGTTTCTCCCATGGGCGGAGTTAGGAATTGTCTGCTGGAAACTGATCTTGCTGGAACGGAGTATCAGCATGAGGGTGAAGTACTTGTACTTATGACATCGTGATGTTACTCAAGATGTGTAATTACTGAGCGTAGTCCAGGTGCCCTTCAATTCTGTAAAGCTGTCCGGCATCGTGACTGGAAATTCAAGTAAAACATGAAAGAGATACATGACCACAGCGATTGCAGGCAGCCACATATAAAATTGTCACATCGGGTGCCCCTCGAACCATACACAAACTGGCGCCCCTCATTCGATGTTGTGAATATGGATTTGTCTGAGGAAACCATATTTGCTCAGTTGCGATCCACATTCACATGTAAAAATGCGAGACGGTAAATGTTGTTTTCGTCTGAGAGTGTTTTCCTTCCTGGCAGTAACGCGGCCACATAACTGAGCATGATAAAGCCTTCGAAGTACTGTCTGTGTACTGCTAGGAAATTGGAAATTTTACCGTAGCTGTATAGCTGTCCTTAATAGTCTAACCATGCTTCGTTTACTAATCTCGCATCTTCCATCTCGGAAGACAAATGAGAACAATCAGGAGATCGTAAATTACCAGTCTGACCTGTTGTACATTCACGTCCAAAATTATTGTCGCATGTCTATAAATATGTTGTTCTAGAAATATAATTTATAACGAATTCGCCCGGCATTTCTTGTAATGTTAGTATGTGTACTGTATAATCGGAAAGTACATGTATCTGGCAAATTCCATGTCAAAAGATCAGTAAATAAGGACAATATAACGAAAATAAAACTTTCTTCTCGATTTAGCACCATTTTGTTTTACTCATTCTAATTTTCGTATTTATAACCATTTCCCTATGAAATTTGCCACAAATATACATTTCCCGATTATACACATAATATCAGTATTAAAAGTGCCCTGCAACATCATTATAAAATTATATTCTTACAAGAAGACAGTTATAGATATGCAGCAATCAGTTTGGACATGAGTATACATATTGCCGAATCCATTGTCTGGAGCGGTAGGCATACTTATTCATCTGCCAGCTGCAGTTGCAGTATAGCCCTCCAACTTCCATAAGGTAATTACAGCTGAGTGTATGCCCATGATAACAATATTCTGAACTGTGAGCAGCGAAGAAACAAGTAACACCAGGTAGTAGTCATGCGATTGGTTACTGGCAGAACATGCCCCTTGTAGGGAACAATTTGGTTAACATTCCCGAAAGAAATCTTAAAATGACACAATGAATGTATTAAAAAAAATGCATTTTCATAGTTATGAAAAAGTGCTCTAACAAAGTGAATTGTTATACTGGCTTTATATGTACAAAAAATATACATTCTGCATTTAGACCTTGAAAAACATTCACAGGCTTCTTCTGTTACGAAAACAACAGATATAAGTAAATATCATTCCTGGCGCAAGCAGTAAGTTTGTTTCATTAATACTAACCTAAACCAATGTAATCTTCCTTATCTAAAATTCCTAATGTATAATAAAATGGTCCACTTAGCGTGACTCAATCTGTTGGTGTTAAGACAAGTTTTGACCATATTTATTTTGTTGTAAAAGTAGTTCATCATTAAAGCCTTTACTCTCTAAAATAGTACCATAGGGACACATATTCTACTCCCTGTCCGGTTAAGTTTATATAAGTATAGGATATGTAAGCAAGTAACCATTCTGTCGAACATATTTCTTGAACCTGAGCTTGACATCGGAAAATTTTCTGAAAACTCATAGAGAGTAGTAAAGAATTTGAATGAGGAGCGAATTGTTGAATTAGGGAGGAGGACCCTATACATAACATTCTTACTTTGAACTCATACGCGTATTACACTTCACATAGAACTTTCACATACATTCTAAAGAACTTATATCTAAAACTACTACACTACACATACTCCATATTTAAAATTACACACAAAATTACATTTCTTATCTATCCCATAAAGACCACAAGCTAATCTGCTTATACAATCCCGCAAGGCATTAATTTTAACATCGAAAGATTCTAACAGTTATAGTGTAAATGTTATGCTTATGACTTCACATTAAGTGCACATCTGTATACTTACAACCATCGATTTTTTTCGCTACTACTGATTTTGTTATTTACTTTTTTTATTTCCTTTATCATCTACTTTAGTCATATTTTTTTTATTTCAATCCAAAAAATTCAGTCCTTTTTTTTTACCTTTACTCTCATCTTTCATCTTAGTACGTTCTTATTATTGAGTGGTATCTTATACTTACTTTCTTCATATTCATTTGTATCAAAATGAATCATTTCTCTCATATCTTTATAGAAACATAATCTGTCTCAATTTCATATATAAAACTCTCGGTGTCCATGTAATATAATTTCGGTTTCATAACTTATAATGAAATTCATCCGTTAACAGTTTTGATAGTTCTAATAGACTCATACCCACATATATCAACGCATTAAATGTGAATTGCTCTTTGTTCATGTTCTCCAAACAAATTTTCAATAAATAGTATTCTGTAATCAAAGTTTGGTTTAGTTTTATTTTTTAAAAACTTTTTTTGATCAAATTCTAAGTACTGCATGGGCACTTTGTAATTTTATGCATTGTCTTCACAAATACACTATTACTAAATTTGTAGAAATCTTTCTCCAAATCATATTTAGCTTATGTTCTCATATATATATATATATATATATATATATATATATATATATATATATATATATATATATATATATATATATATATATAATATTCGAGAATCGCTTTATTCATGTTCGCTGTAAGTTCAAGTCAAGTGTGCTAATTCGCAATAGCACACTCATACTTACTGGTTACTGAATCAGCAAACGGTTACCATGTACGTTGCCACTGCTTTTATAGACACACTGACGAAAGTTTTGGTTTAGACGCGTTTAGTGGTTCTTGAGCCAATGATCTCCAAGCGTACGTACCAGCATGCATATCCCACCTGCCAATATTTTGTTAAGATATATTTCATTACTCACAAAATTTAAATGTTTACATGTTACAAATTCTGAAATATATAGGTAGTAGTGCAGTACAGTTACAAGGAAATAATACAGTTAATACTGCTAGTTGTGTAAGAAGTTTTGGAAATGGTGATCCACTATCTTGTTTCGTTTACCGCAACTAAAACTTCTCTCTGGTCTCTGATTCTTATCGAGGCGAGAAAAAAAAAACTCCAGGGAAAAAATCAATATCGACTTCAGGCAGATTTGGATCTGTGTTTCGAAATTAATTTGGTATACTAGTAGACGTGCCTTATCTACTAATTGGTGTGATACTGAGTAAAAGATACGACAGCTTTGAAGATAATACGTAGAAGAGAGGTAGTTAACAGAAAAACTGTAAATCTAGTTTGAAGAAGATCACTGTACTAATGGAACAAGAAGAAGGCAATAAACAAACTGTATTGTTAAGTTCAAATCAAATTTCAAGAACAGTAAACACATGTTAGTAATAGAATTTTACGTTAGAAACAATTTCTGAATTACAACTGTTCTCTAAGAGTAACAGCGATTGAGAAGTTCTGTTACTATTATTAACTTGTTCAGCTTTACAATTTTGCAGAAATAAAGCAAAACAATGAAAAATAAGCCAATACCTATATACTTATAAACAAGTACATAAGTACTTATAAACAAACCGAAGTAAATTTCAAGTATGACTAGATTCAATTAAAACTATAGTATATTACTTAGAATGTCAGATTTTGCTAACTCATTCAGTTCTGTCTAACAAGGAAGCTATTCATAACCATTCAATTACTTATAACACATTATATCGGGTGGTTTACGAAAACAACATAGCCAATTCAGCATATACTTATGTTCTACTGAATGCACTTGTTTATCATTCTTGCTTAATGGACATAATGGCTCAGTGGTAGAGAGCTTACCCAGGTATGTGGAGGTCATTGGTTTGATCCGCGACCAAGTAAATTTGTGGTAGACAATGTCGTGTCCGCTACTGTTCTCGGGGAACTCCCGTTTTCTCCTACAATATCATTCCACCGATTATTTCATTGTCATTGACTTGCCTCGGTCATCAATCTCCCTTAACGTAAAGGGAATAAACGTGGGATCTTCTTCTTCTTTGTTGTGTGGCAAAGTGTTTAATTTGATAATGTCAAATTTTACGGGTGCTAATATAATTATCTGAGCTTTACACCCAATATTAAGGTAAAATGCGAACTTCGAGTACTTAATTGAACATCATTAGGCCTATTATTTAGTCTAAATTAAATGTACTTTGGAACCGTGCACAAATCATGATAAAGGAAGAATCGAAGTATAAAATTAGGAACTTTCGTCTAGATTACTCCTGTCATCTCGTAGTATGCTAGCTAATTCACTAACATGCGCATATTGCTCCAAATAGCAATATAGGTCAGCCTAGGTGTAGAAATACATCCTTCTAGCTCTATGACAAACAGAAAGTTCGTCGGGCAAACGCGGAAAGAGTTATACTATTCAAAAACAAAATGTCGGACGAAGTCAAAAGGGAGCACTCATCATTACAGCATTAGCAGTATATTTCATTAACACGTAAATGGATTAGGTGCTTGGGCTGCACAAGTGTAGCCCTCAAAGAAACTAGGAAATTCCTTGGGTATATTACCAAGAACAAAGACAAGAAATAATGCGTGCTTCCAACCATGGCTGGCCAAATTAGATTCATCTGTTGATGAGTTGATTTTTAGTTTAGCGTCCCTTTCAGCAGCGAGGCTATATGAGACGTGGACCTACTGATTAACGTGGAATCTAGGTTCATCTGTATCTGCAATCGTTGGTGAGGAGTCGGGATTTGGGACACGCTTCAAAATCATGTTTATCAGCTTTATTACTTTTAGCATTGTACAGTGTGTTCCGGAAGTGGGCGTACCCCCTTTAGTTTCAGCTGTATAGTAGTTATGGTAGAATGTCTGTGCATAGTTACCTTGAAGTCTTAAGAGTCTCAAGAGACATAAACATTGATATGATTACCATCCATGTCGTAACATAGTTGGATTCTGTGGCAAGTTCTCGCAGATGTTTTGCGGAGATTCTCTGGAGTCACGGGAGTGAAGGCGTGCTCCGCAGCTGCCGCAAACCGTCACTTTTCCAACCTCGCTTGCCACAATCAAGTTACTGCTGCTAAGTTATTTTGTTAAATATAAGTTTCCCCTTTATCATCGGACCGCTGATTGAAATTCCTTTACTGCGTTGTTGTATGAACCAAAAATCAAACACTAGTGGACAAACACCGTGTGCTTGGGTTTTCTCGGGGTTCTCCCGTTTTCTACCACTTTCTTCATTCCACTATTTCATTCATTTTTCATGACTATTGTCTCCTTTCGCCTAGTCGGCATAAGCCTGAGACGAAAAACTTATAGATTTCATCTCATTTCTAAAGTAAATAGCTGCATCAATTCGTTTGAAGCAATTTTTTTTTTTTTTTTTTTTTTTGCGTAATCTTCCGTTTTCACAAAACACTCTTGTTGACTCGCGTTTTGTTGAATAATATTTTCTTTATTTTTGATATCAGAAATAGCTGTTCGTCCAGCATATATTTAGCAGCAATGACTTTAGCGAAGAACTTCTGACAAACATCTAAAAATTCCTATTTCTGCTTAAGGTCCAACGTAACGTGGTTCATTTTCGAAACCAGGTGTTAAACAGTAATGGAAGCCACAATAGTAGTATACTGTATGCATTTTTCTGCAGTTACTGTATATAAAAAAAAGTTGACGATGTTTTGACGTCACGAGGCAGACGACAGATGTGGAGCCGGATTGCTGAGGGACGGATTATCGCGAGTCTAGTGTAATAATAATATTAATAACAATACAAGTAATGATAATAATGTGCTCTTACTTGACAAGTTATTTTAGTACGTATCGCACACTGTAGCATGTCATACTCAATTTTGATAATTCGGTAAGAAACTTGAAATTGCATTATCATTAAGTTTTCAATAACATAAATCTTAAATAGAAATAGGGAAGACAAATGTCAAACATGCAAATTCTGTTAAATTTGCTAAAACTAAATTGTAAATCGTAGTTACAATGTCTTTCAAAATTTACAGTTTATTTCCATCAACAGTTCCCACCCCCTTTCCTGGCTATTTACATCCCCACAAGAGGCATTCCCCGCAGGATCAAAGCCACTGGTCGGTAATCAGCGTTTACTGCGAACTAATTAGAACGTTTCCTCGATGTGATGAAATGCAAAATGACAAGAAGGCTACTCTTACCTTGCTGTTTGAAATGTCAGATCGTCTCATTGTTCTCATGCGATACTTCTTGCATTATTGCCGTGGCCTTGACAACTTAAATATGAATTTGTTGCCATGAAATTTCACATGAAAAACATTAAACATCAAAGCATATACATTTAAATTTATGAAAGTTTTATAGTGTTCTACTGTGTCTATTTTGTAAACCTTCTAAATTTGATGTCAACTTATAATGTACAATGGCGTGCCGGAAGACGAGGTGATGTAGACTAGGGACCTTTAGGAGTAGAAGGATATACTGATAGCTTACTAGAGGACAATTTGCATATGGTTTGATAGCCTTTGCTAATAGTAGGGGTAAATCAGAACTGTTTTGTTTATTTCAATGTTAAATCACTTTGGAAACAAAGTCTTCTAGATAATACACAAAACACAAGAAGAACTGAGGTGAAACAAATTGTGTGTTAATTTCAGTTAAAACGTTGGTAATATATCTGAAATTATAATCTACGATTTGTACATAACTTCGTAGTTGAAAATCAGTCACAGAGGGGTTCAGAGCACAATGAATTCCAGTGGCACAATGAATTAGGCACAACGAATTAGGCCTACCAAACTTGTGAGGTTGTGAGAAAAGGCATACAATTTGCATGCTCCGTTTAAATAATGGAAAAGCATTTTTTTTTTTTTTTTTTTACATTGCAAGCATTTACATTATCTGGTCATGAATCTTTTAAGCAGTAAAAGGAGCTTTAGTTACATATCTTAACTCATTGGCACATACTGTTTGTAGAAATTAAAATGTGACCAGATGAAGTTTTCAATTATTTCACAGAAAAATTGAAACACTACACATTATATTTTGTAATCTTTTAGGAGTAATATGAAAATCCTGCATAGTCATGCCATCTATTAATGAATAATCAATTTACATAGTGATGAATTATGCAATATACGTAATGACATTTTAGTTAGTAGGAGAAACGGGGCGGGGGAATTTGAAACGTAAAATTTCCGTAAGTCTGGCTTTTGGTATTTTACAAACATACTGAACTTTTTCGAAAGTCCGCCTCAATGGTAAGTCTGAAATGTATCTAAAATGATCAAAAGTGAACTTGAATCTTCTGTGCACAGAACTTCCCATAGTTTTTTTCAGCCAACAAAGTCGCTGAATGGAGAGTTGCATGTATTAGAGATTAAGATATACAGAATAGAAGTTCTACAAATCGCACCACTGAAAATAATACAAGGCTTTGCCACTGAAATTGCTGTGTGTTGTTTCGCAGCTGGATATGCAACCCAACTTACATCATTGAGCGATTAATTACGTCTGGTTTCGATTTCTTCATTTCTCCTTGCTTTATCTAAAACAGTCTTCGTCAACTCATTCCTGTTGTGACGAAATATATATTAATCGAGTGTTACAATGTGTTCACCAGATTTACATATTAACTAAATGTAAAGTGATTTCGTCGCGTTTCATAATATTTTTTTTTCGAAAAAAGCAGGTTTTTCTTCCTCAATAAGAGAATATTACTTGGAGTATAAACCCAATAAGATATGTAAGTTACTGTATGCATGTGTCTAAACGAAGACAGAAGTGAAAATTCGAAAAGCAAGAATATAATTGAAAAGGGTGAGAGACAAGTTTACATCCTTCTCCCGACAGCGAACAAAAACAATGTTAACTGGGTTTGTGTAATATCTAGGCGGTGGATTTTGTCGCAAAAACCTCATCTTTTTCCAAGGGTGGTAAACTTAGGTTTTTTGGTGATAAATCCGTTTTGGGTCAATAACTAACCCTATCCAGTTCCCCTGTGGCGAAATGGTTAGTGTACTCGCCTCCAGTGTAGAGGATTATGGTTCGATCACTTGTGGAAATGCATGCGACTAAGATCCACGTTAAGCTAGTAAGTATTGTATCATATAGCCTTGCTGCTAAGGGGAGACGGAATTTATTAAAAAAAAAACAACGTTTACCGGTTTCATAACATCAAAATATATACATATCATTTGTTTGTTCTTAAATTTAGAATTTAAAGCCTAAATAAAACTTTTGTTACAAAATGTTCGCACAACTTCTTAAAAAAACTTTATGTACATTATTTCCCTTCTTCAGGGACTGCACGTCACATCAAGCAAGGATGATGATCTATCTGGAATCTAAGCAAATTATCAATGGCAACACTATGTTTTGCGGTAATCAAAGTCTGTAATGCGAGAGAAGTACAATGAACTTGTAAAATAACTTTCGAATGGTCATGCCGCCCATTAGAAATGAAATCCCTTAGCAAAAATTCAGGATTTTTTTTCTTTAGATAGCGTGTGAGACCTAGCTACACTTCTGGCCCGGTGTTGAACTCGTTCTTAAAAACTACTGAAAAAGTTAGTGTTCTTCAATGTTTAGTTTGTTCTTCAATGTTTAATTTCCTTTCGTTCTCTGTAATTACATGAAAATGGTCATATAGTGAGTGAATATTGTCTATGTCAATTTTAAGTTCCTCTTTTACTGATTATTTTCTTTTTCCTCTTTAAAGTGCTTAAATATCCACAGCCTATTAGCAACAAACCTATAGGGAGTCATGGAGGCTCATTGGTAGAGTACTTAAATCTGATTCCAAAAGTTTTGAGTCCAGGGCATGTAAGTTCGTACGAACGATTGAGAGAAGAAGAGAAAGAGAGAGAGAGAGAAGGTCAAATACGGAAAGTGAGGAATGCATCCCTTATGAAAGATCACAATCAGAGACAAATGATCAGACGGTATCCATATTCTGAGGAAAATTGTAATTTGTGAAGTAAAATAAAACAAAATATTTCTCAGTTGAATCTGCGAAAATCAGATTCATAGTTGTCGAAAGAAGGTGAAGAACTATTTCTAGAGTATCAGATGATTGAGCAGGGAGAAACAAATCTTGACATTTGGAGAATGATTTTTAAAAAATCGCAGCTTTCGTATACGAGTTTCGATCTAAGAACCTCTTTGTTATAAAACAATAATGATAACCACTCACCCACGGAAACCCCTACTTGACGAATACTATATGCTCTTCTCGCACATCTCAAGAACGCCAACTCCTTCGGGGCATGATAATCGGAAATGTACTAACATTTTTTTTATGAGAAATATTTTTGTAAAAATGGATGTGTGTCTATGTTTGTACCTTTGTTTATCCCCTATGCAAAAGTATACCGTTGACTTGGCATACTTCAAAGTGATTTAATAAAAATAATATATCATTAGTTTAGAAGAGACCGTAGACTATAGAAATTTTAGTTCATATCATAAGGAGTTAAAGGAAGCTTCAATGGGAAATATAGGGTTTGAAATTCATTAAAAATTAGTATCTCTGATTTTTTTTATTTTATTTTTTTTATTTTAGGAAGATGAAACTCTATATGTAGCCTCATTTTTAGAAACAAGTTGACGTATACATACACATTACAATCTGGAAAAATAATGAAGCGATAAGATAGGTAGGTGGGATCGTGTGACAGAGAAATAATCGAAATTTATCGATATTAGTTCAAATTCATAGTCATCAGGGTACCTGCTATAAATAGTGACACTTCCAGTGCCATCTAAATTCAAGTTCAGCTCCCATATGCATGAGGTGGGGCTGAGATGGGGTAAAAATAAATGTTAGAAATGACCAAGATTAACGTCAAAATCATATATTTTTTTCGGGGTCGTTAAGCTGATTGATGATAGTCTGAATAACTTTTAAAGTCCAAGTTTAGTTAACCCTTTATTTGGCATCGTTGATCTCAAACAACATCCCATTCTATTGCGTTAGCCGCACGGATTATAACTTCAAAGATCATTTAATTGGCATTCTTGCTTTCATACCATACTCATTTACATGATTTGCGGGCGCTTCTTTACATACTTCTAATCTTCGTCAACAGGAGACAGTCAAATTTAGTATTGTAGAAGCTTTGTCCCCTACGTTGCGCGAAAGTTCATTTTTTTCTATTTTTTATTTGTTTTTTTTTTCCTTTGCAGGAAAGTAATCGAACGAAAGTGCTGCTAATTACTGCAAATATTCTTATGATATTCTATCATAAAAGAGCAATGCTGCTCAGTAGCTACACATAAGACATATTTTGTGGCAATGTTGCTTTGCAATAAACGCCCTGTATTTGGTAACAAAAGTAAAAAAAAAAATACTTCAAAAATTAAGAAATGATGATCAGGAAGACATGGTTCAACTAACTATTTTAATGGTAATGCTTGCCAATTAAAGAGTTAAAAATGTTCATGCCAATTGGCTGGAAATTGAGAAGGGCAACGTCGAAGGCGTTGTTTGTAGTTACATATTTTACTCAAAACTTTATTTTTGACAGGGACAGCGCCGAAGGCGTTATTTGTCATTTATACTAATCAGTTCTTTATTCCGTAAAAGGTAACACCAAAGACGTTGCCTTTCATTATTTATTCTACTTTTTTCTTTCTTTTCAAATACTGTGTATAAACGTTATTCTTCCCGTGGAAAGCCGGGCACCTCTGATAGTTTATTATAAATATTCAAACAGATGTAGCAGTGTTTCGAAATAAGAAAAACAAAAAGAAAAAAAAAAGTAAATACCTGAGACAGCATGGAGCGTACTTACGATATCGCAATTAAAATAGGCGATATTTCTGTTATTTTCTTTACACGATTTTCTCTATGTTGAATGGAAATCAGTAATATTTATAGCATAAATATTACAATAGCTGAAATAACACACAATATAATTATTATAGAAGAAATAATTATTATTTAGGATTTTAATAAGTGGTTTTAAAATTAACAATAATATATTGGCAATACTGTAATTTGAACCACCAACATACGTAAGGAAAGTTAGTTATTGTTTCTGTTAGCCTGTACTGAACACACAAAGTGTGTTCTGAGAAGCTAATATTCGCATCTTGTAAAAAATGAAAACACAATTGTAGTAAGGTTAGTGTAGGGGACATTTACATTGGTGATCCAAGATTCGATTTTTTTTTTTTTACTGATTCTTTTATATTTCAGTAACATTCATTTTGGAAGTTCCACAATTTCAAATTTGAATTAAATGTAGTCGTAGAAGTTTTAGCCGAAATTGTTTTCAAATATGAAATGTGTTTTTAGTCTCAAAAACGTAGTTTTAAAGTATGTCATCTACGGAGAATATGCTAATACACGATTATTTATCCAAAAACATAAGCAAATTATATATTTGAATATATTTTTCATTCTATCGTTAATATATAAATGTTTTGTATTCCTTCCTAATTGGAAGTGAGCAGTTCCAACATACTATGAATGTATTAAATTTGATCTTACCGAATGTATATTCATTTTTTAAAACCAAGGTTGGACTAAGAATCGATTTTAAAAAGTTCTATTCTTTCATTTAGTTTACAATTGCTTTTGTAATGTTGCATGTTAAGAAAATTGTATGTTTTGGAACTAAAAACAACACAGAGCAAAAATAGTTAGAATATCTTGTAATATTTTTCATCAAATATGTTTATAGAATTAAATTTAGAAGCTTATTCTTAATGTGCCAAACAAGTTTTGAGCTCATTACTGCTAGTGTGCAAGCGATGATAGGTGCTTAGTTTCCAGGTGCTATATTTTTATTTTTGCAATGCACTTTTAGCTGATACATGATTGAACTTTAACTTAATGCATATATGTAACCGATTTTACAAATTCAAATGTAATATGCCATTGCATTTTTTTAAAAGAAAACTTTACAAAACGTTTCAATGAGTAATTAATATAAATACTTCTGAATAATTAAGTTCCATGTATATATATGTAGAATTTGTAGATAAAGAGTACATAGTGGTTGTTTAAATAGGTGGAGAGATATACATAGCATATAGGCGTAACGCAATTCTCCCTGGTGGAAACAAAAATAGATGTTCTCCATATGATTCAAACCATCGCTTCAACTTGTTTTGGTTTACAAGCCATCAAGTCTTGCACGTTATTATGTTTCTTTTAAAATACACTAACACACGGACTCTCACGTCAGTAGTGTAGCGTACATTTGATGTACTTTACTAATAAATGGGGAGAAGTAGGTAGCCCTCGAGAGGGCTGGTTATGGTGTCAAGACTAGTTGTTTATAGCTTCTATAGTCACTCTGAGACTCTATGATGCCTGCCACTCACCGTAGGATTGCATACATCAAGCAAGAAGGATAGCGTTTTCAGCAATAGATTAACCACGCGTCTTGGACACGCTCCCAAAACTCGTCAGTTATGGAGGGATATTTCGGTTCTATCTTCCGCAATTCTCTTGCAACAGCGGCCCACATATTTTCAACAGGGTTCAGATCTGTTTACGATGTTACCCATCTATGAAACCAGTTCTCAACAGCATCTGAATTATGTACTAAGCTACTGTCCACTTGCCAATAGATTATGCCGTTACCTACATGAGCTTTTATCCGTGGAAGCGTTTTGTCAAAATGTCTCACATACTAGTAGACGTTCAGGCGGCCAGTAATTATGTAAATTCCACCAAACTTAGCAGGTTCGAACATTTATGGCCATCTGTAGAATCTTACATGCCTCATTCGATCTGAACGGAACACGTGTTCAGATTCGCACATTTTCCCAGTGGGTAATAAACATGTTTCGGTCCAAAGCTTGCACTGGAAATATATATATATATATATATATATATATATATATATATATATATATATATATATATATATATATATATAACATCTTGGAAACTACTGAAGATACGAAAAAAGTGATAAGAAAGCAATGCTGTTGGAAAGTTTGCGTTTTCAATCTAAAATGTTGGAATTTCCGGAATTGAACCAAGAGTTTAGGCTCTGTACTAGTATAGCGCCCAATATTAAAGAGAAAAGCAACGATGCCACGTCTTCGTTGGACAACAATGAAGAAAACTACCTGTGGTTTCAAGTATCCTGGACCAAGGAGAATAGAAGGGACGGTCGCACTGAAGAATATGAAGAAATATTACACCCAACGTCAATCCAAGGCAGTGGCGTCACCGTCAGAAGGAGAGGGAGCAGACACGAAAAACAAATGGAATTGAATTTATTCATAGCAAACAGGTATTAATTGTTTAGTGATTTCAAGAAGATGAGACAATAGGATAATTGAATAAAATTAGAAAGGACCTAAGTGCCAAAACTATAAACAATACAGAAAAGCCGATAACACGAGTTATCGAAATACAAGTTAAACGGGTACTGCGATCATGTGAGTACTTTAAAACAGAAGGAACAACTTTTAAGCTATAAACTCCATATAAATGTATTCTGATTGGTATTGTGACAACTTTGAACGATGCAATTGAATTCTATTATTGCGGTACGTAGATCCTATCTCATTATTCAATTGTTGTCACAAACGGAAGTGCCAGATTCCAGACAAGTTCAAACGAGACAGATTAATTATCTCGTACACAGCCGTAGGTGTGGGGGTAGCGTGCCTACCTGCCAAACGGCATTTGGGTATGCCAAACGTGGGCACAAACCCTGCTTCGACGGGACATCCTGACTAAGGTCTTTCTTGGTTGTCCTCTGTTCCTTGTGCGCATGAAGGGATGGTAGGTCACTTCAAGTCACCTACCTGCTAGAAGATCCTGAAACAGGTAAAAGGATGTAACTCTGCTTAGCGTAGAATATATTAGAAATTATGTCCATACTGTTGTGCACAAATTGCCATACAATGTCACAAACTGGACCTAACCTGTTGCAGAGTCTCAGTGGTAAAAGCAGAACAGGCCTCTCGAATATTGAGCTGTAGAGCAGCAATTGTACGCAGACGATCCCTTAAAAAACGGATTTTAAGTGGTCCCACAGGAAAAAAAAAAATCAAATAGTGTTAAATCAGGCGATCTCACTGGCCATTCCACCACGTCCTGACGCCCGATCCGATGTCCACGAACTGCTGCATCCAACCATTGTCGAACATTAACGTGGCGCATCATCGTGTTGGAAGTAAAAATGCTGGCGGTTAGCAAGAGGCAAGTTGTCCAAATAAGGTTGTAGTAATACTTCTAGCAGTTTTGATAGGTTTCATCCGTTAATCTCCCCTCTAGGAACACAGGTTCCACGAGAACATTAAAGTGAATAGCACACCACATGTTTATACGAGGGTCAACTTGATTATGAGAATCTTCAGCAACATGAGAGTTGTTATCTGATCAATACACATAGGTATATCTGTTAACAGTTCCATTAAGATGAAATGTTGCCTCGTCGAAAAACGTGATGTTAGGCGCAATGTTGGGTTGCTTATGTTATGTTATGCTTATGTTTAAACCATTCACATAATTCATGTCGTCGGTCGGCATCATCTTCATGCAACTCTTGCGCAGAATTCTTTGGACAGACATTCAGCTAGTATTACTCTCTTGAGGGCTATATTTCGTATTGATCGCGTTGGACTGCACGTAATTTTAGCCACAATGTCAACTAGTGGGCCATCGTTGGTTACTGATTGCGGTCTGCCAGAGGTCGGTCGGTTCAAAGCATTGCAAGTATTCTTGAAGCATGTCCCGTGGACTCAATAACTTACCAATCATTGCATGTGATGACAATGAGAGCTGTAGATGGCGGTGATGAAACTGTTCCGTAACCACACATATACTCAAACCGGATGCGTGAAGGACAATTTCAGCTTTGCTTGTATGTGAATACATGTCACAATCCTTCATACACACGGATACGTACGGTCGCCAATTCAACACACTACTTGAATGTATCACACAATTCAACATACTGTACAACGGCACAAGCAGAACTCTACGGGAAGTAAAAGATGAGCGGTGTGTTACTCGTGTTTGATTACGTGAGACACTTCTAATCGAAAAAAAAAAATAGATGTATCATGGCACTATGCACGTTTAAGAAAACAGCTCAGTGGCGCTTTCTGCAATATTTGACGGTTTCCTCCTCTCCTGCTTCTGTCTACCTTCAACGGAATTTCGCACCAAATAACGCACATTCGAACAGTTACTGTGTCCCAATTCAGGCATTTCCTTTTCCTTTATTCATTTATTTCATTTCGACTATTCCCCAGTTCCTGTAATTTCACCGTAGCTCAGTCGGTAGTGCGTCTGACTACGATAGAGGCTATTTATGTGGTCATGGTTCAAAGCTCAACCAGGACTCTGGTTCATTTTAAGCGCTCTCATGTCTGGCGACAATGAGGTAAATTCAGCCTCCTATTAAATTGCGTAACGGTATTTTTTTTGAACTAGTACTTTTTTTATGTTCTTCCATTTAATTTATCAGTAGATGACGAGCACTTTCACCCCTTCTGTGATTTGCAAATCTTGATATCATTCATTTGTCAAACGAAGAAGGATGGTATGCCATTGTCGCCCATCAGACGAATGCTGGGAAGGTACATCTCAAATGGCTACCTTCTACATTTTTAATCCCTTCCCAATGACATAAGTATTATTGCTCACGAGACCGGGACATTCTGGCGTGTCCTCTTGTTTCGAAAACTCATACACGACACTGGACAATCATTCAACGAAATGAAGTGAGGTAACAAACTTACGAGCCGAAACGACACCTGCAAATTAATAATAATGCTCACCAGCCGATAATCTCTATTTATTTATGTATTTGTTCAAGGAAATGACACAAGGAGAGATTGGGCCTCTACTCCAAGGTCAAATCGACCATTTAGGTGAGTCTAGGACTGGAGAAGGAAGCGGTCCTGGTCTGAGAGAAGGGACCGTCCCAGCATGCACCCGAGGGTACTGAGGAAACCTAGAAAAACCTTAGTCAGTATGACCCATCGTACCAGGTTTCGTGCCAAGTTCGATCTACCCAAATGCCGTGTTGCAGGTAGGCACGCTACCCCTACACCTACGGCTGGGTACGAGATAATTAATCTATCTCGTTATGAACTTGTCTGGAAAGTGACGCTTCGGTTTTTAGACGAGACAACAATTGAATAACGAGACAGAATCTAAGGGCCGCAATATGTAGAATTTGAATTGTATCGTTCAAAGTCGTCTTAATACCAATCATGACTTTTCTCTGTTTATTTTTGTTTTGGCACCTAGGACTCTTCTAATCGTCTTCGTGTCTCATCTTGTTGACACCACTAAGCAAATTAATACCAGTTTGCAGTGAATAAATTCAATTCAATTTCTTTTTCGTACCTGCCCCCTCTCCTTGTGATGGTGACGCCACTGTCTTGGATTGACGCTGGGTGTGATCATTCTTCATATCCTTCATTGTGGCCGTCCCTTCTATTCTCCTTGCTCCAGGATACTTCAAAATACACGCACTTACCTTCATTGATGTCCAACAAGGACGTGGAAGCGTTGCATTTTTCTTTAACATTGCGCGCTATACCAGTGTAGAGCCCAAACGGTTGGTCCAATTGCGAAAATTCCAACATTTTACATTGAAAACACATACTTTCCAACAACATTTCTCTTTTATCGTTTTTTCGTGTATCTTCAATAGTTACCGAGATGGCCTATGCAAACGGACTTATGGGACACCCTATATTATATATATATATATATATATATATATATATATATATATATATATATATATATATATATATATATATATATATATATATATATATATATATAGAGAGAGAGAGAGAGAGAGAGAGAGAGAGAGAGAGATCCACCGTGGAGATGACTTCGTTCCACACACGTGAAATATTTACATGCGCAAACGACATACGATCAACCTATAGTATACTGTTAGCTGCTCCTTTACTGCTGCTCTGTGTGACCTCATTCCAATGGGTTTAAATCTACGTCAGCCAGTCGCCCCATTGCCTAGAAAATTGTCTTTCTTCTGTAACTCTTGGACATACATAAAATGTTGCTGATGGCATCGATCAATTAATATCTTGTCGTATTCGCCAGATATTGCATATAAAACTTTTACATAGTGAATGTTCCAAAAATAAAAATGTTAACATCCCGTGGTTGGGGCCTTTAGGCTAAGGAAGACAGACGATTAATAAGAGTGGTTGATTTCGATATTAAACAGTTGTGCTTTCTCACTGTGATTCGAATCCGAAACAACGTGCACCAAATGCAGACGCGCTAGCTACTGAACCAGTAATGACGGCTTGGAGAAATCCTTCACTAACATGAAAATAGTTTTCTTCATATATTACAATGGTAACTTTACACCCATCTAACTTCCATATCCTTCGATGTCTGAGGTCAAATTTCTGGCATT